>NC_137586.1:68912064-70342862 GCF_963210335.1 Falco punctatus
TGACAACAGGATAGCAACAAGGTCCAGGAACACACTTGTGCCTTTCCTCTTTCTGATACCTCAAAACTATATCTTTCTGATACCTTCTGAAACCCAGACCAAGGAGAAATGATGCTAAAGTATGCAAAGTTCTGAGGGAAGACTATCACCCTGGTAACCCCTAGATCCTAAAGAGTACACAAGACCTTCTCAAAAACCGGCTTACCATCATCAGTGAAGAGAAGCCCAGGAGGCTCAATGAGACCTTGATACCTAGCATCCCTTACCCACCGTGTCACCCCAAGTGATCCTGGCCAGATTGCTCATGTATACACCTCTCCATGGCCATGAACACATAGGTGTGAGGGGGTAGGGGAAATCTGTGAATGATTAAGAGCAAGTGAAACAAGCTTTGCTTAAAATTGAAGTGGCTTTCCTACTCCAGAAGGGCTAAGGCAGATCAACCAGTTGCAGAGGTGCTGAGGAGACCCACTCCCAAGAAATCACATAGCACTAAGTCCTTGGTAAAGGTGAACAGGAACTGCTGTGGGTGCCTCCACACCTTTTGATAATACAGAGACCAACAGGAGCTCAACAATGTAAGCGCTCCTCATTTCCAGCACTTCTCCAACCTGACAGAGAGAAATGAAACCAAAACACACACTACAGATAGACCTGAAGACACTCAAAAGTGGCGGTCTGGGTTTAGAACGTGACTTTTCTTCCTGTCAGGAACACATGGATCATCGCCTGCCTGTTTGAATCATTCTCCTACATAGCTCCACAATGTTGGAGAAAACGTTGTTATCAGAGGAACATCTGAGAAAGAATGGAGGGAAAGGGTGCATGCCCATCTGCCAGATACTATTGCAGGCTGAATAATCCTGTTGGGCTGCTGACTTACGTTTAGCTCTTCAATTAAGAGCAAGTCCTACACTTGGTACTCATGTGAGTAAGCCCCAGGGTCACATAAATAATCCTCAGGATTACTCAGAAATTAATTTTTAAGACATGATCAACACATGACTGGGAGCTGCAGGCTTTATGCACAGAATCATGGAAACATTCAGGTGGGGAGGCACAGCTGGAGGTCTTTGCTCTGATCCACCTCTCCAAGCTCAATGGCTTCAAAGTGGGGTCAGGGCAGTCAGGGCCTTGTCCAGCTAATTTTTGAACATGTCCAACAGTGGAGATCCCACCACCTTTTCTTGGCCCTGTCCCAGGGAAGCACCACTCTCAAGGGAAGGAATTTTTCTCCTAATGCAACCAGAATTTCCCATGCTGCAATGTGTCCCTTTTGTCCCTGACAACAAGGGACATAACCAGACGTTTTAACACAAGACATCCCTGTGCACTTCTGAGAGGAGGGTTGGTAGACACCTGCGAGGTAGCAGATATCTGCAGTTAGGTCTTCTCTGATATCTCTCTTCCCCAGGCTAACCCTTTATCTCTCCTCAACACCTCAGGTGCTCCAGCCCCACTGACCACCTCCATGGCCTTGCACTGATCTCTCCAATCTGACAAGTGGTGTTTGCCTCCACCGCCAACACAGGCACAGGAACTGCAGCTGCCCTGAGAAGACAAATGCTCATATGGCTGTACCACTCTGTCAGTACTGACTGGTGTTGTTGCCCACAATGATGCCATAGCCTGTGTCTTCTCCCGTGTGAGACTGGAGAACGGAACAGTGTCAGCCCACACAGGAAAGAGGTGCTGTTTGCCATGCAAGGTGTTAAGCAGCAGGAGCGTGGACAGCACGTGACAGTCCTCTGGGCTCCAGCTTAGGTTAGTGGATGCTTAGAGGCAGGATTTCATCCTGGCGCTTGGGCATCATCTTTGGCTGACAGCCCAGGCTCTTTCCATGTCATTACTGAACAAAGGTGTAAATAAAGCATGCTACATTTCATAACACTGTGTCCTGCTGTCCCCTTTATTAGTTTGGCTTTTTCTCTTTTTTCTTTACTTTCTTTTTCCTGACAAAATCGTCTTGCATGTCTTTCTTTGATGAGCATTGGCTTACAGGGGTCATGGTGCTCTGGCTCCAAGTACTTGCTCAGCCACACAGAAACCTGCCTGGCTCAGGCAAATGGCTGTTTGCTTGCAGGATTGCTGTGTATCTGGTGCTTTCCAGTATAGGTACAAGGTCCAGACAATGACTATTGAGCAATGCTGCAAAATCTGTGGGCCAGATTTTTCCCAAGGGCTACTCCAGCCATGCCAACAGTACAGCCATCGTAACAGGTATGAATCTGCATTACCACTTGAGCAAAAGTACGCAGGGGCTCTCTCTGTGATACTCTGAAATATGTTAATACCGCTTAGCGTTTGAGGGATGAAGTGCACTGAATTGCTACAAGAGAAAAACATTTGGTATCAGTCCTTGAAATTTCACTGAAACTGTTGCTTATTCATGAAGCTTTTTATGCTCATCACAGCGCATTCACTGCTCACAGGTTCACTAGCTGGGGTGTGGATAGTTTTAACCTAACGTGCTGATTTCAGCTCCCACACTCCGTATTACAGTTTAAATAAGCTCACCACACTGCAGCCGTGTACTCCACCCAGCACACTGCAAAGTTATTTACTCCTGCTGAATGTTGCATCTTTCAGCCTATTTGTTATGCTCAGGGATCACGACCGGAGCTCTGCAGAACACCATGGGGTTTTGCTCCTTCCCGTGAAGCTCTGGCAGTCCAGGCTGCAGGGCGAATGGTTTGCACTTCACAGCTGCCTCTGCAACTTCCATCTCAACCCGATGGCCTCTAAGAGAGATGCAGCTGAAATTCGAGGGCCTTAAACACCTGCTTGCACAGACAGGGCAGCCTGCAGTCTGATCCTGGGTTAAAAGCAGCTTTTTGCAGAAGTCAGCCATGCTTCACATAAAAGGATAAGCCTGAAGCAGAGTGTCAGACTAAGGTGAAGTATGCTTAAAAAAATATATGCCAGCATTTCTGATACCTGTGCATGGTGCTGAGGAGCATGGAGGTGTTGCTGGTTAACCTGGAGGTTACAGGAATCACACAGAAATGTGTCAGAAACCTGGGGCTAGTATGGCTGTACCCCCAGGAATGCTCCAGCGTTCATTTTGCAGCTGTACTTGTTTAGGCAAACCAGACAAAAAGTACCTGATTTAGTCTGAAGAGGGAAGCTGGAGTCCAAGGTAAACATGTATGGGCAGCGCTTCTGAGTAGCTTGACTTTCAAGTTTCCTGAGAGCAGTCATGCCCACGGAGTCGGTAATGAGCAGGAATTAGTTTGCTGAAGGATCTCGGGCTCTGTGCTTCTTTTCCAGGTGGGGGCATTCAGGCGATTGATGAATGAAGTGTTTTCTGTCTGGGACAGTAAATATTTAACTGGAAAGTTTGGAAAGATCCATATTTCTGAGTTTTCAAGTCCTCCTCAAAGAAAGCGTTTTTCCTGCAGTAACAAAACAAAAAGCACGGAGAGGAGGATAGAAGCGAGGAAACAGGGAAATCGGGAGAGCTGTATCCCTCTGCAGTGCGCTGTAGTCCTGCGTCACCTTCGCTGCGGCACATGCAGGGAATCTGCTGTAGCTGCCCTCTCAGACACCTGCAACATGCTGCAGAGCATTTCTGCATCCCTATTTAGTTTATTCAAGCACCCCCAAAATGCCATTCCTCACATTAGATCTCATCATGGAATGTTCAATGCTTTTCTTTCTGTGGACAATCAAACAACACAATATGTGACCTGCCTAGAAATCCCAAGGTGATGAGAAAGGGTAGGTTTCTACATGACAATGTCTTTCTCAGGTTTTTCCACTGTTGTGTTTGACAGCTTTTGGATGTGAGTGGCACCAGCAAGTACCTGGAATTTTTTGGCATGCAGCCTTCAGCGGCCTGGTAGCCAGGCTGCCGGTATGCAACGGGGTGGTATGTTATAGCATCTTAGCCTGGAGAACCACAGGCTCTGGAGGCCTGATCCGAGTGACAGCAGGGATTCCAATGATTTCAGCGTAAACTGGAACTGCTCACAAGCACCAGAAACAGCTAAATCCTCCCATTCCCTAACTAAGTTATATTTTGTGGTTCATACTGGAAAAGTATAGACTAAATAACTAACTAGGTTATATTTTGTAGTTCGTACTGGAAAAGTAGCTCCAGATAAACAGTCCTAACAGCTGTTCTGTGCCTGACTTTACTGGCTGAGAAAGAGCTGTGTCTCTCCTTGCCTTCTGAGATGTCACAGGTTTGTGTGCACTTAAGGCCACAGCACATCTTGCAGTAAAGCACAGTGGAAAAGTGAGGCCCCTGAAGTCTGCACGCTCCACTGCTGCAGCTGGCTCAAGGGCCTTCTCCTCTCTAGCAGGATGCACACGATGTTGCCAGTGAAATGCTGCCCAGCAGAGCTGTGACAAGGAGGCTTGAATCCACACTTAACCACTCAATGGCTCACCCAAGTGGAGCCTGGAAAGAGGGTCTGCTGGGGATAAAGTGTTCTTAGGGAGGTCACACAGCCTGCTGCCATGAGAGCAGAGCATCTCCTCAGAGCTAAGTGCTGGCAAGGCGAGTGCAGGAAGGGCAGAAATAAAAGAACATAGAAGAGATGCAACGGGGAGGTTAAATGGGCTTTCTCTTGGTATTAGCATGGCTCTGGAGCAGGTCTTTACCGATCTTGATGGTGGGATGTTGGCTGGTTCTCTGGGCTGATTCTTTAGGGTGATTCACTTTCTTGTGGAAGGTGGTCAGAAGTAGTCCTTTTGGGCTATCAAATTTTGAGTGGCCCATGATGGCAGAAGGGCACTGGGCTTGTTCAGGCTGGAGAAAAGAAGGTCAAAGGGTACCTAGCTGCTGTCACCCGCTGCCTCATGAGGTTACAGAAGAGAGAGGGACAGACTCTTCTCATAGGTCCACAAAGACAAGAAGCAAGAGGCACAGCTTTCAATAGGGAAAATTCTGGTTGCACATATAGAAAAAATTCCTTTTATAAGAGTGGTTCAAGTCTGGGACAGGCACCAGAGAGGCAGTGAGGTCTCGGTCCTTGGAGATTCTCCAGACTGACAGGACAAGGCTCTGGGCAACCTGACCTAGCTTTGGTGAGCCCTGCTTTAGGCAGGAGGTTGTGCTGAAGACCATCAGCTATAAACATTTCTGCAATTCTTTGAGAAGCTCTGCAGTCATCCTTCTGAGACCTCTCTCAAGCCCATGAGCTTCAACAAAAATATGTTGCATGGGTACCTATATGAGAATAGAGTCTGGGCTATGGGGAGATGAGGGATGTAGGCATGCACATGCCTTGTACTGAGAAGAAATGTGCCCAACACTGTGTTTTAAAAGAAAAAAACCCTTCTTCACTGCCCTTCCCAGCTACTGGCCCCTGGAGACTGTTACACATCCTCAGAAAGCAATGCTAAATCTTTCACCACATATACCTGATGGTCATATGTAAAAAAATTACATCATGAATGCTAGTGGTGTTTGGTTTCTGCAGAGCAAAGCCCATCATATTACTGATCTTTGGAGGATGGTCATGTCAGGGCCAAAATAGCCTTAGACCTCAGCAATTTCTGCATGGTCTGTAGCAGGTGGGAAGAGACACAGGAAAACCAGGGACAGACAGGGACTCTGCAGAGCGGGAAATACAGTGATGAAGTTGCTGAGCACAGATTGGCTGGAAGTGTCCATAGACTTCGGAAGGATCTGCTGAGCTTACAGTGTGATGCTGTGCTATGGGTTGCACAGAGAGGACGAAGGAAGACAAATATCAGGAAGCCCAAGCAGGTTTTGGCTCAGCTGCAGAGAGCACAGATAGAAGTTGTTGTCCAAGCTAACTGGTTGAATGGGAAACCCCTGTGGTAGGCATGTACTTGTGTTCTTCTGCTATTTGAAAAGGCCTTGAGCCCACAGACTATTTGAGAGCAGAGGTGAGCCCCTCCCGGGCTTTTGTGGTGTGAGAGGAGCTGGCGGAGGGGCCAGGCCTGCCCTCACTCCTTGAAAGGGAACTGTGTGAAGTCCTCTTCCCTGGAAGGACCCATGGGGACCAGATATGAAAGAGATGGGGCTTTAGCAGCAGACAGACCAGCAGTGCCATTGCTGCACACCTCTGGAAGGATGGAGGCAGGCAGACAGGGGGAAGGGAGAGATCTCCAAGCATGGCTGGGATGGCATAGGTAGGCTCTGGAGGCTTATGGAGGTAGTCTGGAGGTAAATGGGGCTGTCGCCGGTAGCGTATTTCTCAGTACATCTGCCTTGTGTGCCTGTGAGTCACCAGCAAGCTGGAGGAACAGCTCATGCAGGAGTGCCCCCCACGCAGAAGTGTGCGTGAGGTGTCCCTGTGTGCTGTGGAGCACAGCTCCATCAGGATGTCATCTGGCAGTACCTGCATGCAGCTAGCTCTGCCCACCAGGACACAGCTCTCTGTGGGTGTGTAAGCCTGCATTTGAGCTTCAGGTTTTTTCAGTGGAGGATCTCTTCTTTTTTTCTTAGTCTTTAAGCATCTATCTCTCAACCATAAATAGACTTTAACATATACAGCACAAAATGTCTCAACTATTTTTCAACAAAAAAAACAACCACCCCTCCAAAGTTTCTCACTTTTAACAAAGGATTTGCCATTTTTGAGAGGAACTCTCCTCTCACCGAAGTGATGGGCTCCTCCCCTTCCCTCTGAGCCTTTCCTAGACCTATCTGAATGTCTGTTCCTTCCCTTTTCCTAGGGAGAGAAGCCAGGCAGATCTGCAGGATGTTAAGCTGAAACACATTCTGATCTCAGCCCCATGAGACAGAAACTGGAAGCAGTTTGGGGATGATTTTGTGGTTTCCTGAGGGAGGCAAACAGAGGAGATACCACAGTGCTGGAGGTGGAGAATGGGACGTCTGGACACCTTGCCAGGGTGGATCAGCACATGCTGTCTTGCAGCAGAGCTTGTCCTGGTAGATGACTCCCAGGCATCCAGTGCCTTCCTCAAGTGAGCTGGTGCCCCTAAGCCCTCATGAGTGGACCACCCAGCAGCTGGCATCTCTGTGCTTCCCCTTGACTCACTGCAGCAAACCAGAAAATGTCTGACTTTAGGGCTGTTGATGTACGCTGGCTGCAGTCTCCACTCAGAGGCTTAGGGAAGTCAAACTCAAAAGTCTTCATGGCACCATGTCCCAGAAGAGACAAAGGAAGCAGGCAAAACGGAGAGACAGGATGCAATGAATAACAAGACACAATGAATAATAAGTCCTCTCCTGAAGATTAATAACCTCAAGTTCTCCTTGCCTGCTTACATGGATTCCTCAGGGCAGGATGCAGTTGTAGTCCAGGTTGCTGCTCTGGCTGGTCATTGCAGATTTGCTGCCAGTTTCTCTTCTTCAGCTCCTTCAGCACAGTGGCACACACAGTAATCCTTGCTGCTACAAAGTGTGTATCGAATAGATTGTTTCACTTCTTTTGTGTTTTTTAAATTTAGAGTTTTTGTACCCAAGGCAAAGCTTAGGGTGGCGACCCACCCGTAAGTACTCCAGTACATCTAGTTGGCTTTCAGTTTTACATGCTTTCACAAGCACAAGCTCTCTCCTGCTTCCCGAGATTTCTCCCCTCATAACAGAAATTCCCCAGAAATGATGACGACAAGCCAAATACACTGCGTGTGTCTGAGAACTGCCCACCAGCTCCTTCCTCTGCTCTCCAGTGTACGTCATCGGAGCTTTTGGGCCTCTCTCCTTTTAAAGCCCGGACAGCCTTTGCCAACAGTCCTTATGTAAATGGAAAATTTATACACACACCCCCATGCATGTGCAGTCATCCCTTCTGCTTGCTCACATACTCTCGCTCTCTGTAAAAGGCTGTCAGACATCTCAGGTTTTCCACTCAAGGCCTCTCTTTCCAGTTGTAAACTTCACTGGACAAATTTTGAAGGCTTGTATATCTATTTTAAATTCAGGTCTAACTGGGCCCGCGTAGAGTTTGGCACTGGTCTTGTGCTGTTCTGGTAGGTGCTGGAAGTCCACTGATTTTAAGAACTGTCTCCAAACTGCATCTCGTTGCTGTGCCCTCACGCAGTACCCTTAGGATGGTAGCATGGGGACTGTATCCATGCATTTTGACCCGGCCTCTTTTAAACTAAACTATGTCTCAGCATAAGAGAAATTGGAAGCTATAATTAAGTCTCAGTACCCCATTTTCCATCTTGTCACCCTGTCATATCACCTGACATCTTTGTCAGAGTGGGCTAACTCTGTCAAGAAAATTGTATTTGGTACCTCTTATATCGTAATGTGTGATGTTTTACTCATGTAGACTGAGCCAAGCAAGTGCTACCTGAGGTCATTCCCATAGCATGCTCCTCAGAGGGGCATGGGTTCCCCATCCTTTGAAAAGAAATTGTGGATTAGATACTGCAGTGAAGGCAGCCAGCAGATCACGTGTAAAGACCTACAACAACAACCCCAATGACATACGAACCACCCCAAAAAATGCTGAAACATCTTGACTGTGTAAGAGCTCATGGGTTGGAGGAAGCAATGCTAAGCTTCCTCCCCGTTCTGCCTGGCTTCCATTTGAAACCTGCAGCAGCCATGCAGGAAACCAGGGCAGAGTGACTAATGCTGGTTTACACCTGTGAGTGATCAGGGATTCTCACCAGTCCTGCACATACTCCAGCTAAAGACACAGCATAAACAGGAGAATGGTAATTATAGCAGACAAATGCCTTTGCCAGCATCTTCCACGTAATCTCATTTTAGATGTCTCATTAATATCCCTTGAATATCTGTGATGTACTTGTCACATGGATTAAAAAGCAAGCAACTGATAAAAAATAACTTCCTGTGGAGAGTCCTATTTCTGACTATTCCTGACATAGATCCAGCAGGCATCTGTTCTCAGCACATCGCTCCAAAGTGAAGAAGATCTAGGAGAAGATGCTGTTTCTGGTGAAGTTTACAGCTGATAGAGGCACAAGCAGAGTGGTACCTATGCAAACACATGGTGTGGTGCCACACCTCTCCCACACATGGAGGATACACAACTGTCGGCAATTTTCAAAGAGTGGGGACTTGCTGAAATGCAAGTGAAACCACCAGAGCAGCCCACAGGGGAGCAATGGCTGGGAGAGTTTTTGTGTCACAGGTAGCCATGGGAATGGGTGGTCTTCTCCATGCAGCTCTAATCAAAAGAGGATTGTGGTTTGGCTCTTTAGTACAGATAGACCAGCCCACTTGTAATGATATTACAACAGTTGTGGGATCGTCATCAGAAACTGCATCCCTTCACACTTTGAAGAAATTAGCAGTTAAAGGGTTTTTAAGGAAAGATCTCTACAAGACCCTGTCTGAGAGTTGGTGTGCCCATCACCCTGCTGCTCCTGAGCTCTGTCCTCCCTGTGAAGACTTGCTCACAGCATGCAAAATGCCCAGGGAGAGCAAGTTTCTGATCATGTGTGGCAGCAGATGAGCCAGAGGATTCATTCCATTTCACCCGGACCAGAGGGAAACCTCCCTCTTTCTTCCTTTTAGAGTGTTATCAGTAATTTAGAAAAAAAAAAAAAAAAGAAAAAAGAAAAGAAAGTTCAGAGTGAGTTTCAAATACAAAGCTCCTCATGAAACAAGAAAGCAAAGGAGTTCACCTGGAAAATGTCAAAACACGTTGTTTCCGCTCTTAGGAGCTTTTACTTCCCTCTTTTCAATTAAAGCTATTTGTCAGTCTGGATCAAATTCAAGAAATAATTTAGTTTGTCACCAAAGCACACCCTTACTGGCTAAAGTATGCATCTGGAAACTCCAGCCACGGTGCTGACCCTCCTTGTCTGCCATCATGGTGCTCCTGTGCACAGCGAAAGGGTTGGTATAGCGGCATCTTTATATATGAAACTACATAGACAGGCTTTGACTGCAGAACAGTATTACCTTTACCAAATCCACCCACTACAGCTAGAGCAGATCTTCCAGAAAGAGGCAATCTGAATCTTAAGGCTGCATATTTACATTACTGATGAACTAGTAACCAAGTCATCCATGATCTGATTCCTCACTGACAGACTTCTGTCTCAGAAATGTAAGAAAACCCTGAGTAAACAGTGAAGAGCTGTCATCAGATTTGGAGACGTGTAGCTTTGAAAGTTATGAGGAATTCTATTGCTTGTGTGCAAACGCGGTAACAACTCCCTTAAGCCTCCAGTGCCAGAGCCAAATCTGGATAGCATTTACCAGCAAAGCAAAGGTCCCACCAGCACTGGCATTGGTGTTCGACATGGAAGCTTCCCTTTGCATTTGCCAGGCTACTTCACCAGACCCCCCACCTGATCTCACAAGGCAGGAACATGAGGACACCAGAAGCACCCACCTACCCAGTGGTCCCTGGGTAGGGACTGCACATGAGCCTGGCCAGGTCCCAGGGCTGTCTTTGACACCCTCTTCACCATGGTGAAGTTAAAAATCTCTGGCTTGGGGTCCTTTATGCAGTCTGTTGAGCTGAGAGCATGGATCCCACCAGATGGGCCTCCCCTATGTATGTCCTTTCCTTTGTGGTTGGGGACCTGGAGACATGCTCCGCCCCAGAGAAGACAGTTTGAGAGCAGTACCAGACTCATTTTCTCCATCCCCAGAAAAAATAAACTGGTTTTGATTTAATGGCAGAATCACAGTCACATTATAAATAGCAACTTACTGCTTACTACTCTGCTGATAGCCAGCAGAGGCAGCAAGTATTTCATCTTTGTTCCAGCCAAAACACAACGAATGGGGTTTGCCCAGGGCCCATATGAATCCTGGTGGGTGTGCTCGGAGAAAGCCTGTTACCTACAACTGGTTTTCTTCAGGCAGTCACAGCAATGGCTGACACACGGCTGATGATGGTTGCAGCAGGAGAGGGAAACAACACCCGTGAACCTGGAGGAGAGACCAACCTGCTAAGGACAGGAGCCATGCCAAGGGTGAACCTGGCACTGTAGACAAGGAGTGAACTGCCGAACTGTATGAAGAAAACCTGCCAGGCCTGCTTCCACTGGTACCAAAGCATCATCTGCCACTGGGAAAATACCGTATTTTGAGTCAAAAGAACACAAATACGCAGACAGAGCATTCACACAGCTGCTTGCTGGCCCTGTTAAGATATTATGTTACCAAATCACAGGAAGATTTACGTGGGAGGTAACCATCTGAGGCCTCTGGCACAACTTTCTGCTAACCTCAAAGTGTCAGTGGGATGCTCAGTGCCTTGCCTTTGCAGAGTTTGTTGGTACCCCTCAGCTGTGGCAGTGACAGCCTGTTGTCTGAACCGCTCTGTGCCTTGGCCCTGAGGTTGCCTGTCTGACTGTGGCATCGGGGCATGCTTTGGCATCACTTTGGTTGGGACTTTGTTTGGGTAGCTTTGCCCGGTGCTATCCAGTGCTCCGGCTGACCCGGTCCTGCTACCAGTGCTCATGAAGAGCCTGCAGCCAGCGGCTCTGGGGTTCCTCAGAGTTCAAAGGAACTTGAAAAACTGCATTCAGAGTCTGCTTCTGAGTGGGAAGGAGAAGCTCTGAATGGTGTCCATGCTGAGCTTCAACTGCTGCACTCACGGGCGGACCCTCCCAGGGCTGCTTCTGAATATTGTTGGAGTTATGTGCCTACAAAAAAAAAGGTAAGTGGAAGGGACATACCTGTCAGTAGCTTTTTGAAGGGAAATGGAGAAAAGGAACAGCCCTGTTTTACTGCTAAGGGAAGGCCTTGTTTCACTTTTATTTGGTATGTTCAGCTCATGTATAGAGAAGTTGACAATACTGATGAAGCTTGTAATTAATTACTAATACAACACTTAAGAGGTTGAGCTGTGAGCTGAGACACCTCTGTCCAGGGTTCAAATACAGAAGAAAAAGGTGGAACAAGTACAGGGCACAAGGCGTTGGAGAAAGAGAGACAGCAGCAAGGCAGCATTGATTGCCTGATAGGTCTAAATTGTTGTCTGCGGTTTTCACAGAGGTTTCAGAAAGGAAAGCTTTAAAGAGAAATCAGGAAGAGAATGATAACCTGTGAATAAATCTTTGAAAAAGGACAATGATGTTTAGCCAGTGGAACAGATGGAGATGTGAGAAATGGTTGTTTCTTTTTCTCAAGTGTATCTCCTAACAGGGAACCCTATTTCAGCTTGATGCAGTCAGACATTTTTAGAGTCTGTACAGGAAAACTATGTCTGCAGCTGTGGACATGCCTGCAGAAAGATCCTGCAAGGTTGGCTGGGTTGCTTTTAAGGGTTAGGACTTTAATTTTATACTTTGTGAAAATCAAGAAGTTGACTGAAGCCAAAATTCACAGACGGGAGGGAAAATGACAGCAGTCTGTTCTTGAGGGAGGATTATTCTGTCACGCAGGACACAATAGAGACCTCTTCTTTTACTGCTTTAACAAGTTTTGCTTCATGCTGGCATTCCTGCTTCAGAAAGGCACTGTCATGGGAAACAGATTCTGTCCGGAGACCAGACATTGTTCAGGATATCCCTTCCACCTCCGCATGCTATTCAGCATTAACACAGCTGTAAGCAAAACCCTGAGACTATTGAAATTTCTTTCTTCATCTCCCCCTTTCTCTTTGACAAATGTGTGACAAGGATGCAATTGTGTGAAAGCCCAGTGATGGAGAAAACAGAGAGCAAAGCCTTCAGACATGCCTTAGTGATTTAGAAACCTACCCCCAAGACTTGTGAAAAAGGTCACTGGAGGTCTTCCATAGGGTTCAGCTTCCCAGCAGGTCTCTAGATACCAGTGTAAAGGCACTTCAATGCCTCTAACAGCTGACCCTTTTGCGGATGTTCCCACCTAGAATTATCCTGGCTCTCAGGCTGAAGAGTAGTAGCCCTTAGCCCACTAACGGATCACAGGCTCTTCTCTGAGTATCTGCAGTTTGTGTTGGGTAATTGCCTGTCCAGCCAGCAGGAAGTTGTTTCTTCATTAAAATGACTAAAGCTTTTGAAAGATGAAGATAAGGGTTCCTCTGATGAATCACTGCAGGGCTGCATTTGGGGAATATTGTTTCTTGTTACCCAGAAGTTACTCAGCAGCCTGCTGGTAACGGAGCATAAACACAGCGAGGACGCTTGGGCATTGATCTGTGAATATGTTCCCCTGCCAGGGTCCAGCCCAGACCCCAAAACAGGCCTTTTTTCCTCGCGCTGCTAGGTCACATTGTGCTTGATGTGCGTGCTGGACCTTTGGCCCTTCTTGGTGTGAGCAGAGGTGTGCGGACCCAGCTCCTGCCAGGCAATGGGCAGTACTGGGATCACATCTGCCTTGGAAACGGGTGCCCTGCCACACAGAAACGACACACACCCCTGTCATAAGGGCACCTTTGCTGTGCATTCTGAGTGCAGAGCACTCTCCCTCCCAAGCCCAGCACTCAGCAAGCTGGGGTCCCCATGCTGACCCCTTCTCTGCCTGAGGGAGACCCCGCGGGGTCACCCCTCCCCCTCTACAGAGCAATTCCGGCTCCTCCAGGCTACATGCTGTTCTGTGAGTGGGAGGGCATGGGGAGGAGGAGGTGCCTGAGCCCCTTCCACCAAGGGTAAGCTGTTTAAAGATCAATGGGCCGGAAAGAGGGAACAAGGGTCAGCAACATTTGTGCCCCTGCTCAGAGGAGTGTTTACATATTTTATGCACTGGCTCTTTCATGTAACAGCACTCCAGAAGTCCTCGGAGCAGGACAGGCACAACGGACCCCTTCTGGCAGGGGCAATATGACGGCCAGCTGACCCTCTCCAGAGTTCTGTACTGTTTCAGCTGGCGACTGGAGCTGCTGCAAAGCCAGAGCAGTGTCTAGCACAGCCTGCCATGGGATGCCCTGGCTCTTGCTCCTCTGTGGTGGACCCTTGCACCAGTCAGGAAGAGGACTCTGGCAAATCCAGGCGAATCATTCTTGTACCCCGCCAGCCGGCTAAGGGACTTGGCACCTGGCATCAGTGCCACTGCGGTCAGTGGGTGCGCAGAGCAGTGCTAGCTGCTCTCCCAGACGCCTGCTCAGCGCCAAGAATCCGAACATGTTGCTGGGCTCATCCTTGCACACAGGGGTGTGTATTTCCTGGTGCTGCTGCTAATCTGGACACCTCCCTGTCCCTGGGTTCACTCGGACCCCAGGGACCACAGGGCCTACCAGCTGACCTACCTACAGTCCACGCAGGGGCCAGGAGCCCTGGAAGACCAAGTGTCTTGCTGTCCTTGTCCCTGCAGGCTTGGGGTGGGAGGCCTGGGTGGTGCAGCTGCCAGGCACCCCCAGTGAACTTGTTATGAGCACTGGGAGCAGAAGTCTTTCCCAGCTCAGCTCCAGTTCTGCAAGCACTAGTAACTTGCTCTCCACTTGCCCAAGAACTGCCCTGCATAGTGGTACAGATACAGCTCAGAAGAAGTGACTTGACTATGAGCTTCAGGTGCCTCCATCACTGGGCCAAGAGAGGTGTTTGGGCAGCAGACTTAGATCCCAAGACCTTTCATAAATCTGTGCACCAAACCTCCTACTCTGAATAAAAATCAAAAGAACTGTCTTTCTGCTGCCTCTCTCCCTAAGTGACCCCTCCTGAAAGCTCTCTAGCTTCCAAAACAAATAAATTAAAAAAAATCAAAGAAATGGAGTACGATGAAAACCAAAAAAATGGAGAAGAACCTCAGGCATCATTTAGGAAAGGCACAGTGTCTTGCTCTGGCACTGTGCCATCTCTGCTCAGTGCCTAGCAGGCTGGGAAAGGTTCTGGGAGAAAAGTTTGCTGCGCGGGAACATTTTAAGCACCTGAGTGGTAATGAGTCAGTGCTGAGGTTTGGATTCAAATGTTTCCTACCCAGTACCTGCCAAATGTGCCAGGCCTTGCTGGGAAAGGACATGGAATACCATTATCCCTGGTTCACAGAGAGGAAACTGGAGCTGAACAGAGGGAATATGTGCCCAGGATAATGCCAGGAATCAGCTGAGGGTCTGGGATTAAAATGCACAGGTTTGAGGCTCCCTGGGGCGTAAGATGCAGGAGATGGAAAACCATTCATCCCAACTCTATAGTCATTGCTGTTCTGTTGGTTCATGGGAGAGGGAAGGTAGGATGAAGAAGGGAAGGTGACACCATGCTTTTGATGAAGAACCGTTTCCTAATGGTGAAGGAACAAGGGCAGAGTGAAAGAGCAATGCTGAGAAAAGATCTGGCTGAGGTAAGTTCACACACCTGCGGACCATTCTGATCCCTTGCTTCAGCCTCTTCATGGCCGCGCCCCCAGCCCTACCAGGCTTTGCTCTGCACATCAGTATGAGCCAGCCTCCATTCCTCTTCAGTAGTGCTTGGCAGGCTTGGAGGCCAGGGACTTCAGGGGGCACTTCAGCCCAGCCAGTCCTGTCACCAGCAGGTCCCAGAGCCACTTGTGATAGTGAGCACTCCAAATTCAGGCAACAGCTGTTGTCCTGTGTTACAGGGAGGGGAGGAGGACCACACTCTGTTCCTCCTATCAACCCATGATTGAAAAGGCATTCACTGGGTCTACTGTGGCTTTTCTGCAGTGCCTTCAGAGCCTCCTTCCTCCCTTTCCCACCTCCTTCTGAACAGCTCTGCAGGCTCACCTGCCCCCAGGTCTTTGTAGTGAACAAACAGCTGGAGATGTTTTCAGCCAGACCATAAGCCAGCTGTGCAGCCTTCCATCTCACAGGGTCTTCAGAATATTAGCTGGGATTCTGCCTTGCTGTTTAGCTGCCCAGACAGGAGCTGGGTAGCTAAGAAAGATCTCATCTAGCTCCATCAAGCAGGAGGACAAGCAAGCTCTGAGCCTCAGGCCCCCAGCATACTTAATACTGGACTAGCTCCTACATCTCTGCTTTACACAGTGAGAGAAGCTATCATCTGCCAGGTTAACCCCCTACAAAGCTGGGTGCTGCCAGGAATGGGCCTCCTGAACTGCCCGTAAGGGGAAAGGATCCCCAGTCATAGCAGTGGGGCCTGGCAGCCCCTCCAGACAGGGTGCAGGAGCAAACCCCAAAGCAGCTGCCGCCCAAGAAGATATTGTCTGGTAGCTGGACCCGGTCAAATACCTTCACCTACCCCACATGGCTGCTGCCCCTGCAAGGAGATTGAGCAATAATCTGGCAGGAATTTGATTAGGACCTAAATCCCAGTTGCCAAATACAGGTTGCATCTGGCCAGCGTGTGGGTGCAAACCCTCTTTACGCTCCATTTGCCCTCATTCTGGCGCTGACCCCACCGTGAGCTCATCAGAAAACAGTTTTGTGCGCTGCAGCCCCACGAGATACACTTCCCTCCACACCCAGCCACGGCCCCGGAGGTTCATGCAGTGCAGAAACACCCGTCACTCAGTAGAGAGGTGAGGCAGCACCATCTGACTGCAATGCAAGCTGCACAGCACCTTGCTTGTGAAGGGGGCTAGGTGAAGGTTTGGGATCATAAAGCCAGCTGTGGTCAGTCCCCTGAGTGAGCACCATGGGGCAAGGCTGAACTCTGTGATGGAAGAGTTGGGATGAGCATCAGACATTGACTAAGTTTTATTTTGGACTTGCTAGCTGCCCTTGAAACAGCAATGTGAGCCAACAGTGCTTTCCAGATCACAGCAATGAGCCTCTTTGCCCAAGCAGTGTTGTAAGAAAGGGCACGCAGCAGCACACACCTCTTGATGCTACACTGATGAGGGCGTTGGTGGCTCCAGAGCTAAGTCAGCATCTATAATGACAGCTGTGCCAAGCAGCTGAACATAAAAGGGAGGGGAGAGGACCCTCATGTCCCAGGGTGTTGAAATGAAGATCCATTTCCCCAAAACCAGCCATCCAGCTCTCTCTGTAGTGGTGGTGAGTGAGCCTTGGAGCCACAGACATCGCAGAGCGTACTGGGAGACAACTCCAAGCCTGCCAGAAGTGCCCCCACCCAGGGTCCCTCATTCTTGGGAGATGCTCCTTCCAGCCCAGCTACACAGCATACCAGGCCACCACTCTGGTCCAGATCCCCCCCGAGTCTGGACACCCAGTGAGCATCCCCCACGACAGAGCCCTGACCGAGGACCAAGGAATCACGGCGCTGCCGGAGCTGCCTTGACCCACCCTGTTTTTCAGGCTGCAGCAGACTGTTTCAGGTTGCAGTGGGAGGACTTTCCTCCAGCACCACACTCCTTGCAGGGCTAATCCACAGGGGAACGTGCCTACATGCACCGCAGCCCTACCTGTTCCAGCCGGGGTTGGAGGCTGCAGCCGCAGCCCACGCCCAGCCTCACCTGGCCTGAGCCCCATGGGGGACCTGAGACAGTCCCCACCAAGTGCTGGATAGCCTTACAGCTCCAGCAAGCCTGGTTCCATTTGTTGCTGCCAGAGACCCTTCTGCAGCTCAAACCTGCCCACAGGGAAGCCCAAAGAGCAGCAGATCACCAATTGCCTCTGCCAAAGTCCTGCTGCAGGGACTCCATCCTGCAGCATGATCTGCCTCCATCAGGCAGGAGGACAAGTAAGCTCTGAGCCTCAGTCTGGCACAGGGACTCCAGCATTTCATCCTGCCGGGTGCAAGAACCAAGATATCTACCAGGTCTTAGCTCATCCATAAAGGCCCACTGGCTTTCTCCCCTCCTGGCTTGCAGAGTGGGACCCGCATCTACTGAAAGGCTGCAGCAATTTTCATGTTCTGGCCATTTTGCAAATAACTTCCTTTAAAACTTCTTAGTGTTTTATGCCTCACAGCATATCTTTCTTAATTTCTTAATTCAGATGATTACCTCATCTGAAAACAACTTTTCTGCAGTTGCCATATCTCTATCAATAAACAGCTGTGGGAAAGGCTGGGATAGTAAAGTGTCTTCTTTTCTTTGACTCCATGATGCTTTTGCTTTTTGCTGTTACCACAGCAACACCTTTATCTCACAAGATGAAATGTTTTAAGCAATAATGGAAAAATTACCTTCTTTAATCCACAGTCTGGAGGAGACCTCTCATGAACTACTGCTCTGCAACCAGTTGGATGTGTCTGCAAAGATTTCAGGTGAAGAAAGCAAGCTAAAGTAGTTAAAAGGATGCCAAAGGATGCAGAGAAAAATGATTTATTTCTAAGTCTACTATAGCTTCAAGAAATCCAACCACCCTTTCCCCAGCCCAGATATTTAGGCTGGACTTGTGCTTTCACCACAACTACTATGTTGTCCTTGCTAGAGAAATCTGGTTGCAAATAACCTTAAACCTTTGTCAAAACTCCAGAGCTTTTCTGATTGGACTTGGCCAGTGTAACCCCTGCTAAAAAATGCAGAAAATATTTCAAAGTCAAACTTTAAAGGGACAGCCATTGTTTTATTTGTGTTTAATTAAAAATAATAATAATAATAATTGTTTTCCAGTCTCATGGTAATTAGCAATCCAATCTGCAGCTCCCATGGGAAAGAGCTTCTGTTTCTGGAACAAGTGTGCTTGAATATTGACTTGCTCTAGACATTGCCAAGGTTTTGAGTACAGCAATTTGTTGGGAGGGGGTTTCCAACTTGACTCCATAGCAGTTAAACTGTCGTGCTCCAAACCACAGAGTTTTACTATGGCCCCTGTTTCCCTTTGTTTTACCTGAACTTCTCATCCCGATCCACAAATCTTATGCCAGAATGAGTCATTCCTGCAGGATTAGCTCTTATTTTTCAACCCCTCTGTCAGTGCTGCCCAGACTAGTTCTGAAGACAAAAAATCGACACTCCCCATTCAATAAACCTGTGTAACAAGTGACTGAAAGAAATTACCTCCGGTGCTCAGCTATTTACACTGAACCAGCAAGGACCACCCCATCTCGCCAGGGTAACCGAGCCCCCTGCAGCGCTCAGTGTTGCTGACAGCCACAGGCTGGCAGCCGCAGCGACAGGGATGCGCCAATGCCCCGCTCCTGTGTGTCATCCCCCCTCTGCTGGGGTGCACACAGGGGTGTTGGCTTGCTCCTCACCCTGGACATGGGGTCCTGAGGATCACCTGCAAGGACCTCCAAGAAGGATCAGGGGCACCATGTGCTGCCCATGGGGTGCACTGCGCTGGCTTCTGCTGTCTGAGTATTGGGGGGCTGGGTTGAGCCCACCTGTGGGCCTCCTGCCTTGGAGTGGAGGTACCTTCTGGAGACCCACTCTCTCTGCTGACTGCTGGTGTCAGTCCCATGCCTCATGTGTTTAGCACATGGATCAGGCCACAGAGTATTCTGCTCTGCGACTTGCTGGAAGCAGATCTCAACCTGTCCCTGCCCTACAAACCTTTTCTTATGTTCACATCTAAATAAACACTTGTTACAGGAAAAAACACTCTTTTTTTTCTGTTTGTATTTTCATATTTCATTTTCCACCTTTCCCTAGTTCTTTATTTTTTAAAGTAATAAAACCAATCTCTGTCATGGTTTAACCCCAGCTGGCCACTGAGGCCCACACAGCCACTCACTCGCTCCCCCCACTGTGGGATGGGAAGAGAATTGGAAGGGTAAAAGTGAGAAAACTTGTAGGTTGAGACAAGAACAGTTTGATAGGTAAAGCAAAAGCCACTCACGCAAGCAAAGCAGAGCAAGGAATCCATTCACCACTCCCCACGGGCAGGCAGGTGTTCGGCCATCCCCAGGGAAGCAGGTCTACATCATGTGTAACTGTTACAAGCTGAGCATGACGCCATGTGGCCTGGCACATCCCCTGGGTCAGCTGGGGTCAGCTGTCCCGGCTGTGTCCCCTCCCAGCTCCTTGTGCCCCCCCAGCCTCCTCGCTGGTGGGGTGGGGGGAGAAGCAGGAAAGCCCTTGGCTCTGTGTAAGCGCTGCTCAGCAGCAACAAAGACATCCCTGTGTTACCAGCGCTGTTTCCAGCACAAATCCAAAACATAGCTCCATACTAGCTACTATGAAGAAAATTAACTCTAACCCAGCCAAAACCCACACATTCTCCACTCCTTATTCCATACCATTTACATCAAGTCCCACGCTATGCCATACTTCCTCATTACCCACCACCACCCTTCCCATCCTTTGATATAATACACAGATCTCATTCCCTTAGTCTATGGACCACCTCTGTGAAATGTCTATAAAATGTACATAATCAGCCACAAAATGGTTCCTTTAGTCCATGACTTTGGGCTCGGTCTGCTATGGTGGTCATGCAGGACAGGAGGGGTGCTGTGTTGTGTGGAGTTACTGGGCACCAAAGCCAGCTCGGATCAGGTCACTGCTGCACTTGCACTGCTTCTTGTAAGGCTTGTTCTCCACCGGTTCAGGTGGTTCCTGCCATAGAAATTCCTGTAACACACAACTCAAATTCCAGGTTACAACAATTTACAGATATTTCCATTACAGTCTCCACCCTGGTCCCTTTGGGCCAGGTTATAGGGTTTAACATTGCAACGAACTCCTGCCCTTGCCCCTGCTCCGGCTTGCGCTTACCCACAGGCTGCAGACCCTTAGGGTTGTGCCTGCTCCAAGTGGAGCCGTACCTATGTGCCACAGTCTCCTCGGGGGTACACCTGCCGTGGCATAGACTCACCCACAGCCACAGTCGCTTTGAGGTGCACCTGTGCTACCATGGCCTTATCCTGGGGCCACAAGGCCTTCAGAGATAGACCTGCTCCAGCGTGGCCTTACCCCTGGCTGCAGTCCCTCCAGGTCTGTACCTGCTCTGTGGTGGGATTGATTGTCCATGGCCACATGCTTTGAGGTTCTCCAGCATGACCTCATGCACAACCACTGATGCCTCAAAGTCTACCTGCTGCAGCATGGACTTATCCACAGCCACAGATGCTTCAAGGTGTACCTTCTCCAGCATGGACTTGTCCTTGCAATTCCTTCAGAGGTAAACCTGCTGTGGCACAGACATAACCATGGCCACAGATGCTTGGAGATGTACCTGCTCTGGCATGGACTCATCCACAGCCACAGACACTTCGGGGTGTCCTGCTCCCACATGGATTCATCCACAGGTCACAGTCCCTTCAACTCGAGTTCACACTGGAGTCCCAGCCTGTCCAGCACAGTGGCACAGCAGCAGCAGTGATGCCCTGGCCATCTGCCAGCCCCGGCGCGTGGCCGCTGCTGTTATCAGAATGTTCCGGGCACAGCACAGCGAGACGATAAGCAGTGCAGCAGCACAGCAAGCAGCAAAAGCAAGAAGCAGCCACTAATGAGCACTAGACTCTAATATACAGCAAGGCAAGCAATCCCCATGGCAAGAGGGGAGCCTCCCGATTAATAACTAAACAGCAATAACAGCTATAGATTCGATCTAGCACATCCCAATCAAATCTGTTACCTCGAGCTCTTTGAGCTCCACGTTGGGCAGCAAAAAGGACTGTCATGGTTACACTCCTGCTGGCAGCTCAGCCCCACACAGCCACTCACTGCTCCTCCCTGGTGGGATGGGCAAGAGAGTCAGAAGAGTAAAAGTGAGAAAACTCGTGGGTTGCGATAAAGACAGTTTAATAGGCAAAGCAAGAGCCGCGCACTCAAGCAAAGCAGAGCAAGGAATCCATTCACTGCTTCCCAGCGGCAGGCGGGCGTTCAGCCATGCCAGGAAGCAGGGCTCCATCACGTGTAACAGTTGGGAAAACAAATGCTGTAACTCCAAATGTCCCACCCCTTCCTCCTTCCCCCAGCTTTATATGCTGAGCATGACGCCATGTGGCCTGGCACATCCCCTGGGTCAGCTGGGGTCAGCTGTCCCGGCTGTGTCCCCTCCCAGCGCCTTGTGCCCCCCCGGCCTCCTCGCTGGTGGGGTGGGGGGAGAAGCGGGAAAGCCCTTGGCTCTGTGTAAGCGTTTCTCAGCAGCAACAAAGACATCCCTGTGTTATCAGCGCTGTTTCCAGCACCAATTCAAAACATGGCCCCATGCTATCTGCGGTGAAGAAAATTAACTCCACCGCAGACAAAACCAGCACACTCCCACACAGCAAAAACTGCGCTGTCTTGCAGCAGAACAAAGAGGAGGGAAACTCAAAGGCTTCAGAATGATGCCACTCCCATTCTCTTTCCCTGTCCAAAACATGATTCTGGAGGTGACTATTTAAATAGTTTCTGGAAAATCTGTTTTCTGATAATGGTCCAGCATGTTGGCAAATACGTGATTTGCATGTGAAGACCAAAACTGCATAGGCAAAACTATCAGAGCCAGCTGGGACAAGTAAGATCCAAGCACCTGGCATTTTGAGAAGTCATTTTGCTTCTGTCCATGGGTCATTTTCCTGTATCATTGACAGCACTTTGAGCTGACTTGACAAACCTCCTGGAAATCATGTTTCTCCCACAGTAACAGAGCACTGCAGAAATGACGTTTCTGGTCTAGCAAAAGCTCAAAGCAGGGTTATGTCCCAAGTTAGATCAGCTTGCTTAGGGCCACAACCAGCCAAGTTTTAAAAAGCCCCAAGGACAGAGATTACACCGCCCCTCTGCAAAACCGGCCCAGTGGCACAGAACAATTAAGTCCAGACTGTCCAAAATCAAGAGAGATTTCTGAAACTTTATGCTGTCCCTGGAAATACACACAATACAGCGTACATTTTGAACAGCAGCATGAAACTTAAAAACATTTCTTTCTATCCAGATTACCATGACCTACACACTTTTAGAAACATGTACAGCCTCAGGCAAACGTTGCACAGATCCTCATCTAGTGTAAATCTCCGCAAGTTTGTTAACTTCAGCAGGACTCCAGCTACTCACAGCCTTCGCAGTCTTACAGAGTCATAGAATGGTTTGGGCTGGAAGGGACCTCTAAAGATCATCTAGTCCAAGTTTTGCATTTGAGAAATAACATGTTTCCTCATCTGGGGCTAGACATTTTGCTACAGGCTCAAACAAAACTCCAGTAAATTTCTTTAGGTACTTGTGAATAGGGCATTACTTGGTAATTACCATGGTGATTGCTAAAGGGTCAGAGAGTGGCAATGAGGACAAAAAGGCCCAGGGAAAAAAACAGGAGCTCTTTGTAAAAGTATTCAGATTTTGTCTGCCAGTGCCAATAAACTCAAACTACCCCCACCTAACATTTTGTTTGCTAAATAAAGGCTATTTACATCCCTCCAGCACAGAATTACAGCAGTTCGGAGCACTGGGTCTTACCAGCCCCTCATCAGTGTCTATCTGACAGCTGAATGCACTGATGGCAGTGGTACTCACAATTCACCCCACAGCACCCAAAGGTGCAATTTACTGTTCAGTGGTGCTTTATGTATTGCACAGGCACACACACGCACACACCAGTGCATGCACACGTGCCACTTCAAGAACAATTTTCCTTGCCTCGGTCAGGACTTGATGTGCACTCCCCACTGTGGGCATCCAGCTGGTGTGCCCAAGGCCAGGAAAGAGCCCAATGAGGCTCCTCAGCTTCAACTGGGAGCTACTTTTGGAAAAAGCCCATGTCCAGGGCAATGTGGTTCTGTATGCCACAAAGGAAAAAGAAAATAAACAACATTTCCTTCCAAGTAACTTACTGAAGTAAAAGAAGGAGATTTACAAAGATATTTTGTTCACATAAGGCAATTAATTAACTTAAATAATTATTCTTAAATGAAATTCCCAGCTTCCAAAGCAAGCAATAAACAATTCTCTCTAAACTGCTGCGTCCCATCGTTTTCTATCAAGCATCAGATATTACCACTAGCTGCAGAGAAGGATGAACTAGCACTCCAGCAAGCAAAACTTGGCTTCAGATGACAAGTCACCCTTCCCTTCCACATGCCTCAGGGTCTTTCTGTCCTGTGGGCCCCTTGCAGGAGCTCCCATCAGATGACAGTGATGCCAACTGTGACACAGCAGAGCAGACAGGTCCCAGCAGGCAAACATAGAGTAAGTAAATGTTCACCCCACAAGATCTGAGCCACCACTGTCCTACATGCTTGGTCTTCACCTGTTCTACCAAAGTTAGTGGCATGAGCAACACTAATGACGGTGGCCCCACAGGCAGAATTATTTTGGCTGGCTGGCTTCCCTGCCTCCTGCAACAGCCTTACTCTGCTGTCACACTGGGACACAAATAGAGGTAACTATACCCAAAGCTGACTGACACCATGCCATGCACACAGCTGCCTGCAGTGACCATGGGAGGCTTCAAGGCACAGGGAGGACTCAGAGGGGAAAGGCGAACCTCGCTATGGGGAGTGTGAATGCCAACAGGCGACCCTTAGAGGGGATTAAACCTCTCAAAACTGTTGAATGACTGGCCAAATAGGCCATTTGATAGGCAAAACAGAAAGAACTTATTTCCATGCCAACAGAGCCTGATGGCTATTCAAAGATACCCATCCGGAAGATTTTCATGAGGTGCTGAAATGCACAGGCTTCAGGGGAGCAAGAGCCATGCAAACCTCACAACACCTGCAGAAAAAAAAGCATAGCAAGTGATTTTCAGCTTATAGAAGAGAGCCTGATCTGCTTTGCATGTTCTCAGAAAGAGTCAGCTCCCTCTCTTTACAGCATCTGACAGATGTGCTCAACTCCCAGTGATTTCTTGGTGGTGCAAAGGCAAGAATGGGCAGCTTATTCTCTTGCAAACCAGCTCTCAAAACTGCTTTGGCAGGAGGATGAATGTGTCATGGCCCACCCAGCTCAGGCTGGACCCACTGCGCTTCCACCAAGAAGGTGGCTGCTCCTTGCTGCCTATGTCACACATAGTGTTCCAAACTGCTTCAGTCTGTGGCTCCATACCTTAGCGAAATGAGTCTCTTGTTGCCAGTTTGCACAGGAAAGTTTCTTGTTTAACCTACTGTTTAGGCAGTGCTGGCACAGACCTAGGTTTGCATGAGAAGTCGTGCTCCTTCTCATGAAACCCAGTACGGAGTGTGCCTAATTCACCACAAGAGTCATTCCTGGCCCATGCTAAGCCTCATGCACACCTCTCCCCAGCTCCACCTCTGCCAGTCGCTTCCCAGCTGGCACCAATGCACAGGGATCCTGCCCCAGTGCACCACCAGCACTCTTTCTTTGCTGGGCATCACCCTTGCTCTGTGCCAACCCTCTGCCATGGCACTCACACCAAATCCCCTGCAGTGGGGCAGGGGGTCCCAAGGGTGATGCTCTGCTCTAAAAAAGAGCCTGCCCTGCCCTGCTCATGTGCACCTTCACCTACCACAGCACACCCTCTGCAGAGCCTGCTGGCCTTCCATGAGCCAGGGGAGCTGCTGGGCTTTCAGACAAGCATGCTGGGTGGCCCCTCTTGCTGCCTTCCAGACCGGCTCAGGTGGAACCATGCTGGATGGAGATGGAGACTGCCCACGCCTCTTGCCCCAGACAAATTTTCTCTCACACAGCCCTGAGAAATGGCCTGTTTTAAAATCATCACAGATTGTGGGTTTTTCTACAGAAGAATAACTACAACAGGTAACCCAAGCCTTCCTCATGAGCCTGGCTATATCCATGTGATGCTCTCAGCAAGCAATTCCTTTTCCCTGCAGTCCCAAGTTCCTGCAGAAAACTCAACCAGGGGATGAGCAGCAGTATTAATTTGGAAAAACAGGACAGATGATAAACAGCCAGGCCACTGATGCAGAGTGAAACCTCGCTCCCACAACACAAGACATGTGAACATCTAATGCAAATATGCAATGGACACATCCCACTAGTCTGTTGCTTTCCAGTCCCTCTTCTGCCATGCAACTGGACTCCATATGACAGCTGCACATCAGTTCTCCCTCAGAGGTTTCATCTTGGTCCCCATACCACACTCTGGGTATAAAGTGTTTATCTCCCACTAACTCCAGTCAGGTGCAAGATACCTAAAGCTCATTGACTTCAGATACTTCACACTTCTTTGCAGACACATGCTCTGGAAGTGAATGAAGGATGCCCCATCACCTGTCTTGCTCCAAAAGACTCAGGCTTGTGGTTCCCTCTCAGATCTTAATCATGAGCTGCAAGTAGGGCTCCTTTGTCACAAAGTGTCATGAAGCATCTGGCTGTGATGCTCTCCACAATTCAGCAGCAAAGTTGCAGAATCACAGAATGGTCAGGTTTGGAAGGGACCTCTGGACATCACCCCCTGCTAAAGCAGTGTCACCTAGAGCAGGCGCCACAGAATCATGTCCAGGCGAGTTTTGAATGTCTCCAGAGAAGGAGACTCCTTGCACCAAACACAGAGCCAATAAAAACCCAAACTTTCTGTCCCATCACAGATGCAACTGAGCTTGGGATGCTGGCTGTGCCAGGGGGTATGTGCTCTCACTTCATCTGTGTGCAGCCAATCCAATCTGGGATTTTGGCACTGCTGGACCCTTGACTCGGAGCACATTAAATACAGCTCTGCTGTTCCTGGGACTCACAGGCAAAACAAAACGTTTCCTCCCTTCAAAGAAGAGAGGAACTCTGATGGTGGAACCAAAACTATGAGTGCACTGCACCTGAAAGGGCTGTCCACACATTTAATGTCCAGTTCCCTCTGGTTTGGTTGAGGTGGGAGAAGCCACTCAGGTAACAGGGCTAACAGAGAGCAGGGCTTCCCAGTAGTTTACTCCTGAGGTATCTCAACAGTGTGGCTTGTAATACAGGAGCAACTGAGCGGGGAATGAAGCCTAAAGGACTGGGTTTTTTCCATGGCTGGAAATTGTTCTAGGAGCTCCAAGCACATGGAATTTTGGCTGAGGTAATTCCCTGGCACCTACTAGTACTAACAGACTCCAGTCCTGAGAGGCCAAGGCACAATGCCCTTGTGCAGGGTATACTCTGCACTGCCTAGTCTCAAAATCAAGGAGGACTTTGCCCAGTTGAAGGCCGCAGATCTCAGTGTAGGTAGGATGTGAGATTTAGATTTAGGAAATTTAGACAGAAAAGTGCTGATGCTGAACTTTGTCCCAGGACCAAAAGAAAGTCCAAGCTATAGCTTTTGTATGGCTAATACTCCTGAAGATATCATACATTTTCTATTGCATTAGAACTCAAAACTTTTAACCAATGCATGACATTTTCCATTTTACTTACCTTTGTGCCTCCTCCAACACAGCTGAAACAAAACAGAAAACAAAATATTCACGAGCATGAAAAGCACCAGCTTTTCTGCTCCAGCAACAAGCACCGCTTTGATTTACAGATGGAAATCTGCAGTCTAAGATCCACCTGGGTGAGCAGAGTTCCATGTTCCCCACAGTCGCCTCCCCACAGGAACTGGTACTCAAAAGAGACACCAGTGCTTAAAATGGGATGTACACCTGCTCCTAACATGGAGAGTTGAACACGTTTTTAAATAGGCTGATGATAATGACAGATTGAGGATAGTCTCCAGGCCACCACACTATACAAGTCCCTCTCCACTCACTGCCACTACAGTTTAACCTGCATGATGAGGGAAGGAGAAGGGACAACAGCCAGCACATGCTGTTTGGGTATCCATTTCACTCTGCTTACTTGCTGGGCTCTGCCAAGGAAAGTGCCTTCTTGGAAAAGGATTTTCATCATGAGCAGGGATGGCAAAAGCAGCTGTTCAGCCACACCATCCCACCTCAGCACACATCTCTTTCATTCCCTGTCCTCTACAAGTGCAAAGTGAAGTGTGATCTGATTTTGCCCTCTGGAGGCACAAAATTGGCATGGCGCAGAGAGACACGCAGCCCCATAGGTGACTGAAGTACCACACTGCCTTTTGGAAAATCTGGTAAGAAAATTCAACCCCAGCTACAGCTTCCCGTGAGCCAGAGGGCAAAGCACTGCAGGCGTGGCAGCTTCAGTGCTCTCCTTTGGCGCTGAAGGAGTGAGTTTCTTAGTTCCTCTGGGGTAATACTACCCTAGTGTTTTGTGTACTTCAAGAACACAGGTGTCAGTATGGGAGGCTGATTTTTCTTTCGGCACAAACTCTGCAGCTTGAGATTTGAAATACGGCCACACATCTGCAATCCAGCTACTGGGACCACACACATGGGTCCTCAGCAAGAGCCACTTCACAGTTTGTTCTGCTAGCTCCACAGTTCATGCCCAGATCGCTGGAAAACTGCACAAATAAGCAGGTGGCCAAAGACTCTGGGATACCCTTATTTAGCTAGACATTAGGGCTGGGGTTTCTTTGCTGCATGCACATGGATCCTCACGCACATAGATTTTTCTCCAAGCAGAGAAACAACTTTGCTGGAAACCTCCAAAGCAGCTCTGTTTCACTAGGATGAACATCTCCCACCTCCCCTCGCTCCCTTAAACATCATTTGTGCGATGGCCAAGAGGGCTTTGGGAAAGCTTTTCCCACAGAGATAAGACTCAGCAGTGCACTGGTTACCTGAGTTCTGGGAGAACTGGCAGGAGGCACCAAGACACGGGCAGGATCAGCTGCACAGCCATGCACAGTACCTGCGCACCTAAGCATATCCACCTCCCTGCACACCCACTCCTCTGCACACACATCTGCCCATATCCATTCCACACACCTTTGGACACTCACGCCTTGGGTCCAGTCACACACACCTGTACGCACCATCACATGTTTGTACACACACTTGCATGTCAGTTCACACCCGCAAACCTGCGCACAAACTCTCAGCCCCAGTGCCCTTGCACACCCATGTACCTGTGCACGATCAGCCTGCCATGCCCACACATCCCTCTCTGCACACCCGCGCACACTGACCCTTTCAATCCCACTTCTAGCACCTCCTGCCATCCGCTTTGTCCTCTGGCTTCCAAGGATCACCATGCCAGCAGGCGAGGAGGCTGCGCTGCCCCCAGCCTTGCAGGTGGGTGCCACAGGGGTACAAGTCCTGGGTATGTGTTCCTCACCAGGATGCACTCATGGCACTTGTTCTGACCCGCAGACCTGGGGTCTGACCCTCAGCCCCAAGTATCCGAGCAAGCAGGAGGGAGCTGGCAGGTAAGGATGTCTCAATGGCAGCCTGTGGAGAGCCTGGTGTTCTTTCTGGTTGGGAGGAAGCATCATGCACCTGGAGGTCCTGCGACACAAGGATCAGGAACAAAAGAGTCAGATCATGGTTAAACCAGGGGCACAGCAGCCCAGCTCTGTGCCGAACTGCTGCTGGGGACCGGGGGTGAGCGCCCCAGTCTGCATGCATTTCACCGAGCGGCTCTGCACGCAAATCCCACTGCCTGAGCCCGCACTCACCATCACTCCCCACGCCGATCAGTCACCGAGGGTTTTTGCACGTTTCATTCGTTTCTACCGGGCAGGAGCATGGGGCTCCAGGTGCGACACCGCCAGGAGCCGACTGCTCCGCGCCGCGGACCGGCAGCAGCCTCCCCTGCGACAGCAGCGGCCCCACACCGCCCGCACTGGCTGGCCGCCAGCCCAAGCGGCCCCAAAGCTGCCGAGCCGTGCCCAGACGCCCGCACCGGGACCCCGCAGACGCCCTCGCTCCGCCCGGTGCCCGCCGCTCTCCCGGCGCTGTGCGCTCCCGACGGCGGCGGGATGGCGGCGTCCCGACGGCGCTGGGGATGGGGACCACGGGGGGGGTGGCGGGAGGAGGGGGGGGTTGCCGGGGCTGGGCGCTGCCCCTGACCGCGGCGGCGGCGGCGGCACGCCCGGCCCTGCCCGCGCCTCCCGGGCTGCGGGGCGTTGCAGGGGGAGTGCCGGCCGCCCGGGCGCGGAGCCGCTGGACACCGCCGCATAAAAGCCGCGGCGGAGCGGCGCTGCGCCTCCTCGGCTCGGCCCGGCTGGGGGCCGCCCCGACGGCCGCATGACCGCCGAGAGCCGGCTGCCGCCGGGCCCCCCGCCGCCGCCCCCGCCGCTGAAGACGGACGCGGCGCCGCCGGGGGAAGAGGCGGCGGCGGCGGCGGCGGCGGCGGCGGGGGCGCGGGGCGGGCGGCGGCGGCGCAAGCGTCCGGCGGAGCGGGGCAAGCCGCCCTACAGCTACATCGCCCTCATCGCCATGGCCATCGGGCAAGCGCCCGAGCGGCGGCTGACGCTGGGCGGCATCTACCGCTTCATCACCGAGCGTTTCCCCTTCTACCGCGACAGCCCCCGCAAGTGGCAGAACAGCATCCGCCACAACCTCACCCTCAACGACTGCTTCGTCAAGGTGCCGCGGGAGCCCGGCCGTCCCGGCAAGGGCAACTACTGGATGCTGGACCCCCACGCCCGCGACATGTTCGAGAGCGGCTCCTTCCTCCGTCGCAGGAAGCGCTTCAAGCGCAGCGACCTCTCCACCTACCCGGCCTTCCTCGCCGAGCGCCCCGCCGCGCCCTGCCGCCTCTTCCCGCTGCCCGCCCCGCCACCCGCCGCCGACCTGCCCCCGGCCCCCGCCGCCGCCGCCGCCTCCTGCGCCTTCGCCACCGCCGCCGCCTTCCCCGCGCAGGGCTGCGCGGCCACCGCTCTGCCCCACGCCTACGCCCCGCTGCCCACCGCCCCCGGGCCCTACGCGCCGGGTGGCCCCGGGCAGCTGTACGCGCCGTCGGGGCGCATCGTGCTGCCCGCCTCGCCGCCCGCCCCCGCCGGGCTCTACGGCCGCCGCTCCCCCGCGCACTACTCGCCGCTGCCGCACGCCTACGGCGCCGGAGGGCAGCTGGGCGCCGCCGAGCCCGGCCCGCGGCACGGCGCCTACCCCGGTGGCCCCGACAGGTTCGTCCCGGCGCTCTGACCCGGCCCGGAAGAAGGCCGGGCAGCCCGACGGTGCGGACTGGAGCCCGGGAGAGGCCGGGCTGTGGGGCTCGCCCGACGCAGCTGGACCCAGGGCCGCCCGGGAAGATGCTGGAGGACCTTGGGCTGCACCTCCACATCCTGCCACCTGCCCGGGCTGCCCATCGAGGAGCGCTGCAGCCGGCTGAGGGGGACCTGCCCAGCCCCTTTGGCTCTCACTGGAGAAGCCATAGGGGCTCCCAAGTGCCTGAATGGGGCAAACAGCCCTTCCCTCTCTTAGACCTTTCCTGAGGCAGGTGCTCAAAGCTTCCTGCCAGGCTCCCACCCTCCTGGCACAACCAACTGAGCCCCCAGGTCTGCCCGGGAGGATCTCACTTTTAAGTCTCTCCACTGTTGACAGTTTTATGTATAGAACAAAACATCTGCTGGGGCAGGGGAGGAGGGAGGCAGGAGGAAGCGTTCCCCAGCCTCGTGCAGCCAAAGCTGTAAAAGTGGGATGCATGGCACTAACGTGGTGGCGTGTCCCTCATGATGTGCAGAGCTGTCACATCAGTTACTGCACCAACAACGCAGCCCAGGCTGGAGGAGGTTTAGATGCTGAGGTTGCAGCCAAACACAGCAAGTCAGATCCCTCCAGGGCTCATGCTCTGTGCTGCAGGCATTAAGAGAATGGTGGGATCGGAAGTACAAAAACTTTTACTGTGACCACGCTCAGTCGCTGGAAAAGAGACCCAGCGAGGCAGCCGTATCTCTGCCCTTGGAGGTCTTCCCGGCTTGATTGAACACAGCCTGAGTGACCTGATCTGTCTTTGGAGTTGGATCCAATGTTGAATTTTGACCTGCTTTGAGTGGACACCTGGTCCAGAGGTCTACGGAGGTACTTACAACCTAAATTACTTTTATCCTAAGGTCAGCCCAACTCTGTCTGTAGCCTAGAGTAAGTCAGCATTTATGGGGGCAAACTTTCCATCCTGAAACAAGCTGGAGAGGCAGGACATAGTGCCTTTTCATCTTCGTTTGCTCCCCTTTCAAGCTTCCCTAGGATGGAAGAAAGGCTAGAGGAAAACATAGAGGGGGCAACTGATAGGAATGGATGTGAGAGGCAAAGGCTTGAAAATAGATCCATGGGGAAACTCAAGGAAATCCCTCCCAACAGATCCCATCAGGGCCTGGAGAGGTGGTGGATGTTCAGGGCTCTGCCTGGGGCTATGAGCAGAGTGGGAGCAGATATAACCCTGCTGCTGTCCAGATCTCCTTATCCAGCTACTTTTTCTTGTGGAGCGGGAGCCAGTGTTACCAAGACTGAGGAGGTTGGTGAGGGATACTGCCATGTGATAGAGCCTTGCGTGGGGAGAGGTAGGTGCAAAGTGCAGCCAGAGCCTCAGCAGGAGCTTTTGGAAGAGCAGAGAGGGTGCACCAGGGTCTCTCTCACCACAGAAAGATTCAGATCATAGTATAACTGGGGTTGGAAGAGACCTTGGGAAGTTTCTGTTCCAATTTTGTGCTAGAAGCAGGGTCAGCTCTGAGTCAGACCAGGCTGCGCAGGCCTACCTAGTTGAGCCCTGTCAGACTCCAAGGATGGAGATGGCACAGTGGTTTTGGGCAACTTGACTGTCCTCATGGGGGAGTTTATCCTTCAATCCATTCAGCACATTCCTAGTCTCATTTCCTGTCTACTGCCCTGTGTCCTGCTGCTATGCACTGCTGCAAAGAGCTCTGATCCCATGAAGATACCTGTACCTTCTGGTCCATGGAGGATTTTTTAGATGAGGTCCTCAGCAGGATGAAAATTGTGTAGAGGCAGGTGCTTGCCTTCTGTGGGTGGGTACTAAGGTCCAGGTATTCAAAGTGGGACATGCAAGGAAGAAAACAGAATGGAGCAGGAAGGTGGCTGGATGTCCCCACAGCGCAGTTTGGGTGGAGGAGGCTAAAGCCCTCTGCAGTAGCTGGACAGAAGTTGTATACCTGCGTTCCATGGGGCTCTGAGGTAGGAGATGAGTTTTGGATTCACAGCACCCATCCCTCTCTCAGAATGGTGAGGACAGCACGTGGTGGGCAAGGTACCTCATGGGCTGGGAGGCTGGGGCTGGCCTGTCGCTGCTGCCCCTTGTCCATCCAGATCTTTTTGTAGTATGTCAGGAAGCTCTGCTGCCTGCACACAGAGCTGGGGTGGTTTCATTGCTGTCACTGGGGGCAAGTGTAAGTGTCATTCGGATCTTTGGTGTGGTCAGGTGAATCAGATTTTTTTTCCCTTCCCTGCTTTCCCTCCAGAAAAGCAGCGTTGTCTCTTTCTGTGTCCTTCCTGCTCCTGGTGTGTCCAGAAACTGCTTCCATCCTGGCAGGCGCAGAGCCCTGCCTCTGCATCTTGACTGCCTCAGCCTGGGGCAGGTCTCGCCAGATCCTCTCCCAACTTCTCCCTTCACCAGCTGGAAAAGAAGACGTACACTTGGTTGTACTCTTAGTTTTTTGATAGCTGCCTGCTAGCTCTCTGCTTTTATTGGCTGCAAGGACTGGACTGCATCCCTTTGCTAGCAAGTCATGCAGACCTCTTTCTGGTTTAGGGGTAGCTGGGAGAGGAATTGTCCTGCCTCCTAATGCCTTCCTTCTTCCTGTAAGAGCAGTTATCAGTGTGGATCAGATCATTTTCCTGAGCCTAGAGGTCTTCTGGCCCTTGTTCCCCATTACTTCAGCCTGATTTTCTTCTCTCCTCCAACCCTGGTGCTAGTCTAAGGTTCAGTCTAAAAACAAGGTCATCAGTGATGATACAGGTCTTGTGTAAGCTATTCCTGACCTCAGATAGCTTTGGTAGCAAGTTCAGGGAGCAAAACGCAGTGTCTGGAGGATATGCATGATAGATCTTGATGACTCAGAAGGCACAAATTGGGTAGGTTCAGTTGCATATTGTTTGCAGATAAAGTCTAGATGCTTGTTCTTACTTTTCTCCAGATCTTTTATACCTACAAGCTAGGTAAACCAGACATACCTAGAAAGTATACTTTCTGCAGCAGGTGCAGTGATGAGCCTTTTGGATCAAGGCACATGGCCACAAACTGCTTCACCTTCAGCCACAAGCAGCTAGAAAACCTGGGCAGGAGCTTCGTGCTCAGTGAAGAGCTACACAGACCCTTCAAGGGACAATATGTCTGTGTGGGGTCTCCGCCCTTTGGGGTTTTTGAGATGAAAATAGACAAGGCTATACCTGCCCAGTGCTAATGTTTGCAATACTCCAACCTCCTGCTTGCAGCAGGCCTGGAGATTCAGAGATCCCTTCCCACCAGCACTGTCATGGTTTTGTGGCTATTGCAACCTCTCTGAGTTGTGCAGGCTCAGATGCAAAGGGTGTGCTGAACACTGCAGGTCTGTCCCTTGTGGCAGCAGGATGTGCTGGCCCTGTGTCTCACGCGTGACCACTGGCAGAGGAGGACAAGGTTGTTGCATCCTTGGGGAGCCATGGGGTTGGGCCGGTCGTGAGGATATGGGGATATGCCATGGGGATATATTAGATGGTTGGATCTCAATGTATGCATGTGCCATGGGGATATGTTAAACATTTGGATCTCAATGTATTTTTGCTGGGCACTTTGCTTGTAGTTCTCAGGCACCATCCAGAATAAGGAAAAATTTTGGTTTCTGGAAGCTTTATTGTAAATATCTGAGGGGCCTCCTTTTAGAAAAGCTAGTCTTAATTTTCAAACTAGTCTCTTTTTTTCTGGGAGAAGAGTCTAATAGGTTTAGGTTATAGTGCTGTAGGAAACACTTAAGTGTAAGCACAGAGCAGGAGAGCGAAAGGCCTTAAAAGTGCTCGTTCCTCAGAGGACAGAGCCTCTTGATTCCTGCTCTGCCCAAGTTCTGGTACAGTCAGGTGCTGCACTGACTCTGGGAAAGAGGTGGGTTGTTACAGCGCAGGAGAACATTTTATTATGTATTGGAGATTTTTTGTATTTACTCTTCTACTTCACTTGTAATGGAAATAAATCTTTGTCCTGTTTGTAATGGAGTGTCTCTCTCAGTTTTTCCAAGCCTTCTCTGCGTTCCTGAGGCCAGGAGAGCGATGATGCGGAGCAAGATGAGCGCTAGATGATGCTCCTTGTGTTTTGCTGTGTCTGTCTTACCTTGGCTTTTCTTGGTCTGGTGGGATTGCTGAAGACATTGGAGGGGGTAAGGGGGTGGCAAGGCCAGGGCAGAGATGGCTCTACCAAACTTCTGCAAACCCCCCAGCCCCAAGTCACCAGTCTGCTTTCAAGGTCTCCTGTCAGGCTGTAAGTGTGTCCTGGACATCAATGCATGAAGCACCAGCCCAGCCAGGTGCCTCTGCTGAAAAGGGGCAGGTAGGGAAGCCAAGGCACTACCTGTGGTAAGAATGCAGCCTGAGAGGTGGGCAAAGGAGTTGTGCTTGGTGTTCATTACTCTCTGATTGCTCCAGTGTGGAGCCAGGCCAGCTGGAGAAGATTTTACTGCTGGAGACAACATTATATTGCCTGTCCTGTGGCAGCAGCACCAGAAATGTTTGGTCTTGCCTCCTGCACCCCAGGCCAGTGAGGTTTTTTGGCTGCAGAGGTGGAGTTCCCACAGCCGTTGGCTGACACTGTGTTCACCTCGTGCAACAGCAGCATCTGTGGGAACAATTCATGAAGCAACAGCCGTAGCTAATGGGAGGTGTAACAGGCCTTCAGGGGCAACTGCACACTTCAGGGCAAATAGTCTGGCTTGCACATGTCCAAGATAATGGCAGATGTTGCCCCTTCTGCTGAGAGGGTGGTCACCAGCTTCCCAAGAGGTTTTGAGGGAAAGCAAGCTCTGCAGCTGGTGTCCTGTCAACAGCCCGAGCTGGCGGGAGGGCTATGAATGAGGTGGCAGCACATAGTTTAATCTGCCAGGTTATCAAAGAGCAGATAGGAAGGTCTTCAACAGCTCTGGGACTCCCAGGTATGATTTATCTGCCTTTGAAAGAGGCCAAGAAGCGCATCAAATCTATGAGAAAGAGTATGTGGGTGAGGCAGCTGCCATTTGGCCAGGAGGGGGTACATTGGAGGGAGTCCAGAGCTTGGTGAGTTGTATGCTGCTGGAGGTGGGCTTTAGCTGCACCTATTATCTAGAGCTGCGATGGCAGCATCAGTGATCAGAGAGGATGTCCCACTCGTGCAGCGCCTGGATGTGAAACAATGTAAGCACAGGAAAGCTGATGCTCTTGGGGGGCTGACCTGAAAAGAAGTGTGTGGGGATACACTGGCCCATGTTGCACAAAGAACAGCTTCACATGCTTGTCTTGGCATAGGTCTGGAGGCCTGTTTCATAGGAGGCACCATCTAGACAGCAAAGCAGATGTATCAACTCACTCCTCCTGTTCTAATTTATGTCTTCCCCCTGTCTGAGGCCAAGAAGTCAAGGTGGGAGATGGTGGCATCAGCTATACCTTGAAGCTGGGGTTATTTCTCGGAGCTACTTTTGGAGCTGGAGCAGTCACCACAACCCCTCCTTGTGCAGGCAGACTGAGAGGGAGGGAACGGACATCTTGGTGGGGACCCCCAGCTGAGGGCTGCCCGAGTCTGAACACTCCCCACCTCTGTCAGTATTCAAGCACGGGGCACAGCTAGCGGTCCCTGGGGCATGTAGGAAGCAATAATGCAGTGAGCATGAAGTACCCTAGCCACACTGCTTGGGCCAAGAAAAAAAGGAGTCTGTACCCTAGCCTCTTCTGCTGATGTGAAGTCCATAGTGTTGTTGCATGTTCAGGGCCAGATGTCTAGCTGAAAGTGGCCATGGAGCAAGCAAGAATGGTAGCTTTGGGCTGGCACTGAGGCCATTGCTATCCCTTCTCTTTCTCTGATGCCAGGAAGCTCAGATTTGCTAGCCAGTTATGAATTTGCAAAGCTGTTGTCTGGATGTGAAATAGCTAAAGAGATCTTAATTGACAAAGGAGCTAATGAGTAGCTTCTGACCTTTTTGTTCACAGACAAGTCCTGAGCCAGCATCACATCTCTTGGTCTGATGGCTGAGACGCAGGTCACTTCGTGCATGAAGCCCTCTGAGTCAATCACACCTGTGGCTGGCTCTTGCAAGGAAACCATCTGCACCTCATGTTGACCTCTTCCATTTGGAAAAGGCACACGTGAGTCCAAGCTGTCATCTTCTGAGGTTAACAAACCGTGTCGCAGGCTTCATCTCACTTCTACACCCATAAGTTTTAGCACATAGTCTGTCACCAAGTTAGTGCTCACTTGCAGTGCTGGTCCTAGATTTAGCCGGTTAAACAGTGGCTTCCTGGCCACCCCATCCCAACTCATCATGCTGAGTCTGGGATAGGCTAGTTGAAAAGTAGCAACCATGAAGGTGTCTGCTGTGATGGGAGCAGCACGAGGTGGCGAGCCCACTGGAAGATCTTGCTGTGCAGATCATGATCTGGCCACCTCATCTCAGCACGCTGGTGATGCCCAGAGCTGTGGCAAAATGGCACACTATTTACTGGGTTGTGTAAGTGACAGCACAACGCTGTACTCTGGAAAAAAATGTTTAGCTCCACAAATATTCCCCTTGCTTGAATGCTGTAGAGGTATGGATCACAGTCTCGCTGCTTAAGCAGCAGCCCATTGGATGTAGGCATAGATGTGCCAGTGTGAATTCATTCTCTTCCTAACTCCTGCCTCTGTCCCTTCCTGTGTAATACTCAAAATCTTGTTATGAACAGAAAAAGGAACACTGTAAGTGAAGCCAAGGGTTTACTGTTACTACCTGCAGAAGTTTTAACAATATAATATTTCCAGCTATTAGTCTCGCAGTCCAATTTGATACAGAAAAACCTCAGTAATGCAGTTCAGATTGCTATACACACAGAGAAAAAAATTCTTTGCTTCTTGATATTATGTTCACCCTTCCTGTGTCCCCATGTTGATGGCTGTGGTGGGAGGGGGTCTTACAACAAGTTACCAGCATCCTGATGCCTTCAACAGGCAGATCTTGATGTTGCCAGTGAAGGTTTCCTTCTCTTCATCAGGAGGCACATGGTGTTGGTGGTGACAATTTCTTCCTTCTCAGTCCTGGGTCTCACCTGAGTTAATTTCTGTATGCATGTTGTTTTTCAATGGTTCCCAAAATGTGTGCGGGGTTCTGTTTTCCTTGTCTCCTCTGAAATTGCCTTACTTGAATAACACGGGTTTGCACTCCTGCAGTGATGAGTGACTGGCCACTGCAACAGGGACCCATGGTGTTGCACTGGAGTCACAGGCAGTTCAAGACACACAGAATAAATAATCGTTATCAGTATAATGTTATCAGTATAAATGAAAACAAATGTAGGTGCTAGTTATCTGACCACTGATTGCTGTCACAGATAAGCAAGCTAAAATCAGCTCAGGCCAAGACAAGTCCCAGTCCTTTGCACTGGAAGGTCAACATAAAGCCATGGCCTCTCAATAACGACATTTGCGAGCTGCATTGAGGACCAGGTCCTACCTACTGTGACAATCAAGACACCCCACAGCAGTGGGCTGAGAGAGGACCGTCTCTTGAGGTGTGCAAAGTTTCTTCTTCTTTCTGTTGCAGCTCTACATCTGTTGTGGCCTGGTCTCCTGTGCTGCCAGTATTGGGCAGGTCTTGGGGGTGTAAGTGTGACAGATGCAGCGGAGGGAGGGGGTTCCTCTGCTGGGGTTGTGTCCACTGGCACCAGCCTAGAGTCCCTGCTGTGAAATGGAGGCTGGGAGAAGGGCTGGAGGCTGGGGAAACGCGGAGAGGCAGCGGAAATCTCAGCACCTCTGCTGTCACTGTGGATCTTCTGCTGACCAGCAGCAATCAGGTATGTGTGACTTTGTTAAAAAGGGGAAACGTGAATGGGAGAGGTCTGAATGCAGCCCTGTATGTGAGAGCTCCCAGCAGTGTGGGATCCTGACAGCACTAAACACCAGTGTGGCGGGAAGGAGAAGCAGAGGGCAGACGATTCAAAATTTCCCTGCAAGACCTTCCTGGGCTTGTGGTTGCTGAAGTGTAATCACAGAGTGGGGGGACAGGCCTTTTCTTTCACTAAGTGAACTACAGCTAACTTAATTTGCTTGAGCACAGTCAGCAGTGCAGGGGAGTCTGAGCTGTGCACTGGAGAAACAACGCATTTTAGCAAAGGCACTTCAGATTGACTGGGATAATTACCCTACATGCAAGAAAAATGCAACAGAAAGCGCTCCAGGCCCTGGCCCTTTGCTGTGCACATAACACCTCAAGGGGCTCTGGGGCCTGTAGCAGATGGAGGCTGGCTGGGCGAAAGGAAAGTGGACCTGGTGGTCACATGAAAATCCCAATATTCTCCTCATGTCCTCACTGGGCTTTCTATGAAGGCTGACCTCACATCAGGGCTCCGTTCTCCTGGCCACAGACGCCTAGTGAGCGGCCCCACTCTGCCATGGTGCGAGAGGCTGTGCCTGGAGTAGTACTGGTAATATTGGTGGCTTTATTCATGGAGGAAGTGAGAATGATTCTGGGCTTGGCAGGAAACATTCATTTGGGGGAGGGGGGGAGGGGAAAGTCACGTGTGAAAAACAGTTTTCCTTCTTAGGTCACCCCTTTCATATTTTGTCTTCATGGAGGTTTTCTCCACCCCTTCCCTTCTAGAGAAAAGGCAAAAGCAAGCCCTGCTTGAAGCAACCAGCCTTCCCAGCGGAGCAGATGTCCCCGCCACTGCAGGGGGGAGACTTCAACACACCAACGCTACCAGTAGCGCAGCGGTTCGACGCTGTTGGGAACGAAACTCTCACCTCCGCGCTTCCAACAGAGCAACACGTTCGTACTAACGATGCGCCTTCCTCACCTGCCGCGGGCACCGCACCCCGGGTCCCTGCTGCTGGCGGTGACGCGCCGCCACCCAGCCCCCCCGCCCCGCCGGGGCCGGGATGCCCTGTCCCCCGGGCGGCACCGCCGCTCCCGCAGCCCCCTGAGGCACCTCCCACCGTCCCCGGAGCCCGGCGGCCGCCCTCCGACACCGCCCGGGGATGCGATGGGGTGCGCCTCCCCGCCGCCGCGCCCCCCGCCGCAGCACCCCCGGGGGAGGGGTGTCCCCGGGGCCGGTGCAGCCGCCGCCTCCCGCGGGTCCCCGCGGCCGGTGCTGCCGCTAGAGGGCGCTGCCGCACCGCGCGGGGCGGTGCAGCGCGGGCGGGCCGGCCGCGGTGCGGGGGCTCGGTGCGGGGGCTCGGTGCGGGGGCTCGGTGCGGGGGTTCAGGCGGCGGTGCAGCCCCCGGAGCTGCCCGCTGGGTCGCGGGGCCGGTCCCCAGGTCATGGCGCTCGGCGTTTCCCACTGGGAAGTGCAGAGCTGCTGCTTTGGGCACCTGAGCGTCGGTGGCCCGTTCTGACACCGGGTGTAGTGGTAGCTGTGAAAGCGCAGCACCAGAGCCGCACCGTCAGCCCGCAACCTAACATTTTGACAAACAAGCAGTAATTTCCAGGGCCACGTACATCAAGCTGTGCTCAAGCCATGTCTGGTGCTTCTACAAGTTACTCGGAAGATGGTGTGTACAGAAGAGGGTTGAAAAAAACCAGTAATTATTAAGGCTGCAAAGGTCAGATCACATTCGGCACAAGGTGTGCCTTGGTCTCTTTGCTCTGCGTTTTCTGTGTTTGGTCAGTGCAAACTTCAGGCCATCTGAGGCAGACCAAGGCACAGCCGTGCTCAAAGCCCCGGGTGCACCCAGGTGGGTTTTGCATTTCAGCCTGTAGGCTGATGCAAGTGGTCCCCCTGTTTGGTGAGAACAAGCCCACACCTGGAATGCTGCACCCAGCTAGGGTAATCCTGTGCAAGGAAGGCATCACTGTACTGGAGCCCAGCTGAGGCCACTGGGAGAGGGAGCTGGAGCATAGGACAGGATGAGGGAACTGGGTTTGTTCACCTGGAGAAGGTAAGGTGAGAGTGGAGTCTAACTTGCACTCCTAAGGAGGGTTACAGCGAATATGGAGCTGGGGTCTTCTCTGAAGTGTGCCGTGATGGGGCAAGAGGCAAGGAATAAAAGCAGGGATGAGGGGGAGTCTGTTTGGACATAAGGAAAAACCTACTCCTCTTGAGAGTGCGGCAGCCCTGCTGGGATGGGGGCCAGAGAGGGAGGATCTCCAGTCTTGGAGATGGTCAACACTTGGCTGGAAAAAGCCCTAAGCAGTCTGGTCAGAGTTAGCCATGCTTTGAGCAGGTGTTGTATTCAAGATCTCCAGAGATCTCTTCCCCCTTTGCTTTTTCTACAGTTGTATGGTTTCCTGCTGAAACAGGAGAACAGGCCAGCTGGTGGAGCATTGCTGAGCCCAGCTGGGCACACAGTTGCCGTGCCTGGCAGCCCTGGTTCTATTGGAGAGGTATTTACTCAAATGGCGAATGCAGAACAGGAAGTATCACAACTAACACGCTCTGAGCAGGAAATGGTGGCCAAAGAGGGAGTGGGTATTTGCTGTCACCAGGATTTACTGCTTAAAGTCAATATTGGTAATTTGACCAGAAAATTTTCTTATCTCTGCTAGAACAGCCTCCTGTGGGCCGGAATGGCTTTTCATTGACCTCTGGTGGCCTCTGTCTCTAAGTTGCTTGCCCACTTCTTTCTGCCCAGACTTAGAATACTTAATTTCTACTAAGGACCAGAAAACCCTCCTGACTCAAAGCATCACCCATGAGCAACAGCCTGCCACAAATCATCCCTGACTTTCTGCAGTCAGATACTCATTTCTTTGTAGGATACTCATTTCACAAGAGCTTTTTGAGAAGCAGGAAGCCAGGGTGCACAAACTGAACCACCTTTCTTCTCCCACAGAGCTGTGTTTCCTGGAAGAATATTGAAAGGCAATTGGCAGTGGACAGAGAAGAGTCTGCTCCTCCTGGATATGGTGTCAGCTGCCCTCTCCTTAGCTGTCCTGTCATGGCTGTCAGCCCTCAATATGGCTCCCCACACTCTGCAGGACATGGGGACAGGACTTGTGGCCCTGCGGCCCTGCAATGAGCTCACAGCAGCATGGTCATCCCAGGCCAGTTGGCATTAACAAATACAAAGCTGAGTCTCACAAGTGAGGAGACAATCATAGTGGTCATACTCACTGCATATCACAACATGTCTGCCTTGGTCTGCATGGCTCAGGTAGCAGGTCAGAGCATCCTGGAAGAGCCTCACGCAGCCCTCTCACTGGTACAGTGCAGCAAGGAGGAGAGCATTGTGTTGGCCAGCTGCCTGTGCTGTCCCCGTCCCTCAGAAGCCCTCTCCCTGCACTCATCACCTGCTCTTCATCATCAAAAAGGCTAAAGTAATTTGCAGGTCTCTGACTGCCCCCAGCCCTCCCCTTCCTACCAGACCCAGACCATACTGTCATCCCAGAGGGTGAAAATTTCCTTTGTTGGATGCTCTGTTAATGGCCCTGAGCAAAGAAGCCTCTCTGGGGCTCCAGGAGGAGGGAAGGGAGGGAGGTGTTGCATCGCATCTGCAGAACAGCAGCCTCCCTCCCCTAGACACAGCCACCCTTGCCAGCCCATCCCCAGCTCCATACAGACATCAGGACCAACCTCAGAGATGCACATGGACCTCCACAGCGTTCAACTTTACACCTGAACCCCTTCTACATAAGCAAGAGCTCTGTTATCTGTACTCTTGTCAGAGAAAGAAGCTGTGTTGCAAATGAAAGTGCTGATAAGGAGGGCTTTATCTTTCCCCTGGTTATTTTGTGATAAGATTTGTTGCTTGCAGGCACACCTTTCTCACTGGCTGCCAAAGAAGCCAATTAGAGTGACAGCAGCTCTGAGACAGGTTGCATGGTACCCACCTGTACCTTCAGGGTGACTCCAGGACTTCACGGCCACCAAAGGCATCTGGAGACTCATTGTTACTGGTGTCAGCGAGATGTCACATCTGCTGAGACACAGAGCTTGCAGGGCTCTGGGACGGCAGCAGTGGCAGCAGTATCTCCGGAGCCAAAAAAAATCCATGAATTCCTCAAACTGAGGGTGACCTCAGGGCCTGGCCAGCCCTGTGCTCTGGGAGAAGGCCCTTGGTAAGTCAGATAGTGGCAATAGAGACCTCCACCCCAAGAAGAGAAAGACCCTCTGTGTCAGGATATTACAGGAATGTAAGAGAGCCACCCCCTGTGCCACGCACAAGAGAGGAGGCCATAAGACCCGAAATGTCAAAGAGAGAGACAGCGCCCCATTCCTTCCTGGCTTGAGGAGAAATCCTGTGTGCGTGGCGGGACAGCCAGGGACACAGCAGCTGTGCAGAGTGGCTCCTGTCTTTGCCCCAGATAGCATTCCCCTGACAAAAGTTCAGCCAAGTTTCAGCCTGTCACACTTGGCTGTTTTCAACCATCTTTTGTTTGCCTAATGCTGCGGCTCAGCAAGGTTGGAGTGAGGCTGCCCCAAAATTGAAAACTAAATGGTTTCCAGGCTTTAGGAAAGCAAGCTGCTTGCCGGGGAGGAAAACAGACTGTGAGAAAGCCCTTCGGACTGAAGATAATAATGCAAGGGCTCATAGGGGTTATCGGGTACAGGAAAAACCCCAAGCTGGGTAGCTCCAGCGAGCCAAAAGTGGCAGTGGGTTTCAGGTTCGCAGTCTTGCACTTCTGCAAATCAGAAATGCCTTTCCGAGACATGGATAGATGCTGGTCTGTATGTTTAAACTGCAGTGTGGTGGGGCACCGTGCATCCCTCCGTGAGACCACCACCCAGGTGAAACAGCCTGCTGGCAAGAGAGGGCAGAGGGGCTCAGGAGCTGCAGGCACTCCACTCCCAAAGGACTGCCTTTGTGCAAGCAACTACATTCTTCCTCATCATAACCTGAAAGAAGCATGGAAAGTGGAGTGACCAGGAAAGTGTAAACTTTATTGTTCACAAGGAAGGAGCTGGCTCAAATCACTCAGCAGGACTTATCGGAGTTTGTCAGGCAAGAGTCAAAACATGGAAAAAAAAGAGATGATTAAAATAGAACGTGTTTGCTGTAATCATTATCCTGCTGGTCATTTTCCAAAGGAGTATTCAAAGCTTCTGGTATTTCTGCTTCTGCTGGTTTCACCACCTCCTCTTCACCTATAAGGCATTTAAGAGACGAATCATTTCATATTGGGAGGCTGTCATGCGTTACCCCTCTATACCATGCTAAAGCCCCTGTGGCCAAGCTCCTGCACTTGCCTGTGGTATTAAGTAGCTCCTGGTGGCCTGCCTGCCTTTCAAAGCACATGGCAGTCCCAGGGGTTGTGGAGGGGAGTTGGAGAGGGTAAAGCCCTGGGGGGTGGGGGGGGTGAAGGCAGGAGGCAAATAAACACGGCCCTGATGCTTGCCCCATTTCAAGATCTCAGGGCTGGGAGCTGGACTCTCGTGATGTGCTGCAGTCAGCCCCGGTCCCCAAGACGCAGAATCGTTGTTTTCCATGGCACATGGGCATTGCACGCTCTGCAGTGAGAGGCCTCTTCTTCTCCCCTGGCACAGACATTGCTGGAGATGCATTTATTGGGGTGAGAGGATGCTCACCACCTCTGAAGCAGATCCTGGGTTTGCGTGGTTTTGAAGCAACCTGCATGCTTGGCCCACTGACCACTAAAGTAAATGTGCTTTCTGCTTCCCAAGCCAGGCTGGCCCAAGCTGCATTAGCTGTAAATGGATTTCCTGAGCCCTCATGGCAATCTGCCATTCAGACCAGTTTAGTGACCTCTGTGCCTCAGTCCTGGCAGGTTTCAAAGGTGTAGTCCCCTGCAGACGCACACCTCTCACCCTAGTGGCCACCTTCTCTCCCCACCTGCCCTGGTGTCAGCCCTGGAACTGGGTGGACTGTGGACAGAATGTGTCCGATCTTTGGCTCTCCAGCTCTGGCCTCAAGAGACCACCTCTTCTTTCCACAGCACCTCTGCCCTAACCTGGCTCTTGACAGAGCTGCAGAGGTGTCCTTAGGACAAGGAGCTGTTTAGGACCAGGAACCCCAGACCCCGTGCCAATGACTCTGCTGACAGTAGTGGGCTTTCCATCACTTCCCATGACTTGGAAAGTGGTCTCTGCTCCTACAGCCCCAGCACACCCACCCACCCTTTCACAGCTACGCAAGTCACATTTGGTGGGGTAAGAACCCATGCCCCAGTGGTGCTGCAGGCTGGTTGTTGATAAGGTGGGCAACCTTGGCTGGCAGTTCTCAGGAGACAGCACTGCGCTGTCTCCCAAGCCCATTCAGGGACAGCAGCTCTCCGGAAGCTCACCCGTGGGATCCTGACTCCTGGATGCCAGCTTCCCCTCCACTGCTCCTGGTTGCATCCCACTGAACAGGCCCTGGATGGTCGGCATGGGTGGCTGTTCTTGATACACTGGCTCAGGTGGTGCCAGCTCGGATGGTGCTGGCTCAGCCTTCTCCTGTGGGTTGGGCTGGGGGTCTGGCTCCACTTCTGGCTCCAGGCTGGGCTGCATCACCAGCTGGCGGCCCCGTCCTCGCCCGGCTCCTCTGCCCCTCCTTTGCCGTTTGCTCTTCTCCTGATCCCTGCCAGAAGATTTCACAGGGGTGAAGCATTGGGCATGGGGCAGAGGACTTTCCCTCCTGCCCTGAGGCCACTTTGACAGGTCCTCTGCTGTGGTCTCAACCAGTCCATCCCAGCAGGAGCTGCACTTGTGCATTCCTCTCCCCCAGCCCCGCACAGCAGCCTTCTGTGGCCACACCAAGGGGCAGGAGCCTGGGCACCAAATTTTTCCCCAGCCTCACACTGTGGTTGAGGATTGCGATTGCTTGCCACCCAACCCGCCACCTACATAATCCACCTCGCATCCACCTCTGCCCTCCAGCTCGTGGCCAGGCCTTCAGCAGCTACCAGCTGCAGGTCACTTTTCCCCGCTGAAGACTGATGGGGCACAGATCAGCTCTGACCCTGTACGAAGATGAAGGGGCTGGGCTGCCATGCCTGGGCTCAGGTTAAGGGCATCAAGAAAATGCCTTCACAGCATGAGCAAGATTTACCTCAGAACCCACTGAACTGAGTCTTTCTCCTGGGCTTCTGCTTTTCTTTTCCGGAGCAGCTCCCGGTCTCTCAAGCGGCGGGTGATGATGACATCTACAAGGACAAATGGAACACTAACATGACATCCTGGCCAAGAGATAATTCGATCCCTCCTGCCTGTTGACAAGAGCACTGATGCGAGAAGCCATGCTGGTTTTGTGAAGCAGGTCTTGATACGAAACTGCTTGGGTGCTGTATTTCCAGCTCAGCCTCAGTAGGTAGGACCTGGTGACACACCACCCAAAGACCCCAGCTTCCCAATTTAGTTACTCTAAATTTCTAGTTGCAGTTTTCTTCCTGCTGCTGCAGCCTTGGGGTGACTCTTGTCCAACCTACTCACCACTGTAGGGACCTGGAGCCTGATAGAAGCACAGGGCAGGCTTTCTGTGCCGTGAGGACACCATGAAATCCCTTGGCCAGACATCACTACAGGCTGCAAGATAATTCATTGTGTTTGCTCCGTTGTTACTCTTTTCCTCAGAGAGCTGCAACTGGCCACCACTGAGATTAAGATGATTATCTAGCTAAGTAACTAAGGAGAAAGCCTTGCCCTGCAGAACAGCCAGCCCTAGAACGGCACAGGCTTTCCCATGCACAGATGCCCATGTGTATTAGGCTGAGACCCTGTAGGGGATGGTGACCCCGTCAGAGACCAGGACAGGGCTAGTACACACTGCTGGGGGTAAGGATCATGTCCCAAAAGACTACACAAGCAGCCCCAAGGTGATTTGCAGCTATGAAGAAGACCACAGCAGGGCTGAAGACAGGCTGACTCATGTGAGAAAGCTCCAATGCTGACTTACCATTTGAGCAAGACAGTTTACCTACTGCCACCAGGAGAATGAGGCAGATGCCTGTCACCCTGTGCAATGCCTTCTTAGTCCAAGGTAAGTTGTGTTCATTTTACTGGTGCAAAGGGCTCCAGTTGCCTTCCTGAGGCAAAGACATCTCTGCCATCTATGCCTGGGTGAATGATTTCCTTAACTTCATTGAAGCCAGCACGGAACTTCCTTCCCCATGTCTTTGTCCTGACAGACAACATCTCTGATGATGTGGCAGTAGGTCTTGTGGCTTCTGATCCAGCCAGCCCTGAATTTTCTAGCTTGGACTCCAAGCTGTGATAATAAAGACCTGGCTTAGATCAAATAGCATGAGACTGCTCCCTTGGGACAAAGGGCATTGTTCAGGAGCAGCAGCTTCCCTGGGGCCTGGAGGGAGAGGGGACTCTTACCACGCGTACACTGAAGAGGTCACAAAAGTGCTGGTTTTCATAGTTCAACAAAACCCACACAATGAAAAAGAAAAACTATGACCTGCTCCTTCCAGATGTAATCAGATCCAATTCCTTTCACAATGAGCCTCAGCTCACACTAAATTATTAGGTCAAATCAGTGAAGAATGGTCATTTTGTCATTCCCTTGTCCAGCTGGGAAAACTGGCAAGGTGAGAAGGACTTTAGAGGCTGAGCTGGAACTACAGCTTTTGTATCCCAGACATCTGTTAAATTCAAGAAAAACAACAGCTCAAGACAGAAAAAAACCAAAACGGACAGCACGAGCCAAACTCTACCCAAAGATCCTTACACAAGACACTTCTGATGATTAATATTAATCTTGCAGAAATTTAGCTTGGAAAGGATTTCAGTTGGTCTCTGTTCCAATGTCCTCATCAAAGCAGGGCTAACTTTAAATTACATCAGGATGTCCAGGACCTTCTCCAGGGAAGTTGGAAATACCTGAAAGCCCACCTCTCTGATCTCCGCACCACTCTCATTGTGAATTTTTTCCTCTTTCTATCCAGCCACATTTGCGATGTGGACCTGGTGCCTCCTGTCCTTTCCCTGTGCATCCCTAAAAGGATCCTGGCTCTCCCTTCTCTGTTAGGCAGAGGATGACCACGATGAGATCTCCTTTTCAGCATTCTCTTCTCCTGGCTGAACAAGCCTGGTTTTCTCAACCTGCCCTTGTATGTCACCTGCTCCAGCCTTTATCAGTCTTGGTGGCCCTGCACTGGACTCATCCCAGTCTACCTTTGTCTTTCCTGTGCTGAGTCACGCAAATCTGGGCATGGAATTCCACATGCTGTCTAACTACTATTAGCCCCAACAGCCACCATCACAACCACAGAATAAAAAGTAATCCTACTTTCTTTTGTTGCCTATTAGTTTTTCTTTTATTTTATTGCCCTTTTTTGTACGGTAGTTCCAGGGGCCGCCTTTGCTCTAAGCACAGTAGCTTGTACTGTACAGGAGAAGCCATACAGGAGAAGATGGCTCCCCTCCTAAAAAAATTCCAGCCTAATCAAACCAAAAAGAAAAGGCACAGCAGGCTGCAATACAGCTGTGAAGGCCACATGCAATGACAATGCCCGAGTATCTCAGTCATGGCAGGGGCATCTCAGCATGACAAGAGACAGTGTCAGCCTCTGACATGAAAAATGCCTCACTTGGACTGCACAACATACAGCCAAGTAGACATTCCCCAAATGGGCGGCTGTTCCCTGATGTGAAGCGGTATCAGAGACAGCAGGGCACAGCCAGCAGGAGATGACTTTGCCATCCACATAGCAAAAGGCAGGAAGCTGCCTGGGAAGATGAGGTTAAAAGTATAAGGATCTGCACAGGGCTTCAGTTTAACTACTGAAGTACATAAACCCTTGCACATCCCTTTGCAGCTCAGGTAACTTGCTTTGCCTTTCAAAATGTCTTGTGAGCCATAAAAGCATTTTTAGCTCCTTGCAATCAGTTTCCTCCCCAGCCCATCCTAAGCAAATTGTTTTGCACAGGTAGCAAACATTTCTAATTGGTCCAAGAGTGCATTCCTACAGCTGCTCCAAAGCTGTCTGTCACCTGCTAGCAACTAGGCAGGAAAGATCACAGTAAAACATCTGCATCCCAAAGAAAAAAAATTATTTAGCAGAGGACACAAAGATACAGAGATGAAATGGAGAGAAAAAAAGTCCATCAAGCTAAGAGAACAGTGAAACAGTATTGCCAGTCTGCAAACAGACAATATATGGATGCTGCCTGAGGGACTTTGTCTGAGTTGAAAAGCCTTTGTAGACCTTTGTGATCTGAAAAAGGATGCAGAAGCCATATATATTTGCAGTTAAATGTGCACCCTTTATCCCCCGGGCATAAACTGGTAATTATTAACTCCTTTGGTGACAAAGATCATTCTCTCCTCTCTCCAAAAGCTCAGGTTAGGAGGGGTCTTATCATTACCTGGCACAGCATACTCCTCGTGGGCTGCAGAGGGTGGCAGGGAAGAGTCCGAATAAGCATGGTCTTTGCCTAAACTCTCCATTGCTCTTTGCTGTTTTAAATAGAAAGTAGCTTAGTCCCCTGGGAACAGCATCTGGAGATACTGGTGCAGCATAATGAGAGCTTGAAAAAAATGCAGACTGCCCGCCCAAAACCTCTTATCGGGCCAGGCCACTAGTAGGGCAATAATATTCTCCTTATCAGTGTGCAAAGGTGTATGAGTCTTTGCCTAGGATCTACTGTGTGGATTGCAAAACATGTTAGTGCTTTTATACAGTAAATAATTCCACTTCAGGTAGGAAATTTACAATTACTGCTGCTAAACTGTGACTCAGATGCCCTCCTTTACAGTAGAGAAAAGCTGCATGGTAGGGCAGGGTGAGGCACTGCCTCACTGCTGGTTTCCAGAATGAGATGCCAGGAGGTGGTGTCCATCCTTGAAGACCCCTTGCGAGGTCTGAAGTGGGACGTATGCCGTTTGAAAGGTATTTGCATAGGACCCTAGCAATGCTGGCAGGAAGGGACCTCCACCTCCACTCCAGTCCCCCTCAGAGCAGGACTGTCCACTGCACGAGGTCAGCGCAGCTGTGGTGTTGTATGCTTTGGAAGCCTCTAGGGGTGGAGACTAGGATGGATGCCAAATTCATGTGACCTGTCCAAGGGCTGTATCACCTTCCTGGGAAATCTCAGACAGAATAATGAAACGATACCTGGACTCCAGCCAAGGGCCTGTGCATGCTGAGGACTTCCCAATGGCTCATTGGTCCCATACGTGGTGGATCAAGGCTATGAGCCATGCGCTTCCCTTATGAAACAGGATGGCAATGGACAGCCCCAGTAAAACCAGTGAGAAGACCCAGCTGGTCACTTGCTGGTTGCTCCTAACTCTCTGTTGCCCATCACAGCTCCAGACCTGCACAGCGAGCAGGCTCATGCAGCCTCTCTGTGACTACTTTTGGGCCAGTATAGCTGAAAAAGGGAAGCTTTTGCTTGGTGCAATGGCTTTGATCCTGAGATCCTGCTCCTGGCTCCCGCAGTCTGCGTGGCTGGGCCCACGGTCAGTCTGCCTCAGTTTCCTGCATGTAAGATGAGGTGGCAATCTTGGCCTCCTCTGCAAGCTGCCTTTGGAGTTTCTCATACCAGGGTAGCACCAAAAAGCTTAAGATTATACCTGTGTATAACAATTCTGCTGGACTAGGGACACCACTTTGGCTGGTTTCTAACACACTCAGTGCCAGAGTATTTGGGATTCAGCTTCTGCCAGCACTTTTCTCCATGAGATACTCAACTGCTTATGCTCTGGTGAGATGCTAGTGCCCTTAATCCCATGCTCCAATGAATTCAAAGTGGCTCCAAGATTGGTGGAAGAACCCAACAATGTGGCTACTCCCAGGTTCTCTTGTAATTGCCTGCCTCTCATGGCAGGGATGATCCCACCTCCTTCTGCAATCCCAGAACTTGCCCTGGAGCAGAGCAGCTCCTCAAGATGAGCAGGCTGACCTGCCTCCAGTCTTTGCCAGGCCTTTTTTTTTTTGTTAACATACAGCCTTTGCTCTTTTCAGGTTCTGTCTCTAGGTCCATGGAAGCTAGAGCTTGAAATTTCATGCATTTGGGCTTGAGATGTAACCTGGAGGTCCATGGTCATCTCTGCTGCCTTTCTGCTTATCCCTTGAACTACCACTTCACTCCAGGGCTCCTCCCCTGTGTCCACTGCAGATTACATGGTACCTCCAGAGAGGTGGGGCAGGTTTAACAGCTCCAAAAGAGGCAGCAGGGTGGTGGCAGCAGAGCAGATATGGGAAGTCTTTGATATGGGAGGGTGGGCCAGGAGCATGGATGGCATAAAGAGATGTGAGGCTTCCAAGTCATTCACAGGGGAGTTTCTTCTAGCTCAGTCACAAGCAAAGGCAAGGTGTTCCATGCTGGTGAGGGTGTCCATGTTCCAGCACTCCGTGATGCTACGCGGCCCTGGGGTCACCCTGCCTCATGCAGACATCCTGAAAAACTGTATCTTGCAGGATACTCTACCATGCAAAGACAGTGCTTGGGGAGGAGGAAAACGTATCATACCTCAAATAACATGTTCAGTTCTGGGGCCCTCACTACAAAAAAGACATTGAGGTGCTGAACCACATCCAAAGAAAGGCAATGAAGCTGATGAAGGACCTAGAGAACAAGTTCTGTGAGGAACAGCTGAGGGAACTGGGGCTGTTTAGTCTGGAGAAAAGGAGGCTGAGAGGAGACCTTACTGCTCTCTACAACTACCTGACAGGAGGCTGTAGCAAGGTGGGTGTTGGTCTCTTCTCCCAAAGTAAGAAGTGACAGGAAAGAGGAAACAGCCTCAATTTGTGCCAGGGGAGGTTTAGATTGGAGATTAGGAAAAACTTATTCACTGAAAGGGTGGTCAAGCACTGAAACAGGCTGCCCAGGGAGGTGGTTGAGTCACAATCCCTGGCGGTGTTTAAAAGACGTGAAGATGTGGTGCTTAGGGACATGGTTTAGTGGTGGCCTTGGCAGTGCTGGGTTAATGGCTTCACTCGATGACCTTAAAGGTCTTTTCCAACCTAAATGATTCTATTCTATAATTTTATATGCCTGGCCACAGCAGGACATTATATCTGGAAGCGCTGTTACAAAGAGCCTGACATATTGTGGGCTGCTTGCAGGTGATACAAAACAAAGCATGGAAGAAAAGGTGAAAACCCCTGGATGCTTCTGTGTTCCATGGGCCTGGGTGCATGCTCAGGCTGTGGCTAGTTCAGCTTCTTACACCCCCCCTGCATCGACTCAGTCACTCCAAAGCCTGGTGAGGTCTGATAAATGACTCTTGACTCAGCAAAACATTGCCATATGACACTGCAGAGCTGGTGTGCTGTGAATGTTTCTCCATTCCAGCCATCTTCTAGCTGGCTAGAAACCAATAAGCTTGTAAAGAACATTTGTAAAAGAAAGAGCTGCTGTCCTCTCAGTCTTTAGAGGTGCTTAATGGAATATATGGGCTTTAAAATCTTACAGAGTCTGCACTTGCATCTCTCAGGACTGAAATCTCTAGAGATTTGGCTTTTGTGTGTGAATTACTTTAAATCCCAAGGAAGTGATTTTATTATCCCATGGGAAGGCTTTGGTGATGGATAACAGTGTGGAAATTACAGACTCCATTGCCTAGTTTTGAATTGTCTCTGCTCTGAAGTGGAAGGACTGAGGGGCAGAGACTCACCCACAATGCCAGGGACACTGGGCTCCCTTTAGAGCCCAGTGTTGTTCCCCTGTCCCCCACCAGCACCAGCAACACAGCAGACTCTTGTTCTACAGCAGTACAACAACCTACAGTCCCTTTGCTATAGATGGATTTGTGCAAGCAGGTTAAACTTTCTGGCCAGTCTTGGTTGCATCAACTGTTTCAGCCGGACGCTTTACAGTGTTGCAGGTGCTGCCTCCCTCCCCTTTCCCTCCACATTTCAGCTCAGCTAACCCTGGGCCCTCTTCACTGATGCATCCAGTTTCCTAGGTGAGGATGCGGAGGTGCTCAGCCAGCTGTCCAGCAACCTGGGCAGCTCCAGTGTCACAGACTCCTCGAGTGTCACTGGAGCTGCTCGGTAGGGGACCACCAACCTTGAGTACATCTTACCATGCTGGTCCCCCACATGGCTGTAACTACCCAAAAGCCCTGGAAATGTTTTGTCCAAGGGACAGCTGGACCTAGGGCTGGATTCTGCCACCAGGCCCGTCTCCTGGCAGTGTCAGGACCGCTGCCACTGCAGACACAGCATCACCAGGCTTTGGATCTATGTATAAGTCAAAGCTATTTATAAGCCGCAGTGGTATCTCTGTTTACCCCGGTGTGGAATTGCTACTGCAAGGCAATACCGAGACCTGCATATTCCTCCCTGCAGTCATGGATGCAGCCCTGAACCCAGGGTTATCTGGGGATAACAACACAGGCAGCTGGGGGAGCTATGCTGCTGTCACTCTAGCAGGGTGTCAAGGCACTTCTTGCAGTTTTGTCTTGCTTGACAACAACAGAGAAGCAATTTTCAAGCTTGTCCTTCACTGCTTGTCTTGAGGCAGGTTTGAGGGCAACTTGCCTGGTTGCAACATGCTTCTCTGGAGGCAGGAGTACCAGTAGCTGTATGTGACAAACTATGGTGCCTATGAGCAGATAATCCCTTCCTCCTCCTACCTTAACTGAAGCATGAAAAGAAGGGAAACCAGTAATTTAAACAGGCAAAACTGTATGCAGAAGTGCAAAGCCATATCCATACCTCCTGCCACGGACCAGTGCACTGCTGTTGTCTTGCTGTCCATCAGCTGCCTCCTGGATCTTGCCTGACCTTGCCAGACAGATCTATCAGGCTTCAGAGTCAGGCTCTCCACACCAGGCTTGGTCCAGCTGTCCTGCACTGTCCTCTGAGGTCTATGGTGGTGTCAAATCACTCCCTTCACTTCCCCTCTGTCTGCCACTTGCTGTTGAGCCATATGACATGAACAGGTAAATCCACCAGTCTCCCCATGGAGGACAGATAACTGGATTTGCTGCACATAGAGTCAACACTGACCCTGTCCTGAGGCTGCCCACACTTTGACCTTGCAGATCTGGCCCATAAGTGTGTGCTTTAGCTTTGCAGTTTCTGAATAAGCAGTCCGTGTTGTGCTGGAGGCATGCAGTTTCCCTCTTCAGAAGAGCCCCCACATTGTATTGTTTTTTCCTAGTCTCTGCAAATAAATACAGGTTCTCAGGGGGTATACAGTGACGGGCTGCAGCCACTCTGCCTGTGTGGCTTGAGCCACTGTGTGGGGCTGAGATGCCAGTGCCCCTGTCCTGGTGGGACCAGTACCAGTTATGCACCATGGGGTGAGCATAACCTTCCCCTCAGTCCTGGCAGAGAGCTGGGAGAGAGCTGCCCACATACACCCCGCCTGTGCAGCTGTGTTGGTGGCAGCAGAAGCAGAAAACCCCAGGGGGGAGCTGAGCAATGTGTTTGTGTTGTTCACCATGGAAATGTTTTGGGAGTGATAACTCCTCCAAAGCCCTTCCCTATGATGCAGGGGAGACACCATCGGAAGGTCTGCACAGAAGGACTGGCATCACAGAGAGCAGCATGCAGCCAGACCACCTCCCCCTCGCTGCCCGAGGAGTGGCAGGGGAGAAAAGGCTTGCAGAGCCCTGGGACAAATGAGCAGATGGTGAAATAGCAGTAGCCATGGACAGGTGGGGAAGCTGTGTCCCCTCCTCTGCAGAAGTGGAAAGGGTTCAGGGAAGGAAAATAGGGACAACCAAAGCTCTGGACAACTCTGAGCAACTAGCCAGGCTAGGACTTTTCAGCCTGCGGAAGAGCTTTTAATGAGAAAAGCCTTTAATAACAGCAGCCACCTCTGGGCCAGAAGATGGTCAATGCTGGGTCAGATGGATCTCCCGTCTGACCAAGCATGGCTGGTTTATGCTCCTAAATGCTATTTCCAGCTGCAGCATTAAATCTATTAGCCATGGCTTTGTCATGCACTATGGTGCTGTGGTGTCCCAGCTGGTGATCCCAGGAAGGTGCAGAACCGGAAGAGGTGTGAGGGGATGGATTATATGGCCAGCTGGCCAAGCACACTAGCCATGACACTGGCACAGCTCGCAGACTCACAGAGCAGTCACTGACTGCAGGGAGCTTGCTTGACTGTATGATGCACCCTGGACCCTTACCTAGATGCCTGCAAATGAGTCATGTGAGTATAGTAGCAACTCAGAGCGGCGTGATCCCCTGTGGGTGAGCACAGACCTGACCTTGAAGGGTTTCAATTCACACCAAAGCACTTTTCAAAACTGATCAGGAACCTCAACCAGTCATTCTGTAGTTTGTACCTGGTACAGGACTGAACTGAATTCAGGAGGCATGTCACAGATTAGCCAGTGCCCTCTAATCTCTGACACTGTAAGAAAAGGGGACCCCTTGCATACCCAAGTTATACAACCTTGTTACTAGGTATTTCGTGAAAGATGAGTTGTGTCCCATCTGGTAGAAGTGGGAGACAAAAGAGCAGAGGGAGCCTCCAGGGCTGCTGATGGACGCTTACACTGTTACCTTTGTTGGACTGCGCCCTGCCATAGTCCCAAAGATGACCCTGAACCCAGGAGCGACCTAGATCTGAAATTCGGCAACCAGCTGGGAACCTGCAGCTCCCTGAGAGTATTTCTGTGTAATTAATTCAGAGTTTGAAGGTTGCTGTCAAATACTGGAGCAGAGACCCACGGTCCCTTGCATTCAGGGTCTCCACCTGGGCTGTTTCCATGCTGCCATGTGTCGCCTGGGCTGATTCCCATTATGAAAGGCTTTTGGATATAAAACTGAATAGCATCTAATATGAGAAGTGTCGATGTACTTTCAATGTACATCAGCTTTGGAAGTGGTGGCATTTACTAGGGAGCCAGGGAGTTACCTTTTCCCATGATGAAGAAACTTCACTTTCCCTTCACTCAATTGCCTCCTATAGAAAAAACTCGCATTTTTTCTGCACCTTCTTCACTGGAATCTATGTGCTTCTTGCTGCTCCCGCATGGCCTTTCTCACAGAAATGTGGGTGAAATATTTCTGGTTTGTGATGTGGATTTGAAATTAATGTTTTGATTGTATGCTTTTAGCAGCCCTTTGTGGGACTGGCTTGTGCTGTTTTCCCTCAGCCTTGCATAAAACTGTACTGTTGAAATAAGATCGTGCATGTTATTTTATTATTCACCATTGCTAACTTAAGTGTGCAGTCAGCACAGAGCACACTGTATCAATTAATCAACTATTTCTAGGCTCAGGAAAGCTACCAGAAAGCTCAGATATCTTGACACTCCCCGTCTTTCAAAATCCGGATGTCTTGCCTGGTTTTCCTAGAATAACATAGGAAAAAAAAGAGTAAGAGCTCAAAAAAACACTCCCCAAGTCACATTTTGGCTCCCGTCCAGCCCATGGAACACAGCTGACTATTATAAAATCGGCTTGCTCATTTTCCTGTCTAAAAAGCTGAGGTGACTGCAAGCCATCCTGGCATGCAGATGTCCCCTCCCCAGGCATGCAGCAGTAGTGGTGGAACTCCAGCCCAACCTGCTCACAGCAGGACTGTCCCCAGTGTGGGGTTATGGTGGCCATGGCTCTGTCTGAGCCCTACCCACCACCCCACAAGGGTGAACAGCCCCTCTACCTCTGCGATGCACCATCCTTCTGGGGAAGGGGTTTGCCCTGTGTCCAACCTGTACCCCCTGAGGCTGCTGCTTGTGGCTGTTGCCCTGTGTTGCATCACCTGCTACCACCAAGAAGAGTGTGTCTCCATCCTGTTTGCAACTGTAGGCCGCTGCTAGGTCCCCCCAAGCCTCCTCTCACCCAGACTAGCCAGATGCAGCTCCTCCATACCTCCTTGCAGCTTCCCTTGACAATCTGATCATGCCTCTCCTCCTGCAGGCCAGCACACAGTTTGTATTATTTTCTGTGCAAGTGCACTGCTGACCTGTGTTCAACCTGATCTTTGCTCTCAGTCCTTTTCTAGCAGGAAACCCTACTCAGACAATCACTTCCCAACCTGGATAAAATCACTGCCCCGAAGCAATCCTTGTGCTTTTCATGGGGTCCCTGCTGCCCTAGCCCTCAAGTTTAGGGTGGTACTTTCAGTTTGAAGTTCTGACACAAGAGGCACATCACAGGGCATCTGCATTCACAGAGGCCCCTTTAACGGGCTTAGCGGTGCTATTTGACTGTCCACGCTATATGCCGAGTTGACTTTTTTGCCCATCTATGTTCCACTCTCCCGTCTCTAATTGCAGGCAGCACAGATAGTGGGACCTTCTCCCATCCTCTGCAGAGAGTGTCTGGTTTGTCGGTAGCTTGCAGGCACTCGTGTTGGAGGGTGTCCTGGCCACGAACTCCTGACCTCACCTTTTGGATCTGCTGATCATGCAGCCACAAGGTGGTCTGATTTAGCAAGCCAATCCGACAGATGAATATTCAGCTCTTCTGTGGGATTAGTCCCCTGCCAACACAATGAGCCAAGTCCCCCACCCTGCAACTGCACGGTAGTCACTAAATGCAGTGCCAAGGATGGGGCAGGCAAGGGCTGGGGGCACCCCTGCACCTACCTGCCAGCTCAGGGAAGTGAAGCTCACAGGTTTCACAGCCCACTGCCCAGCTCAGCTGACGTACAAAAGTCCTCTTCCCCTTTACTATCAGGAACACGTGTGCTTCCCACCTGCCATGGCTTTTCCCAGGCACAGGGGAGGCTGAATGACAGTATTTCACAAGCACCCAGTTTCAGAGGGCCAAAATTAGACTCCTGGAGGTCTCTGCCAAGGGCACGAGCTTACATTTGCTGTACACAGAGCTGGCATTCATTGGCATAGGTGTTCCCGTCAGTTCCACAGACAGGCAAATGCAGGAGGGGGCAGGCCTGCAGCTCGACCATGTCTCCACACACCGGCTGGAAAGGAGAAACCACAGCACACATTTCAGTGCCAACAGCACCCATCTCCTGCTCTCACAGCACCCAGGCAGGAGCAAGTGGCACTGGCAACCTGGTTCCCTCTGTCCCGGACAGGACAGGGCATGCACACACAGTGGAAAAGCAGGGAGCAGAGGCCACCATATCCCTCGGTGGGACTCACAGCCTGGGCTTTGATGTGGGTTTGATGCTGGAGCTTCAGTACCCATGAGGCTGGGGATCATTGCTGGGAATAGCCTTTCTCTCAGGCATGCCAGGCACTAAATCCTACCTCAAGCCATGAACAAGGAAAACCAAAAACCTCTTACCCTTCTCAGGCCTTTCTCTTCATTCACCTCTGCCCCTGAAACAGAGCAGGGACCCATGAGCGTGGCACACCTGTGACCAGTGGCAGGAGCAGGCAACATCGACAAAGGGTCACATCCAAAGGGAAGGCAAGGTGGTGCAGGGTCCACTCAGGACCCGGATCAGCTGTGTGGGTTTTGTGAGGTAGGGGTCAGTTTTCTGCAGGCCACCCTGCCGCCCTGCCAGCAGTGCAGCCTCTACCTGTAGCTGAGCTGGCTGGGGCAAAGCTGGGAATGCCTGTTCCCACCCCAATCCTTCTCTCAACAGCCCTCTTTCCCAGTGTCTGGACCAGGAGCATCCAACATGTCCCAGGAAATGTGAACTGAAGCAGTGCTGCACGGGGACATGGGGTATCTCAGAGACCTGATGCTGGGTGGCACTGCACAGCTGGTCAACAGCCATGCCCAGGGAGGGCTGCATTCAGTGGACTCCTCTTCTGCTGTTAGACAGAGCGGCAGCAACAGTTCACAGTCTGTCTGTGCAGTGCATGAATATCCTGGGAATTTGAGGGCTCACACGCAGGCTGCTGCAGTACCACTACTACATGCACCTAGGTAGCGTCGGTTTTTCAGAGTCTACAAACAGCTGCTTCGCACATGAACATTCTGAGCACATAGTGCTCTTGCACGGACTTTCAGGTCTTCATGGATACAGGAACAACAGTAGCTGCCACCCCAGTATATGTGCTGTCCTCCCACATCTCAGTTCTCATTCAAATTGCGGCCCGTCCCCTATCCCATCCCTCTCCTGAATGCAATATCATTGATGAACCAGCCTGCAACCCTTGCCCCAAACTGCTAATAAGGCACGGTGTGTTTGCTGCAGTCCTTCCCCACCACATTGCCCCTGTGTTTGCTTGCCCTCCTCACCTCCTCTCCAAACCTGAACTTCTGGGTCTTTCTGCCCTCCCACCCATTTTTGGTCCCTCTGTCATTCCCAAGCCACCACCAAAGAGCTGGCTGCCAGCAGCAGAGCAGGCTTACCACTGGCAGTGACAAGAGTCACCAGTGCCACCGCCACAATCAGCAGCTCCCTCGCAGGCATGGCTGGTTCAGGCACACACGCTCATGCACCTCGCTCTACTCCTGACTGCTTTATAGAGGAGGGCACCAGCTTATCTCATCAGTGCTGGGAAAAGCAGCATTTTGAGCAGCATTTGATCTGCTCTGGGAACAGCTGGACTGTGCACCCAGAGAACGCTTGGGTGCTCTCATGCAACTGATAAGGCACCCCAATGCCATATGCCAGCTCCTGGTGCTGGCACTAGAGGCTGCTTTACAGTCTGGGTTGGGCAACGCTGCTCTTCTCTGCTCCACCCAGCTGGTTTACATCTGCGTGTATCTCACCTGAACCACTTGCAGCTGCCATTCTTCATGTGTGGCAGATATCCCCGTTTGGGTTGGGAGGCTTCACATGGAAAAGCCAGGAAATTCGAGCTGATTTCTTGGCTGCACTGTGGTCTGAGCATTACTCTGTGAGACCCGGCCAGGCAGATATTCAGCTGCCTGATGCACTGGGCAGGACCCCAGGAGGGAGCTCTCAAACACAGAGGAGGCCTGACATTCTGCTGCAGCAAGCCCACCCCGTAGCTGGGTGGGATGGGACAGGCTGGGCATGCGGAGGGGCTGGAGGGAGTTAAACTCAGCTGAATGGGAGCAGGGAGCTGCAGGTGCAGCTGCTGTCTGTGCTCCTCCACCCCGCAGCACAGGCAGTTCAATACCTTGCTTTTGCTCACCAGCTTGGTTACATGAATGGGTCACAGCTGAGATGAACAGAGCAAAACTATCTTTATCATAAAATTCAGTGTGATGGTAGGGGGCTGTATGCATGGATATCCAGTTTACATAGAGGTGACACATACAGCAAGGAGGGGAAAGCAAGGCCAGAAAGGATCCTCAGTGGTTAGAGACGCCAACTCTTCAGTGAAGGACTTCTCAGCAAGCATCACCACCCCAGAAGTTCCCAGCTGCTTTGCCTACAAGACTGGATGCTTGATATCCATCTTTCCATGTAAGCATCCCCATCACCTCTTTCTGAGAAGCTGAACTTTCAACATCCATCCCCACCTTCCTCTGGTGAATCAATATCAATTGTTGAAGGGTGAAAGATGGAAAAGAGGACCACTGGGTGGACAGTCGGCATTGTAGCTGAAGATCAGTGTTGACTAAAAACTCCTTTGGTACAGACTTGCTGAGATGAAGTCTGGGTCAGAAGTAAACAGGGGGTCTCCTACACCCTGGGAGCAGGTAGGAGGTGCTGTGTGTGCAAGGGTCAGGCAGGGGGTAGGTGTCCTACAGAAACTACCAGCAGACTGGGAGAGCTCTAGACACCCACAGCACGCACATTTGCACTTGCTGAGTAGCTGACCATGACTGTGCTCAGGACATTTCTTCCCCACAGCCTTACCTGAGGCTTAGGAAGGTACACGCTGGCCCTAGCTGGCTGAGACAAGAGGGAATGGCTTGGTGAGCATCCCCCATGGCCAGAGGCATGTGGGCCCTGCATGAAGCTGCTTCCATCCTTGCCCTTGGGAGGCTCTGGCACCCAGCTCAGCAGGGCTGTCTGGTCGGTTTTGGGAAGGGGGAAAGTGACTGATTCAGGGTTTCCCTTGCAGAAACTTTCCTTCGCACTGTCAAGACAGCTCTGCACATGTTTTATGTTCCCTCTTCACGGAGTTTACACAGTTCAATAACCTTTGGCTTTTATTATTATTCCACTTTGGAAATCCCTCAACTAAAGTAAATATTTAACTGCATTAGCAGTTGTTCCTGAGGCACATGGAGGCCTGTTGGTCTTGTTTAGTCTAGTACAGGGGTGGCCAAGGGGGGATCTGATAGCAGTCTACAACAGCTGGTTGGGCAGTTGATGGAGCCAACGTCTTCTAGGTAGTGCCAGATGACAGAATAAAAAGCAACACACAAACTACAGCCCTGAGATGTTCAGGTTGGGAGTTAGGAAACAGACCTCTACCATGGAGGGTGAGCAACCCAGACCAGCAGGGAAGTGGGAGATCTCCATCTCCAGTGGGCCACGTACAAAACCACAGATGCCCTGACCAAGCTTTGCTGTGCACAAGGTTTGGTAAGCAAGCCCTGGAGGGCCCTGCCTCCACCACTCTGTGTCCTGGGGTCACAGCAGCTGTCATCCTCTGGCGCGTGCAGATGTGTTTCCTTAGGCACCCACCTTGCAAATCTGGTCCCAGCCAACACTGAACAACATGGACAACATGAGGTCACCTCCTCCAGGCTGCTCCTACATGAACACTCAGCACAGCCCTGGGCAAGGGCTATCATGGGCCTTTACAGTCTTCTTCAATGTTTTTACTACCAAAAAAGCCACCCAAAAGCTAGTCATAGTGCCTCCAGTGTCACCACTGCAGAGAACCATGCTGTGCTGCTGGTCCTGAGCATGGCCTGGTTCTTTAAGTCACGCCAGCAGCAGTGAAGGAGCAACAGGCTGAGGCTGCGCAGCTGGGACATGTTGTGTACTCCAGGTCACTCTCCCTGGGTGGAGGGTGGCAGGAAACATCTGCATCCCCTCTGCGCCGGAGGCAGCAGGTCATACAGGGCTGTGGAAAAGCTGTTGGCCAGTATGAGGCTTGATCTTCCTCAACCTGGCTCCTCAATGGTGTTCAAATTGCACTGCCTTAGAGCAAATTAAAATGACATGCTAAGAGGTAATGAACGGAAATCACCTCTTACAAACTGGTTTTGTCTTTTCCTGCTTTTCTTTCAAGCAGAGGCTTGCAGCCCTTGACAAAAGTCTTGCCTACAACCCCCCTCAAAGAAGAGGTGGGGAAATTCTTCCTCAGGTGGGACAGCAGATCTGGTCACTGCTTACCCTCATATTGGCCATGCAGGTCCAGCTACATCTGAGACACTCATGCATTTGAGTCTGGGCTTTCCTCCCCTGTGTTGGCGGTATCATGGAGGGCATGTCTCTGTTGTCCCTGGTGGGTCCCAGGCTCCCAGCGCTACAGCAGCACACAGGGGTACTGCTCCCCATCCCCTGCATCCGGGGCTGCCCTCAGACTCCCCTCTGGCTTCTCCCAGGACAGGGGTGGGGGTCCTGGCTCTGCCACCTCCTCCTCACACTCTCACTAGCCACAGCCCTGCAAGACACACAGGAGAGACAGGTATGAAAGTCCCAGGCTCGCCTGCAGAGCTGGAGACTTAGTGTCACCAGTGGTGAGGCAGAGAAACTCTGCTGGAGACGGTGGCAACAAGGAAGGAGATTTTTCTTCCAAAACCATTCCCATGCTTGTTCCCTCGTGGCATTGTCCCTGCATTTGTGCTGGTTCCCACACGCTCACCAGCACCCACCCACCCATGTCAATGTCGTCCACCCAGCATCGCTTGTCATATCATGAGCCTTTATCACTCCTTTGCCTCCTGGGTGACCACAGTGTTGTTCGCAGGTTTTCCGTCTGGCTGGGAACAGATGGCAGGAGGCTAAGCCGGATTGCGTCACATCGCTCTTGCTCCATGTCTGCCTGGTGGCCTTATCTGTGGTGTGGCCTTGGTGTCGTCACTGCTCCACCCAGCACCTGCGGATTCTTTGCTTTTATCTGTTGCCTTTCCTGGATTTCACGGCTGTTCTTGGCCTCCTGGCTTGCTGCACTTGCCCCGATATTTTAACTCCTGTTCTGCTGCTCCTCCCAGGGCTTTTTGCATACGAGCAGACGCCGAGGACCGACAAACACTGCAGTGTACCAGAGAAGCAGAGCGCTGCCTTGCTCCTGCAGCCCAAGCCCAGAGCCTATGGTTCATCCTTCTGTTGCACGAGGGGGCAATTACCACACTCATTTTCATCCTTAGCTCCCTCCTTGCCTCCAGATGGTGTTTACAGAGACAATGATAGTCCTTATTCTGCATCTTTGCTTACCCTGAGGTCTCCCGCAAGTAGGAGGGAGAAGGACTGATTTGTTCTCCTTTGCATGCAAAAAAAACCCTGAAAACAGAGATACAGGTGTTGAGAAGTTTTCCTTTGGATATATAGGGGAGCCAAAGCCTTACATCTGAGGAGGTTTCCCTGCATAACAGGGGCAGGGACCAGCCGTCACCACTTCCCAGCAGTTTCACCGGACTTTCTGGATCCAAACCACACCTTTGGCTGCCTCCCTCCTCTCTTTGTTACTGTGGGTAAATACTCCCACGTGGCAGGCAGTGAGTAACATTCATTATTTCTTTGATGGTTCAAAAGTTTCCCAGTGACACTGATGGCTGTGAGAGCAGAACACAGAGTGAGTACATGGATGAGTCCTTCTGCCTACTGACACTCCCACCAGCAGAGCATCAGGGCTAAGACATCATCAGTCTGGGGAAGATTAGAGCTTCCCACCAAACCAGGCTGTGTGCTGGACCTCAGACGTGCAACAGGCTAGGGGGAGCATCCCATTCCTCACCTTTTCCCCCTGCTTTAACTGCCAGCTGGTGTCACTGTAGCTGGGCAGAAGTTGCTGCATCTTGCCCCAACCCAAGGACACCTGCCTCTCCTCTCCCTTCGTTTTTTCCCTGCCTGTTCGTACCTCTGGACTGCAAGACACACTGTGAATGCATCTGGGATCCTCAAATGCCCTGCACCTTCTGGGCAGCTTAAGGATAGTGCTGACCTTGCTTTCTCCACGTGCTCCCACATGAGAGACAGCTATCCAAATCACCACTGCAGCAGACAAAACAGCAGAAAACGATGGATTCACTTTTTAGCCATTAAATGGTCAGCAGGGGGTAAACCAAGCCACCGTGCTGGCACGAGGGAGGGGATGAGGCTGTGTGCCTGGGCTAGATGGGCAGAACTGAGCCAGCTGGGCTGGGACTGCTGTGGGACTGTGCCCCCCTGCTCTGAGCTGACACAGTTAACCTGGATGCTGGCAGCAGGGGCAGGTTTATCGGCTGTCCCAAGCATGCCAATGTCTACTCTACTGTTTATCTGGGAACTTGCACCCACTGTAATTTACAAAAGAATCTGATTTTGGAGTCTCTTTCTCCCTGGAGTTTGTTTCTGGATGAACGAATCTGTATGAATGTTTCGTTCATCTGGATGAGCAAAACACTGGACCTCAGTGTTTTATGTGTTTTGTGAAGAGTGTTGCTAATTCCGTCTTGTGTAGGACTGAATGCTCATCATCCCGTGTTTAGCACCACACTGGAGTAAAGCAGGTAGCACATGTGCCAGCTCTCCCCATCAAAATGACAGCTACTCTTGGCAAGTATTTGTGGAGGAGGTGTCTTGGCTTTTGCAGGAAAGGCCTGGTCTTCCCAGTCTGCCAGTTGCTAAAGCCCCCAAAGCCAGCCCAGGATGAATTAATGTAAAAAGGGATGTGGTGCAAGAGGATCAGCGAAACTTTTCTGTTTCCCTGTGGATTGAGAGGGTGTTGTTCAGTGACGCTGTATTTGCATGGATCTTTGGCAGCAGGGTCACCCAGTCATGCCTGGCCAACTTTCCACATTGCTGCTGGTAACATTCACACTTGTCTCCGCTTTCTTCTATGTGTCCAGGGGGATGCAGCATCCATGTGGAGAAAACTCAAGGAATGAAATTCTCTCCAGTGTGCTGTTTATACAGTGAATGTGCAGGCACACACACTGCTCAGCACTTTCCCTTTAGCTAAATTGCCAGAGAACGAAAAAACAGTTCTTAGGCGTAGATACTAAAAGCAGTACTGTGTATCCTTGAGGTTGCCTGCTACTTCTGACTTCAGAGCCCACCTACTGTGCAGGTAACATTTTTTCCAAATGACCTATTAACTACTTGGGTATGTACAAATGAACACCAGGAGGGAGCCACAACAAATATTGAAGAGAAGGGCACCCTCACACGCAGTGGAACCCTTCCTGTTTCTTCCAGGCCATTTTGGTTTCTATTCCTCATAAAAGTTGCAGAGTGAACTTTGCAGTTTGCAGAGCAAAATTGTCCCTGAGACATCTCATTTATGTTGAGATAGCAATATTTTCAGTTAACTGACATCTTTGGGGTTTTTTTTACTCTCACACTATGGCCATCTAAATCTGTACTGGTGGATCAGAGCAGAACTAGAAGTATTGCAAGCAGCTTACTTTTGAGTAGCCAGACGCTAATGTGAAGTTTCTGCTTTGTGAACCTGTCAAGCAAAATGGGCTCAACAGTGGCACCAAACTGCACCTTTGGGTGCAACCTTCATCTGAGATTCTGCTCTGGAAAATACACTGTTCAAGGGCCCAGTCAGGTCCTGGCACCTCTGGACAGATGCTATGCTTGCTGCTGTCTGTCCCAGGAGGCAAAGCAGTGCATAAAGAAGAAATGCCCTGCTGATAATGACAAGTACAAAGCCTGAAGACCCTTGTAATGGATTTGTGTTTAAATTGCTGTAACACATGATTCAGGCTGTATGCTATAGGGGCATACAGGAGCCACCCTAACCAACAGAAGGTGAGCCTCACAAGGAACTCTGTAAGTGCATCAGTGACCCAACCTGAGCTGGCTTTGGAGCCAAATTTTGGCAAGGCCTATTTAACTTTATTTTGGTGGATAGAAAGGAATGTGTATGGCACCATACCTTGGGCTGATCTATGATGTACGTAGCAACAACAACAAAAAAACCCTTCAAAACAGATAAAGGAACTATTCAGGTTAAAAATGCCAAAGACTGTAACAATGAAATTTTGGAAGTTTCTCTTCACATAGATGAATGTAACTGCAGGAATAATATGGCTTCTTGCCTGGTGAAGAGTTTCCGTGCGGATGAAGTTATTTTTTTCCTCTCTTACTCCTCAACCCACACACCCCCAAAGCTTTGCAGGCACCTCCCTGTGCTCTGACAGGTCTGACCGTGTGCCTCTTGCAGAGGATTACTCTCAATTCTCTGCCAAGGTGAGCAAGCACACAAAATGGGACCTGAGACACAGCTTAGCACCATCCCAACAAGATGCACATGTGCACTTGTCACAGATTTGGCTGCAACCAAAATAAAAGGGGGAATCGGCCCCGTAGGGTTGATAATGACGTACAGGTTTATGCACCTTTCCCATCACATGTATGGGGCACCCTCATTCTGCAGCAGGACTTGCTGTCACCACTCAGGAGGCAAGGAAGTAAGCAGGAGCTTGTCTATGTCAGCACCTGTTATTTCACGGCTGCTCGGCACCTTTCCCAAATTGCTGCACTGTGCAAGAACACCCCACAAAACCGATTCAGTGTTGGCAGCAGAAAGTAAAGAGGAACTGTGCAAAAAGGCTTCTAGGTTTGTGAGATGATGTCAAATGTGAGTCTTGCACTCTGCAAAGCTGGACCAGTTTCAAGCCTTTATTTCAAGCAATGAGCATTGCAAATTGTAGACAAAGCTTGTTGCCTCATCTCTCATGAGACTTCTTCCCATGGAGACAGTGCTGTCAGTGATTTCTGGACTTTCAGCAAAGGGCAGCTCGATGTTGCTATTGGATCTCCAGAGCTTTCTGCCTCCCTTCACTTGTTGCTCTGCTGTCTGTCTGCCTTGCCTGCTACCCGTCCCTCCAGCTGGTCAGCCCTTCCCAACCCTCCTCCTAAAGCAGCACCTTGGCAGAAGAGCTCTGCAACCCACACAGTGGCAAGCAGTGGCCTTGCAGAGCAAAATCCCGAGAGTAGGGAGCCATGCTGGGACACTCAGCCTCATGGCTTTGCGGCAGGGTGACCTGCAGGCAGCACAAAGCCATGCCCTTGCCTCTGGACCCTGCCCTGTGGAAATACACTGCTCCACACTGCTGCAACAACAGCTGGAGAAAAACAGAGAAATGTGCCTGAATGGTGCGGTTCTATGCACCAGTGATGCTCACCCACCCACCTGCTCAGCATGCCTCACAGTAGGGGAGAGTTGGGGGGGGGGGCGGGGAAGGGGAGAGAGAGGAAGACACTGGAAACATCCCTGGGGGTTTGCACACCTTGAAGGGAGCAATGACCTCAGAGAGGGTGTTCCCCACACCACACCACTGGAGAGGGAGCATATGTCTGTCCTGCTGGCACTCCTGGAAGCAGCGTTTCTATTAAGGCAGCTGTGAGTGTAGGTGCGCAGCACAGTGCACAGGCTGGAGTCCGGAGCGTGCATGCATGCAGGGTCTGTCACCAATATTCAGGGTGCACGGTGCCACCAGAGGGCATTTGTGAACCGGGACATCCCATGCGAAGCTCCCTGCTCTCCACCAGCCCTCTTCATCTGCCCTTCCCCAGCTCCCAACCTTACCTTCCTACCTCTCATCTTGCCTGCTTCTTGCCCAAGCCGTGTTCATCCCACGAACCACTTTCATGCCATGAGGAAGTGTGCTGCATGTTTTTTTGCTCCTGTGAGCCACCCGAGGCTGTGGGCTTCACTCCAGTGCAGCCCGTGTCTGCTCACCCATGCGGGGCCTGATGCTGTCCCCAGGGATGCTCAGGGCTGCTGAGACCACACTGAAGAGCAAGGTCACAGGTCCAAACTCCTGCTCTCGCTGGAGAAGCCAACATGATGCAAGCAGAGCTTGGGGTAAGCTGGCAGGAGAGCTGTTGTGATGGCTGTGCTTCTCCATGCCCTCCCTGGCCAGAAAAGGGCTTGTGAGGCTTGACACAGAGATACTCAGAACAGCTGCACCAGCTCCTGCACTTCTGTTGTCCCAGCCACCTTCAAGTGCACAAGGCCATGCACTTAGAGGGACCATGTTTTGCTGTGGACCAGGGGACAGGGCATTTCCATGTGGATACACCCCTGCAGTGCTGGTGGTGACCATACACTGCTCTTCAGGCAAGGAGCGGTTGCCCTGTGGCAGCAGTTGGTGCTGTCCCCATGGCTAAAAAACACTGACCTCAGCATGGACCTGGGAGAATGAAACAAATTCATCCATGATCTGCAGGATTCAGAAACCACCATTTGGGACATATTCACATGCTTTCCTGGATTCTGCCATGCCCCCCTGAGAACTTTGCCTTTCTTCTAAGGGTACAGGGCTTATAACCTCCCTCTTCCACCTTGTTCTTTGATCCTTACCTACCAATGGCTTGCCATGTTACTGGTGAAATTTCACCCTCTTGCATCCTGATGTCTTGTTTCAGCAAGTGTTTTGGATGTTTACGATCTCTTCCACCTGCCAAGTTTGATTAAAATTAGATTTACAAGTCATTAGGCATGGTGGGCGGACAGATGTATTCACGTGCAACGCAGTGGGTTTTTGTAGGGACAAAAAAGCTAAAAATTAGCTTCACCAAAAGAGAACGTCACCACCACAGTGAATCCAGGGAGCTAGAAGTTGATTTCGATATGACTGGAAAAGTGAGATCTCCAAGGACTCTTCACAGGTTGGGCTGGGGTGGAGCTTGCAACGGTGAAAAGCTGAAGAATGCTGATGTGCAGCCTGTGCAGCCAGACTTTGCCTAAGGACATGCATGTATGCAATTTTCCTTTAAGGTCTGTACTTCTATTTCCTCATTCACAGGTTCAGTAGGACGTCTTACTTCTATACCTCAAATAGGTCTGCCTTTACATGCTTAGATTTATATATTTACCCATACACACATGATTGCATGCTTGCATGTGTTCAGAGTGCAAATGATCCCTGGCTGCAGCAGAGGCTTCTTTCATCACAAAGTCCCGCTCTACTTCCAGAGCTGTGTTGAGTGCAAGCAAGACAGCGATTCCATGGAAAAAAAAAATGATTTTTATACCACTCACATGAAACATCACAGGCATTCATAGTAAGGTATTACAACGGACCTGTGGAAAAATATGGTAGACACTTCCTAACCCTCTGATGTTTGTACTGAACACTGTGCTGTTATTGCTAGCTTTTGTTATTGATAGCTAAATTTAAGATGTGACATTCGTAATAGTGTCACAGGAAATCAAATTTACTCCACCTCGAGTCACAGTCAAGGTCTGACTCTCAATGCAATGCACCACAGGGAACTTTCCCTACAAGCACCCAGTTCAAAGCTGAAAGGAAAGACAAATTTACTAGCACAAGTCCAGATTTGACAGTGAAACATGGAAACTCTGGACCAATGTGCAAATTCTGGAGCATGGATTGTCTGCTGAGAAACACATTGCTGGGTTGCCTTTTGCTAACGGATCCATAAAAGTTGTCTGGAGAGCCTGGAAGCTTTGAAAGCTGGGTTTGCTCATTGAAGGACATTAATTTATGAGTTGGTCCTTAGCTGAATGTTGACTGAGAATATCAGCAATGATGGTATTAGTGTCATGGACACCAGCATTGTCATCATGATGCTCACAACACCAGTTTTAACCAAAGCACAAGGTTATTATTGGACTGACTTGCAAAAGGTGTCAGAAAGAACTGAGAAACATGTAAGTCAACAGAAAAGAGGAAGCAGATATCTCTGGTCATGCACGTTGGCTCAGGATAACTCTTTCTCCTTGAGCTTCCTCATGGTGAAAGCAATGCCCATCTTCCAAAGGAATTTTGAAGTGGTTAGTGAAAGCCACTTGGGGAGGGCAAAGAGACACTGAGACCTGAAGTCAACTCCTTAGCCTGCCAGAAAAAGGAAACTCCTTTGTCCCAGAGCAAGGTAGAGTTATCCAGATTCAAGTTTGCTGCCAGAGATCACTGACCATTTCAGTATTTAAAGATGAGTGCAGACCCTCCCACTGAAGGCAACAGCCATACTCCCTGGGCACTGTCTCCCTGTTTCCGCTCTCTCAGCACAGCATCTCAAACCAAGGCCATTCACTGCAAGTTTTCACAACAGCCAGTAATAAAAAAGCACATGTCCTTGCTTGTGTGTAGCACTGAACAGCTATAGTCCATGGGATCAGATGACAAAACATTTACCTGGTGAAGTCCAGCTGGTCCAAACCTTAACAGAAACCAAGAGGAATAGCCACTGCAGCATCTGATCTCACAGAAGAGTGCCCGCCTTGAGACTAAGAAACAGCAATGTTGCTGGACCTCAACAGATAGGACACAGTACACTTTTTCAAAGTCTACAGATGGCGTCTTAATCTGGAAGAGCGTCTGCGAGCAGTCATTGAATGAACATTGAAGGAGCATCCAAACATGTCGGACGAGAGCCCAGCTCCACAGACCAGGACTCTGGCGGCCCACCAAGCAGCACCAGAGGCTGCTGAAATCAGCAGACCAAGAGAGCTGAGGGAAGTGGGAGTGGTGTGTGTGTTGGGAAGTAATTTTAACCAATGAGAAGAATGTAGATTCACTTCTTGCAGTCACTTTTCATGAGACAAAGTAAACAGTAACATGAAATAGTAGCATTAAGCACTACTGGCGGGAGTTACTCATTGCACTTGAAAACCACTGGAGTATCACCCGGTGTCCCTGAAGCACTCTGAGGTTCATGGGGCTAACCAGATACACACAAGTCCGCCAGACTACCAGCAGTATTTTGCCTGGTCGGCTGTCAGCCTGTTACCCAGTGAGTCACTGATGCCCGCTGTCTCCTCTCCAGCCAGCTGTGAACAAGGCGCCTGCAGCACCCACGAGAACAGCAACGTTAGTGCCTTACACCGAAGGGCAACGCTGAGCGCTCCCACCATCTCTGCTGCTGGCCAAGACAAGGCTGACGGGGCAGCTCCAAGGAGGTTTCTTTCCAGGCTCACGGACCTGCCACTTGTAAGAATCACATGCAACTTTGAGGGATGTTGGATGGTGCCCAGACCTGCTTGCCCAGGCACTTCTAACTGGCTTGATGATGGACATGAGGAAACTCCCTCCTCAGAAACGTGGGACCGGGCACCAGACGGGTGGAAATCCCCATGCCAGGCAGTTTTCAAGGCTCTGTGGGATAAAGCCACGGCTGACTTCACCTGCTACTGGCAATATCCTTGCTCCAAGCAGGACATTTGGCTGGAGACCTCCAGAAGGCCCTGCCACCAGCACTGCTGGGGTAACTCATGCAATAAAAAGGTGGTCCTAGCCTGTTTTGCTTTGCAGAAAACGCACTGAAACCATCTCCACCCAACGAACAGAAAACGGGGGTTTACGCTTGGTCGCGCCAAGAGAAGACCACCTGCAGCCTCCTAGGGGCATAAGCCCAAATGCCGCATGGACTACCAGGCAGCAGCTCGCAGCTGCCTCTTACGCCCTCTGCTAAAGCCGAGCGTTTCCGCACGCTGCTACAGAGACCCGCACGGACCTGCGGCCACGGTTACTACGCGGTGCTACGGGGTAGTGCTGCAAGGGCAGCGAGAGGAAGAGGGCTGCGCTCCGAGGGCCCGCCCCGCGGCGGTGCGGGGCAGGCGCCGCGTAGCCGCCGGCGGCGGAGGCAGGCGGGATGCCGGGGGCGCGGGATGCCCGGGGGGCGGGATGCCGGAGTCAGCAGGCGCGGGGGGCAGGGTGCCGAGGGGGGGTCCCGCCGGTGCTCCCGCGGTGGCGGGCGGCTGTGGGCGGGGCGAGGGGCGCGGGGCCGGCCCCCCGCAGGCGGAGCCGCCGCGGCCCCCGCCCCGTCCGCGTCTCCCGTCGGCGGCGCGGCGCGGAGCGGAGCGGGCGGCGCTCCCCGCCAGCGCAGCGGCATGAAGGAGCCGTCGCTGCCCGGCACCTCGCTGCAGCGGGCCTGCCGCCTCCTCGTCGCCTTCTGCGCCCTCCACCTCTCGGCCACGCTGCTCTACTACCTGGCGGGCAGCGCCCTGGGGCCGCCGGGCAGCCCCGAGCCGCCGCCGCGCCGCCCGCCGCCCTCCAACCTCTCGCTGCCGCTCTCCCGACCGCCGCCGCCCACTGCCCGGCCCCGGCCCCCCACCGCCTCGCCGCCGCCGGGCCCCTGCCCCGAGACCTCCCCGCTGCTCGGTGAGTGCCGCCCCGTCGGGGTTTTGGGGGCGGGGGGGGTGTCTCCGCTCCCTCCCCTCCTGCCGCCCGCCCGCCCGCCCGCTGCCCGCCGCCGTCCGCCGCGCTGGGGCCGGGGTGGCCGCCCCGACGGCAGCGCCTGCCGCCAGATCCCGCCGCCGCGCGGTGGGTCCTGGTGTCCCTCGCGGGGTGCCTGTCCCCGCGGGGCGGGGGCGGGTGTGACAGCGGCGCAGCTGCCCACGCGTGCGGCCGGCCGGCCGGTGCAGCCTCGCGGCGCCCGGCGGAGGGGAATTGTGGGAGAATCCCCGGGGAGCCGGCGTTTGGGGGACCGGGGCGCGGATGCTCCCGCAAGGCAGGCAGCGGCGAGCGGAGCCTCGGCGCCTTCGGGGAGCGCGCCCTCCCCGTCCGGCTGGGTTTCTTTCTGGTCGCCGGCGAGGTTGGGTAATTTCCTCTGGGAACTCTACCCGAAATACTCGCTCAATCTCACAGGAAGGATCAGACGGGCTGTTTGTGCTGTGCCGGCTTTCGCAGCCTTTTGTGTACGCGGACCCGCTCGAGAAGCGGCACAGATTTACAAAGTGCTATGAGGCAGGGTCATGAATACAGTTGTTACGCATCCCGGTGGCGCTTCCCACGAATTTGGTCCTGTGATGCAGTATCCTGATACGTGGCAGCCTGGCGTCTGTTTTATCAGCACTGGAACTGTGCTCCCCACAGGCTTTTCCCAGGACTGCTTGGGTGCTGGGAGGCTGGCAGCTCTTTGCGGGTTTGCAGCCTGCTGGTGGTCTCATTTTTACATTGATCACCTGTAGCTGTGTTGATCCACTGGCTTTGTCACAAAGCAGAGGTGGGGGCGAGGTGAATTTCATCTTTTCTCCTCCCCTTACAAGGCTTTCACCCAACTTGCTGTCTGGAGTGGCTGCTCCTTGAACAGATCCTCCTGTGGTGTAGGTTGAGTTTGTTACCGTGACCTGCTGGCATCCCAGTTGTTAAGTCACCTGCCTACAAGCTCTTCGAGCCCTGGTGCCTGGGGATCAGCTCCCTCTTCATCAGCGTGTCGAGTGTTAGCGTGGGCACCTTTATTAGCAGAGATCACAGTGGGGGAAGAGACTTTTGACAAGCTACCTGCAGTTTTCAATTTACAAAACAGAGACAGAAATCAATAGATTCTGTGGGTGCTTTCTGGTCACCTGTTTAGGAAGGCAGTTTTGAGGTCATCAGAAGGAACTGTGCTATGGCTTTTTGTTGGTTTTGATTCGTATCTTTCACTTTTTTGTCCCCTAGATTACTTTAAGTTGAAAGTAGCTGTGCAAGCCTGCCCTCACAGACTGGATGTGGAGCCCTTTATGAATATGGCTTTGCTTTAAATGTTCTCCACTTACACTGATCCTCTCAGGAGTGAGTCATGTGCTTTTGAAATGCCTGGAGTTTAGAGAAACACTGTTAGTGTCCCCAAGATTCAAAGCCTTACCTGAGTCAGCCACTGAAGGTTCAATTAAAATATTTTAGAATGGCTTTGTAACATCTTCAGTGCAGTTTTCTGAATCTGCCAAAGGCTGAATGAGGCTAGTGGAAGTGGTTACAGATGTTAAGAGAGGTACAGGTCGGTAGCTTTTTACAGTGCAGCAGGCAAATGGTTTCTAGCAGTGCTACCTTCAGTACTTGTGGGGTGGTGCAGTCAGATGCAGGCTGGCAATGGTATGGCTTCAAGGTTTGTAGCCAGCATGTAGGTGAGAAACCTGATGGGTATTTATTTTTTTCCTGCTCTTCTCAGGTTTTGGTAGCGAACTGAAAATTCATAAAACAATTCTGTTGTGCGTCAGATGCTGGCCAGAGCTGAGTTGGCCCTGATCAACATCTCATGTACCTCTAAGGCGAGGGGTGTGTGTGTGTGGTGGTAAGAGAGGTGTACACTCCACAGGCATTTCTGACAATTATGTTAACACACCCAGAACTAAAAAAATCCTCTTCTTTTTGTGCATAAAGCTTCTTATTGGTATGAACTTTACAAGCAGGAATCAGCAAGGACCTTCCTGTGATTCCCACCTTCGCAAAGCCATTGAGAGAAGTGCTTTGATGGGAACAGGTAGCACCAACTACCCTGTTCCCTCAGCGTAAACCTAAATTTATTGAAACACACCTCATCTTTTTTTTTTTTCCTGCCCTCCCTCCCCCTTTGTGAAGCATGTGATGAATCACACAGGATATGTGTGACTGAGCTACTCAGGCTTTTTGAATGGTCTAATAGTCAGGTACTTGTTTCAGAGGCCCAGAGTTTTCTTCCTAGTGATATTTAGAGAGAGTAGGTTACAAGCTGCTGTCTGGCTCTGCAGCAAATGCATTAGCTGAGTGAGGTTTAATCTTTACAAGAAGCTGCCAAATTTAAAACGCCTTTATGGTTCACTTGCCTTTATTTATAATTTAAAGCATAAATCAGGGCTGTGAAATAATACTGTAATTTGATTTTGAATTAAAAGTCCTTAATAGCTATGAAACTTTCTAATACAAGGTAATATAAGCATTTTGTATTTATGCTTCAGTTTAGAGCTGTGTTCCAATGAGTATCTTAAATAGGGTGTCAAGAAGCAGCCCAAAAGCAAGTAAATGAAGATATATCCTGCAGGTGTCCATTCCCCAAACTTGTTTTTTAGGAACTGTAGAACAGTATTAAAAAAAAAAAAGTTAAAAAGTTGCTCTGTAGAAGTACTATATATATTAGCCTAAGTGCTTTCAAAACAGTCAAATGCTTTTCCTCTACCTTTTCCATGAGGCCTGTGTGTTTTGGTGATGGGGTAGTTCTGTGCCTTCGGTTTTCAGGAGGGAGTGCAGAAGGGGGCAGTTTCTTTGGTGGTAAGATCCCTCTCCAAAGCTTGTTTTCAAACAGCACGTATCTTTCAGTGCCAGAAGTCTGCAAAGTAGAATCTCATGGACAGGCTTATCTACAAGGATGTAATTTTCAAGTCCTGCATGATCGAGAGCACGTGTTAATTATGGAGGTTATTTTAGAATACAGCTGTCTCTGTAGCCATTTTTGAGCCCTGTTTAGATACCAGGTGTGGCCGGTAAGGGCTGAGCTCATGTGCTCAGCCCCATGAGCCATCCAACGTGGCCTTGAATGCTTCCAGGGAGATGACATCCACAGCTTCTCTGGGCAACCTGTTCCAGTGCCTCACGGCCTTCATAGTAAAGAATTTCTTCCTAATAATGTGAAGCTACCCTCTTTTAGTTTAAAAGCATTACCACTTGTCCTGTCACTACAGGCCCTACTAAAAAGTCTGTCCCCACCTTTCCTACAAGCCCCCTCTAGGTATTGGAAGGCTGCTATGAGGTCTCCCCAAGAGCCTTCCCCAGGCTGAACAATCCCAACTCTCTCAACCTGTCTTCATAGCAGAGGTGCTCCAGCCCTCTGATCATCTTTGTGGGCCTCCTCTGGGCTTCTCCAGTAGGTCCATGTCCTCCTTATGCTGGGTCCCCAGAGCTGAATGCAGCACTCCAGGTGGGGTGTCAAGAGCAGAGGGGGAGAATCACCTCCTTTGACCTGATAGCCACGCTTCTTTTGATGCAGCCCAGGATTCAATTGGCTTTCTGGACTGCAAATGCACATTGTCAGGCTATGTCAGGCTTTTTGTCAGCCAACACCCCCAAGTCCTTCTCCTCAGGGGTCTTGGGCATGCAAGAAAAACAACTGTTTCTTCAAGATGCCAGAGTCCTGTACAGAAGCTGTTGCTTCCCACTATTAGCAAGGCATGTTTTAAGAAACGGAGGATTGAGAGAAAGAAGCTCCTTTGGCAAGCTTGTGAGTGAGTGAGCAGCTGTCTCTCATCTGGAGGGTGGAGGATCTCTGGCATGGGCTTTCTCTTTCAATGCACTGCTTCTGGTACCTGTGTTGTCAGTGCAAGTAGTTGCCGTAAACTGTAGATGCTGAAGATAAGCAATGAACGTATTCTGATGCTTTGAGGTTTGTTTGGAGGAGACAGAGGTAGCCTGTCAAATTGGTGGTGATGCTTAGTGTCTGTGTAACAGAAGTTTTTAGAGGTTATGTGCTGCCTGAGGGGTCAGTGAATTCACGAACTAGCTTGAGGCCCTCTCATGTATGGACGTTGCATGGGCTGGCGTTAGAGGATGCTTTAACACTGGCAGCATCCTAGCAGAGTGTAATTTGGGGCAAGAAAATTAAAACTCAAGAGGTGCTGAAAACACCATTTTTAAAGACTTCTGGTGGTGACTGTGCTGGAGGGGTTTGGTAGGCTTGGTGTACCCAGGATCTGTGCCCACCTGCAATCATGGGCTCTTGTCTCCCTGGGGGGGGGGGTTCTGCCCCAGCAGCTCAGGGTCTCTGAATCTGTGGGGTCACTTAAAATACCAAACGTTGGAGAAAGCGTATGCTTTATATGCAGGATCTCCCCCTCCTCTCAATCTGAACTTAGTATTGTCTGCTTTGCCTTTTTTTTTTTTTTTTTTTTTTTTAACCTTTCTGATACAGCTGCTATTTCCACTCCCTCCCACCTCCCCCACAACCTGGGTGCTGCGGGCCACAAGCTGGGATTGTGCTGTGTCCCTTTGCTGCCTTGTTTCAAAAAAGTAAAACAGAAACTCAAAGAGAAGAGCATGGAGAGGGCTGGGGGAGGGGAAGGTAACACGTGGACTAGTTTGCTGGAAGTTAGTCTTTCTTGGCCTGAAAAGAGGGGTTGAGAAATTTCTCCAAAGAATATGTTTAAGATGTTTGGCAGGGAGCAGATGCGTGATCCTGGCAACACTGCCGACCGCTCTGCAGCTACCCGTGTGGTCAGGCACACATCATACCTCTGAAGCAGACTTTGTGGGCAGGGAGCAGCCTCTGTGGTGAGAGCATCCCTAGCATCCTCTTAGCTGTTCAAAGTGAAGGTCGAGGGCTATTAATGGGGCTTGCAAACTAACTTGGAAAGGTACTGTGCCTTCCTGGAGAGCAGCTGTTTCAGGGACACAGCACAACAGGCAGGATGCGCTAGGGAGAAAAGGAAAGTTTTCTGTCTCATGCATCTAGTGTTTTATAATGTGCTTGTTTCTCTGCCAGCATTGATCTGAAGCAACAGCTAGCTGCTTTGGAAATTTGTCCAAGTTTGTGTTTGGGAAGAGACAGACACTTGCAGCTTCCCAAACTCTGTTTGGATGCAGAATTCAGTTAAGCTCTCAGCAGATGGTGGAGGACATTGTCGCTGTGTTGAGCAGCCCCCTCCCAGGGTAGCATGCTGGGGTGCACGGTCCTCAGTAGGGAGGGGCTCTGGATCTGGTGGCCTTGTGAGCAAGCCCGAGGCAGTGGGCTGCTGGACTCCACCACTCACCTCCTCTCCTTGGTGGTGGACTGTCCTCTCCAGCCACCATCCTGCAGCTGATGCTCCCCTCCCTCCCTCTTGTGCACTCTTCCCTGCAGAGCAAGAGGAGTTTTGGTTGCAGAGCTTTTGGCGACAGAGCTGGTCAGTCTGCAGCAGTGCGGCACTGGTGGGACCAAAGATCTGGGGTTTTCTGGAACATGGGTAGAGCAGCATCAGTGTCCAGCTTGTCCCTGTCTCTCTGGGCAGGAGAAGGTCTCACTACTCAGCGCTGTCCCCACTGGGACAGAGTTTTCCCTTGTGCAAATCAGTGCTTAGAGGCCCTGCCTGGAAGGAGAGGTGCTTGGTGAGCCGGGTGTGCGTTACCACCTCCGGACAGGCAAGTGGTGGCCATGGCTCACCGGTGATGCTGTGGCACTGCAGATGCCTTTCCAGCTGCCTCCCAGCTGTGGCTGAGTTGCAGGAGCTCAGGGCAGTCCCCATGCCCCTGCAGGTGTTTGTCGGAAAGAGGGCTGCTTTTGTCACGTTGCCACGCTGGGGTGTCACTGGTCTCGCTTTGAGGGCACCTAAGTTACAAGCGTGTCTTGCTGAAGCAGGAAGCAGCCCCGTAAAGACTTTACGGAATGGGTTTCCTCCAACCTGTGTGCGCCAGGGCAGCGGGGTTTCAGCAGCCGTTTCCCCAGGTGTGCGGGCTCCCGTCCTCACCTCCCGCGCTCCCCGCCGGCAGCAGCACCCCGTGCTTTTGGGGGTGCACAAGCGCTGGCGGAGTCTTGGCCAGACCGAGGAGCCTCTGCCCCACCTGGCACCCTGCACTCACCGCCCTGCCTGGGGAGCGCCCCGGCCCCGGGGCAGCGCTGGGATCCAGGTGCAGAGCCACCGGCAGGGTGGGATGGGGATGGGGGGGATGGGGGTGCCTTGCCATTTGGGGCTGCCCCGGACAGAGCCACGTCCCTGGAATGCCACTCAGCCTGGGAGAGCTTCTGTCCACCCGCCTCACAGCAGGGTCGGGGGGTTCCTGGCAGGGGGGCAACTCAGCCTTTTTCTGATCCAGGCTTTTCTGTTTGTTTGTTTTGAGTTTGCTGTTTGAGGGCCTGGAATTTAATTTCACTGCGGCAGCGAGAAGGGCTAATCGCATGCAGATTGCGAGGCTCAAAGGGAGACAGTTCAAAGCCGCTTCAGTGGGCGTGCGCTGGATTTGAGCCACTGGTGAGGACTTTGCTTCTCCTAGAAGTGCCTTAACATGGAAACGACAACCTTTTTTTTTTTTTTTTGGAAGGTGCCATGTGCTAGTGTGAGACTTTGTGTTGGAACAGGCAGTGTTTGGGGTTGGATTAAGGCTATTTTTTCTCTCAATATATTCACTCAGTTAATCATGCAAACCTGCCATCATGTAGACCAAGTGTAGCCAGCATATGTGATCCATCCTTTTTTTTTTTTTTTTTTTTTTTTTTTTCCCAGCCTGTTTCCCCTTGGGGTCCACAGTTGCAGATGGCCAAATGCTGTGTGATGCCCAAGACAGAGCATATGCTGGCGTAGCCGGCTCAAGCCTTGTGTTGGCAGAGCTGACATCTGCCAGGGGATGCAACTTTGCAAGTGTAGACCAGCTGAAGAAAACATATCTCAGTCCTTGTGAAGGTGCTTTTTTCCTCACTGGGAGCCAGACCCAGGATATTTTTTTTTTATTATTTTTTTTCCTTCTAGAAACTATTATGGAGGGGGAGAGGGCTGAAGGCAGCAAGGGGCAGCAGCTGCCATCCAGTTTGCAAGAAACAGGGATGTCCCCCTGGCTGTTTTGGCTACTAGGTCATATGACAGGACAGGGGTTTGCTCAGGGAACCCAGCTGGGCAAGTGGTGCTGGACCCCATCCACCGGTCCTGTCCTCCCACCACAGGGCTGAACCCCAGCTGGAGCCTGGCGGGTGCTGCCTGCATAGGCACTGGCACAGCTCTGAGGCTTAGCTGATTTTAATAGGAAGTGCCTGCTTTGCTGAGCTGTGGGGTGCAGCTACCTGCCTGCTCTGGAGCTGCCACGTTGGTCCGGGGGCTGGAGCAAACGCTGCTCCACAGCCCCATGTGGGGGGACTTGCCCTGCATTTCTGGGGTGGAGCTGGCTTTGTTTTTCCCAGCCAGGGCAGACTTGGTGTGGCCGATGGACCCTTCCCTTTTCTGCTGGGCCCCTGCAAAAGGAGGTTATTTGGGTTTTTTCCTTCCTGTGAGTTCTGCTTCTCCTTTCCAGCTTTCCTTTCGCATGAGGTTTGTCTGAGCATGGCAGTGCGGCTGTGCACATGGCTGGATGGATAGAGAGCAGCACCCGGCTCTCGGCCAGGGCAATGGAAACATTCTTTTCTGCTCTGTTTGGGGAGAGATTTTTTCCAGCCTCCGTGCTACGTGCTTTTGCTTTCATTCTCACTAAATTATCTGAGATTTATGCCTGGCTTAAAGTGTGCAGGTAAGTTTTGCTGGTTCTCCCAGTGAAGTGCCTGGGAGGGTGATTCAGTCTGTTGGATCACCTCTCCCAGCCTCCTCATAAGCCCAGCTACCCTCCTTCTGGTGGGGCTGTACTGCCCTCCTGGGGAAGTGGGTTCCCCCTACCCTTCCCACCTGAACGCCCCCAGGACTGCCCATTGTAGCTGGTGCCCCATGTTGTGTCACCTGCTACCACCTTCTTGGATGGAGTGTGGCACTGTCCCATTCACAGCCCCCCTGGGAATGCTACAGTACAGTTCTGGCTCTGTGGGGCATTGCTGCTTGAGTTTTCCCAACACTTCTAATATCTGTGGTCCAGAGAGGCTGGAGCAGCCTCTAGATTTATTCTAGCATCAGGCTGAGTGGATTCTGGGCTATTTTGTGCAAGGGTCCTCTCGTTTGGGTCAGCAGGATGAGCACTGGGGAGGATGCGTGCTGGCAGCCTCACGCAGCGGGAGGTTTAGCTGTTGTGGCAAGCGTGGCTGGCTGTTAGGAAGCAGGGGACCAGAAGATTGCTGAGGCTGTGGGCCAAGTTCACGATGCTGGAGCATTGCGCTGCCGCTGGCCTTTTGCAAGCCTCACCTTCTGCTTCGTGTGAGGAGCTGCTTCCTGTTTGTGTGCACCACGGTGTCCCCTGTCGCCTGTGCCTGCAGAGCGTTTTTCCTGTGCACCTTCCCTTTGAGCAGAAACGCTGCTGAGTGTCGGGAGATGGGGGGCAGGAAGGGGCTAGCTTTTTTTCTGGTGTACCCTACCACTGCCAGCTAAAACCTCCTTTTTTACAGTCTCTGGAGTGTTAGGATGTGCTGCCATGCTTTGCTGTCCTTTGCAAGCTTCAAAGTGTTGCTTAATTCATGTTTTTAAGGTTTTCTTTTGTTAGAAGAGTGCAGTGGAGGCTCATGAAGCTGCTCTGTTGGAGCTTTGTAACTAAACCCAAAACGTGTCTGCCCACAAATCCGGGGCTGTATGCATGACTGGAGTTGCAAGCCCACATAGCTCTCTTGATGCCTGGGTGTTTTTAGTAGCAGCTCAATATCCAGTGGCTTCTATGTCAGGCAGTCGCCCTGAACAGGAGTAGAAAATAGTGAATGGGCTGGAAAGTTTACCTAGTAAACATGGGTAGGGATAGGGTTTTGGCCATGGGATGGCTCTCGCAGCGAACTTCACGCACATTCTCAGCATTAGCAGATCATGTCCTGGGTCAGGATCGTTGGGAGATAACAGCCGTGGGACTGCTTGCTATCCAAGTAGTCAAATTTTGGTTGAAATGATTTGAAATTAGCATCCGGAACTGTGACTCTGGTCACCGGTTGGAAAGCCTGCGTTTGCAGATTCAGCTTTAGCCCTGTCCTGCTTGGGAAGTGAACTGAAAGTGTCAATTTGCAGCGGGTGGTGTGTTGCTGCTCCTTTGTGTCAGCCATATGGCTTTGTGAAACATAGCTTGAGCCATTCTCTACTTGGGAACAGCCTAATCAGGTTTTTTACTTTTTTGCATTCTCACTGATGCCTGTGTATGTATTAAGTGGGTGATTTGCATCGAGCCTGTCTGGGAAGCAGCTGCCTTGCTGTACATGTACGGTGCCAATGCCTAGGGTCTTCTCGCTGACCTGCACGGTGGCTGCATCCCTTGGGGCAGCATTTACAAGAAGGTGTGCTGCCTTAAAACTGATTTGATTAACTGGAGATCAGAGCAGTACAGATCATTTCTCACCAGTGTCCTTCAAGACCCTGAAACTGTTAAATCCCCGTCTTCAGCAGCTGGTTTTTATCATGAATGTGTTTTCCTCTCCCATCTTTTCCTTGCTGATGTTCCAGCCTCCTGATAGCAAACAAGAGCAAGTGCTGGCACAATGAGCGGTCCACGTTTGACCCTAGGGAACTGGCAGGTGGCAGCCTGCAAAAAAGCTGTGCTGGCAGTGTCCGAACACTTGTGGCTGTCCTGGCCCTACTGGAGCTTACACGCCACCAGCGGGAGATTTCCCCTGTAAATTCACCTAAATGGCGAACTTTAATTTCCTCCCCGCTTACTCCGCTCAAGACGTTAAAAGAGCCTTTGTTCGTTAAACCAGAAAGCATCCCCCAGGCTCATGGGGCTCGCAGCTGTTTCTGAGGAGCAGCGGTGGGGAGCGGGGCGCGCAGCCTGCCCCGGCAGGAAAGGGCTTGCTTGTTGGGACGGCAGCCGCCCGGCGCCGGAGCAGGACAGGCTGGCAGGGCCCCGCCAAGGGATGTGCTGCTTCCTCCCACTGCTTCCTGCAGCGCCCTGCCAGCTCAGGCCGTGGCCGGTGACGGGTGCATGCGAGGCAGGAAAATAATGTCCCTGGGCACCCATGGCCGGTGTAATCCCGTCCGCTGGCCACAACTGGTTAGGTGAACCATGCCTCGTGTAATGCCCTTTGCTGTTGTAAATGCACAGAAGTGTAGCATCATCCTGGCCTGTGAGTGCTGGTCTCCTCATGGAGGTGGTACTGGAAGGCAGAGGGGTGGGCAGGGGGAGGCAAGCATGGAGGTGGGTTGAGGCCAGAGGCTGTTCTGGGAGAACGCTCGCCACCATGGTGGGAAGCAGTACCAATTTCGGAGGAAGTGATGCATGCTCTCCCCCTCCTGCTCCAGCACCAGCCCCTCGCCCATCCCATTGGCACTGGGCTAACTGTGCTTGGCCCCCCTGTCCTGCCACTGGTCCTCATCATCATGCCCATGCACGTTCCTTCCTGCCCCAGTTCCTCCCATTCTTGCCTCTTCCTCCTGCTGCAGAGTGCCCTCCAAGCTCTCCCTGCGAGCTGCTTTTCAACTGGAGAGGCTTTGGCCCTGGACCCGTGGCCGCAGGGCAGGTGTCTGTAGGACCCAGCTTGCACTGTGGGGCAGAGAGAGTAGGAAACCAGGCAGGCACATCAGGGGTGCAGCTGGGAGCTGCCGAAGTGCTGAGAGCCTTGGTGGACTGATCCCAGTGCCTGGAAGCTGAGTAACCACTGCCACTTTCTCCTGTGAGAGGGAAACATGCAAACTTGCCCACTTAACCTGCACAAAATTTGGAGATGAGGAGGCCCTTTGCATCCTGCCTGTGATGCCTGTTTCTGGAAGGTCTTGCCTATACTGTGCAGGCAGTAAATCAGGCAGGAAAGCTTCCTCGCTGCCTCTGAGGTACACTGAGCACTTCTGCTTGGTCAGCTGGTCTCCTTCTTGCCGTCTCTCCAGCCCGAGTGAGCATAGGTTTGTGGAGCAGCACAACCCAACTAAAGTAACTACTTCTAGGTAAATAACCAGCAAATGAGCTGTGAGCCTGGAGCATTATTTGTGCTTTTTTAGTAATTGCATGTTGGGGTATGCACAAGGTTGATCATGATGGCCACTGTCTTTTAGAGCACTAAAAATCGCTTGTTGTCCTCAAGGGGCTGCATAAGTGCAGTGCACACACCACGCATGCCCTGCAAGGGGCCCGGGAGTCTCTTCAGCAAATGCAAATCGGAGACAGTAGCTATAAGACATGTGTGCAGGTGCGTGTGTGTGTGCACACGTGTGTGTTCACATCCAGGTGGAAGAGAGGGGGAGGGTACAGCAGCCAGATATTTACTCAATTATCCCCAGCTCAGTGTTTACGATGGAGATCACCTGCTTTATGCACAGGGGTGTCAGCATCCCCACCTGCAGCAGAGGTTTCAGTGGGAGCCGTGTGTGTGCAAAGCCTGGTTTATGAGCTTGCCATTGCTGGGAGCAGGACATGGCAGCCAGACAGGGCCTTCTGCAGGCAGCTACTGCGCTCATTAGGTTTTTGCAGCAAGTCTGTCCATCAGGGCTGGATCGGCTGGAAGCAAATACTGTGGAAAATCCAGCCTGGATGTTAAGAGAGGGCATCCGCAAAGGGGCTGTGGTCAGCGATGCTGTGTTTAGCTCTGGACCCATGTGCAGCTGTATGGGAGGGAGGGCTGTGGAGCTGGTGTGGCAGGGCAGGGAAGCCCTGCCAGGCAAAGCGTGTTTATGCAAGATGCCTAAGCCGAAGTCTTGCAAAGTAGGTCTCATCGGCTGTATCAACGGCAAGGGCTGTCACTGCCCTTTCTCCTCGAGCTCAGCCTTGAGCAGCTCAGAGGCTGCCATCCTCTCTGTGGTGCCAGGGGGTCCTCCTAGTTTCACACACCAGTGTTGGCACCAATTATTTCGGCTGTTTCAAAACCTGGCACTGGTGAAACAGTGCATGGGAACTGCCAGCCTGCATGCAAATCTGGATGTGGTTTTTTTAGCAGTTCTAATACAGGACTTCTAATAAACAATGGGTATGAATACGGAACACTGGAAGTATCTGTAAGAGAGAAAAAAGAAAGGCAAGATGGGGGGGGGGGGGGTTCTCTTTGCACGTGGATAGTCTTGGTGTAACATAACATCAGTAGGAGGGCAGGACTAATTTTGGAGTGCCTGACTCTCATCCTGTCTGAGGTGGGTGAGGGCACAGAGGGCAATCCTCCTCTCTAGGCTGGTTTCATAGTGCAGATGCCAGTGGGACACAGCTGTTGGTTTGCCATGCAGATAGGAGGGTTTTCAAGACTCGTCTGGTGTCAGCGACTTGGTTGGGGTCTGATACCAAGAGGCTACAGCATCTGTGGGTTTGCTTTGAACGGTGGTATGTGGTTGCTCTTGAGTACAGCTGGACCAGCTTCAACACCTCCATGCACTGCTGGGATTTTGTTTGGATCCAAACCTCTGTTTTTAAAAGTCAAGCACGTAAAGGAAGCGTGCTCAGACAAATAGGTTATGTGTGCTAATTCGCTTTGTGCTGTGCCTTTCTTCCAGTTGGTGCACTACGTGTGGAGTTTTCCCAACCTGTAAACCTGGAAGAAGTGGCAAGAAAAAACCCAGAGGTCAAAGCAGGAGGTCGTTTTGCTCCAAAGGACTGTATAGCACTTCAGAAAGTAGCAATAATCATACCATTCAGGAACCGAGAGGAGCACCTGAAATACTGGCTCTATTACCTGCATCCAATTCTCCAAAGGCAGCAACTAGATTATGGAATTTATGTTATCAACCAGGTAAGATGCTAAAGACACAGGGCCTCATGACAACATCCATGCTGAACTGCTCTCGTAACAGTGCCTGTGCCCCCTAAAACAGAGGAGGTGTTGCTTTATCCTCAGTGGCAGTGGGCTGGCAGGAAGGGATAAGGTCACTTTAAAAAAAAACAAACCATAAAACAAACACCAAAGCAAAAAAAACAAAATAGCCAAGTGAAAATGAACATGAGCAATTTTGCTTCAGTGATTTTGATGGAAAACCTGAGGTGTCCCTTCTTCTGGTCAGACATGATTCACACCAAAGAGCTTCTGCTTAAAGAAACCATTTGGTAAGGAGGGGGGAAAAAATCCCTAAGAGCACAACCCAACCTAATATCTCTTTCCAAATGTTCCTTTTTCCCAGCTGCTGCAGGAGTTGAATATAGAGATCTTTAAGGTGACAAGGTAGCATTAATGCCTAATCTGGCATTGGGTGTGCCATAAAGCGGTAGGATTTCACTTACTTTCTTGAGCAGCTTCCGTTCATGTTAGTAGTAGTGCACAAAGTGTTAGAATGGAGAAGGCAAAGCTGTGGCAGTGGAGCAGGTGAGTGATTGTCTCCAGGTGAATAGAACAGAAAAGAAACAATTAGTTGATGGGGAGGTGGGGGGTGGGGATGCTTTTTTTCCTTCATATCTGATGGCCTTAGACCTGTCTTTAAAAAAAAAGGGGGGGGGGGGGGAGGGGGGCAAACAAGCTACCGTAACAGCGGTTAAGTAAGTCGGTGTTGTTCACACTTGGAAAAGCTTAAAATATGAAGGCATTTGCATTGGCTGTAGCATGAAGGGGCAGATGCTGTTCTGAGAGCCCCAGCAGAGACCGCCGGCTGGACGGTCAGCACAGTTTCTCTCTCTTGGATATGCATTTCTGTGTCTTTTATCAGCTCTGTAGAAAGTGAGATGAAATAACATGCTTCTGTAAATGTAACTCTTTAAATTTGCGGATCAGCTGATGTATTTGGGCATATCGAACACCGTGAATATTTAAAATGGTCACCCAAGCGATAAATTTCCTTGCAGAATTGAAAGTAAGGGGAGACCTTTTGCTAGAGAGAAAACCAATACTCTGTTACTACTATTTCTCTTACTTTGCTCATTTCCAGGGTGCCAGAGATCTGGGCAAAAATGATATGTGAGGAATTAGTGGTAGCCCCCAAGCACGGCAGCAGCCAAGATGCTCCCACGTCTGTGGCCAGCTGTGCTTGTGGCTTGGCAGCTGCATTTGGTGAGGGCACAAGGTGTGTCTGCAGCGTGCATACTGGCACGCTGTGCCCTAAAATTAAGCCCTGTAAGGACACCCTTCCTGTGTAATGCAAAGAGCAGCTGGTGCCATTGTGGTACAGCAGTGCAGGGCCAGCCTCAGCCCCTTGTACTTCAGGCTGCATTTCCTTGCACATGCAGTGTTTGCCTGTGCAAGTTACTGGTGCCACTAGGTTGCTGGAGCCACGGTCCCCACTGGTCACTGGGGTGCTGGTGGGTGAAGGTGGCAGTGCAGTGTGCCTCCCTTTTCCGAGCGTGGCTCAGAAGCGAGGGTGTGATGCCACTTCCAGCAGTGGTCTTGCTATGTGGGCTGCTGCTTTCCCAGCCAGGCATAGCTCGCTGGCTGGATCTGTGGAGGATGGGGGAGAGCTGCCCACCCACGGTCCAGGGGCGACGCTTGTGGGCAAGCAGCCGTCTCCATTGCAAAAAGCCCCATGCAGCTGGGGCTGGTGTTTCCCCATCAGTGGTGTTCAAGGTTAAGGGAAAGCAAGAGGCATGATCACATGGAGCTGTGCTGGCACCTGTAAGGGCAGGCAGTGTCCGAAGCCCGGTTGGAGTTCCCGCTGCTGCTGCAATGGTGCATGCTGGCTTGCCTTGCCCTGTGTTGCTGGCTCCCCCTCTTCTCTGGTCCTGTCCTCCAGCAGTAGGGCTGTCTGTGTGCTCTGAAGTTAACCCTCACAAAAATTAGTGAGGGTTTTTTTTCAGATGCATCCCTTGAGCAAAGTGGGAGTGACATGCAATACACAGGGTGTATATGTCCCGGACATGTCCAGCAGCCAGATGTATGTTAGCAAGTAAGACTACTTGATTTGTAAAATAAACATGCTCCTACTGCATACCTCTAACAACCTGGAAGAGGCAGAGTGGTCAGTAGTAGTAAACCCACTGGATGCATCTCTCAAGGGTGAGAGGGAGCACTGACTAGAGAGAGTTGCAGAAAATTTATTAATTCTGCCAGAAGTACAGTAGGAAAAGTCTTATTTCTCTGCTGTCTTGACAATTGCTTTTCTCTTTTTCTTGTCTGTCTTTCCCTTTGCATCTGCCCTCTTTTTTTTTTTTTTTATTTTATTTTTCCTTCTAGTGGGGAAATATTACCTTTACTTGTTAATCCTGTCTATATCAAAGCAATCACTGAAGCAAGGAGAATTACTGTGTGATCTGGTTCTTACACGCTGCCTACGTGCTCTTCTGTGCTCTGCATCTCATAGAAAGAAAGAGGAGCGCTGAGCCCTGCTACTGCTGCACTGGTAATGTCAAACTTCTTCCTTTCAGCGCAATGTATTTCCCTCACGAGTCTGTTGTGTCTCCACCATGCTGTTCTTGCGTGCCTGAATGCCTCAGAGTAGCACTCAGCTGAAGTCAGGGGGGATGATGTTTGTAAAAGGGCTGCTGTGTCACAGGAGCCAGTGGAAAATACATATTGTGTGCACCCTGTACATTCCACCCCCAGCGAAACCCAAACCCAACACATGGAGTAGGAGTTGTAGGATATTTGAGGTAAACCTGAGGTGAGGACACACAGCTGGGCACGCTTTCTGTAGCACCTATTAGATGCCGTGCAAGCTTGACTTCAGCAAATGAGGAGGCCAAGTAAGTTTTCTCACTGTAGCTCAACCTGTGCAAATGCTCGTGCAGACAGACTGCAGTTTGGGAAAGGGAGGCTTAGCAGATTCCCGGAGAACTGTGCAGTTGTTCAACTGTTTTCCACTGGCTCCTGGCGTTACCTGCAGCGTCCTCAGCAGCAGTTTCCCAGAGTGTGTGTGTGCGCGCGAGAGAGAGAGTGCAGAGTGGTTGGGGCATCACACTTCTTCCTGTTATTTTGCAGGGGTTATGAGGAACCCCCAGGTATGTGGGCAAAGGAGGGGGTTCTGCTTGGCTCCATCTCACCCTCGCAGGGGTGGGAGAGGCGAGTTTCCCCTCAAAATATCCTCTGACAAAGAAACGGTGAAGTTTCTCCTGGTGTCTCTGTATGGCCTTGGAAATCTGTTTCTACCTGCTCAAGACCACTGGAGCGTGGACTTTTAGGTGGACATTGTGTATGTGGTTCAGGCTGTCTTGGCGGATCTCTGCCTTAGCTAACAACTTCCCGTTGGAGGCAAAGGCTCGCTCCTAGCCGGCCACAAGCATGTATCCTCACCATTGCCTCCCTGAGACCTGGTGAGTTTAGGATCCAGGTGAGAGATGCAGCCATGGGCCCTCTGCACTGCTGTGCTGTCTGCAGGAGGAAACACAAGCCACCTACTTTGCAGAGGGGGGAGGCAGGACAAAATTGGGACAGGTGGCTTCTTTCTGGTTTGCCAGCCCTTTAGCTTGAGGGACAGTTCCAAAACCCTCAGTTCTATCTGTCTGGCACTAAAAAAAGGTAGCAGCATCCTTTGGTAGGTCTGTCTGAGCAAACCAGATTCAGCAAAGGTACAGGATGAGAAGTAAAAAAGCCTGGATGTTCTCTGGCTGAGGCTGTGAGAAGGAGTTGGTGTCAGACCCTGCAGGACTGAGGCAGAAGGTTGTCCCCCTTCAGCCAGTGTCTTGTGCACCAGGGAACGGGGGTGGACTTGGACATGCTGAGAGAGACAGGGAGAGTAAAATCAGGAGCCAGAAACTGGGTGCTGGGCGTGAGCCCTGAACTCGATCATGGGTTAAGTGTCAGGACAGGTGAATAGAAGGAAAAAAATGTCAAGAAAAAAAAACTAAAAAAAAGACAAAAACCTGCTTGGACTACATCTTTTCTGGTTGAAAGCCTAGGAGATAAGCATGGAGTCTACATCTGCATCTTGGCTGCATTGTCAAAGCAGCAGTCCCCTGTGCACTGCCTAGCTTCTTCAGGATGCTGCGGTTCTGTCCAAGCAAGTACAAACCGATCCATTTCCTTGTGACAAATTACAGGGAACCTCCATGGGATGAGGAGCTGCCCAGCAGAGGTGAGGAGGGCTAGAGGTCTCTGCAGTTCTGCTTGTCTGCTCTTTCAAGGTTTGCCTGTGATACTGTGGCCTGCACTGACCTGGAAGGGGCAGTACCACAGAAAGACTTCCCCAAGTCTGCTTCTTCTTTTTCTTTCAAAAAGTTGGGGATCAGTCAAAGATGGAAGCCTGCAGCACCTTTCTGAGTTTTGAGAGAGTTGAATCTCAGACAATGGAAAGCATGCCAGTGCTTCCACGTTGCTTTAGGTAAAGAAACAGCTTTCTGCAAAAAGCAAAACCTCTTGTCAGTTGTTTTTTGTTTTGTTTTTTTTTTTTTTTGTTGGGTACATGCTGTAAAGCCCTGTGTTCCTCCTGGGACAGAAAACCAGCCTCCTGCCCTCAAAGGAGTCACAATTGGTAGCAGCACTGCAGGGGTTTCTGTGTGAGCTACTTGCCTGCTGTAATGTTACTGAAAATGGCTTGGAGAAGGGTTTCTGTTTTCCTTTTTGGTTGTGATTTCCACACGCACACGCAAGGTTTTTGGATGCCACAGCGTGAAGCTCTGTGGCCACCTGGGAGGAGAGTGGCAGTGCCCATGTGAAGGGTTTGGCATGTCTGGTCCCTCTCTGCACGCATGGGCTCTGCCAGCGTCGGGTGGCTGGGGCACCAGGAGGGTCCCACGCTCTCGTGGCCCAGTCGCTGTGCTGTGCTTTGGGGTTTTTCAGGGAGAGGTTTGAAAACTCAGCTCCTCACAGCGTTGTTAAATCCCTAGCTGTCACCCAGAGGATCTGGAGGCTGCCTGAAGGCACGGATTAATTATAGCTGAGCCTCTGCCGGTAACAGAATGGGTGTGAAGTGCCCTTTGCCTTGAAATTTCATTACGAGTAGAGCAGCCAAAGCATGGTAAATGAGGACACTCTTAGGTGGGACCCAGCAGGTGTGAGCACCTTGCACTTCGCACCAGCACAAGGAAAAGTTCCCTTTGGGACTATGGACCCAGGCTGGGGTTTGGTGCCATGGGGCCTGTGGAGCGTTCAGCTGCTGTGGATGCACAGCCACCTTCACTGGGGGAACAAACCCCCCTGATCCCATAGCCTCAGCCGTGCCCTCTCCCCAGGCTCTCTGTCTGGCTTCTCTTCATTTTCTGCACTCAAGTTTTCCCTGCTCTTGCTTACACATGATGGTGATCATCTTCCCACCACCTTAGTTACTGTGTGAACCCTTTTGTTTCAGGTGAGGATGCTGAGAATTTGCTCAGATCCTCCTCCACGAAATCTCACTCCTCCCTGTGAAGTCATTTATGCCCGAGGCAGGTGATGAATGCTTTTGAAAACCTTGGTTTGACACTTGCTTGTTAAAACTTTCATTTGAAAAATATTTGTGGTTGTTTCAAGAACCTGTGTTGGCTCTCTAGCTGCAGGCCCATTAACCAGTCTGGATTAAACAGTGTCCAAAGTGATTATTTATTAACCGAGTAAAGCCATTTGGGAGGAGGTGATGTTTTAAGCTGCTGCTCCTTGAGCACAGTATTTTATCTGTCCTTGATTTGTGTCCCACACTGGGTGTGGGTACCACGGGGCTGGGGTTGGGGGGGATGGTTTGCACAGCAGAGGAGTCCCTTGGCTCAACACTGCTCAGCGGGTGTGGAGGGGGAAAGGTGGGATGTGATAGGAGAGAAAAGTTTTATCAGACTTGGTTGCCAGGCTGGAAAAAAAACCTTCAGCCTCCTTCAGCGATGTCCTATCAGTTTCCTTCTGCCTGCTCTGTTCCCTGCACACAGCGTGGCTTTGAAACTGCTGCTGCAAAGCTGGGTCCTGGATCGGCAATTCTTACTCTCAAACTGCTGGTATTCCCGGGTTTGGGGGTATGATCATGTTGGTTTGGGAAAGTACTCGAGCAGTTTGCAAGCCCATACTTGTGCTCAAAGCCACGTGTGCTTTTGAAACGTTTCTGCCTAAGAGGGGCCAAATTGATTCTGTTCAGGTGCTTCATAGTTTGGGGAGGAAAGCAGAGATTTTCCTGCCTCGCTTTCTGCAGGTCCTCTCGTTAACTGTGCCTGCCCTGGGATAAGCGTGCCCTGCTGCAGTGTCAGCTCATTCCAGGTCCTTCCCATCATGGTGACAGCACTCCTGGTTTCGTTTTCCCGGTGAGGCCCCCGGGACGGACGGTGGGCCATGCTGTGCTCTGGCTGGCAGAGGAGCAGCGGGGAAGGGGCTGTGCACCGCAGCAGAAGGCAGCACCCGGCGTGGGAGCCGCAGCCCTCGCAGGAAGCAGCTTGCACCAGCCTGCCGTACGGCGAGCAAGGCTGTGTGTCGCAGCCACGTGCCGAACCAGCAGTGCCCTTCCAGGGCGCAGGGAGTGTCCCCTTGCCGTGCCTGCACAGCTGTCCAGGGCTGGGCATGGGAGCAGGAGCGTGCATCAGAGCATCAGAGCTGACATCCTGGGTCCTGCAGCTGCGTTGCAGCAGGGCTTGGGAAGAGGTGCCTGAATCCCGGCCACAGAAAGAATTTGGTCCATGGTCCATGGTCCTTGTCCTGGCTGTAAGCTAAAGCACTGCCAAGGTTTCTGTCTGTAGCAAGGGTCCCTTTTTCCAGAGGAGCTTGTCTCTTTGCTTTTCTCTGCTGCTTCAGGAAGCCCTGGCTGCTTGCCCTGGTGGTCCGTACAATTTTTTATCACAAAATTCCATTCCAAAATGGCAGTGTGTGCAGTGGGATGGGGGTGCCACTCAGCATCAAACCTGCCTTCTTGGAACCTCCCACCGAGAGAGGGGGGGCTGAGCCGGGTCCAGCCTGCCCTCAGCCATTTTGGCCACCCTCACAGTTTGCAGCTGGCTCGAGTGGCATTCGGGGTGATGGCATCACCCTGTGGGCAGCATTCTTGGGAGGTGGGGGGTGGGGGGCTCACTGTGGACAATGTGTTGGTGCTGCGTGGGGAGTGCTCAGGATCAAGGTCAGTCCATCACAGGCACGCTAACCCAGTGTGGTGACACCGGCGTCCGGCAGCAGGTAAGAAGCTGCTGATGTCAATTCTTAAATTTAAGTCACTTACCTGTTTTTTTGTTTGTTTTTAAATTAGGATGGAGAAGAAGAGTTTAACCGTGCTAAACTGCTGAATGTAGGATTCGCAGAGGCTTTGAAAGAGTATGACTATGATTGCTTTGTGTTTAGTGACGTAGACCTCATCCCAATGGATGACAGGAATACCTACAAATGCTACAGCCAGCCACGGCACCTCTCTGTATCCATGGATAAGTTTGGATTTCGGTGAGACACCTTTCGGAGGGAGCACTTTGTTTCCTAATAGTGCCATTAGCCTAGCAGGCCAGGCACAGCGTTGTATATCCCCACCCACCACTGAGAGCACGGGGAAATGTCTCTTGCGAAAGCCTGTCTTGGCGTGTGCATCCCTGCAGGGAGCGGGTGGCAGGGAGCGGGATCAGCTGCAGGGGAGGAAGGGGGAGAAATGCAGCTGAGTAGTTTAATTAAAATTCACAGCTTCTGGAAAGTGAAATGTAGGGCAAGGAAAAGCTTAAGAGCCTGTCGTTTTGCAGATGCCTGTGTATCCCTTCTTGTGTTTCAGGCTGGGAGATGGAAGACAGCTAGTGTTTCCACCCAGTCTGAAAAGTGAGACACTCGCACAGTGAGAATTATGTGCAGCTTTAAAAAGGCTGCATCAGACACTATTTTAAGAGCAAAATGAAATATTTTTGGCTGTTTGGTTTTGGTCCACTGAGGGACCTGCCCTGGTATCGGAGAGCGACACAAAACGAAGTGTCTCAAGCTGCTGTAAACAAAGATGTGACTTGCTTTTTTGTTTGCTTTGGTTTTCCTATCCCAAATGACCAACGTGGGGGTTAAAAGCACATCTTTAAGGTGAAAACCAGTCAAGACCCCATGGTGGCCAGTAGTGCTAAAGGTACAGCAGTGATGTTTGTGACAGGACCCCTGCATGTCTCCACTCCAGACCCAAGCCCTGCTCAGAGCAGGACTGTCACCAGCACCACAGCACCTGCAGTTTTTTCTTGCAGCTAGGGGAAGCTTAGAGCAGAAGTACAGGCCCCAGGGGTTTCTTCTGCTTGTTGAAACAGAGACAGGGTCTGCAGGAAGTCCTGCGTGGGCCCTGTCCTCATGCTGCAGGTCTGAATTTCATCTGTCCTTCATCCCCCAGTGAAGCATACCCTGTTTTGAGTGGGAGCTGGTTGGCTTTGCACGTGCAAGGTCATGCTGCCAGCTCAATTTTGGGCTGTGAGCTTTCCTCAGAGGCACCTGGGAGCATGGAGGCGAGGGAGGCTGCAGAAGGAGCAGGCTCTGCAGCACCTCCCATGCCTTGCTGAGCTCTTGCAGGGCACACGTGTCACCCATATGTCCTTTGGCAAGGTGATGTACATCTTAACCACCTGTCCTTTGAGGACAGAGTGCTTCATAGGAAAGGCTGCAGCCATTGCCAGTTGCAAAATACTTCCCAACTGTCTTTGGGACCGAGCCACCAGCTCCCTCTGCCTTGGCCAAGTCCAGGGGGTGAAGCTGCGGGGAGGTGCCTTGCTGGGGGCACTGGCTCGCCCTGGGCTGGGCTGGAGGGCAGCAGCAAGCCCTTTTCAGGTGGGCGGACTGCTGCTTGGCTAGCACTTCTCTAACGTCCTTTTCTTCCTGCTTCCAGGTTGCCTTACAATCAGTATTTCGGAGGCGTGTCTGCCTTGAGCAAAGAGCAGTTCACAAAGATCAACGGCTTCCCAAACAATTACTGGGGCTGGGGTGGTGAAGATGATGACATTTATAACAGGTAAATAAATACCCTCTTGGCACCCAGAGTGCCTCCAGGGCAGGGATGAGCACAGGCCTGCCGCTCTGGCCCAGTTTGGGGGGGCGCAGGGTGCCTTTTCACCCCGACCGCAGGAGCCTCCCCGGGTGGGGTATGGAGGTGCTGTGTGGGTGTCCTGCTGGATCAGCAAAAGCATCTTCCTGCTGGGTGCTGGCACACCATTTTGCAGCTCCCAGAGTGTGCTGGGGAGAGGGTCCAGTGGGAAAAATCCCACTCCTGACCCACATATGCATTTCTCATTCACTGCACAGCCTTGCAAGCACCTAAGCCAGTGCACGGGTTGGGGTTGGAGCAGCATGCTTCTGGGTCTTCCAGCACTGGCCAGAGGGAAGGGGATATGGGACGTGTGGTGGGGTGGAGAAGACCTTGACCCACCTAGGCCAGCACAGCCTGAGGCTTGCCTGGATCTGCAGCCTGGTAGCGGATCCCGTTGTTCCCAGGAGAGCTTCATTTGTTGGGCTGTAAGTGGCTCAAAATAATGCCGTGAGCCGTTGTGTTGCTTCCTGACTGGAAGAAAGCCAAGCAAGGCTCAGAACTGCAGGAGAGGAGGAAGGTGTTTGCACAGGGCAGACTTGGACTACCCCTGCCTGAAGACCAAGGCAGAGGGTGGACATGCAGTTGTGCTGCCTTTACAGCTTTGTATTCCTGTTACCGAAATCTTGGAATGAAGAACTTATCGAGACCAATGTGATGCGAGATAAGCAGACACTTCTTTATTGATGGCCGGGTGCGTGAGTGAGTCCTCTCACGATCAACGCACACCAAGCTTCAAAATCAGACACCATATATAGAACTTATTCATACATATTCATTAAATATTCATGCATAAACATAACACTTCCTGAAAATCATCAAGATACTCTCCTCCCATATCCGATTCCGCACAGTAAAGATTAGAAAGATCTAGAAATGGGTCTGGGGTACTATTTGGGTAGTTGGTACATGAGTCGGTGGTCGCGATCTCCCCCTGCCAGAATTACCTTTTACTTTCTTGGCAGGTATCTACGCGTTGTTCCAGTCTACCCTCCCCAGTTCCCATTAATTCTACCTTTTGACGTCTCAATGCATTCTCCTACGTAAATACTGTATCCAATCATCTTTAATCTTAAGTCTGTTATCTAAGTTCTCATCATTCCTACTAGGTGATTCTGACCTATTCTTTCGGCCTTGGTACAGGGCTGTACAAAGGATTTCATAGTAGCTGTCAGTTGTTGTGCAAATACAAAGCTCCACTAAAATGTTTCTTATAATTTTATATTCCTATTAAAATAACTCTGTAAGATCAAATGTGTTTCAATATAATCAAATGTGGTTGCTAATTCTAACTAATAAAGAATCTGTAACGTTTCCCCCCTTTGAAAGTGTTGAAAATTATTTCAATACTTTCACATTACTTACATAGCATTTGTTTCAGCGTATTTTGGTGCTGGATTGTATCCTGGTGGAATAATCGGTACTTCTATCATGATAATGCGATTAATTGCAATTCTATTGGTAAATTGTTTCTTCAGATAAGTATATAGCAACATGATCATCAGAAAGACAATTAGTAACAGAAACAAAGCTTTGATTATGGACTGTATCCAAGAGCTTAGATTCCATCCTAATTTGCTAAAAATTTTTTCTAGCCAATCTTCTGACATATCTTCTCGAATTGATTCTGTTTCTTTTTCAATTTTACCCAGTAACTCCAGATCATATTCCACATCTTGGGTGACGTTTGGAATGTGAATACAGCAGTAGTCCAATTTATCTTTGAGATATCCACATAACCCATGTGCTTTAAGTAAAAGCATATCTAATGCCATTCTGTTTTGTAAGGTTATCCTGGAAGTCACCTGTAACTGTATATTCAGTTCCTTAAACCCTTTCTTGGTGATGTTTGCTAACTTTTCTACTTGACCTGTTAACTGATAAAGCCGTTCTCTGTTTCTATATGATGCTATAGGATTCAAAAGTGATTCAAGAGCCCAGCAAATTTTTACTCCGGTTGATGGTTCGTTCCAAGTATCATCACCTGTTTCAGACCTCTTGGTTCGTTTTAATTTCAAACTTTCCAAGAGTCCTTTAAATGGTGATCTTTTCCAAATTGGACGCAGTGTTGGCATGCCTAAAGTAATTTGTTTCACCTTACCATCTAATGGTAAATGAGTTGTCCAGGTTCCGTCACTTAATGCCCAAACTAAGTGTCCTAGACTTTGAATAGTAGATTTTCTGCAACTGAACAGAGTTCCTCTTCTGGTGTAAAGGCACTGGTTAAATTGAGAGTATTTCTAAGACGTCGGCAAAAAAAACATATTTTAGAGCAGCTGCCAAAGGAGGAATTATTTGAATTGTTAAGTCTGCATCACTGCAATTGTACACCTTTTCACATTTCCACTATGGCACTATTTTATTCTTCTCTCTCAATGAAGTTGCTTTATCATCGACTGAGGGTAAAACTGCAAAAGCTTTTCCATCCCAAGTAAAACACCAAGGAGTTCTGGCCATGTACTGGAATTGAGAAAATATGGCCATGGACCATATTGAGTCCCATTGTTCTACATTGCGTACCTTGGCCAGTTTTGTTACACTTCCACTCCATGATACTTTTGCTCACATTGGTTTTAAGTTGTTCATCGCAAGAACACCATCCCACAGTCTTATATCTCCCTACTTTGATAAAAACATAATTTAACAGTTTTTCACAATCAGCCCTACTACCTGGAGATTTCCACTGTTTTCTGATAACCTTTATTTGTTCATACCATTGAGTCACTGGCCTTTGTTCACAGTAAGTGGTCTCGGTTTTGTGTTCCAAATTGGTCAGATTCATAGTTAAAATTCCCCCTGAAATAGGTTCACCCTGGAATAGATTGTGAGAGGACTCACTCACGCACCCGGCCGTTAATAAAGAAGTTTCTGCTTATCTGCATCACATTGGTGTCAGTAAGTTCTTCATTCCGAGATTTCGGTAACACTCCCAGGGCAGTCGCTGTGAGAAATCATCATGGGGAGCTTGGATTTGGGAAGCCCTCTTCACATTTCTCAATGGCAAAACTACTCTGCGTGGTCTTTTCTCGGGACTTTCTGAGCTCTTCTTGGCTTCAGGAAGGGTCTTCCTAGAGGTTCAGCACTTCTCTTTAATAAACCAAGCAAGGAACAACCTTCCAGTGGGGCAGGGCATTCAGAGCAAGGTGGCAGCCCTCTCTTTTTTTGGGCACTCAGGTTTTAAGGAGCAGAAGATGCTATCTAGAAATGAAAAGGGAGATGCAAAGAGGAAGAAACAGGGTACTTTTCCAGCATCATGAGCTGCAGGTGCCTTGCAGAGAGCATGCAAACAAAGGCAGGCTGCCCCTTGCCTAGTGGGGCTGCTGGGGCTCTGACCGTGTGACCCCCAACATGCTGCTTCTCGATCTTTCACTTCAGTTTCTACCAGCACCACAGCTTTCACATCCTAAAAAATTAATGCTTTTCTGGCTCCTTTCCAGATGCATTAAAAACTAGATGCCTCCTTATTCAGATTCCAGTCTACAGCCTGGAGCAAGGGGCGTTGGGTGTTGGAGGAGCTGGTGGTGCAGGTGAGGGTGCGGTGAATTAGCAGATCCTTGGTGGCAGCAGGGGGATGTCTCTCTTTCCCAGGCTGACGTACCTGCACAGAAAGGGACTGGCTTTCCCCATTTCTGGTGTTGGCAAGCCTGCAAACACACTAGGAACGTATTACAAAAAAGAAAAAAAAAAAAAGGAAAACAACCACCAAAACACAAATAACACAGCACAACCCCAGAAACCAATGGTCATTTGTGGAAGGTGTGGCAGAGCATCCCACATCCGTCACCTGTTACGGATGTTTAATGTACTTGCTATTTACAGGCTGGTGTTTAAAGGCATGGGGATATCCCGACCAGATGCCATCATTGGGAAGTGCAGGATGATTCGGCATTCACGGGACTGGAAGAACGAACCCAACCCCGAGAGGTACGTCACCCCCTGTCCCATAGCATATTCGAGGGGCACCACCAGCCCTTGCTGCTCTAGCTGCATGGCTTTCTCCTTGCTGTGCAGAAAGCCTGCAGCTATCTCCTCCCCTGCTGACCTCTCTATCCTCTGTGTAAGCTGCCCCCTTTCCCCTCACCAATTTATTATCTTATTACACACCTTTCCTCCAAAATTTCACTGTGGCACAACACCTCTCGCTTTTTTTGTTTCCATTTTTGTTTTAAAGGCAGCAAATTAAGGTCCAATCAATTGTTTCCAGCTTGTCTTTGGTGTGTAAAAACTGCTCTAGAGCAGAGCTGGAAAAGAACCTGTGTGATTTAAAAGCTTGGCTGCTTTTTCCTGGCTAAAAATTGACGCATAGGGATGGCTTTTCCCACTGCTCAGGCTGGCCAAATCTGGGAGTTCGTGGGACCCGTACTGATAACACAGGTTGTTCTTAAAACACCGGAGATGCTGCCTGAGAGTCTATAAAAATTTCATGTGAAGTTCTGGTTGTTTAAACTTTTTTTTTTTTTTTTCTTTGTCGTCCCTCCTTCCTCCTCTGGGCTTGTTCCTCTCCTTCCCCCATCCACCCCCGCTTCTGCAGGTTTGACCGAATTGCTCACACAAGGGAGACAATGAGCTCTGACGGCTTAAACACACTGTCCTACAAGGTGTTAAGAACTGACAAGTACCCTCTGTATACAAAGATCACAGTGGATATTGGCTCGCCAAAGAGCTAACATCAGAGACACAAGAGAGACCTTCCGGATGTTGGCCAGGACATCTGGCCTTACTGATGCTTTTTATCTACTGGTTTTATGATGGTTGCAATGAACAAAATACCAAAGCATCTCCAAACTGGTTGGACAACTGCTTTTTAATTCTTTTGAATTCCAAACTTGACTTTACACAATTTTCTAGCTCTCCATTGCTTTAAGTCCAAAAGCTGTACATAAGAGTTGTAAATATTTACTTTGCCAGAAAATGTTTAATCTGATCTATTCGCTACAGTGCTTCCCATGTTGAGTTAATTGCTGGACACAAATTTTACTGATTACAACTGTGATGCATTAGCAGTTAGTGCCCATGATATCTAATACTTTAAATGAGGTGTATGAAAACGTTCCTCTTAATTCATTCCTGGTTTTGCTTTTATGAAGGACTGTAAAATGCTGCTAAAATTTTACAAGTTTACACTTTGCATTAGATTTTATTCTTTTTTTTAAGTGGAGACAATACTTTTTTTTTTCATAGTGACCAAAACAAACATCTTCTCTGTGTGCAGAGCAAGTGTTGAACAATCAAGTCTGGATTCAATGAATGTTATTCTTTCTTCTAGCCTCAAAAGAGGCTTTGAGTAGTGACCTGAGCCAGAGTTTGCCAGAACTTCCAGAGAGCTCTCTGCATGGGGTGGGAGCTACACAGATGGCACCTGCAAAAACCACTGGCTTCAGATAACCTTACTTACGGATGTGACAGTGACTTTTTGCTTCAGCCCAACACCACCTGGAGTTTTGGGGGAGGGCGGGGGGCCAGAGTGGGATGACTTGGTTTTATTTTTTTTCCTGAAATAAAGAATTAATTTAATTGTGCGATGAAATTATGGCCTTAAAATCTGCAGATTTGATTCACTTGTTAACAGTGGTAGAAAGTTACCACGCCATTGTCTGAAGCTTCCTAAAACCACAATTTTTCTTGCAAGGTCATGCATAAAACTTGAATTCACTTATTACTTTTTTTGTTGTAACATTTTAATTACTTTCTAAAGTAATTTGTATATCATAAGCAGTATATTTAATACCAGATTAAACTAGGGTGCAGCATAATAGGGTATGATTCAAGGCTTCCTTTATCTTCAGAATAGTAGGCTTTTTATGTGTGTCATTATATATAAGCCATGTATTGTATTTGCTCTGCGTATTTGTCCATGAAATCTCCTGCGGTGCTGAGATACTCACAGCAGGGCAGACATCCAGTCGATTTTCCTTTGCCTAAAGCCTGTTGCAATGTGTGTCCTCTATCGAGAAATTCACTTCTGATTTTCTCAGGCTTTGAAGGACATGCATGTTTTGGAGTACTACTTTTTTTCAGTGCACCAGGGCACCACCTGTACAGACACCCTGCTTTTCCTTCCTGTGACCTTATGATATGAAAGCCTCGAGCGCTGACACCCTCGGAGCTGTTCTAAGTGATTTAAAGCTTTAAGCCAGAACTGAGAACTGAATTCCTTCTGGTGAGTATTTTGCCACCAGCTCTGACCACAGCAATTTGCACTTCCTTGGCCTGTGCTGAAGGCTGTTAAAATCAGGGATGCTCGTTGTATTGGGGATCATCTTCAGCACTGCCTTTTTTTTTCTTTTTTTCTTTTTTTTTCCTTTTTATCTTTTTTGGTTTTGTTTTAGCGTTTTGGTTTGGTTTTTTTTTTGAGACCTGAAGCTTTTGCTGAACCCTTGCACTGCAGGGGTGGGATCCTGCAGGCGCGGGGGGACAGTGCTTTTCTTCTTAGGTCAGCAGTGGCTCAAAGTATGCATGGAGACTGATGACTAGGGAGACACGCAGGTGCCTTTTCAGACTTGCTTTGAGAAAGTGTTCACCCCCTTCGCTTAAAAGCTGTTGCCGGCCAGATGTGCTGCCACAGTCGTGCTGGGAGCTGAGCGCGCATGGAGCAGGAGCAAAGCACAAAGAAGCAGACTTAAGAGCCACTCTCTTGTGCTTACCATTGCATTGAAAGACTCCTTTTTGGTACATCTGGCTCCAGCTGGTGCAGATAGAAGGGGGTACAAGAAGAGGATGTATTATGGAAGTCAGGTCAGATGTTGACCTGTAGAACGACGGCATAGCTGTAGTCTGTACCAGTTATGGAGACAGAGGCGAGGACTTTTTATTTTTTTCAAAGATGCCTTAGAAGCAGGTCTCTGCTCCCACAGGTGGCAGATAGCACCAAAACCCATCAAGGTTCCACTGGAAATGCCGGGTCTCTGCAGAAAGCACCTCAGTTTTGTGCGGAGCCTATTGTAAGCTGGGGAGTTGGGACCTTCAGCTGTAGCGGTGTCTATCTGCTAACAGGCTATGCAAAGGGGCTGCTCTTGTGATTCAGTGGTAGGTTTTTTAGGGTTTTTTTTCCTTGCCTTGGGATTCTCTGAAGATTAGAAGAAAGTCAGTGTAACAACTCGTTGTTTTGCTGTATGCTGGGATCACTGAATTTCACAGAGGGGGTCTGAGCACTTGTTTCTAGCTGCAATCAAAATTTCTACACATGTGCCTTGAAAGAGGGGAGAAATGGAAACTGGAAAACCAAGAAATCTGACAACCATTTTCAGCAGAGATACTAGTGCAAGAAACTTGCTTAGTTTCTCTTCTACTGCTAAAGTCACAAGCCATGTAAAAGCTGAAGCTGTCTTTCATTGCTTATTTTGTCCTTTGGTGCTGATACCTGATTTCCAGATCTCATTGTTCCTGTGTAAACTGTATTGGTCAAACTCACAAAATGCTCGTGACTCGACCTGGCCATGAAATTTCTCCCCCTGAGACTTTCAGGGGCTTTTTCTACAAACACTCGTATTGCACAGAAGTGAATTTTGGCCATGACCTGTGGTGGGTGGTGTTTTTCCTCTCCTGTACTGGTAGCAACACTCAAAAGTGATAACTGTGTGTAGCAGTTGAAACCCAGAACAAAAACAGCTGCAAAGGAAACACTCACGCTTGGTTTCTTTGCGGTGACAGTTTGCTTGTTAGGATGAGGGAGCATCCTGGTACGCAGCTTTTCCCCAGGATGTTACTTGCGTACAGAACTGCTTGTGGGATTCCTGTAGATGGTTTTGCTTTTGCATTTTTTATCATTTATATATCAAAGGATGTATAATCTGACGTTCCTACTTCACTGTTGATGTCGAATAAAATATTTTCACATATGACACCTGGCAGCATTACTCTGAATTACCCCTCTGGCTGTGTGGGTTTCTGACTGATGGGGTGGACTGGGCCATGCCTTAGCTTACTTGCGTGAACTTCCTCCAGCTTGTACCCCCTTCTGCTTGCCTCCTGAGTGAATTTCTCTCTCTGTACTGCAAAATTTTTACTGGCATTAGAGAAACGGGTCCAAGAGTCCCCAGATGACACGAGAAAACCTTAGGGTGGTTTGTTTACCTGCGGGTAGGGGGACAGCGTGCAAACCCCGGCTTAAACCAGACAGGAGATGCAAGCCCTCACCCAGGCTGCCAGCTGCTTGGTGGAAACGGGCCACTGCTTGCTCCCTGGGTGCTTGTGGGTTTGGCTACAGTGTGGAAATGGAGAAGTCATTCCTGGGAAGCTGATGCAAATGTTTGCCTATGTTCCTTGGCACTTTTTCATGAAAACATTTTCTGTGGAAGAGATCTTTCTGGCTGCAGGACTGTGGCTAAGGCCAGGCAGCTGGCATGAGGTCCCAGTGCTTTCCAGGGAGAGGTGGGCTTGTTCCTAGCTGAGGCCAGCTGCCATTTTTCTGTGGCCCGAGATGGCATAGTGGGCAGGGCATCCCCAAGCCCCTGCAGTTGCTCAGAGGCATGTTCTGAAGACCATGTTGACAGAGGGCTCTGGAAGAGGGCACTGGCTTCTGCCGATTTCACCCCTCCAGGGCTGGCTGCTGGCACACTGGGAACGGTGCCAGGAGCATCATGGTCTGGAAGATGCTAACAGGCCAGGGTGCAGGAGAGGGCTTGGGCAGGGACACAGTGTGGGAGGGTAGGTGGTTCCTGTGGCTTCTTCTGTTGGCTTCTGGACCCTGAAAGGCATTGCACAGGAATTGTGGACATTTTCTTCTCGTGGTTCATCTGTGGGCAGAAAAATGGACCAAGAGGAACCTTCTACTTTCACCTGCTTCTCTCTCCAGAGTATTGTGCAGTTCTTCTCTTCTGCTTGGGTGGGTGAGGAATGGGCAGAGTCACACAACTCAGTGGCTGGAAGAAGCCCTGTGTGGAAATTTTGTCCCGTGCTGAAAGCAGCAGCTGAGAAGTGTCAGTAGGATTTTACTCTTCTCCAACTGGTTACCAAGGCTTCCCTGGACCAGATCAGCATGTGGCTTGTAAAGGATCCCTACTTGCTCTAGCAGAGCCTGCTTTCTGACCTCCAGCTCCACCTGCCTGCCAACGGCCAGGATAGGTGAGCAGAGGTCTCCTGACATTTATCCCACGTCTGTCCTGCTACACCTTCCTATTCTCCAGCCCATGGGAAAAAAGTAACCCAACAAAGAAAAGACTGTTGTAAAAAGGCAGAAAAGGACTAAGCTGGAGGTTGCTGACCCCTTTCGTTCCCTTGGAAGGAGTCTGAAGTGGGTGTGCTTGGCCTTTGCTCTTGCTCTGTGTCTTAGCACAGCAGTGCTGACACTGGATCTGTTCTTATTTGCCTGCTTCCCGTTTGCAGGATCTGTGCACTCAAGGACAATGCACTCGTACAAGGCCTCTGTTTTCTATCTACCCAAGGCAGCAGCCCCCGCTCCTGAAGCCTGTTTTCTTCTTCCATCCACTGCTCTCAATATTACTACCAGCAATGCAGATGGGCACACAGAGATGAGATCTGTGCAGAGTCGGAGGGGACTCGCTTCTGAAGCCTGCACTAGATCTTGCGGTGAAGAGCTGAGTGAGGAAAACAAGGGGCTGGGGTTAAGTCCAAAGCCTGGACCTGTGGACTCTTCCTGGTTACCTTCCTGCCCCTCACATGCTTGAAAATGATCTCCAAGAAGTATTGCTTCATGACTTTTTGTAAGGATGGAGGTATTGCTGACAGACTGCTATTTCCCAGATCCTTCTCCTTGCCCTTCTTAAAGGTGGGCATAAGATCAGTCTTTTCAGTCAGCTTTTTCCCAGTTGCCATGATATTCCACCATGACTGACAGCAGTTTCATTCACACCAGCCAGCACTGTTAGCTCCTATGGGTGAGTGCCATCCATTCCAGTGGTTGTGAGTACATCTGGTTTCTGTAAGCGGTCCTTAAGGCTCATGCTTGACCCTCCCATCTCCTTCCCAAACTATGCTGGTGAATGCAGAGATCTGGGAGCAGGCTTTGCTTGTGAAGGCGCTGCAACAATCCATTGATCGTTGCAGTCTTTTCCGTATTGTCCAGCACCATGCTGTCTCCCCCACCCATCACTGGACATGCATTTTCCCCAACCTGTAGCATGCCTGTAGAGTCCTTGGCCTACCCTTGATAATCCTCACTAGTCTGAGCTGTAGCTGGTCTTGGACCTGCCTGATACCACCTTTCAGTATCAAAGCAAGCAATGTTTCTTTTGCTGCCTATTGTCTTTCCCACTCTAACATGCACCTTTTTTTTTTTTTTTTAATCTTAGCACAAGAAGCTCCCTTTTTTGTCAGGCAGGACTTCTACTGAAATTCCGTGTCTTCCTGCAGAAGGGAAGGCTTGGGACATTCAGGATGGGGACTGTGAGAAATGCCTTCCCCAGGATGGTGATGCAGCCCTGGGATGGCACACCAGGGTGGCAGGGAGTCTCCATCCTTGGGAGGTTTCAAGGGCTAGTCAGCAGTCCCCAGCAGTGTGACTGATACAGCAATAAACCAGCCCCTCAGGAGCACCAAGAGAGAGCCAGTGAGGCAGCAGGAGAGCGCAGTCCCTGTGAAAAAGGACACTGCTGGTTTGGTGGCCAGGAGCTAGGGCCATGGATGACGCCAGCAAGCCTGAAGAACCCTGCAAGGCACTGCCAGGGGAAAAGCATGGAGCCAAATGGTTGCCTTTGCTTTCCAAACCTGCTTTACACTGTGTTTCAAAAGCCAAAACTCAGCGTGGTATTTACCACTGCGAGCATCTGCCCAGCTGCAGGAGAGAAAGGGAGGAGCTGTGAAGCTTTCCACACTTGGGTCCGACTCATCCAGAGCTGGCAAAGGGATGCTGAGCCCATGTCTGGGAGCATTTCTTCCAGGCGTCTGTGGAGGTGCTGGCTGCTGGCATGTAGGACACTGCAATAAGAGCTCACTGACTGGGTTTTTTCACACCCTCCAACTTTCTCTTGAGAGGGAGAGAAACAGCTTGGTCCAAAAATGCAAAATGTTGGCAGGCTCCCATGTGAAACAGAGACAGGCTGAAAAGTCATCCCTCCAGCAGCACCCCACCTATCAAATGCCCCAGTTTTCTTTTACCAAACCACAGTGTGGAATAGAAAAAAATCTCATTTGAAACAAAATTTAAAAAGGAAGGAAAAAAAAAGTCATCATCACCGTATCTCTTTCCTATGGGATTTAGTGGCCACTCTAAAGGAAGTGCACTGACAAGTTCTCACAGGGAAGTGCCATGCTGATGAAGGGAGTCTGGTGTCACAGCATCACTCCAGGGGCAAAACATGTTCCAGGAGTAGACATCTCTCCAGCATAACTATTGTCCTCCCCATTTCCAGAAATATTCTCAGAGATCTGTGAGCCCAGTGAAGTGTGTGATGTGCCAAAGAAAAGACTAGAAGAGAACTTCAGCTTTGAAGGGAAAAGAGATTATTTTTCTGCTGGTGGTCCAATTTCTTTGCCTTTCCAGCTGCATATGACTGGGGCAGATGTGTTCTTACAGAAGCAGCAGTGCTGAGCTCAGCCCAGGCACTGAGGTCTGCTTGCAGTTGATGCATCCACTCACTAAGCATCAACACCTGAGGACATATGCTTGAGACAAGGAAGTGCAAAGGCTGTGTGAGGACATCAACAGCACAAGTCAGATGGGGTCTGGAGCTGAAACAAGTCCACGGATACAGTTGTCTGAGAGTGTCTGAGCCCATTTCAGGTAGAAAACACTGACTTTCCACCGATGGCTGTAAACTCACTTTTTCACCCAGCTGCTAAAAGTTTGCACCACATGTTTTCCAGGTCTGGCCGGTTTTCCAAAGCTTGTTCTAAGCAGGAGTCTGACTACAGAGCACAGAGCTGAGGGGATGGGTCAGGTGTCTCTGGAGCAATAGGAAAGGGAAGACTACAGCTTCCAACTCACCTGTACAAACCCCTGGGTGACCTAATGTGAATTCAGATTTACCTCAGCTTTGAGCAAAGGCATTGAGCAAAATCTCTTCAGAGATCCTTCCCTGCCTAAACCATTCTAAAACACCATCATTCCCTTAGAAAACACAGCTGCTGAGGCAGCAGTTGGCTGTGGTTTGGTTACCTCTAACCTGCATGAACACTGCGGTTCCTCTCACCAGGAATCCTACAGAAACAAGGTCCCAGCATGTCTTGTTGATATAATAATATATGGGCAGATAACATGGACAGTATGAGTGGAAACTGGGATTACTCAGGGAGGCCCACCTAGCAGCCCTCCAAGCTGTGATCTCACTGAAATGAGAATTTTTGGTGGACAAGAAGCCAGTTGATTGCAGAGGTGGTGTGAAATCGGTGAGAATACAAACCCGTAATATGTAAAAGGCAGCTGAACATCAGTGTCAGGGATGGCATCGGCAAACTGCAGGGCTGTGCCCAGCTGATGCAGCACTCTGCCTGGGAGTTTGCCCTCTGCAAAAGTAGCTGCTTTGAAAATCAGCACATCTAAGAAACACTGCCACTGGCCTGCCATTGAAGCGTTTTGCTAAGGAGTGCTCTGTCCCACAGGTGCTAGATCATAATGCAGCCCAAAGTCATGGTTAGACACATGGAGCTGATACATAATAAAACTTCACTGAGGACTGGAGTATTAGATTGGAGAAATATCCACAAAACCTCTTGGTCAGACGCACTCACAGCACCATGCTCCATCCTGGGTGACACTGGCATCTCAACAGGGTTTTGTCAGTGCTTGCAACCACACAGATGGTAAGAATCTCCATCCTTGGAGATGTTCAAATGCCATCTGGACATGGACCTTAGTGACTGGCTCTACGTGGCCTTGCTGGAGCAGGGGGGTTGGACCAGATGACTCTGCAGAGGTCCCTTCCAACCTCAGCTGCTCTGTGGCCATGTGTGGTCCCCAGGAGAGCAAGGCTGCATGGAGCAGACGCACTCATAGCCTGGAGTTGTCCTGCAGGAGTGGTTCTGGGGACAGCACCCTGCAGAAACACAACACATTCAGCATCCTGGCACTTCATAAAGGTGTCTTAGTTGCTAGACAGCTTTTAGCCCTTGTCCTCCACCCCCTTCACCACGCAGCACAGCGGGTGTTGCTTTCCCACGCCACAGCAGATGCCTGACCCTGTTGCTCAGATGTGTTTCCCATTGCACAGCTGCTGCTCCTTTTCTTTGGTACACTTAACACAGGTTTTTCCCAGCTTTTGAGGCTGCACACCTAATCGACTGCCAGCAAGTTATTTATAGTCCCAGACCCTCTGCTTTTGACCTGTTCCAAAACGTCCAAGGCCTCTACTCCTCTACCGTTATCACACTTATATTGCACATTAATAATGAGACACCTGGTACTGCCAGCCAGTTCACACACCAGGCAGTCAGGACAAGCTGGCAACAAGCATGACAGGCCAGGCCAGGGTCCTGGTGTGGTGAGCATCCACTGTTTTAGTGTACTGCTCCCCTTCCGGGAACCATTAAGATACATTTGCTGCTTTTTGTTCCCTTATGAGGATGCTTTTTGTTTCCAACCCTGTTCTCTGCCTTCTGAACACTATGTTTAATGGCTTCAGTATAGCCTGCTTTACGCTGGTGTATATCTGAGACCATCTGTGGTTTTGGGGTGGTCTGGAAAGCAGTAGGACCCCTGTAACGAGCTAATGCAGGCGCTGTCCATGGCTGCCTGCCCTGTGGCTGCTCCTGACACTTGCTCCTGCAGGTGATATGGAGAAATAGTGTGAAATGGGGACAATGGACATCGATCGTGATTGTATATGTCTGCCCAGGAATGTGGGTACGGTGACTGGTCATGGGTGCGGTGTCTGGTCACATAGGCACACAGCTCTGAGGAGACCCCTACCCTTCTTCCTCTAACAGAGGGGCTATTTATAAAAAGGATGAGAAAAGGATGAGAGACATTCCAATGTTCTCTAGAAGAAAGGAGTGCTAAGTCTCCTTGCTGGAGAAGATCAGATGGTCACAAGGACATGAATCACCTACAAACCTGCAAGACCACCACATTCCAGGCAAAGGACTGATAAGCTAATAAACATACGAAGCCAGAGTAAGTGGGTTTAGGTGACGAATATGTATAGGCGTTAATTGAATATTCATTTGTTTCATTGTATAAATGTGAGATGGTTGGTCACTTCGGGCATGCACGCTTGTGGAGGAGCGATCCCCGTGCATCTGCGCGCAATAAACATACCTACTTTATAACTTTTGAGTTATAGAGTTTAATTCCGTACGTCACAGGTGCTCCTGTACCCATGCATTCTCCATCCATACTAGTCAATATTTTCATTGCAGTCCCTTACAGAAAAAGAAAACTGTGGCACAGTATTTCCGTGAAGGTAAAACAAGTAAAGGCAAGGGAACAGCTGGCCACTTATCCAAACGGCAGTTTGGCGCTTGGGATCAACAAAGAGGCTGCAAACTGCTATTGCAGTCAGCCATGAGGCACAACACTGTCAAACAAACTTTGGTTTCTTCTATTTTTCTGCCTTTAGAAAAATAAAACAGAACCCAAAACAGCACAGGACCATTGCTTCAGTCCAATGAAAGGAACCGTGTTTCTGTTAGGTAACTGGATTTCCTCAAAACATTTTTGACCTAGTATCACCCGATGCTTTGGTAAGATTGATGCCTTATGCAAAAGAGATAGAGCTTAAAAAGTAGTTTGGTGACTTCTCAAAGAGTAGCTGTCAGAAAACCTTTATGAAGTTTGCAGATGGCAGAAACATGGTGGCATAGCAAATAATTGCTCTCTGTTACAGGAGGCTCTGGATCTAAATAAATCATTACGGTCTGGTGAAATTAACTTTAATAAATAAATTACAGGAACACAACTTGAGGCCAGTAATGCCAGATGTGAGATCTGCCTTGCAAAGGACTGTTGTAGAGACTGAAGTGTATCTGTGCGTAACACCATGAGCTCTTTGTGCTGCAGTTAATAGGGATGATGCAACCTCCAGCTGTAAGCAAGTGGGTAATGGCATTACAGAGGGACCTTGCTTCTGCGTAGAGACCTGGTAGGAAAAGCACTCAGTTTCTGTCTGTCCTTCTAGGGGAACAAGGAAACATGCATGTTCAAAGAGGCTGCAGAAATGAGCAGGCAGTGATATAGCAGGAAGATTACCTTGTGCCACACATCTGAGAGGGAGAGAGCGTCTCTGAGCCCTGTCCAGAGGCACAGCGCAGCAAAAGGGAAGGCTCTGTCAGTCCCCTCTGGCCTTCAGTCTTTCCATCAATAAAGTCTCTGCTTTGCTCCTTTTTATTTTTTCCCCCTGACACTAGGTATGTTACTGGGGAGGAGGCATTGTCAACTCTGCAGGTAATGTCAGTGGCTCTGTGTTGTGACAGAGACTATAAACTAGGCTGCAGAGGCGGTTACTTGCAGGGGTCTGGAAGAACATCCCCTTTCCTGGCCAGCTGCATTTCCATTTTAAATCCTCACAATTGTTTTTACCAGAGATTAAAACACTGAGCAAGTTTGGCACAGCAGTGAGTTTAAATAACCAGCCTGTGCAGGATGCTTAAACAGCAGAGTGGATGAGCAACGCCGCACACACCTGCGAGCTGGGACAGATCTGCACAGCTGAAGCCTCTGAGCAGACAATTTCACCTTGAAGGGCTGAAATGTTTAATTTGTAATCTTGTCTGCACCGGCTCTTGCCAGATCTCAACACTCAGGGCATCCCCTTCGTTTCTGGGTACACAGCATGAGCCCTGTGACTTCAGTGTGCCAGGGACAGTGACATGCAGAATCGAACTCTACAACTCGAGGAGAGTTATAAAGCAGGTATGTTTGTTGCGGCACCGGGTGCAAGGGGGATCGCTCCTCCTCACTTGCACACCGTTTCAACAAGCAGCCGGGTATTTATTACACAAAGTCATGCGTATTCATAAGGTTTCCAAACATTCAGAATCTCGTCCCTCTGCCGCCTCTTCAAGATGTACTTTTCACCTTCTTGGGCAGTTACCTAAAGTTCCTATTTATCTTTGCATACATTAGCAGTCTTTGTTGTTTAGTTTCAGTTATCTACTAGAGTTCTTTATACGTCATCCATTATCTAACTTTTGTTCAAGTATATAACATCTGCTAGTTAACGACTAGCCCTTCCTTATTGTCCACTCTAAACATGTCAAGCTAATACGTGCCCACTGGGCTGGTTTTAATCTACGTCAGCATGATCCCAGGGCAGGGAAACCACCCTTTTCTGGGTGGGGTCCATTTGAGTAGGAAGTCCCTGATCTCCTGCTACCACAATTATTTTACCCTAGTTTGTTTTCTTTATTTTTACAAAATTCTTCTGTATTATTACGAAAATGTAAATATGGAGCCTTCTGACCAGGACGTGCAGCAGTTAGCACATCCTGGTCAGAAGGCTCCTTATTTACATTTTTGTTGAGTTTATGTACATCAGTACTAACCGTCCCTTCTCAAAGTGCTAAGCGCTAAGCTGCAACCCTTCCCCTTCGCTCTTTCTGGGGTGTTAATGTTTCTGTTATCTATGCAGCTTCTGTCTGCAGCAAGAGTTTTAGGTTTTTCATGGTTATTGACAGCTAGGTGAAAGCCTTGCATCCACCTGCCCAAGCACTGCCTGTCCACCTTCTCTTCTGCAGGCTGTCCAGCCAGTGATCCTATTTTCTCTTACCATTTATTTGTCAAGCCACAGACCTGCACAGTCCTGGGAGAGCAACCATGGCTGTAGCAAATTCCTTACCACCTGTCAGTGACAGAATAGACTCTCTGCAAGCATCAGGTGTGAAAGCCCCAGCATGAGGTCAGCGAAAGTGGATGCAGACATCGTTTTTTAGCAAACCAGTTTGTCCTGAACCCTGAGCCAAAAGTAATGCAGCTTTTTCTCTGTCCCTGGGAGGAGGGGACTAGACCCCGGACCTCAGATGTTTTCCAGCAGAACATTTATGCATGGCTTTCAGCAGTCTGCCAGAGAAGTGCCACGTGGCCAGAGAGATGTTAAACAGAGCTGATCCCGAGGGGACCAGTGGTGAGGATGGGGGAATCTCGGCAGCCAAGTGCCACACAGCCCAGGAGAGGCAAGAAAGCAGATAAACCCCCAAAATTCCTGCCGGGAGGACAGGCCAGGACAGCTGCACGGTGCTGTGAGGAGATGCTGAAAGCCGCATGTGCCAGTAGTGAAACGGATCACAAAGCCAGAGGGAAGTCCAGTACACAGCTGCCGAGGAGAGGAGCTGGGGTGGCTCAACACACAGAGGGAAGTGGGGATGGATGCCACCCTACCGCCCCAAACCCTCCAGTCTATTTCTTTTTTCCCTCCATCTGCCCCAGGGCTGCCTCCCCAGCCCCCACCGGCAGAGCTGATGTTAATGCTACACCGGCTGCCTGGGGCAAGGGGAGGAGGGCTGCAGGGCCCCATCCTGAACCAGCTGGAGCCAGAGGAGCTGGCTTGGTGCAGCTGTCAAGTCGACTGACTTCCCCTTATCTCTGTTGTGATTATTTCCTCCCCCCTGCTGCATTCCTGAAATAGCAACATTCGTTTTGGAAATTCCTCTCCAGAATGTTTCAGGCTGGAAATCTAGGGGGATGCAGGAGCAGGATGGGGACAGAGGTTGCACTTGCCCTGGTCGTGTGTGGCAGGCTGCCTGTGTTTACTCACGTTGGACCCACTGGGGCAGCGAGGGGGGGGGGGGGGGAGGGGGCGGGGAAGCAATGCCCCCAGTCCCGCAGCTGCTAAGGATGTGGATTACGTTGTCCCATCACTTACAGTCCCTCTGTGGTTCAGCACTGCTGCAGTGCTGGCACAGCAGAGCAGCTAGCTCACTCCCGTCGCCCCTGCCACCCCAAATCCCAGCCTCTGCCCCGGCTTCAGCACTGTGCAAGCCAAAGGGGACAGCTTCCTATAGCAGAAGGACCACAGCTCAGCAGAAGGTATCTGGTAACAGCACTGCCGAGCCCTTTGGCATGTTTTGCTCTGATGGCCAAGATACTCTCTTTCCTGTTATTGCCCACTAAGACATCCACAGCTGTGCTGTTCAACAAAAGTCATGCAATAACAGATGAGTGTAAGCATGGGTATTTTGGAGGGCTGCTAGTGATGAAGGGGCTCTTGGCCTGTATTTGAGCACTCTGAGTGGGGCGGACCTGTCTTAGGGCTGAAAACTGCCTCCTGGGAAGTAAAAAATCAAGAGAGGGGGATGTGGCATGGTTGTACACTTTTCACCCGCACAGCTGCTTGGAATTCTGGCCCCCTCAAGAGCCGCAAATCAAGTACACGAGGAACATCCTGACCCAAGAGGACTCAGTGAAGGAAAGGGTTGTTGGCACCGAACTGAGCAGCTATGCTCTTAACCTTAGCCTGGTGCCAGCAGTAACTTCTCTGACTAGAGAGCAGATCACTGTCACAGATCAGGGATTCATTGGCCATGTTTCTTGGAGCAAAAGACACTCAAATGTGCTTATGCACAGGACAGAGCAATGCCACAGAATATATAAAACATCTCCTCACCTCTGAAACCCTGGGCAGGCTGAAGGAGTGACATCCAGGTCTGTCACTCTGTGCATGCAATGAGTGCACACTTGTTGCCAGCAGTCTATATGCAGGTGTCTATATGTCAGGCAGCCTGGAAACACTGCTGCCGGGACCCCCAAAATCTGCCTGCTACAAAGCTGTGCTGCTTCCAGTGGGCTGTGGGCTTTTTCTTCAGCCACAGAGGCACTTCATGCACTAGGAAGGTCCTTAAAGTAAGGGCAAGTTCTTTTAACTGCAGATAGGCTCCGTTGAGTGAGCAAGAGAAGGGAAACAGCCTCTGCAGGATGCCTGAAAAGCCAGGCAGAATAGCAGTGGATCAGAGGCTGAAAACTCTTGGTCATGCCCACATGCTCACCTGCCTAAATATTGCATTATGCTGTGGGTCTGGAGTAATGTCTGTGTGCATCTCACCCTAGATCTACCGTACCTGGCAAAACATCACCCCGAGGATCATGTATGCTCTGCTCATGTATGCATTTCTGCAAGGTCCTAGTATACAAAAGGGCAGCAGAGACATCTTGCACTAGATTACAGGGCAGAGAATAAAGCTGCTGGGCTAGGGAGCTGCCATTTTCATGGCTCCAGGCAAATCTGGGTAGTCGTGGAGGGTCAAACCCCCACATAGGAGGGCCAGTCCTGTGAGTCAACACATGGAAGAAAAGCAGCACCCTGCACAACACCAAAATCCTGTGGCAGAGAAAGCCTGAGTTGGAAGGTTTTTTGAGCAGCCTCCAGGAAATTAGCCTCGCTTCACTGCAAACAGAGATTTACAAACATACGGTGAGAGAGCTGATGAGGTCCTGGGACTGCGACTGTGCTGGGGAGAGGAGCTCAGGCAGTCCTGGCCCCAGGGGCAGGCTCTGCTGTTGTGTGGGTCAGGGGTCCCCTGCATCTGATGGTGAAAGGAGGCTGCTTGCAGGTTACAGGAGTTCGAAGCAGTTTGGCCACAGCCATGGACACGGGGAAGTGTGAAACCAGCAGTTTGAGGGCTCTTACAAGGGAGGTGTCAGCACGTTCATAGCAGAGAGGGACAGGGACGACACAGCCAAGAAGGCTGGCACGGGGTGGGGGGCAGCAGTGCCTTGGGGGATGGACGGGGGACAGGTTTTTCCACCTCACACTTAATTTGGGCTGGTGCTAGCAATCCTGCGATGCACCCGGAGGAAGCACACGACCTTTCTCAAAGGAGTTTCATGTTTCAAGCCCAGCTCGCTCCTGGCAGACCAGTATTTACACAGCACTTACTGGTCGCAAAACAGAGCACTTAAAGAAACACTGGGGGACTTCCCTACATCTTCACAGCACCATTTGTCACCCAGACCTGCTGTCTAGGTGGGGACAATGAACTGGTAATTTGAATCTGTTCACAGTGTCTGTGAGTGTGAATACTTCAGCTCTCTCCCAATCCTCATTCCCACCCCGAAGAAAACATACTTCGCCACACATCTAAGACTTAAGCCTGCCTTGAATGCCAGAAAGGATGGCTGTGCTCCTATGACTAGTGATGCTATGCCTTTTCCTGGCCCAGGCAGGGGGAATACCCTCTCCATTTCTTATTGGCGTGGCTTTGGCTCTTTTCACATCCTGAACAGACACCCAATCTCTCCCGGCACACAAACCCCACACAGTAACCTCTGAGGATACTCGCTGGGTGCACAGCCTGGGCAGGGAGGTCCAGCATGGGTAAGTACATGTTGTGGTGAAGTCCTGCCTTTCCAGCCTTTTTCCTGACCTTCCTGTTCCCTCATTATACACAGATGCTCACAGGCCAGGGCTGTGCAGTGAACCACCTGGGAACTTTTATGCCCTCTGACTCCCAAGGATGCAGAAGGTAGTTTGCATTGCTGCTGCTAATGGTAACTGCAGCTCCCTCCCCTGTGCAGGGCTTCAGCTGCAGTGGGTCACATACAGAGCATGTAGTAGTGCTTGGCAATCCTTTTTCACACTGGTGGCTCATGGTCTTGAGTTGCAGCTGCGAAGGGAAGGACCATGCTTCAGCTCTCTTGTTGCTTTTTTCCATGGGTCTGAGCCAGCATGTTCCTGGACACAGCATTTTGTAGGCTTGCACAGCCCCAGCCAGCACATGGCAAGAGCACGAGCAGGCACACTTAGAGGAAGCTAAGAGGAGCTTGGAAGCTAAGAGGAGCTTCAGGCTAGGCAGAGCATGCGTCCTTCAGGTGGGCATGGGCAATCCGCATTCTGCAAAAGGGATCCCCATACTTAGGTGGCAAAAAACCTGATTTGATCCTCTCTGACGGATTTCCTACTGGCAGGGTAGCTCAGGCCTTACACACACTCCCCTCCTCTGCCCCAGCACTGCCTGTTTGTACGCCATGCCCGCAGCGAAGCCGGGGAGAGGCAGCTCCGGGCGCTCCCGGCCACCGCGGCAGGGAGATGCTGACTCACGCCTGCGGGTTGCCATGGAAGCCGCAGCCATCACGCCTGCAATGCCGTCATGCTCCCTCCTGCCAAGCCAGCCCCTCCAGTCCCGGAAAAAGCCGGCCGTGGCCGCACCACCGCGCGGGGGGCACGGCTCCAGCCCGCCGCCCGGACCGCGGGAGGGGGCTCAGCCGGCACTGCTGCCCCCCAGGGCTGCGGGCGACCCCCTGCCGCGCCGCCGGCCCCGCAGCAGCTGGGCAGTGCAGGGGGGCAAACGAGGCAGGTCTGGGCGCCAGGACCCCCTCCCCCCGCACACCCCCCCCCCTCTTTTGTCCCCAGCATGTTGTCCCGTAGGCGGGTGGTTATCCGGGGCGCAGCGCCAGTTCACCACCCGCCCCACCCCGTTCCAGGCACTCCTTGGCTCTCCATGCCGGTTTGTGCAAAGCGGGGAGCGAGGCGGTGACCCACAAATGCCTCGCGCTCCCCGTGTCAGGACTGCACCATCTGCACGTGTCAGCAACGGCACCAGCCTCGCCGGCTGTGTTACCCAACTCTTTCATTAGCACCGTTTCCTAAGTGTCAGGGGATTCGCTCGCATCCGGTGTTAACTAGTCCCTATGCCCAGTCTCCATCTTTTTGAGCCGGTAGTCAATGGGTCGGTGGTCGCGATCCCCCCCCCCCTTTCCGGAGTGACCTTTCCCCTGGTTTTGCTGAGCTCATCGCTCGTGATGAGCTTTCTAACAGCTCATGGATCTTGGGGAGCCGCTTCCTTTGTGAAATCCCTTTTCTTAAACAAAGGGATTTGCTGGTGCTTAACGAGGCGCTCGGCAGGACACACGACGTGCGTGTAACCTGAATTAACCCTGACCCACTCCCTCCCTCGCTCCAACCATCTGAAAGTCAAAATGCTAACAATGAATTAAATTTTATTAATGATTTGATACCGGCCCCCCCCACATCCTCGGGGGCTGCGGGTCCTTGCTGCATCCCCGCGCAGTCAGACAGCACGTAGCTGCCTCCCCCTCCCCAAGGACCCTTCCCCAAGGACACCCTCACTCCCCACCCCCAAGGACCCAGTTCCACCGGGCACATGTTTTCGTGGCCTGGGGTCTCGGTGCTGTCCCTGCACGCCCAGAGAGGAGGATGCCCATGGGGAGGTGGATGTACACGTTTACTTTACTGTCCTCTGGGCAAAGGGTTGCCGCAGGGGAAATGCTGTTTGGATGCAAGAAGCTGCTTGCTTCCCTGCGGGAGGAGCGTGTCCAAGGACCAGACAGCTGGTAGGGTCTCTGGTCCTGGGCATACCCCAAACCCAATTCGAGAAGTGTCAGAACAACCAGACCTGATGTTGGGGTCGGCGTGCTTTGAGCAGGGGATGTGTTAAGAGCACTTCAGAGCTCCCTTCTGATTTAAGTGTTCCTCTGATTTCCTGCTAGTATCAGCCAGGTGGTTAAGTCTTGCAGGAACTCTGAAGAACGTGTCCTGTGGATGATCCACATTCTCTACATTCAGGACCATAATTTGCACAACACCCAGCTGAGTCCCTCCCACTGCGGTGACTAAACGTGTAGGCCACTTGTGCCACCTCACTACTGCCAAGATGCAGGATACATCCCACTGAGTGACTGCTCTCTGGTGGCTGCTGAAGGTGCCAGTCACAACAAACCTACCAGGAGAGAGGGCCCCATGAGGGGCCATGATTTAGCCTGATGGCCTTCCCCAGAGAGACAAATGAGAGACAACAGCTAATGTCAGATGACATAACGTTTCACCACCCTATGCAGATGTGGCCAAGAAAGAAAAGTGGCTCACAGTGGCTGCAAAAGCCCAACATGCAGGTACCCCCTGCTTTAGGACCTGAGGTGGATTGTTAATACCGGATCTATTTCGTCTTGGCTGCCTCTGGCAAGAACCCATGAATGATCTGCAAAGGTGAGCGCGCAGGAAGAGGCAAAAGGCCACAAAATATACTGCCAGGGGATGAGGCTGTGCAGAGGCAATGTGAGTACCTCCCACAGACAATTCATCTCAGATGCGGTCCCAGGGTAGATTGAAATCCCCACCCCCCTTGGCTTCTGGAGGAGCTGTTTCCTGCATGAGAACACAGCAGATGGGCAGAGGCAGCACTGGGTGAAGCCCTGTCCACGTTTCTCTGCCCTGTTTCCAGAACGGTGGTCAATGGAAAGTGGTCTGGCCCCAGCAGGGTCTGGCCCTTCACCTTGGTGTGGCTCCCATTGGTGTGTCCCAGGCTGAGCCTGCAGCACCCCCCACCCCTCTACGCCACCACAGGTCCACCTCATGCACCAGACATGTCTGGGGCCAGAGACCCAGCCCAGCCTCTCCACCCATCCTCCAGACCCGCTTAGCCACTGTGTAATGTCTCCCTGCACCAGCATTTCTTCCTGCCCCATCTCCTACGCTCCTGCTGTGCCCATGTGCCAGCCACTCTGCTCCAACTCACCAGAGCTTTATTCCCTGCTGGGAAGCTGATTTCTCCCTGGCCTGCCCCTGATTCAGCCTTAGTCTCAGGAAACCTGACCCAGTCCAGCTCTGGGCTCCCAGGGATGCCCGAGCAGATGGAGGCACTGGGTGTTGTAATTCATTACTCATGTTGATCATGCATTCCTGTTTGACTGGCATCCCCAAAAACAAATGCCCGTCTGTGTTCACATTTAAACACAGACATGTTCTTCAGACCTGGTGTTAATAAAGGTTACCGATTAGTGTTTGGGGGAACAAGAGAAAAACTGAAGAGGAGAAAAGGGGAGGCGGTTCTTGAAAAAGCAAATCTTTCTGTAATAAAAATGCCTGGATAGCTCTTGAGTCTTCTTGGATCCAAGTCCAGAGAGGAGACAGATGTTGCTGATGCTCTGCTGTATTAGCTGTTGGACCAAAATTTGTGCCTGGACCTGATGAAACCGAAATCCTTCCCTTATATCTTCTCCAAAGTATTCCATCTATGGTAATGTGAATGCACTAGACAAATGAGTTCAAAGAAGAAAAATCCTCCCCATTCTGACATGTCTGGACTAGGAATAATTACCTACAGGAAAAACTTCAGACCAAGGTCCTTATTCTAAGACAAAGTACCGTATCTTCCATCCCCCCGCTGGGGCTGCTTGTAAGTGAGAGCAAACACAGAAGTCAGAACAAAGGGAGAAATTTAATTACTTTGTTTGGGGAATTTTGGTTGGGAAAATAAAAAAGAAAGGAGTTCCTTTGCTAGCAGAGGCTAGGGCTTCTTTTGTGAGCAGCTTCCATGTGGTTGTTGGTTGCACATGAGTAAGTGATTATCCTGTTTCAAGTAACGTCCAGGAAACTCTGAAAAAGCACCAGACATAATGACATTGCAATGTCTTAACAAATCAAATTTCTAACCCCTGCTGTCAGAGTTACAGTATTGCTGGGACTACAATACACAGTAAGGGCAGAGCTATAAAGATCCTCCTTTAGGGGAAATAAGTAACTTCTGCTAATATTTAACTATGTGGGCTGCTGTTGCACCAACAGCTCAGGGTGGAGACTGCTCCAGCATTTCAGCAACCCCTGTTCCACTAATGTGAGATGGTACGATAGTCAGAAATCCACCCAGCAGAAACCACAGTGATATCGGCAAAAGCAGCACTGGAAACATGGTGTGGCTGAGGATCCCAGGGCTCCAGAGAAAACAATGCCTAGCAGAAGGGAAACAAAAGAACAAGCTGAAGACCAGCAGACAATGCCAAAACCCCTCCCATTTTGTTTCAGAAAGGAATAGGCTGTGTCACAAGACTCATTCTCGCCCTTGCCTTTGCAGCATGCCAGGTGTGATGGCCCCAGGAGGAAGCGGAAGGGACAGTGTTGCTGGCACCCTGCACCCCAGTGTGGCTCTCATGGCTGCCCCGTCCAGGCAACAAGTTATTTAGGCCATGTCAGCAAGCTGTATAGTGTTCACTACAGTGCCTAACACACAGCAAAACATCTTACTTGCTGTCTTCTGGCAGCATGTCTGCCCCCTTTGGTGTCCCTGCCAAAACACTTGGGTTTCTGCTGGTCTGAGAATCTGTGACCTCAGCAGGTCCACAGAGGCTTCCAATCTTTCTTGCACTCACCCATTTCTCCTTACTATAATGCATCATCTTGAAGTGCTTTTACATAGAAACACGAGAGCCTCCAGCACTACTCCACTGGGCTGGCCATGGTCCTCCTCATACAGCCCAGTAAGCAGTTTGCATTATTCACAGTAAGAATTACTTTTGGCCCATGTTCAAGCTCATGTTCACAGTTACTTCTGAGTCCTATTAAGCAGCTCCACCAGTCACTTCTCAGCTTGGACTGATGCTCAGGGTTATCCTTCCCTCACCTTTGTGCAGCAGGCACCACTGGCACTTGCTGGGTTTTGTGAGCATTTTGGTGACCCAGTCCTCCCATTTAGAGACATCCCTCTGGACTGGGGCTCTGCCTTTCACCATGTCACCCTCATAATAATTACATCCAGTACTGTAAAAAGAAAAAAGGATATTAGTTTACATGGAGATACATGTGTCTGTATTGATATAGTGAAAAAACATAAAACTGCTGCAGACAGAAACTGCATAGGTAACAGAAACATTAACACCTGAGAAAGAGGGGAGGGCTGAGCCACTTTGAGAAGGGACAGTTAGTACTGATGTATATAAGCTCAACAGAAATGTAAATAAGGAGCCTTCTGACCAGGACGAGTTAACTGCTAGAAGAAAACGAAGATAAAATAATTGTGGTAGTAGCTGATCAGCGACTTCCTACTCAAATGGACCCCACCCCAAAAAGTGTGGATTCCCCTGCCTGAGATGATTAAAACCAGCCCAGTGGGCATGTATTAGCTTGACATGTTTAGAGGGGGCAATAAGGAAGGACTCCTGGTTAGCTAGCAGATGTTTTAAGATTACAGAAACTAAATAACAAAGACTGCTAATGTATGCAAGAACTTCAGGTAACTGCCCAAGAAGGTGAAAAGTACATCTTGAAGAGGCGGCAGAGGGACGAGATTCTGAATGTTTGGAAACCTTATGAATATGCATGACTTTGTATAATAAATACCCGGCTGCTTGTTGAAACGGTGTGCAAGTGAGGAGGAGCGATCCCCCTTGCACCCGGTGCCGCAATAAACATACCTGCTTTATAACTCTCCTCGAGTTGTAGAGTTCGATTCTGCAAGTCAGTATATATATATACACAAACGTGCAAAATTCTTGTTTTCTAAAACTTAATCTTTTGTCTGCAGATATGTGTTGTTGCACTTGTTTTTTATATTCCCTGGCAAAGGAAGACTTTTATTAAAAGAAATAAAAATATAATTATTAAATCTACAAAAGACAAGAACAACAGGAGCCAGAGTTTTCTTCAGGGTCTTGCCTGTAGGCCCCTTGTGACACAATAATTTCCCTGACTAGTCAAATGTTGAGTAGCAGGGTTTGTCCCAAGACATAATGCTGTTGGCAATTTATGTAAGCAACTGAAAGGCAATGAGGTTAATTATTTGTGAAATGGTTACCATAATAATTTTTGTAACGTTTGCTATCATGCACCCTGAAGCCAGCCTGTATCTGAGCAATGTCATCACTGGATGCACCCTAGGTGGTTGGTTGTTTTTTTTTTTTCTAGTTTTTTTTCATTTTTACCCCACAAAGGTGTCCACAGAATTTCTCCAGATGAGGGATGGTTGCTTATCTGGGTCTTTTTGTTGCACTCATGAAGGCTCCAGTAAAAGCAAAGCAAACTGATGCCTGAAGCTGAAATGTGCCTTGAAAGAAGTCATATGCCTGTCACAGGGAAGCACAGACAGCATAGGTTATTTGTTGTAACGTTTTTCTTGATTTAGTCATGTAAATGAGAGCACAGCACTGCCCTCAGAGAACAGTCAAGCATCTCAGTTGTGTAGAGGCCTTCTCTGATTCCTGGGGCACAGTTTTGGAGCGTGGGGTGCTCTGTCATAGTGGAGCTTACAAGAGGAACATTAGGGTGGAGATGGTCCAAGCCCAGTTTTCCACACTCCCCATGGCCCTGTGGGGCAGGGCGGGAAGACAGGCTCCCTTTCACACATGTCCCACTGCAGAGGTATAAACCTCTTCATTAAATGCCAATAACAATTCCCTAGGAGCATCCTTGGATACTCTGCCAAGTCCATGGCATCTGTGTGTTAGACTAGTGCCAGGACCTGGCCAACAAGTCCAAAAGACCCAAGATGGTGAAGGGTCTGACGCTGGGTGGCAACCTGCCCTTTTGGTATAAGCCTGGAGAAAGCTCTTCTGGGGCAGCAGTTAAAGGAAAAAAGCTCTGTACAGAAGAAGGTTGTCACCACAACAGTGCTCGAGCTACAGCAAATTTATTTTCAACACATTCTTGTTTAGAGGAATGAGAACAAAAGCGAGGCAAACCTGCAAGAACAGCAGAATCATGGGGAAATTTATGTTGGGAGGGACCTCTGGAGGTGCCCAGCTCAAAACCCCTGCCAGCAAGGACAGCTTCAAGGCCTTGCACAGCCATGCTGGGAAATCACAAAGGTCTCCAGTAGGTCTCCTTTCTTCATACTGTGATCACCAGACCCACAATCAGCACTCATTGCATGGTGTGCCTCTGCAGATACCCTCAGCATAGGCAAATACTGCGGGTGTGTTTATTGCCACTGTTGCGAGCACAGGAATCCACCACCTGAGCCACCACAATTTGGATGCAGGGTGAAGGTCTCCATCTTTGGGGGGCATCCTAGATACGGCTGCATAAAGCCACAGCTGTCCTGACCTTGTGCTGTGGAGAGACCTGCTGCACACTGGGGCTGGAGACCTTCAGAGGGCCCTGTTGGCTCCTGTGCTGCTAGGTCCTGTGCAGCCCTGCATGTAGTCCTGGGCTCAGCCTTGTCCCCCAGCCATTCTGTGCACAGACCGGTAAGAGCACAAGCTGAAACACAGTGGGAGCTGCCCCGGGGTGCTCTCCTCTACTACCCTAGGGCCATCTCCAGCCCTTGCCACCCCTGAGCAGAGCTGCTTCAGCACACTCAGCCCTGGACTGAATGTGGGGTATGAACTGGAGACCCCAGAGTGTCCACCACCAGCACTGCTGGGGGTCCAAAACCAGTCAGGTGAGGCAAGTTAGTCATAAACTGCAGTGACTGAAGGTGCTTTAGTAAATTACTCAAGCGCAAAACATGGTCTGTACTACATAATTGCAACGAAATCACTAAGCCATGCCTATAGCTTCTCACATTGCAACAAATAAAAGGAAACCCTGATTAGGTGCAAATACCTGCTAAACTGTCTTTGTTACAAGACATGGGTGCAAGCTGACCCTGACCCACCCTGGCAGCTGTGGTGTTCCTGTCTTGGCTTAGAGGGTATTATGCAGGCAAAGCCAACTCACGAGTTTTCCTTTTTCTGAATGTCCAGTAGCTCTCTTTTCTCCCTTCGCCAGGAGGAGCTGGGCTTCCCCTCACTCAACTTGGCGTCCTGGCTATAAAAACTGGAAGGGGGGGGGGGGGGGGGGATAGGGGGGGGTTCTAGCAAGTATTTCCAAGACTCTCAAACTTCGCTTCAGCCCCTGTGAGCTGTGTGCTTCTCAGTGACAGGGACAGGATACTTGGGCATCTTATCCACCCACTCTGCTGCATGCTGGTATTACAGATATTAATTAACCCCTCCCCAAACAACTCAAACACAGTTTTAATGGGAAAATTCTGCTTATCTCCAAAGTGTGCCTTGTCCACGCTGTAGTTTGTTACGGTCAGGCTACACGCAGAGCAGCTCCCACAGTGCCATCCCCCCTGCACAAGCCCAGCAGCAGTACTGGCTGCTGGCGAGCTCTGTCTCAGTGGCAATCCCTCCTGTTAGCCCAGCACTCCCTTGCCAGCTGGGGGAAAAGCCTGGCAGGTTTTCCCCCTGCCCAGGCTCCCACAGACGGGTGGGAGGAGTTGTGGCAGTCCTGCACCCACTTAACCTGGTAGAAAGCACCCTCCTCCAGCAGGATGCTGCCTCATTCAAAGGAGCAGCAGCTGGTCCCCTGCACTGCACGCCCAAGGGACGTCCAGAGGCAGAGACACGCCAAATGAAGGGCAGGCAGCTCGGACATTTTGAGGCACTGAAACTGCTTTTGTTCAGTGTGTTAGGGAGGAACGGCCTGAAGAGAGAGCTCTTGCTCAGGCTGCTGGTGCCTGAAATCCCCGCCACCTGGATGCTTTCCTGCCATGCCGCACAGGAAAGTACAGTGGTGAGCATGTAACATCAAATCCCAGCCCTCCGAGTCCACAACCTGGGCACAGATGAGCCTCGCCACACTGTCTGAGGGTTTGTTTTGCTCCAGAGCCAAGCCTCAGTCACAGGCAAAGGTGTTTCACACTGGTGACAGAGCAATGAGACTACTGCTCAGCAGAAAGCAGACAGTGTCTTGCTGGTGCTGACAATTCCCAGGCAGGGACTGGGATACTAGGGCTAGCCCTGAAGAAAGGCTGCCACCTGCCAAGCCATAAGCATCATTCCCTGACCCTTCCTTAATCCTGCTGCTCATGTTATCACATCTCACCTCATTTGTAAAAGCATCCAAGAGCCCAGCCCAAGATTACAACTTGGAAATACAACACAGCCTTCAAGTTAAATATACTCAGTCCTATTCAACGTCACCAGGAAGTGTCGTTATTCATGATTAGTCTCCAATTACAGAGAAATTCTTCTCACAGTTCTCCCCTGCCTGCAGTCCTTGAAAGGCAAATGCCTTGAATCAATTTCTACCTGTGAATAACAGCCCTTTCAGCCTAATTTCACTTTAACCTTGAAGCAGTTTTGACATGAGTCACACATTAAAATCATTCCAACAGGCTGCACAAGGTACCAGCTTCAAAAATAAATCCATAATGTGGTCTCCCCCTCCAAGATAATACAGCCTAAGTACCCCATGCCATGTTTTGCTTTCAGGAGGCTGCCTCTGCTCTGTATGCACCCAAATAAATGCCAGGCTGTCCTCATAACACAATTTGTTTAGGACTTCAACAGCCATGCAGGTAAGAAGCATAGTGGGCACCTCCATGAAAACTGTGCAGCGCTGCCTTTGGCTCTGTTGGTTTGATGCACCCCTGTGCCCTGCATGAGTGCATAGTTGCATGTGTGGCTTCTGCAGACACTCTGTGCTAATTGCATGCCGAAACACTACAGGTCTGGAACCCAAAAGCTGTCCTTGGTGGGAACTCCAGCAATGCCTGGCTATCTGCAAGTTGTGTTGGATCTCCCCATGCTCCTCAGCTACTGCCCCTCACTGCACATGGCAGAAAATTGTCCTGCACAAGCCAGTGCTAGCATTACCTTTCCTGGCCTCCTCCTTCCAGCGTGCTCCTTCCCTAACCAGCCTTAGGTCAGCCATACTTCGTAGCCTGAGGAAGGTGCCAGTGCTTCCAAGATGCCCAAGCCAGAAGTCAGAGGGCTGAGATGAAGCTGGTAGGCAGTCTGTTAATAGACCTTTCACATGTGACTGCAGACCCCTTTGGATCCCAGGCACACAGGGGGAGCACCAGGCAAGCAGACACTCCCCATCACTAGCTGTTCACCTAAAACAGAGCTCAGGCCCCACTGTGGCCAGATTTGGTCCTCATCCCTGCAGCAGTGGGCTAGGCTTGTTCTGAAAGAAGCTCAGGGACTACAGGTGGCCTGACACTGAATGTAGGTGCAGAAAATCTCCAACCACACTTAGGCCATCCTTTTACCTCTCAAAAGGTAGAGTGGCTCCAGCTCTAACTATACTCTGTGCAAGTCACCTCTTGCAGCAAGGCCACCTTCCAGGGAAACAGCAGTTCCCATGACTCACCCTGGACACCCAGCCAAGAGAGGAGGAAGCCCCAGGCAGCTCTCAGGATGCTTGCTGACCCACTGCACACACATCTGGTGGAAATTTCAACCCATCCCAAGAAAAGTTGAGAAAAAACCCGTAGCTAATATCAACTGTGGGAGCATTCACTATGTTTTAGGAGGAAGGCCTGCTACCTGCTGTGATCTCAACAGTCTGGAGGAATGGGCCAGAAGCAACCTCATGAAGTTCAACACAGGAGAGGTGATCCTTCCTCACCACTTAGCGCCACTGAACACTCATCTACACACTATATCCAGTTCAGGGCTACTTAGTACAAGGAAGACACTGACAAACGAGACAGTCCAGCAGTGACCATGAAAGTGATGGTGAGGCTGCAGCACAGGCTGTAGGAAGAGAAGCTGAGGGAACTAGGCTTCTCCAGCCTGGAGAAGAGACAGCTGAGGGGTCCTCAAAAGAGTCATCCGCTGCCTGAATGGTGGTTATGGAAAAAAACGAGCCAGACTCTTCTCAGAAGTAGAGAAGAACAGGACATGGGGCAACAGGAACATGCTGCAGGATGAGATATTCCAGCTGGGCATGAGAAAATTCCTCCATGTGAGGGTGGTGGTGCATCTCACAGACCAGATCCCTGTCCTTGGAGGTGCACAGAACTGAACATGACAAGGCCCAGCACTGCCTGACCTAGCTTTGGACCAGGGAGTTAGACTACAGACCTCCAGAAATGCCTTCCTAACAAGACCTCCTGGCGATTCTGCATTACAGTGGGACAGAGGTAATATGGCTGGCTTTCCTTTAGGGTTTTCAGCTACTCACTACTCTGAAACATTCCTAGTGGCCAGGACGGATCTGAGACTGATCCAACAGATCTGTGCCTCTCCCTCACCATGCCTGGGCTGTTTTCTTCCTTGTGAAATTAGGGAGGGAGGATGTTTCTCCATGTGTTTCCTCATGATCTGGCAAAGCCTGAAACCTGTGTGTCCTAGCAGGTTTGCCTGGAAGAAAGGTCTGAAAATGCAGGGCTGAGCAGTCACTGCTGTACTGCATGATGCTGTGTACTTCCAGCCAGCCCAGGAAATGACACAGCTGCTGCAACTCAGACCTCCTAACATGGTTTTGGAGATCTTTTGTGCGACCTCTTCAAGGAGTATTTCTGCCTGTGGATCTACAGTTTTACTGATGCAGAGCAGCAACTGAGCAGCCAGAGGAATGAGACAAGAGAGGAAAATGACTGCAGGCATGTATTAAAGTATTCAGCTTGTCCAGCTGAAAGAGATTTCTGCCAAACAATTTTATAAGGAATGAGGCATTTTACAGGAAAAGCAGGGCCTCTCCTCTCATTTCCTTTCCCCTCTTCTCCATGAACTTCAAAGAAAAGAGGGGTCAAAACAGAGGCCAGGCAACTGGAACTGAGCTCCTGAGCCCTAGAGCCTAATTAGTCAAAGATACATTTCATTGGATATCTCAGAGACAGGCCTAAATTACCAATCCTCCCTGCCGTGCTGCCGAGGGTTGGATAAAGCCAGAATGTGGTCTGCTGTTCACAGGGCCCCAGCAGCACCAGGGCTTTTGAGGGGGGTCTTGGCCTCACTGGTGGCAAGGCTCTCCTAGCCCTCCTGGTCTTCTGTGGCCAGAGCTAAAACCCCCTTTCCAGGGCAGGGACTGTCCCCACCTCCTTGGTGCCTTTGCCCCAAGGCTGCTGGTGAAGGAATTGTGCCAACTAAAACCTCCCAGTGCCACGTGGCTCTTGCCCCTAACTGCATCAGATAAGGCTACCAAAGAGCCTTCAGCCATTTGCAACTGCCCTTGCAGCAGTTCTAGGCTGAGTTAAACCCCTCTCCTGCCTCCCCTCAGTCAGGTAAGCCAAGCCCAGCTCCTGCAAGGTCTGCCTCCAGGCCACATCCCCCGTGCCCCTTCTCACCTTGGAGCTGTTTGCTGGCCTCCTTCCAGCTTATTCACATCCCTCCCTTGACCTGCATCTCCTTGCTTGGCCCAGCATGCAGCCTGGCCTCACCAGCAGTGAGAAACAAAGCCTGGTTTTGCACAAGTCTCTGGAACCACATGCCTATGTAAAGTCACACGTCTCCCTGCAAGATGTGGGTATCGGGGTGTTTTTTTTTTTCTTTTTCAGGAACCTAAAAAAGTATTCTCAAGAACAGAGACAGACATGACACAGCCTGTTTCCGCTATGCAGCCTCTCTTAAGATGCTGGCCTCTGAGGGGTGCATCTTATTTTGAAACTACAGAACATGCACTTCGACGGAAGGACTAATTTCCGGCCTTGTGGTCTAAAAGCTGAGAAAAGCAAAACTAGAGCTGAGTCCGCAGCTCATGAGCAGAGAAAGGACATCAACACCATAAGCTTATGTGGCCTCCTGGTGCCACAGCTCAGCTCTGGAGTGTAGGAAACTATGTCTTGCAGCTTGTGAGGCAGCAGACAGTCACATATGAAGCCAGACAGCTGTCTGGCAGGAAAAGTGAGGTCCTCAATGGTGTACAGCTACCCTAAGCTGTGGGCTGTGATTCTGCACCCCAGCCAGTGCCTGGATCCAGCAGCTCCCCAGCAGCTGCAGATGGGTGACTTGGTCAGTGTAAGGCATGGCTCACTCCTGGCTTGGTGCTCAAGCTGTTCTCCCAGCAAAGAAGGAAGAGAGCAGGAAAGATGCAGGAGGGTAGTGCAGAAAACCGACTACTTCTGAATCAGGAGGGATCTAGAAATTATTTTGTTTAAATTTCTGCCAGGAAAAAAGGTAAACTTCTTCCCTTAAATTTTTTAATTCCAAGGCACTTGCTCAGCTCACTTAAAGAGCAAGTCTGGGACTGACAAGTAGTGGGTTCAGCTCTTTTTTATGGCAGTTATCTGTGCTGCCTATCTGCAGCAAGAGTGTTTACCTCCCTTTGCATCCATTTCCCAGTGGAGCCAAAATATAAAATGGAAACACTTCCTTCTGTAATGTAATGCTCTGCCAGAGTTGGCATCCTGCAGGTGTTGGATGGAAGGACCTCTGGAGGTCTTCAGATGCAGGTCTACTGCCAGCACCAGATCATGCTGGCCACAGCTGTGTCTACTCACAAAGCCAAAGTCTGCTTCTTATGTGCTTGCGCAGCACGTAGTGCGTTGGGACTATTTTCTCGGATGAAGTTCATGGAGAGCTCTGACTCACCGCACAAGGAAGTTTAGCTGGAGTGTCCGTCTCCCTCTGCAGCTATCAGGGAAGGAAGGTCCGATGGGGTATACAGCACCAACATCTGTCCAGTCTGTTAGCATGTTCCTGTGCCAGTTTCACCTTTCAGAAAAATGCCATCCTGATGACTGTTACGGTTCAGGACCAGGCAGCCTGCCTATTTGGATTTTCCTGCTAGAAAAGCAGGCAGGAGGGCACCAACTGCATTTATTGACCTATTGAGACAGATTCCTGCATGCTGCCAGCACAAAAATAGCAGCCCTCTCTGGATTTTATGTCTTTGCTTTGTTACAGTCTGGATCACACTTGTTTTCAAAACAACCTTCAACAGACATAAATACACCTGTCATCGGAAACAAATACGCCTGAAATGATTAACTGATACTTCCCGGCAGTAACCCCCATACCTCTGTAATAGCACTTAAAAAAATGAGCAGGGATCACAGAGGGGAAACAACAGCATGCAAGACATTAGCTATGTGCCTCACTCACTATTTTTTCAACTTTACGCTAGTGGATTACTTTCTTAAGCACTCTGGGGACAGAGACAGCAAAGAACAGCTTTTGTTGGCAAAGGCAGGCAGTTTCTCACACATGGTTCTATTTTCCATGGCTCATCCAGCAAATTGTACGCTAAGCCTAAAAAAACAGCAAGGAACAAGTCCATCCAAGGGGGGGCTGAGTAGAGCAGATTTCACATCCCTGTGTGCTGGCAGTCTAGCAATGGTGTTGGGAACTTGACTAGCAGCTGGTGGGAAGCGTCCCATGCCAGGGAGGCATGAGCAGCAAGATCCTCAGTGCTGCCCAGGGAGTGAAGAGCCCCGTTCCCGGCCAGGCCACCTAGGCCTACACGCAGCCAGGAGAGACACTGTCAGCATTATTAATCTTCCAGCATGAACTGAAACGTCAAGACTTTTGGTCTCGGCCAGAGTCCAGGCGGCACAGATGAACTGCCACAGCTACCCTTTGTGTGTTTAAAGGACAGCTGTCTCACGTCCCCCCTCACCACTGGAGGGCTCTGCCTGCTACGCATTTTTCCAATTCTTAGTCCGTAATTAAGGCAGTCAAGACATCTATTAATTCCCTTACCAATGAAATATTACTTTATGCAGTGTCATTCTTTCACACACAACGACACTGTTGAAATACAGAGCTCACAATAGCTTAAGGCTTGCAAACAGAAGGTAAGATCCCTGGTTTGCATCTGCAAACCTGCTCGTGCAAAGCAGGCCAGGGAACTGTTCCACATCCATGCCGGGCCAGACCAGCAGTCCAACCTGTCTGTGCCACTGCAGGGAATCTCCTGACATCCCGATGAGTGAGGGACAGTAGGTGGACTGCAGCTTTGTGGGAAGCCAGCTGGAAAACTCTTGAGGTCTGTATTCAGGCTGTGAAATGCTCAAACGAGGGTTATGCTGGAGGCACAGACCATATTTCTAAGACACTAGAAGCTCTTCATAGACTGAAAAGCCAGCTTGCAGAGTCACTATGCAGGTTAACATACATTAGTGTGCTTGCCTTGACGTTACGCTTACTGAGGTGGCCGCCCTGTTTCAAGTGCGGCTATTTTGAAGGACACAACATCCCCTCACTCCCTTTAGTTCCCATAACTAACAGCCTCTCCTGAGAGAATACTGGTCCCAATCTTTTTGATGCTTTCTCCCTCAAGCGTTCTCTCAGCCTTCCTGGCCAGGCCAGCACTGTATTTGGCTCATCAGTAATTCTCCTTCCATAAACACTGTGTGAGGCTTGTGCTACGTCACGGGCCGTAAGACCAGCACCCGCTCCAGCCCACCCGCCTAACGGGCACAGGCAGGCTGCCGGGCCTCCAGCACCGCCGAGGCCGCGCTCCCCGCGCCCGCCGCTCCGGGGGCACCAGCTCGGCCCCGGCGGCTCCGGCCGCCCCCCAGCCTGCCCCGGCCCCCCGGCCGAGCCCCAGGCCGCAGCGCCCCCCCGCGGTGAGGGCCCGCCACGGCCGGGGCGCCCCGGTGCGCACGCGCGCCACCCGCTCCCGCCCCGCGGCCCGCCACGTTCCGTACGCCTGGGCCGGGAGGGCGGGGCGGCCCCGTGCCGTGTAGCGTGGACCGGAAGCGGAAGCGCGCAAGGTCGGAAGTCGTATTGGAGGAGGCGGCGGGTTCTCCGTGAGCGGTAGCGGCGGTTCAAGATGTCGATCGAAATCGAGTCCTCCGAGTGTGTATGGCGGCGCTGGGGAGGGGTGCCGGCCCCGGCCCCGGTGTCGGTCCTGGTGGCGGGGTGGTGGCGGGAGAGGACGGGGAGGCCAGGCCGCCGCGGGGGCCGCTGCGGGGGCCGCTGCGGGGCGGTGCCGCCGTGGGGAAATGGCTGTCCCTGAGGTGGTCTGGGGATTGGGGGCCGTCGCGGGGCTGGCGGGAGGGCCCGCTTCTCCACGGCTGGGCGCCTGGGCGGGAGGAGGCTGCGGCAGCCGTGGAGGAGGACGGGGAGCGGTAACCGGTGGGGCTGGTGCCGTGACTGCCTGCTGTTCCCCTGCAGTGTGATCCGGCTAATCATGCAGTATCTGAAAGAGAACAGCCTCCACCGAGCCCTCGCTACCCTTCAGGAGGAAACCACTGTATCCCTCAACACTGTGGACAGTATTGAGAGCTTTGTGGCTGACATCAACAGTGGGCATTGGGACACAGTGCTGCAGGCCATACAGTCGCTGAAGCTGCCCGACAAGACTCTTATTGATCTCTACGAGCAAGTGAGTGAGGGCAGGCTGTGTATGGACTTTTCTGATCTGGCTGGAAGCTCCCTTCTGGGGTTTTCCACTTACCCTTGGCTAATGCAGATGCTTATCTCTTGATGCAGGTTGTGCTGGAGTTGATTGAGCTCCGGGAACTAGGTGCTGCCAGGTCTCTCCTGAGACAAACAGATCCCATGATCATGCTAAAACAAACACAGCCAGAGCGGTACATTCACCTCGAAAACCTTCTGGCCAGATCTTACTTTGATCCTCGTGAGGTATGTTATGCTCTTGCTAGAGACTTGGCAATGCCACCTTGCATGGCCCCAAGCATTGGTCCAGGCTGCTAATGGCTTGTGGCATCTTTTCTTTTCCATACTGGGAGTGAGACTGCAGCTTCCCAGTTTGATGATTTTACATGCTTTATGAAGTGTTTGGCAAATGATGTGTAACACTTGATCACAAGGCAGCAGAGTAGTGGTTTTGAAGTATACTTCTGGTGGAAATTTGGGGATTTATACGTGTATCCTGCCACAGGATCTGTGCCTTGCTTTTCCTGTCTTGTATGTGGAACAAAATGTGCGTTTTGTAAATTAAATTGCTGTTGTGTAATAACAAGGCATTATTTCTGGTTAGGTCAGTCTGACATTTTTAGTGAAAGCATATCCCAAATGTTTCAAGCGTTCATGTTTAAAGAGAAGGGCAATTTTGAAGGCCTGATAAAACATTGATCTGGAAGGGGCTTCAGTTCAGAGCAAAGAATGTTTTAATGGAAAATAGTTTAGAAGAATCACTTAATAAAAATAATTTCTCTCTAGGCATACCCAGATGGAAGTAGCAAAGAGAAGCGGAGAGCTGCTATTGCACAAGCTTTAGCGGGAGAAGTCAGCGTGGTACCTCCATCTCGTCTTATGGCGTTGTTGGGACAGGTAATCATTGAAAAATGTTTTAGTAGCTATGTCAGTTTCTGTAGATCTTTGCTGTGTGAAACTGATTATGATGTAGTTCATTCTCACAGTCTATAAAAGTAAAGATCAGGTATTGCACATTTACATGTGATATAGTTAAAAACTGTATTTTCTCCATGTGGCATGGACTTAGCCATTGCAGGAAAAGTCAGCACTCCAGCAGTAGATTTTTTCCCATAGAATAAATACTTGGTGCATAGAGAAGGTTATTTTCAAAATACCTGGTAATATACACTGTTTCCATTGTTGTACTTACAACATTTTTGGTTCTGAAAGTGTAGTCATTGATACTTTCTGCAGACAGTATTTCCTGTATTTTGCTGGTTTATGGTTTACATCTTGCTTTTAAGTATGCCAGGTAAATACTCTTGGCGTAACAGGTATGTCCTGTGACTGAAGACAGCTCCCTGATGAAGGGGTTGTATAACATTCTGTCTTTTGATTGAAGTTCACTTATGCCTTCCAAGAAAGCTTAGATGTCATTTTTAATTTTAATGTATACGGTTCTAAGCAAATAGACAGTAGCTCAGGTAGTTTAAATCAACACACAACTGAACCCACACTATGTACGTGCTGTATACTGCATACTGAAGGTAGAATGAGTAGGGTGGGCCTGAGTCATTCTCACTTTCAGAAAACATTTGGGGATAATGTTTTATTCTCTTTATGGTGATGAGTTAGGAGGAGTAATCTGCTAAGTCTTGTTTCAAGTAACTGCAGTATATTTGTCTCAAACTGTACAGTTAGTAAGGGTACAAGAAACTGTTGCTGTATTGTGTTAATTAGAAGCAAGTTTTGATGAGGAGGATGTATGTTAACTGATACCTAACGATAAGGCTTTCAACTCCTCAAAAGGCACTGAAATGGCAGCAGCATCAGGGCCTGCTTCCTCCTGGTATGACGATTGACTTGTTCAGAGGCAAAGCAGCTGTGAAAGATGTAGAAGAAGAAAAGTTCCCCACACAGCTGAGCAGACATATTAAGGTGATGTTGTGTTTGCTTTTGTGTATTGCTGCAGCTTCTGCAGCTTGTTCCTTCCTGTGCTTTATGTTGGGAGAGAAGAGTAAACCTTCTGAATCCTGTTCTCTTTTTTTATAAATAATTTCCCTCTCTTTCCTGGCCTCCAAAACCGCTTAAGTTTTGATCATGAACTACTGCATACCAGGTCTACTACTGTGATCAGTATCTCCTTTTAAAGGATTTTCTTGTACATGTTTCAAAAGAGAAAGAAAACTGTGCTGTAGTGACATAGTTGTCCTGCAGAACTCACAGTTTGCAGTAGGCAGTTTCCTTCTGCGAAAGCTTTTCAACTTCACCAAGCAGTTCTGTAGAGTGAGAAGTGTTAGTTAGTTCACTGGCTCTACCAGTTCCCACAATGAACAGAAGATAATGTTTTTCAGAAGTCGTAATTAGAACTTGTGAAATCAGTTTGTTGTGTTCAGTAGCAGCTTTGTAAAAATGCTTTATTAGAAAATATTTTGTCTAGCAGCACTGATCTTTGGATTTTTGAGTTTAGTGAAAACTTTTCTATACTTAGTTGTCATGGTCACTTGTATTTAAAAAAATTTAAATCAGAAATTATATATAAAAATACCAGATATTGTCTGTGAAAATTTTAGTGGAGAAACATCATTCCAAGTGAAGCAACTTGTACTACTTCAGAATTTTCTGATGTCTGCTAGATGTATATGTTGGATGCTGGAAAAGAGTTTGTTAACGTACACAATTCACTGCAAAATACAACAGTCCCAACTGTTTCTGTAAGCATGGAATGTTTGATGTAATTTGCACAGATATTATCAGATCAAAAAGAGTGGGGTTTTCTTGTTGTTTTTGGAGTGCTAGTATGTAGGTCTTGACAGGTATTTTTATATCTTAACATTAAATTTGTGAATGCAGATCTCTAGAAAGTACTGTATTTTTGCCACCAGAATGAGACTACAGTTTTGTTTTAATGAGTTGCTGCTTTAAAATTGCTTATTAGGCTTATTTTATGTTCTTCTATAAAACAGTTTGGGCAGAAGTCACATGTGGAATGCGCTCGCTTTTCCCCAGATGGACAGTATTTGGTTACTGGCTCTGTTGATGGTTTCATTGAAGTATGGAACTTCACTACTGGAAAGATTAGGAAGGTAAGTTGCAACTAATTTCACACAGATAGCTCATTGGCTGCAGCATCTGGTTTTATTCCTTGAGATTATTTGTCTGCATTTCTCATTTTGACTGGTAGATCTTCTGCTTTCATTTAGGATCTGAAGTACCAGGCACAAGATAATTTTATGATGATGGATGATGCAGTGCTGTGCATGTGCTTCAGTAGAGATACAGAAATGCTAGCAACTGGAGCACAAGACGGAAAGATCAAGGTACCGATCTTCTTGTACATTATGTTGCTAAAGGTGTTGACCGGAGTCACTTGTGATTGCAGTAATGTTGCAATTCCATATAAAACTAAATTAAATTTAGCATGGCTCAGAAACAGATACATATTATCTCTGTTTTTTAAGACTCTGTGATCTCATAACAAAGTAACCACCTCTGTTTCATTTGCTGTTTCCTCTCCAGGTGTGGAAAATCCAGAGCGGTCAGTGTCTGAGAAGATTTGAACGAGCACACAGTAAAGGTGTTACATGCCTCAGTTTCTCTAAAGACAGCAGCCAAATCCTTAGTGCTTCTTTTGATCAGACAATCAGGTAAATAAACTGGGAATGTGAGCTACAGTGTAGGGGAAAACAAAGTTTTCATATTAAGCAGTTAAAGTTTTGAGTACAGGTTCGTTTGATGTTGGATTCAATCTTTTTGCGTTGAGTTTTAATCCTAATGGGGGAGCATGACTGCTGAGGGTTGGAAAGGAACAGTGTGAATGTTTGGCCTTTTCACCTTGCTTAACTTGCATTATGCCAGGGCTAGAGGCCAAGTTCTTCTTCTGCTTTATTGTCATTTATGTTGATCTTGCACATTTTCTTTATGGGAGACTCCTAGCTTAACAGTAATCTCAATCTTCGAATAACATTTTTTATAATAAGCTTAGGGTAGAAAAGATCTGAGATCACAGTTTGATGTAAATTTTTTTTAAACAGGCTGATCATACTGACTAGCTTTAACAGATGACATGGTAGTTGGTTCCATCCAGTTTATTTTCCTTGTGAAGCAGTATCGTGTGCTCTTCTTGTACTATCTGAAGAAATCTTCTGAGAGCAGCTTTAAGTATTTTGGTGCGTCTTCTCTCTTTCCTCCTGATAGTTGCTGAAGAGCACAAAATTTCCCAAAGTTCCCAAAGTGCACTTGAGAAGTTCCTACAAGGGACCTCCAGGAGCTGAAATTCTGAATGTATATAAGGAAAACCAACTTTTTTTCCCCTTGAGAAAGAAACAGTGCTTGGACAATGCTGAGAGAGTTGGGTCAGGCAGGGGGTGAATCTCAGCCCTTGAAGACTTTCTTAGACCATGAGTGACTTGGAAGTTGGTGCTGCTTTGAGGAGAGCAGTGGAACAGAGATCTTCTGAGGTATCTTCCAGCCTGTGTTATTCTGTGGTTCTCTGACATGTACCGCTGTTCTTGGAATCTGTTAGAGAGAAATCATGTGTCCAGATGGTTTATGCATTTACGCTGGTGAAAGAAAAAAATTTTCAGTGATGAAAAACAGCCATAGAAATAGGATCATTTTTCTCTTCAGTCCCTAAAGGTAATTCCAGTTTCTCCAGGCTGTCTCTGCGTTCTGCCTTTGGGCATGGGAATTCTTTCCCTTTTTCATGTGAATCATCCCTTGCTCTGTAGCACCAGCACCATGTCTGGCTATGAGCTGTGGGGTTTTTTTTAAACCAATATGTAGTTCAATTTCCCAGTGTCTGTGGCATTCCTTTTGGGCAGTGAAACTGTTCAGGACGATGAAGACCCACAAGCTGAGATCTTGGCAACCCAGGAAGGGGAGTTGAGTCCTTCTACAGGCTTTGAGTTGCTTTGGAGCACACTCCAGTTACTGTAGTTCAGCAAGTTGGTAGGGTTTTTAGCTCAGTTACAGTGGTTGGATAGGAGGTCTGTCTGTGGAAAATCCAAGGAAGTACATCCATCTTAATGTGGATGGGCTAAACTGAACAAACTTCGCATTACCTGACACTTCCCATGTGCTAAGACTTACATGCGTACAGTTGCTGCAGCTTTTCTGGTGTGCAGATCATCTGTTGAGCAACAGCATGATAAAGCAGTGGATCGCTGTGGGACAGGTATGAAGGTGGTTAGGCTTGCATCTGTGCTTTGAGAAAGCTCAAGTGTCTGGGCAACCTGTGTAAGGCAGACTAAACATAAATTATAAAGTATTTTAGAATGTACCTCTAGGGTGTCGCGACGGAGGGAAGACACAGTCACTCAATATGAGTGATCAGCAGACTTCGTTTATTGTCTCTTACAGTCACCTTTTATGCCTTGTTATAATTAGCTCATACATATTACAAAAGTTAAGCTCATTATTGGTTAGTTGCCTAAATACCAAGCCCGCCCCTAGTTTCTCTTCTGTAGTTATCTGTTCCCACCTGCAACATTCTTTTCCCACCGCAATCTTCCTGTTATTGTGTAACAAGAACAGCCAAGGATAGTGCATTTTGCTTTACTTCAGATAAGCTGAGAGCGATGTGCATTTTTGTCCAGCCAGCTGGACTATGCCTATGTGACCCTTTTCAGCTAGCCAGTTATCCACACTAGGGGTCTTTGGTCTAGTAATCTTTACAAAGCACAACCAACCTTTTGGCTAGGGCAGCTTGCTCACAGCCTTGTCCAGATGAGCTCTCAACTTCTCTGGGTGAAGACTGCACTGCTGCTCTTGGCACCTGTCCTAAGGCTGTGCAAGCCTCTTGGAGAAAATCCTGTTTGGATTTGGAAAGACCTTTTGGTTTTGTTTTTTTTTTACTTTACAACTTGTGCCCTTTGCCTCAAGTCCTTTAGCTGTGTACCTCTGAGAAGAATCTGATTCCACTTACTCTGTAAAAGCTAGCTAGGTGATGATGTTAACCAAAGAGTTAGAAGTTTTTCAGGTATTTAGTAAAGATTGAGATAGCCTCTTTTTTATTATTTTTTTTTAATTAAGGATCATTGCAGGGTGAATAAAAGCAAGAATGAAAGTTCATTGTAACTTTCAATACTGGTTAATAGTGACAAAAATACTCAAATTCGGTTCTAATCTAAGCTACCAGATGAGTGGCAACCTTGTCAAACCCTTGTTCCTGCAGTTCTTAGCATCTGGAAAGCATTGCTTAACATTTGTGTAGTGCAGTAATGATGCTGCACCTATTTGGTGTCTTGTTAACTGAGTGGAATTTGCTTACTGCTGGGCAGGTTTGGTTTCAGACAAAGCTCTTCTGTTGCTATGCAGACACATTGGTGCAGTTGAAAGCAGCTTAGATCAGTTCTGACTAGTTTAGTTGGTTTTCTTCTTTGGCGTTACTCTAAATAATAATTTGTTTTGTTTAACTTTTTTGTCTACAAGGAAGACAGCAGTTAGATGCTCCTGAACTTTCACTTTTCTGGGGTGAGCACACCTGGTCCTTTCAGCCTCTCCTTCTGCATATGTGGTCCAGCCCTCTGGCCATCTGTGTCCAAAACTATAGACACAGCCCTCTAGAAGGGGCTACACCTCTGCCAAGTAGGGAAGAACCTTGATCTGCAGACTGTGCCTCTACTAATGCATCTGGTGTGTGGCTGGGTTTCTGCAATGCCACAGCACACTGCTGGCTTTCACTTCATTCTCCCCAGGGCCTGCCATGTTCTTTACTGCAGATCTCTGCAGCTGGTCAGCCCCCAGATGATTCTGATGCCTGAGATGGTTCTGCAATCTGTTCTCAATATCATGAGGTTTCTCTCAGTCCATCAGTCCAGTTTGTCAAGGTTTCCAGCTTTCTAATCTGTCTTTTCAAAACTTGAGTTGCAGTATATGGGCCTTATATTGGGAATCAGTTTGATCCACTGCTTGATAACTGTATGCTTTATGTTTAATTGAATGTAATATGTTTAATAGCTCTAGGCTCGTGCCTGTACTGTAGACCGCAATGGTATCAATGGTGCTGCTTTAGATGATAAAGAAGAGATGTGTGGATCTGTAGGCAGCTGCACAGTTGAATAGGCATTACAAAACATCTTAATGAGAAATGTTAATCTGTTTAAATTATGATATATATGAACTATAGCATAAGCATTTTAATTGAAATTATGTAAGGTTGGATGTTGAATCAAGGACAGCAAGCTTCAAATGGAATAAGGAATTTCATTCTCAAGGCTGCAGACATGCTTGAAAACCCTATTTCGGTAGCCAGTAGATACTACAGTTTAAGGCTGATACAGATTAGCAGTATAATTTCCTTTTAGATGACTGAGCAAACTCTTTGCAGAATTGCACAGTAAGAGGCAATGGCAGCAGCTTGTAAAAGAGAAAAAAATCTGGCTGAGTGTAAGAAGAGAATTTTTCTTAAGTCATCTGGACAAGGCCTTAGTTAAGGCCCTGAGCCAGCTGACCTCAAAGTTTAAGAGTCTGTTGGACCAGAGACTTTCAAACTTAAATCTGTAATTTTTTGGTTTTTTTCAGCTTCATAGTTTCCCCTTTCGTAGTCCTATCTTTTAATACATACAGTGTGTACTACATACAGGTACTTGAGGCTGAGGACTAATGGTATTTCCTTAAGCTTTTCAGAGTAACACATAATGCCTTTGATGGAAGGGGCTTGTGATAAAGACTTACAGCTTGTGTTTTTTTTAGCATTTTATTTTGTTGCCTGTCAAAGAGTATCACAGATTTAAAATACGGTGAAGCCAGGGGGTGTTTCAGACTACCTCAGTTGCTTACTCGTTTGTGACCTCTGTTGTGTGACAGGATTCATGGTTTAAAATCTGGGAAGACTTTAAAGGAATTCCGTGGACATTCTTCATTTGTTAATGAAGCTACTTTTACTCAGGATGGCCACTACATTATCAGTGCATCCTCTGATGGCACAGTGAAGGTAAGATAGCATTTACCCTTTGTAAATAACACATTCAGACTCATTCAGTGTCTTTCTGCTTGTGAACTTTGCTGTAGATTGGTGTAAAGGAGAACTGATTAAGTTTCATATTTTGCTTACAGACTGCTGCAGAGCCTGTTTCTGCTGTATTGATGAAAGGAGAGCATCAGTGCAGTACTTACCTGCCTGCTCCTGCTTTATTCTAGAAACAGAATTGACTGTGACACCTCTTGTTCTAGAGTGTGGGAATTCCCTTGTCTGAAGTAATGGCTTTTCTTGCTTATGGTGTATGGCACCTGTCTGTTTACTGGTGCATAGGAGTGCCTCACCATGTAAATTGGGTAATATAGCATTAATGATACTGGTTGTAGAAGTGATAGGTTTGGCTTCCAGTCTTGGCATAGAGTGGAATTACTCCATGTATAGTAGTTAAGAGGAATAAATCATTGTTGTATACAGGGCATTTCTGAGTACTAATAAATAAATTAATATAGAGACAGCTACATGAAGCAGGGGATCGATACAGGGCATTGATGCAGTGCATGGGGAGTGGGTAAACAGATCTGGTTTATATATGTGGCCTAGGAGAGAGTGATAGATTTTGCTCATATTAAATGGGGCGTTACTTCAAACTTGCACTCTTTGCTAGACTGCCCCAGTCATAGGGATAGCATAAGAATGTGGTATATTTCTATTGTACTAGTACATAAACAGCAAAAGTATTCCACAGAAGGTGAGTTACATTTAATTTTAAATATTAATCAGGCAGTTCCATTTGCTGTTTCTAACAGCTAGAACAGCCTAGTGTTAAGCCTGAAGCAGCTGTGAGCTAGAATGTCTCTCCCACTAATACCAGTGAGGCTTGCTTTTTCAGCAATTTTTCTTTTTTGGTGTCTGTCTTGTGTAAGGCAAATAGCATGTTGCAGAGGCTGCACATATATTCATAGATGCCAGCTAAAACCAGAAAGCCAGTCTGGACTCACCCCTCAGGGAATATGCTTAATGAAAGGGAGCCAGGCTGAATTTGGATAATGGAAATTCACTTTCAGTTCAGTTATAGTGAAATTGTTTGTGGTGTCCACACGTGAAAACAGATGTGATAAGTAATTTTTCCCTTCAGGAGCCTTAAAAAATCTGAATCCTGTACTCTGAATCAGCTAATTTTTGTTTGATTTTTTTAAAGCTAATTGGTTTTATTTTTCATACTAGGTTTGGAATGTGAAGACAACAGAGTGCTCAAACACCTTCAAATCTCTTGGCAGTACTGCTGGGACAGACATTACAGTGAACAGTGTCATTCTGCTGCCTAAAAACCCAGAACACTTCGTTGTGTGCAACAGATCGAATACAGTTGTCATTATGAATATGCAAGGACAAGTATGTGATCTTACTGGTGTCCTTTCAAGTCTCTTTCTCTCTGTCATTTTAAGAGTTCCAAAAATGTAGTTAATAACATACCATTGGGTTAAACCTAATTTTTCCAGTTTACTTGCATGACAAACTATCATAAACCCAGGTTTATAGAACAGCTTGATTGCAGAAAGCAATTGCAGCTATGGAGAGATGCTGTGTTCTAAACATAGTTAGTACTGCCTAAATATTTGCCCTGATCATAGTAATGATGTACTGCAGTTTAATCATGCCAAATATTTTGGGGGGTATCTTTACAGATTGTAAGAAGTTTTAGCTCTGGTAAGAGAGAAGGTGGTGACTTTGTCTGCTGTGCACTTTCACCTCGTGGTGAATGGATCTACTGTGTTGGTGAAGACTTCGTGCTGTATTGCTTTAGCACAGTGACTGGCAAGCTGGAGAGAACTCTGACTGTAAGTTCTTGGCTTTAAAACTCTGCAAAAGCTAAACACAAGGATGGTCTAATTGTTATTTACAGGGTCCATAAGGATAAGTCTCGTACCAAGGATTTTCACCTCTAGCAGCCATGATTGGTAATGAATGCATTCCAGAACACTTGGCTGTAGCATGTCTCTAGGTTTTTTTTAGAACCATTTAAATTTTAAAAGTTATGAAGATGTTAACCTGCCATGCCAAGAGTGAATTGGTTCAGACTTACTTGAAATGGAGCATGTCTTGACCTGGGCTCCACCTGATGTAGAATCTGACCAATTTAAATCAGATTTAAAGCTGTCAAGCTTAAATTTGCCTTGGATTAAAGTAAGGAGGAATAGCAGCTTGAATGTCCACATTTAATGGGGAATACTTAGATCTCATGGATTTCAGTGAATGTCAACCTTCACTGAACCTTCCCTTGCCTAGCAAAAAGCAACTGCTACATCACAAAAATTGTTTGCAACTGGAACTTAACATTGTGTGTGTGGGTACCTTCCTCTGCTTTTGCTGTATACACAAAGCATGCTGAACCTCAGTCCACCTTTCCTTGGGTTCTTGTTTGAAAAGGATATTTGGCTTGAATCTGCTAAAAGAAGAATCTCCTGATACATCTTTCTGCTTATTCACTAGGTTCATGAAAAAGATGTCATTGGCATTGCTCATCACCCCCACCAGAACCTGATTGCCACTTACAGTGAAGATGGCCTCCTCAAGCTCTGGAAGCCATAGCTTGATTTTACAAGGACCTAAGAAATGTGCCTGTTAGTTGCAGGTTATTGGTGTTTGTGCTTTAACAAGGTCTGAATGCACAGAGTGTGATATTTGCTCCATTTTCTGTTCAGGTTTCCAGAGAATGAAATTTTTACTATTTTATCTAAGGTTAGGTAGATTTATGCTTAAATATAGCATCAGTTAAATAGTTGTATTTTTTCCAGAGTTGCTGAAGCAACTTCAGTGACAGTTTTTTAACTGTCTCCTGAAATCTGTTCTCTTCCAACAGTAGTGTTTATAAAAGTTGAACAAGCTGGGAACTATACACACTTACAAGTGGTTGCTGGCTTCCTAGAATACAGTAAAATGCTTTTTTTGAGTGAATTAGCTGAAATGGGAAAGCTTTCTCTTTTCCACTGCTGAAACAAAATCAGAGTTTTCCTGGAATGCAGATGAGGCTTTTCTGTCCTCAGCTTGAAGGTAGAGTGTTTTCTAGTCCTGTTGGTTTTGCTGTGTTCAGATTTCACTGTAATTATTCCGGTTTTTTATGTATGTATTAATATACATACATAATACATGTCACATAGCTTCCTCAGAATGAAACTATTCTTCCCCATCTCCTAGTACTTCCTGCTGTAAACCTGCCTAACATGGCAGTGAGATGTAGGGTGGTTTTTTGGGGGGCGGGTTGTTTGTTTAATTCCTAGTTTTTTTACTTCCTTAGATATGGCAATAAAGTTATTTTTTAGGTAGCAAAGAGGGATTATTTTTTAGGTAGCAAAGAGGGATTATTTTTCCTGCCTGAAAAGACACAGGTGTTTCAGAAACATCTGACAGTAATACATCTGACAAGCTCCACTGGCAGGTAGTTAGTACTTTTGATACAGGAGAAGATCTTGACAATTTTTTTTTAATATTATTTAACTTGTGGTTCACATTGCTTTCGGATTACACAGAACTGCTAATCCTCAATGTAAACTGTATCTTACGTTGTTCTTTAGAAGAAGAGTAGTTGTAGCAAATAGAACTGTCAGAATCCTGAATGTTTAAAGATTGAAATAAATTCGGCAGCTTAAAACTGAGAAAATCTGTCATTTCTTATGCTTTTTATTCAAGAGTTTGAGTTCCTTGCATCAAGTACTCAAAAACGCAACATGTGCTATTACTTACAAACAGGCAATGGTAAAACTTAACTCTTGGGCTGCAGCTGTGATTTGTAAAATAGTTAGCAGGTGCCATAAAAGTACAATGGTAATCATAAAAATGTTATTTTTTTTTAAATGTGTTGATCTTTTGTAATGTAATCTAGGAAGACATGTTATCTCTGGAGAATCGGCCAGGTATTACACCAGTGACCTGTATGTAGGACTTGAACAAGGCAACATCTAGTGCTGTAACTAATCATATTAAAGAAAACGTTATTCACCTGTGGGCCTTGCTTTATTCTTGAATTATTTAGCTTGAAGCTGTTGAGTTCTGTCATACATGGAGGAGTGCAGAACGCTTTGCTGGGGGGAGCGCCATGTAGTGAAAGTCTCATGGGTCAGTCAGTTCATCCTCCTGTTGCTGAACTGAGGATCAATGAGTTTCAGCCTTGCTTGGGCAGAATCCAGCTCCCTGTCTGTGTATTTTGCAGAATGTATGTGAAGGAGCTACTGCTATTGCAGCATAAAATGAGTGCCCTTAGGTTCTTGCAGTTACGCAAGTGGTGGATGTAACGTCCTTTTTTTAATGTTATTGGAACAGGTGCGTCTGTAGATGCGGGATATAGTCTTGCTCTGATATCACTACCTGCTTGCCATCTGCAAGGGAAAATCAAACCCTCCCTTGAGTCCTAGACATAGACTGACCAACTGAAAACTGAAGACTTGATCTTAAAACGAAAAGATCCTTTGTGAATGTCTTTGTAAAGCAGCCAAATTCTCGTGAGGTCTGAGGAGGCTAGGCATCTCCATGGGTGCCTGCCAGCCCCTATGAATCCATGATTCTGCATGTTGCTGAGGATTTTGAGCCATGACCTCGGGTGAGGGGACCTGCCTCTGATTTAATTGCAGCTTGGTAACACCAGTGTTCAGTCTGTGATAAGAAGAGAAAGAAAATACGTTGTCGTGGTTTAACCCCAGCCAGCAACCAAGTACCAGACAGCCCTTGCTCATTCCCCCTCACGCAGAGGGATGAGGAGGAGAATCCGAAAGGAATGTAAAACTCAAGAGCTGAGATAAGAACAATTTAATAGGTAAAGCTGAACACCCAAGCAAAGCAGAGCAAGGAATCCATTCACCACTCCCCACGGGCAGGCAGGTGTTCGGCCATCCCCAGGGAAGCCGGGCTCCGTCACGTGTAACGGTTACTTGGGAAGACAAATGCCATAATGCCAGATGTCCCCCCCTTCCTTCTTCTCCCCCAGTTTATATACTCAGCATGGCGTCATATGGTATGGAATATCCATTTGGCCAGTTCATGTCACCTGCCCTGGCTGTGTCCCCTCCCCATTTCCCGTGCCCTTCCAGCCCTCTCGCTGGCAGGGCCCAAGGAACTGAAAAGTCCTTGACTGAGTATAAACATCACCCAGCACCAACTCAAACCATCAGTGTGCTGTCAGCATTGTTCTCACATCAGAACCAAAGCACAGCACTGCACCAGCCGCTAGGAAGAAAATTAACTCTATCCCTCTAAAATCCAGCTGAAACCAGGACAGAGATTTCTAGAAAAGGTGATGCTAATGTCTGTTATAAATGCTCTTCAAGTACAGATTTTCTTCACTTTCTGTAGTGTCTACATGGGTTTTGAGGGGTCCTTCTTAAGCATGGTTGCTCCATCTCCAGTTGCTGTTGATGATGCAGGCTCCAGTGTGTTCACTGGATAGCTATAAATAAATCCTACAACCTTCTGTATTATGGTGACTTGTGAGAGACAGGGTGAGCAAACTTGGATCTGAAACCAGAGGGAAAAGCATAGGCTTTAGGTGAATCCTGAGGAGAAAGGTGGCTAAATGCTTTACTTCAGGGGCAGAGGAGGAATCAGATGGGGGAAATCCTTGGCTCCTGATGGAGCAAGATACAAGGAGATAGATGCTGCTGAACTTTTTTCATAACAATTTTACCAGGTGCTGCTTGCATTATGAAATGGGGTAATGAAGCACTCTTCAGTTTTTGTGTGTCCCTTAGCCTATAAAACTGCTCCTGGTGTAGAACCAACTGACACTGCCTCTGCTTTGTTGGGAAGGGAATGGCATTTGCTTGTCTTCCCAGCAGGCATGTGCTGCTGCCAACTAGTTAAGCCTTTCCTGTCTTCACAAATTAGAAGCTTTGTAAGCCAAATCAACAAAGAAGCATTCTTCCAAGTTTTTTTCACAGAACAACAGGATGTCAGGTTGGAAGGGTTGGAGGCTCCATCACCTCTGGGCAACCAGTGCCAGTGCTCAGTCACCCTCACGGTGAATAACTGTTTCCTGATGTTCAGAGGGAACCTCCTGTGTTTCAGTGTGTGCCCACTGCCTCTGGTCCAGTCACTGGGCACCACTGGAAAAAGCTTGGCTCCATCTTTTTGCATCATCACTTTGGGTATTTATACACCCCTTGAGCCTTCTGTTCTCCAGGCTGAACAGGCCCAGCTCTCAGCCTTTCCTCATAAAATAGATGTTCCAGTCCCTTCAGCCACTGGACTCTCTCCAGTATGCGCATGCCTCTTGTACTGGGGATCCCAAACCCAGTACTCCAGGTGTGGCCTCACCAGTGCTGAGTAGAGGAGAAAGATTACCTCTGTCAGCCTGCTGGCAACCAGGATACCATGAGCCTTCTTTCCAAAAACAGTACATTGCTGGCTCATGTTCCAATGTGCTGTCCACCAGGACACCCCAGGTTCCTTCTCTGCCCAGCTGCTTTTCAGCTGGGTAACTCCCAGCATGTACTGGTGCCTGGGATTATTCCTTGCACTTCCCATTGCTAAGCTTCAACAATGTTCCTGTCAGACCATTCCTCCAGCTTGCTGAGGCCCCTCTGGGTGGTAGCATGACTCTCTCGTATGAGGTACTTCTCCTAGTTTTGTGGTGTCTGCAGGCTCATGGAAGGTATATGCTATCCTATCACCCAGATCATTACTTGAGATATTTAACAGGACTGCAGCCAGTACTGACCACTGGGGTACACTGCTATTCACTGGCCTCCAACTAGACTTTGTTCCACTGATCACCACCCTCTGGGCCTGGCCATTCAGCCAGCTTTCAATCCACCTCAACCATCCCATACACCAAGTGCTTCTCTGTGCGTATCTTATGGGAGACTATGTCAAAGGCCCTACTGAACTCTAGGTAGACAATAGCCACTGCTTTCACTTCAGCTACCAGGCCAGTCATTCCATCATAAAAGTTTATCAAGTTGGTCAAGAATGACTTCCTCTTGGTGAAACTGTGCTGACTACTGTTGATGATGTTCTTGTTGATGTGTTTGGAAATGTTTTCCAGGTTTAGTTGTTCCATCACCCTCCTAGGGATTGAGGTCAGGCTGACAGGCCTTTAGTTCCCTGGACCTTCCTTGCCTTCCTTGAAGACAGGAGTGACATTTGATTTCCACGTGTCTTTGGGCACTTTCCCCCATTACCATGATCAATCAAAGATTATCTGAGCAGCCTTGCAATGACATCTGCCAGCTCCCACAGCACTTGAGGGTACATCAGGGTCCATGGACTTAGGTATTATTTAAATATATATATATATACTTAAGTATAACTTAGGTATATACAGGACTTAAGTCTTCCCTGACCTGATCCTCTTCCACCAAGGGTATATTTTCCTTGCTTCAGACTTTCCCCTTGGTCTCAGGGGCCTGAAGGCCAGTGTTGCTAGTGAGACTGAGGTGAAGAAGACATTCAGTACCTCAACCTTTTCTGTGTTCTATGTAATCAGGTGCCCCATCTCATTAAGCAATGAGCCCACATTTTCCCTAGCTTTCCCACCTATGTATTTATGGAAGCACTTGTTGTGTTTGACATCCCTGGCCAGATACAACTCCAATTGAACTTCAGCTTTTATAACTTTACCTCTGGATGCTTGGACAACATCTTTGCGTTCCTCCCAACTTACCTATCCTTGCTTACACTCTCTGCATGCTTCCTTCATGTGTTTGAAATAACCCAGCTGTTCCTCGTTCATCCACACAGACCTCCTGGCATCTCTTTGAGCACTATAATAGTGCCCATGTTACCTTGTAAGAGAACATGGAACCTGGCATTTATCTGTGGTTTGGGAAAATGATGGCTTAAATCAAAACTTGCTTCTCCCAGTGTGACTTACTAATGATTTAAGCACCAATCAATCACAAATGGAAACAGGACCATGTCTTCCCGGATGAAGTTCCTAATGAAAAAGTTGTAGGACAAGTTGCTTGCTTGCTTGACCTTGTGTCACACTGCAAGCTTAAAGCAGATTTGGGATCACTGAGTTTACTCCCCTGGGTGGAGCAAACTTCTTGCATTACTGCCCGGTGGTGGGTACACAAAACAGAGGGAGAAGAGGACTGTTAGGGCTCCAGAGTCTTACAGGCAGAATCAAAAGCAGCAGGAGAAGCAAAGTAAGTGTTACCCAGCCCCACGCAGCGCTACAGGCTGGGGCAGAGCGGCTGGAAAGGGCCTGGTGGGAAAGGGCCTGGGGGTGCTGGGTGACGGCCGGCTGGGCAGGAGCCAGCAGTGTGCCCAGGGGGCCCAGGCGGCCAGCAGCACCCTGGCTGGTGTCCCCAGCAGGGTGGCCAGCAGGACCAGGGCAGTGACCGTCCCCCTGCACTGGGCACTGCTGAGGCCGCCCCTTGAACCCTGTGTTCAGGTCTGGGCCCCTCTCTGCAAGAGGGACGTAGAGGGGCTGCAGCGTGTCCAGAGACGGGCAGCGGGGCTGGGGAAGGGGCTGGGGCACAGGTCTTGTGGGGAGCCGCTGAGGGGGCTGGGGGTGTTCAGTCTGGAGGCTCAGGGGGGACCTTGCTGCTCTCTACAGCTGCCTGACAGGAGGCTGTGGGCGGGTGGGGGTTGGTCTCTTCTCCCAGGTAACTAGCAACAGGACAAGAGGAAACGGCTGCAAGTTGCACCAGGGGAGGTTTAGATTGGAGATTAGGAAAACTTTCTTCACTGAAAGTGTGGTGAAGCACTGGAACAGGCTGCCCAGGGAGGTGGTGGAATCACCATCCCTGGGGGTATTTAAAAAACATGTAGATGCGGTGCTTAGGGATGTGGTTTAGTGATGGGCTTGGCAGTGCTGGGCTAACAGCTGGACTTGATGATCTTGAAGGTCTTTTCCAACATAAATGATTCTGTAATTCCATGATTCTATGAAAGATGAAAGCAGGCTCTTAAGTTGATTCTATGAAAGATGAAAGCAGGCTCTTAAGTGAGGCTGGAGTGGGCTTTCTCTGTTTCACAGCAAACCTGCTGAATAGTGGAACTGCTAGGTATCTAGGAAAAGCCCAAGTTCTACATGGCTGGCACACAGCAGAATGAATCACTGTAATAACAAGACTATGAGCTTAATGATATGAATTTGGTGTTGAAACTGAAGCACTGGAAGTAATTGCAAACATCAACCATCAGCTCAGGTTATGATAGGTTCGATTACTAGGCTGGTAGTTATGGAAACAGCTATTTTGTGCTACTGTTATCCTCAATTTCTGCAGCTGTCCATTCAGTTCATTCCCCAAAACAGGAAAATGTATCCCACATAAAGCAACAAGAAGTCAGAAAAAAATTGCCTTTTTCCAGTGCTGCAGAATACGATTTGCTGCTTGCTGTAGCTGTATGGTACTCAGAATATCATGGGAGAACTTAAGTCTGGAAGAGGCCACCATAAATTGTACTCGGTGTCTTGCTTGAAGGTCTAAGAGCCAGCTCCTCCTTCTTGCTAGCTCTTGCCTTCATTTGCTAGTGCTTTTTGCTGAATGCTCTACTGCTGCATGTATTTTCTTGGGACGTAGCTTTTTGTGTCAGTCACTAGCTCATTTCAAAACAGAATGATAAACTTGTCATGTTTCCTGATGCATTTGTAGTTAGCATCTTTCCCTGGGCTGCTCCGCCAAGGTTTCTGGAGGCTTTTAGTCAGCCTAGAAACTAGACCAGGCCCATCCTCCAGACCAGGCTGTAGCATCATCAAAGCATGAAGCAGAATTGGCCATCATAGTTGAGAGGAAGTTCAAGAACAGAAACACTACCTCAACTGTGCTGATGCAGTTGTGGGTGTGGTGACTGGCTATGGAATGTTTTTTTATATAATACATAGACATCTGAAGCAAAACCAGGTCCTGTCACCATCCTCAAGGCACTGCACTGAGCTTGGTTTGCCCTAGCTGTTTTGGTCAGTGGTTAAGGGAAAACAAACATGTGCCTAGTGAACTGAAAACAAGTGGCATATTTTAGCTGTTTTGTCTCAAGACAGTTGTGCAGGAGTCTCAGCCCTAGCCAGAGGTAGCATTACTTTTTGTTACTCCCCCTGGGTCAGGTAAACTGTGCTACTGATAAAGCAAAGGGTTCTGCTGGTCACTTTTCTACAGCTCACTGATGAGCTCATTCAAACAGAATTTATGAACACACTTTGCCAACAGCTGAGATGATGGGGCAAAAAAAAAAAGGGAGGGGGCGGGGAAATCACCATTCTGTACCTGAAAGAGAATTACATTTGAGGTAAAAAAAAAAAACCCAGTGGTACCATCTGTCTTTATAAAATGAAACCTAACACACTTGAAAGAGCTAGAGATGTTTTCTAAGGAGACTTTCCACTTTTTCAGGTTAGAATGTGTATTGTCACACAGCAGCTATTTCCAGGAAGAAAACCCAAGTTCTGTTTGTGACACTTTTGCTTCAAAAGAGTATGAAAAGCGTAAGCTCTGTTCCAAGCCAGGTGGTAGAACAAGACTAAACTAACACACTAGAGGTTAAATCTGGACCTGTCTTCTCAGCATATTTTCTGGAAGTTCTTTGCTAACATTTTTCTGTGAATAGCTGCCTAAAAAGAAGGGGGTGGTGTCTTTAAGCCAACATCTGTTCTAAGAAAAGAGGCAATGAACAATTTTGTAATTATATTGGAAATGCTTCATCTACAATAATTAGAACATTCATACAGCATTTTCAAGAGTCAGCTTAAAATAATGCACACAATATGTTAATTTCAGAACATTCTATATGCATCAATTGGTTGTATTCACTGTTTTTCTTCCTCTGCAGGTTCACATATGCCCACCAACAGGGCTGGTACTGCTTTCCATGACACACCACTGAGGGGTATCAGACTTCAGTAATCGAGGTGGAAATTAAGCTTCACACACCAGCAGGCTGACAGATTCCAAACCACATTTGATGAAGCCTGAAGGTTTTTACTCATGCACAGTAACAAAGGAAGCTCCTGCAGCAGCCAAGCAACCACTGGCTCTATAGGCAGTATGGTGGCAGACAGCGATGAACCGAAGCAAGCTTCACATCTAGCTCCAGGGTCAGGACTAAAGCTGGCAGAGGAAGGGACTATTTGACCTCAGGTGCAACAGCTTCAGAGAGCTTGTGGATCACTTGACTTTAATGGGCCTGTGAAGATCGACCACATTCCTTGTCAGCCTCCTGTACCATGTGGTTGCATTAGAGCCAGCTCCTATTTAACAAACACCAGTAGAAGCCTGAAACATTAACATGTTATCCTAACTGGTACAAAACTTAACTATATCTTACCAAGAATTATAAGTACTTGTGCATACTTTGTTAACAGAGTATAAGATCTAGAATTCCTAAAAAGAGTATCACAGAATCTTAGTTTAAGCCTGGGCAATTGCACACATACAGGAATTACAAGGCTTGGAATTAAGGACAAGCAGGTAAGGAGTTTTCTTGACCAAGAGGCAGGGGTGAAGTGCAATCAAACTTCATTTGAGCTTGCATCCTGGAGCTTTATACAAATTGCAAAGTCAATTTAATTACTTAGTTTATTTCTTTATGCTTTTAGAAACAACTATGGCTGGATAGAACAACAAATAGCAGGAAGTGAGGGTGAACTGTTTGTAGTCCTTCACTCATCCACTAATGCATACAAAACAAGCTTCACAAGTTATTTACTGGCTCATTTACGATGTCTGACATTGAACACCACCTCTAGGGTGATGCTCATCATCTTCATAGACTTCTCCATTATAGTGGTGTTTTCTTTTTTGAGATGGATCAAAGTCCACTAAATCCACTTGTTCCATTTCTTCCGTTTCTTCTATATCCTGCCTTGTAGGCAGAAGTTTTTCAAGTAAAGATAGCTTATCTGAGGACAGAAAACCACTCTCTGGGAAGTTCACCTGCAATCAACAAGAACTGGGGTTACTCAAGTCTGCCTGAATTGGCCCACTACAGGTCAAATACCTGCCAGGGTCAGCTTTATCATCACAGATTACTTAAACCCAGTGCTCTGAAGCTAAAACACACCCACCCACCCCCCCTCATCTAAGTCACTAAGCTATTTTTTAATGCCTGCAAGAAGTCAGCTACCAACTCTGGCAACTTCACCAAGTCTTATCCAACATTTATTCTGCCTCAGGCTTCCCTCTAAAATCACCCTAGAAGAGAAGTACAGGATATAACATTAGAGATAAACTCAATCTCCTCTAAAAACTGCAGCAGACAGAGCCTGCTGCCACAGGTCCCAGCATTAGCTTTTCTCCAGAGAGAAAATTACCATTTTCCAGCCTACACCTTTGCTCCAGCACAGGGCAAGTTACTAATCCATCCCTCCTACAGAAGGATGGAAACTGAAGAAAATTGCCAAGCAAATGGAAATTTACAAGTTATCTGAAGAAATTCTTCTGGTACTTAATGTACTTTCAGCACAGAATGCTCCAGAAGTTTTCCCTCTTTTTCTGAACTGTAATTCTGCTTGGTGGGCTACATGCTCTCACCATTGTCAAAAATAAATACTAAGCCAGGACACCAGATAATCTGTATCTCTTCTGGATTGAGGTAATGCTTAGAGGTTAAATTTTGTATAGATACTCAGTGCTGAACTGTGCCATGGAAGTAAGTTGATCCACTTACCCTGAATTCTATGATCAGACGTCCTTTTTCATATGGTCTGCGATAAATTGGCATACCTTCATTCAACACACACTTAATAGCCCCATGCTTGACAACCTGGCCTAAATAAAAAATAAAAGCACAAACAAAGAACACCAAAAAGCACCAAACCAAAAACCAGAAGAGATCCATGCACGCAACAGAAGCAGCTTTATTTTAAAGTCCCTTCAACATTTATGTGACCACCTACACTGTGGTTAGCCAGCTACACCAATAAGTAGTAGTCTTAACAGGGGCTTACTGCCTGGTTAACTTCCAAGTAGGAAAGCAGGTTTCATGTCTACAATAAGTTCTTGTAACCCTGTTATGCTTCCCAAAGGAAGCATACTTACAAATTTATTAAGTGCTCCATCAGTTCCAAGGCGGAAAAAGTGGTTTTCAGAGACCCATTGCCTTCAATTCTCATGAAGTATCCTCAGGATACAAGTATGTCCATGAGGTAAGGTCTGTTACTGTATCATGCAAAGAAAGTTACTGCTGACTGCTATCCGAAAATCCTGTTTTCTTTAAAGATTTGTACTGAAAAGATTAGGAAAGAAGGTTTGTACACATCCCTTGTACACCAAGGTGGGATGTTTCTCTTCCTTCAGGTTTCCGCTTACATTCAATGTATGCTTGGACTTCTACTAGAAAGCAAAATAAGACTTACCAGGATGGGAGGTAATTATAATAGTTCTATTATCCAGTGTTGTGATAGGCTTTTGAAAGCCACATAGTGCTTCAACCAGTTGAATATCCATAGACATAAGAAGGTCTTCATCTCGTCTAAGGCAGAACCAATCAAAAATAGTCACAGAGAGGAAGCAGCAGTGAAAGGATCATACCCAACTTCAGTATTTAACTTGGCAAGGACAATAAAGCTGTAATTTTAATAGAAGCCCAGGCAATTAAAAGAATACTGAATATTGAGGCAGCACCTCAAGTCAGCAACTACAGCAATGACACTGATGCCCACCCAGAGTTGTTATGATCAAGTCTAGCTATCCAGAGCCTGGAAATGTTTACTGAAAAGAAGTAAATACAGTAAGGTTCACTTACATCCAGTTTCACTGCATTGTTCCTTCCCAATTCTAGGAAAAATTTCACTCAGCCTCCTAAACACTGCAACTGGGACAATCAAACCCTTCCTTTATGTAGGTTAATAGTTTAAGTACATCAGCTAGCTCTACATTATTCTATCACACTTGCTTTCTGAAGATCTGTTACTATGGAAGTTTGAACAGATGATGGCCACTCCGGGTTATGCCAGAAGTACCTTCTAGAAAGCACCAAGAAGCACCTGGAGGAGATAATGCCATTTTTTTAAATTGCCTATTCTGACTCCAGTATGGCAGTACTAGCGATATCCGTGTGCACTCCATGTTCAACGGGTACAAAACCCTCCAGACTATTCAAATAACTTCATGATTTCGCTCATCCTGTTTTAAAGGTCTCTGGAAGGAGGCTTGCCTGAAAAGTTAATTTTAGACTCTGACAGAAGAGGAACATTCCACTTGTTCCAGAGCATGACCTCAGCATAACCCCACAAGACCAGTAATATCAAGGATTATCTAAGGACACTAGAACTGAAGGTAGTGGGTGAAAGATGGACAAAAATAAGCCAGCAACAGGTAACCATACAAACAGTTTGGCTCAGATTGTCCCTTTGGCATAGCCTATTCAGTATCTGGTTTCACTAGAAGTTAAGAAAAAAAATAACCAGCTGAGTAAGTTTATCTAAAGCAAACAGAAGTGATTCTTAACCTGTGAGCTCAGTGTTCTTTGGCACAGCATTCTGACACCACCTTCCAGAGCTCAGTACCATACAGGACAATCAGGCAGACCACTTGCAGGTTTGTCAAGAACCTCTGGCTCACCATTCCTATTTACAAGTACAATGTCAGTGGCTGGTGTTGAGACAACTGCTTTCTCTAAATCCATTCATTCCATTACTACTGCTGTGAACAGCAGCAGTGAAGATACCAAGTGCAACACATTCTGCCAGATGACCAGCACTGCTTTTAATCAGACCAAAACATACTGGACAGACTCATTCCAGGAACAGTAACTCAAAACTAGGAGACTTGCAACACTAACTAGTACTGTCTGGTAACACTAAGTACTTGAGATGTGGTCAATACCGCTTGAGTCACTTTTGCTTTCACAAGAAAGAACAGACAAGACTGATTACCCTGCCCAGTGCACTCAGGCAGGAAATGAAGCAAGGGAAACTACCTTTGGTCAGAAGGGTGCATGCTATATCCACCAAGTTTGTCATAAGATCCCTGAGCAAAAGTGAACACACTAGAAGTCTTCTGTGTCTTGTGGGCAACGAACACACGTTAACTTTCTGAGCTAAGTGATGGAATGCTATCCCAGAAAAATCAAGGAAATAATCACAAATATTGACATCTATTAAACAAAACCTCAGTGTTTCAAGAGCTCTTAAAATTCAAGATTTGTAAACTTAGCAACCGTAACTGGTTTTGTTTGCTTTCCATCCCTTCCACTGCCAAGATTCACACATTATCTCAGCCACAGGTGATCTTTAGCCACATGATGCCATTCACTGATATCTCCAGTAGAAAAAAGGTGAGTGGTAACCAAGGAAGCACGTGGACAAGCATCTCATAAGTTAACACAACAGAATTGCAGTTTTTACCTTGTAAATACAGAGTGGTCTTTTTGATCCAAGACAATAATTATATCCCCTGGCTCTAATCCTGGCTCTTGGTCCCCTTCACCATGGAAGGTTATTTTTTGACCATCCTTCATTCCTATCACAAAAAATAAACAAATATTTTTCACCGTTTTAAGTGAAACACAGCAATAAGAAATATTTATGTAGGCACAAGCTGGTACTGGGAGATCTGGATCTTTAAATTAGAAGATCAGGGCCTTCCCTTGAAGCATTCCTCATGTTTTTTTTTAATCCACTCACATGTCCAACAGATTTTAATCGTGTCAACCTGAACTATGTCTCAAGATCATTAAGCTTCACTCACTGTAGTGCAAAACAGCCACCTGCCGAAATAAAGTTCTTAAGGGAAATATTATCAAAACAGCTTCTGTTAAATGCATAAGTACTAAACTGAAAACAGAAATTCAGAGTACATTTTGAGAGTAAGTGACCAATCAGCTTTGCCAGTTTTATAAATGTATGTGGCAGAGCTACTTACGAAACACGATCTCTGTACCTGCCAAGTGCAAGCAGCACTCTCCCTAGGACTGTAACTGCCACGTAAGAAACCCGTTTTGCCCATACAAAGGTCTTTACCATGAATTGTAGCTGCCTCATGCTAGCTCAGTCTGTTTTTCTGTAAGGAAGGGAAAAGAAACTTTTTTGTGACTTCACTATTTCAAATGTCAGCAATATATCCCTACTAGTCCTTGTATTTAATGTTACTGTAGGATTTTTCCTGTTAAAAATCCAGGCATTGCACAAGGTGTGCTTACACATAACAAGAATTGCAGGTGATTATCAGGTGCAAGACTGTAGAAGCATCAGTTTGCTCCACCTTGCAAGCTCCACTACTGCAGAAGACTTCTCCCACCAACTTTTGAGCAGCCTCCTCAACAGAACTGCATTTGTCACTCAAGACTGTTGCATCCTCACATCACTGCAAGAGTTTGTGTAGAGTTCCACTTTGCCAAGCAAAGAGTACCTGCACTGAGCAGCACTGTCAGGGTTGCATAGCAAACAGTTCTAAGCATGAGGCTTAGCACTGTCTCTGCACCCTATTACTATAGCAGACCTGGTTCCCCTTCACACTGAAACACAGCAGAAGTGATCGGAGTCTGCAGGGTTTCTCCATTGGCAGGGAAAACTCTTTAGGCAAGCTTGGCCAGCAAGTGGTTGAGTTTTATTTTCATCATGCCACCAACCTGATCAAGACTCATTTTTGAGCAATCTCCTAAGCACAACCTACTGCTTACAACACAGCAACTTTCAGAATTCGTTCTTAGTTATGTACACAGGTATTAGAACATAGAAGTAATTAGACTTCCCTAAAACCAGGTTCCCTACTTTTTAAAGGCAGCAACAGGTGATTTAACCGTACGTGCATTCAGCAGTGTTACACACTAGATCAACACTACGCATTTATTAAACCGTCTGGTTTAGTGCTGCAAAGTCAGTATATCCTAGCTCAATACTTCAACTTAGTAAGACACCTCACCTTTGTCAATGTGAACTTCCAGGATCTTCTTCTCTCTTACAATTTTTCTGCCAGTGCAGCTCTTACACCGGTCCTTGGGGCTGATACGTTCCCCATGCCCCTGACACTCCATACACACAGACTGGATTTGTTGCACCATTCCTGGCCCGATCTGGTGAATTCTGATCTGCATGCCTGTTCCCCTGCAATTAGGACAGCATTCCACTGCACCTTTCTTACCACCACGACCTGAAGAGAATAAAAGTTGGAGATGGATGGTTATGTGCTGCCAGAAAAAAACCACCCCACAAGCTTCAGAAGGAACTTGTGTTCAGTTTCAGTTACCTTCACATTTGTCACAGATAACATTCTTCTGCAGTGCAAGTTTCCTCGTTGCACCGTTGTACATATCTTCTAAACTTACTGACAACTGATGGACTACATTTTTGCCTGTAAAAGAGAATGTGTATTTACTCAAGTTTGAAAGCTTTGTCTCCAAATAACAGTAAGCTTCCTACATCACTATGCTCAAGTCACAATAAACCAAGTCTATGAGCTTTAATGTAGCTTTATCTTGTTTTGCTGTTATCAGTCAATAGCACCTTCCTACCTGATATCAAATTAGGTAACAGTTCTAATGGTCTTGTCAAGACTCTTCCATAAAAGCACAAAAAACAGCAAACAAAATGCACAGAACTATAGACATTTAAGTTTTATGTTGCAGGAATTCAGTTTTAACAAAGTGACTGAGCATGTCTCCTAAAAGGAAGTGGGCAATACTGTCTAGAATTAGCAAAACAATTTTTTCCTCTTAGGAGGGGACTTTCTAGAAACTGACCTGAGCAACTGAAGTTTTACACTTCAGAATGAATTAGAACTTCAGCTACTGCAGGCTTAATTTTGTGAAGGATACCAAGTTCTGGCTTAATAGAAACACTTTGATATAACACTAACATTTTGATGCAAACCCATTGTTCTTCCTTTGTCACCAGGTCTACATTAAGAAGTGACAGGGTCAGCACTACTCTTACCCCGTTTAATTAACACTAGAATCTTTCCCAGAGTGATTAATCTAGACCTTAATTTCTGAGCAGCATTTTAGTGCAGCTTCCACTCAATTCCACTGGACAGCACAGGAAAATGGGCTGAATTCGATTTGGCTATCTTCCTTAGATATAGTTACCTGCAATTAAAGACCAAATTCACATTTAGACACTACATAGGGTAGCCCAGTTCTAAAGTAATTTTAAGGTATGTCACTGCTCCATTTCCTATTCACCTTAATAGCAGCTAGGCTTACACTGAGCCAAAGGCTTGTGAGACTTAAAATCTGTTTAGCTATTAATATGAGACAATACACAAGAGACCAGACTACTGCCGTACAAACCAAACGCTGTCCCCTGCTTGTTTCAGGTATTAGGAGCTAAAGATAATGTTTCCTCCGACTTTGAGACCAATCCCATAACTTCATTTTAGCGCTACTTGAACTCTTACACCTACAGCATTGTCGTCGGAGGCTTTAATCCCGTCTACCACAGCGATCATGCTGCACAACCCAGGAAAGCGTCAGAAGATGCACGTTACCTCGTCTCTCTCTCTGCATCCTCCCTCCACCGCCAAAGAACATATCGAATATGTCCATAGGTGACCCGAAACCACCACCAGAGCCACCCTCCTTGATGGCCTGCTCGCCTCCTTTGTCATACAGGTCCCTCTTCTTCGGGTCTGACAGTACTTCGTAAGCTTGGGAAATCTGCTTGAACTGCGGGAGACATACAGCGTGCCTCAGACACCCGGGCCTGGAGACCCCAAGCAGCCCCCCAACGCGCCCGCGGCTCGCCAGGCCCCTCCCGCCAGCCCCTCGCCCTCCCCGCCAGCGCGGCCCCGACCCCCGGCCCGCCGCCCACCTTCTCGCCCTCATTAGGGTTCTTGTCAGGGTGGTACTTGAGCGCCAGTTTTCGGTAGGCTTTCTTTAGCTCCTCGGCGGAGGCGTTGGGCTTCACGCCCAGCACATCGTAGTAGGTAGTCTCCTTCACCATGGCGGAGGGCGACCCCTGAGCACCGAGCGGTCCCGCACCCCGCGGCGGCGGCTACCCGCCCAGCACCGATGGCGACTTTTCTGGAAAGTTCCGAGCGGGTCCCGCATCCGGGCGCTTTTTGAGTCGGCAGCGCCCCGCCCCGGACATAACGCCCCCACCGTCCGCCCCGCCCCCGGAGAGCAGACAGCCAATAGAGGCGAGGAGGCGGAGAGCAGTTGGCCAATCAGAGCCGCACCTCGGCGGCATAGCTCGCCCGCCTCCGCCCCTCCCGGCGTGCACCGGCAGAACACGGCAGTGCGCGTGCGCAGGGCGGGTAGTGGGCGCTAGGCGGCGAGCGCGTCCGCCTGTCAGCGACGTGTGTGTGCGGGACAGGCCCTACCCCCAGCACCTCTCGCCCTAGCGCTGCCGGCGCGTGGCCGTTTCTGGCAGGGAGGCACCGAACTGCGGCCCGGTACGCGGCAGCACCTATCCCGCCGCCTTTCTAGCCCTGCTCCGCGCCCCCCCGCCGCGGGCCGGGCACCGCCGGGCCGGGGGTTACCGCGCAGGCCTGCCGGCGGTCCGGCTGGCGCCGCAAGGCGCGGGCTATAGAGCGCCTGCGCCGGGCCGCGCGGCGTGCCCGCCTGCTGGTCACACGGGGCCGCTCTGCAGCAGCTGATTGGCTGCGCCGGCCGGCGGCTCGCGCGCGGTAAGGGTGGGGGGCGGTGTTGCCACGGTGATGGGGCCCGGCTGCCCTTCTGGCCGGTGCCGCCGCGGGGGAGCGAGAGACGGGGGGGTCCGCGGGGGCTGCCCGGCGGCTGCGTGGTGCTGGTGCTCGTTCCTATGTGCCGGGCCCCGCCCCGGTGGTAGGGCACCGGGGGTCAGCGGCGGCGCCCTGCGGCGAGGTGTGTCGGCCGCGGCGAGGGGGCCCGAGCCGGGCCGGGCGGGAGGTGCGGCCGGGGGGCCTGAGCGCCCGTCGCGCCAATTGAGCGTGTGACGGTGCTGTGGTTCGCATAGAACGGAGGGTTGCTTCCCACCGGGATAGGCCCGCCGCAAAGTCGGGAAGAGGAGCGCCTAGCGCTGAACACCAGGCAGGGGGGAGGGTGCGGGATCTTTGCTGCCCGGAGGCAAATTGGTTTAAACGTGAGGGCCCATTTTCGTATAATGGTCTGTCTGCAGACGGTTGCTGGATGTAGCTATCCCACTCTCTTGTCCTCTCTGTCTTCTATCGCTTTCTTTGTTTTGTAGGTAAGTTAATTTCCCAGATCAACTCTGATTCAGTGGGAAACAAATAACTTTTTTTGTGAGTAGTTTTTTCTGTCAGATGGAACTGCTGATCCAGTTGATTTTTCCTATGTGATCTGTGGATGTGAGAATGTGTAGTGATGTAGAAGGAAGGAAAATGGGATTGCCCTTTCAACAGGAACTTGCTTTTAGGTTATGCTTGTATTAATACTGTGCCTTGCCTTCAATTTCATGAACGTGAGCCCAGTTAGCAGAAGTGATTTGGCTAATGAATGGGCTGTCAGCAGAATTCCTAGACCCTGTTCCCTAGGAGTGTGACCCATCAGGAAGCTGCATGTTAGTAACATACCGTTTGTTTTGCTGTATAGCACAGTGATGCGTGTGTGCTGGCTCGTGGGGAAAGAGAAATGCAGTCAGCGGCTGAAGCTGCCACACTTGGAAGCAGTGATAATTGGGCGTGGCCCAGAGACTGGGATAACGGATAAGAAGTGCTCACGGCAGCAAGGTAAAGTTTAGCTCAAATCCTGCTTTCTACATGCAGCAGCAACCAAACCTGTGAAGTATGTAAGATAAGCACTCGTACGTGCATAAACACGAGAAACAGCACTCGTGTTTATCAAGAAACATCATTCTTTTGTTTGGCTAAATTACATGAAGATAATGGACCAGTGTTTTGGCTTAATTCATAAGCCTGCTTTGGGCAGGGTCTAAGTGAGACGTTGCAGTTTTTCCTTGAAATCTAAGCAGGCTTTCCTTAGGCTTGCTTCTGCACTCACCAGTTTATGGTCTCCTTTCTCTGCATGGTCCATAGTGTTTTTTGATTCTTGAAGCCATCAAGCTTTTTTTATAAGCACTTAACGGAGACCGCTGGGTCCTAAAAATCAGACAAGACACCTAATGACTGGAAGTTCACCTTCATAAATTAAGGCATTGAACCTTAACATGAGTCCTCAAGCCCACAGTCAGGTTCCACTGCTTGCACTCTTTGTGAATGGCACTTCATCTCCCTAGGCTTCCACTAACTGATTTTTAGTATCATTTGTTATTTTACAGATGTGCTGGGAGAATATATCAAAATATCTGTGATCTCTAAAATACTCCCCTTCACACCTTCCCTGCCTTTTCTGCCCTCTGACACAGTTCTGCTCCATGTCTTGTCACAGAGGGCTGGTGAGGATAGAAGGACATGTAGAAGACTTCCACAGATTTCATCTTTATTCTGAAGTAGTTTTGCTGATCTGTGATATGAAACACTCAGGTGTGACTCTATGGGTTGGTTCTGTTTTACCTGTGGTCCTGGAAGCGGGATGAAGCAGAAGTATTCTTTGCATCTGTTCACAGAGATCAGAGTCAGAAGGTAGCAGATCTTAAAATACAGGAGTGTTTTTTGCAAGGGGTGGCTTGGCAGAGTTCTGGTCTTTTTTTTTTTTTTTTTTACACTATTTTGTGACACTTTGTTCTTTCTTTCCAGTTCAGTTAAAAGCAGACTGTAACAAGGGGTATGTCACAGTTAAGCAGGTATGTTTTTAAATGGGTGTATGGTATTTCTGTTACTTACGGGGCTGGTTAGTGTACTGAAACTTCACAAATGTGGCAAAAGATGATTCTGATCGCCAGGTCTGAAGGGGCTGAAGCTGTTTCATGACCAAGGAGAGCAGAGCAAATGGACCTCAGAGGGAATCTGTCTGTCCTTTTTTCTTTTTTTTCGCGTGTACCTCAATGGAAAGACTATACTATTCCTTCCAGATATCTTACCATCTCAGCCAGACTTGCAGCATCAGGAAACACTGCTGTGAACCCTCAACCTGTTCTTCCAGTTGCTGCATTTGGGAGATTTTGGAGTTCTTTCTCTAAACTTGCTGATCTGCTTCCTGAGCCTTAAACTTCTAAAGCTGAGGCAGCCCTTCATTTAATGTCAAATTGATTCTTGTGTTAATGGGACTGGGCAGTTGTGGAAGGTTTTTGTTTTGGTGGCTGGTGGAGCCAAAGGTGTCGTCATCTCTGGGAATGGATGGGATGTGAGACGGCACTGAAGGCATTCTCATGTTACTAACTGGATGGATGTAGGCCTGCTCTCATATACTTAGGAGGAGCAGTATCCCTGAGATAGTTCAAAGGAGAAGCTCTCTGACTTCAGGTGCTGGAGCATATATGTACACCTGCAGTATCGGCATGTGTGGACAACACATCAACATGTTCTGTCTACTGAGGAGTAATGTTTTCTGTCAAAACACCTCCGGAGCTCAGTAAGCACAGGGACCTCACCAGTATCTGCTGAATCCAGCAAAGATTTCTCAGACAGTTTTTCACAGAAGCCAGCCTTAGCCACAATTTGAATACCATGTTACTGGAATCTCAGGGTGGGCAATACTTTCTGGTGGCAAGTGCTAGTATGGTTTTGCTGCCTGCTCTAGAGTTGCTTGGCAGGTGATACATGTGCAACATATCACAGGGTTCCAGTGATCAGTTGTTTGTCAAACATATCGGCCCGGGGGATGTGCAGTGTAGCTGACTTGAGTGAAACCATGGAACTGTAGACTGAAAAGATCCTGTCTGGAATCAGGCAGGTGCTTCGTTGTAGTGAATACCAATTGGTGAGAGGCACAGTCCCATTTTGTGAAGCAGGCAGGTATCACAGTGACAAAGCTAAAGAAACATTCTGTGACAGTGTTTATCAGTCACAGGAAAGAGCTTGTTTCTTAAAGCTTGTTCCGTGCATAAACATTAAACAAAAGCATTTTGCTGAAGTTCAAGACTCCTAATTTCCCTAGGGTCGCCCTCCTGATCAGGCAAAATCCATCTACCAAGCAGTCGCTGTAGGTTGCCCTCACCACTTGTGTTATCAGTTATGTCTGAGACAGAGGAAAATTTATTGCTTTTCAGTTATCAGCTAAACTTCAGGTAACTTCTCGGACTTTAAAACACTGTTTTGAGGGGAAAATTATTTTAAGAGTTGCATAAAGCTGTAAACTGATGCAATGAGAGAAGCAGGTAAAAATTTCACCTTGCAGTCCTCATTTTCTGCTAGAACAGAATAATGGAGTTGGTTTTGTGGAAGTGTAAGATGCAAAGTGAAAATAAAAGCAGTGAAGTACAGATAGGCTGGTATATACTTTGTATAAGCTGATATAGACAGAGAGGTTTAGCCTCTCTTGAAGGAACAGGCAAGTGTTGTCACTGTTTGAACAGTCTTCTGTGGCCTGGAGAAGGGTTATCGCACTTGGCTTGGGAAGGAAAAGACAGGAACAAGTAGTAGTGTACTCTTCTGGGGGCTCAGAGAGACTTTTTTCCTGATTTTTCTTTATTTTTTTTATTTTAATTTTTTTATTTTTGCCTACGCAGGAGGGAGTGTGTTGCAAGTGTTAGCAGTGGGCTACGCTTGGTGGGCCCATGGTTGTGAGCCTGAGCTCGTTTCCCTCTTGAAATAAGCCAGAAGAGTATGCTTGCATATTTAAAGGCAGATTTGTGGGGCAGCAATTGGTAGAAACAGAAAACAGAATGTAGTGAAAAAGAGAAAAAAGACAAAGTAAAATAATTTGAAAAAAGGGAACTTTCTGGGGATGATTGGACTGAAATAATTTGTTATCACTACTGTTACTCTTCAGAAGTAATTGTTACTAAGGCCATTATTATTTAAACAGTTGTTTAATAGGTTGTTAATTTTTTTGAGCAAAGTGCAGCATAGGTCTTGCTGTAACTGTAGCCAGCTGCTACAGAACTGTCAGGTCCTTATGACACCGTGTCCCTGAGGTTCGTGTGCTGACAGCTGTGATTGCAGGACTGGGTCATAGAGAGTTGTCTCCAGCGCTGTACTTTCTTGATCCTTTAGAGTGGGTTGGTGTGGGGAGGAGGTTCAGTGAACACAAAACATTTCCTTTCCAGGATGGTGATATTCCATTACTCCATAACAATGGAGTGGTGGTTGGCGATTCCAGTTATAACACCATTTACTATTTTTTCCCTCTTTTTCTCCCTACCAGATAGGTGTCAACCCAACTAGCATTGATCTTGTGAATATTGGCAAGGACAGAGAGGTAAAAATCAAGCCAGGCCAAGTTCTGCATATTGTGAATAAACTTTACCCCTACACAGTGCAATTTGCTGAAGAGTCAGGGAAAACTGTTACAGAAGCAGAAGAGAAAATACAAACTGACAAGACATCATGCGAGGACTCCTGCGATGATGATGATGATGTGGAACTTGTGCCCAGAAAAACAATGAAGATGGAGGTAGTGGATACACAGGGGAGTTCTGCAAATCCCAAGCGAAGCAGTACTGGTGTATCTCCACATGAAGGAACTTCAAGCAAAAAGGCAAGTGTAAAGTTATTAGTACTTGAGGTGTTTGTCCTGGGGTTGTCTCCTCCATCAGGCTTTGGTCTGTTGCTTTTGTACTGCTGATGGGGAAGTGTCTCAGGTGAACACGAATCCTGGGAGTACTCAGAACATGTGAGCTGAGGTGCTCAGGCAAAGACTGCTCCTAACATCACCCAGGTCCTGAGAAAGTTACCTGGGACCCATTCTAACCTGAGCTGAGGGCGTTTGTGTGTGTGTGAAGGGGCTTGCTTGTATCCAGTGAGGATTTAATATCTGGTTCCTTCCTGTACTTTCCGCCAGAAGAACAGTCCATGTGAGGTCAGCTTAGCTTAGTGGAATCACACAAGGGATGCTGTGCTGGCTCTTGAGATGAAATCTGCAGTGTTACAAATACAGCAGCAGTTATCTAAAAGCTTATGCATAGAGAATGGAACAACTTGACCTTTTTTTTTTTTTTTCAGTTGCATTACATTTTTCTCCTGCTTTGGTAATTTCTTATGGTAGAACCATGTTTACATGAATGAATGTTACCAATCAAAATCTTTTGAAAGGGAGTTTTTAGCCCTGCTGATGTGGACAAAATAAAAGACTGCTTAGTGCATCTGGAGCTATAATAATGCGGTTGTTGGAGGAGAAGGCACAGAAATGAAGACCCTTAGGACAAAATTTCAGTCCCAGATTGTGCTGGATTGAACACTTTCTTCATTTGTGAACTCATGCTAGTTATATTAGGGCCAGAATTGTGGTGGTATAAACAGGGAGACCAAGACAATTCACGCTGTCTCTGTTGGCAGTATAATAATGTTTGGTCATTTTCCTCTGTAAGAATATGATGGACATCATCGCTGATTATCGTGATAGAATCATAGAATCATAGAATGGTTTGGGTTGGAAGGGACCTTAAAGATCATCTAGTTCCAGCCCTTCTGCTGTGGGCAGGGACATCTTCCACTAGGTCAAGTTGCTCAAAGCCCCATCCAGCTTGATCTTGAACACTTCCAGGGATGGGGCATCCACCAACTTCTCTGGGCAACCTGTCTCTTACCAGCCTCAGTGAAGAATTTATTTCTTCTATCTAATCTAAATCTACTGTCTTTCAGTTTAAAGCCATTACACCTTGTCCTGTCGCTACAGGCCCTACTAAAAAGTCTGTCCTCATCTTTCTGGAAGACCACTTTAGATATTGGAAGGTTGTTACAATGTCTTCCTGGAGCCTTCTCCAGGCTGAACAACCCCAACTCTCTCAGCTTGTCTTCATAGGAGAGGGGCTCCAGCCCGCTGACCATCTTTGTGCCCCTCCTCTGGGCTTCTCCAGCAGGTCCGTGTCCCTCTTATGTTGAGGGAGAGCTGAACGCCGTACTGCAGGTGGGAGTCTCACCAGAGCTGAGGAGAGGGGGAGAATAATTTCCCTTGACCTGGTGGCCACACTTTGATGCAGCCCAGGATTCAGTTGGCTTTCTGGGCTGCAAATGCACATTGTTGGGCCACGTTGACCTTTTTGTCCACCAGCTCCCCCAAGTCCTTTTCCTCAGGGCTGCTCTCAATCCATTCTCTGCTCAGCCTGTATTTGTACCAGGGGTTGCCTCAACCCATGAGCAGGACCTTGCACTTGGTCTTGTTGAACTTCATGAGGTTTGCACGGACCCACCTCCTGAGAAAGCCTGTCAAGGTCCCTCTGGATGGCATCCCTTCCCTCCAGTGTGTTGACTGCACCACTCAGCTTGGTGATGTTGGCAAACTTGCTGAGGGTGTGCTCAGTTCCAGTGTCCATGTCGCCAACAAAGATGTTGAACAGCACCAATCCCAGTACAGACCCCTGGGGAATGCCACTTGTCACCACTCTCCACTTGGACATTGAAATGTTGGCCACAACACTTTCAGTGTGACCATCCAGCCAATTCCTTACCCACCAGGCAGTCCACCTGTCAGATCCACGTCTCCCCAGTTTAGAGATGATGACTGTAAAGTGATCTGAACAGATAAAACATTATCTCTTTTGAAAAAAGTGCACTTGAGGCACCTTCTACTAGGTAACCAAGGTGAGAGATACCTGCTTGTGTTGTCTTGATGTTCCTGTGCCTATCTTGTTTTCTGTACAAGCCACTCCTTGCACAGTGTCAAAAAATAAGTACATCTAAGAGTAGGGCCACACACCACAACCACTTCTTTCTTTTGTGCACAGCAGCATGTGATGGGACAGTTAATGGAGATCCCTGTACTTCCTTTGGTACTTCCTATCCATGAAGCAGAGGATGTTTTAGTAAAATAATCCGTCACCAATAGTACTGAAGAACTGTGCCATAACGTGTGTGCACATCATTAAATTCAAACAGATCTACAGCCGCATCTTGTTAAATTTATAACATTTGAAAAACTTAACTTTGAACTTTAACAGTGTCTAGTTAAAAGTTTTCAAAAGTAGCTTTGTGGGGCAGTTGGAGTAGGTGTGTTGGCATTTATAGAAAGGAAATAATTTAGCTGTTATTTTACTGTTGTATACTAATGAAAGTACTTAACTGAATGCTTTAAAGCATAATTGGATCCTTAATTATTTTATAAATTATTTTTTCTTCTGTGCTTTAGGAACATTTAGGACACTGGAGTCAGGGTCTGAAGAGCTCCATGCAAGATCCAAAAATGCAGGTGAGAGCTGTACACTTGTATTTTACTGTAGCTTCTGTCTAACAAAGTTAAATGAGCCTTCTGTCTTCCTTCTGCAGTTTAATGATCTAATTGACCAGTGGAGTACTGCATAAGGGCGGAATTGTACTTGCATCTCTCTGCAGTAGCATTACTTTGTGAGTCTCGACTATACTGATCTTGCAGAATGTCATTATCTTTAGCTCTCTACACTGTCAAATTTGGCCAACAGATTTGGAAAAGCTTGTTGGAAGAGCAGGCGAGTGGTGCAGTTGCTTTGTTTCCTCAGGGAAACCAAATGAGATAGGGGTGTGGTTTGAAGCTGAGCAAGTAGGGGAGGTTCCTGTTTTCTGGTGCCAGCACTGCCTTGTTTCCAAGCCTGGTGCTGTTTCCTGGTTTCCAGCAAACTCTTAAATGCAACACTTCTGTGTTAGCTGACAGGATATGACCCCTGGCTCCTCCCCACCCAGTTTCTCTGTGCCAACAGAGGTCTCCGGAGTGGTTTCATTTAACCTTCTGCAAATGCACCAGATGCACCTCCCTCCCTCTGCTTCCCTGTGGCTGCATAATGGCTTTACTTCATCTCTTTTTTTTGTTGTTGTCTGCTTCCTGTTTTCAGGAAGGTCAGACTTAAGATGCAGAAATCTGAGAAATGGCTTTTGTGGCTGCAGTGTATATGCACTTTCTTTTTACTGTATTCTGGGAGAGTCTTGAAAGAATCTTCCCTATCCATGTATAGAGCCTACTTTCTTTTTAAGTTACAGTAAATAGATAAACTCCTTCTCAAAACCAAGCTTTTTAGCTCAACTCCAAAACAGGGAGAATGGTCTCCATCAATACTTCAGTCTGACAGAGTAAGGCCTTGAAGCTTGGGTGCGTTTTAGGTAGGGGTTTGGTTGGCTGACTGCTGCATGGCGGTGTTAATGTCAGAGTTGTGTTCTTCCCTTTGTACTTCTCAGCAAGAGTATGTGTTTAGGAGAATGGATATCGCAGACATCTGTGATGCTTGGTTCTTGAAATCATGGGTAATTTCAGTTGGAAAAAAACTTTGGAGGTTCACCCCATCTGACCACTTGCACTCAGGCTGACTACCCCAGACTTTGTCTGTTTGAGTTGAGGTAATCTCCAAAAGTGAAGATCCCACAGCCTCACTGGGCCCCTTCAGGTGGTAATCACCCTCAGGCTGAAAATAATTTCCTTGGTAACTAATCAGAAGGTCCCTATTTCTTGACTGGTTTTTATTTCGTGGGGTTTGGTTTTTGGTGGTGTTTTTTTTTTTTTTTTTTTTTTAAAAAAATTCAAGTCTAAAGTGTTGAACTGCATAGAATTGTAGGAGAATTAGATGCCAATTCTCCTGGAACTGCCAGCAGTTTCAAATGAGGAATTTCAGTGTTACTATGGGGAGTGATAGAGCTATTGAAATACTTGCTTACTTTTTAAACATGACACTTAATCTTTATCCCTTAAATGGAATTTGATATAGCACTTACCAAGACAGTGCTTTCTTAACCCAAAAGAAAAAAAAATATTTTAAAACTATTCTTTGAATGTTAGAACATAAATAACTGTCTATGACTTAGTGTTAGCTTTATTAGTTGTGGTTCTGAACTAAATACATAAACAATATATCTGTTGTCTTTCCTTTTTAATCAAGTATTAAATAAATTGCAATATTTCTTCTGAAAACACTTGATCCTGATCCCATTCCCACTGGCTGCATATGCAGACACTAATGCATGTCTATAAAAATACGACAGCAGCAACCAGTCTTGCTGCCGAAAGAAGGAGTCCTATGATTTTTGTGCTGATAAAATTTTAATCTTCCTTCCTGTAGAGCAGGACTGATCAGTTCTGCATATAAACATATGAGAATAATTAGCAAAGATGACAGACACATCATCCATCTCTCACTCATAGATGTGCTGCTAAGAGATCAGAGACACAGCACAGTTTCTGCATCAGAACCTGACACATTTTCACTGCCAGGGCAGGTTGCCCACCCCCCCCCCACCCCCCCCCCGTTGTCCATGTGTTTTGCTGCTGTTTCTCTTATCAGCTGCATCAAATTGTTGCAGAAGGCAAAAAAAAAACCCAACAACAAAAAACCACCAAAAAACCCCAGGGGGAGTAGGGCATGATAGACAGGAATCTGTTTGCCTTTTTGTGGGTGATCTTACAAAGTAGCCCACTGGGTAGCATGAACTGAAATAGCTTGGACTTGAAGGTTTTAATCTTTGTAATGCTGGCGGCAGTCTGCAGTGCTGAGGATGCTCTTTGTAGCACCTCTGAGATTTGTGTTGTGCTCCAGAAATCTGTGAAGGATGAGGCAGTCCAGTGCATTCCTAGGTGCTCTATATTGAGCACAGTGCCATGATTTTTGTTTCAGTGATCACAAAGCTTGAAGGTAACCTGGTGGAAGTAGAGTTTCCTAGACCTCACTGGTATCTGAGTCCAGGTGATTTTTCCATCTGTAGCAATGGTTAACTTACTGCTATTACAAGAATAGAAACCATTTTCCTTCAAGTATACAAAGAGGGGTGTGGAACATCTCTCCATGGCTGCCTGGTGCATTGACAGGGGAGAGGGTACATATCCTGGACCAGCTTAGTTCCACCAGAAGCCTTACTTGAAGTGGAACTCTCTGCCTGCTTGATACTGCTCCCCATCTAAGTAATCTGTTCTGGCTCTTTTCCTGGCACTCCCAATTGCACTAGCAACACATACGTGGGATATGCACATGGGTAAGATCTCAAAATCCACTAAATGTAGTGCTTATAGGAATAATATATTTAACTTTTAATCACTAAATAATCTACTTACTTGTTTTGCAAGGTTTACAAAGATGAAAAGACTGTAGTCATCAAGGATAAATATCCCAAAGCACGTTACCACTGGCTTATCTTACCATGGGACCCCATTTCAAGCCTGAAGTCACTCACCAGGGACCATCTTGAACTCCTGGAACATATGCATACAGTTGGGCAGAAAATGATTGAACAGTGCCCTGCCAGAGAGAGTCTGGAGTTCAGACTGGGCTACCATGCTATACCCAGTATGAGGTAAGACTTAGATGAGTCATCGGGGGGACCCTGCCCTGGTTATACAGATTTGGGGCTGAATCTGTAACGTGATCTGGCATTGCTGAAGAACAACTAATCCTCCAGAACACTGCAAACAGTTTGGTCTCCAAGTCCTTTGGGTGCAGCTGTGTACTTGCTGTGTATGTGCTGATGAGCCACACAGGCGTCTTGGGTCTAGTGGGAAATGCCTGTGGGATTCCCCTGGCAGAAGTCTGTCACTGGGGCTACTGTATGCCTGTGGTTCAGTCCCAGCAAAAGAGACAGCACTGCCAATGCTAGTGCTAGGGCATCCCCCATCCCAGGGCACCAATCTGGGATCAGAGAGTGACTCTTAGGCCTATCAGGTCCTGCCAGATCCTGAGCAGGGATCTGAGTCTTGTGTGTAAGTCCAGGTCTTACAGCGTCCAGATGCCTGTGTGTATTGCAGTCTGTGTTCCCAAGTTGTTCAGTTCTTGAATGAAGCTTTGAGTCCCTGATCGAGTCCCGTTCAGGTACTCTACGAAGTTTAAACCTTTGGTTTATTAAACCCCCTGTCTCTGCCTTTTTGGAAGCTAGCAGGGATTAGACTGTAGTTAGGGGCCACTGGAATATGCAGGCTAGTGACCTTGGCTGTTTAAGTGACCTTGATGCTTGGCATGAGACAGTGCTTCCAGAACAGATCAGTTTTCTTCTGTCGCAGGACTATGAGTCAAACGTAAGGCTGACCCACAGTCCCAGCATCGGCTGGCAGTCCAGCCTTGCCTGAGTTGTGTTTGCAATGGGGACTACTGCAAAAAAACATCAAGCATTAACATTATTCTCTCTTATCTCCACAATATATTTGCTTCAGTCAGCTACATTTGCATGTAATCAGCCAGGATTTTGATTCTCCGGCCCTGAAAACCAAAAAGCACTGGAACAGTTTTACCACAGACTACTTCTTAAACTCTGAAGGTAATGATTACAAAAGGTATTTCTTAACAGGTAATCCTGCTTGTGGGTTCTGGCTATGGGCTTTTTTTCCAAACAAATGTGTAAGCTGTGAATTCTATTCTAGTAAGTGATAGGTTTTGTGTAATTTCAGATATTGGGGGAATAGCACTAAGTAGAAGTCAACGGAATTTTGTGACTGGTTTAAATTAGAATGCAGTGATGACATGCTGTGCATGCAAATCAGTGCACAGAGATTCTGCAGTGTCATGTGTTTCATGATGCCACATGGTCCCAGTACCTCTGATCTCTTTATTTTTTTTGCAGATGTGATAGAAATGGTAAGAAGCAAGGGAAAAGTGATGGTGAAAGATCATGCCTCTGAACTTCTCAAATTGCCCCTCAGATGCCACTGTTGCAAACAACAGCTGTCCACTATCCCACAGTTAAAGGAGCATCTCAGGAAACACTGGCCAAAATGACTTTGCAAAAAACCATCTTACAACCCATCTTCAGATTTCAAGGCTAAAACTAAGACCTGGAAATGCTGGTGGACATGTATGGTTTTTGTTAACTGGAATGACTATACTGTGGGAAAAAGTACCCTGGATGAGGCAGCATACTAACTTTGTAATAGCTTAGCCAAAAAACCCTTGTAACAACCCAACATAAAGTGACTTGCGAAATTCAAGGTGTGTTTGCAGCTTTGTGGTACAGCCACACTGATCTGTACGTGAACCAAACTCTGGAAGAAGTGTTTTGTTTGGGTGAAAGGATTTATTTTTATTCAGAAGCTGAGGTGTTGAGCCTGAGGAAAGAGACAATGATTTAGAGGTCTTTCTCTTGATGTCTTCAGCCTATCACTGAAATTTCCTTTGAGTGATACGTTTCAGAGGCTGCTGTGGCTGACAGCAAAACTGTAAAAGGGGAATGTACTGAGGGAGTATGGGTAGGATCATCAGCTACAGTGTGCCACTTTGCTGTGCCACACCATGGCTTGAGATTTCAGTGCTGCTGAACTTCCCTGTAGCTACGGAACAGACACCTCGCCTCACCAGGGTGCCAGCACAGTCACTGCTCAGGCTTTAAGAGGGGCAGCCTCTGTCATGTACAAGGATTCTGATTTATATACAAAAATACATGTATAATACACAATGACCAGCTTTACTGCTCCCAGAGTAATAAACTATCAAGGCTTGCAGTTACTTGGCTGCATATGTTGAGGTTGGTACAGAAATTGTGTGGTTTAATGCTGCCCTGTTTCTCCACATTGGGGATTTTGGTGAGCCCCTGTCATTCAGTTGTTGTCAAGATGTGAAATCCCAGATAGGCAGCAAAGCAGGAGTAATAAAAATCTGTTTCATGGTCCAGAACTGGTTTGTAGGGTTCAGTTTCATTCGAAGCTCATCTTTGACTTGTTAAGCAAGATGTCCTCTGGTGAAATGACTTCAACAGGAAGAGCACATAGACCTTTTGTTATACAAGGAAAACACTGTTTGTAATTCTTGGTAATGTATTCTGTGGGTAGCAGGCGTCCTCTTCTGTGCCCCCATAGAGCTGCATGTTATTGCGTGCACTCTGATGGTAAATACTGACCTGTTGCTGCAGGAAAAGAACAAAGATGTTCCTGTAGTGGAGGGGGTGGACAGTAAGGGTGGGGGGTTGGCTGTGGCCTAATTCGAAACACCAGTTGCACTTTAGTTTTTCCTGATGTTAGTAAAATTATGCCTTAATTTAGAAAGCAAAATTAAACTAAAAAACCCACCCATAAAAATGACAATTGCTTTGTTTAGGGATTCGCTCTTGACCCAGTCAAACCAGGGCTTCACTTGGCCCCGAGGTGTAGTTATGCTAACGCTTAGCAACAGGAATTATTTTGGGCCAAGAGCAGTTGCAAATGCTAGAGAACTGTGGTTTTCCCCGCACGGCAGACACAGGCCAGGCAGGAAAGCCAGGCTGCTTCACAGTTACATGCGCTGTTCATGCCCCGTGGCCTGTCACATCTGGGTGGGGGTCATGTTCTTTAGTTAGTACCTCCCAGAGCAGGTGAAAGTGAAGCACAAACACTGCAAGTCACAGTTGTCACACACTTGCATGCGGAGCACTGGTTTCTGAGGGGCCACCATATGTATGATGTCATAAGTCAGCAGCGTTGGCAGAACTGCTGCCATGAGTGCCCCAGGTGCGCATCTGTTGCTTGCATTGACCCTGGGTGGAGTGGTGGCAGGGCAGTGGTAGTAACAAGTGTGTCCAGCACTCACTGTATGAAGCCATAGCTGCACAGAAAAGGTCTGCAAGAACAGCTGCAGCGGCCACAAGCAGTTTGAAGCCTATAGGAGACAGCCACGTATCTATGACCAAGGGTAGCCTCAAGGCCATGAAGAAAACTAAAATGGTAGCTGTAGACATTGGCACTGGTTACTTCCAGTGTTGCTTTGCAGGGGATGCGTGGCCTTACTACACTGCTTCATCTACAGTTGGGAAGCCCATACAGGAGACTGGGAACAATCAGAAAGAAACCTTTGTTGGTTTCTTTCTGTTAGCAGCATACCTTTAGCACTCATCAACCCAGGAAGACATGGCATACTGGTGGATTGGAACCGTGTCCGAGATACTTTGGAATGTGTCTTCTGGACAGAGATGAAGACTCAGCCAGAGGAGCATGCTGTTCTGGTGTCAGTGCCTCCCCTGTGTTCCATCACTGACAAGGAGAGAGATGCTGAGATGATGTTTGAAGGACTGCATGTGCCTGCTGTCCACATTGCCTACCAGTACTGTTTATCCATGTACTCTTAGGGAAAAATGTCAGCTCTTGTGGTGGAAAGTGGCCATGGTGCTTTGCATGTGGTTCCATCTATGAAGGTTAGATTATACGTAGCATCACTGGGAGAGTAGATTATGCTGGCTTGGACATCACATGTTATCTCATGAATTTACTAAATGAGTCTGGAAACGTGTTCACAGCTCAACATCATATAAAAGAGAACTTCTTACACTTCTCTGGATCTTACACAGGACTTGAGTTTGCCTGTACAGAAACAAGTGGATTATGAGCTGCCAGGTGGACGTGTTGTCACTGTAGGCAAGGGGAAATTCCTTGGTGGTGAAGCGCTCCTCAAACCAGCTGACAGCAGCAAGGGCTTTTGCAGCTGATGCTCACCTGTCTCAAGAAGTGTGATGCTGATGTCAACAAAAAAATGGTGGGAAACACCCTGCTGTGCAGGGGCAGCACTATGATGGACGGCTTTGCTGACCAATTCCAGATGGAACTGGCCAGGATGTGACCCAGTGACCACCTCGTCATAGCTGCATCTCCTCAAAGAAAGTCTTGTCTTGACTGGTGGGTCTGTTCTGGCCTCACTCCACTCTTTCCAGGAGCTCTGGGTTTACTGGAGTGAACATGGAAGAACATGGTCCTTCCCACATTTTTAAGAAGCGCTTGTGAGTAAGACACTGGGTGCCTTAAAAAGATCAGTGTCATCACTGTGCCTGAACCAAATCAAAGAGAACCGCCCTTCACCTTTTGCTGCAATTAGAGATTTCTGCTAGAGCTGTGTTATTTTTGTGATACTGTGTGCCTGAAATAGTTTCTTTCTTTTGTATTTAATGAAGCTTGACAGCAGACAGGTGAGAGAATGAGGCTTCCATACAGCCATGTTTGTTCAGGCATTGGGAAATTTCTCAAGTGAACTCTGTATTTCTGCATTAATGGCTTACTTTAATTCCTGCTAACTGCATCTGTTTGTAAGAGCTTCCACAGAGCTCAGAAGAGCAAACTCAATGCGTCTGTAAAGACAGCAGCTAAGGCAGAACGTATTTCAAGATGGCACGCACCACCAAGAAAGTAAAAGAGCATCCCAGTAGAAATCAAGGGAAAGCAGACTCTTGGCCACTGCTGAAAAGAAGCTAAGGCTCAGCAACTGCAGGAGCAGGAGGCAGGACACCCCTGTGGAGGCTCACACACTAGGTGATGCTTCCAGCTCCACTGCTGCTCAGTCAAAGTTCACTCAGGAGGGAGAAGGGTCGTGGAAGCCAATGGAGTTCAGTGATGAATTACCATATGCATGATTTAGAAGACTGGTCTTCTGCCTGAATGGCAGATTTAAAGTGATTGTGCTGTGACAGAAAATCAGAAAAACCCATATACATACATTAAAGGAACTGCTGTGTTTAGGCACAGGCATGAAATCTCAGTAAGCTGGCAGTAGTTTTACCTTTTCTTGGGTTCTTTGAAGAGGGAATCTCTTTTTAGGCCATAGATCAGACTGCATAAGACCTCAGCATTTCCTGGCATCAGGAAATTTAGCAATGTCAGGAACTAGCAGCGTCAGTGTCACATTTCAGGTGCAGGGCCAGAGCCTTCCATACCTTGGAGAGGACTGCAGACTCCATCATAACCACTTTCTTCAGGTCTGTTCAGACTATGTTCTGCTGCCATTCTGAAGACCCAGATCCACTAAAACACTCCTACCCTGTGCAGCTTTTCATGTGTTTTGCCATCCTGGGGCTTTACTCTTGGAGTATCTCTTTCCGGTGTAGTTATGGTACTTGACAACAGGCTTAAGCCATACCCACACCGCTCAGAATATGCAACGTAACTCAGGACAGCTGGAAATAAACCCACTCCAATGCTTCATGCAACACCAACAACTACGTATACCGCTCTGCTACAACAACCCAAAGCCAGTACAGCACATACAGTGTGAGCCCACGTGGCCATCCCAACATGATGGAGTTCCCGCATCACAACAACGAAGATCTGCAGCACCAGGCACACGCTAACACCATGCGGTGAGCACACAGCCCACTGCTGTGTCATCGGACACCTCCAACAGACAGGAAGTGCCTTGCTTGTGCTGGCATTCTTCCACAGCACCTAACTGAAATGGCTTGCACTGAACACAGCAGCTGCCAGCTCAAAATTAACTAAGGGATGGTTTCCAGTGTCCCCTGCAGAGCTTGTCCCCTTCCTCTCCTCCCAGGACTGCTGCTCTTACTTCCAGAGTCAGGCTGCAGAAGTATTCTGGGGTAAAATCAAATTCTCAGGTATGAGGTTAGATCATTCCCACCTGAAACAGTTCTGCAGCAGCACATAGCATAATCACGGTACAGCTGCTTATCTGTCAGTGCCATACAGCAGCATTAGCTGATCTTTAAACTCAAATAATTTTCTGTGACACTTGACATCCCCCCACCCCGCTTTTATTCATATTTTCCTCTATGCAAGATCTTCCTGGTGCAAATGGGCACACTTCCAGGATAGTAAAAGGCTGTTGGTACTGCAGGGTTCACTCTGATCTAACAAAGCGATTCTGATGAGAATCTGCTATTACCAACACCCAGCTTCAATAGGGAAAACACAACTAACGTGTTCAGTAACTACAGCAATTTGCTGTTCATACAGTGATATCTCTAAACCAGGCTGAACAGCTTAAAATGTGACCTGCCATCATGGCAGTTACCACCCATGAGAGGGAGCGATGGCAGAGAAGATAGTCCATCCAGCACTGGTGGAGTTGCTTCGTCCAGAAGAGAGGGAACAGTGGTGGGAGATATTGGATTCAACCAGCAGCAGAGCTGCACATGCTGTTACTGCCCAGCCTCACTAACCACCTCTGCAGTGGGATATGAGTGGCTGTCCCCATTGGCATGTTGCCATACAAGTCATAGTCACAGGTGCATCAGGTGGAGGGCCCCTGAACGTGCACAGTCCTAGGAACAGTGTATCAGAAATGCCAGGACAGCAATAGTTTCTGTAAAGATGTAATGAAATAATATGAAAAGTTAAAGAGTTCAGAGTCCACTGGGGTTCCTTTGCTTCTATTTATTGGAGAAGATGCAGCTTCCATTGTAGATTTTTATTGAGTTTTGGTGGAATCAGTAATTCCGGATCTGCAAGGCAAACAAGACCAGTGTCATAACAGTGGGTAACAGCAATATGGTTTCTTTAGAAGCTGTCAACTACTTTGTTTACTTTTCTTTACATCAAAGGACACCGAGAAGTCTGTGGCACAGCACTTCCCTTTAGTAACTGATGACCAGCCTGCACGGAAAAGTGACCCCAGCAGAACCGCTTACAAAAATAAATCTCTGGGGCAAATCAAGTCCCCCCTCTGTTAAGTGTTACCATTCAGAATGAGAAGGCAACCATAAATGGCAGGAAGCAGAACTCTGTCAGGACTGGGACATCATACACAACAGCCAGCTGGTAGTGTTAAGTATCAGTACGAGGCATGTAGTTTTCCTCGGAGCCAGCCCTGGCAAGTGGCAATAGGCAGGTCACATCTAGATGTTTTCTCCATGCAACTCCAGTACTAGTAGGGGAAGAGACTGCAGGACTAGTGGGGAAGAGGGAAGACAGAAGGGAGGTGTGACTAGCCCTTGCTGCATCTCTCAGTCCTAAGTTTGTATTAACTGCAGGGACTTCAAGAAGGCAAACACCACGACAGATGGTAGCCTGGCCTGGTCAAGAACCTGGCCTAGCTGCCAAAGCCAGACAGAAAAATTCAGTGGGTAAGTTATAAGCAGAATTATCTAACACACTCTCTAAGAAATCAGACTTCCAATTCCCTCACAACAGACAGGCAGTACACACACAGGAAGCCAGAAACACAATTCAGACCATATTGGCACAGGACTCCAGACCAAATAAAACCTTATTAAGAGGGCTGCTTACTTGCCACAGGGCAGTAGGATACAACACAAAAGCAAGAAACTCCTCCAACTGACCAAATGCTACAACTGTTGGCAGTTAGCAATGCTTGGGAAGCCTCAAAGCCCACTGACAGCATTGACATTTCACACCCACACCTAACTCAGAGCCTCAACTAACCTTGTACAATAGGAGTCATCATCCTTTTCTGCTGATAGGCAGCCATAATGCTGTTTGCAGTTGAATTGGGTCCCAGGACCTGTGTGAAGGAGCAATACCCATGTTACAACTTGCACAAAGCAAGGCTAAGAGCAGGGATACCTACAAAGAAAACTCTGCTGTTAAGTCTCCAAAATCAGAAGCAGCTGCCTGCAGGAGTGAAAACACTACAAACTGACCAGGAGTATGTGATCAAAGCCTGGTAATGTCTCAGAAAAGTTAGCACAGAGGCTGAAAGAGAGAACTACTTTTGGACAGCTTCTCAGGATGCAGAACCCTTACGGCAGCACCTACTTCTTCACAGCACAGTAAGTGTCATGACTCTGGACTACTTTCATTACAGTGCCAGCAATATTTGAAATTAGTCACAGCTGAGTCTGTGTGAGTCTCAGCTCCCTGTCACATAGAACAGTTTTAATCTGTCCTTAGGGTCTTGCTTATCAGTAATTAGGGAGAAGATACTAGGGACTATCTTGTGTTCACCATGAACACTCAGAAATTTGTGTTATAAACATATATAAGTGCAGTCATGATTTCCCTATTCTACATTAAGCTGAAGCTTAGAAGGCTGACATAACCCTTCTTTTTGAAAAAAAAAAAAAAAAACCAACACCCAAACCTCATTACGATATACTGGTTCAGACTAAATTGACCAGTCTGGGTAGCTTGTCACTTCACAATACCAGGTTAGACAACCACTACTCCAATATGTAAAAGCTGTGCTAACACTTCAACCATCACGCTTAAAATAGAAAACAAGTGCTCCTATGTTCTACAGATTGCTTAAGATACAGCTTACAAAAAGAAGTCACCACTAGGACAAGGTAACACAAGCCTTACGAGACCGCTACATGTCCAACGTGGCTTTCAGTACAAGGCACACAGCAGGCTATACCTGTTGTACATATCTAAAGTGTACTGACTTGGTCTGAAAAGCCAGGGAAGGATTCTGGACTCTTTGCTGGAGAACGCAAATTACTGCTGAATACTTGGTATTGTATAGCAAGTGTGATAGGTACTGCAGATGAACACAGACCGGGTTGACACAGCTCTGCTGCAGGTCTGGAGTCCAGATTTCTGGGATCGAGGTCTCTATCAACTGCAAAACATCTTCCAGGGCTTGCTGCAGTGCCCCAGCTTGTTCATCATAACCAAACAGCACAAGCTGCTTCAGAAGGATGTGTATGTCTCCTGCAGGAGGGAACAGAAGCACAAGCAATAGCAATTAAAACAGGTATGCTAAACAAACAGCTGTATTTCTCTGGTATCAGGGCACAGGAAGGGGAGCAGTAAATTAGAACTGGTTCTGTCCCTACCCAGCCCCTACAGCGCCTGTGTCTAAATGTGAGATAAATCTGTCATGGCACTGACAAGGTCTCATTTCTCTGCTCCCAAACTTAAAATGTGGAGAGAACGCATTATTACATGTTCTTCCAGGCACAGAGGCAGATCAACTAAATCAAGGTCCAACACAGATGGTCTTATGAACCAGGCAGCTTCTCTCCCCAGCACACCCATTCAGAACAAGAGGGGGCACACTGCCTCAGCTGTCCTCACAAGCTGTGGAGCGGATTAAGATCAAGTGTCCTACCCTTCACAGTCTCAACAGCACGAACATTTTCTCCCAGGACTTCCAGAAGTGCCGTATCTTCAAAAGGACTCCCCTCCTTCAAGCTGTATCTCTTGCGCTCAGCTTTGCGCCGGTTCTTTGAGGATCGTCTGAAAAGGAGGATGCTTAATTATAACGCGCACAATAGGATTAGCTCTAACAGGGTAAATCTGAAGGAACATCAATGGTGCGCATGAAATTTGTTACTCAAGTCCTTACTCTCTCCAGTGAGAGAGGATTGCATATAACTTTATGTATCTTTGTTTTCAATGCTACTCAACCAATATCCTTTGTGGTCTGAAACACAAGTCAGTAGTTGGTCTGTTTCTCTGCTATGAAGTAGACCGCTCTATGTTCCAGCAAGGTTAAGGCACTGCTCTAAGCTCAAAGTAGGGTAAATTGTTTGGCAGTAGTCACTATCAGGCAAAGCTGAGCTCCATCTAAAACAATTGGGTGCTAGGGTCTGTGTTGCCTGTGCACAGTTTAATTTCTGCTATCTCCACAAGCTATGCACTAATAAGGCTCAGCTCCTGCCCACTATCACAGGAAAGCAACTGCTCATCATAGGCCAGTACTAGCTGCATAACGTCCCCAAACGATAAGCACACTCTGACACTGGTATGCTGAATACTATGGTCGCATTTTCTTCTTCTTTTCATCCGGGCCACAGAAAAAGCCCTAAAAAGTCCACACTTTTCGCACAACTGTATTTTTCCACATTTCAGCTATGGAATTCAGAAGTGATCCCACAGACTACGCTGGCCTCTTAACACACCGCACCTCACACGCAGCTGGCATTCTCAAGAGCACTCAAAAGAAACGCAGACGCCCGCTGGGGGAAAACATAGGTATGACATATAGTAGCAATCTCCACCCATTGAAGTGCAGAAGAACACCCATCAAGGACAAAGAGCACAAGCCACATGCACAAGCTGTTAATGTTTGAGGAGCTCTGCCCATATTCTGTGTCAAGCTTCCTATCACCAGCTTCTCTGGCAACATGCCCAACACCCACAGAGCCAGCTCCTGCGCAAAGTCTGTGTTCTCAGCTCCTCTGCTGGGCATTCAGTTCCTGTTGCACTAGTAGCTTCTGGCATTTTCTGCTCTCTCCCTCCTGGTAAAGAGTTAGAGTAACCACAGAATGCCTGTAATTAAAGCAGCTTCAAGGCATGCACAGCTGCAAGGAGAGGCATGCCAAGTATGAGCAAGCTGCACTCCCAAATGCTGATGCCAGGGCAGCCACTACCCAATTTGGAGGCAGATACCTACGCTGATATTCTTGAATTGCTGTGTGAATATTTGCTGTTCATGTCACTGGCTGTCACAACACTGCTGGTTTCAGAAAAAAGATCCAATTCTGGGCAATTTGGCGTTTCATAATCTGCAAAACATGTTAACAGCTGTCACAGTACGGAAAAAGGTCAGTTTTTCCAAGTTTCTCTCTGGGCAATCTCTGTAGCTTGTTGGAGAAGCAGCTTGGGCAGATTCATTTACCTGCTGGCATTTCACAGCCTTAGAAGCTCTTAACTCCGCTCAGCCAGCACACAAGAAGGAACAGTAACTGCGAGAAGAATGCTCCTCTGCCCTGGTGAGGATTGTGATATTAAACAGCACAATGAGAGGGATGACAATCTCAGTGCAGCAGATCTGGACCAGGACAAAGCATTCTGCTTTCAGAAAATGTCCCTGAGCCTGTGTGAGCTGGCAGGTGAATCTGCACAAAGGACACGCTGAGCACTGTCTGACCCAGCCAAGCTGGCACTGTGGAGACAATGCTGTGTCATTTTGAAGAGCTTTCAGGTGCATTTTGATCCCACGAAAGCTGTGACACAGCTAGCACTGAAAATAAAGCTGTCTTTACAGAATAAGCAAGGTCAATCTCACATCCTAAATATGGTGTGAGGAAGGCGTGAGAAGAATGCCGTTCTGCTGTTGTAGATACCACCTGAGCTAGAAGAGAGCACAGCTACACCAGAGCAAATGGAAATCACAAACAAAAATCAGTTACTTATGCAGGAGAAAGTCATACGCATTTCAATACCAACCCTGCAGGCTCTCACAAGCCTTCTCCTTCAGCTCTCGGACGACTTGCAGACGAGTCTTATGGTGAAGAAATGCTGTTTTCTGAGAATCTAGGAAGATCATCTGACTTCTCTGAGCTGCTTAGTAAGAAAATCAGAATATGAACATTTGTGCAAAAGAACCAGAAAAGCGTATTTTTTACATAAGAAATTGGAAGGAGCACAGTCCTTCAACAAGCTCAGAAATCATCAGGTGCAAAGCACACAAAAGAACTCAAGTGGAAGGAAATTCAAACCTTGTAATACAGGAGCCCACTGAAAAAGATACACCTGGATGTGGACTGAATTAACCTGCCAGAGAAACATTTTCTAGAACAAGAGTCTGTTTCTGATACAGGAAGAACAAAAAGCTCTGTGGCCAAATCTCTTTACATTCATTAGATTCAAATTAAAGAAAAGAATCCCTCAACTCATAACGCCTACTGCCCATAGCATGAAAAGCAAAAGCAACCAATTGTAACCAACCATCCCTTCTGGACGGAAGGGATAATACAGCTATCAAATCATATTTTTCAAAAACTACTCCTGCTAGCCATTTTCTTAGCCCATAGCTTTCTGCCACATGTGCTCTGGAACACGGACTGTCCTGCTTCTTCATGGACATGCAGACACAGACACTCTTGCAGTTTGTGACTGTGTGGTCTGAAAAAGCTCAAACAGAGCTTGACTAAGCTAAGAGTCCATGACACTGCAGGGCTTCAAGCTGCATCGAGCAGAGCCAAATGCAGTTAACTGGGCAGCATCAGTTAGGCAGAATCAAAGCATCCTTTCATTCAGCTTCCAGTACTGGACAGCTGTGACTTCCTACAGACCCAGTAAAGACCTTCTTCAGCCTCTACAGCACCGAGAAGTCTCAGATTCTTGCACTGATTCACCTTCCAGAATAGCAGGTCTGAAGTTGGTCTCCAAGATATCCAGTCTACCATACTTGTGAATCTGGATCAGGGAAAGGAAACAAAGTACTATTTAAGGATCTAACTCAGATCCTACCCCTCTGTTCATGCAGTCTAAGAAGTATTTCCACTCTGGTTCTTGTGCTTTGAAATGTCTTACCAGTCTTAAAGCCTCTTCCCAGAGAGCCCCTTCTAAGAGCTGGACAACAGCCTCTTCATAGTCCTAGAAGGAAATAGGCTAGCAGGTTAGCAATACACGTTCAGGTAGCACCTACTCAGATGCACATTTCTATGCAACAGTACCACAGTCAGGACATAGCACAGTACTATGCCAGGTACTACACCAAACAATGTTACTTCTCCCATGCTGATGGGAAATCCCTCTGGAACTTCACCTTCCTTACTTCAGCCCCATGCTCCATCTCTCCTAGACAAAAAGCTTTTTAGACCAAAGCAGACGCAGCTTCGTGAGTAGCAAAACTCAGGGACACAGCATTCACCCCCATCCTGATCACTGCATCACCCAGACCTGCTCTGCCCTCCTGAAGAGAGACCATGGCACACTGTTTTTCTGTCAGCATGTGCGTAGTCACATGTGCCCCAGGAGAACAGAGAAAACACAGATAGTGCATTTCTCTGAGAGAGGATATTACTGGGGCACAGACAGGAGGGTGACTACATTACCTGAGTGTACTGCTCCAGGAGTACGGCTGCCTCTGCATGCTTTCTCTGTTCAGCCAGTTTTCCTACAAGAAAAGGTGGAATTCAGCCTTTCAGAAGCATATGGATTTTGTGCCACACAAAACTACAAAGTAGAAGAAAAACCCACTCACTGAAGCACTTTCTACCTGCTCACCCACTTATTTAATCGGCCTGGTAAAAAGAAGGGCTGCCTTACGCCAAGAAATCAGTAACTTGCAACATCATCAGCCAGGTGCTTGTGAAATTGCTGTTGCTCATCTGCAAAGGCCAGCTGGAGAGCATACACCCCCCAGTCTAAGGCAGAAATAGTGAGAAGTCTCTTGAGTGGAGGGGGGCAGGATGTAAAAAGGAAACCTCTTTTGAAAGCTTCAGTGTATAGCAGCCTTGCTGTCTGCAAGGAGCACTTTGCCACCTGCTTGCTCTCTGTGGTATGGACAGCCACTGAGTTTGTGGGATTCAGGGCTTCTAGTCTCCTTAAAGTCAGAACCAGCTTTGACAGTGGTTAGTACGTTCCAATGCAATGTAAGACAGCAAGTGATATACAATATCAGAAAGAGAAAGGAAAGCAATCTCATCCAAGACAGCTTGTGTCTGCTCATTTTGCTAAATCACAGTTGTGATTTAAGATGGGCACCAGAAAAAGGCAGGACATGAAGGATCTAAATTGCATTAAGTGACAGAAGAAGAAAATACTGGACTATCCACAACTCTGGAAGACTACAATCCCAGAGGCCATATTCCCACTGCGTAAATAAGCCCTTCAAAAACTCTGCCTCTGAGTAAAGAAGAAGTCAGGATGATGCTCCATTTCTCATGCTAAAATTTATGCCAGGTCCACTATACATCTCACAAATGCAGTCTGGTATGTCCTAGTGAGCACAAATTCTGAAAACAGCTACTTTTTTCTCCTGCTGGTCCTAGCTGCTAACAGTCTTTAAGCAGAAAAAAGTAAGACACAACTCTGAATTATTCGATAGCCTTTGAAGTCTGTGACTAGGCATAGTACTTATGTTAATATCTAGAGGCCTCAGTCATGTCAGACACATCGAAGAGTCTCCATTCCCTGAGGTTAACCAAGGAGACAATTTGGAATAGCAGTTCAGCAACCAGTTGCAAGGAAAAAGTGCAAGAAACAGTCAGCATGGGGCAGCCAAGGCCACAGCTAGCTTGGCAACTCCTGTGTGCCTACCAGCTCAGCTCCAACATCTCTTGGTTCCACTGAGAAACAAAGGTGTTGTGCAATTGTACAAACCCTTGGGAAACATGGGATCTTTGTTCTTCCTTTAAGAAAAATGCTGCTGAAGACTGAGGTTTTCACTAAATTTTATGGAAAATCAAATGAACGAAAATAACAGCAGCCAGTTTTGCCCTGCACACTTTGATCTCCTGAAGGCCTACCTGCCATGCTTTGTGCCAGGCTGGACACCTTATCCTTCGTGTAACCAAGCTGTGATGCCATGCACAGGGCTTGCTGCCAGCTGCCACTGTTCTGAAAAGCATCAAGTGCTTTTGCAAAGATGCCAGCACGAGCAAATATCAGTGCAGCCTGTTCATGTAGCTGCTTCTGAATCAAGTACTCCCCATATGCATCACTGATATCCTGCAAGAAAGTGACAAGAGAAACAAGAAATCAGCTGTAGAGCCAGTAGCAGTCCTCCATTAGCAAAAATTAAGTGCCCATCAACAAAAGTCTACTTCCTCCTCCCCCAAGGTACTCCAGCAAAAATGTTTCCACTTTTAACTTTGTGTCCAGCCAAGGGCTGATGATTAGCACATGGAGACATTTCACAGAGCTGAAGCAAGAGACACTGGGTGGGTACCTATCTCCCCACACCAAAGGCTGGGTAAACTACATACTGCAGGAAACCAGTTCCTTCTTCCCCACTCACATGAATGGTTTTTCGTTAGACAGTTTCCCTGACCCAGCTTACTTCAGCAGTTAAATACTGGCACAAGGGACTATGCAAGTCCTGCAGCTCTCTAGGCACACAAGCTGCTGTGAATCAATACCCTGAACCTCATTACAATAGGCAAAGCTCACAATCTCTATCAAGAAGCGGCAGGTGGGTTTGACTGGAAACAAAGACTCCCAATGAGCCAGTTGGGAACAGTCCTTCCCCATGGGGAGAGTCATTTCTGCTTTCACTGTGTTGCAAACAGATTGAGTTTCTGTATTTCTCCTCTTACTTCTTCATCTACTTTTTACAAAGGCCTGTGTCTTACTTACAATATCTAAATCAAATTACATTAAATGCATTCATTTACATTTTATCTCAGCCTTGAGCAAGCTAAAGTTCTTCATTAATACTGAAACCAGTAGGGGGACAGTATGTGCTAGGGAACAGCACATCTTAAAAGTGTGCCAAGCTCTCCAGCACTCTTCAGACTAGTTTAAAGATAACAAAGTGTCCTCATACAACCTGCAAGTGCCAGACAGAAAGCTGGTATCACAAAGGTGAAGACAGGAAGAAAAGTGTTTCTGTGGTAACAGGAGTTCTCCAGCACACCACAGGACAGTGCAGCAGAAAATGGACTCCCAGGTGTTCTGTGGGCCACAGGATCAAACACCTAACAGCCACTCCTTTGATCACCAGACCTTGCAGGGTTAATGCTGAGAGTCATTCCAGCTATTATCTCAGAGGAGGGTCTTAGACAACTAAGGAATAACAATGACCTGCAGAGCCTGAACACAACCAGCTGCTCTCTCATTCCCACCCTCACTCAAGGTGTTGACGACATGCAAACACACACGTGAGACTAAAAGTGTGCACACTGCAGTGTCACATGCTTACAGACCTTGTACTCCTGTGTGCTGGAGGAGTACAGCTTCAAGGCTTCACAATACTGATTCTGATCCTTCACCAAGTTCAAAAGTTCGGAGAAGTGTTCAGGACCTGCAGAAATAATTTATTTTTCATAGCAATAAAAGAGAAAGCGCAAGTCTCTCACAGCTCCCTGCCAGTCTGGGTTCACTGGATCAAGAAGCAACTAGAGGTGCTTGTGTGGAAGAGCACACAAGCACCTATTCTGCTATTGTAAAATCAAGGTATTCTCTTGCTCCGGTTCTGCCAGCAATATTGACTGGGGACAAGTCACCTACCACAGGAACAAAACAAAACTTATGCTTCGCAATCACAGAGCAGTACACATCCTTGCTCCTTTCTGCCCATGCCAATGTACACTACAAAAAACACGTAACAAAAGTAAGTTAACCATCCACTATCAGGAAGTAAGATGACCTTGTGCAATCCTTCTCTTTCCTCAGCTATTTCCCCCTAAAGGCTCTCCAAAACGGTTATGTTCCACTACAGAAATTCTCCTTAAAGATGCTGCACGTGCAGGACACCTACCACATCTGCTGAGGTGCCCAAGAGCTTTTTTGTATCTCTTCAAGTGCCTGTCTATTGTATATCGCTGATAATTGGTTTCCATTTTCCGGAGGGTATTTAAGAAGGGCAAATATTCTTTTGGGTCCTGCAAAGAATAATAAAAACCCGTTGAGCTAATCCAGTAAGATCCTTATTTGGCCCCTATCTTCACCAAGAGACAGTCCCATATTTGAAATTGTACAATAATACACTAAAAAAGCTTTTTATATTTTTTTAAATGTAAGCCATCTCAAAGAATCAATTCTGTATATGTACTGTTGCCAGGAATAACTAACTTAAATTACCAGGATCTCACATAGACTTCAGCAGTATCTAAACACTGGTGACATTTAAAATGCAAGACTATGTATGATACCAAATACTGTTTTCTATTAGCTATTATCATCTATAAATTTGCAGCTATAAAGCTGATCAATTTCCCCACAACAAAGGTCATAAAACCTGTTAACATTAATTGGGTGTTTTAACTGATGGACAGCAGGCTCTGCTGCAACATTAGGAAACTCTGAAGATCTTGAAGGGCATTTCCAGTCAGAGATTTCAAATTAAATCTGCTGGAAGATGCACACTATTATGGCCACCACCAATTAAACAATAACCAAAAGTGTACAGAACTGGGAATGCTAAGGCATGCAGTCACAACACTTCTGACTGCAGTCCCTCCCTTCACCAGAGCTGCTCTGCCGTGTTGCTCTAGAAGAGCTCTATTTCACCCTGAGCAGAAGTACTAATTTGCTAAAGAAATATTAATGAATGTAGAGACATGATCCCAGCATCATCCCAAGCACACACAGGACTTCTGAGCAACTGAATCCTGCCTGGGTAGAGAGCTGTGACTAATAAAACATGTGGGCTGATCTGCAGACTACAAAGAACCTTTGGGAAAGCAGAAAAATAGTTCCTTGGCTGGAACTATAAGCCAAGACCTTTTGAGACTTTTCTGCCACCATGATGACTAAGTCAAAGTCATATGTCCCCAAGGAATAATCATACAATTCATTGACATCCACAAGGAAAAGCAGGTACTTCAGTGCTTCTTCTGCACTCACAGCTTTGACATCTTGAGCAATGCTTTCTGTAACAAGATAAAGTGTACAATCAGCAGTGGAACCCCGCTCTGAGGGAGGACGTATTATCAAGCACATCCTTGACACCAGATAGGGACCATCAAACTAAAGGCTTATGCAATCTTGCAGGAGGGGTTACTTTGCATTTCCTAGGCTACTTCAAGGACCAGCTCAAGCATAGTAACTTGTCACTGTTGAATACTTAGCAAGTCAGAAATATCAGCACAGAGTAAAAGCAAAATTTGCCAGTTTAAGATATCAGGACCCAGAATGGGAACCTCCTATTCCATGCTGGGGAACCAGAGTTCTGACTGGAAAGAGAAAACAGCTCCAACTCTGGGCCATCTGCTGACATACCTAGATAAAAGGATGAGTTGAGGGCATGTACAGCAGTGTATCTTATGGCAGATATGTTGCTGCATTAACATACAGCTAGTTTCAAGCACATTTTTCTGACTCCATGAACAGCCACCTTTAAAATAGTTTTCAGGGTGAACCATGTTAACAATGAAAGCTCCTGCAAACCACCCCATTTTCAAAACTTTTGAGTTCCAGATACAAAACCTCGAAGATCATGAACCTTCTGGAGAGCAATTTCCAGTTCTGGAGGACTTTTTTTCACGTGTGCTGTCAGTATTGATAAGCAGTATCTGAAGAAAAAAAAAAAAACCAACAGCAAATGAAAAAGTGAGAAGGCAGAAACACTGCTCATTCCTATTTTAGCACAGTTTGTGCAAGTTCTAGCTTACATTTCAGTAGAAAAAAACCAAAACAAACAAAAAAACCCTACTCAGGTATGTCTATCTTTTTACAGAATGGCAGGAAAAATGGGAAGAGAACGGAATATACCACAAAGGTTTTCCCTACTCAACTTGTCTTCCCAAACATGTCACAAGACTGGAGGTGTGTTCTCAGCAGAACGAGCTTCCTTACCACGCCAGCCAGCATAATGGAGAGAGAACACCTCTCTCTGAAAGCTCAGGTAGCTGGACACAGTTTTCCAATTGAAATTTGGCATGAAAATGGTCTTTTTTATAAGATAAAAGCTTTCTAGATTATTTCCACTTTCATACATTGCACAGGTACTATTTCAAAACAGCTTTCCCAGCCAAGGGGATGCTTTGTTTTCCAAAATAGTTTGCTGAAACTGTGCAGGTTTTCAGGGTTCAGCAGCAACACACTGTTGCTCCTCTATCCACTGTTTCATATACAAGCTGCCAATGGTTTAACACTGCTTCACTAACCACTATTATTATCCTGTTTTCCCACACTTTATCCTTGTCCACTGTTGATTCATCCAAGGCAGATGGTTAATAAAAAAGTACTAATTCACAAATGTGCAGAAGATTTACAGAAGTAATTCAGTCTCAAAATGGAACAGCTGAGAACTTTCTGAAAGACCAGCTGCTCCAAAAAGACAGCATCTCCTTGAGATGACAATCTTGCCCATGTCTCTCTGTCCCCTACACCACACAGACGGCTCCTAAATTGAGTGTATTTCTTAAACTCTCATAAGCATCCTGCACCTACTAGTTTAATTCTTGTAGTAAAAAGTTGTGCTCATTAGATGTTGTGGTTTTCAGGACAGCATCCTTAGCAGAGGAAAGGTATGGTGGTGTAAGCTTTGTGGAGCACAGGCTCACGTCAGAGGCCCTGAAGCAAAATAACTGATGTTAAGGGCAGCTTCACCTTCTGCAATGAGAAAATAAGATGCTCACTTTTGAGGGTCAATGCGTTCCATGGCAACTCTCATCACATCACAAATGAGGTTTATTTTTTTCTGATCAGGATGTTGGCGTGGTTGAGCATTACTGCTACCATTCAGAGATGGGTACATAGTCTTTGTGAAATCTTCTTCTCTAAATAAAAAGAGATGCCATGAATACCAGCATGGTCCATCACACAGCCCAGCACAAAGAAAAGAACATTAAAAAACACAAATATATGCAGAAAATAACTACTCAACAATGTAGCTCATATGTCATTCAGTACTGATACACCTGCCACACTACTAGGAAGTTCTCCAGTGTCTTGCGTCCACCCCAACTGATTCTCAGCTAAAACAGGCATTGAAAAGAACTGGTCAGAGCAACTACCTTAGCTGTACAAATAATCAGAAGACAAAACTTTTCAAGATACAGTTGTTCTACTTAATTCATTACTGAGATGCTGAGCTCACAGCACTTCTGAAAATTAAGCCATTTGCTTTTATTTCCAGACTAAGATTTAAGGTCAGGTCAAAATTTAGAAATAAAACAGAACAGCTAAGTGATAGCTCCAGTTCCTAAACAATTACTTACCTCATCAAGCTTGGGAAGTCCTGAAGCTACCAAAGCCATAAAGCCTCTTGTCACTCAACCTTTGAGAAAGAGGTCAGGGGACCTAAACTGGGAGTCTAAGCAAGTACCTTAGCCTCAAGGCTTCAGATAAGCAGTGCTGTCTTGCTACTTTATGAGGGAACAATTTCTCTGTTCACATTTATCCCTGTACAGCAAACCAGAAGACAAGTAAAAGCAGTCAGATGATGTACTAATCCCTTGCTGGAAAGGTCTAATAGGTGCCTGCACGCTGGAATTCCCAACAAGACACATTGACAGTCTCTGAAACTACTGAGCTTACTTGAGTCTTGATGACCCAACATGCCAGTTTTCTGACTCCTTGCACGCACGCTGAAGAGCTGCCAATATTTTGACAAAATAATGTACCACCACTGATTACACGTATGCTTCCATTTACAGATTATACTCACTTCAGTTCTGTGAAAAACAAGTTGATATAGTTCACAGAATCTATTTGCTTGATAAAGGTTTCTGCATTTTCCAGAAATACCTGAAATGAACAGAAAGTACTACTACTGTTATTCTGAGTAAGTACATTAAGGACAAGAACTAATTCAAAGACCTTCTCTGAATGTACAAGATGAAGAGATGCTAAATATGATCTGCGTGCAGAGGATGCAGCAGTGCAGAGCAGCCACCTCTGCTCAAAGCAGAACCGACAGCACCACCTACTCTTTTAAGCCCACTGTCCAATTTCAATGGATTCCAGGCTAGGTGGATATGGAAAATAACGCAACAAAAGTGGGCATACTTGCCTTGGGGTTGTGGTCATAGAGAAGATTGAGGTTGATTCGCAGCTTCCTCATACATTGAAAAGCTTCCTTGAACATAAGCCTGGAGGAATTAATCAAGTGGGACAGTTTACATAGTGAAAGGTACAGTATTTGCAAACAAAGGCAACCGACTACAGGTAAGCACAGGCCCCTGGGAAGGGAATATCCTAGGCACTAAACTGTATAGATTGCCTTTCAGAAAAAATGTGCAAGGTCAGTCTTGTTCATTGTCAGCCTCTGCCGTGGGACAGTCCAGCATACCAGGTTGAGGAAGCAATACAGGCCATGCATTATTTTCTTCTCTTAAAACAGAGAACTAAATTTTAATCTAATGGACCAACTTGTGTTTCAGAAAACTTTAATGTAAATCGATTGAACAAATGAAATACAAAAACCAGCAAGCTTCAAGTGATTGAGATGTCTGGAAAATGGAGCAATTGAAGATTTCTCCCACCCACACAGTCTCAGCACACATAAACCCTTCAGGGGTGAAGTGAGGGGCAGCTTGGACTGCTGAAAGCTGGGCTTCTAGCTGGTAGCCCCAGAAAGTTTCATTCACACTAACAAATTCCTTTGAGTTTAGCCTCCCCTTGTTCTCCAGCACAAAAGAACTAGCCCAGCCAGCCTCCAACAGCTCAGACTGAGGGAGGGAAGACCAGAATACACCAGCGACATTTACCTGTCTAGCCACTTCCGAATCTGGGCAAGAACCAGAGCTCGGTGGTGAATAGTCTCCAGATTTCCTCTTGGCATCTATAATGCAAGATTCACACAGTTTTTTATTTGTAGTTACTCTGCCTACACTGAAGGCAAAATGAGGACTGGCCCATTTTCTAGGCCTGTCTGCTACTTGCAGGTGCATGAGCCTGTTCGTTCACTTCAAAGGACGTGCTATTTCAGCAACTGCGGAAAAATATCCAGAAATTCTCTCAGCTCAAAACCATTCCTTTCTCAGGAGGCTGGACTCCACTCAACCAGCAAGACCCAGAGCAGCCTGATCAAGCTTTCAGAGTCCTGCTTTGAGGAAGACGTTGGGCTGCACACCTCCAGGAGATGCCTTTCAAATGACAGCCTTCTCCATTCTGTGAATCTCTAATGGTTCAGAAGAGGGAGCTCAGCACTTCACAAAAGCTTAGCTTTTACGCCAAGGCTAATGGAAGGCTGGTAGCAAATACAGCAAGTAGTAAGAGGTGAGTCTGAGATTCACTGTGAGAGGCCACGATATGTAGCACTATGCTACCTCAGCCATTGGGAATCTGAACAGCCCTTCCCAGCTCTGTACACACCCAGCTGCCTGTGCTGAACCAACTCCCACAGGCACGCTCAAAATCCCTCCGCATCCACCCAGGCAGCTGGAGATTTGTGAGGTGCTGTGCTGCAGCAGTACAGGGCAGCAGCTTTGTAGCAGTACACACATTGTTTGCAGGTTGGCCAGCTGCCCACCAAGATGGCCCCTCTACATCCCCTGACAGCAGACACTGACCTGCAGTACGACCTTTGTGTCCTGGGGCACAACGGTGACGATACGCGAACCTCGCTCCACCTTGCACAGGGTCTCACTGTTGGGTGCAGCACTGCTCAGACCAGCCTGAAGGGCTGAAGACAGCATATTTATCAGCACACATGGCACGCCACAGCACAGTGCCCCAGTCAGGCTTTCCTATGTGTCCCTGAAAAGTCATACTGGACCAACCGAGTCAACAGCAGTGATCTTCAACAGTTCCAGAAAGGAAGAGGACCTCTTAGTGCTAAGCACTGCTGTACACAAAGTAGAGACATGGCCTCTGCACAACGAGGTCACAAAAGGTCAACAGAGCAGATGAAAGGAGTGCTGAAAGGTGTGAGGGACTAGTAAGTTCTTATCCTGCCTTTCCCAGGGTCCTCATACCTCTCATAGCCAGATGCCACCAGAATCCCTTCTCTACCACACACCCTCAAACAGCACATGGCCCTTTCTGGTTTTGGATGTGGAGGGATGGGAGAGAATGCAGGGCTAAGCTACTGAAAACAGTGAAGAGACAACAACTACAGGACAAATCCTGCTCCCTGGAGGGAGCATGTGATACACAAAGTCAGTTCCCTATGCTCCTTGCTCTCTGACAGATTTCTGAAAACAGCTCTCTTCCTCCATCTCTTAAGTACTTGCTCTGAGTGACTCAATACAGCAGGTTTAGATGTGAAAAATGGGATCATTTTGTGGTTACAAGAAAATGGCCATGAGCTGCCAGCAGCAGGCAGCCAGAGCTGGCACTTACCTTTCACTGATGTGTTCTTCAAGCAGAAGCAATGACAGGTGTGGGAGTTGGTTGTCACCAACAAAAACTCATTGCATGTTGCAAATGAGGTGATGTTGGAAGCGACCTGTAGGAAAATGAAGAAGTTTATCACAGTGGGACAGGAAAGTTGTCTTTGGCAGAGGAAAAGGAGGGGCAAAAACTTTGGTACCTCAACATCATTAACAAAAAACCGGCATCGATCTGTGAGGCCCAAGATCACCTCCTGTGAATAAAAAGGATGACAAATATAAGCTATCAGAGTTCACAGCCTTCAACATGTTTCACAACACTGACTAGCAGTGGATTGAAGTACCTTATAATTAGGTACTCAGTATCTCACATGAATTACTTGGAGAAGCTGGACAAGAAGTCAAGCAACCTCTATACCAGCAGGGCTTTACTTAAGAGTCTTTACACACTTCTGGCTGGAAACCCAGCTTGGTCTACCCTGTAACAGAAACTGCACAGTAACAAAATAGAATCAGAAATTTAGTTTTCTATTCAGCAGTGTCTGGTCCAAGATACCAGATGAAAACCATAGTACAGAGCAGAGCAAAGCAACTCCATACTGCATTCACCTGGATGTATGCTGAAGGAAAGAAACCCTGAAACTACCAGAAAAATAGCTCGTCATTCCTTAAGCTGTTGTAACTACCAAGAAGCCATCACCAACAGGGAACATCAGGAGATCTGCAGTAACCCAATGCAAGCCATATTTATTAATAGGGTAAGTTCAGATAAAACAGAGCAAAAAGCTACTTTAAAAGAAGACTAGGGCAGTGACTGCTGGAAATTTTAAATCTGAAATTTTTCACTCTTCAATGACATTCTTCGTTGTATTCATAGAATGAGGAGATAGGGTTTTAACTGCAAGCCATCAGAAATGCTCTAGAAGACAAGGGAATATATGCTCTCAGCTCTGTACAGGGCCTTACGAAGAATGCCATTAAGAAGTATCATTGGACCCTGGGCAGAGGATCATTGTGCACATCTGATACAGAGAACAACAGAGTAGGGAATTTTATCTGCTCACAATCTTACTTACCTCATCACTGATCCTTGTGATAGAAGTCTGCATGCAAAGGTAGGGGAACCAAACCGCAGAGCCACTGCTAGTTTGCCAGGGCTGAAGGACTGGAACAGAAGCCTCTAAAGAGCAAAGAAGATCAAACCGTTTTCCAGCCAAAGATTCAGACATTACAACCACATGACATGTATTTCAAGGAAACTAGAGCTGGCAATAAGCTACACTATCTGACAGAGAAGAGGAACGCTGACACAGAAGTCCAGGACATAGCAAACAAGAAGGTGGTAGCTTCTAGGGGCTCAGCAGCACATTTATTCCACTGTGGAACAAAAGAGAAGTGCTGAGGATGTGGCAGTCAGTCAGCACTTCTGAAATCACTAAACCAGTCATCATCTTTTCAAACCATAAAGCCTGAACTACCATTCTCAACAACATGAACAACTTCTTGACACAAATCATTTTGGCCCATTTCTGGGAACAGAGGGAGCATGAAAAGCAGAACCAACTACCAGCAAGAGTCACCCGTATCCCTGAAAGACAAATCATCTCATTAAACCTTTTCAGACATCTCCAATAACTATGTCTCAGACCAGGTACTTTAATAGGGCCCAGCTTACCCCACAGGTATTTCAGGATCTGTCCATCAGCCAGCTGGAGAGCTACAGTTTTGGTCACTGGACTGCAGCACAGGCTGATCACTTCTCCATGTACAGGCACAGACATCCTGAAGCAAGACACAGAAGACAGAGAACATCAGCCACAGGAGATACACTTTAAAAACCTAGAGCCTGCATTTCTTGTGGCCAGATGGACGGATGCGCACCTCCAGCATGGAGGGATACCTTGCTCACATAAGGATTTTCTGCAGTCTTTTCACACCTAAGTCAGCTGATACTGGCACCACAGAACACCAGCAACTCCAACCAACAGTCATTTGCATAACTGTGCTAGTCACTGCACACTTAAGACACACAGCAAAGCCCACACTTCTTTTGTTCTAATCTACAGTTCATATGCAAATCAGCCTTTGCTGTGTGAGTGCTACAGAAAGCAACTCTCAGGATCCCTTTGGGAAGCAGATTTCTGTACGCCAGCTGGCTTTCTTTTGTGATCTGGTTCTAGTTGAACTGATCCCACAAAGCCCAGCAGGTGAGAAGAAGATGGAGTAACAAGCACTACCAGTCCCCTTCTGGACATTGATAATGGTGGACAAAGGGTAGAATGGAGGAATGCAGTTCCCTTGAGCGCCTGGAATTCAGAGGAACAGAGACATCCTGTACTGACACAGGCATGTAGCATATACTGTCTTGTCAGGCTGCATGTAGGCACTAGGATTACAGGCAAGTGCTGACCAGTTGGCAGCTTCATGAGCTGTCTGATTCTCCTGCAGGAAGACAGCAATTTCCCCAACCCACAAACTCCAGGCTGCATGTCTACTGAGAGACATGAATTCCTTCTAGGCACTGTCCAGAGGGGGTGTCAGACTTCACCCACAACTGACTGATCTCTATACCTTAAATTCAGGCACCCTTCTTTGGCTCCAGCCACATGAGGCACTGCAGTCAGATGATGAAGGACAGACTGAGCAGTATGCTGACCCTGACCAACCACCAGGAAGCTGTCATCTGGCAGCCAGGTGAGAAATCGCAGTCCCAGAGGATTCATCACTTCGTTGTAGTCGCTGCCCACATCAACTCTGTCACAAAATAAAAGAGACTGAGAAGCAAATAAAATCTGATTTCAGTAGGCCACCTCATGGGAGAGGCAAAGGTCTTCTTAGGCGCAGCCTGGCTCTTCGGACACACAGCATGGCTAGGAGGGCTCCAGTGCACAAACACAGTCACCCAAAGCATGAATTCTGCCACAGGCTGGGCTGGTGACGAAGGATGAGACCCAGGGAGCACCATTTGTTTTTCCCAGGCAGCACTGCTCCCATGCCAACTGTGTATAGGAACAACTACAGAACAGGGTGGGGTTTTTTTATTTTGTTATTGTTCCTATGCCACACAAGCAGCTCTGTCACTCAGTGTGCCATGATCGTGGGCCTGGGCACTGCACAGCCATTCCTTTTGCTCTGGAAGGAGCACAAAATCCAACACCACAATGCCAAGAGCACCAGGCACAGTAAAGGCTATCAGGACCAAGACCTCATTCAAAGGCACTTCTCAAGATAAACTGCCCACTGTGTTGTCCAGTCCTTAGCACTAGTTGCAGCCACAGTGTCAGCACAATGAAACCCCTTTATCTGACAACCTCTTCAGAATCTTGAGACAACTGGTCAGAGGGGTGACCTCTAAAACATCCAGCCAGACACTACCATTACAGTGTACTAGTTCTACATTACCTGTAGGTTTTATCCAGATATGGTGTTTCCATAGCTGTTTTAAATCCACTTCCACCCACAGCTCCAAATCTGACAGTGGGGTCATTCACTACGCTCTGTCCTAGCAAACACAGAACAAAGCAGAGTTTAGAGATTCTGCCAAAAAAGCACACACACACACCCCCCGATCTTCATTCTTATAAAAAAGTAGATGTTACAGGAAACTCCTATGAAAGTCAGAAAACACCATCCCTACAACAGCCTCATCTCACAGCACACTGAGTATTACACTGTATACAGCACTGCTTTGGGAAGTGCTGGCTGCCTCACATACACTCTAGGCAGCTGTTCTCAGACATTTCCAGTGTTAATCAGTAACATGCCATCCGAACGGAGTACACAAGATACCACCTGCTGCACTTTACTCAAGCCAAAGCTGGGCTGGGGAATATTAGCAGCATAAGCACATATGCTTATGCGCTGAATGCTGCCTTCTCACAAAGCCAACACACCACCAAAATGCTCCTCTGCTACCAAAACTACTGGAGATAAGAGAACTGAGCTTCAGCGCACAGCTGAACCAGATACATCTCACTCCTGATTCCTAAAAGCTTAAGCGACCATCACCCTACTAGTCCCCCAGGGTATTGCTGTCAGGGACAGAAGGCTGGCTGCCTTTAGCAAGACAGTGCAACATGCTCTCACCATATCTGTACACAGAGATCTTGTTATCAGCATCCAGGACAGCCATGTCTCCACTACGTTTGGGATCTGTGTGAAATGCAACCTGATTAACAGCCTGTTGGAGCTGGAGCTCATAGGTACACATGGGTGGAGGCACCACAGCATGTCGGAATGCTGTGACAAGCACTTTATCTGTGGAATAAAAAGAGAAAAAACCCACCAGCTGTAACACAGTCCAAATGCCAGCGATGCTTTTGTTAGTAGGAAAAATTGAAAGTAGGAACAATGTCACAGGAAAATACAATTGCCGTGCTTTTAGCAGTTAACTCCATTGAACCACTTCTGAAGCTTCCATCAATTACATGGTGTCCCTCTTTATCAGCTTTGTAGATAAAAGAGCTAACAGAACAACTACCAATAATCCCATCCAGACTGCATCCAAAGACTATCCAAAGACTCTTCTGACCCTACAGCTGCAAAGCAGTCTCACTGCTTACCTCCGTCTATGACAGCCACATTTGCCACATGCTGGCTGTTCTCCCCCATCCCATGGTCTGTGGTCCAATGCCAGTCATAGAAGAGGTAATGCCAACCCTGGCAGAGTAGATACAGTCTATATGGGTTCTCTCGGTCCCACAGCAGCGACACCAACTGATTCTTCTCCAAGCTACCAAAATGTAGACTTTGCTTCAGGTACCAGTGATAGTTCCCTGTGGTCCACAGCTGAACTATAGAAAAACAAATGGTTACTACAGACTGCTACTTGACATCCATCTCAAACCCTCCCCACCACCACTGCTCTTCTAGGGATGGCTTAAGTGCAATGAAAATAATAATCCTAGCCTTCAGCACACAATCTGTGTCATACAACACCCAGCAAAGCCCAATAAGAAAACTTAACAACAGACTTAGTGCAAAAGTCAGTCCTAGAATTCTTTGAGCTCTCCTTGGGAAAAGGTACCCATGTTTTACCAGAGGCTCACACACCTTTAGCATCCCATTAATACCTCTTCCAGTTATCCAGTTATAGCAGCCTGGAAGATGCTTTGAGCTCAGGCTGAACTATCAATTCTTCCTGACCTGCACATGCATCTCAAAGCTGTAGGTAAGCCCCCCCATTGTCTCCTAACCTGCAGAGAATACCCACTGCCAACCACATCTGCAGGCAAGTGTAAGAGCCAGAGCCTCACACAGTGATCTCACCGTAACTGTTTGGGTTGGAGTTTTCCACCTTCAGGTCTTCCAGCCATATAGCCAGGATTGTAGAATCTGCATTCCAAAGCAGTTCATTAACCTGCAGAAACAAACACAGCTCTTAGTGATACTGTTGCTTCTGCGTAGGGTGGGTATGCTTGCAATTGATTTGCAAGACCATGAGTTGCTCCTTATTTTTAATAACGTAAGGTGCATGAGTTAATATACTAACATAGCCCTCATGTACTGCAAAGCTCCCACTTGAAGCAGAACCTGTCACAGTGGTTCCACACAGCTGAAGAGGTGATACAACTACAAAAATGACAGCAGTGTTCTCTTTGCTTTCCTTGGCACTGAGGAAGCATCTGCCAAAAAGACCTCTTGGCATCCAAACACAGAAACTGAAGTACACCCTAGCAGTATTTTCTCACTTCCCTTGTTTGGGATAATGTATTTCACCTTACTCTTGCACCAGCTGACATCCTGAACAGTGTTTTTTAAGCATTTGCCTTGTAGAAAGCATACTGAGACCAGAACAACCCCTCTGTATTGTCTCTGAATTAAGGGCCTGCAGAGAGCACTGCATATTCTCCAGAGGCTTCTTCACTGTTCTCTTTTCAGGTAATTTTTTTCCATTAGGACCAGCACTAAGGGTTAAGTTAAAAACTTCCTTCTAGAATCTGGAAAAGATCTAGTCCTCCTCCCCATTACACTCCAATTAAATAAGTTAATAATAAAAGCCCAGACACAGCACTTACTTTAACCTGCCCTTTCTGAAACGGGAGGGTGAACTCCCCGTGAAGAAGTCCGTTCTTCTCAAAGAAAACCACATCGTAGCTGTTGTTTTTTTCTTGTGTGGATGCTATCAGGTTTCCAGAGGGCCTTAAAAAAAGAGCCAAATGAAAAGTGATTGTTCACCTAATCACTAGCTGTCATTTTAAAAACACCAATCATCTTGCATTTTCTCCAGAGACATGAAGAAAAGGGCAGCACTGTTCAGACAAAGTCATAGGTCCAACACAGATATTTTCCAAGGCTCATGATATGGTCAGGTGAGCAAGTAAATGTCAGCACTGGGAAAGGGACCTGTAATATTCCTCTTTATACAGTTGAGTCCAAAACTGCTTGACAGTGAGATTTTGCAAAGAATCTATCCCTTCTTCCCACATGAAATGCAAGTACAAGGTTTCTCAGGGTGTAAAGGGCTACCCTTCTTCATGCTGGATCAGGAGGAAGCCTTCTGCGAGTTTTGGGAAAAATAAAGAAACACAGGAGAAATGAAATTGATGCTGATCAAAGACTGTGACCAGGGAATAAAAAGCGACACTCTCTGGCCAGCATGCAGACTGCTTTGCTACTTACCTCCAGGACAATGCTTGTTCTAATCCTGAGACAGGCTCACTTGTTGACTGCAGCACAAGCTCTCTGTTCCATACTCGGACCTTCCGAGCACCTACAGGTTGAGAGAGCAATGAGACAAACGTCTAAGAAAGCACTGGGAAGAGACTTTTCTAATTTTTTGAGAGTAGGAGAGCAGATTTTGATGCACATGAATAAAAAGTTTTCTCTTGCACACCTTCGGGGTAAAAACTTAATTCTGTCTCAGGCACTTCTCCCACAGTAACTCTGTGACTCTAAAGGAACTTAGTAAGAATTTCAGTCTGGTGTGGCTCAGTCATAGCTGTTTTCCCCTCCAACTTTCACCACAGAAATGTGAAAATCAAGTGTAAGATCCTCTCTCATCTGAAGTACTGAAGGCAAAAACCCAAACTACTTAAGGGCAGTGCAGTCTCATGCAGGTCAATGTGTTGACCAATAAATTTAAAACTGTTAGGTAATATTTATCATGGAAGTCATACAATTGCAGTCTTACAAGAAATGTATGTGCTCATCATCTCTTTGGCTTTAGGGCAAAACCTAGGGAAAAGTATTACCAGTACCTAAACTAACATGTGCAAGGCCAGACTGCTAGGATGAGGCACAGTGGCTACGGCAAGCGAAACAGATTCATTCATTTGGCACTGGGAGCCCATCAGAGACTGCTTAGGGTTTAAGCAGTGATTTAACACTGGTGAATGAAGAGTTCAGGTAGTAACTACCCAGTAGTAACCTCTCCTCGCTTCTCACTGGACTGAAAACCAAATGGCAAAGAAAGTGTTCAAAAGAATGTGCCTGTACAATGCCTCTGAGAACACCAAAACAGATACTAGAGCAGTTATCTAGCCGAACTCATCCTTGCTTCAAGTGGCCAAGAGACCATGAACACCAGCCAGTTCTTGCCTTGCCTAGTTTCTGCTTAAGCCTCTGACACATGTTGGCATTTCAAAGTTTGGTCCCATACCTGTCTCTGGACAGACAGCACTCACTGCAACAAACTGCCCATCCCCTCTCCATGTCACCCGAAGCCTGCCGTCATCCCAGGATGAAGTAGGTGACACTTCCTGAAGTCACACAAAAGAAAGTTGCATCAAAGATTGGGAAGGCAACTGCTGGTTTTGTCTAAACAGACTGTATTGCTAAGCCAGCTTTTTTAAGAGCCTTGGCATGAAAGTAATCCATTAAAAAAATCTTAAGGCTGCAAAGTTAAAAATTCATTACTCAATGTTATTTTAGGAAATCCTAGAATTAAAACTGTAAATCCAATCTGCTCCTCCTGCAAGTGCATATGACTGTCTTATTCATATGATCACACATTATCCTTCCCCTCCACCAGGGTCTCTCTCTGCTTATAAACCAGCTGTGCATAAACTGGACCCAAGGGTGAATCAGGGTTCATGACTGATGCCTGCAGTCACAGCCCCTAGGAAGGAGAAAGGCATGCCATCCAAGCAGTCTGTATGGCAAGACAGAAGCTGGGATGAGAAGTAGTGATCTTCCAAGCAAACAGGTTCTTCACAGAACAACACAGGAAAAAAACAACTCAAAACAGAATGCACATAAAGAGGCAGTTGTTCAAAGAAAGGTTTAACTTTGTCAAACTAGGCACATTGTCCCAGATACAGCCTAGCCTCATCCTGTTCCTACTAACAGTAAAGCTGGAACAGGCCACAATTCATGTCTCTATATTCCAGCCTGCCAGGTTTCAACAGGACAGTTTTAATTTGAAACTTAAAAGACAGTGAAGTGTTTTAGCTACCTGATAAGTGTTAGACAAAGGAGCGAAGAGCCAAAATGTGTATGTCCATGGAGCTGCCTCACATGACCGGCGATGCTCAGCAGCCCAAACCCCTCTATTCTTGCCTTTTGGGAGCTCAAACTACTACTACTTCTGCTCCTCTCAGCCAAACAGCACGGTATTTCTCTTGGTCATATGAACAATTCAATACATAGCACACATTCAGCAAAATCTGTTCCACCGACTCTTAAATATGGCTTTACCTCTGCAAGCACTAGTGCTTGCAAATCTTTCTTTCAGCTCTGTACAAACAATCATAAGTACTCTCAGCTGCTGTCTTGAATAAGGAGAAGGACAAACCCGCTGGATTTCAGATAACAGAAACAAACAGAAGAAGCCTATGAGGACAACTACCAGAAAGGTGCTGGCATGCTGGAACCACAGGAATAACAGAAATCCCCTTTATACATGTTTTCCCAGAGACAGCATGGACCTAACATAAAAGAACGAGTACAATACCGTCTGTTTGCGATGTGCTGCCTGTTTTCCCTCTGATCCATGAAACTGTGTTTCCTTTTTACCCCAGCCAAGAGCAACAAACTTTCCTGAAAAAGAAAAAATCATTGTAGTGGAAGATTTACAGCACTACCCTGTACCATGTGGTAAACACAGCTCCAAGACAGCCACAGCTTCCATTGATGTTTAATTTTGAAAACCTGCAGGAAATTCACGTAGCCCAGGAAGTCCTCTAGTTCAGGAAACTTCCCTGAATTTACACTGACAAGTAAAAAATTAGGGTTCCCCCACAGCTGCCCAGCAGCATTAGTCTAAAACGTCTCCTGGGCCCTACTAAGTGCTCAGCTCCCTTTCTTTACTTTCTATGTGCTTACAACACACCAATGACATCAGTTTGAACAACTTCATTTCAGTGCACCTCTCACCTTCCCCAAACTCATCTTGGTGGATCTGCTTCTCAGTAATTGGTTCAAAATCCCTTGTCATCATGATGAGTGTTTGCTGACCTGCAGGGCAGATGTTAAATACAGCATTGGTAATGGTATCTCCAGCAAATAAAAACTTGATGTTCTCCTATTGTTGTGTCATGGACTTGAATATAGAAATATTTCTAATGGTTATATGATACTGAACACATCCTTCACAGCAGAAAATCTCAAACTGGAACAGAACACTTTCAAGTCTCTCTCTTCAAAAACATGCTTCCTGGCCTAACCTTAAAAAGTTCTTTCCACATTCAAAATAAGCACCTGGCACCGTTAAACATTTTCTCTCAAGATATGAAAGACAAGGTGATTGGGAGCAGTTGGCACAGGTTTATGAAGGGAAAATCGTGCCTGATGTCCTGATAGCCTTCCACAATGAGGTGACTGACTTGTGGACAGGGGAGACCACTGGATGTCATTTACCTTGATTCTAATATGGCTTTTGATACTGTCTGCCATAACATCATCATAGACAACCTCATGAAGGACAGGATGGATAAGGGGACAGTGAAGTGGACTGAAATCCAGCTGAACTGCCAAGCTCGAAACCTTGCTATCAGTGGCAAAAATTCCAGCTTGAGGAATTCCACCAGTGGCATGCCCCTGGACACCAGAGACAATGTTTAACATCTTCATTAATGACCTGGAGGATGGGACCCTCAGCAAGTTTGTAGATGACACAAAATTGGAAGGAGTAGCAAGTACACCAGAAGGTTGTGCTGCCGTCCACAGGGACCTTTTCATATAGGCAAAATGGGCTGTCAAGAACCTCATAAAGCTCAACAAGGGAAAAAGCCGGGTCCTGCACCTGGAAAATAATAATCTCAGGCACTAGGACAGACTGGGAGCCAAGAGGCTGGAGAGCAGCTTGTCAAAAGAAGTGGCCTGCGTTTCTTGTGCAACACCAAGTTGAACATGAGCTAGAACTACACCCTTGCTGCATAGGTGGCCAGCCGCATCCTGGGCTGCATTACGAGTGTTGCCAGCAGGTTGAGGAGGCGATCCTTCTCTGTTCAGTGCTGGTAAGACATATGTGCAATGGCAGCTCCAGTTTTGTGTTCCCCAGTACAAGACAGACAAGGACATATGTCCAGCAAAGTGCCACACAGTTGATTAATGGCTGGGAGAATCAGTCACATGAGGGGAGGCTGAGAGAAGTCAGGCTGCTCTGGAGGGAACACTAAGGGGGAATCTCATCAGTGTGTATAAATCTCTTATGTGGAAGGTGGGGTACAGTGAAGGACAGAGCCAGACTGTTAGTGGTGCTAAGGACAGCACAAAAGGCAACGAGCACAAACTAAAATACAGCAAATTCCATTAAAACACAATAAACCAAATTTTTACTGTGAGGGTGGTCACAGACAGGAACAGCATGCCCACAGAGGTTGTGGGGTCTCCGTCCTTGAAGATACCCAAAACCTGACTGTGCATGGTTCCCAGCAACTTGATCTAGACAATCTGCTTTGAGCAAGGGGGTTGCAATAGGTGATCTCCAGAGCTTCCTTTCAACCTCAAGCATTCTGTGATTCTGTTTTGCTTGAGGCTAACTTTATTTGCTAGGTGAGACACATCTGTAGCCGAGGTGAGCCTGTGACATGTGTATTTCCTACAAAAGGATGAGAAGTAGTTTTTTTTACTAAGAAATCAAATGGGGATATAAAGCAGAAGCCTTTTATGTTTTAGAAGCAAGATTAAATATGCTTCCTTGGAAGGTCTGAAAGACTAATTACGGTTCTGTAAAACCCAGGTTTTTGGGTCTGAATAGCTTCTGCCTGGACTACCAAAGCATCTCATGAATCATTAAATGGAAACTCACATATAGGATCAGGTGGGGTTTTTTTCTCTCTTTAAGCCTGAGTCCAAATTTCATAACTTTGCATTTTGCCTCTTCTATGTTAAACTTAACTGTGTTTTACATTTTGGCCATAATTTGACTCCTAAAGGCAGAAAGTTTACAGGCTGTTGTTGATACCTGTTGCAAGCAAAACAAGCTCTTGGTCAGGACTCCAGCTCATGGTACTCAGACCACTGTCCACACTTCCAACGCATTCCACCTGCAAGACCAAAATCAGATCACAGAAGTGCAGAATACTAGTGCAGCACCATCCCAGCAGAAAAGCAATCAGTCACCAAGGCAGGGAAATCCCTTCCTGCTTAGAAAAGTCACAAGTCTTACTTTACCCTTTGTGTTAAACAAAACAAAACAAACATTTCTACTCAAAGATGGTTCCAGAATGTTTACGTATGACAGCCCAGGTAATCTAGAGATTAGGATTTTCTACGATACACAGTTTTAGTAAGAGCTCTGCTCTGCAGCTCTCAGTCTTATGTCAGTATGTATAAAGTTAACACTAGTATTGCTGAATCAGGTCTGTGGTTACATTGGTAAACATACTTAAATCACAAAACACAGACATATTAGTTCTTTCCTAGAGAATTCCAATGGGCAGGTAAGGGACACTATATCCATTAAAACTCTGACCAGCTTGCATGCGCTGAACTTGATAACTGTATATAGCTGCACAAATTTCAAAGTTCATGAAAAACTGGGCCAGTTTTACTGGGCCATTGTGAGTATATAAGCAATAGCAGTGAGCAGAGAACTTCTGTCATGCATTGTTACCCTGACTTGCAAAAGGCATGGAACGGAACAATTGTGATAAACAGCCAGATGATGCCATTCAAGGAATTAAGCTTCAGTGTCACAATCTTTACAGGTAAATAAAGTGGGACTGAGCACTGGTGGGCACAGTAACTGTCACTCACATGCAAAATGTTTCAAAACAAGCACAGTAACCTTCAAGACTTCTTTCGTGGTGCTCAGATTGCACCAGAAAAACTTTAAAATTGAGAAAGTAAGCCAAAAAGGCTTGAAATAAAGGATCTCAACTTAAACCTCAACTCTGACTCATTTATCAGTGCAAGAAAATTCTCAGGTACCACATCTTTTGTTAAACTCTATTCCCTTATGAGAAGTTTTAAGTTGCAATATGGGATGAATTTTTCAGGTACAGCTGATTGTCTGTTTAAGTGGTGTCTGCAAATGAAACCCAAACAAGAACAAAAACAGGTGAGCTGCAAATAACCACAATCTGACAGCTAACCCAGACAGACCACTACCATCTCATGCCTACCTACACCTGCACTGTTGGGCTGATGCAGATTTCAGAGGGTGCTGCTGTGGTATGTAAGAGTCTTGCTGAAGATTGTACACATCTGACACTGAGGAAGGAAGAGAAAGCAAGGATCTCAGTTCCTGCCATGTTTACTCAGCTAAGATATATTGCTTTCCCTTTGTTGTTTTCTAGGGCTTTTTATTCCAAATGTTATTCGAATCACAACACACAACATTTTATCCTCTCTTCAGTTAAGGCATGTCAGCATGATGTTCTGTACTGACCGATAATAAACAAGGTAGCTACACTATGAGTTATGAATGGATTACTTTATTCTGTACCTAGTCTCAGCAATATCCTATTTCTGAAAGACTGTCTAGTGGAGCATGTGCTGCTGGGTGTATGCAACAGACCCCTGAGCAAACATACATTACTAGGGCTGTGGACAGAGAAGTCACCATTTCAGTTCTGGTTCTTTTACAGAGTGTGTATTTCGTCCTTAACCCTGCTCAAAGCTCCCACAAAAATCAGCTCATCTGTTCAGAAAAGGGAGACTAATCACAGCTATGTAATATACAACCATCCCCTGAAGAAATTAAAAGTGTCATCCTTCCTTTTGAAATCCCTCAGTATTGTTGTGTCCTTCCTGCCATGTTACCTGCTTTGTGCTGAGATTGCACAGTAGGATGTCTCCAGCTGCTGTAGCAACACACACACACTCCTGCTCTGGAAGATCTTCAATACCCACGATGCAGCCACTTCCATCCTCCGGCATGAAACCCTCCGCAGTCAAGGAAACTTCTCTTGTCACCTTGACACAGAGAGGCCAATCACTTATTAAATACATACCACTAGGATTTTTTCAGAAATGACAGAGTAACATCCATGAGTATATTTCACCGTACTGCAACTGCACAAAACATTACACAGCAGAAGTGACTATGCACATAGCACCAGGGAACAGATGATGTGCAAGTATGTATCTTCACTTTAGCACTGGAAACGGTGAAAGTCTTCTTACATTAAAGAGCGCTAGACAGACAATAAGAAAACTCAAATAAGGGAGCAAATAATAAATGGCAATAGTATGACCTCCAATTTGTCTTGCCATTGATCTTTCAACCCCTTTTTCAATACTTCTTCACACAGTGTCAACATTAAGAGGTAAATGGGTAGATGTCCCAGTACTTTTAAAGGGTCATTGAGACTTTACAGACACAGCATAAAGAAATTAAAAGGAAAGCCATTTGGATGTGCATTCAAGCACAGAACAACAAGAAAATTTTAGCTAAACTAGCTGTCTCTAGCTTAGCTGCATCAATGTTTTACACATCCAGTCATGAGGAAAAACCCCACAGTAATAAAGACCAGAAGTAATGCCCCCTCCCAAAACAGAAAAGGAAGCTGACATACTTAGCAACTTCAGATAGGCTTCAGAGGTTTGGTTTTTTTCTAATTCTAGAAAGATTTCAGTTGATATGACTTCACAAACAGACCACAATGGAATTTTCAGAAAACACTCTTTCTTAAAAATGAGATTCCAGGAAAGCCCAAAAGTTATTCTGTCAGCTAACTTCAGACCTGCACACACTGAAGGAGACGCCTCAAGAGGGTGCACGGTGCTTCCAGAGAAGGCACTGCAACAGTTCTAACAGGAATTCATGGCTCAACTGCACTTTTTTTCTTTAGCGATATGTTGGCGCTTTTTCCCTACAGCACGGTGTCAAAAGCTTCCTCACGTACTCTTCGGTATCCCTTTGCCTGTTTGCTTCTGTTTTGCGAGTTGTGTCTCCGTTTGCCAGATTAGGCTGAAGATCACCACAGGAATGACCCCCGTCAAACACGACCCCCCTCCTGGAGGCAGATTTAGCATTTTAAAAGCACGGCAAACTGCTTCAGCCACCCAGATCACCGCGCAGCCTCAGAGCCCGCTTCCCCGGCACCCTGAGGCGGCGGCAGGCGCTGGAAGGAGCCGCAGGAAGCTCTAAAACCCCGCAACCACCGCTGGGGACAGCGGGACGCACCCTAGGGCAGCCGCCGCCCCCCGAGGCGGGCACCCACGGGCTCCTGCTGAGCGGGGCCCAAACGCTTCACCCCAGCTTTGCAACGGGCGGAGCAAAGCCGCCCCAACAACACGTCTGCAGCGACGCGCCACAGCCGACAGGCACGGGCACGCTGCCCCGAAGCCACAGCCCTGACAGCGACAAGCGGGCACGGCCCCCGGTGCGCCCGGCGGCGGCTCTCACCGAGTCTCCGGCGGGGCCCAGCTCCAGCAGGCCGTACTGAGAGCCTACGAGCACGGCGCCGCGCTCGGCGCTGAGGCAGAAGCACTGAGGGGTGCCCAGCGAGGCGGCGGAGCGGCGCCCGCCAGTCCGCAGCAGCCGGAGGTTCCTCATAGCGGAAGGGTGCTGGGCAACGCCGCGCTGCTCACGGCGCCGCCATCTTCTCCACGGCCAGCGGGCGGGCTGGCGGCGGCCAGGGCGCATGCGCGGGGCGGGCGCGGGGGCAGCCCGGCGGCGGCGCCGGCTCGGTGCGCGGGGGGCGCATGCGCGGGGCCGGCGGAGCGCCGGACGGGGGGCGGGGCTCCTGGACGCGCCGGGCGGGGGGCGGGGCTCCTGGGCGCGCCGGGCGGGGCTTCTGGGCCCGGAGCTCCTGGGCCCGGAGGCCGCCATCTCCCCCGTTGCGCCGCGGGTTTGCGTCAAACACTCCTCAGCGGCTCCTGGAGGCATCAGAGCCTTCCTGGTGCGGGCTGGGGTCGAGAGGCACTGCTGCTGGCAGTGCTGTGCCCGGCAGTGCCGCCCGTGTTGGTGCAGATCGCTGTCGCCTGCTGCTCCCGCCAGGTCTGCTGGGACCCTGCCCGAGCCGCTGGCAGGCCTGCTGTGTGTGCGGCGAGGGGCTGGCAGATATCTACCCGTGTCAGATCCTCGTGGAGCCGGCGGTGTCCCGTGCTCCTCCTGCACCACCTTTGCTGCTGGTCCTGCAGCCACCGTCCCCTTCGTGAGTCATGCAGCACGTGCTGGCTCTGGGGCCGCGTGGGGCTGCGGTGCTCCGGCTCCTTCACTGGCTCTCACTTCCCTGTGTGGCTGTGAGGGGCTGTGCCACCGCCGGGGTGTAAGGTAACACTGGGAGTGGGATGGTTGTTTTGCAGCTGTGCTGGTGTGGACCAGTTGAGGAACTCCACATGGGGCTTCTGAGGTTCTTCCAGGGCAGCCTACACATAGACAGCCCAGTGCTGCCCTGATACCACCCTTTTTACCACACTTGGTCATCTCCCTCCAGCTGTAGCCGAGAGGGAGGAGAAGGCAGTTCAGGCTTCAGAGGAGAGAAGGACTTCATGCATCCACAGGTATAGCCTTCACGCTTTCCGCATTTGCCTAGTGGAGCTGATCCAGTGTAATGGCTGGCTGCTGTGCAAGGTGACTTTGGGTCAAACTGGTTTTGGCTACAGAAATGTGTAGTGTTTGTGTGCTGTAATCAGTTTCATGTGCACTGCAGTTTGGGAGCTTAGGCCAGCGGAAGGATGAGCCACTGGACATCCGTAAACTTTTGCTTCTTGCTGCTCCGGTACTACAGTTGGCTAAAGTTGGTGATAAAAACTCTGCAATGTTGGCTAAACTCAGAGGGGTTTCCCAAGACCAGCAGAATGGTCATACCATCAAGGCTGAGCTACCACTGCACGCAGAGAAAGTCAAAGCCATATAGACACCTTATCCTGGGGACAGGGTGTAAGAAGTGCGTTCTCAGGCCAGCCCAGTGGCCACCCAGCCCAGTCCAGCCCAGCAGGGCCTGGCAGCACCGACAGGAGGAGAGGCAGCTGCCGGAGAGGGTGTGAACCTGGCAGAGCTGTGTGCCCTGTCCCCCTGCACTCCTGGAGACCTGTGCTGCTGGCTTAGGGCAGTCTCTGACACCCCTGTTCCTTGCAGTACCTCTTTCTGAGGCTTTTTCAAAGGTCAGTTTAGACCCTTTGGCCTGGCTTGATCCTACTGGCCGCCAATCTCCTGCGGTACCACCATTTTTACCGTGTGAGATGTGTTTGCCTTACCCCATTTGCCCCAGCTGACTGCAAAGACCCGTTTCTCCCACTTGGGATCTGGTGACCAGCGTGTCCACATCCGCTGCCCCAGTGTTTTTGCAGGCCTGGGGTGCACCCCCGCTAGCAGATGGGCCCTTGCTGCTCCCCTCCAGCCCGTGAACTGCCCCTCTCTGGGCTTGCTTTCAGTGTGCCCCGTCAGTCTGATGAATCATTTCCTTGTCGCTGCAACGGCCCTTTTCCTTTTCCTTTCTTCCCGCGTCGCTGCAGCCACCGCCCCCCGCCCGGCACGGCTCCTGCCGCGGCCCCGTCCCGCCGCCCCCCGGGCAGCGCCGCGCCGCCGTGGGAGCTCGGTGCGGGGCCGCTGCAGCCCGTGCGGCCGCAGCAGGTAGCCGCTATCGGGGCTGTGGGACACCCGCACCACTCCCTCGCCCCAAGCCGTCCTCCGGCCGCCGGCCCGGACGGCCCCCGCTGCCCGCCCGCCCCGGGCTGGGCGGTGCCAGGGTCCGGTCGCGGCGCGCCGGGGCAGCGCTGCCCTGTGCCAGGCGCCGGCAGCGTTCGCCTGCGGGCTGGCGCTGTGCAGCTGGGCTGGGAGGCGGGGGAAGGGGGGTGGGGGGGAGCAGGGGGGCTCCTTCTGCTGCTCACACCAGCAGTCCGTAAAGGTTTCTGCGGGCTTCACCCTGATCTTCTCGTTTTACCGATGATTCAGCGCCAGAGGCTGCTTTCAGCTAAATAATACGTGTTTCACACAGTTCCCAGGCAGCAACTGAAGCGAAAGAAACCTGAGGCAGAAGTCTCTCTTGCGTTGCTGTTGGATTTGTTTTGGAGGCTGTGGTTACCTGCTTGGCAGCGCCTGCAGCGGTAGCACTGTGCCAGCAGATGCCGGCAGGCGGTGACTTCCCAGGGGCATCTCTCTGCTTCTCTTCAGGAGGTGAGATCTCTTCTTTGAAATGCAAAGCTGACGTGACTCCGTATAACTTTGTGCTTGAACCCAAAATGCTTATTTGATCCTGTTCACAGTGTGAACCCATGGACCATCATGCTAGCAAGAGGTAGAAGTGTGATGGAGTCTTCAGATGGTACAGGAGGACCTTATGTTACTACAGCCATAAAAGCCCAAGGGTTTTTTTAGGGAGACTTGAGACTGCATCTTCTTCCTCATGATGGTTCCTTGTGTCAAACAAAAATAGCCTGAAAGTGAAGCTTTTGGGTATTTCAGAAGCTTAGCTGAGGCAGCACCTTCGTGAAGGGTGCTTGTTCCAGGCACTTGTGAATGCGTTCAGCAGCAGGATCCATGGTGTCAGGGGGAGTGAACTAAAAGAAGTTCAGCAGCTTTCCAAAAAGAGTGAACATTCATCTACGGTTGTCTGAACAATAAATGTGGCGGGGCTCAGCCAGCACTAGGATAGCCAAGATTCTTTCAGTCACGAGGCTGAGTCATTCCTAAGAGCATGAGCTTGGGCAACATCTCTGTGTGCTCCACTGTATTAATGTCCATTAACTTGTTGTCACACAGCTGGCTGTTGTGTTCAGTAGTTTAGTGTCTGCAGTTGGATTCCCACTAACTTAACACTGCAACAATTTTATTTGCTTACGCACTTGCTTCAGATATGTTAGTGTCTGAACTGAAGCCTCTGGTAGTCTTTCCATTTATTGATTTTTAAACCATGTTTTTACTTACGAAAAAATGCAAAAAATTATTTGTAGATATTTTTTTGAGTGTTCTTAGCTTTCTTTATACAAGGGCCATGGGTGTCTGCAGCTCTGAGCAAAAACTTGCTTCTGCCATGCAGTTAAGCACTTTTAAAAATACCCAGAAATGTGCCAGAATTGCCATTCTTGCATATGATCAAAATTCATCTGAATGTGGACCTGAGCAGCTGTCTATGGCTTTGAAGTTTGCCCCTTCTTTGGGAGGGAAGTTGGTGTAGAGATCTCCACAGATCCCTTCCAGCCTTATTTTTCTCTTGGGAACCCAGCAGGTTACTTTGGCCACTGAGCAACCAGATCTCTTTTGCAAGGATCACAGAATCACCTTCTCTTGTGCATAATTCATCATATGAGGCCTACTGGATGGAGACCTAACATGGCATGCAGGTTTTTTAACAGCAGTCCTCAAGTAACACAAATGATTTATGAGGATGCTGCATAAGGTTGGGTTTTTCTTCAGGCACCATGGTTTAAAATATTAGCTGAACACTGAGCGGAAATGCCAGCATACACTTACCTGAGATCCCTTGACCCCAAGTATGTACCCCCAGCTGAGCTTCTTTCTTATCTTGCCATTTTTCTGCAACTTTTACTTAACATTGTTGTCTGTGGCTTCAGATGTCCTGGATATGATATTGATTTGGTATGCCCGTAGACTGTACTTATTTTTCACCCAAGAGGTTGTGGTACTGCTTCTTGGCTGCTAGTCCAGGCTAATTTTGGGGATAGAAAAGGGAAAAAACATACATAGAGGTCATCTGAGCCAAGGAAGGCAGGGAGCAGTGACCAAAGATACAAGTCAGAGACCTTAGCTGGGCGGTTTGAAAGCTTTGGAATGTTTTGTTCCATATGCCAGATGTGAACTTATTCCTTCTTTTTAATTTGCTGCAGGTTCTGTAATGATGGTATAGTCAGGATCTGCTGTTACTTATTTACCTAGAGAATTTCCTGTTTCAATCCGGTTCTGAGTGTGTTTCCTGAAAGAGATGAAAAAAGGACCAGAAAGCAGAGCTTGTCCCCTTGCTGCTCCAGGTAATTTAGTGGAGTCAAATCTGGACAATAACAGCAGCAATGGAGCCTCAGCAAAAGAGGAAGACGTGCTTTCCTCTTCCCAAGAACTGGAAAATGCGCAGCTGAAGCCCAGCAAAGAAACATCCAGAAAAAAACTTTGTGGCTATTTAAACAAACTGGGCATCAAGGGACCAATCAAAACCTGGAAGTCTCGCTGGTTCTTTTATGATGAAACCAAATGTCATTTGCTATACTACAGAACTGCACAGGACATCAACCCTTTGGGGTCCATTGATCTCTCCAGCGCCAGCTTTGACTGCAAGATGGAAAATGGGGAAGGGGTTTTTGAGATCAGAACACCAAGCAGAGTTTTTACTTTGAAGGTAAGGGGCAGCATCTTCTTTTGGGGGCTGTTATGAAACATTCCCAATCAGGACAGACACATCTCTGCTAAGATACTTTTTAGCTTGAGTTTTACTTTAGTCCTCCCGGTCTGGACTGTTACCATTTGGACCTAAATTACTTGCACTGTTCTGACAAAACTGAGACTCCATTACCTGTGAGATGGTTGTTGTTTTAACAGAATAGGAGTAAAAGCTGAACTGGGTGTTACATTAAAATCATTGAGGAGTCCTTCAGTCCATATGTAAATTGCTAAACAGAAATGAGCTTCTCTGTCTAAAAAGGTTGCTCCAGCAGGAACCTTTGCTAGATTTTTATCTCTGTGAAAATTGCTATTAAAAAGCCTTGTGCGTGACTCCTGGCTAAAATGATTGTGACATTTCTGCTTAGCCTTGGAACATAGTAAACGAAGAAATGTTTAAAATGAGGTCAGCGATCCACTAAGGTTCTGTTACTAAGGCCGTGCTGAAGATTTACTCAGTCCTCTCAAGTCAGTGTTAGGACCAGAGGATATAGCATAGGATTGACACAGCTGGCCTTTATTTCTGCTGACTTGTGCAGTGAAGTGGTGGTCCACCCTTCAGGACGTGTCTCATGCTGGTGAGATTACTCCCCTCCCCTTCCTGTTTTGTGTTATGTCAGGCAATCAGCAAACAGGCAATGATGTACTGGCTGCAGCAGCTCCAAATGAGGCGTTGGGAATTTTGCAGCACTCAGAACAGATTTCCTGTGGGCAGCTCCCAACTTGTGAATGAACCTCTGGCTGGCAGAACAAGTAGGTGTTGCGTATATCAGTCTTTCTTCTGCTTTCAGCCCCCCAGTGATGAATGGTAAGTGGGAAGACGTTTTGGCCAGGCTTTTAAATGCAGGTGCCAACTATCAATGGTTGGTCAATGTCTGGAGCTTCTGGTTTTATTATGGGTGAACATGAATGGGCTGTCTCCTAATGCACAGCAAGTGGTTGGAGATGCTCAGGTATCTTGTGATCATGAATTCTCTTGATTTTCCTCATGCATGTGAAGTGAGCACATTTGGTATATCCCCTTCCTCTTGCGAGGTCTGTGAAATTTAGAGCAAGCAACTTTTTTTTCAGTGGTGGTAGGATGAAGACGTGCATTCCTACCAGTGGATCAGGGGAGGGCACAAGCAGGGTGTCCACCTGTTTAGTTATGACTAGATGCACATTTTGTTTGAAGCAAATAACCCACTAGTAAGTGTCTGATCTAAAAGGTTCTGGGTGCCTTGGCATTTTGCTACAGCAGGCAGTACAGGTAGCAAACTGTGTTTGTGGAGTGTAATCTACACATTAAAGCTGTGAAACATGTTTGGAATGGGGAAAAGAACAACACCAGCTCCCTTCCCTATTCTTTTAGGCAGTTTAATTTTTGATTGTTTACAGTTAGTTACTGTCATATACAAATGGTTGAAGTCACTTGATTGCCCTGGAATAGATGACTCTATTTGCACATGGAACCTTCCGTAATTTGACCTAAAACTAAGGAAACATGCTGTGCTGTCCTTGTTACAACTGGCCACTTGAACATGGAACGTATACCTGTAATAAAATGTTGTGACTCTCAAGTTACATGAAGGAGCTGAAGTCTAATGGAATTCTGTCTTGCTCACTTGTTTCTGTGTCCTGGTTTGTTTTTACACAGATGCTGACAATGATGACTTTCTGCCTCTGGTGAAAACGCCAACAGAAGCAGTGGGTTTAAAGGCAGCGTCTTTGCCTGCACCCCAAACATCTACTGCTTTGCAGAACATCTCCCTTAAGCACCCTTGGACAGAGATACAGTAAGTGCGTGAGGAGAGCTGCAGTGCGGTTGCCATACTGGCCTGCCACTTTGTGCCTTCCTTGCCTGTCAGGTATTTTGTGAAATGGGACTCTTGCCTAGGAGGAGGAACTATGAAGCAGCTTTTTGAAGGATATTCCAGGTGAAAGTAAACTTCCTGCCAGAGGGTCTTTTACATCCACCTGTTCCAATGCATTTCACATCACTTAGCTCTCTTGGCAAAGATCCTAGTGGCCGACCTAGGGCTTGGTTAAAATTTCTTCAGTGTAGGTAGTGATTTGCATCCCTACCCAATGCATCTGCATGTTGCTCTTGGAAAGGCACATGGGCAGGTTGAGCTGTACTCTGTAGGCTAGTGACAGAAGGTCAGTAGCACTTCCCAGTGGTTTCAAAGGACCTTGAATGTAGTGCACTCTTGAAAACAGGAACTCCAAGCAAAAGGCCTATAGCCTGTAATATGGCCCAACACCACACAGTTTGTTACTCCTTGCTGAGTTCCTAGTATGTGAATATTTCCACTGTGCCTGATATCTGCAGTTGCAATATGTAGCTCGATCAGGGCTACAAGTTACAAGCCTCAGGCAGTTACAGTTGCACAAAGACAACCCCATCAATATCTCCTTAAGTGTGTCCTAGTCACTTATTAACATATAACCAAAAATGTGTAAGTTGCAACAGAGTGTGGTAGGTAGCTTGACACTTGCCAGATGTTTCCAGTGGGGAGGTTGGCTATAGTTTTTTACTACTACTCTTGTCACTACAATCTTACACTGATAGGAAGAAAGATCCCCCATGGGACCAAAGAGGATCAGAGTCAGCGGTACTATTTTGCAGGCTATGCATTCTCTCCGCCTCACTTTATTAAAAATAATATGATAATATCTCCTCCCCACTCCCCAGCCTTGCTTTTGCTAGCTTGAATAACAATTGCTTCTTTTCAGCTTCAAACTGTATTGCTCCCCTTGTTCTGTGAACATTTGTTCAGGCTCTGTCACTGTCAGGCTGGGTCTTAGTGAGAGTATCCTGTCTGACTTCAGCCAGGTTCTGCTTGGCTCCTCTGCTGCTGTCTCAGAGGAAAACCAGAGTGCAGCATGGGGTAGAGAAAAGCAGAAAAGTTACACTGGGTGAGTGCCAACTGCAGACTACAGGGTATGAAGATCTGCTGATCTTATATGCCAATGTGTTCTCTGAGGTCAGAAGTGTCTGATCTTCTGCTGTGAAGCCTTAAAGAAGCAAGGCAAAAGGAGAACAATATCTAAATGCCAACTTCATTTACAGTTAGGAAGGTGTGGACACTGAGTCTTTTGTAGACCTCAAAACAAGGGGCTTGTTTTCTTTTAGGTGATGGAAAACACAGGAAGAGAAAGGAAAAGACATGTATAGAGTGGCAACTGCCTCACTTTCTTGTGTAGGTTTTACAGAAAATACTTGTGCATTTGTGGTTCTGCGTGATGCTGTATAGTCATCTCTTAGTGCTTCTGATAATATTCAACAGCAGCAGTTGTGACAAACTGGTTCTAGGTCTGACTTCAGTTTTGTTCCTGAATCTTTTACTGCATCGAAGTCTGTTGAGTTTGTAATGGCAAGATTATTAAATGGGGTTTGGAGCACAGGACCTGTGGCTGCTTCAGATGCGATCACTGTGGCAGTTTGGGCTGTGCTGGAGTAGCTGAGCTTTTCTTGGCACCTAAGGATTTCTGCTCTGCGCTAAGGAAAGGGAGAGAAGGAGGAAGGGAAGGAGAGAAGGAGAGAGGGAAGGAAAGAAGGAAAGGAGGGATGTGTTGGTCTGCTGTTACCTTTAATCCCTCTGTCCAGCCTGCTTTGTATGTAACAGGGCTCAGGCATGCAGGGAAAGATCACCAGCTGATCTACATTGCTATGCTGGTACTGATTTTGTGGCACCTTCCTGATTTACACCAATTACAGCCTGGTTTCCCTCAGATCCACCAGTGCTGTGAACAGTTAATTTTTTGAGTGCATGAAGGAGATACGTTTTGGGAAGAGGGGTGGGATATGAGGAGAACTGAAGCAGGGAATAGTTTGAATATGCACTGACTGCAGTGATCATGACTTGGGTTCACTAGGCTGTCTTTATCTCTTCTTGTTTCAGAAACACTGTCTACAATATCTGTGGCTCCAAGCAGCTCTGGGGGAACAATGGGCATGTCTTCAACTTCAGTGAATTCCAGGAGCATCCTGAGAACCTGGTTGAAGAACAAGAAGCAGAGATGGAGGCAGGGTGTACAGGTGCCTGTTTCTTGGCTGTGTGAGCTGGTCTGAGTATGAGGGCTTCTAGCAAGGAGTCAGACTTATCAGGAAAGGCAGGAAGAGGGTGACCAGTTGTTATGGGACGTGAAAACTGTCACATTGTCTCAGTTCCCTTCCTGTGTTGTTGGCATAAGACTGACTCTTTTGGCTCTGCTTCAGGCTGCATTTGTCTGTCTCCTACCTCTGGAACCTTCTGCAGAGCCAAAAATACCATCCATGGTGCCAGTCCATACAGGTATTTCTTTGAGGTAGATGTTAAATTGCTGCACGGTCACAGGCTAAACTCAGCAGCTCCACTCCATGACTGGGAAGTTACCTGTTCATGGTGGTAACTTGCATTTGCTGTGTGCAGGATAGATGGGCAGTGGTGGGTTAACAGGTACCATCATGGCTTTATTCTGGGGTACCTATGGCTGATCCCTACAGTCTGCTTCAGCCTTGTGGATCCCAGCAGGCTGATTTTCCTTGTCCTGTGTGTCAGCCTTCTCTACTGAAATGTTCTGAGTCCTGCCATAGTAAGACTCAGGAGTCCATAGTAGCAACCCAGTTCTGTGTAAATTAATCCTATTTCTCTTCAGTTAAGGAGGGGACCCCGGAGGATGGGAGGATGGAGCCCAGGCTGAACTGGGTTAGGAAAGCCAGGTGGATGAACAGTGGCTTCCCAGGCTTGCACGAAGAACTGTCTAGGGAGAGGAACCCAACGGATAAAGTGAGTGTCCTACAACAACAAATCCTGACACTTACAGAGGAAGTCAAGTCACAGAAGGTGAGTGTGGCAGAGAGTCTGCTGTTGCTAAGGACAGGGCCCTGAGACTGGTCACAGTGACTGCCTTATATTTTGGTGTTAGTCTGAGAAGTACTCGGCAGACACTCACTGGGGACCAGCTGGAGCTGCTGGTGTTGCCCGTTTGTATGTGCCTGATTGTGCCCCGCACAAGGGAGAATGAGTTGTCCTTCAGTTATCAGAAGTGCAGCTAGCAAATGGGCTGGAAAAGAGGTAAAACAAATCCAAGTGTGCTCTGCAGGTGTCTTGCTTGTGCATCTGTATTAGTCAAAGTACGAAGTGGAGTCCTGAATAAGTACTGTGACACCAGCAGGAACTGCCAGGTTGAGTTATACTGTTAACAGCAGGTCATTCTTTTCAAACAGTGATCCCCCATTAAGAGGTGATTTGACTGTAGAAGTCAATGCATGGGTCACAGCAAGGGCTGTCTCTCCTGGATGGTACTGTTCTTCTTGAAAAGCATAGAACAATGCCAGGCTCTCCACTAATGATGCTGATAGCTCTTCCAGCAGAAGAGGCAGGAGAGCCAGGTCCCAGTGTGGGCAGTCATTTGCATCCTTGATTGGCTTCCTTAAATGGCTGAGATGGCAGAGCCTGAATCAGCATCATGTTGCTGGGGTAAGCTTCATGTGGGATGGAGAGAGGGAGGACTCTACTATCTTCTGGTACTAGAGACAGATGCATTATTTCCCTCCCTCCCATTTTACCACAGGGCTAGACCAGATCTCCATTTTCTCTGGTCTGTGGTGGGCCTCCCAAGAATGATGACTGTAGAAAAGCCAGAATTCAGACTGTGTGAGCAGCAGGTTGTCTGTTAGCAATCCACCTTGAGTCATGTCACCTGTGGCCTGCTGCAGAGATCTTCCGCGCTCAGCCCTGAAAGCAGAACTTCTCTATTTGGGGAGGCACTGTGATTTCAAGGTTGCTGCATTTGGTTTTGCTTCTAAAGGAGTCAGTTTTAAGATCCTGAGGACTTTTCACTGTTCACCCATTACTGGTTGGATCTGTGCTGTCTGGGCAGCACTGTGATGTGATGGCTTTGCATTCCCTTTTCAGGAGCTGGTTAAACTTCTCCATAAAGCTCTGGAGGCAGCCCAGCAGGAGAAGCGAGTATCTAACATGTATCTCACTGCAGCAGAAGATAAGGACAGGCTGGAGCTGGTGCGACACAAAGTGAGACAAATTGCAGATCTCACCAGTCGACTGGAAGCTCTTGAGCAAGAAAAGAAGGAGCTGGAGCAGATACTGGCTCTGAGAGACAGCCACATCCAGGAACTCAAGGAGCATGTGCAGCTTCTAATGGAGAAGAACCATGCCAAACAGGAAGTCATCATGGCCTTGACAGAGCAGATGGCCAGAGAGCTCTCTGACTCATTGCAAGAAGCCAACACTATCACTGCAGAGACACTGTATAAGCAGCAGGAGGAGATTGAGCACCTCAAGGTTTGTGGGACTGCACAAGTCATTTGGAGGCTTCCATTTCTGTGCCCTCTGCTTTGGTGGGAGGGTGTTCTCTGTGGGAAGCACAGAATATACTTCTGCTAGTTGCTCCATCTGTCTCCAAACTTAGAGGCAGGCTGGAAGGGCCTCTCCTGATAGCAGTAAGGCACTTAAAAGCATCTGGGTCAGTTTCAGCTTCATCTCAGAGCTTGTTTGACTTGGTGTCACCATTCAGTGCCTGCCTCTTTCTTTGCTCTTCTTTTGTTTCACAGGTGCAGTCTCATTTGCTGCCTTCATTACCTTTGCTCCTCTGTGTTTCCCTCTTGCAAACAGTTTCCCAATACACCCTGGTTCTTTCAAATCCAGCCTGTTGTGTGCCACTATATGCACAGTTATAATGACCAGTTAGTGTGGGATGGAGAACTGTCAAAAGAGCCACTTACTGCATTGTGGGAGAGTGTTTGTTTTTGCTGCTGCCCATGGGGCTGAGATTTGTGTCAGTTTTTTTAAAAATAGAACAAAACATGTATTTTCTTCATTTTGTTTAGGTGCTTTATGTCACCTTAGCTTTATGTCACCTTGATGACTGTTTTCAAAGCATGTACAGGCAGTGCACTTAGCTTTTTCAAGTGTCTTGTCCACATATGACACTCCTATTTAATGTTGTGCCTTGATTTCCTTGGTAGGAAATATTTGTCCTGGGCAGTCTTGTCTTCTCCCCAGAGCATAAAATTATTGAAATATTTTCTTGCCTTGAGTTCCTGAACTGGGAGAGGACTCCAAGCCCCTCAAAAATTCTCCTTGTGTGTCTGTTTTGCTTTGTGGCAGGATGATATTGATGCATACAAAACCCAGAACCAATTTCTCAACTCAGAGATTCACCAAGTTACTCGACTCTGGACAAGCGTTGCTGAGAATGAAAAAGCCCTTCTGATGAAGGTAAGGCAAAATTACTTTTTTTCCTTGGTGAGAACTGTTACTAATTTCTTTCCAAAGTCAGCACTGGGATGGATCTTGGTCCAAAATGCACCAGGAAAAAGCCTTCTTCACAGTGTGTTTTTTTAGTTTTTAAGATCTTTTCTTCTGCTTTGTTTTGGTCCCAAATTAGATACGATCATTTTCATTCTTCAATAAAAGCAAAATACTTGCAAACCTCAGTCTTAAGAGTGCTGAAACTTAACCCAGATTTCTGCACTTCAGCTATGCTTTTGGATACAGATGAAAAAACAACACTGTGTAGGGAATCAGAACATTTTCTTGAGAGCTGGCAGACTAAGCCCTGGCTTCACCTAGTCTTGATTTCTCTACCAGGCTTGGCAGTGCCAGGTGGCAGCACCCTCAGTCCTGCAGCTAGATCAGGGTTCTTATGTTTTCTTAAGCTCTGTTTTTATTTCTAGCCTTGTAAGTGTGCATAACCTGGTTACTTTCAGACTTGTGTAATCCTGCCTTCTTGTCCTGAACTGCTTCCCCAGGCTGGTGGTGTGTGCTGGCATTTGTTTTGTGGGTTTTCCCTGGATTTTACTTCCCTGGGTTTTAAGGTGTGGTCTGCCTAAAGTAAGTGATGGTGTAGTATGTCTCCCACTCAATAAGCAACTTCTGTTGCATGCTAGCTACTGCAGCTTGTGCTTGTTCATAGACCATAGTGACTCATTCATGGCTACAATTCTACTGACTATAGAAGAATTCTGGATGTGTTTTCTGGGGCTTTGCTGTTCTGGAGTCTTCACCTTATGTGTAGACCAGGTCAGTAGAGAGCAGTGGCAACACAGGAGGAACCATCAGTGAGCCAGCCCGTTCCTTCTTGTTTCCCCATCAGTGTGCCTGCCTGCAAGCACGAAACTGCCAGATGGAGAGCAAATACCTGACAGTCTTGCGGAAGCTGCAGGAGGCTGTGCCTGGGCTGCCTAGCTCCCATGCTGAGTTGGTGAGGAACCTCATCCAGGAAGCACTCCAGTGGGATGTGAAGGAAGAAGCAGAAGAAGGTTTTAATCTGAATCCTGTAAGGTGAGAGGCAAGAGCATGGGAATATTCACACCCTTGTAGGAGTCTGGCCATGGAGGGGAACGTGCAGGCAAGAAAGATCTAGGGACATTTCTATAGCAGGGACTGAGAGCCATAACTTAGGAGTGGAGGCTGGTTTAGTTTGGTGGTGTGGAGACCACGAGTATCTGTTAGCAGCGTATCACTGTAGGAAGGGGAAGTTGAAGATAGTACAGGTAAAGTTTTCTTGACAGTGGCAGACAGTATGACAAGTGACCTATAGCCATGATATGCCTGGGAAGTAAACACTGGACATGAGTATAAGTTCCTTCTGTAGGAGAGGACGTCACCTGGGAGGCAGGGGATCTCCATCCTTTGGGGTTTTCTAGTCCCAGCCATACAAAGCCACTGTTGCCCTGTTCTGGTGCTGGGGAAAATCCTGCCAGTGAAGGGCAGCTGGACTGGAGACCTCCAGAGAGCCTTGCCATGAGTGCTGCTGGTGTTGTTGCATTTGTGTTTATGCTTTCCTGGCCAGTCAGTGCCCCAGTTCTGTAGCAGTTCTATTTCATCGGTTGGTCAGATTCACAGGTTCTCTGGGTGGCTTTGGAGATGAGACCCCACGGCCACGCTTGGTTTTTCTGTCAAGAATATAATGTTAACTTACAAGTATCCCAGCCTGTGGACTGATGGTGCACAAACCCTCAATGAGCTGTACTATCAGTGCTCCTCATGTCTTCCAGTCAGTAGGAGATTTGTGTTGTGTACAGGGGAGACATCAGAAGGGACTGTGGATCTCTGTTCTTTGGTCTGATGCCCCAAAGGCTTTGCAGTCCCTTCCTACAGAACTATCTCACACTAGGACATGTTAGGGAGAAGGTACACAAGTTGCGCTAGCTACTCCCTTGGGGGCAGGGGAGCAGGTGAGGTAAGAGTGGTCTGATGAGGTTGGGCTGTAGCTCAGAGCAAAGTTACACTCGAGTAATGTGTGTGTATGCCATTGCTGCAGACTCTTCTCTGTCTTCAAGGCTCTGAGACAGTGGGCATGGCAGGCTTTCCCATGCAGCTACCAGACAGGTGAAGGAGGACTACCTGTGGTCTGGCGTGGGTGACAGGGACCTGGCAGCAGGCTGTAGTTGGTATGGCCCCAGGCAGTGAATGACGCTTGACACTGGTACCAGCGCTTTCCTTTGAACTAACTTCTGCCTTGTGTCATTCCAGTGAGTATGATGAGTACGGGTTTATGACTGTACCAGACTATGAAGTTGAGGACTGGAAGCTTCTGGCCAAAATCCAGGCCCTGGAGATAAAGTCCAACAATCTGCGGAGCCAGGAAGTAGTGGAGAAGCCCCTCCGTGACAAGTGGAACAGTGTTGGAGAGCTGAGCCCCTCTGCAGAGCTGAAGAGCCTGATCCGAAGTGGCATTCCAGTGGAGCATCGGCAACGGGTCTGGAGATGGATTGTCAGCCGGCACTGCAGTCATCTGCCTGACCACTACCAGCGGCTGTTACGGCAGAGCAAGAGCACCGAGCACCCTGCCTGCCGCCAGATTGAGCTTGACCTGCCCCGCACACTGACCAACAACAAATATTTTTCCTCTCCCACTTCCCAGCTCATCCCCAAGCTCCGGAGGGTTTTGCTGGCATTCTCCTGGCACAATCCTGCCATTGGATACTGCCAGGGACTGAACAGGTGAGGAACCAGGTATACTGCTTCTTCATGGGATAGCGCTGAGAAGGTGTAGACACATACTCTAGGCTTTGTCTCAAGCAGCCCCAGACTCCTGCCCCTCTAGAGTTCTGTCCTGGCTCTAGGTATTTTTTTGTGGAATTCTGCATGTGGTGTCTTTTTTTCACCCCATGTTGTTGCTGGGATCAAGCAAGCTTGCTTAGCATCTCCATAGTTACAGAATAGTAAGGAGCAGCTACAGGAGGCAGAGTGAGGCACTCCCAGAATAACAGCATGAGGCTGGGGCTGAATTTCTAAGTCTTAATGTGCTCAGCAGAAGAACACCCTCATGATTCTACTTTTTGCTGAGAAGAGTTGGAGGACATGTTGGGAAGTGTTAGAGTTGAGAGAATTGCAGCAAATGACATGAGAAGAGGCTGAGGAAACTGGGGTCCTTCTGTCTGGAGAAGGTTCAGGGAATCTAAAAGCTGCTTTTCCTTCCCAAAGAAGACTTTTAAGAAAGATAAAACCAGACTTCTTAGAACTGTGCCGTCAAGTAAAAGAGGCCGTGGGCACTAGCTGCAAGAAGGGAATTTCCAGTTGGACCTTTTCACATGAGGAAAGCTTATGTAAGCTATGCCTGTTTTTCTTTGGATGGTCTTCAGAAAGACATTTGCCACTCTAGAGAGCCCTTAATATTAGGTATCATCTTTCCAGTCTGGCTGAAAGGGGGTAAGTCAGAGCTGAAGGGGGTAAGGGCTGTAGAAGAATGCATGGGAAGGTGAGTTATGTCACATAATATAGACTATCTCTGAGCGAGCTCCTGTATTGAAATAGCCAAAATCAGCACACTGCTAACTTTAGCAGATCTATAGAACATCCCATTAGCGAGGAGCCTGTCTTTGTCACACCCGTGTGTTTGATGCTTCCTGTTTGCTGATGGAGGCACATGGGAAAGAAAATCACAGCCCCATGGTTCCTTCAGGAACATGCAGAACAGATGACTTGCCTCTCTGACCAACTGTTCTGCCACATTTGATCTGTTGGACACTCATGGAGTTACGGACATTTCAAGAGAAGTCTTGGATTCTACAGTTCTTGTGCTGGCCTATGTTTCATTGCCTCAACATGTCTTGTCCATCACAGATTGGCAGCTGTTGCCCTACTGGTCCTGGAAGATGAGGAATTTGCTTTCTGGTGCCTGGTCCATATTGTGGAGAACATAATGCCAGCAGACTACTACAGTGACACACTGATAACATCACAGGTGAGCTGAGTACCCTCACATCTCTTTGGACCCTGATACAGTGATTTACAGTAAAAGTTTAAAAGAAAGCAAGCAGCTTGCAGTGTGTTTGCTTTCTCACAGGACAGTGATACCACCACTTTGCAATCCTTTCCATTGCAGAAGTGTTGTAGACTTGAGGGTATGAAACTGTACACACAGGAGCAGCAAAACTGATCCCCAGCGCTAGGAAACAGGGGAGCACTCCAGAGTAATCACTGCGGTCAGGTTAGTCAGAAGGAAAAGTGCCCATTAACTGCACAGTTACTTATTTTAAGGAGGGCCTAGTAGAGGTGAAGCAGCAAACTCCAACACCTGTAGAACCAAATATGAAGAAGGCACCATTCTACAGCCCTTCAAATGTTTCTTTGGAAACTGCACCCTATCTTTTCAGTGCCACATGCAGATGGAAGAAAATATAGAGATGTTTACATGCAGTGTGCTTGCCTCAGTTTGTGATCAAATACAGTGTGTGTTGTGGCTTTGCAGTTCTCTGCAGATCAGAAAAACTTCTGACCATTTGATGTAAAATGTTGCTCTGTGAGTAATATACCCTCCTGGTTCAAAGTTACTACATTTCAAGGTTTTCAAGAAGTGTTGTCTTATATTAGAAATACTTCATCCTCCCAGGCAAACACAGAGCCAAAATAAATCCAATTTAGTTCAATGGAATAGTAATCGTGTGCCCATATGACCCAGTCTGTGAGCAGTGCCCAATCTGGTGAGCCTGGCCGTGAGTTTTTGTCATTCTTTAACCCCAGCCAGCAACTTAAGTACCATGAAGCCGCTTGCTCACTCCCCTCCCCCCTGGTGGGATGGGGAGGGGAATCGGTGGGGAAAAGAGGGTGAAACTCATGGGTTGACATAAGAAGAGTTTAATAATTGAAATGAAATAATCAGGATAAGAATAGTAATGAAAAAGAGAGAGCAAGAGAGAGAGAGAGGAATAAAACCCAAGGGAAAAAAACTCCAAGTGATGCACAGTACAATTGCTCACCATGTGCTGACCAATGCCCAGCCAGTCCCCCAGCAGTGATGGGCAGCTCCCAGCCAGCTCCCCACAGTTCATATACTGAGCATGATGTTCTATGGTATGGAATATCCCTCTGGCTAGCTGGGGTCAGCTGTGCTGGCCCTGCTCCCTCCCAGCTTCTTGTGCACCCACTCACTGGCAGGGCATGGGAAACTGAAAAGTCCTTGATTTGGAGTAAGCACTACTTAGCAACAACTAAAACGTCGGCGTGTTAGCAACATTATTCTCATCCTAAATCTGGAACAGCACTGTACCAGCTACCAAGAAGAAAATTAACTCTATCCCAGCCAAATCTAGGACACCCTCGTGTCTTTATTGTGTGTCCTTCCAGGGAGAAGGGTGTTGTATCTGTGGGCCCACAATACATGAGGCTACAGGCATCAGTAGCTGAGAGGGGCTACACTGAATTGGTTGACTTGTGTGCTGGTGGAGAGGCCAACCCACAGACTGGGGAAGCAGCCAAATCACTGTGCAAATTGCAAAATGCCTATCCAGAGCAGGTAGTGTTAGCTGTGAGATTTTATAGGCAGTGCTCAATACTTGAAAAATAGTGATTGACAGGGTAAACATGGGAGACTGAAGACACAGAGGCTCCCCTACATTCCGTGAGAAAAGACTGTTAGCTGAGGGAGCCTTTTTTAGGAAGACTTTCTGACCTTGTGGTTGATCTCTGGAAGTCTAGGAAAGACCCACATAAAAAGGAAGGCCTAGGGTGATGCTTTGGTTGGTTTGATAAAGTGAAAGCTCTGAGTTGGCTGCAAAACTTAAGGTTTAGCTCAGGGGTCCTCAAACTGTTTAACCAGGGGGCCGGCGCGGATGCAGTGGCAGGCAGTCATCTGCGGCTGCTTGGTTTCCCCCCCCCCAAACCCTGGCGGGGGGGGCAGGGGGTCTGTAAATACCGGGGGCCAAATTGAGGACCTTGGGGGGCTGTATCTGGCCTGCGGGCAGTAGTTTGAGGACCCCTGTTTTAGCTCTTGCAGATTTTAAAGACCAAGCATATCACCTCATCTGATTTATACCACTGGGCCACAGCTAAGTAAGCTGACACAGTTTGGGCACTAGTATGATAGTATCATAGAATCGTTGAGGTTGGAAAAGACTTTTGAGGTTATCAAGTCCAGCTGTTAACTCAGCACTGCCAAGTCCATCACTAAACCACACCCCTAACCCGGCCGTCACCCAGCACCCCCAGGCCCTTTCCCACCAGGCACTTTCCAGCCGCTCTGCCCCAGCCTGTACTGCTGCGTGGGGCTGGTATGTCCATGATATAGCTTAGGGGAAGATCTAACCATGATCTTGCTCCTTAGCACTTCCCCTCCTAAAGCCTTGGCTTTCCTGAGATGATGCCTTAATAAACCTGGTCAAGGATGTCACCAACTGCATTTCTGTGTCTCATGCAACTAGGAGCAGAGCACAGACAGTACTCTGACCACAAAGAGAAGCTGTGTGAGAAGATCAGGTCCTGCTTGCAAGTCAGAGGGATTCTAGGTGTTTATTTTGCTGGGCCACTGCAGTCATTCAGACCTGGGCAGCTTTTAATCCCTGCCATTCGACTGGATGCTCGTGACACCACAGAAAATCCTAGTAAGATTGATGCAGGAAGAGGTAGCAGCATTTTCCCTCTTGACTTTGAGGCTGGAAAGGAATATGATCCTCTGAGATGTATCTTGGCCCTGTTTCAGCTCCACACCTTGCACTGGGTACAGTGTCCACATACAGAGCTCAGTAATTTTGAAGAGCTGGGAAGAGTCAGCCACTGTCCTGTTGCACCATTTCTTCTCCTCCAACAACAGGACTACTCTTGACCAGGACTTCATTGTTTTCATTTTTGCCGACTTTAGGTAGATCAGAGAGTCTTCAAAGACTTCCTGTCGGAGAAGCTGCCTCGCCTCATGGCTCATTTTGAGCAGTATCGTATTGATGTCTCACTCATCACCTTCAACTGGTTTCTGGTGGTCTTTGTGGACAGCCTGGTCAGCGACATCCTCCTGCGAGTGTGGGATGCCTTCCTGTATGAGGGAACTAAGGTGCGACTCAGTCTAGGTCTTCCTCTCATCTGTGCCACCTCTGTGATGTGACGGCAGGGCCATGAACGTAGACACGTATTGAAGAGATGAAGGGTTGAGCCTCTTGTCCCATCCTGCCTGTTTGTTGGCCGGACTGATGCCTCCCAGCCTCTGGGTTGTCTGCGTACTTGCTGCCGGTAGGCAGATCTTGTCCCTGATGCTGTGCGCAGTATCCCTGGCACTTTTTAGCAGGTAGTCCTGCTATGGAACAGCTGTCTGACAGGCTGTGGTGTTTTCTGCTCTGTGACCTGGATGCAGCTGAGAGTATGACCGATACAGGGCGCAGAAGATAGGCAGAGAGTTAGTATCTGAAAATGTGAGACTTGCCTTGATCCTGTGCATAGGAAGAACTGGAAAACCTTTGTGAAATCCCTGTGGGGTCCTTTTGGAGGATCTGGTATGCTCTGGGGTTGTAAATCAGCTTGCAGATGGTTATTCTCTTGGGACTAGCTCTGTGCTTCTTTAGGCCTGCCCTAACACAGCCTGTTGAGAGGAGGACAAGCCCAGTGTCCAGCCTGTACTGCAGTGCTGTGTGCCCCACCCCATGTTTTACACCAGAAGAGCCTGGTCCCTCAACTGCCTATACCTTTCAACCCTCCAGGTGATTTTCCGCTATGCTCTTGCTATTTTTAAATACAATGAGGAAGAAATCCTAAGAATTCATGACAGCGTGGAGATCTACCAGTACCTACGCTTTTTCACAAGAATGATCATGGATGGCAGGTAAGACTGTGGGTTGTAGGCAGCCTTCCATTCTGGGCTTGTACTTGCTTGCCTGTTAGGTCAGCCTGAAAAGAGTTGTGACCAGTCTGTTAAAAGAGATGCACGCATGTTGGCAGGTCTGTGGGACACAGATTGGTTTGTTATGTTTTTACTTTCCCTTCGTGGTGTTACTTAAACTCTTTTTGGCTCGGGCAAAGGCATTCTGCAGCAGAGCAGGTCACAAAGTCTGGGCCAGCCTCCTCTTTGCAGCAGCTGAAACTTTGTGTTGCCACTTCCTGGGTTTCTCTCAGCTCTAGTTGGAGTATTTGGCAGCACAGCACTACTGACAACTTCTAATGGCAACATGTATCTGAGAGGAAGATCTCTGTCATCAGAAGAGGTAACTTTTAATACCCCGGGGGTATTGCTCCCCCAGGGGCCAAAAGAATCGGCATGTGATCCACCAGCACGTGATCCACCCTTTCCTGACTGGTGGCTGCACGCTGGTACCTTAAAAGGTGGTGTAGTGTAAGGCTGTTTGAAGTGTGTGGGTTGGTGTTTATGTGAGAAGGAATTACCTATGATTCCTCTGCTGCTTGGTGACTTCAGAGCTCAGAGAGCTGAAATCTGAGGCCCTACTGTTTGCCTGCACTGGGATGCACTTGCTGTATCTGTTGCCATCTGTTACCAGCCAGTAAATTGGTTCACCAGACCTGTCTTTGCCATTGTAGGAAGCTGATGAACATTGCCTTCAATGACTTAAACCCTTTCCCCATGAAACTGCTGAGGAACCGGCGGTCAGTGCACAGAGAAGAGCTGGAAACAGAACTGTGTGAGCTGGAACAGGTCAAGGCAGCCTATGTAAAAGAGAGAGCAGAGCAGAGGCCTCAGGACCTGCAGGAGGTTGCCAGTGAAGAGGAAGAAGAGATTTAATGAAAACAGAGTTCCTCATCACTTTCTTCTGCCTTGCAGGTCTTCAACAGCAACTGTCTTTAAGAGATGGAGCAGAGGGGGAGAGGTGGTCACAGCAGGAGTTCATCTGCCCCACACAGCAAAGATGTATGTACAAGACCATTTGGGGACCAAGCCAGACTTTGTAATGGATTGAAGGGTGTCAAGGGAGTTTTATCCTCTTCTGTGTTTCTCCCTGTTAAGGCCTCCCCGTGCTGTGCAGTTCAGGATAACAGCTGAAGGTCCATAGGAAATCTCAATTTTGGTACCATGACAGAAGTTGACATGGTGCCAAAGACCCAGCTAGGCAGAGCTTTTCTACCTTTTCTGATGGGGGCTTGAAAGACACCTTTATCTATAAGTAAAATTACTGTAAATAATGAACTGAGAGCACTCCCTCATTCCTAAAGATTCTGAATTGGTCAGAAAGAAAACCTGCTCTTTGAAGGCATGGTGCCACCAGTGGCTAGGCTGCTAGAAGAATATGTGTGTAACACTGTAGTCACTGAGTCATGACAGTGTCTCCAGATGAGTGTTGGGCCTGAGGAAGTCCTGGGAGCTGGATGACATCTTCCCATGAGACTCAGGCTGGGACAAGTGAAATGGGTTGTGGGAGAGCAGAGTTGCTTCTCCAGTTTAGTTTGGTTCCCGTGGAAGTCCATGGGAGCACAAGATATGTCTCCCTACCTGTCTGGGAAATACTGGGAGCTGCCTCTCCTCTGTTTAGCTTTGACCAGAGCCATCTATTGAGTTGGCCTGGCCCTGGCAACACAGTGCCTTCCAGGGGTGAGTTTGCTCCATAGAGGAGCTCTCGTCTTGGTGTGCAACCGACTGCAGCCTGTGTGCAGGCAGGGCCTAATGTTATGGAGACCTTGATGACTGGGGACATCTGGGTCTTCTGATTGCCTCACACTTGGCCAGGATGAGTGTGTGGCCATCTCTCTCTGCCTCACAGTTATGCTCCTCCTGTGCTGGGTTTCTATGTTGATGTCCCTGTTTCTGTCTCCTGTTCACATTGGGAGGGAGGAGGACTTTTCTTTAGGAGTGTCTAATACTGAAGGTGTTTGACCCATGGAGTGTGGCACTCTGGGGGTGAACCTGCAAACCACTTGGTCTGGGTTACAAAAGATGTCTTGATATTCTTTAGAAAAAATACTAATTTCCCCTGAACCAAGGAGCTAGCCTCCATGGGTCTAGCAGACAGAGATGCCCTGCCTACCTTTGGGAATGGGGCCTGACAGCCTTCTCCCCTGCCTCCTGCCAGGCTCTCCCATCCCCTGGGCTGTATGCCCTGCCTGTGCAGCTCAGTCCTCCACAGGCACAGGATGAGGCCAGTGCTTTAGATAAATACAACTGCTTTTCCCTAACATGGTGCCAGATCCTGCTGTCTGGCGTTGCTGCTGAGCAGTGCTTTATTCCAGCTGTACCCACAGCGCTGGCACTGACAGCATGCAGCAGACCCTGCTGTAAGTGGGACTCTGCTCTGTGTGTTGAGACTGACCTTGAACCAAACCCATTTGTCCAGTGGATGATGCCACCTTTAAACATCTTGTGGTACAAAGTCATTAGTGCTTGCATAGGAAGGGAAAAGAAGCATTCATAGCCCGTACTGTTCTCAGCCAGGTGGGCTGTAGCCAAGGTCAAAGACTCTAGTGGAAACAGCAGCAACCTCTGTTCACCTGAGACATGTGGTCTGCCTCAACTCTGCCTTAGGTGCAACTGGACAGATCACCCAGTTTCAGAGGACTGTAAAAGTCTGATTTTGGAGAGAGCTGTGGAGGCCAACCACACAGTATGGAAGTAGTCAAAGTGGGCATGAGGTTTTGGAAAAGAGTGGATAGATAGGCAAGAGTGAGGTAGATCCACTGGTTGTCACTGACAGCTGAACACATTCCAAGTGTGGGATGACAAGAAGATGTTACTGGAGTCTTACCTCAAAAAAATGCATTGGCTTTAAAATAATGCCACCTAGCTGGAGAAGCTCAAAAGACAGAAGGTTTTTCCTTGCAGATGATACCACTAACCTAATTTACTCATACTGTTATGTGCATGGGTGCACACAATACAGATTTTTACTTACTGTTATGGACTTTTGGAAGGCATTATCTTTTAAATCATGACCATAGAAATTAGGAGTATACTTACAATTGTATTTTTCCTAGAGCCTTTTGAAACAGCTTAGAAGTCTTTTCTTCCATCCTGCCCTTACATTTTTTAAAAAAGTAATTTTAAATGTGCATTATGGGACCAAACCATAGCCTGATATATGTCTACAGTATATAAATAAACATTGGTTTATGTTGTATATAATGAACCATTAAAAAAAAAATTTCTGAGGAAGAGGACCAAGGTGTTATCCTTAGTGGGAAATTCTGAAAATAATTTTTAATTGAAATCTGAAGGGGGGGACATCTCAGGATTGTTAGAAATTTCTGTCCTGTTTTGTCTTTAGCAGCTCTTTGTTTTGCTCCACATGTGTATTCACTGAGGGCCATTTCCTCTGGTCATGCTGCCAACCAGTCATCTGCGATCATTCTGTACTAAAATGTGGTGGATGCAGGAATATCTGCACCTTGCAGCCAAGCTAGCATGTCCTCATGGGCCCTACTCCCCTTCCTCTCTACAAAATTCGGGGCTACTGAAAAGTGCTGAGCTGTGTCACAAGATGCCAGCTGGGCCCAGAGGTTAGCATAGCCTTATGCCAGTCCCTCAGGCCTCTGCAAGACCTGCAGCGAGTATCGTCAGTGCTGGGGGTGTTTTGGACAGAAGTTACCCTTGTGTGAATTGCATAGAGATAATTTGTGGTGCCATGGCCAACAGCTGTGGTTGGAAAACAGTTTGACCTGGTTGTACAGCCCAGTAGGTCCCTCTGTCTGTGCTGGCACCTGTGGATAAAACGGGTATCTTTCCACCCCAGAGTCAGCCTTTGCTGAATTTTGCTGTATGCATAACATTACTTGTTAAATTTAGCCTTCTGTCTCTGCATTAATATAACCTTGGGATACCAGCTCAACCCTAAAAAGGACGGTCTCTATTCCCTGCCCCCCAAGAATGTGTAATTAACCTGTAATTACCTTTCTGCAGGACTTTGGAGCCACCAAACATTTATATGGTTTTGAGAGAACAAGTTGGTGGGGGGTGGCCAAGCACACAGAAAGCCACTGCTGGCTTAGTAAGTCCCTGAGCTCCAAAGAGGCAGAGGCTAGGAGGAGTCCCTTCTTCCCCCCTTTTTGGCTCTGAGTGGTATTGGGCTGGAAGGATCTTTGGTCTGAGCCACCATTACCTCTGCATGCTGTGGCTAAGCCCTTGCAAGCAAGAGCTTACTACCGCACAGCATTGACACTTGATCCACCCCTGTACCCTGGCACATGGCCCCGGAAAAGGTGTTCCTGGGGAGGTTGTTTCTGTGTTGGGTTAATGTTTATCCCAAGCTTGAGCTTCTCATGCAGGGTGAAGGAGAGAGCTAAGGGACAAGGCATTGCCCATGAGCGGGAAGCAACAACACCCTGCAGCAGGAGTTACCCTGCAGTTCTGAGTTTCTGTTCCAGCTCGAAGGCTGGGCAACCTCCTGCCACCATTGCAGACACCAGACCTGGGGCTGGCTCTCTTCCCATTTAAGGGCTCAATTTGGTGGCCTGAACCAAAACGTGGACTTCTCCAGCCATTTCTCAGTCCTAAGAGCTCCTCTACAGAACATTCACTCTGTTTGGCCTAGGGACATGCCAGGTGCATGAAGACAAACCACTTTCCCACAGCAGAGCCATGGCACTGAAGCTGTTGTAATTTAATGCCCTCAGGAGCAATTTAACCCCTTCCTCAAGTTCAGTGAGAGGCTGTGGGCCACACCGAGATGCTACATCGTGACCATATGTGTCCCCACTGTGCTTGCTGCTCTGCTCCAGGAGCTCTCCAGGGATGAAAAGAGCTCACCAGGTCAGTCAGTGGAAGGAGGAGGTACCGCTAACTGTGGCGAGCACATTTAGGGTGAGGGGTCCCCTGTCCCGCTGCAGCCTGATGCTTGCCATAGGTGCATGGTCCACTACCATTGAGACAAAGTCCCCATTTCTTCCTGTTGCTAACTGACGGCTTCCTGCCAAGTGCGAAATCTGGTTTTCAGATTCCAGCTGGTGGATCCGTATTTGCTCTGGTTTTAAGCTTACTTTTCATGATACAGAATCTCTTTGGCACATTCTGGTGTCAAGTTAGTAGGAAGCTTTGAGACTTCAGGCAACATTCAAGGTAGTAAAATTAAATTTCAAAGAAGTCCCTTGGGAAAAAATCAGGAGTCAGCCCAACATCACAGCCCCCTGCTAAAAATAATGCCTTTATTTTTTTTCTTTTATAAAGTGATTCTGTTAGTACAGAAGTATTGGTTATGGAGGCATTTTGCGGGGAGGAAATGTTCCAAAAGGAAATTAAAACCAACTGATATTTTTTGCTTCATATTCCAATAATTTAACATTTTTCAATGTGATAAAGGCTCTTGCACATGGAGGGGGAATGCTGATGCCACAGACTCTGAAAAGACTTCCAGTTTTGACAGTGCCACCACAATGGTGTTTTAATCAGCTCCTGAGGCTGGTGGATGTTGCGTGGGCTCAGCCTCCACCCTACCTCTCCCTGCCAGCTGCCTCCATACACGTGGCGCAGTCAGTGATACTGGACTTTGCAGGGCTGGAACTAATAACACCAGGAGAGGTAGGAACTATGGAAGTTCTTGTTAAATATGATGCTAATTGGGTATAACTAATTAGCAGCTTCCTCCATGTGGCTCCATCCAAACCTACCATGGGCATGTCGGGCCCCTTATCCTCAGCAGGCTGGGACGAAGCAGAAAGCTGTTTTCATTCTGTCTCATCTCATCCGCTGCTGCCACTGCTCCCTGCAAGGCAGGATCCTGCTCCCTGGGAGCTGCCCCAGCTAGGTGGGAGGTGCTTTGCCCATAGCTGCAGATGTCATGAGTGCGTCCACGCTGATGTAGCTCATACAACAGCAGAGCAGTCACAACAGGTGCCGGCTCTGCTCTTCCCAGCAGCTTGCTGCAGGCTGCAGTGCTGCACGCAGTTTCTGGCTAGCAGTGGGCCAGTGGTGGTGTTTGTGCTGCTGTCAGGCTCTCCTATGTAATAAACTCTGCTCGTCAGCAGTGGTACCTTTCCCCATTTAATTAATTTGCACAGGCTGGGGAGAGATGTCCAGAGGTGACACTAACCTGCCTCTGGCCAGATTTCTGGCACTTCAGGATGTGGGATGACAGAGAGTTACAGGGCACGTTGCTCCAACTTCTGCTATTGGATCCCAACAGAAAGCACCAGCAGTGTTTTCTTTGAGGCTGCTGGGGGCCTTTTGTACAGCAGGACAAGTGTTGTGTGGGGATGCTCTTTGCCACAAGCAACCTCCGTGGGCATAGGCTGTCAGCAGCCGTTGGTCATCCAGGTCTGTGGTGTTGGATGACCTGTTGAGAAGTCCCAGGAAAGGAGACAGAGAGTAGATTTCAGCCTAGTCACCGACGATGCCCCAGTATAGGCACCAGTCCCAGTCACCCAGTCTTAGATTGCAAAGGGGAATGGGCAGCAAACCCATCCACTTTGTCAGCACCTAAAACAGCTCCGAGGAACGGCACTTGTGCAGGGCTGGCATAGCTGGGTGCCTGCAGTGGACAGGGCTGCATGCAGCCTAAATGTTTCCCACCAATAACCTCAGACAAAGACATCTTTGTCCCCCTTGTCAGTCCTGCACACAACCTTCTACAGCTCAATCAGGGCTGGAGCACAGTGTGTGTGAAAGAAAGCACTGGAGATCATCTGCGCATTGGTACCCAGCCTGTCTTGTACCTCTCCACGGTGAAGATGTAAGCATGTGCTGCAAGGGTCCTGAGGGATTCCAGAAGTCATTTTGGTTCCTGTAGGCAGGGTGGGTCCAGGACAGCTGCTGCACAAGCAGCCACAATTCATGTCCACAGCTGGATTGCTTCCTGCACTCCATCTATGGACAGTGCTTCTCAACAGCTATGTCTCATGCTCTTGAGTTGTCCAAGCCTGGCACCTGGCAGCCAGGCATGGAGGTCACTCCTGGGGCCTTCTGGTTGTTTCTGAAATTCTGCTCAGCTCCCTCAAAGGATTTGGTGGGAGTGCCTTTGTGAAGGGCCTGCTTTTCCTTCCCCCAAATGTCTTCAGCTGCCCTGAGGGACCGGGTGACTCCTGTCTCACCATCACAGAATCAAAGCAGAAACACCTGAACTGCAGCATCCCACTTGTGGAGGACACCCAGTCTCACAGTCTTGTCAAACCCACTGGCTCAGCCCTGAGCTGCCGCTGCTGCCTGGAGACTCGTGGGACCAAAGCGTGGAGATGAGCCAGGTGTCTCAGGCTCTGCTCACACAGGACCAGAGTGGTATTAACTGAGCTGGTGACCTGGCCAAGGAAACATCCTCTGCCCTTTGATCTTGGGCATTGCTATCTACTTGCCAAGTGCCTCAACCAGGGTACCTGGTGGGCTTGTAGTGCTGCCGAGGTACCAACTAGCCCCAAAGCCTGAGTGTGTGCTCTGCAGGCATGAGAAGCTTTCTAGAGCCATTGGCCAGCAGTGGAGGCTCTACAGCTTTGGACCCACGTGGGACAGTGTCTCCCCATCTGTCAGGGATTGCTGAGCCAGCCCGAGGCTTCCAGCTAAGGCTGGCACACTAGTATGTGTTGCAGGGGTGTGTGCAATGTTCAGGGTGCAGTGCCCACTGCTTGGTGGTCACTCTGAGGATGCGGGAATGTGCTGCCGTCTCTTCAGCAGCTTTGCGAGCTGAGGTGAGGCCTGCAGGTACCCTCTGCACGGACGATGGCAAAGTCCTGATGCTGTCACGATGATCTCCTAGGAAAACATACCCAGCCTTCACAGTGTACCTCCAGGTGCAGATGTGCGGGTGGTGGTGATGGGGAGCCGCGCACACCGGCTCAGGCGGGCCGGCTCCCTGTGCCCAGGGACTGGAGAGGTGCTTGAACTCTGCTGGGGCTCTCCCCAGGGCAAGCGAGCACCGCAGACCCCCCACACTCTCCCCGCGGCGGCTGGCGCCCGGGGCTGGGCTCAGCCGCTCCACCGGACCGGACCGGGCCAGGCCGCCCCGCCGCGGCTCCCCTAGCGCCGCGGGCTCGGGCTGCCGCACGGGGACGGCGGGCACCCCCCGAGGCCTGCCAGCATCTCCCGGCGGCGGGCGCGGCGCGGGGGGCGGGCCGGGGCGGGGACCGCGGGCGGGGCGGGCCGGGCCGGGCTGGGCTGGCACGGCGCGGCACGAAACGGCACGGCGCGGCGCGGCTCCCATGCGTACGCGCTGCGCGCTGCCGGAGCCCCGCCGCCAGCGGCAAGGTACGGGACCGCGGGGGGAGCGGGGGGCGCGGGGCCGGGGCACGCGTGGGCTGGGCGGCCGCGGCACCTGCCACGGCGCGGGGCCTGCGGAGCCCGGCGGTGCGGGCGGGCGGAGCAGGGGCGCCTGCCCCTCCCGTGCGCCGGGGCTGCCGCAGCCCCCGCCGGCCCCACCCCGCTTTGTGCGGAGCCGGAGCCGCCGCCGCCGGGGCGCGGACGGGCGGGGGATGCGGCGGCCGCCCGGTGCTGCGGGCCTCGGGCATCCCCCGGCGTGTGCCGCGGGAGCGGGTGCGGGAGCGGGGCTTCCCCGCCGGGGCTGGTCGCGCCCTCCCCGGGCAGGACCCTCGCTGCCCGGCAGCGTCGTGCCCTTGGGCTGCTCCCGCGGGTGACTGCAGCGGGGGGTCCCGCCCCGGGGACGGGGGTTTGCAGGGGCCCGGTGCACGGAGCAGCGGAGCTCCTCGGCGGCCTGAGGCAGGTGGGAGCCGGCGTGGTGCCGCCTGCCTGGGAGGCTGCACCGCCTCCCGCCGCCTCCCGCCGCCCTGCTTGCCGGTGCAACGGGTGGGCACGGCTTGGCATCTGCACAGCTTCCTTCGTGGTGGAGAGAGAAGCCTCTCCTATGGCTTTGTGTGTGCACGCCAGTGGCAGGATTTGGCCCCCTTGTGCTGGAGTCGTGGGGTTTTGGGTGCTTGGTGTCAGGGCAGGTCACAGCTTGCACAGAGCATGATGACAGTCACACAAACGGCATAGGGGCCGTACTCTCTGGCAGCGGGGTCTCCTGGTACCAGTTCCTCCTTCAGGGCGAGCCCGTGAAGGGGTCTCGCTCTCAGGCAGCGCAGCTTTGGAGGACTGCTTCCCTCGCATGGGTCTGGGTTTGATGCTGCAGCTCTGTCAGGGTCCGAGGCAGGCTGTTGCAAAGGGATATGTAATGATGACAGCACATTGCAAACAAGTCCCTGGTGGCCTGGAGAGGCCAGCTATGTGCAGTGTCTTGCTGAACATCCATTGTTCACCCTGCAGGGAGTGGTGCCCTCCTTGTCTTGCTCTGGAGCGTGGAAAAACAGCCCTGCAGCATCCTGGCTATTCGTGATCCCTCTCCCCCTGCCCCGTTCACTTACACCTCCTAAGCAGCCACTTTGTTTGCTGCAGTCCCTTAAAGGGAATTGCCTGGAGAGGCATAACCTCCTCTCGACTCTTGGGTGCTCAAGGGAAGTGATTTCTGCAGAGGATTTGAGGAACTCTTTGGGGGGAAGTTGGGTGTTGGTTGCCTAAAGCCTCCCAACACAGCTCCCTGGTGGGTTAACAAAGGAGCAGCCTGTGTAGCCCTGCTGTTCCCTTTGTTCTCCCACTGGCTGTGCCCTCTTTGGAGGGCTCTGATCTCTCCTGGTTTGATCACAGATAGGGAGCAACTGATGGAGGCGTGCAGGGATGTCATGTTTTGGTGTGAACGTTACAGGAAACTCTGGAGCAAAACTTCAGGAGGCAGGATAGGGGAGAGCTGTTTGCTTCTTAGAGACAAGGGAAAAAGGAGGTGTTTTCAACTATGCTGATGTTGTTTGGTAAATTAGCATTATTGCAGAGAAGCCTTAGCTTCGTGAATGAGAAGCATTTCAAATTCATTCAATCCATTAGCCCATAGCAACAAATCAAAACTCGTCATCTCTTTAGAGCTGCCATAGACCTGAGAAACACGAGGCCCAGGCACTGGAGACGTTTGGACAAAGAGCCAGACAATTCTGCTGCCTGTACCCAGCTCTGCCCCGAGCTGTGCCTGACCTTTCTTCCTCGGAGGCAAAGCAGCTCTGCGTGAATGTGTCATTTTTGCAAGGCCCCTCGGGAGAGGGAGACTGCTGCCCTCTGTGCACCAGCTGCGTCAGCTTGCCCAGCAGCGTTGCTCACCTCCATCCCATTGATCAGTCTGGTTGCTGGCTGTGTCCGTGCAGCAGGTGGGTTTCCTGGTAGCAGGTCAGGGTATCTCCAGATGTGGTGGATTTCTCAGTCTCTTTTCCCCTGCTGGCTAATTTCTGCCTGTGTCTCGAGCATGTTGGCTTGTCCCATTTGAGCAGATTTTTTACTCAGGCAATGCCAGTAATGGATAATATTTTGAATGTTTCTATGTCTGCTACATTTGTTACTAATGGGTGATGGGTGGATTTTGGGTTGTCTGACTTTGCAGCAGGATTCTGGGAGCCTCTTTCTAGGTGGATTGGCACTGGGCAGGCTGTTGGTCTCTGGAACCAGTTTTGTTGTGCCTGTGCAAGGGCAGTTCTCTGTTGCCTGTGGGCTGTCTGGCTGCCAGATGCCCGAGTGCTGTGCGGATGGTGTTTTGTGGGTATCTGCTCCAGTATGGAGCAGGTCCCTGAGCTGTGAGCTGCAGGTGCTCGGCCACATGTATGCTTCAGTGTTACAGAGACTTGGGGAGAGAAGTGAAGGCTTTGGCAAATCCCCAGATGCGAAGATGATGTTCTGGAGAGAGAGACAGCTGCCTCAGGGCAGGCTAAGGTAGATTCTGCACGTGACCTTCTTGTATACTGTGGTCAGTTTGCTGCCTCTGATGTTTGTGTATTCCTTGGCTCACAGTGTCTGCACAGCAAGAAACCTTAATTCCACACTGGTGGGCCTCGATTTCCACAGCAGGGATTTCGATGGGGAAACTATTGGAGGGTGGGTTATGACAGGGTATGACAGAGACCTTCAGTGAAGAAATAGGGTGGAGGGACACTGTCCCAGATCAGTTCCCCACCATCTGCTCTTTGTTGGTCCAAGGGGACTTCAGCAGAGTCCTGATCCTTAATGGCCAGACCCTGTCCTCCACCCACATAAATAAACCTTCTCCGAGAAAGTTTGCTTCAATGAAAAAAAAAACCAAAACCAATCAACAAACTCGCCACCTTATTTGAGTATTCCCATCTGCCAGTTAGAAACAGCAGCAGTCTTTTTTGGCAATAAACTGGTAGTCAGTATTACAGTTTGCCAGTGGGCTGACGTCCGGGTGGCTGCTGAGGAACTTGCTACTATACCTCCTGCTCAGACCCAAGGGGGACTGGGGACTCATCCATCGCTGGTGAGGCTGGACAGTGGCTGGGGCTGGCCACCTTGATGCACAACGGGGCCACAGAGGGTCTGGTCTCTTGCTACCTTGTCAAGAAGACACCAGTGGAGTGATGATGTGGTAAGGTTTCGCATGTAGTCATCACCTGGCTTCCCTTAAGTGCATGTTAAGCTGCTCTGGCTGCAGAGGGCTGATTGAGGCAAGCAGCCCGCAGCACACAGCAATTACGCTGACGCGCCTTTTGCCTCTCTGCAGGAGAAACAGGAAAGACCTTTACATCATCCAGGAGGCTGTGTGGGCTGAGGGGGTTTGACACTTGCAGGGTTATACTGGCCTGCAAATAGGAGCCAGTCTGGCCTAGTATTTCCAGGGATTTCCCCTCTGTGGTATTACAGGCTTGGCAGCAACTCTCCATTTTGAAAATACACCTGCAGGGCTCTGTTAGGGTAATGCTGATGCTTATTATTTCCAAAGCACTTTGAAACTCACAGACAGAACTTTTCTGACCCTCAGCCAGACAAAGCCTTTTCTAAGCTTGAGACATGCTGCTGCCCAATGACAGTGTGCAGCTCCAAGTCCTGTTTTCTCTTCTCCTGTTGATCTGCTCCCTGCTCTATTCCACAGTTTCACATTTTCCATAGCAGTGCCCAAAGTTTGGCCTCTCTCTCCCTCTCTTTTCCAAGCATCCTTCTAGGCTCTGGTTTGTGCAAAGGTTTATTTCCAGTCTGGTGAGCTGCTGTGCTCTTTATCTCTGTGCAAGGAAACGTGCATTCCTACCTGAGGAGAGGTCTTCTGCACCGATGACTGCATTGCCTCACTCCCTTTGTGGGACAAAGCCACTGAGAAAAGTGATAAGGAAGATAAATCAGCAGAAACTCCCATTTTTATCTCAGAGATGGAGACAAAGTCCATGGAACCGATTAGATAGCCTCCAGGAAAGCAGGAGAGGCCAAACTCCATCTTGTTCTTCCTCCTACCGCTCTGGGAGGTGTGCTTAAACAGGAGAGGAGACAACACTGAGGGAGAACTCCTCCCAGGAGAAGGTTGCTGGGCAAGGCTCTCCAGGTCAGGGTTACACTAGTAAAGTTAGTATGAGCCTTGCTGAATATGAGCTTGTACATAAAGTAGAGCAGGGGCAGTCAGAGAAAAGGTCCAGCAGGAACCAAGGTCAATACTTGGCCCACTCTTGAGAGTGGAAATTAAGAGTCCTTGCTCTACAGATACCATGATTTAAACTCCTCTTGCAGGGTGCCTGTGCAGAGGGCTGAAATGCTCCTTGGAAGAGTCAGAAAGCTCTAGATCCCATCTCATCCCAGGTTTTCTGGAAACCACTGGTGAGGTGCATGGATGGTGCTTGGTAGAGAAGTGCCTTTTTCTCAGACATTGCCCTCTCCCTGGTCTGGGGTATGGACTGAAGCAGCAGGTAAATGACAGCACGTGCAAGCACAGGACTGAGATCAGTGGAATTCTCCCAAAACTGCCTGTCTTATTCCAGCCTCACCTGGGTCTCATTTAGCCAGAGAGCACATTTGCCTGCCTGCCAAAAGGACCCTTGAAGTGGTGCTGCCCCTGAATGCCACCCAGTGCCATTCTCACAGGGGCAGTCAGCACTGAATCCAGTCACAGGCTTTTCACCACCCTCTGTAGCACAGTAGCTCTTCTCCCATCAGGTGTCTGTGGAGTTTTGCTTTCCAGGCTGTGAAGGGTTCGGGTCTGCCAGTGCCATTCAGCTTTTGGCCACCTTCCACATAGTTACATGTGAGGTTATGTAAACCAGTGTTTCACAGTGTTTGTCTTGAGGAAGAATACACAAAACTTGAAAAATATAAACCATACTGCCTTAGAAAAGTGTAGATACTATTTTGCTTGAACTTCTGGCACAGCTGCAGTGCTCCTTTCTAAGGAACCTCACACTGATGCTATTGGGAACACTGTCTGGTAACGTGAACAGTGCCAGGAAGGACCAATCTTCCTTGCCGTTCCCTGGTTTCTTCCATGCCATCTGGCTCCTAAAAGGAACCTGCCTGTGTTGGCAACAGAATCGCAGGGTTATAAGTGCAGGGAACCCAGACAGCTCTGTAACTGCAATAGACAAATAGAAGAAGTCAAATATTATCTTGCTAACATCTACTTACATGTAATTAGCTCATATTATTTTTCTCTGCCATTTTCTCTAATTTAAATACTAAAATACACACACAGGGGAACAAAAACAAAATCAGAATAGCATGGTTGCAAGTTCCTGCTCTCATAATATTCAGATCCTCCTGCGTATAGAGGCTCTTTTCCTTACGGTGACAAGTATCAGGGTCTCTTCTGACCCCTCCTGCCTGCGGTCATGGCTGTGGCTCATGTTTCTCTTTGAATTTGCAAAGATATGATGTCAGTAACTTATGCCTGAAGTCCTAATTGAAAAGATTGAATTTGCTGATGATAGCCTGACATCCATAGAAACCAATAGGAGTTTTAAAAATCATGGCACTCATTTGAAGGCTTAATAGGGATTGAAGGGCTTGATATTACAGCTCCTTGCATCTATTTGAGGCTCATGCCTCTGCCATGCATTAAGCCCTGTACAATAGCTATGGGTGTGATGGACCCTGCCAGGCAAACCAAGTCTTGGAGCAGAAAATCCACCTCACTCTGATTTTATAAGTAAAAACTCAAGTGGAAAGTTGACTCTTTCATCTTTCTTGGCATCCAGGTTGTGGTTTTGGTGAACTCTTTGTTCCTGTGGAGTTTAAAAGATCAGAAGCCTCTTGTATCTTTACAGATAATGGATTTTTCAGTCTAGCTGACAAGAGCCAGTAGCTGGAAGTAGAAGTTATTATTTGTCAAAATAATAAGGCAGTTGTGTTTTTAGCAGCAAAGAGGAGTAATCGTGGGAAGAGCTTCCTGGGATGAAGCATTTCTAGAAACTTGAACAGGATGATCTTCTAAATAATGTCAATCAGTGCAGGCAGCAGCGTTCTTTGGGAGCAGGTGACATCTCTTGGCCTGTCATTAGCCAAACAGCAGCTATTTGGCATCCTGCAGAGATTTCTTTCTCCCAAAGCATCCTGTCTCACCGTGATGGAGAGCATACACTCCTCTTTCCAACCTTTCAGCATGTTCTGCTGGGCTTTGCCTTTAGGGCCCCATTCTTGTTCCCCAACATTACAGCTAACTTTCACTCTTGAGTTTTGTTTTATCATCACTGGAAGGATGACAATTTGAAGGCAGGAGTCCTCTCAGCCACTTTGGACATTGACATGACTGTAAGTGGAGATGGACTTCACTGACCATTGGCTAGAGATCTGGAGAGGCAGGAGTAAGTTCCTTATCCTCATGGATGTGTAGGACCAGTACCTGCCTTTGCTGCTGGTGTGTATTGACTGACCGGGGTCACAGTTATTAGCCAGACAGGGTCTCAGCAGGATGGTTTGCTTGCCTGTAGTACCTCCACCTATGGTGATTTTCATAATTCACAAAGGCAAAGCTCTGAGAAACCTGGCCTGACTTAGAGGCTGACCCTGCTCTAACCAGGAGTTTGAGCTGCAGACCCCCAGAGGCCCCTTCCAGACTAAATTTGCCTGTGGCTTCTGTGATGATAGTAGAAGTGAAACTCTGTTAATGATATTAGGAACCAAATTTCCAAGGAATTAAGCCAAGGAAACCCATAGCTAAAGTCCACCTGGAAGGTCTACCTTGGTCCCTACCTCCCATACTACTTTCCCAACACTGATGCCAAGTGTTGAACTTGGATGAGCATTGAGAATCTGCTTCTGCTGCAGCACACATACCTGCTTTATTGGTCCAGACAAAATATCAAAGGATGTCCTTGAATATATTGTGGTCATCCTTGAAGTTTCAAAAGATATTTCAGTAAAGCTCATCTTGCTGTTAGCTTGGGGAATCTCTTGCTGTTGAGACCTTGGTTTTGGTGCCCAGCCCTCTGTGTGCATCTTAAGCTTAATTGAAAGTAGATCTGTTTGATGTGTAAAGAGGGAACTGAAGTGACAATTTCTCTACCTTCTCTTTCTTTCAATTTTTAGAAACCAGTCATTATCTTTCATATGGTTTTGTGTATTTCAGAAGAGTTTTCTAGAGTCTTACCTATTCTTGCTTTCCTGACAGCATGACTTGCAACATGAACTTTTCTGTGATTTCATGACAGCTTGTATCTTATGTATAAAAACAATATAGCAGTGTTTATACTCTTGTTTCTGCCTGTCTTGCAGTCAGGCTCAGTTGCAGGTGTTTGGAAGGCTAATGGCACAGACACCATATGTGGCACTAGAAGGGTTTCACACACCTTTCACTGTTGTGGGGTTCTGCTGCCACTGGTGCTACTAGCCACTGGCAGTACAGGCAGATGATTGCATGGTGTGCTAGTCTGTAAGTCTGGAAATCCGTCTCTTGAACTCCTGCAGAAAGGCAAGTCTTCCCCAGGAAATTCAGACCTTTATGGCAAGCTCTTTCTGAAAACCTTTCCCTTTCTTTACTTCCATATCTGCCTGTGTCATTGTCTGCTGTCCTTCCTGTGCCTGGAGTTCTCTGGCATCATGGGGCACCCAGGGCATCACTCAGAGCAGCACCAGCACTCACCCACAGCCCTCAAGTAGGCTTGGAGAGCCCCCTGTGCAACTGCTCCCAGTTGCTGTCATCTTTGGCTGAGCAAGAGCTAGGAGCATGGTGCATGACTCTCCCCTGGCTTTGAACAAACTGCAGAAGCTTCCTGGAGCCTGAAGACTTTCTCTGGTACTGAAAAGCCCTAGATGCAGGTGTAATTTCATGAACACGTGTAAGATACCCAGAGAAAACTGCATATTCAGTCAGGTGCAGTGTGGCCCAGTGTGTCCTACACAGTGCTTTTATTCTCACTCTTCACACAGACAGTCTTTGTTTTTGCTGCCTAAGGCATGGAAATCACGCCCCAAGCTGCCTGGCCTGCATTATGTCAGGAGTGCAAATGCTGCTTTAGTTCACAGCCAGACTTCAAGGGCTGTGCTACCTTTCCTTTTATTTTTTTTCCCTTCCTTTTCCTTTTTATCCTTTCCAGTGGCACTGTAAAAAAGATCAAATACTTTCTGGATACATCTACATTGCCTCATGCAATGCTAGCTTTGTGCAACTCATTGAGGACCTGGTAATGCAGAAGAGAAGGCAGAGAGGGACAACTGTTTAGCTTGGAAAAGGTATGCCTGAAAAGGGATATGACATATGGCCTTTGACATGCGGTAGGATGATGGGATGGAGAGTTCAGATGGGGTGTGATTGTTCCTCTGTTTATTACTGCCCAGGAACCACAGGATACAGATAAACAGTGGAACGCATTGACACAGGATGTTGGGGATGTGGTTCAAGAAAAGCCATTAGATGGATCTGCAGGTGGAAAACCCATTAGGGCTGGCTAAACAGACAGATAAGCCTTCGGCTCAAAAAGTCCATGAAGCACAGATGCCCAAGACAGAGACCTGACTCAAAGGCAGAGAAAAAATCAGTTTGTTTGTCGTTGTGGATATCAGCTATGCTGGAGGAGTAGGCTGGCATGGAAAGTAGCAGTGGTAGAGGCAGCAACTCTGTGGCAGGGAGCTTAGCTGGGACATGGAGGTTCTGCTAGGGTGCTCCCCAGCTGGAAGGGTTGGAGAGAGGGATGGTGCAGAGGGACAGAGCTGGAAAACGATCAAAACTCATACTGGAGGAGATATGCAAAGAGGCTGGCAGGAATGACGTATGTAGGAAATAAACTACTATATGGGAGGAAAGACTGATCTTCATGGCTGATAAATGGGAGGTGGAGGTGGGAAGAGGGAGACTGGTCACAGGGGAGAGCAGTGATGTTGAACAAAATGATCAGAGATGGAGGAACACCTAAAACTAGTATAAGAGAACACTTGGAGGAGAGGAAGTAAAGAAAATAGTCTATCTGAAGACAAGCGAGGCTGAAGATCAAACAGAGAAGGAGGTCTATGGAAAAGTGTCTGTGCAGTGACTGCATCAACTCTCTGATAGCTATAGCCACATCTACAGTGCAAGAGGAGTAGACCTGTGGAGTGAAAGAGGTAGTACCGGGACTTCATAGCCGCAGGCATTTTGGATGTTTTAATTTGACCCAGTTGGTTCCATTAGCGGATGGAGTGTACTCAGTTCTGATCCTGGAATGTTCTTAGTTTCACCTGGAGGGAATCCTGTCCGCATGCTCCAAGATGGCTTTGCAATGCAAACTGGAGTGCAGTAAATGTCAGCAATAAGGATATTTGCTTTGGAAGTGTCCTTCCAGTCTGAACCAAGCACTGCTTCTGCACGTGGACCAATGGATCTGGTTCAGAGTGATGCCATTGGTTTCTCAGAGACTGTGCATTTGCTCTTGCCAAGCCCAGCAGGTGAATTAATGGACACAGAATCTTGTTTCCCTGGCAGATAAAGTACAGATAGTCCTCCAACATCAGTGAAAGCCAGACTAAGAACCAAAAAGAGAAAAACTGAACCTCTGCTCTAAATGGTGAATCGATTTTAAAACTTGTGATGTGGCAGAAGAAAGTGTTGTCTGTAAAACCTGCCTTTGCCACAAACATTCACTGCTTGTCATGCATCAGATAAATGGGGCCTGCTGTTAGAGAGCTCAAAAGCATGTTAGGAGTTTTCTGGAGAACACAGAGATGTCAATTTTGATTTAATCAGGCAGTCAAAGAGAAAAGCCTCAACGGACATCATAAGGCAATTCCACAGGCACAGCATGCGTGTGAGAGAGCTCCCCACATTTCTGTTTTCTGTGGGCCCCTAAATGGTTTTGCACGCTGCAAGGGAGGTGGAAGAACTCTGCAGCTATGAGCTTCAGAGAAGACCTCTGATGCTGCCCACCACCTTTCAAAGAACAAGGTACTGCTGGCATTGCTTCCAGCAGGACAGGGACCATTTCCCTTTGCTCCAGGCTGATGACTGGGACATCCTCATCTGATTCTTCTCTAGTCTCTTGTAGTAGGTACCTGTGTCTTTTGCTGCCATACAGATTTATTAATAGCAGGATACAACTCCTGGAAGAGCAGTTACAGAGCCAGACTCTTCTTGGCAGTGACGGATAGTGTAACAAGGAGAAAAGGACACAAGCTGCAGCTGGAGGGAAGTAGGTCAGATGTTAGAGAAAGCTGCATGCCCAGCAGGGTGGTACGGCCCTGGGACCAGGCAGGTGGAGGCCTTCATCCTTGCAGGTTTTGAGGGTTCCACATCTGCCCTGATTTAGAGCTATGGGCAGGCTCAACTGTGAGGCTGGACAGGAGACCACCAGAGGCAAGGTGGCCAAACCCCCTAAACCAGTGATGCTCAGCTTTGCTGCAAGGCAAGACTTCGGTACGGTAGCCTGTAGCAGAGATACACCATCTGCCAGATGTCTTCAGGCATGCTTAGACCTCATGATAAAGAGCAGTGGGACTAAGCGTCCCTGTCTTCCCAAACAACACAGCAGACTACTAAGACCTTGCTGAAACTTTTGATGGGGAGCTGAACTTTGGTTCCTGAAACTCAGAAACCAGCTTGATCTTGAACAGCAGGAAGCTTCTTCCTGTGAAATAGGAGAGGAAAGCATGGTGTCCTGGTTTCAGGAGAAACTGCTGATCTTGCAGAGGGTCAGATGATTTTTTCAAGGCTGCCTTTCTGTCAAGAAATGTGGCAACATCTCTTAAAGTTTGTGCATTTCACCACTTCCTTTTTATAATGAGTTTTTGCAGGGTGGGGGGTAGAGGAGGCTTCTAGTTTTTATTGTTTATTGAACTGGGGTTGTGGTATTTGCTTTTCTTTCGTAACAGAGCATAGTATCTTGCCAGAGTAGAAAAGCCCTGTAAGGTGGAATTTGCCCTCTCATTGAATTGAGAAGCACATTAGTACTCACAAGGAAGTTGATAAGCAATAATATTTTGTTTGCTGCCCAGGTAACCAGCAGAGTAAAAGAGGGTATTGTCTCTGGAGAATGCAGGCAAGCTGGCTTTATCTTTCTGCCGGAGTACACAGGCTATCTTGGAAAGCTGGAAGTGAACCAGGAGAAGGAGGGGCATGCTCTCTAAAGAGGCTAGGGTGGCCCCATCCTCTGCTTCAGTCATACTGCCTTCTGCCCTTCCTGGGAGCTCTGATAAGCCTAATGAAACAGTGCTGAGTTTCAGGGGTTTTGAGGTTTTTTGAGTTTTCCCAGCCTTTCGCACTCCCCCAGCCCACTACTGTACTTCTTAAAGGCCATGTTGACTGAAGCCATTTGTGTCCTCAACACATCACCTTTCTTTCTGCCAGAGCTTGCGGAGTTGGGGCACCAAATGAAGCAGACACAGGACACGTGGTGAAGGGAGAGATTGAACTATAAGGAAACAGTGTTGTCATGGAGTGTGGGATCGTCCTTGGAGGATCCTCCTGTTCTTCTTAGGACGTACGAACTGACTTTGCATTGACCGAGCATAAGTTTCTTCACACTCACTGGAGGGTGGGCTGTGCTCTTCAGCTTAATTTCTATCTGATACTGGCTTAAAAGTATTCAGGAGGCTACTTCTTCTGTGGCCTGAGGAATTCATGTGCAGTGAAGTGGTGTTTCAGTGCCTGTGCCTGAGTGAGAGGTGTGAACCTTCAGGAAGTGGAGCTCCAGGCGCCATTGAAGGCAGAATGGCAGTGGTGGTGCCACAGGTGCCTCAGGCTCCCTCGCTCCAGGGTGAATCACTTCGGTTGCTCATGGGAATGCAATCATAAGATCCTTGTCTGGCCACTGCAGGGAAGTCCGAGGTCTGGCAACAGAGCCTCCATGGGTACTTCCCAGCCCCTGGAATTCTTAAGCAACCTGGAGGCTCCCAGTCTGCTTGATGCCTCTCATGAGGGGAAAAACAGCCCCTCATGAACTTCAATAAAGATAAATGTCAACTTCTTGTCTGATTTGCAGCAGTCTCCTGCATTGGTGCAGGCTAGGTCTGACTGGCAAGAAAGCAAATCTTCAGTGAAGGCCATGAGGCAGCAAGTTTGACCAGAGTTATCTGGGTAACTTTGCAAGCCCTGCAGGCCAGCTGCAGCCTGGACTTCTCCGCAAGACGGTAGGCAGACATGTTTCCCAAGGGGGCTGTGGGATCTTCATCCTTGTTGGTCTTCCAAACTCAGCTGGACAGTCCAAGCAACATGACCTGCCATTGTAGTGAGCTTTGCTGGGGGCTGAGGATAGGACTCAGGACTTTCAGAAGTGCCTTCTGGCCTAATTTTTTCCTGTCATTCTGTGTGCTTTGTTGTTGTAATTTATTTTTGCTTCTCCCACTTGTCTTAGGGGAGGCTCAAGTACACATTCAGTGCCAGGTTTGGAAGTGACCCCAGCAATAAAATGAAGAACAGGTGGCAATTCAGCTGGTACTACATGACATGGCTTCACTTGACAATATTCTGGGGTATTTTATCCAAAATACTGTCTTGGGCTCCTTGTCAGGTCAGGTGGCAGGACAGTCTGAGCCTCTTGGGAGCTGCCTGAGGCTGTAGTCTCTGCCAGTTTTTTTTCTTTGCTTTCTTCCCTGCTCCTGGCTGTTGCTGCTGGATGTACTGGGATGACCCACTTAAAAATAACCTGGCTCAGCTATTTTTGTGAGTCATGTATGCTCCCTTGTCCATCTCCCTTCTGTGCCAGTGTGACAGAAGAGCACAGCCATGGAGTAATACTAGGTGGTGGGGCTGTGACAATACCATGAGCGGTGTCACCATCAAGGAGTTTTTATGCTGGACCACGCTTGGCATTGCTGCCTGCCCTGGGGACTGCATTGCAGTTTCAGCTTTGATTGAACACAAATACAGTTGGAAAGCTCATACAGGATGGCCATTGGATTTTTGCCGTATCAACCTTGCCTTGTGGAGAGTGCTCTTGTTTCAATCCTGGCAGCCCCAGGCTGCCCCTGGACATATGCACTTAAAATTATTTTGAGGTTCACAATACTTGGTGTATCTTCTAACATGAACAAAATTTGCACATCATGCGTTTTACCAAGTTTTGGGCTTTGGTATGTTCTTGGCTTTAGTGGGCTGCTTTGGGATCCCTCACTAGAAAGATGCTCTGAGACAATGTGGTACCATCTGGTGACAAAGTTTGTGGGATGCAGGGATGCAGTGGGCTGCTGGCATCAAGCCAAGTGTCTATGCAATGTTTGCCTTTCCTGGCTGAAGTGGATATTTGGGGGAAGCAAAAGTACTGGAACGCCTTCCTGCTTATGGTCCAAGCACATTATGCCTGTCAGTGGAGGAGCCACTGTCTTGCCTCTCCTGGGGTTGTGTCCACCTGTTACTCGCTGCATAAGCTTTGGATTACTGTACTGAAAAGAAGGAGCAAGAGCGTCTGCTGTGCCCACTCAGAGAAAGGTTTGGGCTCTGCTGTTTTGTGGGTGAGGAAATTAACACATTTCCATCTTGAGTGTCTCCTTCACCCCCTGCTTCATGTCCTTTGTATTTATGCAATGTTTATACTACATGTAGAAGTGTTTTTTTCACAACCTGCTTTCCAGGGCACTATATTTAAGTGTCTTTGCCATGCTGGAGAACTGCAAATATTTCAGAGTGTTATTTAGAGCTGAATTTTCTGATGAAAGATAACACACCTCTAGAATATGATGTCTTTTGAGATCTTGCCCACTATTGATATTTTGTCCCACATCACCTCTGCAGATCCAGTAGCACATCCTCCCTCAGGCAGCCAGTGGCCTGCAGGTTGTGCTGCTGAAATGAGGTGACAGAAGCAGTTCCCACAGCTCCCAGTGGATTGCCAAGGAGAAGGGGCTTTCGTGCTTCTGCAAAGGATTAATGTTCAAACTGGTGCAAGTGGTTGACATCTTCAAAGCACCACTTCCCATCACCTGCTTTGCTTCTGACAATACAGAGGTTTGAGTCTATGGCTGAGGTTTGATTTGGTGAAGGCTCTTTGCCCATTCCCCCACACTGAGGAAGGGTACTTTGATTACGAGGCTGCTTTACAGTGCAGGAGAGAGATGTGGCATGTGTGCTGTGTGGCAGGGCTACTTTGTCTCTCTCACAGGCAGCAGGCTGTAAACTGCTGCTTTTGTGGGGTGGCACATGTCTGTTTCTGAAAGTGGATTGAAACCTTAGTCTGAGCTCCCTTAATCTGAGCCCTGTAATGGCAAGCGTGGATTCTTTAGGGACAAAAGACAAAGAAAGGCAATTGATAAAATCAAGGCCCATTGCAGGATGGTTGATTTAAAAGGTTGGTTCCCAGCTGGCTGCTTTAAAAGGCTTCCAGCTCTGGTAGCAGATAGGGTTGTTTTTCCAAGGATATGCCTCTGAGCTGCTGTAAAAAGGTCCTGCTGCCTGATAGAAAGGCGTGCTGAAAGGGTTTTATTTGCTACTGTGGATTGATTGGAGTACAGATGCTCTGGAAGACGTGCTGCATTATTCATGTGGCAGATACCTTTGCTAAAAGCTAATGCACAGCCCGAAGGCTGTGAGCAGTGGTACAGCTCTTTATGCGGGTTTTTTGTTGATTCACTGGAGAGCCTGGGCTACTCTCAAGCTTTTTTTCTGAATATTGTGATTGATAAAGCAAATTGGGGAATGCGAGATCACTTAGCTAATGGCTCTCCACCTCCTTTCGTGTTTTCTTGTTTACAAACTATTCCCAGCTTTTTTATTTTTTTTTTTTTTAAATGAATTGTTCGTACAAAACTGCTTGCTAGACTGGTCCTGTTTGTAGTACTTCACCGGTAAGTCCGTTTTCTTGCGGCGCCAACTTAAACTGCTTCTCTGGTAGGGCTCAAATGTCTGAGGTGCAATATGCATACCAACATTCGGTTTGAAAACCGACCGTTTGCAGTAACAGTGCCCCGTGTTGGATTCTCCATTAATGCATATTCAGTAGATTTACCCATGAAGATTACTGCTGTTGAACATAGGTGCTGGGGCACCCACCACCACCAGCAGGGCTGCGGGTGGCAGCGCCTGCATTTCTGCGTGCTGGCCACAGTGGGAGAACCTCTCACAGGGTGCCACGCTCTGAGATATGAGCCCTCTTTTTGTGGGAAGAGGCACAACTGCAGCATGCATGCTTGTGCCTGGACTTCCTGAGCCCCCACAGGTCCTCTTCTGAGCTGCTGGCCGCCGGCAGTGTGCTCTTCTTGCAGAGACGGGTTTAAATTATATTGCAAACACCGGAGTCGGAGATGCGAAATGCTTTTCCTGCTTGCACCACATTTGTGGGGACAGGACCTTGCAGAACTCATCAAGGCAGACTCTGTTTCCCACTTGTGGCCACTCGCTGTAGTTGCACTATGTGGGCTGGATGCATACAAAAGCAGTCCGGGAACTCGTCTTTTAATGTAACTCCCTTTGCTGTCTTTTACCACCTGGCTGTCAAGGGACACGGTCAAGGCCATGGTCCAGTGGTCAGGTTGTCCATCTGAGGACTCCAAACCGACAAACCTCACCTCCAAGGCAACATCCTTGTATGCAGGATTTGTTTCTCAGTCTACGGTTGTGGTGGAGACAGCTGCGTCTATTTGCCCTGCGTTAGGTAGAACCAAGCTGTGAACCGAGAGGTGAAAACCACCGTATCCATACCATTTATTACTCTTGTAACAATAAATCTGTAGCTTCTGAGCTTGTAGCATTGTTTGAGATGACACATACAGATGGTATTTAAAGCTCTGGGTTGCTGCATAGTCATGTTGTTTGGTTGACCTTGGATCAAAAGGAATTTATTACTGGTAATTTCTCCTTGATAAGTGTTATTACACAGCAGAAGTGGATTTTGGACAGTGAGTGCATATGGGTGTATGTGACCTGCTGTCTTGCAGGTATGCCTAGAAGAGTGTCTACAGCTCAAGCCTAGCTTAAGCTCTCAGGCTTACGAACTGTTTGGTATGGCAAGTTTGAGAGAAGCTGGACCAGAAACAAAATGGTCTGTGCTTATTTGGCACCCAACTCAGGAGGAGGCTGATGGCTGCTGACAAAGTTCTGAGAGCTCTGATTTTGTCTTGAAGCAATAGCTCAACACAAACTGTGATATAACACCTGTAAAGGGCAGGAGACTGTTTCGTATGTGTGTGTCTTACAAATTGTAGGTAACACTGACATTCTTCTGTTTGCCTTCAGGGTTGCCTTTTTGAGGACATACTTGTATTACATTTTGAAACTTTGAGGATATAAGTCTGTAGGTAGATTTTTTTAAAAAAATGCAAACTCAAAAATGTAAACCTGAGAGCCTTGAATCAGTGAAAAATGTTGCCTGGATAAGTGTTGGAGTCAGCATGCCAGCCTGTAACATGACTGCACAGGTCCGCGTGCTGGGGCAAGTGAAATGCCTAGTGTAGCTGAGCAGGGCCATATGACATAGCTGCTGTGTGCATATGCCTGTGCACTGACTGCGCTGCTGGGTGCAGGGAAACGACTGGTAAAGGGCAGTAGTCAGAGATGCTGCACCAAGAGATGGATGGTAGATTATTTGGAAAAGCAATCAGATTAGCAGGAATGCATGCATTTTCTGAAGAAAGTGTTCTCTGGATGCTATCCTCCACTGCTTTTCTGTGCAGGAATAGACAATTTATCTTTTGAAATTAAAGAAGTATGGCTGGAATAAAAGGAAGAAGGAGAAAAAAAAAAGGAACTGATAGTGTTAATCTGCTGAACTGCAAAGTGTAAGCTGTGATTGCTCTCTAGATTTCTAGAGCTGTTGCTTTCTGTGTACTGTAAAGCAGAGACACCTTTACTTATCCTGTTACTAGCACTGGGCTTTCCAAGCCTATTTATGTGGGAATACTTTTTCAGTGGAAGCTAAATCCTGTAATTATATTAATAAAACCACACCAGTATTACTGGTCCAGCTTGGCATACAGAAATAAATACAAATGGGGTACTTTTCAAAAGGGAGAGGATGAAGATGCTCTTCATCCCCATCTTGCCTGCAAATAAGCATGTCTGCAGAGGGACATTTGTTGGTGTGCTGAGCAAAACGCAGTGCAGGCAGGGGTGTGAGACAGCCTGTTCTGCAGAGAGCTGCCAGGATACACAGCGCTGTGGGCCTGACTTCCAATAGTAAGAGCAGCAAGACTTTGTGCAGCCTGAGAAAGTGTGCTGTGAAAAAGAGGTGTCCTGGACCACTGATTTTGAATTTGGAGTTCTAGGTGTTGCTTCAGAGCTCCAGTCACAGGTGAGAGAGGAGCTCTCCTCCTCTGCAGATAAGACTTTCCATGAGTGACTTGCTGATGATAGAGGTACTTAGTGTGCTGGACCTGGAGCTCAGTCTCATGTATTGGAAGAACCTATTTCCAAAGCCTCCTGAAAACAAAAGCTTGGAGATCCCAAAGAACTTGCGCCCATGGTAGGCTGTTATGAACAATAAACAGTTTTATGTCCTGCATGCAGTCCAGTCCCTGGACCCCAGTGGCTACAGGGGTTCTGGTTGCTTAGCCAGTGCGTTGCCACCTAGCAGGCTTGGCATGCCCTGTGATGACCTCAGCAGCACAGTCCTGGCTGGCAGGGCTCACAGTTTCCGACTATATTGGCTTCTTGAAGTGAAAAATGCAAAGCCCTTCCCAAACCTGGCTAAATTCCTCTGCAACAGCAAGAGAGGATGAGTGGTAGTTTGGGCTACAGTGGGGCAGTGAGGTAAGGCAGTGTTCATGGCAGATGTATGGGGACCCCAGTCAGTGTGGGCGGCAGGGCACACATGAAGAACTGACTGAAATTAACTCAGAGCAATTAGAAGATTGCCATTGAGGATGCTGCAGCAGGTAGAGAAGATTCCTGAGCTCTAGACAGAGGGAAAGTTGAACCCTTCTATAAGGAGAATATTAGAACAACAAGAAAAAGCAGAACACAAGGGAGAAATAATAAGATGAAGGAGGCAGAGTAAGCATGGCAAAACCAATCATGCCAACACACTGTGATTTCCTCTTGCAAAGAGTGGTGAGAGCGATGGATGTTGAGAAGCAGATGTCCTTTACCTTAACTTTAGGAAAATGTTCAGTGCTGTCCCACACAATTAAGCTAAGGGAATGTGCACTAGATACACCTGGCTATGGTAAGGTACATGTAAATCTAGTGAGGGAACTGCACAGGAGAGCTCATCTGACAGTTAATTATCAAAATGTGAGGATTTATTGAGAAGAGTTTTGCAGTGCTCTTCCTGCCATCTGATGCTGTTTGGTATTTTTGTTAGTAATTGGGACAAAGGAATAAATAATAAACAGGAAACCAGGAGGAGCAGGAAGCCTGCAGAAGGACAGGGCTCTGGTTTGAAATTGCCTCGAAGAGCTGAAGAAATGACATGGGAAAATGAGGATGCAGTTCAGTCTTCAGGTTCAGGTCTTCAGATGACGCAGTACCATTGGACCTGGTGCAGTTCTGCAGAAAAGTGTCCAGGGTCTGCAGTTAGTTCCAGTCTGAGCACGACCCAGTGACATGCTGGAGCAGGAAAATAATAAACATGAACAAAGAGATGAAATGTTTGTTCATCCATGTTAGTAAAGTAGATGTATGCCAGTTTTAGGTGCACAGCTCTGAAAAAATACAGATCAGCCAAAGAGAGTGGAAGTAAGGAGGACAAATTCATCAGCTGTTGAGAAAATGTGGCTGACAGAAGGAGAATGAGGTAAAAGCTGGAGAAGACTGGAAAGCTGTGTGCTAACTGCAGAGGAAAGCTTGCTGCAGGAGGAAGGTAATAGTCTTTTTCCTGTGATCTGACTAAATAAGAAGCAAGAGATACTGATTGCACAAAGGGAGATTTAATTTTCAAAGCAGGGAAGAGCTTTGTACTCATAAAGGCAGCTGAGTGCTGGGATACAGAGCGCTGGGATACATTTCACAGGAAGATGGTGGTCTGTTCGTTACTGGAGAATTTTACAAAAAGATCCTTAGGGAAGAATGTAGAGAAACAAATGAGAAGAGTAGGAGAAAAGATGGACTCCCAAGACCTGTAATGATCTACCTTTGTTCTATGAGTGTATCCTTCCTGGGAGACATATAGGCATATAAAGAGGGTGCTGAGAGTCTGTTTTGAACTTAAGCCTGAAGCACTAAAAAAGTAGGCATTTCCCATTTTTCAAAACCCACTTACCCATTTGAGGACATTCTTGCTAACCTCATGCTGCATTATCTCTGCGTTGAGGAGCCATGCTAGTATTGGAAACTGGGTACGCTGTGTCACAGAGGTTCTGGCTTTTGTTAGGTGAGGCCTGGCAAGGGTTTACGTAAGCTGCGTTGACTCTCCATCTATCTCATTTATCTGTGTATCTGCTTTGTTCTGGTTTTCACTTCTTTGATGCCGTTTTCCTTTCCCCAGCCTCCCCTGAAAACTTTCTGACATTGCTTTTTTGCTTTCCCCACGTGTTTGGATTTAAATGACAGAGTGGACAGTGTAGTCCAGCTATTTTTGTTGCTTTAGATCAGCTGGTTGCCACTGCTTGGAGCATTTCATTTCAAGGAGGGCAACCAGATGTTCCTAACAACGAGCAAGTATGCTCCTGAGGATCTAGGAACAAGAAAATTCTGGAAATATAAATGCCACAGGGAGGAGGCTATGCAAAGGCAAGTCTTGCTCACAAGCAAGGTGCTTGTTTTTCTTCCCCTGGCCATGGCCTGTCTGATGAATCCCTGGCAGGCAGTGCTATGTAACAGGAACTTCTCCCACCTCCTTTGTGCTAAATGTGCACAGAAAGTTATGGGCTGCTTTTATCTGCATCTACTTGGGATGCTCTCCCTAGAGACCACTGTGCAGATTTTACAGGGTCATAGCATGGCATAGGGTAGAGGCACTTCTGGAGATCTTCTAGTCCAACTGCCAGCTCAGAGCAGGTTCACCTACAGCAGGTGGCTCAGGGCACTTTCTGGTTGGGTTTTGAGTATCTCAAGGATTGAAACTTCACAGCCTCTGTCAGCAACCTGTGCCAGTGTTTAACTATGCTCACAATAAAAAAGTTTCTTCTTATGTTTAACTGCCTGATCAATCTCAGGCTGAAGGGCCTGTGGTTCCCCATATCATGTGTCTTGCCCTTTTTAAGGTGACATCTGCTTTCTTCCAGTCCTCAGGGAGATCCCCCAATTGCCATCGTCCTTCAGAGAAAACCTTGCGACAGCATGGGCCTGTGGGTGCATCCCATCAGGCCCTTGTGCGTGTCCCTATGTCCACTGCACCTATGCGTTTTTGAAACACCTCCCATCTGTTTTATTGTTTCTTGACCTGATCCTCCTCCACCAAGGATGAGTCTTCCTTGACTTGGACTGTCCACAGCTCTTAGGAGCCCAGGATACCTAAGGGCTGGTCTTAGGAGTAAAGACCAAGGTGAAGAAGGCATTCAATGCCTCAGCCTTTCCAGTGTCCTTTCTCAAGTCCCCATTCCTCATCAGGCTCATGTTTTCCCTAGTTGTCCTTTTGCTGATGATGTATTGAAAGAAACCTTGTTACCCCTCACATCCCTCATCAGATTCAACTGCGGGTGGGCTTTGGCTTTCCCAAGCCCAGCCCTGCATCTTTGGACAGTCTCTCTATATTCCTCCCAGGACATTTGTCCCTGCTTCTGCTTCCCGTGTGCATCCTTTTTATGGTTGAGTTGTATGAGCATGTCCTGGTCCATCCATGCAGGTCTCATGCTGCCTTTGCTTGTTTTTTGCATTTTGGGATGGACCATTTCGAACTTGCAGGAGGTGAATCTTGAAAATCTTGCTGTGGTTGTGCTTGAGAAAGAGTTTAGTAACTTTTCTGATTAGTTGTGCTTTTCTGTATTAAATCTGCCTAAATGTATGAGCCACTTTCTATTTTCTTCATTTGGCTTCAACTTTAACCTCTCTTGCTCCTTATAGTGCTCATGACTATTTCCGTGCCACTTGCAAAGACAGAACTATTTTAGCTGCTTCTTCTATTGCTCCTTTGCAGCAAGCTTCCTCACTTGGGTTTGGAACTGCTTCCTGAGCCAAAACAGAGTTGCGGTTAATGTTTGGGCTTTCTGCCTTCTCTGGGCAAAATGAAAAGGTTTACATTAAGAAAGGAGCTGAAATGCTGGAGATCTGTTATGATACCTGCATCTTCTTGGTACGCCAGCAAGCAGCCTTCTAGGTTCCAGAGGACTGGAAGATGGCCCGTGCAGTACCGCTGCCTGGTGTTGGTGGTTGGTGGGGACAAGATAACCTGTTAGGTGTTCATCTCCATGGATAGTTCTTAGCAATATTTCCTCCATAGAGACAGCAGTGTATTTCACACAGCCTTACCCAAAACATTTCATGCCCCAAGACAAGGAATGCTTAAAATGAGGAAGGAAGCATGATGCTTTTAACTCAAGGTTTGAATGGCTATGTAAAGGTTTGGCTTTGATTTATTGATGTACATTCTCTTGGGAAGATCTTGTAAATGAGGTGCCACTGAGCAGGAGAGGACAGGAGAGAGGAACAGTTGCCTTGTGTCATGGTTTAACCCCAGCTGGCAACTCAGCACCATGCAGGAGGAGAGTCGGAAAGGAATGTAAAACTCAACCCTTGAGATAAGAACAATTTAACAGGTAAAGCAAAAGCCACCCACGCAGGCAAAGCAAAACAAGGAATCCATTCACCACTCCCCACGGGCAGGCAGGTGTTCGGCCATCCCCAGGGAAGCCGGGCTGCAGCACGTGTAACCGTTACTTAGGAAGCCAAATGCCACAGTGCTGGATGTCCCCCCCTTCCTTCTTCTTCCCCCAGCTTATATACTCAGCATGGCGTCATATGGTATGGAATATCCCTTTGGCTAGTTTGGGTCACCTGCCCTGGCTGTGTCCCCTCCCAGTTTCCTGTGCCCCTCCAGCCCTCTCGCTGGCAGGGCCCAAGGAACTGAAAAGTCCTTGATTTAGTATAAACATCACCCAGCAACAACTGAAACCATCAGTGTGCTGTCAGCATTGTTCTCACACCAAATCCAAAACACAGCACTGTACCAGCTACTAGGAAGAAAATTATCCCAGCTGAAACCAGGACACCTTGTGAGACCTTAATCATAGGCAGTCATAGAATCATTTATGTTAGAAAAGACCTTTGAGACCATCAAGTCCAGCTGTTAACCCAGCACAGCCAAGTCCATCACTAAACCACACCCCTAAGCACCGCATCTACATGTTTTTAAAACGCCCCCAGGGATGGTGATTCCACCACCTCCCTGGGCAGCCTGTTCCAGTGCTTCACCACACTTTCAGTGAAGAAAGTTTTCCTAATCTCCAATCTAAACCTCCCCTGGCGCAACTTGCAGCCGTTTCCTCTGGTCCTATCGCTTCTTACTTGGGAGAAGAGACCAACCCCCACCCGCCCACAGCCTCCTGTCAGGCAGCTGTAGAGAGCAGCAAGGTCCCCCCTGAGCCTCCAGACTGAACACCCCCAGCCCCCTCAGCGGCTCCCCACAAGACCTGTGCCCCAGCCCCTTCCCCAGCCCCGCTGCCCGTCTCTGGACACGCTGCAGCCCCTCTACGTCCCTCTTGCAGAGAGGGGCCCAGACCTGAACACAGGGTTCGAGGGGCGGCCTCAGCAGTGCCCAGTGCAGGGGGACGGTCACTGCCCTGGTCCTGCTGGCCACCCTGCTGGGGACACCAGCCAGGGTGCTGCTGGCCGCCTGGGCCCCCTGGGCACACTGCTGGCTCCTGCCCAGCCGGCCGTCACCCAGCACCCCCAGGCCCTTTCCCACCAGGCCCTTTCCAGCCGCTCTGCCCCAGCCTGTAGCGCTGCGTGGGGCTGGTGTGACCCAAGGGCAGGACCCGGCACTGAGCCCTGCTGACCCTCACACCACTGGCCTGGGCCCATCGCTCCAGCCTGCCCAGGTCCCTCTGCAGAGCCTCCTGCCCTCAGGCGGGTCAACACCCCTGTCCAACTTGGTGTCATCTGCAAACTGACTGAGGGTGCATTTGGTCCCCTCATCCAGGTTGTCAATAAGAGGACTGGCCCCACCACTGAGCCCTGGGGAACACCACTTGTGACCAGCTGCCAGCTGGGTGCAGCTCCACTCACCATCACTTGTTGGGCTTGGCCATTCAGCCAGTTTTTACCCAGCGAAGAGTACACCCATCCAAGTCCTGAACAGTCAGTTTTTCCACGAGAATGCTGTGGGAGGTGGTGTCAAAGGCTTTACTAAGGTCCAGGTAGACAACATACACAGCCTTTCCATCATTCACTAGGTGGGTCATATTGTCATAGAAGGAGATCAGGTTTGTCAGGCAGGACCTGCCTTCCATAACCCCATGCTGGCTGGGCCTGATCCCCCAGCTGTCCTGCACACGCCACATGATGGCACTTGGGATGATCTGCTCCATAACCTTCCCCAGCACCGAGGTCAGGCTGGCAGGGCTGTGGTTCCCTGGATCCTCCTTCCTGCCCTTCTTGTAGATGGGTGTCACACTGGCTAACCTCCAGCCTGCTGGGACCTCCCCGGTTAGCCAGGGCTGCTGATAAGTGATGGAGAGTGGCTTGGTGAGCTCCTCTGCCAGCTCCCTCAGTGCCCTCGTGTACCCATAGACTTGCACATCTAAGTGGAGCAGCAGGTCACTAATCCTTTCCTCCTAGGCTGTGGGGACTTCATGCAGCTTCTCCTCATCCCTGTCTTCCAGCTCAGGGGGCTGAGTACCCTGAGGGTAACTGGTCTTGCTCTTAAAGCCTGAGGCAGAGAAAGCATCAAGTACCTCAGCCTTTTCTTTATCCTTTGTGGCAATGTTCCCCACCACATCCAATAAAAGATGATGATCATCATCGGGTCCTGGCCTGGTCCCCTCCACAGCTGCCGTGAATTCCTTCAGGAAACGGTAATTCCTGGGAAAAAGCAAATACGAGAGACCCACCCTCCTCCCCTGGTGTCACCTCGGCCCAGCCAGGGTCGGGCTGGTCAGAAAGGGGTTCCCAGCGTCATCTTCTCCGGGGAGTGGGGGTGACAGGACACGGCAGCAATTGCTCCAACGAACCAACCAAGGTGATGATTTTGACAATCCTTTGTGGCAATGTTCCCCACCACATCCAATAAAAGATGATGATCATCCTTGGCCCTTCCTAGCAAGAGCTGCTAACAGGATGCAGTGAGGATGGTCCCAAAGGGGTGGAGTAAAGGGGCGTCTTGGCAAAGCCTCCACCTGCTCTTACACAACAGTCTGACAGGGCAGTAATTCCCTTTCTGTTTTCAAAGGTATCCTCCAGTTTCTTTGCAGGCTATAAATGAGGGACTGCCTCTTCATCTGCCTCATGGTGCTGCGGACTTGGTGTTTGTGAGTACCCCATCTAATTAGTGACACTGCTATTAAAAAACTTCCAGCCCAACCCAGCAGGCTTTCCTCAGGCTGCTGGTGAGTCCTCTCTGGGGGCAGGAGGTGGGTGTCTCTGAAAGTACTCCCTGATCTGCTGTGAGCAGAAGTCCCTGCGGGTAGGTCAGCCTAAAAGAGGGTGGTGCAGGGCACCAGGAGAGTGAGAGGTTCTCCCTGCTGGGGGTTTGCAAGGTACAGCTGGAGAAAGCTGGAGCCATACTGATGTGTCGCTGGGGGTGGCCTTGCTCTGAGACAGGGGGTTGTTCACCAATCCCTGTGATAAAACTCCCTTACTGCTGCTTCTGATGAAAGGGGAAAGAGGAGGGTGGGAGCAGGGTGAGGTGTGAAGAGCTGAGTGATCTGGTGAAATCACCTGGGAATAATATTTGTGTGGGCTAGAATGAATTACGGCTGGGCCAGACTGTGCTCCAATGGGTGGACTGCTCATGCCTGGGTCTGGTCCATGTTAACATGAGACAGTCTGTCCTGTCTTCCAAAACCTTCCTGGCGTGAGTGCGTGCTACTTGCAGAAAACTCTGTCTTACTACAATACTTGATTTAGCCAGAGGGACATGTTTTGCCCACTCTGATGTTTCTAATGAAGCCCTTTTTATTACCATGAAAGCTGGTGGCAAAGACACTTGAGATGGGAAATTGAAACCCAGCGCTGGTTGCTTATAGCTTGAAAGCGGCACATGCAGACTGGCACAAGCAGACACCTTTCTCACTGCTTGCTTGTTTTGTGATCACTGTGCTCCTATCAAGGTTGCAGCCAACAGCCTTTTTTCTGCATAAAGCAAGAAGAAAGGGTGAGAAATATATGTGGTGCGAGGTTTAAAGTTTTAAAGCCATCTGGAAGTGACAAGTTCCTCTGCACACTGTTTTTTCAGGGCCAGTTACTTTGAATGCCTCTGGTTTAACTGCGGGGGCAAAGTGTATTGGAGCACGTGGCTGGCAGTACTGGGTCTCAGAGAGAGCGAGCTTTGCCGTGTAGGAGAAGCATTAGTAGCATTATCCAGAGTAAATATAACGATGTGATGTATTTGTCTTCGCCAAAACTGTCCCAGTCTAGCTGGGTGGACCTGGGACTTAGCTGGCTTGGTTGGTTAGTCAACTGCTAAAAGCAACCATTTTCCAGTGAAAGTGCTTGTATGTGAGTCTTGCTAGTGTACCACATCCAGGTGACAGATGTCTTCTGCAGGAGGTGTATGAAATAGTGACCTTGCTGACCTGAGGTGCTGCACTGCTTCCCAGCTGTGCCCTGGTGCTGGATAGGTGAGAGAAGAAAGCTTTGGAGCATCCTGCTCTGCAGCTGTTCCTCTGCTGAGATTCAGTGAGAAGCAGGATGCAGCAACAAATGTGCCCCTCTCTGATCAGAAGAGGGGCTAACGGTCTTCTTAAAGTGGAGACACTGAAACCAAGGCCTTGTGTATGTGTAAGGATTGCACAAGCATGGTTTAGGAGCAGGTAGCAGATGTCTTCCTGATTCAACATAAATCTCTTGTGGGGACAGCAGAGTGAGGAGTACTTAATTATGGAGTTCTTTGGTATGGTCTGTTCCGTATGGAGTTATGTCATGTAATTTACAGTACAATGTAGCTGGCTCTTTGACAGAAAGCCGGCAGTATTTCATGTATTTAACTGCTTCCTTTCTACAAATCTTGGGGTACTGGGAATGGGAATGTCTCTCCTATTTCCCGTACACAGCTTGGTGTTCAGTGTAGGGCAGCGTTGAAGCTGACTTCATGTACATCTTCCTCTCGTCATCTGGCTCTAAGCATTATCGAATTGCCATTGAGTGAGTCTTCCTGACTTTTGGCATCAAGTTACATTATGCATTTTTGGATGGGAAGGGGTGAATTTTGAGAGGATCAGCTGTGTGGAAGAAAAGGAGAGGGAGGGGAGGAGAGGGGATTTAGCAGGAGAAGAGAAGGGTAAGGTGAATGAAATTGAGTTGAAGAGAGCAGGGGGAGAAGGGACAGGGGAAAATCGTGGACCTGGGCAAATTTTGCAAGTGATTCTTCTTTTGTTTGATTTTATTAATTGGCCCCGAGTGCATGTAAAGATTTTATTTCATAGACTACTGATACAGAACTAAGAAGAGGAAGTGTGTCTTCTCTAGAGTCTTCTACTTGTGTACCCTTGTGCCAGTTTCACTCTGCTTATTAGCATGGAATTGGAAGTTTGAATCTCTTGTGGCGCTCTCCTTGGATACTTGTGAACAGAGCTCTCAAAAGACTAGCAGAGCTGCTCTGTGGGTTTTTTGGCCATAGAAACGTTACCTAAAAATGATGAGGTTGAAAGGAAAAAGGCATTACCTATGCAATACAAGCTTAGCATTCCAAAAGAGAATATGAAAAGGGAAATGTAAAGTTTTCATGGCATTTCAGATTGAAATGGTCATTGGAACTTTCAAACCCAGCCTTATTAGCATTTGCATTCTTTCCTTTCTCACCTTTTAATCTCTTTTTGACCCTGCATGCAAGAGAAGGAATGAGGGGTAAATTTATTTTTTTCTGATGGTCCCTGTGCTTTCCAAATTGTTGCTAATTTTCAAGATATTGGGACCTCAGAAAAGTCCTTTAGAACTGTAAATTCTCTTGATTCCCTGTCAATAAGGACAGGGGAGGAAGAGAGTCCAACTTGCCAGGTTGGATCACCTGAACAGCTGAAGTGCTTTTCAGAGTGGCAGGTGAGGTATAGGCAGAGTTTGGAAACCTGCTTATGAACAATAGTAATCAGTACTTAAAAGTGTTTTGGAAGATTGTTCATGTTATGTGCTTTCCCCAGGAGTGCACTGGGCACCCTGTAGGCAAGGTCCACAGAAGTGTGGCTGGATTTCGGCCCATGTTTCTCTATGCCAGGGCAGCTTTCATGCAGGAGTGCAACACAGGCCGCACCAGAGCACAGGCCTCAAGGAGAAGGGAGGCTTCTTGTGTGAAACTGGGGGAATTTCAAGCAAACGTAACAGTTACTAATTCATTGGTATGTATTTGTACCCTGCTGAGAGGTGAGCAGCACAAGAAAACAGAAAGCAATTTTTTGGTGAGGGGCATGTACCATCCACATTGCACGTGATGAACTGGAAGGCTCTCAGCCCAGGCATGGGGTGGGGAGAAGATGCAAATCTCTGCAGGAGATGCTGTGCCAGACTCTCATCTCAGAAGAGCTCTGGCTGTCCTTTGATCACTGTCCTGAGATCAGGGGCAGAGGCTGGCAGTCTGTTCTCCCCTTGCTTACCTGAAGGCAGCTGGAGAGCTTTCTGTTAGAGCTTACAAACTTGTTCGGCCTAGAAATTCTGTGTTGGCTGAATTGAGTGCTGCTTCTGCAATCCATGCAGCCTTTATGTGCTGTATTTCCATACCAGGATTGTCATACAGTCTTATGAGAGATCTGTCATCTAATAGGATGCTTCATAGGCAGTGATCTTGTGCTTCAACTGGCTTAGTTTGGATGAACTTGTAAAAAAAGCTTTGAATCAAGGTGATCTTATAGTAGCTGGTGGAGTAAGATGCCTGTTTGTATCACTGGAGTTAGCAGCAAGCCTCCTCCCTACAGCTTTGAGTCAGTGAAATATTAGTGTGCATTGGCATGTGGACAGAAGGGACCAAGGACTTGTGTCTTGATGGATGCATGTAAAGTTGATGCATGCTGGGTGCTGCCAGGCCCTCAGATGTGCTGTGCACAAAGGCAGAGAGAAGAGCTTAGATCATGTCTGGAGTCTGGTCCCACAGAAGATGGGCACTGGCGTGGCCTGGGGGCTGCTCGGGGGAAATAACCAGCCTGGTTAGCTTGAAAAACTTTCTGTAGCCAGAGACCTCGGACACCTTCCCTGAAGGAGCTGCAGATGACCTAGCCAAAATGAGATGTTTATTGTTCCCACTGGGCTTGTTCAGCTCCTTTAAGTTCTCCAGATGCTGTTTTGTGCTGCTTTAATGATATGTGATCTCTGCTTCTGCAGGTCCAACCCTTCTGCTCAGCATCATCTTCAGCTCTGCATCTGGATGGGATGGTCTCTTCCCTCTATGGATCCTTTTTGCAGTCCCATACAGTTGTTGAGGTTTTAATCTCAGGGAAATAGGGCCTGCATGTTTTCACAAGGGCAGTAGAGAAAGTTTCAACCTAAATGCTGCATCAGACAAATGAGCTCAGGTTAAAATTTTGGCTTTCATTTTCCCTTATACCACTCTTAATAGTTAGCCTGAACAATGGTACATTTGAAAGGAGCTACTCTGGCGCATTAATGTCAGGAATGATGGCCACTGCTAAACAGCTTGTCTTGCAGCACAGCTCTTGGTACCATAATGAAACAGATTGTTCTGCAGTAGCTGTATCTGATTCAGCTGTCTTGCCCTGGATGTTAAGAATTGCAATTCTGACATTAAGATTGCACTTAAAAATTGCTTAAAATTGAGATACTGGATGCCCTGCTGAGGGGGTTAGTGCAGCTAGTACAAGCAGGTACAGCCTGCCACACTCGGGACATAGCAGGCTTACTGCACATGAAATCAAATCATTATGTGATTTCTCTGTTCCAGCTCTGTGAGTCTGTCTCCTGTCCAAATCAGGGTCAGCTGTAGCTCCGTTGTCATTGCTAGTCTTTTATTGAGTCTGCCTGGGAAATACCACTGATGGAGATTCATACATTTCCCACTCCTGTGACTCTTAGAAGTTTTACTGCTGCCTAATTGGAGACTTCTCTGATGCGGTTAAAACACATGGTTTTTTACTTTCTGTCTCCCCTAGACTTTGAAAGCGGACAATTTATATCCTCTTTGCGGCAACCTTTTCCGTGTTTGAAGCCTACTGTCATGGCTTCCCTCCATCATCTCCACTCTGAAGCTTTCAGGATTTCTTAGCAGGTCACACACCTTTGATCACTTGTCCATACCACTCTCCACTGAATTCTCCTATCAACTGTCTGGCACCTTTTGCAAGAGCAGTGCCCAGAGCTGAAGGCTTTAGTCTTCAGCTAGTGGCAGATGGTTCTGGCTTTGGAGTTTGCTGGTTCCTCGGGACTGGGAAAGAGCAGAAGGCTGGCATGCACTGAAAAGCATGAAATATAGGAGCTGACCACGCTAAGTAGGATTTCCTGCCCCCAAACTTCTTGGTCAGGTTACAAACCCATCTCCCATCTGACCTTCATGTAGTCTAAATTCCTCCCTGCTCTGACTGGGTGCAGCACAGCCTGTGAGATGTGCATGCCTGTTTACAGGGGAATGAGACAAGGTCTGGTTCTTAGCTACCCCTCCTTTCCTGGGGTGACACTGTCACGCTGCCTGGCTGTGGTTCCCTGGATGAGCTGAGGGGATCTAATTGCTGTCAAAGACACTCCAGTTCCCTCTGCTTCTACCTGTGATGTGACACCCATCCCTTTGTGCTCTGTTTTACCCACACCAGATACTTTTTATGATCTAATTCGCTCAGATGCCTTATTCTGTTTTTTTCTCTTTTTTTTTGTTGTGTTTGTGTTTTATTTATTTTATTTCCTCCCCCACCTTGTGTTCATTTTCTGCTCTTTGAGCAAGAGAAATTGGCTCATAGATGAGACTGAAATTGCCAGAAAAACAATATGCCAGGGTGTGTGCTGGACAGGTCAGCTCTTAACAGTATGTGGAGCCACATCCAAGAGCTGGTATTTCCAGGAAATAAGGTGCCCATCAATCTTCTTTTAGACCTTCCTCAGGATTTGAAGAAATAACTTCCAGATCTGTATGCCCTCCAGCTCCTGGCACAATCCAAGGCACAATGCCAAGGATGTCAAAGCCACCAAAGATATCAAAGACTGTAAAAGGCAGAATAAAGTGCTGCCAGTGTCTTGAGTTTCCAGACTATTAGGACTGACCTGGCTGCTGTGACTCTTTCACAAATACTGTGCACCAGAGGAGGAAATGCTCTCAGTTGGACCTGTATTAGGCTCCCATATGTCTGGGTTTCCTCAAACATGTTTCGCTTTTTTTATGTGTTTTTTTTTTCCAAGAACAAGAGAAATTAATCCAGAATTCACAAGTTTCATGCACAGTGTAGGCAAATCTGTAATCCTAGTGTAAGTGGGATGCAACAGGGCAAGCAGGAACATGCTGGCCTATGGTGAAGCACATGTTCACTCAGTTGGACATGCATATGCCTATTTGTTTTGTCTAATACTTCCTGGAGAGTAGCAAATATGCCACAGCATAACTTTCCCAAGACTGCTTCTGAGTGCTGCAGACCTTCCTAGACTTCACAACCCTTTTAGGAGCTCACACCTTCAGTCAGGAGCTAGGATCTTTGCAGTCAGGTTTCATGGATGAGTGATGAAAAGTTAACTTTTCATAAACAACCTCATAAAAGAGTCATACCTAAAGCACAGCAAAGTCCCTTCAGTGCTGCTGCATCGTATTTCTGAAGACAAGTGGTAGACCTGGATTCTCCATCTTTAACTGTTCTTCAGAGGTCTCCTAAGCATTTCCATGTTCATGTCTGGTAAACATGAAAGGGCTGAGTAGGCTATGCTTGAGGGTATCAAAGTACCACAGTGGTTTTCTGGGCATCTTTTCAGGTGCCAGGAAGGAATCCCACCTGCTGTCAGCACTGGGCTGAGAATTGCTACAGCTTTACTGTTTTATCTTATATCAGACCCATGTTGCAGCCATGACCTCACTTTCTCTGCCTCCTTCTGCTGTATTCTGGACCTTGGGCAAGAGATGAGAATCTTTTTACATTTGAGACCAGCTTGTATGATGGCTCCTCTGCTCTGTAGTTGAGGTTCTCCACACGATCAGATCTGTGTCTCAGGGTTGTCCGTGTTGTGTCCTTCCTCCTTCAGCTCAGAGCTGAGCACCCAGAAATGCCAGTTTTGAGAGGCTTCAGGGGATCATTTAAAACTACCTGTATGACCTTGCTTATCTCTTGCAGTTGCATTAACCTACTTAGAGAGGCAGAGGAGCTGCTGCTTCTGTTTATGCTAGCAATGAGGAACTATGAAGCAAATGGATGCATTTTACTGTATTTGACATAAATGCATGTTCTTTCATGAGATAGTGCTCCCCATGCTAGGGTTGCACAGCTTAATGGGCAGAAGCTGTCTAGCAAAGACTGTCCGTCCTGGAAAAGTGTGTGCTGATTGCCTACTGCAAAGTGGTAAGCAGAGATCTGAGTGGGGCTTGCAGGGATCTCTATCCTACTCCAGGACCCTTTGGCAGCTTCAGAAAAAAGTCTCCTTAATGTTCCTTGTTGGAAGAGGTGGGAGTGACAACCACAAGGTGCCAGGACTTTGTCTTTGAGAGCTGGGTGAGGGGAGGATAGTGCTAACCACATTTTTTGCATCAGCTGTATGGTTAGAAACATACACACGCTAGTACAATCTGCACTGTCTCCCTCCATCCCAGTTCCCCCTCCCCCCACAGGGAGGCTTGTGATATTGGGAATTAGGGAATTAGGTCAGGATGATGGGGAGGGAAGGCAGGAGGCTGATTCTTGGATTGCAAAGGCTGCCTTCCTCCTTTCTCCAGGATGCAAAGGCTTCTGTGTCATGCTGACAGAGGGCTGATGGTCCATTCACCAGTTCCTTGTCAGTTCAGCATCAGTCTCTGTGCTGATGGCACAGAGCCCTGAGTAGCAAGTGGGGGGAGATCTTCTACCTCCCTGATCAGAAGAAAGGACCCAGACCTCAGCTCCAGCTGCCTCTCAGGGTGGGGATGTGCTGCCATGGGCACTGCCCCGTGTGCACGGATGGTCTGCGTGCCCTTGCTGTGGGCATCCTGGCTCCTTGCTGTCCCACAAGCAGGTGAGGTGAGCTGGGGATCCCTGAGCTGTGGTTACAAGCCTCACCTGGTGCTGCACACCCAGGGTTTTCAGGACCTTGAGCTCTGCCTATGCTGACTCACCCTGCTCAGGCATGAATGTGCAAGGGGAGACTCGTACACTGGGGGCCCTCCAGTGCAGGGAGAAAGCTAACCCCATTAGTCTTAAAAAACACCCAGGGAAAGTATATTCTTAAGGGACTATGCAAAACATATACTTTTGGGGCTTTATAAAATGTACAAATATGGTATTTTTTTTTGAGGTGGTAGCACAAGTTTTTGCAGTGAAAAAACAGTCCTGTCGTGCTGGCAAAATGTTCTGTATTTTCCCACACTTTTTCCCCTCCATCCCTTATACCAGTTTCTGTTTGCACAGTTATAAAAATGGTTGCCCCTCCAAACAGCAGTTTTTATGGAATGGGGAAGAAATGTGTTGTCATTGCTCCCTGTCAGAAGAACAGATGGGAGAGCTGAACCTGGAAGACAAACTTCAGGTTTATTGGGTTGAAAGTCCACATCGCATGGGCATACATCTTGGTATGTTGCCAGTGGCATTTTTAGGGCAGTAAAAGATACACATGGCTGAGATCCAGAGGCCTTAAAATCACAGAATCGCAGAACAGTTGAAATTGAAACTCGTATCTTGACGTCCTGCTCAAAGCAGGGTCAACTAGGGGAGGTTGCCCAGGACCATGTCTGGTCAGGTTTTAAGTATGTCCAGGGATGGAGACTCCACAACCTCTTTTGGCAGCCTATGCCAGTGTTTGACTAACATCACAGAAAAAAAAGTGTTTCCGTGTGTTTAAATGGAGTTTTCTGTATTTCAGTTTGTGCCCATTGCTTCTTGTCTGTTGCTGGGCACCACTGAGGAGAGTCTTGCTCTGTCTTCTTTACCCTCGAGACCTCCTGAGGTGCTGGTACATATTGATAAGATCCTCTTGAGTCTGCTGTTCTCTAGGTGAACAGTCCCAGCTCTCTCAGCTTCTTTTCATATGAGAGATAGTCCCAGTCCCTTTAACATCTTCATGCACCTAGACTGGACCACTACATCCATGTCTTTTGTACCAGGGAGCCCAGAACTAGACACAGCACTCCAGGTGTGTCTCACTAGTAGTAAACTACTTCTGAGTAGAGGGGAAGGATCACTTCCCCCAGCCTGGTGGCAACACTCCTCCTTATGCATCCCCAGAGGCCATTGGCTTTCTTTGCTCCAAAGGCACATTGCTGGCAGCTTATGGTCAGGAGGAGGTTGGTGAGAAGGTTCTGCAGTGTGGTGGGGCCTTGAATGGGAGAAGGTAGGTGGAAAGTACAGCCAGAGCCTCAGCAGCTTTGGAAGAACTAAATAAAGTTACTCATACACCAGGGTCTTCTGCTTGCCATGGAAAGATGGAGGAGAGGGGGATCCCATGGAGGTGCCTCTGCCTCCTGCTTTAGGTATGGTTTTGCAGATAGCTCCCTGTGGCCTGTGGGATTGGCTCTGATGCTGCTTGCAGTCCACTGCTGCCCCTGCCCCCAGCGGTGAGGAAACCTGCCTCCTAATGTTGGGGTGGCAGGATGGGCCATGGAAAGGTTGAGGCGAACGTGGAAATGTGTCAGTGTGACATGGCTTGAATGGACTAAATTGATGTGAGATTAGCTGGAGTGGAGCATGGGAGTCATGTCGGAGCTCAAAGGCCATTATGGAGAAGGTGGCAGCTGCTTTGCAGGACTCACCCAGCACGGGAGAGGATTCAAGGTGGGCTTGCCTCCAAGAAGGAATGGCAGGAAATGCTGCTGGTGACCTAAGTGGCCACCGCTGCTCACTGCCAGGAAACTGCTTCTGTTCTGTGAGGAAGCTGTTGAGTAGCTGACAGTCTTGCAGGGGTGGAGAATAAAAGAGGAAAGAGCAGTTACCTCTGGCTGGTACAGGAGGGCAGTGGATAACCTTACATTGCTCTTCTGAAGCAGGCACTCAGGAGCCGCTCAAGTACAGACCTGTAGTGAAGTGTTTTGCCCAGCCCAGCTCTTCCCAGCTTCTTTATCTGGGCTGCTGCTTGGCTCGCCGTGTGTCTCACTGCAGCTGTGTTTGGAAGTGGCATTTGGCACTTTGGCACCGTAGATGTGTATGGCACTTTGAGCCACACCACAGCTCCTTCTGGGGGCGGGAGATATTTCAGAAACTGGCATCTCCTTGCACTTGTAAGCCAGGGAGACCCTTGTCTCCTACACAACATTGGCAGAGCTGGCTTCTCTGCCACCTGTGTAGGGAGGCAAGCCCAGCTTTTTGCCAGCTGCACCAGAACAGGTTCCTTGAGCCCTGGATGGGAGATACTGTGAAAATCATGCTTCCTTTCTTTGTGTGGTCATGAGCGTTTTTCACCCAGCTCTGCCTTTGTTGTGGTGCTTTCTTCTGTACTTGTTGAGAGGAAGGAGTGGGATGCCTCTCTGCTCTCTGGTCAGTCCCCCTGCTCCACCTTCAGCCCTGGAGAGTGGACACAGCACTCAGATTGTCTCTCCCGGGAACATATGACATTGCATCTAGGAGAACAGAGTGGTAGTCAAGATGGTTGAAGTACCAGATGAGGTGTGATTAAACCAACTCCTTCCTTCCAGGAAGACAGAGGGAGGAGGGGGAGGAGAAGTGACTGGAAAACCTGCTATTTTAGGAAAAAACAAGGAAGAGACTTGTAGCTATAGACTGAGGTCACTTCTGTCCTGCCATGCAAACACAGGAGCTGAGCAGAGAGGCTGGGCCAGGACTGCTGATGGAAACGGGGTACCAGTGACCTGTGACTGGTTCCTGCATTGTTCTGGCAGCAGTGGAAGGGCAGATCTGGGCAAATCACATGAAGGCAGACTGCAGTGGGGACCTGCTGGGGGGATAAGTGTTTCTGTAGTCCTTTTAGAACCTATACACCCACCTATGCAGTTGGTATTGGGCCTGTATTTATACATAACACAGCATTTGGTGCATTGAGAGCTCTGATGGAGAATGGTGACCTCTTTTCTCTACAACGATCTTCTTGTATGCACCATAGCTTGCACTGTCTAATAGCTGAGATCTGTCAGAGCCCTGGCCAGGCTGTTCTTGTTAATAGCCAGCTGGAAGATCTCATCTCTTGCTGAGGAACCACATCTTGTCTGCTGCATGGCTTGTAGCAGGCAGATTGTACACACAGGGCCTTATTTTACTTAGTGAAGATGTGAGCTTTTTCATTTGTAAGGTTTCAGTATGGTTTGGTGGCACCATGCCCTAGGTTTTCTCCAATTCAGTCTCCTGTTCAGAGGCAGGACTATTATGAACATTTGAATAAGGAGAATATGTCTTTATCTAATGAAGTCTTGAAAGGATTTCCAGGGATGGAGACATATCACCACTTGAGCAACTTCCAGTGCAGAACACTCCTCCACACTCCTTCCAAACAAGTTTTTCTTCATGTCCACGTGTCTGCTTTATTTGGGTTCAGCATCTCCCACTGTGCCAGATGCAGTCTGCTGATGCTGCACCTGTTCAGGCTGCTTTTTGCCATATTTTATTTAAAAAGTTTTTTCTTTTAATGTTGAGCTTTCTGCTGTGGCTGCAATTATGTCAGGAGGGACACTGTTCTGCTAGGATTGTCTTTTCCATTTTTATGATATTCCCAGTTATATATTGCCCTGCTGTCCAGGCTGTAGGTGCTTTGAAGTCCATTCCTGTGACAGCTGAACCTTAATTCTACAAACTGAAATAGGAGAGAGCTTGTTTCCTAAGCTTCCTATCCAAACTTGGGCATTTAATTCCTTTTATTTCCTTTATTCCTTATTCAGAGTTAAAATTTTACAGGTACTCTGCATGGGATGTTAGTATCTTGCTGTGTGTTCCTGCTCTCTGGTGCTGCAATAGTGAATATATTCTGTGTACTTGGTGACTCCTTTCTCCAGAGGAGCCTCGAACCTCCAGACCACACACTCTGTCCCACCTCAAGCGCAGTTTATCTAGAAGTTCCTTTGAGCCAGGCAGTTAATTTCCTTTTGGAAAGATAACGTTCCTGCTGTAAGAAGGAACTGCTGCATCCAGACAGTACAGTGATTTCCCCCCCTCCACCATGATGCGAGTAAACCTAACCACTAAAGCTGTGATAAGTGTGAAGGTGTTTGAGAATGCTGCACATCTTGGGCTGTTTGGGGAGCTAGTTAGCTCTGTAAAACCTCAGCTTTCTTTCTGTCTGTGAATATCCCTTCTTCCAAGATTATTTTCCCAGGATCACTGCTTTCTTTTCCAAATAACTTGTGTGTCTTTGTTTTTGTTCAGCATCAGAGCCCTCACTGTATCAGAGATCCTTTGCACCTAATGTTTTCTGCACAAGAAATCTAATCAGCTAAGAATATGGAGAAATGTGGGTAAAACGTGCCAAGGTAAAAGCAGGCAACAAAAATGACTGTGAAAGCAACTGGTGATCTGCCAGGACTGATTTTTTACAGGCATATGTGTTTGTCCAAGGTGGGGTTGGGTCTGAGCTGTGCCAGTAGATTGGGAGGAGGTGAGGAGTAGGGCAGGACTTGTGTCCTAGCACTATTCACGGCCCAAATCTTCCAGTGTGACATGAGCTTTGCAGATCTTTGTGTTGATGGATGCTTGTAAAGCTCCAGTTCAACTGCCCAGGATCAAGCAATACAGACTCCTGGCATTTAATAGTCATCCCAGGAGGATACCGTCTTGTGCCAGCAACAAGGACATTTTGGTTTAGAATTGCTTAGACCTCTGCTTGTTGGGTGATGATGCACTTGGGCTCCTGCCATTGAGTGCGTGCTTCCCTTCAAACACTTACCCTTGTGAATGAGCTAAGTTTGCTGTAACACAAAAGGGGGAACTCTCTCAAACTGGAATATCTTTGATCCAGCAGCACTGATAATACCATTCATGAAATGCACATTCAGCAGATCAATATGGGGCAAACCAAGCCCTCTCCTGGTCTTTGCCTATATTGATTGTGTGGGGCTCTTTTTCACCCAAAACCTTCTTGCCTGATGTACATTTCTTTTCCTTTGGGCAGTAGGATCTTCTCACCATCTCTGCCATGTCCCTTTTACTGTCTAGGTTTTGTGGACGGAGCAGGAGTTCATAGTCTGAATTGCCTTTTCTGTCCAACACTGGTACTTTCCTATTTGAAATTAGTTGCATCAGTTCCATCAAGCTTCACTGCTCTCTGTGGGAAAGGATTCTTGTGGTTAGCATGCTTTATGTATCTCATTTAAACACCATTTAAAATGCTGTCTCTCAGAGGGCTGTAGTGCAGTTATAAACCAGACATGCAGAATGTCATTGTCAGTGGGGAAAAAAACAACAGGTGACTGTAATGATTACTATGATCTCTCAAACCTCTTTTTTTCCCTTCATGTGAGCAAAATTTAGACTAGCTTTTGGTCCTAAACCACCTGAGGGCCAAATGAAGCCTGCATCCAGACTGACTTGTTCACTCGCCATCTTTCAGGCTTTCCTCACCCAGAATATATCTTTCATGCTTCCTGAGTTCTGAGCTACCAGGATTCAATTCCTCTTAACCTTGCTGCCATGTGGCCCAGCCCCCAATGATAGGGATTGCTGGTGCATGCACAAGCCAGCTGGCTGGTGAAGGAGAGGGTTGTCTTTTCTCCCCTGCACTCTCTCCATCAGAGATGTGCAACAGGTGCAGAGGCAGGTCATGCCAAAGGGGTGAAGACCAGCAGAGAAAAATGTGGCTGCTGCTTTCTGGCTGAGGGTTGGTGCAAGGACCCCAAATGGGGGCGGAGGGGGGGGCGAGCTTGTTCTGGAGAGAGGGGAGTGGGGGTCTGCAAGCCATGATGGGATAGCTGATTCTTATGTCATGGGGTATTTGTTGTGTTTCTCCCCTTGCAGATGTCGTGGCACCCACAGTACCGCAGCTCCAAGTTCCGCCACGTGTACGGCAAAGCTGCCAGCAAGGACAAGTGCTATGACTGCGTGCCCATCACCCGCAACGTCCATGACAACCACTTCTGTGCCGTGAACCCCCACTTCATTGCAGTGGTGACTGAGTGTGCGGGTGGGGGGGCCTTCCTCGTCATTCCCATCCACCAGGTGAGCTCCACTGAGGCGAGCTGGCTTTTGAGAGCACATCAAGAGGGGTTTTCTGGGAGGCTAGACTGCACAGACAGTATTCAGTTAATACTGTTGCCCAAATTGCAAAATGATGGAAGGGCCGCAGATGCCTTGACAGGTGATTCCCGAGATGTGTGTACTTAACATTGCTCCTTACAGTTTTTTGGCACCTTCCTTCATTTCAGATCTCATTTGCCTTTCTTGTATAATCAGCAGGAACTGTGCTGTTCAGATGTTTGTCTCCTAGGACAAATTGCAAATAAAAAAGCAGTTAGTAGATACAGAGGGCAAAAATTGAAAGTTGCTTTAGTGGCATGGCTTTAGCTGTGACCAGAGGGGCATGTGGTATGTTTTGCACTATCTTTTCCTTTGTGAAAGAATGGAGGCATGATTATCAGGCTATGAAGCTCTTAAGCTTCAAGCAGTGATGCTGGAAAAACTTCCCTTTCAGAAACAAATCTCATGTTTGTGGGTTTTGATGACTTAGGGATCTGATGAGAGGGAGGAGCTGGCCATCTGATGTTTATTGCTTCAGAACAATTAGGCATGCCCTAATGTGGATTAACTTCTATATGAAATTATGAACTCTCTAGAATCAGGGCAGAACAGATGAAAGGTAAAAGTTCAGCCTTTAATTAAAAGTTAATTGATAGTGTTATTGCAATGCCACTTTTTCAATGTATATTTGCTAAGGATGAAAGCGAACTGGCTATGCTTGAAGAACCTACACAGTTCCCAGCCCTTTTAGACTTTGTTTATTCAGCTCCTTCACTGCTGGTGCTGTTCAGAGACAGTCCTTCTAAAGTTAACTGCTACCCTGTTTTCCTTGACTGAGTCAGTTCTGCCCCCTCGACCATGATCTGTTGAGGCTGAATAACTTGTCTTTATCACAGAGCTGCATCTATAAGCAGGCAGCTGGTGACTGTGGGATGTGGGCTGGGTGGGACCCAGCTCTCAAAAGCGTGGGCAAAATGAGCTGAAGGTGTTTGCACTGCTTACTATTAATTCTTCTGTCTTCTCACCTTTCTCAGCTTGGCTAGTTTTTAGTAGCAATTCTTCCATTCTTAAGATCTGCTCAGATACTCCACCCAGATCTGAAATGCTGCCAGCAGAAGTGAAAGGCATGGTAGAATTAGAAAATACAGAAAAGGATAATTCAAGTACATCAATGAAAATGTGAAATTGCATTCATGTGAGGAAAGACTTCAATCAGTTTGGGAAAAAAGACAAATAAATGAGATATATAAAACTGCGAAGAGGCTGGGGAAGAAGCATAAGGAGACATTCTCCTTGATTTGTGTGGTGAAGGGGATCCTGGAGACCAAGGAGCAGACTGTTAGCAGCAGATGTGAATGCTTCTGCAGTTCAGATGTGGAGCTCACTGCTCTGGATGCTGATAAGCCCAGAAGAATTAAGCGGTTCAAAACAGGACAACTTTGCTAGAGTTGGAGAGGAGTTGGTTTACAGTGTTCAGATGTAGGTCCCCTAGTTCAGGAAATCCCTTGAGGATTGACCTTTGGTGATGGATCAGGGAAAGGATATGTACGTGCTGCACTTCATACAGCTGTTCTCTGAATACCTGTTCCTTACTGATGCTGGGTGGGGGAGAGCAGCCTTAGTCACCCACAGAAAGAGGATCCCTGAGTCTGGGGGCTGTGATACCTGTTATTTTTTTTCATGAGACGCTTGCAAACTGGTGCCACCTGGTAAAAAGCGGCAGCTTTTGGCTTGTGCTTGTGTTGGTGGTATTTGTGGCTGCCACCTCCTCCTGTGGTGGTGACCCATGGCAAACAGTGTACTGGGCTCTATGCCCCTGGCTGCCAGGCCACCAGAGGCAGCCTGGTCTGGAGACATGTGCCTGAGACAGTATTGTCCTCTCATGATGTACAGCTGATCTGAGGTTACTTTTGACTGGATTCACAGATAGCAGATACATCAGAAGCATGCCACAATGTGGAGGAGATGCCCAAGAGCCAGGACGTCATGTTTAGCCAAAGTTGGAGGTGGCAACCAGGAGAGGGAGGGATGCACTTCTTGGGGAGGATGAACAACCTGCTCAGGGAGCTGCTTTTGTCCCTTCAGTGCCTTTTGAGTTAGTTCTGCATGTGCTACTGGAGGGACTGCCTGCTCCTCCTGGAGGATGTGCTCAAACACAGGCTCAACCTCACTCTGTTTAACTGTGCCTCCTTGCTTGTTTGTTGCGCTCCTCTCCTGCTGAGTCATGGACACCAAGCTCTCTCATCTATCCTTGAATAAATACCACTTCTTGCCTTGTGCATCGTTCTTCCTCTCTGAAAGCCTGGGGGTGAGGCAGAGTTGGGAACAGCAGAGGTTATTTAGGGAAAGAGCTCTTTGCCATAGATACCCTCCTTTCAGCAGGCCTTTGCATTCAGCCTGAAGAGGAATTAGTTGAATGTTTGCTACCACTTGGAGAATGGTCTTCAGTTGCACAGGATGTGTCAGTTAGGTCCTCCTGAAGATGTGCCATTGAAGCCAGCTGGGTAAAATGGCAGTACATCTCACCAGGGAGGGAAGTGGCTTTGGCTACAGGGGCCGCCTGGTGCCTGTAACAGACAGAAAGCCGTTATAAATCCTGCAAGTCAGACAAGGCATGGCCTCAGTGACTGTAACTGGGAGATAAGATGCTTTCCCACAGTGTGACCTGGGTGTAGATTGGTGTCTGACACAGATGTGTTGGGGAGATGCATGAACTGCATGCCAAGGAAGGATCTTGACTCAGAAGGACAAGTTTTTGGCATTCCTTTGAAAGACGAAGACCTGCCTTTTTGCTTCACCAGTGACCAGACTTGGTTGGCACTGCATCTGTCTGTTCCTTTGCAGTATAAATTAAAGGGATAGCAAAATGAGAACAAAGTCCTGAGAGACAGTGAGATATTTGTATCCAAGTCTTCGCAGTCTCTCACTGTGTCAGCACTGGGTGTGAATGGGAGGATGTATGTGTGATTGTGTAGATCTCCTAGACACAAACCCCACTCCCTTCTCCCTGGGGGTGAGGACTATGAAATGGATGACCCCTCAGGCCTTACCTGACTGACGCCAGATGTGAGTGCTGTGCTGTGACTGTGTTAGTGCCCTTTGGAGAACACCTGGGAGGTAGGGCTGACCCATGTCACAGTAATCTACCCTGCACAAATCTGCTGGGAGAGTTTAACAGCTGTACCATTAGAAGTGGTTTTTTTTTGGTCAAAGAACTCTGAGTTTGGCTATGTTTAAAAAATGCTGGGAGTTTAGAAAGTGAGTGGTTGAAAAATGACACATTTTCAAGCTCTGCAAATAATGGTGAACAGCAGGTACCTCTGCATGAATGACAACATATCTAGTAATTGAAATAGTTTTCGGTCTATAGAATGCGTTTTCCCCCAGCATATGAAGAGCTTCATTTCCACATGCAGATGTGTGTCCAAGACTAACAGCCTCACCTGTCATATATGTTTGTTGGCAGCCTGGGGCATGTGTTGTGTTCATGTGTTGTGGGTCCTGCTCTGTCCCAGGGCTGCAGGGCTGCACTGGGGCAGGTGAGACTGGTGGTTGGGAGGGCAAGGGCTCATTTTCCAGGGCCAGTTGAGCCTGCTGGGGATGTGGGGGTAGGAAAGCCTTGCAGGATGAGGCAGGCAGAGCGGGCTCAGGGCAGCCTGGAAGTCTCCCAAATGGAGTGGGGAGCAGACAGGCAGCCAGCTCTGGGAGGGACAGAGTTCCCATAGGGATCAAGGGATCCCTGTGGAGCTGGCTGCCCAGCCCATTGAGCTGTCAGCTTGAAACCAAGCGCTGAAGCCTACAAAAGGACACCGTGGGCGGGGGAACGCTGCTTATTAAAGGCCTTTTATCTCTCTTCTGCCTTCCCAAGTCACTTTGCATTGTTGCTATTATAAAAGGGAATTGTTTTAGACTGTAGTCTAAAAAAGCACAGTCTTTTACATTTCAAAGCCCTCTAAGTGTTCAGTTTAAAGCAGGTTAGTCCTAGTCTATGTGACAAAATTTCCAGTGAAGCCAGAATAGTTACACATCGTGATTTGTTCTGCATTCAGAACTGTACAAATTTTCAAGGCTGGGAAAATTGCATCCTAGCCACGCCACATCTGGGTTAAAGCCAACTCTGGTTCCCCTTTGCTGTGCACTCCTAAGGCCCACCTCTGGAGAGGTGCAAGGGGGTACGCCAACAGAGGTGGCTGCTTTTCAGTAGAGCATGCATTTGCGTTTGTTTTGATTTACAATTCTTCCAGGTGGGATAAAAGTAAGCAGGTAAGCATCACCAGCTCGTCACCATGTCTGTCTTCTTAGGTGATTGAGCTTTGATCTTGAACAGATGTCTGGGATGCAAGGTGGGTCCCGGAGCTCCCCATACTTCTGCTCCTGACAGGAAGAAGCAAGTGCTGCTCCAATGTTAATAAAATCCTCAGCACCCTCCCTAGCACATAAAAAATGTACCGACTTGGCTTTGTAGCAGGGACTGCGCCTGTATGGGTTTATCCTGATGCAACACAGCCCCCATGTGGCACTAGGGCCTCAATACTCCTTAGTGCACTTCGTGCAGGATTTTTACCACTGAAGATGCCACCCAAACATGGCATCTTTTTTGAGTCTGGAATGCTGATTGAATCCTGTGAATGGCTGGATTTCAACACCATCAGAGAGAAGCGGATGGCTTGCTGAAAGAAAAACTGCATTTGTAATTTGTGTCACAAACGTATTTTTGCTTAAAATATATATGCTTGCTGATGAGCGCCCCCCCCAAAAAGCTAAAACATGTATCTCCCTCCCAACTCCCCACTCTGCCCCTCGCTTATCAGAAATGTCTTCTGAGACATATTCTGGTGTTTTTTTCCTCCCAAGATATTTAAAAAGTGTGGAAGATTCATCTAATTTTTGTTTCCCCTCTAAGTTTTATTCTATGGTGTCTGAACCAAATACTGACTTCTGACTTCAGCAGTCTCAGTTGCTGCATGTGTACAGATTTCTTTATAGCCGTGTGTGCTCAGGAAGGCCTGAGCACTTTCCTTTCTTTTCAGTGGTGTCAAGACCTGCCTAGCAGGGACAGCAAAACCCCATTCTCAACAGATAGAGAGCACCCAGGGCATTTGGAGCATAACAAGCAGAAAGAGGTTTCTTACTGGAGCTAACCTGGATTTTCAATGTCCTGTAATTCCATGGCTCGCCTTAGGTTTGATGATATTTGTTTTTTTCCAGACAGGCAAACTTGACCCACATTATCCCAAAATATGTGGGCACAAAGGGAATGTTCTGGACATCAAGTGGAACCCATTCAATGACTTTGTAATAGCTTCATGTTCAGAAGATGCCACAGTAAGTTTACCAGCTTGTACTCTGTTATTACCTGGTGAATGTGCTTTTTTTGGGAAAGAAATGAAAAAGAAACCAAAAGGCTCACAGATGAGATGTGAAAGCTAATATATATTTACACTTATAAAAAAAGTCAAGTAAGAGGAAGATACCCTTCTTTCTCTTAAGGTCAGATCTGTGTGATCCCTTTCAGATCATATATGAGATCAGTGTGAGGAGGAAGATCTGTTTTGTGGGGGCTTGCATCTCTTTGGGTGTGTTTGCATGAGAAAAACAGAATATGAATTTAAAATGAAATGACCATTCAAGTTTAATTGCTATGAAACTATTCCTTTACTTCAGAAAAAGCTTCAGCACAATGTAATCTGGAAGAGCTATTTCAGATCAGTTCCCTTCAGAGCAAGTTTGAGCTTGTTCCTGTACTCATTTTCTCTGTAAAAGTCATGCTGGATTAGTTATGGTTAGCTGAGGAGTCTGTGTCACACTATTCTGCAATAAGTGGTTTGGCTGAAGTTAGTATAATTAAGATGCAGTCACATATTTTTACTCCAGTGTAGGTGCAAACTAGTAATAACTACTAATAATTGGAAGTTTCAATTCATGTTTGTAAGGGGCAGTTTAGCCCATATATACCCATTGAAGTGTCACTTTCCATGTCTGACAAAAGTGTGATGTTAACTTCTGTGAGTGAGGATATCTGACTAACTGCTGTGCTTTTTTCCAGAGATCCCACACGTGTTTTCTCCCACTGGGTATATTCACCCTCTGCCACACAGCATCAGGGAAGCTTCCCTAGTTATTTCCTCTAACCCTGGCTTGGTGCACATCCTTTGCCATTTCAGCTCTACCAAAAATCACTCTTGAATTGGAAATCTAGGCTCTTTGAATTATCCTTCCTGTTTGGTGACTTCCTTTTGCTTCTTTGGATATTCATGTCTTTTTTGAAGGCTTCTTTTGATTTCGGGGCTGCCTGTGAAGGTTTTATTTTATCTTCTAACCTGTATACCAGGTTCTCATGCTGTCTCGGAGAGGATTTGTGGCAGGAAGCACCACCATGACTTCTCTTTTGAGCCTCAGATGAGGAATGAACACAAGCTTTGAAGCCTTCTGCTGCAGTTACAGAATCACAGAACCATTCATGTTGAAAGGGAGCTTGAGTGGTCTCTACTCACATGTCCTGTGCAGGTCTGTGGAGATGAGTCTTGGAAACCTCCAAGGGAAGAAGATTTCACCACCTCTCTGGGCAACCAGTTCCTGTTCTTCATTGCTCCCATGGAGACATTTTTTTCCTTATATGCAGCCAGAATCTCCCCAGTGTAGTTAGGGATCGCTGTATCCCATCCTCCCACCCTGCACTTCAAGACAGAGCCTGGCTATATTTTCTCAGTAGTCTTGTAAGTATCGAAGGCTTCTGTCAGTTTTTCCTGAAGCTGTCTCTTATCCAGGCTGAGCAAGCCCACCTCCCTCAGCTTCTCCTCACAGGCCAAGAGCTGCAGCCTCCTGAGTGTCCCGGTGGTCTCCACTGGAGTCACTTAAGTGTATCAGCATCTTTCTTGCACTGGGAGGTGCAAAACCAGATGCAGTATTCCAGCTGTTGTTTAATGATTGCTGAGTAAAGGGGAAAATCATTTCACTTGATTTAGTGGCTATCTTCCTGTTCCAGACAAGGATGCTGCTAGCTTTCATCTCTGCCAGGGCATGATGCTGGATCATATCTATTCTATTGTTTACCAGGACCCTGGGGTCTGTACAGAAAGGCTGCTGTCTGTCAGCTTTCTTTTCCAGTTTCCTACTGAAACTTGGCACTGGGTCATTCTCCAGGCTAAAGAACAGAAACACTGAGCTTGTCACTGGTCTCAGCACCAAAAGTTGTTCTAAGAAGTCTTGCTGTTTGTGACTGTATTCTTTTTTCTGGCGCCACCCTCCCATAATCATCTGGTATTAGGAATTGGTATCTCAGGGGTCCCCTGCATAGTGACACAGTGTAGGGACACCTCTTCCCTCCCTGCTGAGCAGTGAGGACAGCAGACTGCGTTTCTTAGTATGACTATCTTTCCTTGCACCTGGTAGCTAGACCACAGGGTGGTCACTTCATCCAAGCCCTGCTCAGAGCGGGGCAGTAGAATCAGATTGCTTCAAACCTTGTCCAGATGAGCCGGGAAGATCTCCAAGAGTACAGGTCCTGTGGCCTCACTGGGCCCTTATTCCAGGGGTTGAGTACCCTTCTAGGGAAAACAGGTCTCGTCTGACCTCCAGGAAGTGTCTCTATTGCCATTTGCATCCATTACCTTTGGTGCTCTCCTTGTGCACCACCAGAGTCTGGCTCCATCCTCTTTGTGCCTTCCTGCAATGTAGTTGAAGGGCAGCCAGATACTGAACAACTTCTTTTCTTTCCAGCTCTCCTCAGATTTGCTGTGCTTCCAACCCCTCCTCATCTCAGTGCATGCTATTGGACTCACTCTTTGTGGTCAACATCTGTCTGGGCCTGGGCTGTGCTGGAGAGCTCAGATAGGACATGCTCTTGGGACATCTCCATAACAGCACTTTCTCTGGCCTGAGAGAAGTGTGAGGAAATTTTTGGGGTCCCAGAGCTGTCCATCACTTACACTGGGCTGGACATTAGAGCCAAAGCCTTTCCTGAAGTCTGTTGTTAAAGGCCTGGTGCTCTCTGCTATTTCTGAGCATTAGCATAAGCCAGCATTCTGGCTTGTGTGCAAGGACACATCTGACTGGTCTTATTGGCTGGGTCTTCCTGGAACTTTTGAGGAAAGCCACAAACTTCTGTGAAGATAATGGAAATTTCCCATCACCCACATTTCTTAGCGGTTTCTTGGCCATTACCCAGCCTTTCTAGAGCTTGCATTGGTGGTACCGCAGCTATCTTTTGTGATGTATAGCTGAAGCACACAGAGTGGTACTTTTGGGCACAGGAGGGGATGGATAGTCCCTGTGAATGCCCAGTGTCCTTTCCAGTTCCTACTGCTGCTTCAGACAGGCTTAGGACTGAGGCCAATGCAAGTGACCAAGGGCTGAGAGTTTGAACAGTATGGGGAGAGGGCTTATCCTCTTACACCTTCTGTTCCTTTTGGCAAATTATTGGGCATGTATGAATTCAGCTTGTTGAAGATCTTCTCCACTGCGTTAGAGGGGAAACTCTATGCATTTTGCTTTGCTTTGTCAGATTTTCTTCACGATGCAGCGGGCTAGACAGCTTGTGGATTGTTCCTGGCAGCTCTGGCTCCAAGACCTGCTTCTTCTGCACACTAAGAACTGGCAATTTCTGCCATTTAATGCATCCTGAGATGCCAGCCAGGGGCTTTTCCCTGCTTTTCCCACCAGTCATTTCATAGCATGGGGAGTGAATGATTCATTCCTAGGCAGTTCTTCTCAGTGTGAACACAACCTATTTTTCCCTTTGCTGCTCTCTAAGCCCCATTCCTTTAGTGATAGTTTTTGAAGCTGTAGAGTACGATGCTTCCTTCTACTGCTGTAGAAATTAATCTGGAGGCTACTGGACCCCACAGTCCTTAGATGTCTAGTGGGCTTGATTCCTCAGTGGGATAAACACCATTGAGAACACTGAGAATGATGCTCATGGTCTTTGCCAGCAGGTCCCAGAATCTGTGCCTCTTGTTCTTTGGCTTAAAAAGATGTGATCCTCATCAGCTAAACAATGGAGACTCAGGCAGATGTGACTAATTTCCACAAACTATCTGCTTCAACGAGCTTTTCCCTTTTACTTCAGAGTAAGTGCTAGAAAAGTTATGATAAGCATAGTGATTTTCATTGAGGTTAATCATCTGTTATCATCCTAAGTACTTGTGCTTGTAGGGGTAGTGTGAGAAAGACTCATTTTAGCTGCATAGGTTCAGCCCCTTCTGCAGGTTTCCTCTACTGTCTTCTGCCACCCCAGGATGACAGAGGACTTTTGTCTTCATGCAGCATTGTTCTAGAAGATCTCAGGGCTGCAGGTAGAGCTGTTATGGAACAGCACACCCTCCCAGTGTTGAGTGACTTCAGTGTGGTGGTGCCCAGTCTCTCTGCTCACGGCATCTGCCATGTGGCCACCTGTGTGGGCTTCTGTGTACTCTGAGAAATGGCTGTGCCATTTACAAAGTGTTCAGCACTGGTGTAATTTTCTATGGGACAAACAGTACTCTAGCTGTCATCTGACCAGGGGAATTCTCAGTTCTTTTACCGGGTAGCATTGCGTGGATCACTGCTTGGATCAATCACTGCTGTAGTATCTTTTGGGACTCTGCTGAAATTTATTTCAGCTTTGCTTGTTCCTGTTCAAAGTTTGTTAGGAGGCAAGGTCTGCAAGATCTGTGATTTACTTCTTCCCCTTGGGAATAACATTCTGTAATTGTGCTGAAAGCTTGGCCAGGTGGAAGGGTTGGATTGACAAGTTAAAACAGACTGGTAGAACAGCTGGCTAAAGAGGGAGGGTAAAGAGGAGTCTTCAGGCCCCCCCCAAGTAAAGATACTAATTTAAAGGACTGGCATTCAATAAAGCCAGGAGCATTCCTATTCGCTACCAAGGGAATAATAATACCAAGGGAATAATAGCTATTGGTAAGTTCCTGATTAGCTCCTTACTCAAGAATCTCACAAAGAGCCATCCTGTGCCATTCAGGTTAAAATCTGGGACATTCCCAAGCACTTGCTAACAAGAAACATTACCAGTCCGAAGAAGGAACTTCTTGGGCATGTTCGAAGAGTGGGCCTCATTGAATGGCATCCCACTGCTAATAACATCCTCTTCAGCTCTGGCTATGACTACAAGGTGGGTCTGTTCTCTGTGGAGCTTTCCTTCTGGGACACTCTGTTTGGCAGGGTGTTTTGAAACTTGTTTTAATTTCCAGCTGTATGATAATACTACAGATTTCAAAAGCCTTCTTCATGGGGAAATTGCATGGTGACCTCAAAAGCAAAAGGACATTGCTACAAGGTCAAAAGGACTTGTTGGTTTTCTAGTCTTCTGATGAACCTCAGTCTGCTCTGCCCTTCTCCTTTACTGGATTGGATACAATATGTAAAGTTATGCACTTTTGTTTGGCTTCATTCTTGTTCTGCTGCAAATATCTTCTCTGATGCTGGCCTTTTTTGCATATAAAATGTGTCTGCAAAGAAAATTAGAATATTGGACTTTACGAGCAAACACTACATCCCTGATATATTGTTGTAAGGACCAGGAATTGTTTTAAATGGTGGAGAGCGTCCACTTATGGTGCTAAGACCTGTACATGTAGAGAAGAGAAGAATAAGTGAATAGGGTACACAGAATCCCCAGTTGGCCAGGTAGCAAAGGGCTGATTTTTTTTTTCTTTTTTTTTCTCCAGATAATGATCTGGAACCTTGACACCAAGGAGGCTGTCATCTCAAACCCGGTGAAGGTCCTCGATGCTCACAAAGATGTAGTCCTCTCAATGTCATTCAACACAGATGGCAGTCTCCTTGCCACAGCCTGTAGGGACAGAAAGATACGTCTGATAGACCCTCGTGGAGGAACAGTCCTACAGGTAGGTTGGGTTCAGAGGTTTGTAGTCCAGCTGATCTTACCCCTTGGAGTGTTTCCTCTTCTGGGTAGATTCATTGCCATTAAAGGAGACGCATTTGTGCCCCACATTGTCCAAGGCACTGGATGGTGCTATTGTGTTCTACTTTTCATACAACGCTGTCATCGTTGAAGAAAGGGTTTCTGCATCTTACTACCGTGCTCCTTACTGAGACCCTTCCTGGAAGTGCACTGTTTTCATAATTCTCTCCTGCAGTCCTCTGTGGGATGCCTTGGGAGGTCTTGTAGAGATCAGGTGGACAGGCGGGTGCAAGTGTACATTTGTCCCACTGCCACAGTTGTTCTTGTTGCCTGTACTTTTTTTCTGTTGGTAAGGTGAAGCCAACTGCATTTCACAGGTATTTGCACACATTTGTGTCATAGAAAGTCTTGCCTACCATTAATAGGGATTGCCCTCTTACAGATGTGTGAATTGATAGAGATTGATTGGGCTTTTGGGAATAGTCCTGAAGAGTTTATGCCACCTTTCCAGGATCCCCATGAAATCCTGCTCACTGTAGTTCAACCCGGCTGAAGTAGGTCTTTCAGATGTGATTGAATCAGAGGTCTCATGTAACATTTAATGTAGCTATGCAACAGGTGATGTCTCTTACTCACATCTTGTCCCTTCTTTTTCTATAGGAAGCCAGCTACAAGTCTCACAGAGTCAATAAAGTCCTGTTCCTTGGAAACGTGAACAAGCTGTTCTCTACTGGAACATCTCGGTGGAATAATAGGCAAATTGCATTATGGGATCAAGTGAGTTGGACCAGCAATCTTAACAATACCAGCTTCAGTTTTCTCTCTTTTGCTCTCGCTTTAACTTTTCCACCTGCCAAATACCCAAGCATTGGTTTATAACAGTAATTTATAAGTGATCTGTCAAATTCTTAATGGATGATAGGTCTTACTGCTGTGACACTGTTAACTGAATATGAGTTTCTGAAGAAGGTTTCAAAACTTTCAGCATAGAAATCCACCAGAACAGAGAGAATGCTGTGCCTGCAACAGGAAGAAGTCATTCAAAGGACCTTTGAGTCTTCTCTGTAGCTCTGACTTAAAAGCAGCTCTTACTGGCCTTACTGGCAAATTGTTACTGGTACTGGAAAAAGAAATGAGCTCTACCCACAGTATACCCAGGTGAAGCCCTTAATGGAGAAAAAGATGTGGGGTGTTTTTAATTTCTGATGATTCTTGATAGTAGAGTATTGAGGTAGTGCTTATTGGTCACTTCCAAGACATGATCTCCTATCGTGATGGCTGCTAGCCTTATGAAACCCTGCTCTTCTCCACCTTTCTCAAATGTAGTGAGATACTTTTCCTTTGTCAGCGTCTAACTTTGTCCCTTCTCACCTTGTAGCACAATCTTTTGCCTTGTTGTGCTGTCACCCTTTGTATCAGGCAAAGCTGGTAGACCAGGTCTATGATTTGCTATTTGTCTGTTTTTAGACATGGCTTCTTTGCTTACGTGAGTGGCAAAGTACTGTGCTACTGTCTGAAGGGTTTCCACAAACCTGAGCAGTGCTCTGACACAACACGAGTCTCACATCAGGGTTTCACTGCCTTCAGAGGTGCTGGAGGAGCTGGCCACACGTAGTTTGAGAACACAGTGGGAAGGCCTGTGAGGTCAAGTATGTGCAGTCTCCTTAGGGACAAGCATTGACACAGGACCTGCCCAGCAGGCATCTTTCTGAGGCCCATGTCCACTCTTGTCATCATCGCATCTAAACAGAAGCTCTGGCTTTCTGGAGCCTGCAGCTGGACAGTTCTGCAGGACAAAGTATGTATTAACCCTAAGCTAAATACATATTAATGTGGCAATAGCCACAATGGCAGCCAGGGGACACAATACTCTGCCCCACTGGTCCTCGTGACATCGCTCTCTTCAGCAGTGCAGGGATGGTTTTGTATAAGACATGCCAGCCTTGTGTATGGTGTGGTGTGCTACGCCCTCCTACATGGCTTGCGTGCAAAAGGCCGATGGGAGCTTTTGCCCTTGCAATGGGCATCTTCCCACTGAGCAGTTTGGAGACTGCTTGGCTGATGTAGACTGTTCTTGTGGTGGCTGGTGCACTGTTGTGGAGATATTGCCCTGACTAGAGGTAGTGAGGGAACACGAGTAATTCAGTGTGCAATGCAGAGGTGCCCCAAAGGCCCCTCCATCTCCCTGAGGCTGGTGGCCCACATAGAGGCAGGCAGTGTTTCTTATTGTAGCTACCTCTGGAATGTCATCAGGTGCCTGAGATGTTCTAGTGGTAGAAACTGATGTCCTGAGGTGCTGCACACAGTCAAGAACCAGGGACAGAGTGCCCATTTGCCACCCACAGAGCTTTGAAGAAGTCTGTGTGTGACCTCTGCTTGGGGCAGCTGGCCATGGCCTAGTATTGTTTTAGAGCTATGCTCATATGCTGCTGCCAGATGGGATCCAGGTAAGGTGTCCCTGACTTGAGGTGACGGACAGGTGATCACAGCTGTCTGTTTTTCCTGTGTCCTGCCCAGAATGACCTTTCTGTGCCTTTACTGGAGGAGGACCTGGATGGCTCCTCAGGACTCCTGTTTCCCTTCTATGACTCAGACACACACATGCTTTATGTTGTGGGAAAGGTAAGTGCTTTCTGTGTCAGCAAACGCTGGCCTGTTTGATTCTTCTCCCTGCCTGGGTTGCACCAAGACGAACTCAAGGATGCTCCCGAAGCATGTTAACCCAAGGATATGGGCTGATGAGGTGGGGCCTGAAGGCGCTGCAGCATCAGGCCACTGCAGACGTACCTTGTTTAATATGGGGAGGTACACTGCAGAGCCCTAACCTTTCCACAAAGGAATTTGAGGGCTATATTTGGTTCATTCTTGACCCTGCATGGCTTCTGGGGCCAGGCATTCTTCTCAGACCCTCCTCCTGAACAGCAGAGCCTGGCTTATGTTCATTTTCTTTGCCTTTAGGGTGATGGAAATATACGGTACTATGAGATAAGCCCTGAGAAACCATACCTGAACTACCTGATGGAGTATCGTTCTCATTTACCACAGAAAGGAATCGGTGAGTGGCAGCATATGTCTAACATTACAAAAGGATGGTGGCTTTTTTGTTTTAGAGGCTGTCAGGGTCCAAGACTATCCAAAATAACATTTAGAAAAGAGAGTGTGTCGAATTCCACCAAGGTTTACTGGTGCACAACAGTCAGCTTGGCCCAGCTCACCTATATATCACAGGTGCTATCACAGGGTCACAGCTTGGAAGGTTCCCTTCTGACCAGCAGAACACGGGCTGGGAAGCTTTACTGACTCATCCCCTCTCACATACTTTGTCAAGGTAGAAGGGATGGTAGTCTGGATTTAAACATGGAGCATGCTCTTTGCTCTTTGTGAATCTACTCTGAGATTTTTGGTGATGAACTCTGTTGACATTGTTTCCACTGTGGGATTTATCTGGTAATGGGTGGTCCACATCTTAATGCCTTCACTCTTATCACTTGCCTACCTTCTCCTGTACTGGCATTTCCCATTTAGAGATAGACCTGCTATGATTAGGTCACCTCTCCTCCACTGAAGACCCTTGTTTACTCACCTGTCTGCATACTACCCAGTTTAACTCACTCAGGCTATAGAATGTGGCTTTCAGCCCTCAGACCCTAGTGTTAGCCCTTTCTTGAGCCTTCTCCAGTCTACTCTGTAAGTCATATCCCTCTACAGACTGATGTGTTTTTAGGTTCATTTGCCACCCCTCCACAGTACCTGTGGACACTCTTATTCTTACAGAACATTGGCAGCGCTGGATTTTGTGCATGCAGGGCTCCTTCAAAAAACCTGTTATTGGAAAGGGATAAATTATTTAAAACTTCACTGGAATATCTCTCTATTATTCCGCTTTTAAAATCTTTCCAATTCACAGCATCCTGATTTTACATTGTCATAGTCTCTTTTAAAAATTATTCCATGAAAAGGAATTGTACAAGTGTTTTTAAAAGCCTGGAGTGAATCAAATCTACTTCCTTAACTTGAGCTGTTCTGCTGATCAAACACACTGCTAAGGATATTGCACAAAAACATCTTTCCCAGTATTGCCAAAACAAAATACAGTGCAGAGGAGTGGAGTTTAGATTCACGTTTACATGAATGCATAATGTAAGGAGCAACAGTCCTTCACATAGAATCTACTGTTTAATGAAGTCATTAGGTATCAGTAGAAAACAAAGCTCCTTGTAGGACACCGTGAAGCAAGGTCTACAAGGAGAGGTCATCTCTTTTGTTAAGGGAGTTAACATGGATATAGGTTTTGGACTGTACAGGCTCATGAGCGAAATCCACTGAGATTTCCGGATACTTAGAGACCTTGTGTGGCTTAGCCAGTCCCTGAAACACAAGTGGTGCTGTCTGACAGGGTAGGTGTTCACACCCTTCTCATAGTCCATTCTGCTTTGGGACAGTGTTACAGGGAGGATACTGGGCTGGAAGGGCTTTCAGCCTGACTCATATAGCTGTTCTGGTGTTGTTTAGGTGTCCTGAAATCCCTTCCTGGTGACCCTGATAGTCAAATCCTGTGGCATCACTTGCCAGTTCTGCTCAGTCCTGGTCACTCCATTTGCAGCTCATTTAGATAAATAAGAAACAGGAAGCTTAGCATGAAAGCTACAGAGCCTATGTGTAACTCAGTGGTCTGACAGTAAAAAAATGATTTAGTCTTGTCATTTGTGCCACTGAGCCAGTTTTGAGTGCAGATTTCATACCATGCTGCTGTGGAGCTGATGCTGTGACTCCTTTTGTTGTTTAGTGACCCTTTTTCCACGGTGGATGACATTAACTTCCCTAGTGAGATTTATACCCCTTTTGTTTCATGCTGTCCCACCAGGAATGATGCCAAAGAGAGGCCTTGAAGTGTCAGCTTGTGAGATTTTCCGTTTCTACAAACTGATCCCAACTAAAAGCCTGATTGAGCCCATCTCCATGATTGTGCCTCGACGGGTAAGTTAACCTCATAATGTTCACACCTGGGACAAATATCAGTGAGAAAGAGGACAATGTCTCCTCTCTGTGACTTTCAGGGGCAGAGGAGTAGGTAGAACAAGGCATTTTCTCCCTCTTGGTCTGAGGGACAAAGCTGGTCAGTTTGTGGGGCAACCCTGCCAACAAACCCTGGCTGAGTACTTCAAGAGTTAGGTCTCTGTGTAGTGGCTAACTTTCTAAGACATCCTCACTGATCTGCTGTGCTTTGTGCAACAAGGAATCTCTCTGTCAGGTCAGCCACCTGGCTGTAAAATTCCTTACTGACACCTGTTTGACATAATGACAAAAGAGAAGGGGGAAGAATTGGGGATGATGTTGGGTGACATGAAAATTTCCTTGGGTAAGGAAGAAGAATGACCCTGGGAAAAAGGGAACAATGGGTTCCCAGGTCTTTACCCGTTGGCTGTAGCTATGTTACAGACAGTTCTGCAGCATGTAAGATTTGACCCATTGCACTGAGCATGATGTAGAAGTAAGTCTTAGAGCTGGTGTGGCTGGAGAATGACCCAGGTCATGAACCTGTAGCTAGCCAAGGTAGCTTCCATGTGACAGTGTGAGCAAAGGTTGTTGGAAATGCCAGTATGTGCCCTGTACTTCCAGAAACATCGGAAGGTATGAGTGCCTTGAATTCAGAGAGACAGCAGAGATAACGCTCATTGCAACTACCAATCAGGCATGTACCTCCAGTGTTATGTCCTTGTCCAGTTTCTGTCAGCTGATGATCAGCTGGTGATTTGAGACTTGTGTCCATCCTTCATATTCACTTCATCCTCAGGAATGCTGAGTTCGTGAGAGCCTCTGTAACCAACCTCCCCCAGTCTGTTGTCTGGGTGTGTAAAGACCTTACTGTCAGGAATTGAAACAGACCTTCAGGTGCAGTTCTTCTGAGTTGGGGTGAGGAGGAGAGAGGCTTGGGGCAGATGAGAAGATTTTATGTCCATGCCAGTGAGTGCTCATGACACTCCCTTGTGCTGAGATGGAACAAACTTTCTCTACCACAATCCGGTATGGTCCCTCTAAGCCAAAACATCACTGATACAGTGACTCTGAACTTCTGTTTGCTTGCAGTCGGAGTCATACCAAGAAGACATCTACCCCTTGACCACAGGAACCCAGCCATCGCTGACAGCACAAGAGTGGCTGAACGGAGTTAACAAAGGTCAGCACATGGAGAGCTCCCCAGCCCTTCAGCTCCCAGGGCTTGGGTAAGCTGCCACTGGCTCTCTGGCCTGTTAACTGCCAGAGAAAGAGGAAGGGAGGAAAAGGAGAGACATAACAAATATGGCTGTAAGCTGAAATAATTTGGTGGTGAAAATATTTACCACTGTGAACTCTGGAAGCTGTTGCAGTCAAGTGCCTTCATGTTTATCCCTGCAGGTTGTTTTCATGAATTGCTTACCGCTGATTTCTGAATGTGGTTTGTGAGTGATAACCTGTCACCTGCCTCCCTTCCTAGGGCCTCTCTTGGTATCCTTGAGACCAGGCTCTGGAACTGTGAATTCCTTACCACAGTTTCTTGAGCCAGAGCCAGTCATGAAAACTACTGACCTGAGCCAGCACCAGGGAGGAAGGATGCCACTGGAGGACATGCAGAAGCCAAGTGAGACTGAAGACAGTAGAAAACAGCTGAAAGTGGAGGAAAAGTTGCTGAAAAATGAGCAGATGTGCCTCTCCAATGGCTTTGACATATTTGAGTGTCCACCACCAAAAACTGAAAATGAGGTGTGAACATCTGGGGTGAAGGGCTGTGGCTGTGGGGGGATGACCAGAGTCAGCTGCAAAAGGATGGTATTCACAAGGTGAAAGAATCCGGGGAAGACTTATTTGGCAGACCTGGGCCAGTGTGAGCTCTTCATTCTTTGTGGGCACAAAAGCTCTGCATGCCCTGGCTGCCACACAGGGAGCAAAAATGTTGCCCAGTAGTACCCCAGCTGTGGGTGTCTGTAAAGCAGGTAACTATTAGTCTTCCCACTACCTCGGCATTCTTGTGGCACAGGCCTGCTGATGGCTGGCTGGGGACAAGGAGGTTCTTGTGACCTCAAGGTTCTGGAGAAGAGAAGGGGGTTTATGCAGTCTAAGACTTCTATGAGAGCTGCATTCAGAGAGGCTGGTGAGGCAGCAGTGGTGCCTGCAGAAGGAGTGGGTGCACCCTGCTGCCTTGGCCCATGGCATATTCACGTAGTCCTAAGCACCTAACCTGACTGTGGACCCTGACATGCGAAAGGGGCTGGCTCTGCCCCTGTCTCGGCAGCTCACTGCTGGGGGACAACTTGGCAGTGCAGTGCCATTGAGGCTGGCTGCGTGTCAGAGCCTGCTGCTGAGAATGGCTCCAGAAAAGGTCCTGGCAGCTCCATCATTTCTTCAGCCGTGGCCGACACCATCCATGTGTAGTAACCAAAGCTTGTACAATGGTAGATCTCTGTGGTGATTTGCAAACTCCCTGTTGCTGCAGCTCAGGGACGTTTTCGAGTACATGTGACTTGTTTGCCTTTAGGAACCCTGGAAGGATTTCTTTCCTATAGCTGTGCTTAGGTCCCCTTTTTGGCCCTGCAAGGTTTAATAGGACAGGAATAGCCCTGCAGCTTAATAGGACAGGAATTTCCACAGCTAGATTTCCCTGTGGTGTGGAAAATTATATTCTCCATGTTTCTGAGCTGATGCCCCGAGGTTACAGAAGCAGCCATTGCAGAGCTGGGTGCTGTGCTGTGTGTACAATTGAAAGGCCATACTAGTCCCTGGTCCCAGCTGGAGAGGGCAGAGCATGATCAACAGGAAAAAGAGAAAGGGAGTAAAAGGACTTGCGCAAGGTCAGAGTAGGAGATGTGGCAGATCCAGGAACTGAGACTCCAGGTACTGTCTGTGTTTAGACTGTCTTTGAGGGATCAGTTGTATGAACATTATTTTATTTGAACTTTTCCACTGAATTAAGCAGATGTATCGTTATAAAATGGTGCTGAGAAACACCCGAACTCATAGCCCAGGCTAGTGGACAGCAGGAGCACTGCTGATGTTCAGTCTGTTGGTTGAAGGCCTTCTCCTTAGATACTTTTTCTCTCAGAAATGATGTGATGGAACTGGTGGCATTTGACAGGTTAAGTCTGTGTTTTCTTAGTGTAAAGGAAATAAAATGTGATTTTCTTACAGCTTTTGCAGATGTTTTATCGGCAACAGGAAGAAATCCGTAGACTACGTGAGCTGGTAAACCAGAGAGATGTCCAAATTAAACAGCTGGAGCTGGAGCTCAGAAACCTCTGCATGGACACAGGCAGTTACTGAGGGTGCTGGCCTGCAGCTCTTTGCACCCCTGGCCGCTGGAGCAGAGTCCAGTTCCTGTGGATAACTCCTCCTAGGGTTTTTGCTGGGGGAAAAATTGATCCTTCAGGCAGCATGGACTTCCCTGGCTTGTGGTGGTCACATTTCCCTAATCATCACCAGACAGTTTATGATGGACTTGCTGTGCTTCTTCAGGCTCCCTTTGCTTGCCCATGCACTTTGTGTCAGAAGCTCATGCATTATTGCCAGTGACAGACTTTGGAAAATCTTGCTTTTCTGGTCTGGAGAAGCCACCTGTTAAGCTCTAGGAACAACCTGTTTTGCTGCCCCTCCACATGACAAGGGAATGGGACACGGGAGGCAGCTGCCAGCTTCTTTTCCTACTCCTGGATCCAGCAGTGCAGCTCCTGGGGCTGCTGCCCTCCTGCCCTGGGAGACCACTCTGCAGCTGAGCTTCAGAGGCACCTCTAGCTCCAAAGTGATCCTCATGCACCCCTCCTGCCTCAGTTTGGCCCCACATCTGGGTGGCTAGGCAAAGTCATGGCTACCCTGACCATGTTCTGGGGATAGTCCTGCTGTGAGTGGGAGGCTGCACTGGGGCTGCCGATGGCAGCACTTTTGTGATAGGTAAAGGGAAGTTGGTGTTTGGAGGTCTTACTTCAAAGGGGTGGTGGTGTGGACTGGTTCTCACCAGAGAAGCTGCAGGTGCAGTTTTTGGGTCCTTTGGGTCAGTGGCCTTCTTTCACTCCTTCTGCCAAAGACCAGCCACAGTCAGCTGGGGGCTGTGGTCCTGCGGTGCTCATCAGACAAATAAGGACAACATTTAAAGCTGCACAGGCTTGGCAGTGGGGTGTTTGCCAAGAGGCATTAAAAGGGTGAGGGAAGAGTTGCCTGACCCACTGCAGACCTTTCAGCACTGGTGCTACAAGTGTGTTGTCAACCACAGGAGGATTGTAGGACCATGGCTGGTCAGGCACAGCCCTCCCCAGTTGCTGGAGTATTGCTTGTCCTTGTGCCTGCAGCTGCTGCTTCATTAGCTCCCAGGTGCCAGCGCCTTGTCCTGTGCCTGCAGCCACCTGCAGCTGCAGAATCCCTACTCCCAGCTGTGTTGCCCAGTTCCCTGCATCCTCCAGGGCTGCCCTGCCTCCCCAAGCCTGGCAGCCACACTCATCTGTGCCCTTCTGCACCAGCTCTCTAGCTCACTGCCTTCCCCAGCCCTTTACTTAGGGCAAGAGCAGCTGCAGGATGCAGGTCCCATCCTTGGCTTCAGGGCTGGCACCTGTGACCAGCTTTATGCAGTCTGTCTGCAGTGTGCCGAGCTGGGCCAGTGACAGCAACAGGGGTAGTACACAGACCTGCCTGCCTCATCCGTGCCTGGGGGGTCTTCTCTCATTTATTCCCACGGTGTGGGGTAGGAGTGCACTGTCAGTTGTCCCAGGGTCTGAGCAACACATCAGCACTGGAGGGGGAACATTTTTCCTTGCCCCAAATGCACAGCTTATGGAGATGTCTTAAACCCAACCAGAACAAGCAAATGCTGTTTAACCTGTAACTGTGCACCTCTGTTGTGACACATGCAGGAATGAATACTATGCCCTGCTAGTTCCCTGAAGCCTGTTTCCCCAAAGTCTAAAAAAACCAACCAAAACCACCAAACACAAAAACCCTTCTTATGAAATTTCCACAAACAGGACTCCTTAGCAAGGGGACAAAAGGCTGTGCACTGCCTGTGCTCATGTGAGATGCCCCTCTGGTTATCCCTGAAGGCAATAGCCAGCAGGGAGCTCATGGGCTCTAAATACTCGTGTATGAGAATCACACAAAGACTTTGTCATGCCTTTTGCTCTTATGCAAAGACTTCATCCAGCTTTCAAAAATATTTCATTCATTTCTAAATACCAACAACAGATGTGGGTGCTACAAAGTCACAAATACTGTCATTTCCTTCTGCAGCATTACGAAGAGGGGATAGTTGTTCATGTTCTTCAGGAAGAGTCCTTTAGCATCATCCACTTACTTAACACTATTCTTTTTGTAAAAAGAATATATTAATAACAAAGTTGTTGAAACAAACTTCAGCTCATTTCAGATCTTCTAGAGTGGACTTTCCTGTGCCCTAGGAACACTCTGCAGTATGCGGTTACATGCAGAAGCATCTCACCTCAGATACAAAGCTTTAACCCAAACATGAATCTTACACCAGAAGTGGTCAGGCTTTCTCACCAAAGAGAAGAGCTATGTAAGAAGTCAAGAAGCTCACAGTTTTTTAGCCATGTCAAACAGGCCTGACAGCTTTTAACTTCAAAGCCATTGTCACAGAGGGTAGCCCCGGGGACATGACACTCTAGTTTTCAAGCTATCATTATCAGAAGGGAGAGCACTTGACACAGCCTTGACAGTCCAGGGGATATGACACATCCTTGTCACCATATGTGTTTTATTTGCTGCATTTTTTTTCTTATTTTTCATACAGAATAAATTATTTAAATTATTTCCAAGTCAGAGTCATTTAGCAGGATTTTAAAATCCTCTTGTGGACCATTTCTTTGTTATCCTATGACTGGTTAGCATAGTAAATGGTCAGCTGCCATGGTTCTTATCTTAGGGTTGTGTTGATTTCAGCATTTCTGGAAAAGAAGTTGCTTTCATTTAGGCTTTGCTGGCAACATTTGATAAAGTAAGACTATTTAATCAAAACTTCTTTTTTAGACAGTATGCCCGTAAAAGTGTAAGCTGTGAACTGTATTTCAATTTGGAGCATAAATGCAACCATAAATCTTTCACACAGAGAAAAAATATGGAGGAAATGGAGTTATGCGTTAATGAACTGTGCCTAGATAGACTTAAGTGATAATTTTAATAGTTTCTAAAACTCCTAACAGCTTTGTAAAAAACTGTAAAACGTGGGGATAAAAACCAAATTTGTGCAATGAAAAGCAAATGTAACTGAATAATAAATATATTTAGAGTTTTACTTTTTGATACATGCAAGGTTGTTGGTTTCTTATTATTCTTATTGTGTACATCCAGGGCGTTGAACTACTCCCTAACCTGGTCCTCCCTCTTCTGATATACAGCAGATATCCACCACAGCAGTACCCATTTTTCTCTGCCAGCTTTCACTTGCCTTAGGTGTATGTGAAACTCTTCAGATTCTCACCGTGGCTACTGTGCTTGTGGAAATCAAAAGCCTGCTATGAACAGCAGCTGTGCGACCAGTGGTTCACCTATAGTATCTGTTGAATCCTCCTTGGGCCTGATGGAGAAAACCAACACTTGGGTGCCCATGCCATTAAGCAGTGCCCCTGGCTAGTCACACTTGATACATCTCAAGTCACCCTGGCAGAATCTTTGGTGCATACATGGAAAACCAGCACTGCATAGTACAGAGCCAGATGAGCCTTGATAGCCTCTGGACAGCATCCTTAATGAGAGCCCCAGGCAAGCAGCAAACCTCCCTAGATGATAAATCTGGTCAGCAGATACAGGGCTTCTACCCTTGTAGTGGCCAGTAGTCTCCTCTAACTATTGCTTGTCACTTCTCACTTCCTTCTAGTGGTTCTGAGTGGCTCATGTGCATCCAGGAAACCCCCTTTTAGTTGGCCCTGACAAGGCTGGGACCAAGGCCACATGGCTGGAGCTACCACGCTTAAAACCCTGCTTGTCTGAGCTACTGACAATTGCTGATTTTGTCAGCAAAGAAACCTCTCCTGATTAAGCTCCTTGTGGAGAAGCAGAGAAGAAGTTTCTGAACTTCATTTTTCAGTGCCATAACATGGCTAATAATGCTATGCCCAGTTCTTTTCAAATCCCTATTTGCAATAAATGATGCACAGTAATCTGTTAAAGTGAGTTCTTAAAAGGAATGTGTGCTTAAGTCAAGATGGTTTCTTCTCCTGATTTTTCTCTCCTCTTTTTGCATGTTTTTTCTTCAGTAGAAATTTGCACATCCAGTTACTTCTTATCCAACCACAAACAACCCTGAGGATCCACAGAGGAAGAGGCTTAAGAGCACATGGAGTTATGATTATTTTGCATCTTTCCCAGCACTCAGCCATCAGATATGGAAGGCATGGGTGAGGGGCATTAGAGGTGGCTCAAGTCAGTCCAGTTTTTATTTCCTTTTAACAGGAGAACTTGGATAAGTGGTGCTTGTTACATTCTTCCATCCAGATTAGACGGGGTGACTGTGCTTCTGGCTACAGAACTTTTCTGCTTTGTGTTTAATTTGCTACATTATACTTTCACCATCTTGACCCACATGGACATATTTGGTCAGATCTTGCAAGACCTTTGGGAAAATAGCAGCAGTACCTTAGCTCATCTTTGGGTGTATATGTTTTAAGTGCCAAAGTCAAATCTTTGCACTGGTTCCATATTTCAGCAGGACTCAATATACAAATGCATATGTGAGCAAACATGAGTAAGGAATAGAAAACACAGGTGTGTGGAATAGTCTGTAGAGTAAAATCACCCAAATGAGAAGGTAACGTGTTTTGAATCAAACCTTACTTACTACTGATGGTCTTTAGAGAACCAATCAGCTTCTTTGGCTTAATGCAGTCTTAACAGCCTCATTTCTATGTCAGCTTCTGTGCATCTTCTTTTGACGCAACATGTTTAGGTACATTTTAGCAGCAAGACTAACATGTGTGCGTAAGGGTGGAGAGTTCCAGAGGCAACCTGATCATTGCAAGAAGCTTTTTTTTTTTTTGCCAGGGGCTGGGGCCATGGATTCTTCTCTTCAGTTTTCACAGAGATGTTCCTGCAGATATTTTTTGTGTGATTTTATCTGAGCCTTTAAGAAAAAGAATTTTTAATTCCCTTGTAATTAATTTAGTTTCCTGATAAAGTTCACTGTGGTTTTTTTGCAACCAATAATTAAATGAATCAAGCACAGAAAAAGTTGAAGTCGAGCATATCTGTTCTTCTGCCTGCCTAGCTAGAAGGGCATACTTCCCAGGCTCTGGGCAAATTTCCTGATACACTGTGAACATTTGGAGTTCACAGAGTATTAAAAAACTTTCTGATATATAACAGAGACTGTGATTTACTGGACTATAGACTTTAGAGCTGGACTTGAATTTAGAGCTTTTGCTCTCCCCAGGTCCATGTGAACCTCTGCAAAGTCTCACTCTTTCCTTTCAATGAGGCACTTTTATTTCAAAGAGAGGATGCTTTCTGTCCCTGGAAGCTTGCAAGACCAGGCTGGATGGAGCTGTGAGCTGTGAGTGGAAGGTGTCCCTACCCATGGCAGGGGGGTTGGAACTTGATGACCTTCAAGGTTGCTTCTAGCCCAAACCTCTCCATTATTCTAAGGGGCTGTTTCGAGCAATCTCTGGCTGGGGGTGTTTTGGTCAAGTGATCCTCACCATCTGTGTGGACGTGGGTGGGAAGTGCAGGGACATGGCCACAGCATTGCAGCCTGCGTGTGCCATCAGTCCTGGGTGAAGGCCAGTGATGGCCTCCCTGCCTGTGTGAGGCCCTGCCATGGCTTTAGGCCGGCCTCTATGGCCTGGGAAGGGTGACTGCTGTGCCATAGCCAGACCTGAGGCCAGGCCTGGGGCAGAAGTGAGGTGTCAGGCCCCAGTGCCAGGCCAGGGGACGACGGTGTTGGCTGTCACGGCCTGCCCAGCCTGTGGGCCAGGCCCCGGGGGGCTTCGCCAGGTAGGTGAACGGAGAGAGTTGGGCTCTAACACACTGTGAAGACAGACAAGGCAGGGCTGATGGTAGGCAAGAGGTGGTAACTGGATCCCTCAGAGAGGCCTCCTGAGCTGTGACACAACTCCTGCCCCTGCCACATGCAGAGGATCGAAGGTATTTTGTTGGGGGGTGCGCACTCTGTGTACCTGGTGCAACCCGAAGGCACCATGTTGGAGCAGGGAGGAGGGCCTGTCTCCCAGGGCTGCGGGCGAGCAGGGACTGTGGGGTGGGGAAAAGGCAAGGGGAAAGGAAAAGGAGTGGAAGAGAAGAAGAATGACATGGAGAAGGAAAAGGGGTGGGCATGCATAGGCTCCCCGTCCTGGTGTAGGGGATGTTGCTTTTGCTGCTGCAGCCCTTCGCTCCCACCTGACATCATTGGGCCAGTACAGCCATCAGCAAAGGAGCAGAGTTTGACAGACGTCCCTTCTTTACAGGCTTGCTGGGACTGGTCAGGGACCCAGTGTTCCCTGGAGCACTTCAGGAGGCCAGCCTGTAATTTTGTGCACCCTGAAGTCCCCGGCCACTGCCCACCACCTGAGGGAGGAAGTGCTGTTTAGGGAACAGTCCCTTCGCCCGCTCGCCCCACTGGAGACCCTGCCCTTGTCTGGGTGGAAGACCCTTCCTAGAAGCCACCCTGACCTCAAAGCCCATGGGCTCCTGGCCAGCCCCTCTCTTGGGGTCTGTCTGCTTGGCATCTCCACTGAGGCAGCCCTGGCCAGAGAGACTTTCCCTGCATGGCCCCTTGGGGGAAAGCAGCTGAGGCGAGGCTGCGTGATAGCCACAGCAGCACCTCTCACACCTACCTGCCCGTCCTCGGCTTTTCTCAGGGCACAAGGAAACCTCTGTGAAGGCTGTCAGTTTTCCCAGGCTTTCCTTGCCAGCCAAGACAAGAATCATGGAGGTCTGTGAAGCAAGGTTTGCCATGTGAAATCCTCTGTATGTGTTGTTCCAGAGGGGACTTCAGTACCATTTGTTTGCAAGATTGTGTAGCTGTCATTTGTCTTCAGCTACAAATTCCTCAGGTGTTTCAGCTCATCTGTCCTGCATAATCTGCTCTTCTGGGCTGCTTTTTGTGAACAAAAGCCTGGAACTTGGGAGAGATGCTTGTGCTCCTTTGCAAATTTGTTTCCTAATGCTTTGCTCAAGGTGGAGATGAGGATTGGTGTCTTTGAGGGGCCACTTTGTTTTATGAATTCAGGCCCTCAAGATTTTTCTGTCTTACCTTCTTTGTTTAGTGATTCTCCTTTCGGTGAGTGGTTATTTCTAATGTAGTTTGTAGCTGGTCTTTAGTTATATAATCCATGCTGAGGTCCAAAGGCACAAGACATTGAATTAAAGACTTGTTTAAAATAAACTCGTCCTTCCAGTTCAGCAGTTTGTACAGTTGTGTATTTTTTTTTTTTTTTTTAAACACTGAGAATTTGGGAGTCAATGCATTCCAGGGAATTCATGTTTCGCTATTGATATTGTGACAGATCCTTACTTAGAGCTGTTGTACCTATCAGTGCCTTCAGCAGAAATTGAATGCAAAACCCCAAGATCCAATACTTCATTGATTTCTTCACCTCTCTTTCTTTATGTGCTTGACTTCTTTGTGTATAGAATTTAAGGATTTTCATGTTACTGTAAGGTTATTTAATTAGGAAAAAACCCCTAAACCCTCAGTAAACGTCAACAGGAATTCCATTCTGCAGCAGTTTCTCTGCAATAACTGCAACATTACCTCAGTCCAGAAGAGGGAACTATTGTTTCATGTATGGCAAGCCCAAGCAAATAGTTCAGAAAACATTCTCACATCTATGGTAAAGGTGAAAATGGGCTTATCTAATGATAATAAAACACGAGGTTTGAAAGCTGAGCTATTTAGAAATTTTAACAAAACAACAAAAGATCGGAGCATATGAATTCCATCTACCTTTGCTTTTAGAGTATTCTCACATTGGTGATTTATATAAAAATATGTAGGTTAAATGGAACTGTTTATCATAGAACAGGAATATCTTAGATCCTATTTGTTTTCTGGCATGTGAAATAAATTATGTTAATTAGGTTACTTTGGTGACATACCTTAATTTGATTTTTTATCGAATGTCTAAGCCTTTCTGGGGAACAGTAGATACCCTATTTAAAAAAACGCATCTTTTCATTTACAGCTTTCTGCTATCAGCTGTTGCCAGAAATCAGAAAGGAGGAGTGTTTTCCTTCTCACAAGGATTCCTTTAAGTGAACAGTCTGGTACTTAGAACTTGGGTGTTATAAATGCCTGAGTTTCTTCAAGAGTACCTTATTGGGAGTGATTTTCTTTTAAAAAATATTTTAATATTCAGTTCTTAGAAGTATAGACTAAGAATTTAACAGCCAGTGCTCTCATAGCTAATATTTGTCTTTGGAGAAGGAGCTCTTTCTTACATCTTCCTAGTGATGATGGTATGTTTCTATCTTGAGCTATGTTGGTTTTAGCCTATATGCTCAACATTAAACAAAGTATTTATACCCTGACATATTGCATGTTCCTGTCACCATGCATAAAATCATGCACATGAGTGCCAAATAACAAATGAAAGCACAACGTGAAGCCATTGAACTACTATCAACTTATTTGGAGCCTGGGACTAGTTATATAGCCAGGGATTGAGAATAGAAATGAATGCTATTGTAACGGTTTTCAGGCAATGTGTGGACGATATGTCCTAGGCAGGGTCTCGCTAGCACTAGTGTGTACAAGAAAGTAAGCCTGCTGAACTTCTAAGATGCTAGCTAGCATCTATGATTAGATTTGAATAGAGAACTGAGAGCTACCATAAACTTCCAGTTAATGGTTTGTCAGTTAAACCATGCCTTTATTCTCATTGCTGCTGCTAGACAGCAGGGTAATATATTCAGACCAATAAACCCAACCTTGTGTCTCTGTCTTTAGTCCTGCTGATTTGTTGCCTGATGCTGGCAGGTATTTTGTGTGGCTTTCTCTGTTTTCTCACTTAGCCTTTGCCAGTTCATCTTGCTGACAAAAAGCAAACCTGATGTAACGTTTTTAATGGTGGCTATCAGGGAGATGACACCATACAATGACTTCTGGTTGTGACCAATAAACTAAACACATTTCTTATGTAACTCCAGATAAAACCAGTGAGGCAGATTTTCAGAGGCTGTATAGCAATACTGCATTTTACAATAGAGCTGTACTGGTGTTTACAGTCTATGGCTAGGAAGAAATGGGCTTGGCCACTTGCAATGAGTTTGTTCTCACTCTTTCTGTGTTTTCTAAGTAATAATATCTACTTTGCATAGTTTTTGTCTTTTGTTCATCTTCCTCTTTATCAGTCCTTGTATCTTCCCACTCATTTTTAAATTTTTCCCTAGGAACAGTGACACAGTGGCAAGACAATTATGGTGGTTTGCCCTATGAACCATTAAAAAAATCACAAGTTACAATTCCAGCTCTTGAATCTAAATGATTGACAGTGATATTCCAAATAGAAAGAACACAGCTTAATTTGCAGTTAAGATGGCAAGACAGTTCACCAACAGTTTAGAGTAGCTCATCTTTTGTCAATAAGCTAAGCAGATAAGACTCCAGATGATACCTTGAGGCTATATTGTAATCTTTCTCCACATATTACTTGTATTTGCATTTACAGCTGTAATTTGCCATGATGTGAAATGCTTTGTAAATTATCTGTGTAAAAGATTTTTTGCTATACAAGCAAACAAATTTATTTCAGATTTAAAAAATCAAGCAAATGTGATCTGGAACTCACTGGGGAGAGTAAGTGTAGTTGACTCCAATGTGTCTTCCTTATTAGCTTATTTGATTCTAGTTATGTATACAGCAGAGCTGAAAAGGACTAAAGGTGTCATCAATCCATGCCTGTGCCTGAGGCAGGATTAACTGCACCTGTGCCATTCCTGGCAGGTGTTTGTCTAGCCTATTAAAAACTTCCAGTGATGGAGATGTGTGCCATCTGTAGGTGATCTATGCCAATGTTTTTCCATCATCATCCTCAGCAAGTTTTACACCAATGTCTTACCTGGCTTTTTCTTTCTGTAACTTCAGGCTGTTACTTTTTGTCCTATTTTGAGAACTATAGAACCGACTATTCCTGTTTTTTTTTAATTTATTTATTCTGCAATAGCTCTCTATGCTGCTAAAGATCACTGAGTCCTTCCTCTGTAGGTGAAATTACCCTCAGTACATTCTCTTCTTCCTTGCTGGACTAATCTTACTGATCCTATGGGTCCTTTTAAATTGGTCTCTTCAAATCTTGTGATGCAACACTGTACACAGACTCCCAGAAGACAAGGGTACATTCACAGGTTATCTTGGGTGTAACCCTGTTTCTGTCAGCCTGTATGATGCTTGCTTTCCCACAGAAATGCATAAAATCATGCTCAGTATATTCACTGCAATCTGACCTCTCTTCCTGAAGAGTTGCTACATGCTTTCCTCCTCATATTTTTCAGATGGTGATTTCAGCTTGTGTGTAGTATTTCAGGCGTCTTTGTTGAAAGTATTTTCTAAACATCTTGAAATGAAAATACGCCTGAAGAGTAAGGAATGGGAGGTTAGACTCCATCAGTGTGCCATCAGAAATTAACAGGTGAAAATTTTCTTCCTGATAGTTATAGTGCTATGTTGAATTACGATAGCTTGGAATCCAGCTGTTATTATCCAGTCTTTATTACTGGAAAGCAATGAACAAAGTACAGTCATTCTTGCTCAACCATACTCAACAATGTAATTCATGGATTTGGGTGAGTGCCTGCCTGGCTCAAACTTTACTTTCATTTGCCCCTCTTATATTTGTTTATAAAAGGACTGCATACCTTGACATCTTGCTCCCTGGTAGAGGGTATGAGAACGCTCTCTTTGAGTATAGGGTACCATAGAATGGGATCTCTTCCTCATTATGAGGCCTCTTTCTTGAATTTTCAGTATAGACAGAAAGTCTTATATTTTCCTGTTGTAATGAACCACATGTAGTTCACATATAAGAAGATTAAGTATAAACTACAAATATGCAAAAATGTTGGAGAAAAATCATAAAGTGCTGAGAGAAAGTGAAAATAGGAAAAGGCAAAATGCAAGTAAGTCTTCCTTTTCAGTTCTAAAATAATGACACCCAAATGACACTGAAAAAAACGGCTGTGGTGAATTCCTTGTCCTGTGATGTCCTCAGATGATGACAAGGTGCTTATTGGATAATATTTTAGCTAAATGTGAGTCACTGGGCCCATTGTGAAAGTGCGTGGGTGAGCTTTTCTGGACTGGGTCATATAGAAGATCAGATCAGACAGTTTAACAGTCCCTTCAGCCTTAAAATCATTGAATGAGCAAAAGATCAGTGAGAATACAGACTTAACGATGCCAAAGGCAAGTAACGTGGAAGGGAGACTAAAAAGGAACACAGAAGATGGGACAAATTCAGTACTAATAGGCAACATGGCTTCTGAAGAGGGGAGAATGAATAACAAAGTAAAGGTTCAACTCCACCTTCTGGAGTCAGATGAAAGATTGCTGCAGATTTAAAAACTCCAAGGACTAGGCTCTTAAACTGTCCATAACTCATATGTGACCATTAAGTATATACACTGATACATGTATACACCACACTCCCCCCTTAAGTAATTGGAGTGAATTTGTTTTGTTTTAAACAATTTTGAAGGATTATCTGGCAGAACTTGAAAATGGGGTTGTCTTCAGCCCATGAGTGAAAGATGTTATGACGCATAACACAGTACCAAGCGTAGTGATAATGGTTGGCTATTTTCTGTGCAGTTGTGGCTTCCTTAGAGATTAAATTAGGAAGCAGATTAAAAAAAAAAAGTAAACTGTGTCATTTTCGTATTTCAGAGGAAAGCAACATCTTATGTTTGGGAGCGGAGAAAGCAGCAGCTGTGTACCATCACAAAGACAACCTATACGCTTCCTGGTAAGGGTGTAAGAGTCATTCTACTTGTGCACTGCTTGTTAATGTGCAGAGCCATCCTATCTATTGGCATAGGACAGAATATTTCAACTAAGCTGTCAGATGAAAGCACAAATATCTCTTCCAGAAATGAGAAAACCAGACAGCTTTGATAGAGCTTGATTTTACTTCTGACCTTTCAATTGGGGATGTGGAGGAAAGGAAGAGAAGATAATGATTTTGGTAGCAATACTTCACCATTAAACATGTTCAATGTTCTGGGTCAAAAGCAGCATCCATCAATACTGCAAGATCACTCAGTGGAGCAGCTGTGGTGGTCCAGCATATGCAGGTTACAAACCATTGCCACATATTAGCCATCTGGGGATGATTGGAAATGCCTGCCATTATCTGCCTGGGGTAGCAATTTGTAGGAGCTACAATGCATTATGATGGATTAGCTCTGCAGCTGAAGGTGTCATGACCCATTTCTCTGCATCTTCTTTGGAATAACACTGCAAAGTAAAGGCTTTTATTGTTGCAGTTTTGGGGCAGGAATCTAATTTGCAGTGATGCTGTAGGACAGAAGAGAGGAAACGCTTAGATAGCCACTGTGCCTGTGAACTAAGCATGCACTTCAGTTCTGTCACTTGGCTGTTGTTATGCTTACCTGCTTCAGGGTGTTCCCTAGCTAGGAATTGTTTACGTATTTCCATGCACTCAGGAGCTAAGCCATTAACACCAGTCCGGGACTTGTTTGCCAGGGTGTTTCTTCCAGGGTTGGTAACCTGCTTTCTTATTTCCACCTGTCCTTCTCCAACTGTCTATGCTTTTGCTGACTTTCTCAACTGTCATCAGTCTTATGCTACTCTGATACCTGGCAGCCCAGTTCCTTATGGTTCCTCGGGGAAGGCAGAAGGTACTGTGGTACCACTCTACGACACTGGCTTGCACTGTCTTATAAGGAGTGTTAGCCCTCCATTATATTTTTATCCTTCATGAGATCCTTTCTGAGGGATCTCTCTGTTGCTCTGACGGCTGCAGGACTGTTGATGAGGAATTGTTATGACAGTTTTTCTTTTTCTTATCTCATTTCTATGTTCTCTTACCTTCTTCTCATTCTGCCTCATTCCAGTAGGTTGTACAATGAGTAGACAGTTCTACTGTGATACAGTTCAAGGGTTTGTTACCTTTCTCCTAATACCACATGGAGAAATACAGATGCTTGGTTGGGTGATGAATCTACACAAATATGTGCATATAAACATGTGTATGTATACTCTCATGCACATGCACATGTACACACACTAACACACACTACTGCCGATGAATATGTAAGTACTTTGGTAGTAGTTTGCTTTCAGTGTGGAGCTGAGCAAGTTTACATCATTTATGAAGCAGGCAGCAATAGGAAGTTTTGTACTTTTAAAAAGAGCCTGGATGGTGTGCCTTTTTATTTACTTTTTAAAAGCAGAATCATATCTGGCTGTTTGGATCCCAGCTCCTCTTTCCTCCTCACCACTGCTCTGACCTCTGTTCAAGCCAGTTTCCCCAAAACATCAAGGAAAATACTGTAACATGCTTATTGGATTGACTCCTCAGGCTGTTGCTGACTGTTGGCTGATCTTTCAGTCTCCCAGCTCAAGCAAATAACTCAGCAGACCCTTTGATTAAAAATCTTTCAAGTTGGCTTAATTTTGTGTAAGGAGGAACAAAGCAGTCTACAGCATGAAGCAGGGTGTTCCTACACTTCTGTCCTTTCTTTGGGTCAGGTGAGTGAGCTTTTTGGACAGAAATGCAGAACATCTGTGAGGATGCTTTCTTGGTCTCAGAAACTCCTTCAAAGTCCTGCATCTTCTGGCAGGTTTTGTCCTTCTCCCAAGAAACAGAGAACAGGTGATTTCTACTTTCTGGGATCAGATCCCTCTTTAACTTCTTTTGCTGGAATTTGGACCCGAACCTGAGCAGTGGTTAGTGTGCATTACCTTCCACTAGAGCAAAACAACTTCTTGGCTGGTTTATCTCATAGCACTTATACTCATGTTGACATTGGCATCAGTAACTGCATGTCTTCAGACCTGAATGATTTCCTCTGCAGTGACATATACCTAGTCCTATGCAAAAATGACAGCATTAGCAACAGGACAGCAGTTACTTTGATGGGGACAGAGCTGACATGGCTATAAGAAACCTGCTGTCCAGATGATTCTGTAAGAGTTCATACGGTATTCTTGCCCCATAAGACTCAGAAAACATTCTTAAGCTGCAGACTCCTTATGACAAGTAGATAGACTTTATATGGACTTGTTCTTTGAAATGTGAAGCATAATCTACACTTGCAATTATATTTATGCATCCCTATTCACTCATAACCTTACAGTACTCTTTCACAGGCCCCTTGAGAGGCTGACAGTCAAGATACAAATATAAAGTGCAGTATAGGTATCAAGACACATCTGTTTGGTGCTCCTGGGTGCTCGACAAATAATTGGAGATGTGAGATCGGCATGGGTGGTTAGCTGGTATATATAAGACAACCCAGGCATATTATGCAGGGGCTGAGAGATTAATGTTGTGCCTGTGACGCAAAGGGATGAGTTACAGATCAAGTACGAGCAGACTGGATACAGAAGACATGTTATGAAAAGAGGTAGATCTAGCTGCAACCCGCCTTAGTGGACACTACCTTGTGGAAACATTCTATTTGGGTAAGTCAGTAGCAAGTAGCCACAGACTGGTGGAGTCAGCACAGTGCCAGGGGAAAGAAGTCCTTCTGTGGCCTTTTCTTCTTGCTAGAAGATTATGTGCCTGCAGCAGGACTGTTTTACAATTTTCTGGTGTGCTGTCTACCACAGTTTTGGTTGCATGTAGTGAAGAACATCATGATTGAAAGAAGCACACCAACTAGAAATAAACTTCAGTGAAACTGCATGTGCAGAGCACTGAAGGAGGTGTCAGCTCTCCTTGCTTTAGGCAGTGACCAAGAAACTTATTCCTTTTGGTAAGAAATGGAAAAAGAAAACATCATTGTGTGTTATATGTAGGTTTGTCATTCCTTTTCTGTCTGATATACTTCACAACTGCCACTGAAGGCTGGAAAGTCTCAGAGAACAATTGGGTACTTTTACAAAGAGCTTCTAATGAACCAGCAGCACAATTTTTTTTCTGAAGTTCTATCTGAAAAATGCAGAAGAGGTTACCTGTTCACCTTGTGAAAGTGCAACTACAAGGCAGATAAATTCATGGGAGAAAAGAAAAAGAGTAATCTTAAGAGTGAAAAGAAAAAAAGTATGTTGAAAATGTTCCTTTGAAAAGCACAGAATTCCAAACAGATCTATGTCCCTGAAGGGTCAAGGGATGAGGGAGCACAGAGGACAGAGGACACAGATGGCTTCTGTCGTTGCTTTAAAGCAGCACTTGGGCAGTGAACATGCCAACATTCATGTCACAGCCAGGGTGGGAGTGAGTGGACTTGGGGAAGGGCTGTGAATGTTGTTTCCTTGGGATCTGCAAAAGAGACAGCACCCAAACAAACCTAGGCTTATTCAGGAGCTGTAGTGGTGCCGGTACTTTTCAAACTGTATTGAGATGATGACACCACAGGCTTGAAAGGAAAACCCAAGCTGTCTGCCAGAGCAGGCAATAGTGCTTGCGATTACAAACAGGTGGATGAAATGTGTAGGGTAATTGTCAGGCTCAGGACATTTAAAAAGACATGGGGGTATTTAATATATTGGTGCCTAGAAAATGAGCTAAACATTTCCTCATATTATCTTAATCTCTTACTTATTGGGAGAGACCTTACATGCCTCTCCTGAGGGTTTTACTCTGGAGCATCGGCAGGGTGTTTGCTGGGGAGGAATGACAGTGAATAAGCAGGTAGAATCATGCTGTACCACTGCTCTCTACTCTGCTGTCCTGAAGGACATGTGACTTTTGGGTTTCAACTTGTTTAGCTCTAGACACCTCATACATGTACACTGAGCTCCAGACCAAAGACACACCAACTATGGAGTAAGTGAAGGAGCAGCCTGCTTCCAAAGAAGGAGGTTTTTGCCTTTGGTAGGAAAAGTCAGTTTCTCCAAATGGTAAAGTCTGTGCATGATGTGGGGAACCTGAATATGGTGTCACAGTGATCCTAAGGGATTCATCAAAGGTGTCATTTAAATACATAAGTCTCAGCCTTTATCTGTCTGAGTCTCGTAAGTAGACAAGTTTTCTTTGCCTACCTCAAAGGAATTTACTGAGGACAAAGACACTTTTGGTCCTCAGATATTACAGTAAAGTGCTGTAGGTACTGCAGATTTGCGAAACCCATGAAAAGACATACGCAGCACTAATTGGCTTTTGCTGTTTCCTCAGAGCACCTTCTGGGGCATTCATTCCAGTGGTCTCATTTCAGCTGCATGGCAGGTATTCATCTTAGTGCTTCTTTGCCTGCTGTACAAGTTTTTTTCTTAGCATTTTGAAAAGACCTAATTTGTTGTCATAGGGATGCCTCTGGAGAAGTTCTAGCAGTTCATGCTAGAGCTGCTTAAGATGTTGTGACCCTCAGCTGTCAGCAGCTGTTGCAGAGGTAGGACAATAAGCAGTGTGTCTTCCACTGCCTGCCCAGGGTCAAGGACAAGGAGATTACAGTAAATTGAAACAAAATGACAATGATTCCAGCCTGAACAGAGCAGACCTCATACGCAGGCAGACTTGGTGTTTTAGAGCTGTATTTGGTTGTGGTTCTTTTCATATCCTTCCAAAGATCAAAAAAAATGTTGATGTCTTTCTTTTCCTTTCTCCGTGAAGGATGCCTCCATACATTTTCCTGCTTCCAGCTATATGGTATGATTCTCCTTGGGCCAAGACATGGGTGCATTCTGAAGTAAGGTAGGAAGAGCTGGCTTAAAGATGTGACTAAGCAGGGGTGAGTTCGGTGACAGTCATCCTCTAGCCTCTTCTCCAGACTTGGAAAAGTTTTCCGACAAGGTACTCAGTACTGTGATTCAGGGGAGCAGAAGATTTAGGGATCTCCCTTAAAAAACAAATGTGAGCAGTAGCAAAGGCTGGCTAGTGCTATTTTTGTAATTGTATTATCTTCAGAACTGGAAGATCATGCCTTCTGTTGAGCAGTTCCCTCCTTTTCTGTCTCACATTTAACCACAGCAAAACCAAAATACATTGTTTAACATTTTGTACTTGCTGATTAACAGCAGCAACTGAAAGCAGCTGTGGGAGGTCATTACAGTGGAGTCAAGGGACCTGAGATCTGCTGTTGAGCTCCTAGGATTATGCAACAAAATATTATTCTGTAGTTGGAATTACATCATTTAGTGATTTCAGCTTTGTTTCTGAAGCTATTTATAAACAGAGGTAATAAATATGTGTTTACTGTGCTTACCCGAACAAAATATCATTCAAGAGAGATTCATGGACCAACATACACAGAAATTCATTTTATAAGGCATTTATTGCAAAAACCTCTGTTCACATAAACTTCAAACTCTTTAGTATTTCAGCTATGATGATGAAATTATCAGTGTCTCACTGTGTCGTTTGATAACACCATAAACCTGTATAAATATACGCATGTACCTCACAAGCTAGTATTAAGTGTGCAAGGGCACAGATCATTTTCTTCACTGTGAAAACTATAAAAATTGTTATTGTGGACTAGACCAAAGGTCTGTCTGAGGCAGTGTTCTGTCTTCAGTAGTAATTAAAACCGGGGGAAAATAGGAACAGAGCAAACACACTTTTGTCCCAGTATCCACTTATTTTCAGTGTGGGAAGTCTTTTGGTTTGGACTGGCATCAGTTTGCTCTTCCAGCTTACTAAATATTCCACAAGTGGATGCAGGAAGGCAGTGGGTGATAATCTAGTGGAAAGGCTTTAAACCTGTACTGTGAAGACAATATCAAATCACAGAACCAGATACCACAATGGTGAGGGAGTTCAGAAACCTGGCTACATATATAATTTTATGGTTAACATGTTTTGTAATGAAAGATGTGATTACTGGGTAAAATGATTAAAATATAGTTTACAATGTATAAAATGACTGAGCATGTGTTCTCTAAGTGTCTTTGTATGTAGCTAGATGACTACTATAAACACTTTCTTATCTATGAGCCACTCCCTGTATTTCTAAATACAAAGCGTTTACTCCAAGAGCCCCTCCAGCAAGTTCGAATAAACAAAGCAACTGGTAAAGTCGTAGCTACCCAGGAGTGCCTTGGGAGAAGGGTGTTATAAATGCTGACAATAGATGGGCTCAATATATCGTTTGAGAAAGTTGTAGCTAGTGGCCTCATTCATCATAGTGACAGCAATACTGACAGCTCTCTGCAGTGCTTCATTGCGAAATGATGGATCAGCAACGAGGGCTGGCTGGCAGGAGACACTTGAAACATCCAGAGCTTTCAAAGTCTACCTTCCCTGTCATGCTTTATTTGTGCTGCATAATGGACAAGCACAGACAGTGTGTTGAATTATAGGCTTGAGCCTTGAGATCCTGACCAGGGATAATTTGGCTAAATCTGTACAATTCCTTTTCAGATGCATGTGATAGCAAAGCCGGTGGCAGAATTGGGGAAGATCCTGGCCACTCAGAGCTAATCACATTTAATACACGGATAGGACACATAATCATGAAGAAGAGTTACTTAGGACAGAGGGAAAGGCCAGACTTCTTTGTGATTTGCTTTTGGAATAGAATTATAGAATCATTTACATTGCAAAAGACCTTTAAGATCATCAGGTCTAACCACTGACCTAGCACTGCTAAGCCCACCACTAAGCCATGTCCCTAAGTGCCACATCTCGATGTCTTTTAAATACCTGCAGGGATGGTGGCTCAACTACTTCCCTGGGCAGAGTGTTCTAATGCTTGACACTCTTTTGGTGAAGCAATTTTTCTTAATATCTAATCTAAAACTCCCCTGGTGCAATTCGAGGCCATTTCCTCCTGTCCTATCACTTGTTACTTGAGAGAAAAGACTGACACATTTCAGGTAGCTGTAGAGAGTTATAAGGTCTCCTCTCAGCCTCCTTTATCCAGACTGAACACCCCCAGCCCCCTCAGCGGCTCCCCACAAGACCTGTGCCCCAGCCCCTTCCCCAGCCCCGCTGCCCGTCTCTGGACACGCTGCAGCCCCTCTACGTCCCTCTTGCAGAGAGGGGCCCAGACCTGAACACAGGGTTCGAGGGGCGGCCTCAGCAGTGCCCAGTGCAGGGGGACGGTCACTGCCCTGGTCCTGCTGGCCACCCTGCTGGGGACACCAGCCAGGGTGCTGCTGGCCGCCTGGGCCCCCTGGGCACACTGCTGGCTCCTGCCCAGCCGGCCGTCACCCAGCACCCCCAGGCCCTTTCCCACCAGGCCCTTTCCAGCCGCTCTGCCCCAGCCTGTAGCGCTGCGTGGGGCTGGTGTGACCCAAGGGCAGGACCCGGCACTGAGCCCTGCTGACCCTCACACCACTGGCCTGGGCCCATCGCTCCAGCCTGCCCAGCTCCCTCTGCAGAGCCTCCTGCCCTCAGGCAGGTCAACACTCCCCCCAGCCTGGTGTCATCTGCAAACTGACTGAGGGTGCACTCGATCCCCTCATCCAGGTTGTCAGTAAACATATTAAACAGGATTGGTCCCAATACCGAGCCCTGGGGAACACCTCCAGCTGGTTGTAACTCCCTTCACCACCACTCTTTGGGCTTGGCCGTCCAGACAGTTTTTACCCAGCACAGAGCACACCCACACAAGCCCTGAGCAGCCAGTTTCTCCAGGAGAATGCTGTGGGAGGTGGTGTCAAAGGCTTTACTAAGGTCCAGGTAGACAACATACACAGCCTTTCCGTCATTCACTAGGTGGGTCATATTGTCATAGAAGGAGATCAGGTTTTTCAAGCAGGACTTGCCTTTATAACCCCATGCTGGCTGGGCCTGATCCCCCAGTTGTCCTGCACATGCACTCAGGATAATCTGCTCCATAACCTTCCCCACACCGAGGTCAGGCTGGCAGGTGTGTAGTTTCCTGGATCCTCCTTTCTACCCTTTGTGTAGATGGGCATCACATTTGCTTGGATGAATTGGCCTAGATGCTGATGACCAGAAAGCATTTCAAAGTTATAAATCAGTCTGTGGGCTGTATACACAGAGACAAATTAATGATGACATAAATCTAATGGCTCATGTAGCTCAAAAAACAAGTGAAGTTATAGTGCCATGACAACAGCAGATGTACTTGGAGAGGATGTGAAATAGACTTTAAAATTTGGCAAAGATAGGTTGAATAAAAATAATATGTGCAGAACATGACTGAAATGCTCCCTGACAGCACCATGGTGCTTGGCTTTTTCTTCTTTATTGCTGTGAAGCTGATAGGTGACTTGTTAAGGCAGAGCAGTAGCAGCATCTAAAGCTGTGTTTCAGTTAAGGGTCAGTGTCAGTGTTTTGATTATAAAACTTTTTCCTTCAGACAATATAGTACTGCAATAAAATCATTCATTCTGGCCTGAAAGGTGCTGCATGACAGTTTGGTCCTGGGGCACAAACAGACCAGTGAAACAGCCCAACTGAAAGTCAGCTGAAGTCAAGGGCAAGTCTTTGGTTTGCTTTCTGATCAGGCCCATGTAAACTGAGTGGCTGTGTGATGAATTAACAATGCTGAATTTCCAGTGTCTGCAGAGCATGAACAGTGAAAGTGGTTGTTTCCCTACAGTGACTGTTGAGTGGGCACACTAGCTTTGTAAGATGCACATTAAGTGAGGACATTGCCAACATATGACACAGATCTCAGCTAATATCCTCTTCCCTTAAAACACACACTTACAGCATGGGCAGGGGCCAGTCAGCACAGCTGCAGTTCTAGGGCATGGATGACAACATTACTTGGATCCATGGCTCCTAACAATGGGGACAGGCTTGAGATATCCAAATTAGGACTTAGATCTCCATGTGCTTGCTCTAAAGTCAGTGCAAAGAGAGACAATTTCCAAGGTGGGCTGTGATATGGAAGTATGTGGCTCCAAATTTATCATCTCAGTCCAGTGGCTGAAGTGAGATAGCGTCACAGAGGAGCTGCTAGTAAGGCTGAAAACATCTGTTGTCCTGCTGAGGTATCTCCCAGGTCCAAGTCCACCATCGCTTCTTACAAGGGAGTCCATCTGGGATATGTCCAGGTACCCTGTGGGGGAAGTTTTCTTCAGTCTTTTGAGGACGGAGTGCCACGTGTGTTCAGCATGTGTTTGGCAGGAGAGGTATTCTCAGCTTCATGAGAGTAAAGGGAAGATTCCTATGGTGTAAGCCAAGGACAAGTGGGTATTCATCAGTCAGTCAAGTCTTCCTTACGAAGTACAGTCAGGGCCAGAAAACCAGCGGTTTTCAATCTTCTCCAGTTTGTAGGTCCCTAAAATATATGGAGATTGGAGATGCAGCCAGCTGTATACTGACTTCAAGCCAGCAGACAACAGCTTGCTTCTCTTAATTGCCTATTTCAGATGCACTAGGTTCAGTCTGTGGGCCTTAAAGGGTGTGCAGATCACAGACTGGAAGTCAGCTCCTTGAAATGGGTATTCTAAAACAAATTAATTTTTCTTGGGTGTCATGATACCTGATTTACTCTAAAGCCTAATCAGGGCGAAGTAAATGTCAGCTTTAAAATTGGACATGAGCTGACAAGGTGCCCTTGCAGCCCAGAAAGCCAACTGTATCCTGGGCTGCATCAAAAGAGGGATGGCCAGCAGGACAAGGGAGGTGATTCTCCCCCTCTACTCCACTCTGGTGAGACCCCACCTGGAGTGCTGAATCAGCTCTGGGGACCCAGCATAAGGAGGACACAGACCTATTGGAGCAAGTCCAGAGGAGGGCCACAAAGATGATCAGAGGGCTGGACCACCTCTTCTATGAAGACAGGCTGAGAGAGTTCGGGTTGTTTATCTTGGAGAAGAGAAGGCTCCAGGGAGACCTTACTGTGGCCTTTCAATACTTCAAGGGGTCATATAAGAAAGATGGGGACAGACTTTTTAGTAGGACCTGTAGTGATAGGACAAGTGGTAATGGTTTTAAAGTGAGATACAATAGATTCAGACTAGATGAAAGGAAGAACAATTTTTTGAGAGTGGTGAAACCCTGGAACAGGTTACCAGGAGAGATGGTAGATGCCCCATCCCCAGAAACTTTCAACGTCAGGCTGGACGGGGCTCTGAGCAACCTGATATAATTGAAGATGTGCCTTCTTATTGCAGGAAGGGTAGACTAGATTACCTTTAAAGGTCCCTTCCAACTTAAACCATTCTATTAATATATGATTAGATCTCTCCCAAATAAATGAAGCATGCAATGTTACCTGGTTGTGAAGATCTGCATAATCTTGGAGTTGCAGCCTAATTTTGCTGTTTTATGAGAGCAAGAATTTAGACATGAGTGGTCCTGGGCAGCATGGCATGTAGCCTGTCCTGGTGCCTGTGTAGAAGAGCTGCTCCCTGACCTCCTGTGTGGTCCATGCTGCTGAGCTGGTAATGTCAGCTAGAAGTTTGGCACTGGAGAAGGGCTCCTCTCTTCATGGTCTAATTTTAATTCATTACTTCATCTGAAGTAATTGCAACTACTAAGCCTTTGAAAACAACTACATTAGCTGGTTTTACTCACTGAAACTCCGTGAGCTGAACAGACATGGAGTTCAGACTGTGATCTTCCCATCAGAAGAGGCTACTTGTGCCCAGGGGTGAGGCATGTTTGTAAAATGCTGCCGTGTAAAGCTTCATGCTTTGACATGAGGGAAGGTTAGTTCTGTTGGCCAATTAATCCTTTTTCTGAATGTAATGACTTCTGTTTCTATGACAACCAGTTTGGCAGTAGGGGTATATTTCCATTCATCTATATTGCTCCGTGTGTATTTTTAATCTGACTTTTGGGACTTAAAAGGGAAAAAAGTTCAGTGTGAAGTATTATAATTTAGGATAGTCAAGTTTCCAACCTGAAATGAGAAAACAGTTCCATGAAATTAACCATTTGATCTGTAATCCCTTTTTCAACCTTTGTGTCCTGGTATTTTCAGACCTACTGAGAAACTGAGTATTCTAAAACTACTGATGCATTTTGTGGCATTGGTTTGTGTATTTCTGTCACATCTTTGCTTTTACAAAAGCACAATTAATATTAATGAATTGCATTTTTATTTCCAGGGGATATACATTTACACAGACATTCTTTCAGCATGAAGTTTGTTTACTGCTTCATCATGCTAAAAGGAATGGGAAAGAGCAATTGCTAAATTAATCTAGTTTATACAGTAATTTGTCCAAACTGGTCACCCATACCAAACACAGTGAAGCCCTCCAACATTTGCTAAAATGTGCTGCTTGCCTTTTACTACCTTCAGGATTCCTCCAATGCACAGAACTGCTGGGAGGTGGACAAAGTGCCCCACTGGGAAATCTTAAGGCCATGCTTTACCTTCTAGATACACTGCTGCCATTGTTCTGTGTTGGAATTATGCAGACTTTCTTACTGGGATCACAGTCCTATTGTCAATACAGTGGGAAACTCCACAGAAATATGGTAAGAAACTGACTGATGAGAGGAATTTGACCCATAGCTGTGGGTCTGCTCACCTTCCACTGAGAACCAAGCATCCTGGAGCTGAAATTTGTCTTTTCTATCTCTAAATGAAATCACTGAACCTAATGAGAGGCCAGAGCATACTATCTCTTATAAATTCTGGTCTGGTCAGTTCCTAAAAACTAGTGCATTTTTACATTTCATTCCAATCAAACCAAAAGTCTGATAATTATTTTAAAAAAAAACTTTTTTTCTTTAAAGTAAGGGTATATTCTCAATGGTGTATGAATGTTCACAACACAATTAATAGAGATTTGGGCAATGTAATTTATAGTAGAGTTACTTGTAACTGTGGCAATATATAAACATTCACTACTTTTTTCTAGTACGTCCCTATGACATAAAAAGCAGCACAGCATACATCATTATCACTGGTATAGCTACTTACATCTTGCCTTCTAGTCATCAAACGTTAAGTCATATAAGCTGCAAATGTGACAGCAATGCATAATAAGTCCTAAAGTTGTACCTTGAAAATGTTAAAGGAATAAAGAATTCAGAAAGCTGAAAGAAACCACAAGCATAGCTGCTTATGGAGCCTAAATCCACTATTTGTAAGTGTGCTTTGATCTTTAACCAGAGACCCAGTAAACACTCCCAGTTTTCTTGGAGTCACTGGAATAATCAGCACCTCTGGAAATAACGACTGTTGTAGTTCCTGAATTCTTTCTCATAACAAATCTTCTAGGCACTGTTTTTAACACTTCAGGATGTGGAGGTGGGCTCTTTGCCAGAAGCCTTAAAAGAAAATCCCTTGCAGAGACTTTGACATTGGAAAGCCCCCTGTGTGGGGCATGGGCAGGCCCAGCTCTGTGGTTGCAGAATGCTGGAGATAAATCACAGGAGATTGGCAACTAGTGCTACAGGACGGCATATAGGGAAAACAGATGTGCCCCAGCTCTGCACAGCTTGCACATCCTCTCCATGATCTGTATTAGCCCTGAGTAGGTCTGTGGGGTCAGTAGGAGTCATAGTGCTGTACTGGGTAGCCACACGTTCCCAGTTCCTTGTGAAACAGTGAGCACTGGGGTTTAATACAGGGGCTGAAGCCCTGGAAAACCTTTTGGTGAATCCATATCTTCTTTAGGAAATGGTGGTTCTGGGACACTTCTAAGATGTCCTATGGAGAATCCTATTGTGCTCCCTGGAGGGGTAAGAGAGAGGTGTCAACACTCTTGCTCACACCACACCTTTGAGGAAACCTGAAATAACCTTCACACTGTAGTAAATGGCACACATATGTGTATGGCTTCTGAAAAGATGGAACTTAGGAGAAATGGGGTAGCTTGTATGCCTGAGCATTTGTCATTACAGCATTTGCAAAACTTACATATACAAAAAGTTACTTTGGTTCCTGCATATATATACATATACTTTGTGTATTATAATACACAGGCAGTAGTAGAGTCAGGTAGTACGTTTATGACCAAATGATATTTCACTGACAAACATTTCATGTTAAGGCAAGGAAGGAAAAAAGAACAAGAGATACTGCCTCTCAACAGCGTTGCAGTGACTGTAAATATGGAACATTGGAAATGTGTTTATGTCCCTCATCTATCTCATTCAGAGCTATCTGACATGAAAAATTCAGGCAGAATCCTCCATCTGGGATTTTTCCAAGCTTGGCCCATATCCCAGTCAAAGACATGAATACTTGAATTGGAAAACCTGAGAATCTGATTTTAAAATACTGCATCTTAACACATTTCTGTGTTTACAAGATGATTCTAAGTGATCTTTTTCCAGAGGGGAACAAAATCCCCTTTTGAAACTGTGTATGCTACAAGATTGAATTGTTATCCAGGGGTCTGTCCCACTCCATGTTTTTACTAACTTTTGGGTCAGATTTTGATTACTGTAGCTTAAGCCCTTGGATGTAAAAATTATAATTAACACAGTGGATTTTTATGAGGAATGATGGACAGTAAGTTATACATCCCAAAAGGTCTGTCCAAGGTGACAGCATCCAAGCACGACTACTCAAAAAGTAAATCATGTTTTCTTTCCATGAAATAGGCCAAGACATGAGCTGGGACACCAGAGGGCTAGCTAAGGTTTCAAGAGGTTTGGGCTCAGTTTGCCACATGTCTATGCCAGCTGCATCTCCTCGAGTGTGGATTGAAGATATCACCAATAGAGTCATGTGGCTTCAGCCCACTGATGAAGAGGAGTAAGTCACCTCTGTAACGGCAGCGATAAGGATCTGAGTGCTGCACTGTCCTCTGCCAGGGTTATGTTCTTTATCTATACATCTCAACTTCTGCCTCTTAAAGCAGCTCATCTCAACAGAAAGTCTTACCACGTGGACTTACCTTGGCTCACAACAGCAACTGCAAGGAGCACAGTTTCATTTATAACCTTCCCTAAAACAACTGCTGTGCTTTCGACTGCTTTAAATTACAGGCTTCTGCAGCTGCCCATTTCAGGGATGCAGAAAGCTGGTTGTGTTCTCAATATTTCTTCTGATGTTAGGCAGCTCAGGATAAGATAAAATCGTGAATGCTCCTTGGGTTATAACTTGAATTTACAATCTTGACAGCTCTGTTCAGGCACATCGCCAAAAAGCTTTCGGTACATTTAAACAACAATAGGACGAAGTGATATTGTCTCCTAAGGGACAAGAGGAAACAACTTGGCCTTTCAGAAATGTTACATTGATGTGCTTTCCTAGGAACATCAAGTAAGTATGGCAATCTCCTGGTAAAGCATCTCCAGGGATCTCAACTGAAAGAAGGCTATGATATGACAAAACTGCTGGATGGAATGAAAATAAGGAAAAAGAATGGAAATGGGAAAGCTGATTCTGATAAAATAAACCTTAAATCTCAGAAATAATTTCTGTGTAGGAAAAAGGATTCTTTGTTCATTAAATAACAGTTTGAAGGGACACTTCTATAGTAATTGTTGCATCATACAAGTGCGTGATGGACTCTCAGTGTAATCTAAAACTTGTCATTTTCAGATAATACAAATTAGTTTGCATTCTTTATTTTGATAGCCATAATTTCTGTTTCATCTTGGGCAAAATAAATACCAAAATCTAGTCTTGTAAGTCATGCCACTGCATCAACAGTAAAAGGCTAAACAAAGAAAATGTGGGCTGAATAAGGCAGACAGTTTACATGAAAACAGGCACAGGTAAGACTGAGGTGCTCAGTGTTGTCTTTGCCTCAGTCTTCACCGATGTGCTCCCAGGATTCAAGAAGGAGGACCACAACCAACAAGTGGATGAAGGCTGAGTCAGGGATTACTTGCACAACACAACCCATGCAAGGCTATGGCACTCCACAGGCTGCACCTAAGGTTGCTGAGAGAGCTGGCCGATGTCCATGTAAGGTCACCCTCAAGCATCTTTGAAAGACTGTGGAGATTGGGAGAAGATTCTCAACAACTGGAGAAAGGAAAATATCAGACCTGTCTTCAAAAATGAGAGGAAAAATTATCTGGGAAACTTCAGGCCAGTCAAACTCACTTCATTCCCTGAGACAATCGTGGCATGCATCCTCTTGGAGGATGTTCCTGGGTACATGAGGGAGAAGAAGGTGATTGGGAGGTTGACCAGGAGTAAACCATGCCTGAGCCAGCTCATTACCTTGTGTGATAAATTGATCAGATTTGTGGACAAGAGGAAAACAGGGGATATAATTTAAGTTGGCTTTGGCAAGGTTTCCAACAGTATCCCAACAATGTCCTTGAATCCATACTAGAGGTTAGAGTCTAGGTGGGTGTTTTACCAAGTGGGTAAATACCTGGTTGGGTGGTCGAGTTCAGAGGTGGTGGTCACTAGGCCATATCTGCCTGGAGGCTGGTGCTTGTGGGGTTCCACAGCATCAGTTCTGGGGCCTGTCCTGGTTACTGCCTCTAGCAGTGAGCTGGGAAGGTCACAAAAGGCACTCTTTCAGGTTTGCAGGTAACACCAAGGCTTTGGGGCTGCAGTTGATTCAGCTGGGAGCAGAGAGAGCTCCAGGGCATCTAACAGCACCATGCCTATGGGGAGGGGATCAATGAGATGGGGACGGGGACAAGCTTTTTACAGCAGTGCCTGGCTGCATGCAGGAAACTCTTTTTTCTTTCCAAGGATCATAGCAATCCCTGGAGGAGCTTCCCTGAGGGCTCTGTGGACTCTGTCCTTGGAGGCTGCAAGCCCAAAAGCCCGGAGCTGAGCTCCTGCTTTGTGCAGGTGGTGAACAAGGGGCCTCCAGGGGTCCCTGTCCCCTGCCACTGCTCTGGGAAGCTGCTCTATGACTATGAAGCAGAGAACAATATACCATTGTTTTTTAAAGTGCAATTGAAGGTTTCGCATAAACACCGCTCTGATTAAGCAGTAAATGGAATTTTCACTCTTTTTTTTTACTAAAACATTTTATCATTTTAGGCAATAAATGGGATGAATCAAATCTGTGATCAAAACGCTATGACTTTGCGTGAAGACAAGGGCAACCTGCTCCCACAGCCTTGCAGCTAACTGCAGTCTGCACGTCAGGTGCCATGGTCTTTGCTTAGACTCATTTACACCTCTGCAAAGCCATTGTAAAAGTGTTACTGCCCTGATTGCTTAGTGCTTTGTATCTAGTTTGTGTGAGGGGAAATCACTACTTAAAAATTGGAGTCCCATTTTGTTCTCTGCCAACTGTGAAGTTTTAGCAATTTCCAGAAAAAAACTTGTTGACAATTTTTTTGCTTGCTTAAGACTGAAAGAAGTATGGGTGAATAAACTTTTAAATGTCTTTCTGAAACTAGCCCTTCCACTTCTTTCAGACTTTGCCAAAGGTGTCATGACTGTTACCTATTTCTGAGTTGTTTCCATGGCAATATATTCTCCTTCATATTAGTCTTATTTTGAACTGTCAGTCTTGCTACGTATGTTGCTGTTCAAGCTTATCTAGATAAAGACTGGTCTATAGTGCAAGGTCTGTCCATTTTGGTATACCCAGGAGATTTTACCGTGGTTGCTATCATACTGAGGAGCAGAGGCCAGCAGATTGATTTGCTATGGCAATAGAAAGGAACCTGATACCGATAGGCCTAACTGAAGGCTCATGCTTCACCCAGCAGGCTTTGGAATACTGCATTGTTATTTCTTTTTTTTTTTTTTTTTTGCTTAGAACAATGTGATAAATGACCTCTTGTCTTGCTCCGTTGTTTCTCTTTGCTCCATTTATTTGTTGCCACCATGCTTCCATGAATATTTTATCATTATTTCTGCAAAACATTGGCCAGCAGGTTACATGCGCATTAGTGTTTGAGAAAGTGGAATCTGTCAGTACTAAGCTTTTGAAGAGGTTTTCCATTTATTCATAGCAGAGGGGTGGGAAGGGTCAGAAGAAGCTCACTGATTTATTGAAGAGTTGGAGGAGGAGGTGGTGAAAGAAAATTAAGAAAACCGGTCATTCTGCAAATTGTTACAGGCAATACAATACATGCATGCACACCATTCCCCGCCCCCCGCCCCCGCCTTTGTTACTGTAATTGTGACACGGCATCATGTCTTCATAAAACACTCAGGAAAGACACTGCAGATTTGTTGACTTGGTTGCCTAAAACTTAAAGGAAAAAGGCTATGAAAAGAAACCAGCAGCAGACACTGTGCATATAGCTCGTTCAGCCCAGCTGAAAGCATTGTGCATTGTGTGGCAGAGCAGTTTTGAAGAGAGTGAAAGACTGTTACAAGGATCTTGATGAGATCCGGGCTGTGTCGGTCATCTGCATGTACATTTTGCATTGTAGTGACTGACTGCAGAGTTTGGCTCTGAACAATTCCATTTCCCAACTTTCACACTCTCGAGGGGGCTTAGGGGCTGAATGTTAAAGTACATTGCTGAGAAAAAATGTTTTGTGAACTTAGTTCTGTGCTTTGTGAAATACTAATATCTCTGTATGTTGTGGAGGCTGTGGGTATTCATATATTCTACGGTTATAAACTGGCTGGCTTGTGGAGAAGCAATTTTGGTATGAAGTGGGGAAAAAGGGTAGAAAATTTGGTAAGGGTTAAGAAAAAGGAAGAATTTGAGCTTTATTTAAACAGAAGAATTGACAGGTAGCTGCAGGTCAGTGTAGTTCTTTCAAACAGTTGCTGCTTTTGAAATGGGTAAATTAGTTTTGGTATTGCAAGGGTCAAAGAAGTGTTCCTCAACAACAGGAGCTCCAGTTCAGCTTAAGTGCAGGAGCTTTTTGTGTACTTAGCTGGGATAAGTCCTAATTCTTCCCAGGCCTGGTGTCAACATCCCATTTCTTATTCTTAACTCAGCAGGTGGATTCTCCTTATGCGTTTCTATTGGATTAGAGCCAGCCCTGGTGTCTGGACCTCAGCCTGCCACTGCCTCTGTGAAATATATGCACTATGCATCTTCTCAACTTGCAGAGTATCTTTAGGAAGACCTCTATTTGCATTAATGTAAAAGGTACACGCAACCTTTCAACTCCGTGTGTATAATAAAGAAGTCAAACCATATACACAGCTGTTTTTACAGAACAACCTTCTTCTGCAGACAAGTAAGATAACACAAAATTACTAGGCTAGCTCAAAGAGAAGTTGAGTTCATAGGAGAGCTAGTGCCACTTTCAGAAATGCTTTATCCTCCTAAATCTGTGCCAGTTCTCTTCCTGCAAATATCAATCACAACCTAATACCTGACACCTGATATTTTAAATAGGTTAGTTGGGCTTTGGTGGTTTTGTGAAGCAAAGCATTCTCATACAACTAGTGACCTGCCTGTAGCCAAAAGACAAAGGTTCTTCCTCCCAGGTTTGCTACACAATGACAAGAAATATTTGCCCCTACTTCACACTGTGGTGTGGCTGACCCCAGCTCAGGTGAGAAGGCTCCTGGCTCGGTATCTGTATGCAGCTCTTTATCTTCCTGTGGCACCTTGCAAGTCAAGACCAGATATATAGGGAAGAATAAACATCAGTAAAGCACAGCTGAAGACTGGTCATTGTCCCTGAAAGAACTAATTTTTCCTTGCACTGTCCCATCTATGGGGCAACATGGTGCTGGGCCCGTCACCACCATCAGGCAGTCCAGGCTTGGCAAAAGAGAAACCGAACTCTTCCTAGCCTGAAGTGAAGATTACAGGTGTGCTGAAATAGCTGTAAGGAGAGTGGAATGAGCAACAGTTGCGCAGATGGAAGATACTGAATAGTCCCTTCAAAAAACATTAGTATAGAAAGTGTGGGATAAATCCTTCACTGGTGCAAAATGGTATAACACCATTTGAAGGCAACAGACTTCCACCAAATAGCTGCTGTTACAAAACAGATGACTCTGCTTTACAAAATATCTCTATTCTGTGGTGTCCTTCATGAGTAATGAGTAATTCCTCACAGTGGGTCCACAATAACAGGAGAAAGATGCTTTCTTTCCCACTTTTCATAGACCATTGTCTTAAACCAATGAAGACAGCAAAGTACACTCCTGATGCACTTATTACACTCTCCAATTTTACCCAGTTTTGAGACATTGTCAGTGTTTTGCCCCTTCAGCTGTGATGAAGAGTATTTTACTAATGCCACAGAACCTCACTATTTATATTCCCATCTTATGCCCAGCACCTTATTTGCTGCCTTTTAGAAATACAAGCAGAAAATATAATAATTTAGCTGACTTCTCTCTTTATCTGTTGTGCTTCCCATCTAAAAAACATGAATTCACTTGCAGCATATTAGCAGGATGCATATTCTGAAGCTTCACAGAAATGCAGCAAAGCACCTGGGCTCTAAAACCTCTGCCAATGGAATAGCTGAAATTTGTTGCCACATCCTTAACAGACCCATTTATGGATTAGGTGTAGATAATAAGAAAAGAGCAGATTCATATATCCATTCTTCAAGATCACACCTAGGACCTGTGAGTAATTTTTGATTTATTGCAAAACAGTGGAAACCAGCGTCTGCAACTAGGAAGCCAGAGCCTCGAACGGGTTAAGTCAGTACATCTCTCTAATATGTGTGTGTATTTTAGACAGTCTTTTACACAGTATTAATAACTGATAGTGTTAAATGGAGCATCACAGAGCATATCTATATCACAGCTTCATCACTTTAGTTAGAATCTACATTGCAAAAGCTGAAAAATTGCTGACTCACATGTCCAATTAATTTGGTGAATTATTATTTTTATATTTCCCATTCCTGGAAACAATGTGATGCCAGTCTCTCTCTGACTGGTGGCAGATCTAGCTAGGCTTGAAATCAGAGTGTTTTTTAAAAACATGCACAAGATTCGTGTTCAAATAGGTAGCTCAGTGTAAATACATTTCATTTGTCATGGTTTTATATAAGCTATTCTGTAGTTCACTGGGAGGTGAAGCCATAGCACTTTGTCTCACTAGCAACTTGACGAGCTTTGAAGAAGGTATAAAAGACCCCATGAGACTACTCCTTACCTACACTTCCTAGGGCAGCACAGCTTAAAGTGTTGTGGAAATCCTATTTATCCCATGTTTTTGGAGACCAGCTAATCTAGGGATGATGCAATCTGTTAAAAAGGTTGTTGGACTAGTTCATGGGGAGCCTAAGAAGGAGATACTGTAGAACACTGCAGCTGTGTAGCTGAAAGACGAGACAAATGAGACTTAACAGAAATAACACAGGAAATGGTGCAAACATTCTCACTGCTCATGTTTCCCTTTTTTCCCCAGAAGGAAACCTGGACATACAGGATATTCCATGGAATTTGACACAATATTTTTAAAGTGAGCAGAAAGATACAGTGGTTTTTTTTAATGATAACCAATAAATTAAATCTTGTGAATTCATAAATACAGAGTTCCAAGAAAACTTCGACTTTTTTTGGTTGTTACATGGAGATGTCTTTGGCAGCTGCTCTCTAGAAATTCCTGAAGTGTAGAAAGAGAGTTAAATTTAACCGAATGGAGGTAAAAAACCTTCCCTTAGTGCCAAATTATTTCATCACAGTGTATGTTAGAAGTTTATTAGTGTTCATCTGAAATCTACAGTATTGAGCAGGATATTGCTCTAAATATGCCTGAGGTCAGAGCCAGCATAACAACTTCTATAAAATTGTCCTTTTGATAAGTTTGCTTGTCCTGAGACTGCAAGATGAGAATTTCTTCTTTTTAACTGTTTGTTTTTAATTTCTGGATAAAAGAATCACTTTAGAGACTGACACGCACAGGAAAATGAAATGCATTTTTCTTGTGGCTGTTCTTTCCACTGCTGTTATGAAGGAAGAGGACTGAACAATTCTGTGGTGGAGCAATACCACACGAGATATGGATGCATATCTCGTCATCATAAAAACACATTACAATAACATGGTATTAACAATCCCTTCTTATTTCATATTTTGCATGGCTAATGTTGGTGCTGTTTCTACAGTGGTATTATCTACCTTCATTAGGAAAAAAAAGGCAGACACACAGGTTACAGTTGTTACAGCACAAAGATTCAGAAGAAAAATGTAATAGAGGCATGTTGAGACTAACAAGGCTTTTCTTGTTCTTCCGAATCCCAGCAGAATTAAACAACCCAGAGAGCAGATGCTGGTTTGAGCGTTGGCTGTAAATTAGCCACTATTCAAGCAGCATCTGAAGACCATCCTGCACCTCTGAACTAAAATGTGTTTTAGAGTTGCAAGCTTTTTTTTTTTTTTTGCTCCACTTCCTAACTACCCTTTTTTTTGGAGACTTTTTGTTAAATGTGTTCTCTTGACCTCTCTGAACTGGCAGGAGGGAGAGGGTTTTACAAATTAGAGGAGACTATCATGGCTGTGTCCCTTTTATGGCCACTTTGTCCATCTTTGGGATGCCCTTCTTCCCCCTAAACTTAGTGGTTGATCTGTGCTGTGGTCAGTCCTGCCTGTCTTCTAGCCAACCCATGTATGAACACCAACCCAGAACCCAGAAGATCCTTCTCACAGCTTTGTTAATAGATTCATGTATAGAAAAACACACACAAAAAACCCAACCCCAACCCCAAAGCCCCATAATACAGGGCCCAAGCTGTTCTGTCTGAAAATGCATATGAACATAGTAGGAAGGAAAGGAGAGAACTTGTGCACCTTGAGTAATCTCTTCTTCTTTGAATTGCAACATTATTGGATGTCTTTTATTAGAGAAGTGTTTTGCGAACAGGCTCAGACTATACTACAAAATGGCTTCTCTGCATGGCTCTCTGTACCATTTGTCTATTTATGTTTTGGGGAGACAATTACAGTGGCACTAAAGTGAGCAGTTGGAAAGGGACTGGAAGGATGAGGTCAGTGGAAGGGGTGGACTTGTTTATATGACTGTAAATCTTGAGGAAAGGCTACTAAATTGGAGGGAGGCATGAAAAAAGAAATCAACTTCTGCAAGGAGTTCATGTCAATGTGTTCAGCAAGGTGCTGGATCCTTACGGATTTCAGCTGATTCTCTTCCATCTTTGGAACTTGTCCCTGAACTGCCTCATCAGCAGGAATCCATGGGATACTTTGGGAAATGTTTGGGGCATTTACTGTTTTCCTTTTACACATCCCAGCAGTAAATGTTCACTAAGCATTTCTGCCTTGTTGCAAAGCCCACTGAAGACAATGGAAAGACACCTCTCCACTTTGTAAGGGACTGTTGACCAAGCTTCTACTTCATAAACGACCAATTTCCTCCTAGGGCTGCGCAGACGCTCTGTGTATTTTCTGTGTGCAGCACACACACTGTTTATTTCTACGGTATTCTTTTGTGTTTTAAATGGGGAAGTGGAAGGGCCAAAGAAGACAGAAATGAGAAGAGGCAAAATCAGAATTCCTGACAGGCAATACAGGATAGGTGCTTTTCCAGAGCAGTAGGTTATCTGAAAAGACTGCTGTTCCCACTGGTCCTGAAGAATCAGCATGACGCAGGATCCAGAAAATAAAATTGTTATAGCTCCATAACTGCATCTTTCACAACTTTGGTTTTGCACTGAGTCCTGTGAGCTTGGCAGAAAGCCCAGAAACAGATGTCTTGCACTACATTGACATATAGTGTGGTGAGACCCAGGACAGGAGTATAATTTTGCAGCAGGCATGTGAAATATTTTTTTGTGCACTCATTTTCTGCAATCCAAAGGACTCTATTTTGGGAGCAGGAATAAGGCTGTTTTGACACCTGTGAGCTCAAAGGACTTTAGACAAGGGTCGGGGCTGGATTGCAGCATTCTGTGTCCAAGACCCATAGACAGGATCCTGGATGGAGTGACCACTGATAAACTGTCCTAGCAGGCAACAGAATTTCTGTAAATCACTCCTCTCTTTTTTTTTTTTTTTTTTCTTACTTGGATTATAAACTTGCTTCTGATGATTTTAAAGGACAAAGTCTTCACAAGCATGTCCATTGATATTTCTTCTTATTTGTGAGTACTGTGTTAACACCTGAAAGCCCTGTTAAGGTTCCAAGAGAAGATTTAGGTGTACAGATATCATGGCTACCGTACAGTGGGAGCCCAGTGTGTTCATTGTAATAGCTGGCACTCCATTTACAAGCTCATACAGAGCCTGCATAATTACACGGACAGTTCTCCCCTGAACTGCACAGTTTTGCTTCTACTGGTACTGTATTTGCACAGATTGAAGGTGGCACAGGTTTGTCTTGTTTGCCTTGCCATGCTGCAGACACACCAGGAAGGCAAGGCAGAGTTCATGTTCCTTTGAAACAGGGTAAACCCCTTGCCTCCTGGCTAAGAAAGCGGTGTAGTTGGCCATGGCCACAGACCTGAATAAACTTTTACTGCCTCTAGAAAACACAGCTTTGCCCTTAGGTCCTTGTTCCTCCTCTTTTCCTTCATGCCAGCAAAAGCAATTGCATGGCTGCTTGGTGGGCCTCCCCAGTGAAGTGAAGCAGATTAAACCCCTTTTTGCTTTCACCTCTTAGTTTTATATAAGACTTCCTTCACTCTGTGGTGTAAAAATGTTTGTACGATCATGGGGATGTGGAGGGCTAAAATGCTACCAAGCTAAACAGTCAAAAGTCAAGGAAATCACTGTTTATGCCAGGGATGAATAACAATGCCCACTTAAAATGATGGTGAAATTCTGACTGAGGTTCATTCTTCAGTGCTGCCACAAGCTGCGTTACCTGTGACAGATAGCTTCTGTGATATAGGGATGGTGATGCTTTCCCCTTTTCCTGTAAGTTTTCAGTGTAAGTTTGAGATTCTGAGGGTAGAGACTGTCTCCTGTTAGGTACTTGTACACCATCCTGTGAAACAGTCCTGATAGAGGCTGGACGCTTGCAGACACCTACAATGCAAAGAATAGTAGCTAATAAAGAAGTGGCGGAAGGGAAGTAGGGCAGGAGAGCTGTGTGTAGTGCTGGGGAGGTCTGTGGAAAGATCATTTGTGAAGGCACATTTTTGCTTTGGCGACCTGCGCTTTTCTCACTACCCAGTCAGGAAGGAGATGTATGTCACCTGTCCCATGTGTCCAAAGGAAATGTCAAGAAGTCTTCTTAAGTAGTACCCAAAGAGAAGTGACGTGGCGAAACACTTCACACACTGGCTGCACGCAAAAGCACCGGCACTGGTTCACTAACAGCTTACATATGCATTGCCCAAACAGGCCATCACTAACTGGCGCTCTGTTTCCAACATAGGTCAGCAGTTCCAAAAAGCTCGTGTGTTCCATGTGTAAGGTCCAGGCTGTCTGCTTCTGTAGGGAGAGGGTCACCATGTTCTTTAATACAGTGTAGTATCACTTCAGGTATCATTAGTTCATGAAATCCGTTGATTATAAATGTGTACACTCATAAACTAATGAAAACAATGAGAAGGGTCAGGAAGAGAAGAGCCCTTGGTAAGGTTTTATTTATTTATTTTTTAACGTGATAATCCAGACTGCTAATAGGAGAAACAAAGACTTATCTGTACTGCTATTGGTGCATAAGTAACAATGTTAATGACATAATACTTCAGAATAATTGAGACCTAAGGGGAAAGAATGACAGAGAGAGATGTGGTAGGCAAAGAGACAGTGAAAAAAAATCTTAAATAAGATTTACAAGCAATAGCATTTAATTATTTTTAAGGAAAAAATGTGAAATTGCTTTAATAAAATCTCAAAAGAAAAAAGAAAGCAAGCTGGTTTACACAGCTCAACATTTTTAGGCAGGCTTTTAACCTGCTAAAAGCTGGGGTTTTGAACTGGTGATTGTTGTGGCTTGCAGCAAAAGCCTGATATTGAAAAATTAATGTTCTTTCTCAGCTGTTAATTCGATTTTAGTGCTAGTGAGCTGGCAAAGTGTATGTGTTGCTCTGCCGTGGTGCTCTGCAAAACAGCTGCACATCTGCCATACAGAGAACTGTAGAAGCTACTAATGTATAATGGATGCTGAACTGTAAACAGGTAGGTCTCCCTGCGCTTGAGAGTCAAGTCCTGCACAAGCTCTGTTCCTCATGTGTGCAATATGGGTAAATTAATTCACTTGCATCTTCCACTTCTCATTAGGTTGGCAGCTGGAGCACTCTTACGTGTCAGAATGTGTAGGCACCGAGTACTGCCTCAGTGGGGTCTGTGCTAACCTGCTGGTGGGTGCTGCTGTCAGAGGTGTCAATTTGTAAGCTGATTGATAAGGGGTGGAACAGGGTGGCATAGTCACCATGTGCACGATTATGGTGCCTGTAAATATATTCCCACTACATTTCCAGGGAGCACTGAGAGACACCACCCAAAACATCAGAGGAGTGAGAAACCAAACGTAGAAACTGACTTTCCTCCATGGTCCTTGCCACAGGCCAAGAAAGCATCTCCTCTCATGCAGAAGGCCAACAGTCAGGTTGTAGATTTGCTGCAGACCTTAGACTGTCACCTGTTCCTTCCTGCCCAGGGTGCTGTGAAGGCAAATGCAACAAATCTTGTTGGTTCCTGAAGCAGCTGATTTTCACCAATGTGAACAAGACAAAAAACTGGTGGTAAATACAGAAGAGTGTAAGCAGTTGGGTAGTGCTGTTTTAGCCCTGCCTCCCAGCAGGAGAAGATACTTCACGCACCTCCAGGCTCAGGTAGCAGAGATCAGAGGCAAGCACAGGCTCTCGACTTGAGGTTTGTTTGCTTTGTGCCATCACAAATATATTTTGACCTTTAACATGAAGGCAGTTTGCCTTCAGTGGCCAGTAACACAGGAATGTTTCTACTTATACAGAGTAAATGCAACCGTTTGGTCATGCCATACTCATCTCCAAATGTTCACCTGTGCCTCCCAGCCATGCTGGCAGGCAAGTCTCCTGTAGGCTATGGCAGCCTGCAGCAGGGTGCACAGAAGAGAAGGCAGGCAGTTCCATTTCAGTCTCCTTTCTCCTATGCTGTCCCGTGAGGGGGTGACATTGGCACAAAACAGAGGCATTCTCAGGGCAGGAAGAGACATTTAAAAGGGGAAAAAAAAACCCAACACAACCATCCAGAAATGTGTGTGACTGAACAGGCATGTGTCTCTTCTTGTTCTGCTGCTTGATGCATTTCATGCAGACAGATGTCAATTGGACTACAGGGAGTAACTCCAGAGGGGAGAGGCTGGCAAGGTGGGAGAACACACCTGAGGGACATGTAAGCTGTGCAATGACTTCCAAATGGTAAGAGCTGGTGAACACAGGACTGGAGAGTCCAACAGACCTGAAACTGGAGCCTCTGCAGACTGAGCCGAGGAAGCAAACCCTGCAGATGGAGTTGTGTTTGAGCTTTACGTGGACTAGAAGGAAGGGTTTATATGACAGGAAAGCTACATGAGTGATTGCTGGGGTGTTCCTGTGGCGCCAGACACTAAACCAAAACTCCAATGGAAGCTGGCTTCAGCAGACTGTCTTCTCATAAGGCATATAAGGCATATAAAACATGTAGACATAAGAGCCTGGAGATATTTTACCTTCTGCTGCATAGGGCTAAAAGACACAACCCCTCATAAAAGGCTACATGCTGCCACAAAACTTCTCAACAAAAGGAATTACATCTCAGGAAGCATAAATCCTGCTCTCTTAATCTCCAGAACTGGTAATTTCTTCTCAGCAAGCAGTGGTGAGGAGCAACCACGCACTCTGAGCGGCCACTGAGTTATGGATCGCAGCCAGGGCTTGCTCCATCCCCGTCCATTGTACGCTGCCTGCTCCTGGCAGCGGGTTAGAAGCACACAGCCCTAGCTATCTGCTGGTGGGGGCTGGATCGGAGCCCCAGGCGGCGTGCAGGGATTGATGGAGGAATCGATGGAAGGACCTGCAGCCTAAATCACAGCCTGTGCCTGCGAGATGAGAGCCTGGCCAGGGTAGTGCCAGCCATGGCTGTGCTCTCTTGTACTGGTGAGTAAACATTTTGCAAAGCACCGCAGAGACCAAGAGGGAGAGGAAGCCTTCCACTCTTAGAAGGGCTGCTCAGGCAATGCAGGAATTTCAGAAGACCCAAAAGTCCAGGCAAAGCCTACTGCAGGGCAGAGCAAACTCCTCTTTTGTTTCACTTCTACATTTCTACCTGTCCTGTAAGACTAGATGAGTCCTCAAGGAGATTGGAGGCTCTCTTGACCTTAAAGGTCTTTCAGTATGACAGGGGTGGCGAGGAATAGGTGAAGAGTGTATTTAGCTGATGTGGATGGACGTGTGGACTTCAGTTCTGTAAAGTGACCTTTAGGTCAGCAAGAACTGACTATCACACAAATCCATTTTGTTTGCTTGTTTGTTTTGTAGCAGTTAGAAGACAGTTCAGAACACTCTACAGATTTCCCACACATTTTTTTCCCATTTTTTTAAAAAAGCAAAACAAAACACCACAACTATTTTTAGTTTTGATCTAGATTTCTCCTGAAGCTCTCCTAAGATGCAGCCTCTTCTGGTCTGGCTGTTCACTTTCTTCACTCCTTGCCTCACTGCTACATACCCTGAGGCCATTTGTGATGGTTGGTTTTCAATTTCAAGTGATAGCTGCAGTGCAGAGAGGGCAGAGCGGATAAGCCATGCTCTACTAGCATCACTCTCCAAACATGACCATGGTAATCCAGTGCACACAGAACCATGATATAATTAAACAAGGACTACCATCTTCAGAAGCTCCGATGGGGTACACAGATGTCAGCTGGAGAAACAAAGGACTCATTGTCCATCACTGTATATTTCTGGATCTGACATTTCTATGTGCAAAGCTGCTAAATATAACTTGTTCCGGCCTTTCCTCCATGACAAATGACAAGGGCAACAGCAAGGGCCTGCTTTTATCAAGAAGTACTGACATTGAGTAAGATTATTACCTCAGGTTACATGGATGTTCACAGAAGCATTTTAGTTGCAACTGGAGTGAAAAAACAATCAAGAAGTAGGCTTCCCAGTGGGTTTTACCCTATTTACAGCAGTGCACCATGGTCAGTATAAATATACTCCTGGGAAATACCTTGGAGTAGAAATAATCTTGATTGACAGACATCATTGTTTAGCTATGCACAAGGATATATACAGAATAATTTTACCCCATGCACTAGAACAAATATGCAGATTCTTGATTCATTTCAGTGCAAGACTCAATGAGACTGCCTTTTGCTATCTTCATCCTCAGAATCAGTTTAGTTGTAGCTGTATGTCAATTAAATTCAAAAACATTAATCTCATTGACAAAACTCACTCTAGAGTGGCAGTGCCAAAGCTGAACTTTGCAGGGGATTTTTCTGCTGAGGCTGTGGCCAGGTGGTAAGAAGTGAGCACAAGCCTCAACACTGCATGTTCCCTTCTGTAAGTCAGAAATTTTATCACAAAAGAATTTAGAACAAGTGTTTTGTGCTCAGATTTTTGCCTGAACTGGCAGGATAGTTTAAAGGAGCAGGGATGTCTTCCTGAAATTTGTGGCTGCACCCCCACAGTGATGGAGAGAAGGCAATGCTATTCTTCTCTGTACACAGGGAACACTCTCTGCCTTGCTGTGAAGCCCTTTGTTCCAGTCTTCCCACTCTGCATTTTCAAAACCAATTGCACAAGAATCCCAGGCAAGCGAGTCTCTGACTGTCACTTAATTAAATTAACACAACAAAATTGAGGGCAAGATCTTTTGGAAGAGGAATGTGATATTTATTTACAAAGTCTTTAAGCAAGCTGATTTTATGCATTCACTCTCTAACACTCATGGACTCATAAACTTCAATGCATGTGAGTCCATGTAGTTTGGACACAGAGGTTAAGGAGCACTGGCTGTCAAGTACTCATCAGATGGTTGTGGTTGTTCTTGGTAGGAGACATCAAGCTAATTTTTGGACATTCCTTTTATATCTCTTACAAACCATTAGTTGTTACGAAGCAGTCCTTCGCCTGGGGTTTGTGCTTACTTCACCTTCCATAAATCTTACATCACGTTGCTGTCCATTGACTGTTTTTCCTTGTGTGAAATGCAAGATTTTTTTGTATTTGAGATTTTTGTTCCTGCTGGTCTGATGCAAAAAGATAGGTATCTAGTGTGCCACAGTCTTCTAGCCATCCTGCTGGTGTGTGGATTGCAGGGTCTGTGGGGTCGTCAGGAGCATTGGCCTGGGGTTGTGACAAAAACAGCACTTCCCTCAGTTTTTCTGCTGGGAATGGTGTTGTGGGAGCCATGTTTCTTCTGGTATTCACCTATAGATTGCGAACCATTCTTCACTCATGCCTTTAATATTTTTGCCATGAGTCTGTATGACGTTATATTCTGTATAACTGAGCAATTATGTCGTGCTCTGGGAGTTTTTAGTAGGGGGTATGGCTTTCAAACCTAATTTTCAGTGATACAAGAATTATTTACTTCAAAAAGAAAAAGGGGGGAGGGGGAAGTAAATATCTATAGTGAAAAACAAGAAAGAATTTGAAAAATGGAGGATGTTAGTTAAATCCTTACAGACAATTAACAAAAAGTGGCCTTGGTGGAAGGAATTGACACCGTAAATATGTCAAGCTGGGGTGCAAGAAGATAAGCTCAAAGAGAACCAAGTGGTTAATGAGAATAAACAGGAGATTATTGGAACTACATATGAACTATGCTAATTGGCATACTAAGAGATCCACCCTGGAGCAAAGAAAACCCCCTACTAACAGAGCCCCCTCCCCTCAGAACATGCGTGGTGAAAAAAAAAAAAAAGAAAAGAATGTTGTACCTTTAAAAGGAGATGAGGCCTGTAAGAACTAGGGAGAATTTAGTGTGAAAAACTGTAATTGTAAACAACTATTCAAAATGTATAAAAAGTTTTATCATATGTTAAGATCTGCTGGCTTTGTGAATGTACCACCCAGTGCCATCTCTGCGCAGACATGCAACAAACGAGCATCTCGGCTCTGTGTGTGGACCAGCTCTTGCATGCTGGGTGAAGAACCCAGATCTGGGATAACATTAGTGGTCCCAGAGGGAAAGAACCTAGGAAGAACATCATCTGAGGTCTTCCCTAAACCTTGTTGAAGATGACTGCACCAGAACCTTTATTGACTCCCTTGCATGCTAATTCCTTTCTGGAATCTATAAGAAGTGCTTCCCTAAGAAGTAAGTAGTGTCTGGGGACTGCTGCTGATCACAAGACAGGATGGGTAACTATGAGTGCATCCAAACCTAAGGTAAACAAAAAATTATGAGAAAAATGCCATTTATTATTGGAGATGAAAGTTTGTTAATGTTCTCTCCCCAGATGGCCTGAGTAGCAGTTGAACTATTTTTAGCTGCACAAATGGTTGAACACAAAGGAACATGGAAGCAAAAATGAATCATGACCTTGTTCTGCAATGATGTTCTTGAATATAATACATCATACAGTTCTTTAAGTACCTTTTAAGACAGATCTAAAAGGTCTCTAAAAAACCAGACTTTTGAAGAGTATGAATCAGACAGATATTACTGGCAAGTAGAATTATACGTTCACAGGCTGCAAGTAGGTCAGAGTCTTTACAAGATCAGTATTGACTTTCCTATTCTTTCTCCCATGCTGCTAAAAACTCATTAGTATTGCAGCATTTAACCCATCCTTCCTCTCTGCTGGTTGTCAGCAAACTGGCTGGGAAGCAGGACTGCAGAAGGGGAAGGACGAGAATGAGGCAAAAAAGCTTGTAGAGGTTTGCTCACGTTTATCCACCCTTCTAGCTGTTACGGCCTTACCTGGTGCAGCTACTGTGCATGTTGTTGGTTGTGTTAAAAACTAGCTTTCTAGTGCGAGCCAAAGCATTTCCACTTGGCTGCAGAAGAAACAGATCAAGGTTTCTCAGACATCTAATACTTCCAACACTTCTTTTTGCAAAACTGTAATGACAAAGGCTTGACAAAAGACTCTTGAGTTGTAATGGGTTATTCTCACCTTTCACTGTTGAACAACAGTTTAAGACTTCAGACTGTAGCCTGGGCTGAATTCTTGATGATATGACTGAAATCTTACAGGGCCTTCAGCAAATTTGGGTTCAGTCATGATGCCTGCGTTTCTTTGCCAAGGATCATCAAGGATTCTTAAAGAAGTTAGTGTTTTGTCTAAATGTATCTTCAGTGGTGATATCTGTGCATCCAGTTGTTAAGTAGGCTTTCTGGTAGGTTGTAGCAGTGTTGAACTAAGGCCATAAGAAAGGTTTGTAAAGAGACGTGTTGTAATTGGTTTAACTTGCCTAACTGGGAAATGCATGTAAGCTTAGCCCTTAGTGTTGAGGGAGACATGGAATACTTGGAGCTAGAGACTGGGAAAAGTAATTCCAAGTTTAACAATATTAGTTACATGAGTGGAGGGCAGTTACATCCTCCAAAAATGGAATTAGTAATTGTGGAAGACAAAGTTTATCAGCTCCTAGAGGAAGGTGAGGAAGAAAAAGTAAACATCTAGGGAGTGGGAGCATACCCTACATTCAGCTAACTCATCTGCTAGATAATTCTGGGATGATATTTCACTTTCCCTATTTTTTCCATCCATAAAATAAAAATACTAATGATTCAGTAAAGTACTGCAAATAGAAGAAGTTACAGAAGAACAATTTTCTTTCTTCAAGAATTCATCTGATTATTGAAGCTGGTGATTCAGATCTGTAAATGTGGGAATGGTGTGCAATGGCCTTCTGAAACACTGAGAACTCAACCACTTTATTGGAAACCCCCCACACCTTAATACTGGGTTGCCAAGAAGTGCTTCTACTTCTTTGATAAATTTTTAAACGTGTGGGGTTTACTTGTTTATGTTGCTAGGTGAACCTGTGAGAATCCATGTGAGTTCACCCTCAGAAGAGTTTCTGTTTAACTTGAATGGGTGATGACATAAAAACTGTCAATCTTTAATAATAATTAAAACAGACTAAACCTTGTGTTCACATGGCTAAACTGTCTTTTGCTAGCCCCTTTACTGTATTTTGGAATTGTTTCTTCCTGAAATGATGCCCGAACTTTGCCTGGTAGGAGTTAGTTGTCACCAGAAAAAAAATACCAGATAATGTCTTGGTGATGAAGTAGTACGTATGTCAGTCCTTAAGCTGACCCTCCACCTGTCTTTAGGTTACTGGTATGCTTTTAGCCAAAAAGACCAGGTTCCTGTAAATTTAATGGAAGCGGATTAGTTTGGTAAATGAAAAGACACCATCGATCCCTTTATGGAAAGCAAAAAAAAAAAAAAGGTGATGTTTGAACTCTGCCCCTACTATGGGCCAGAGCAGGTACATCGGAAATAATGTGTGGGGCAATTTTTCAAGCCACTGGGGGCCTAATGACTCAGTTAGGGCTTCTCTGTGCTAGAGATATTCTGCTGCCTAATGGAGCATGGCAGAGCATGCTTCATTCAGAGAATTTCCTCAGTATATCACTGTTAAAACTCAGCCAGCTAGAGCAATCAAATTCGCTGGAAACAAGTCCCTGGGTTCCTCACAAGGCAATTTATTGTATTATTGCATATGTCCAGATGATTTGCAGAATTGACTTGCCAGTATACAGTGGGTGGTACTTTCTGTCCTCAGGGGTTTTGCAGAGGGTGGCATGGAGGTGCTGGAAGTCAAAGCTGAGGCTGGTGTGGGTGCCTCGTCACTCATCTTCCTGTTTTTGCCGTGCTTTTTCAGTCAGCCTGGCTGGATGTGCCAGGTGCTGCATTAACCCACCAGCATTGCTTAGCCTTAGAAAGTCCTGGGAGTTCCCAGGCATCAGGATAAGGCCTTGTCCACACCAAATGACCACCTCTCCTGTCTCTCTGGCAGATCCTGATCACTGCACTGCATATGAGTTCTGAAGGACCAATCAATCCACAACTTTGCCCCTGTTGCTTCAAATTGCATCATCAAAGATGAAAGAGAACATTTCAGCTCACATTCACTGTCTTGCACATAATGCAAATCATTGCTGACTCCTTATGATCCAAAAAAGATTATTGCAGAGCAATTAGATTTGGAGAGAGCAAGCGCAGTTTTCTATAGCAGTGTAGCAATTTCTGTGTCCGTACACAGATTTTGGCTTGTACACCAGGCTGTCCTGTTATTTAACCAGTCAAGAACCAGGAGGCCAGTATAATTATGTTGACTGAAAACTACGTTATAGGAAATGGGGACAACTCCATTGTGATAAATCATCCCCAGAGCCAGATAAACAAATAAGAGCTATTGCAGCATGTAATAACTTTAATATGAAAAATCACTGTAGGTAGCTGGATAATGTGCATCTGCTGCTCAGGATGACCTCCAAACTGTGCTTACATAGGTGAGATTCTATTAGAAGCCATGATGGTCATGTTGATATTCTCAGACACCTAACATAAAATGCCATTTAATAAAGACAAGCATACAAACATGCCTATTTTGAAGGAGAAGTTACTTTATCTGTAAGAATTAAGACCAGAGATTTATCATCCTTGCACTACTTGGAAAAAAGTTTATGTTACTTGCTTGGAGGAGCAACCTGAGAAAAATCTGTTAATCCTGATACTCAAGATAACTCCCTGAATTGTAACAGAGTAGCTGAAGGGGAAAAAAGATTTGCTTTATCATATAAAATCCTCCTGTCATGTGATAACTCTGTTTCTTCAAATGGTGGGGGATACAAGCACTTTTCCTGGGATGTGAAACATTTGCTTATCCACAAATTACTTAAAAGGCTCTATGAAAACCACATAAATCTTGAAGGAGCATGAGGTAATTATTTTGCTTATAGGAAAAGTAACAGCAGTCATGTAACCTTGCCAGTGTGGTCCTACCTTAGAGAATGTAATACCTGACCATACACTTAGATGTAATGGAAACATTTTAAAATAAAATGTCATACACTTTAGGAGACATGCAAGTAATAGGAGATTCAGTGACTGTCTGATAGCTAAGCCTTACAGGTTTTTGGCAGAAGTTCAAAACAATGGTTATCTGAAGTTAAGGTGTTCGTTGAGATGGGAGGTGCTATATTTCTGAGCAATTTAGAAACATAAGCTGCTTCTGGAGCCTAATGTGGGCGTATTTGTCTAAATGTAAGTGTGTCAGGTAAGATGTGAACCATGCTTAGCTGTGACAAGAAGGAAGAAAAGGAAGAAACAAAAATAACAGAACTTTACATTTGATTTTTGGCTTTAGACTCCTTCATGTTAGACAATTCAGTCCTCCAAGGGAATGTCAAAAGAGTACATTTGGCTGATTACATTTCATACCTTTTTTTTCCTGGCTAACAAGACCTGCAATGCTGTGTCCTCCAGGGATTTCTCACTATTATGATGTGGCAGATTAGACTATATACTGTGAAACATAGGCTAGAATTTCTTCTACAGTGAAAGTTGCAGTGACATGTTTTGAACCTGAGTTGTAATTAAGTTTTCACTTGGCTTGGTATTTACCTTGTGATGAAGGCCACTATGTAAGCCAAGTTGGAAGAATACAAATAACCTTAGCTCATTAACAGAGTTGCAGAATTGACTTTCTAAAGTTTCTGAAGTATTTCCGAAAACATAATCTGTTGAGGCAGCAAGAACAAACAGAAATAGATGCATTTCCAGAATACCTGGAAGGTAACGAATCCATACTGTGAAGACTGGTGATGTTTCAAAAAATGTGTACATAAAATGTTGAAAGCAGACAAGAGTCTGACTCTTTTCTAAGGAGAGCAGGCCTTAGGGTGTTGCACAGTGCTTGCTGCAGAAGGATTTAGTCAGACTGACACTTGGTTTGTGACCCTGGTCCACTGTCCTGAATCTCCTCTTGCTCTTGCTGTTTTAGAGATCAGATTTACAGGCCTGTGGGCAGCATGTTGGATGAATGCAGGAAGGCACCTAGGAGAAAAACAGACAGAGATATGAGTCATTATGGTGTGTAGTTTGTAATTTTATTTTTCTTTGCCCTTAAATAGAATTTGGCTGTTTAAAAAAAATAATTCATTTTAAGATTGGCTCTTTATTTTATGTGAATTACTGGTAGGTACATAGAGCCTGAACCACTGCTTTGCTATTAGAGATAGCCGCCCGGACCATACTGAGTAACCAAAGATGGTTAACCGGCTGTTTGTAAGGCACCTTGTACTTAAGGGAACTTTCTTAAGGCAATTCCCTGACACTTACTCCTATTTTGTCACACTTCTGCTGATCAAGTCCTCTGTCTAACTTTATTCCTTTCAAAAGGATTCATTTAGTTCTGATAATCACCTTTTCATGTTTAAGCTGCATTACATTTTCCCTCCCCATTTTCTTTCTGGACATGGCAAAGCTGCAATTAGTTTATTCCTCCAGGTAGCTTTGCGTATCACCTGCCAGATATCATGTCGAAAGGCTCCAGAAACTTTTACAATTAACAGTTGTAGCTGTTTAGCAACTGGCTATCATTAGTAGCCTCTGTGTTCAGCTTGCTTAATGAGTTACAACCAATTACCAGTAGGTTGTTCCTGTCTTCTGTGCAATTTGTGATAGAGTGGAACGGCTTTTCCCACACCCATTTGTAAGTCTAATGTGGATTGCTGTGCTTGATTGATTAATACCTGCCCGGTAGGAGATCCATGGCATGCCCCCGATCCTGCTGCAACAGGACTTGCTAGCAAGGTTTCCTCTGATGGCAAATAGACCAGGACCAGCATAGTTGACTTCACAGGCAGATCAGAGGGTGAGGCTCAATATGATGTACAGAGCCACCAGTGGGAGAGTCACCCTTTTGCCCTTGAACTGGTGTTGTTTTTTGATAAACCCAAGAACTTTATCCTCCCGTGCATTTAAAATAAAAATGACTTCAAACCAGCTTGTTAAAATGTGATTGTGCTGCAGCAGGAGCTGCTTTTTTTCCTAAGCAGATTGAAAAGATCAGACTTACCAGATCTGGGCAGGGGCTATAGAGAGCTGAGACAGATGCCTCCAGGGTGTGGTCCTCCATGCCTCAGAAAGCTTGACAGAGGAGCAAAGAGAAGGCTCCAGGGAGACCTTACCGTGGCCTTTCAAAGAGGGCTTATAAAAAAACATGGGGACAGACTTTTTAGTAGGGCCTGTAGTGATAAGACAAACAGTAATGGTTTTAAAGTAAAAGAGATTCAGACTAGATGAGGGTGGTAAAACCCTGGAACATGTTACCTAGAGAGGTGGTAGATGGCCCCTCCCTGGAAACTTTCAAGGTCAGGCTGGACGGGGCTCTGAGCGACCTGATCTAGTTGAAGATGTCCCTGCGCATCGTGTTACCGAAAACTGTAACCAGAAAAACTCTCCAAACCGTATTATAGTTTAGAAAGCCAACACTGATTTTTTTCAGCACTGGGTGCATGGAGGATCTTTGTTCCTAACACGCGCACAAAATTAGTTGAGGGCACACATTATATACATATATAGTACTAGTACTATTATGTAGAAATAGAGTACTTCTATATACATAGTGCATTACACATTAATTTTCACTGATGCACAGGACTGGTTATAAGTTTCTTGCTTCTAATGCAAATTAGCACACATCCTCAGGTAGCACTACTGAAGCTTTTTACCAGCTATGCACCCTCCCCAAGCCAGGGTTTTGCTCTCTTTCATGGGGGCTATTTGAGTTGAAGGTCATGATGTCCTCTTACCACAATTACCTTTGTCTTACTTTCAACTAATTTTCTGTGGGTTGCAACACCTTGTCAGCTTGTCTCCTCTTGCAGTCAGAACTTTCTCACTTGGAGGCTTCTTTCTGCATAATTTAGGTATCGGCGTTCTTATCATGATCTGTTCTTTGTTTCCCAGGGTTGGCTCCCTTGATTAGAAGTCCTTTCATTCTCCACGTGTGATGACTTGGTGCGTCATTTGACGACTTGAGAGGCTTGACCTAAACTTTGTGCACATACTTGTATAACATATAGTTAAACACTAAACCACAGTTCAGTAATTCGGTAGTTTAGGCAACAGTTGCAGGACGGTTGGCCTAGATGACCTTTAAAGGTTCCTTCCAATCCAAACCATTCTATGATTCTATGATCATCCCCTCTACACCTTCATCACAAATTTCTCAGCTGGCTCGAGAAGACTGTTGTGACCACAGAAGCCTCTTCCTAACAATGGCTGTAAGGCCTGCCAGATTTATTTCTTGCAGGGAGCCTGAAACTGACTTTGAAATTGCTTTGAGAGGATGATATGCTGGCCTGAAGATGTCTAGCTCCTATCAGCTCACTTGGATTACTGAACAAGCCTTCCTTTTCCCTGAGAAACACTGATTCCTTCACAAAGCTGAAATTTTAGTGCTTTGAGTTTAACGATACATTTAGTGTGTAAACATAGAAAAGCATTTTCTAGTGCCAGAAAATTGTTATGTAGCTATGTGGTGGGACACTGTGGTCTGGAGGCCTTTTTCCAGGGAATGTTGCACAATAATGAATACTAAATAGAAATTATTTAATGCAGGTAAATTTTAATGAAAAGCACTTGTGTGCTGAACATATGTTGAAATGAATACATAATTAAAAAAGATTTGTTTATGAAGGTTCACCTGAGATTTGAAGAGCAGCAATCTAAAATGAACATTGCTTTCTTGATATGTCCCAGTTTGTCAAGATTTCTGAGCACTGAGTGGGAAAGGCAAGGGAAGCTTGCTTTTACTATAAAATACCAGTTGTATTAACTTGAAATAGAACTGGTAAAGATCTTTAAACCAAAGCAAAGCTTTGGAGAGAAGAGTGGTATTAAATAATTGCAAATGATTACAATAGGCTTTTTATGTGCTATGCCTATAGAAAGGCTAGATAATGTGCATTTCTTACCTCAAGAGGCTCAGTACTTGACTAGAACCAAAGAAACATTGCTGTTTTGCATGAGGTGGCTTTCCAGCTTGTTTATATGTATGCAGCCTCCTAACTTGCTACTTTGTGTTTTCCAGCATCTTTTTTGCATGGTATCTGGCTTGCTTCAACTATTGTTTTTTTTGTGAAGTAAAAGAAGTGGTTTTTACTTCATACCTTGGATGCAGCCAAATAAGGTGTGTGAACTATCCATGAAGAAAATTACGATGTTCAGATTAATTACCAGGCCAAGAAACCGAATAATACATACATATAAATGTTTCTGGAGATTGAAGTCATGGTATGGATTGTAATTAACTTTTTTTCACCCATTTATTTAGATACAAAACAGAAGTAGTTTTCTGAAAGCACTAAGTCTATTTTAGGTTCACTTTGGAACAGTTTTGAATGCTCATTATAAACTGGGGTCAGCGCTTTCCATGCTCATACTGGAAGTGCAGTAACAACAGCAATTACTCCATGCTGTATATGATTTAAGCTGTAGGTTTTAGGAGTTATTCTCTAGCCATATAGCTGGATCTACATGTAACACTTTGCCTGTGTTTTCCCAAGTGGTATTTTGCAGACACATTTAGTGATAACTCTAAATCTGTCCTTTATGAATTAATTAAGATGGTGTTTGTGTTTCCATTTCCCTCAAGGAAGAATATAAATGAAGTATATTACACTTAGAACATTATTGTTGAGTTCACTTGAAAACCTCAGTTTGAGAAGTGAATGTTGCCAGTACTGTTTGTCAAGAAACAGAATGTATTTGCAATCCTTTCCTTATTGTGTACTGAGTGTTTAAAAGAACTGATTGGAAATCTCTGTACATTGCAGAAAAGAGTAAAATAAATGACAAGTATGTAAAATACATAAAATACATAAAAATACGTAAAAACATATGTATATAAATTTTAGGTTGTATAGCTAAGTACACAAAAAAATCAGGAAATCTGAAAACTGTTGTTGAGTGTATAGCTGAACTTTTCACTTTGTATTATGATATAGAACCAAGTTCTTCCATGGTGTGTTGGTTACCTACAAAAATGTGTGCTAGCGGCACACATTGCAGGTTAAACAGAAAGCAAGAGGCAGTACAGAAACTAAGAACGCAAGCGATGTCCTTCATACTTTTGCTTTTTCCTTTTCAGCCCAGAATAGGAACTTTTAATTCTTAATTTCTGTGCATCTTCCAGCCGTGCAATACTCAGTCAAAATAAAATGGATAATCGTTTATTGAAGGAGACTGCGTATGTTCTGTGACTAGGTGATGCTTATGTTACATTGCAGTAATGTAAAAAGCCCAGTAGCCTTGACACTGGGACTGAATCAACCACTTAAATATGCTGTCGATCATTATGAAGTGATCAGTAATATAGACCCCTGCAACTGCACTCTGTTTTTCATGGGAAGCGCTCAAACATTTCATTTGTGGGTGAGTGTACTGTGGAAAGAGGGAGAAAACGAGACAGTGATTGACTGGAGGCTTTTCCAAGTAACCTGTGATTACTCAGGTTGCCATTCGGCAGTCCTGAGGCTATGAAGGTCCTACTGGTTTACAGTAGCTGTCAGCCTTGTCAAAACTTCACATACTGATAAGGTTTGCAAGTCAAAACGCATTTTTAAGAATCTGAGTAAGGAATGACCACCTAGGTGCAGCAGCACACTAGCAAGTGCGAGTTTTCCTGTGTCTCAGGCTCTGACTGTTAATGAAGACGTGGTCCAAAAAAAGAGCATGTAATTACATTACATTACAAAATTAATTACAATAAAACTGTCTGTTTGTGTGTAAGCCCTAGGTTCTCCTGTAGTTATTTTTTACTTTTTGATGCAGAGATGCCATCATATTCCTCCTTTTAACTCTTTCTCAAAGAAATCACTTGCATTTAGAAGTCTGAATATCTCTGTGACAGGCTACCTCTTAGCCTGACCCAAATTCACTCTTTTTGGAGCTGCTCTGCTGGAACAAGATGAACAAATGTCAATTCTTGTTTTCTGTTTTTATGGGAATAGACAAGAGTAGATATATCTCCACCAATAAGATACAGAGGGTGATGTGAAATGTTAACATGCAAATTAGGTTGAGATGATATTTCTGTCTGGGGAAATAAAAGCTCCTCCATGAAATTCCCTCATCATTCCTTTCATTTTCTGCATATAAGCTGCATGTAAAGCTGTCAGGCTGATAATTAGGCAAATTGTATGGACCTTCTCATAAGAAAACTAATGCAATTTCCAGAGAGAATTTAAAATGAAGGTGCCCACAAGGAAGGCAGAAGTCTGAGCTCATTTTCCTTTATTGAGACTGATTCATAAATAACCAGTTTTTTCCCTATCTACCCTTGAGAGTGGCAAAAGGATTTAGAGGAGGACTTTGTTGCAGCAAATAGGTGTCTGAAAAATTCTTCCAGAAAGTAGTGTATTTTAACACAATTTAATTTCTTTGAAAATACTTCTGCTAACTGTGGTAAAATTGTGCAAGCTCTCTGCATGTTGCATGATTTTCATACGAAGTCATGAACTGGTGAAGGTTTATTCCAAAATCAGCATAGACTTGTGAAGCTTTCAGCAATCTTTCCCAAGAGTAAGTTTGTGGGGAAAGCCAATTATAAACGAGGTTTCGTAATTTGCTGCAAAATCCCTGTTCAGAGTTCTACAGACAAATAGAATTCCTCACGTTTCAGGGCAGGGGATAATAATAGAAAAGTGTGATCATCAGAATTTGTTCTTTTAAAAGAGAAGAATAACATTCAGTAAACAGAGAAAAGAGTGCTCAGAAAAAGAAAATATGACAAACTAAGCAGGTAAGAGCCACCTCTCAAAATAATCAAGAAAAAAGTTTTGGGGTGGCATAGTCAATGAGGAATAAACAGGTGGTAATATAATGAATTAATTCAACTAATTTTTATAGTGAGAATTGTGTTGATATACTATACTTACATTTTGCTCAGTCCTGCATGATATTTGTGTAAAAAGATCAACATTTTTCAAAATCAGTGTATGCTGAACGAATGTAATTTAAAAGCAGTTTGTTGAAAGACTGAGAAAATTAATCCTGATGGCACATTACTCAGTTGACTATTCCTAGATGAGGTCTCCAGGGATTGATTTGCAATCTGTATTCAATATTTTTTTCATCAGTGATGTGGAAAGGGCCATGGCAGCCACCTGCCTCAATGGGGCTGTGAAGCGAGCACCCTGGCTCTGGGAGTCGACCTACTTCAGCTCTACTGGGCTGAGATGGAAACCCTCCCTGGATCCTGCAGCCCACTGGGTCTAGCTTCTTTCAACGACCATTAAACCATGTCTGCCAAAACTTGTAGGTTACACTGAGGTCACATTTTAAGCCAGCTAGGGACTTTACAAAAGTGACTTAAAGGCGTTTAACAATGTCTGAGATTACATGTACAGCCTCAGTTTACTCTCTCAGCAGACATGAGGTCCGGCACCTGGGATCTAGCTCACCAGCAACACCAGACGGGTGCTCAGAGGCACTAGAGTTCCCTGTAAGAATAAAAACTAGCCAAGGCTAAAGTCCTGAGGAGGAACAACCTCAGTCGTACTGTATTCATGGAAAGACAATTAATTTAGGTATATAAACTATTTAAGGCACCTCCCTTGCTTCTCTACCCCACTTCAGAAATGATCCCCAAATCCTAATTTTGCTTCTGCAGGTATGGCTGATTCTTTTCGGTCTGTTTGTATGTCTGATAACTGCCTTTGTCCTCCACGATCTCCTCTTTGTGAAGTGGAACCTGGAAATGCAAACATCATCTGTTTCCAAATACTGGTCCCAGTGATCAGGCTAGGAACAACTTCGGTGTTGAATGGCAAATTGCCATTCATGCTTATTATATTGCAGTGAAATGTCTTGAGGGTGATTATGGAAACTAGGAAATCATTTGCTCATAAAACTGCTTGGAGCCATTGCTGGAGGCACAGAGCATTGTCCTGAATCTATTCATGAAATTGAACACACCATGTATAAAATAATCTGGCAAGGAGAAGCACAGACAATTTGCAAAGGAAATGATTCATGCTGTTCTTAAACTTTAATTAAGGTTCAAACAAAATATTTAGTGACACGTTGGATTTTCTGTTTCCTTATTGCTTGAAGGGGTTAATCTCAGACCTGTCTGCAAAGTGTGCTGCAGTTCAAATGAAAGCTCTGGCATTGTGGCAGGGATCAGTGCATGAAATAATGTTTTCCAGAGGGTAACATTAGATAGAGATATACTTCGCTCTTCTTTAATCTGGTGTAAATCCATGAACTGGAGTGATTTTATTTTGATAATTTGCATTTTGAAGATTGGTCCAATGACAAATTAATCCACCATTAATGAATGTGTTTACATTTCTGACAGCTCAGTCAATAAAATTAGGTTGTACAAAATAATGCAACCATGACTTTACATAGCATTTTCATTCTTAGATCATTGGGTTTGGTGGTGCTTGGATATAGTGAAGTAGAATGTAATACCCATCCACAGCAGGGAGAAAGTTCCTATTTTTATATCTATATAGTTGCATGGATATTACACACAGCAACTCCCGCCCTGCCCCCTGCCCCCCCCCCCCCCCCCCCAGCATCCCCTTTAATTCTGTTATCTTTAACGCCAAATAGGAAAGCCTTCAAGGAACAGTAATCCTACAAGCTTATGTTAGTAAAGTGCTAGTTTCATATCACAACTATAGAATCCTCTCTTGATATTTTTATCCATTCAGTTGCTGAAGAATCTTTCTGCTCTACCACACATTTTCTAAGAGCCACCCCTGATTTCCAGGAGAACTGGATCAAATGTAATCTGTTGGTATTACCAAGATGCTCTACCCAGCACAGGATGCTTACTTAACATGTGAGTGGGTGAGGCAGGTGCGCTGACAGCAGATCACAGATCTCCTTTTGCACTAAGGGAATAGAGAATTTACCATTGGCTCAGTGGGAGAAGGTTCTAAGAGCATGGTTATATCATCTTGTCTGAGGTCATTGCTGTAAGTTACAGGCTGTAATTTTGGAACCTGTTGGTAAACTGCACAAGGCATCTCTAAGATTTTGGTGCTGCAAAAATAGGGTCCTTTCTTAAAGAGAAGAAGAAAATGTAAGGGCATAAACTACTTTCTTCTCCTGCCCCATGTGTTCTTCTGGCTTCTACGGTTCACAGGGATGTACCAGTATATTTCCACACCAATTTTATGATTAAAGCCTTAGAAATTATTTTCTGCAGTTACAGGATGCTCACCTGGGAGAAGAAACACCGCTTTTGAGAATACCCAAGCCGGCTTTTGCTCTCTCTCTCTGCTTTGCTGGGTGGCTTTTCATTTCAGAAGTGAAGCCTCCACTCCATGGCCCTTCAACCTGGACATCACACCAACACCCGCAACATGGTGGCACTGTGTGGGCTGAAAGATGGATGGGCAAAGGGTGACAGTACCAGGTGACTGTGGGGCAGAGGTACGCGATGTACAGAATAACACTTGTAGTTCCTGGTTAACCTGCCTGTATACACAGTGATAACTGGATTAATTCTGCCTCTCCATCAGCTGGTGGACTGACCTCCCTTCTCTTCATTTGAACCTGTTTTCAAAACCTCCGACCAAACAAGGAGCTTTCTCTGGCTGCAGATGCTACCTTCCTCCGGGTTCCTTCAGCCCGTCCATGCCAGGTCCATTCTGTTGATCAAGATCTGCCTCCTCTGTGGTGAAATACTTGCAAATAAGTCAGACCTTATTAATGAAAGGGAAGAGGAGGGCACTGAGGATGACTATCATCACATTGCTTACTGGTCAATTCCCAGCTGCTAGGCTGTGCCCAGGTTTTCACTCAACAGCTAAACCAGCCAAATTCATCATCCACAGCTGCGTCTATGTAATTTGTTTCGTATGTAGAAACACTGTGTGTCATGTGGGGAAAATGTTATCTCTTTCCACTGTCAGTAAATTTGGGAGGAACAAGAAAAGTGTTCTTACCTGAGAAATCTCTTGCTGTTTTCAGTAATTAAACCCCTTCTTTTCCCATAAAGGCTTACTTCCTCACCTTTCATGTGTGCCTGGGATGGGGAACACCCCTGTGCTCTGCAGTGGGTAATTATCGAGCCATGCTCAGCAAAAGTTTTGATGAGCGGCAATCAGATGGGAACAAGAAATGATTACAAATGACAGTATAGGCTAAATGAAGTAGTGATGAGAAGTCTTTAGAAATCCAAAACAAGAAAAGTGATCACTCAGTAAACATGTGACACAATTAATTAGTAAGCATTATGTTTATTTTACTTGCCTGTGCTGGTCTTCTAGATCTAAATATTTTCTTTAATTTTAAGTATTTTCTTTACTTGTATGACTTGACACATTTTCGTCCTCTGATGTGCTTTCTTATCGCAGCATTGCAGAGAACCACCTTTACTCTCCCCTGTACTCTTTCCCTCCTGCTTGCTTTTGCGTAATTTTAAAGACATATTTGTTATTTCTACTTAAAGCAGTTCTTCAATGTATTCAGACCATGTTTGACTCCGTGAACAGTTTCTTTTGCCTCTGTGATTTCAGAAAGCCTGAACTTGTAGCAGAATATCATATATATATTTGTAAAAATTCAGATGGGAAACTGCAGGGAGAAAGCTCTTTGAACTGTCGTGCTAATGTAATTTTATTTTTAAAGCACATTTAGAGACCTGACGTTCATCATTTTAATGCATTAGCTTTGCATTTGCTGATCTGGCCTTGGAAGCAAAGGAGTGGGTGGAAGCTGGCGTACATTTGGTGTCATAGCAGTTTTGTTTTGGAGTCCACAGATCTATAAGCCAGGTTTAGACCTGACTCCAGGACTACAAGCTCAGATGTGAAGAGTGTTGTGGATTCCAGCTCCCATTGCCAACTACCTGATTAAAAGAGCTGCCAGGTTCGGCTGAGATTGTATTCAAAGATGCGTGTGAACCTGTAGTGGGTGTAAAACAAGGTAGCCTTTAGTTGCCAACATCTACCACGTGATCAGTAACAGCAATGGGAAAGGAGTTAGGCACAGGCCAAAGAGTATTACTGTGATGCCTTTTGAGCATATTCTCAGCTACAAAGAGGATGTGGAAGTAAATGTTCGTTCTTCCTCTCTGTGCATGTCAAAGTTAGATCATGTTGCCAGTCATAATTCCTTTTCTTGGTTCCAAGGAGAGAGGAAAACCTCTGAACTTCAAAAGGAAGGAAAGCCTTACTTTTGAAAGGATGTGTGGTCCTTTTGAGGATGGAGACAGCCTTGGAAAAGCAAAAGGCTGAAGAACAGTGAAATTCTGCTCCCTTTTGGGTTCCTTGTGTCCTGACACTGCCATCTAGGTTGGGCTGTCAGAGCCAGCTGACAACACAAGGTTAAGAACTGCACAGCTTTGCTTGTGATTGTGATTGCTCTGTGGGTTGCTAAGGGTCCCGTGAAATGTTCTCAGAGTTGTCACAGAAGTATTATAGTAAGATCATCCATGCTGAAGACTATAAGGGTTTTTCTTTAATAATTATTAGTTTATGTTGTTTGTTTACCTTAATTCAAGTATTGGTTTTGGGTGTCTCCCATTTAACGTGCCCTTGGTAACACTTGTTTACTTAATGTTTGATTAAAAAAAATTAGTGTTCTAGATACACAATTTGAAAAGGAGTAAGGTGGCTAAAGCTGTGGACAGACCATGAAATTTCTGTTTTGAAAGAAGTCATGTGCCTGGGAGCTGATGTGAATTACTGTAGGTGTCTCATTGACCTCAAAACTCTAGGCTTTATGAGAGCTAACCTTCAAGGGCAAAAGTTAGGTGTCCTTGAAAAGTTTATTTGGAATTTTCAATTTAGGGACAGTAATTTTCAACAGTTTGGGACAATGAGAGAGCTGGGACTGTCTAGCCTAGAGAAGAGTAATCTCAGAGGGAATTTTAATGTATGTAAGTACCTGAAGGGGGCTGCAAATGGGAGCCAGGGTCTTTCCAGTGGTGCCTAGTGGGAGAACCAGAGGCAATGGGCACACACTGAAACACAGGAGGTTCCCTCTGAACATCAGGAAATACTTTCTTGCCGTAGGCGTGGTGGACCACTGCCACAGGTTAGCCAGAGAGGTTGTGGCGTCTCCATGCTTGAAGACATTTTGAATATTCAGGTTTTGAACCTGTCTGGATGTGGTTCTGGGCAACATGGTATAGGTGATTCCGCTTGAGCAGGGGTGCTGGACCAGATGATCTCCAGAGGTTTCTTCCAACCTCAACCATTCTGTGATGCTGTGATGCTGTTATCACACTTATATGGGAACTTATTAGCATTGTTATTCAGCTAGTCATTCTAGAGTGCTACAATGCTGCTTTTACCAATTATTCAGAAATCTATATCTAATTCTATTATATGTCTTAGTTTGAAACCATTCATATATCAGTGGCTTTCTGTCAAGAGAAATTTGTCCCCTTGTCTCCAGTAACTCCTGATCCTCCATGTAGCCTAAGAAACCAACCCAGTTTCTGCAACAATGCAAGAGAAAGCTAAGTGATAGCACTTTCATTGTCACCCACAGGTGCAGTTTGTAAACCACTATGACCTCTTGTCTTTTTTGTAGATGAGGGATAAATTTAGTTTGCAGTTGTAAGAGTAAATCTCCTTTCTGTCAGCCTTGTTATGTGGTAAGTTGCTTTATTTTGCCATATAAATTGTAGGTTGTTATTTTTGTAAATATAATCTGGCTTTTCCTTTTCTTAGATGTTACATTTCTGGGGGCAATGGGTTAGCAGGAAGACTTCAGTGAAGACATTCCTAATTCTGGGCTACTATATGTTTTCCCACATTGAGCTAGTCCAGGTGGGTTCACAGCTGGAGCCATGAGCACTGAGGTTGATGTGGGGCTCAGCAAGGCAAGGAGCTGAGGGACTGAACTCCCCACCAACCTACCCTGGAGAAAGACAAAAATGGGGTAGACCAGTGGAACCAAAAATACAACAGATTAAAAAATTTCCCTGACTACTAGGCATAGTCTGTCCATGTAGGCAGAAAGTCAGTAAAGAAATGTGCTGGACCAGTAGTTTGTACTGGTTGTTACTGCATGCAATGATTTCACGTGGTGCTTTTACACACAAAGGACTGTCTTTGCTGTTTTAACCCCATGCAACAGCACAACATATCTGTTTGTTCCTTGCAATAGTGGAATTACTATGCTACAGATTCCTAATGCTCTGCTTCAACTGCCGTCAGTCCTGTCTGATCCAAAGGGAAATGTCTGAGATCACATAGAGCGTAATAATGAGAGGAACAACTCATACGTCCTATTTCTTATCCACTGCCTTCAGTCAGTAGTATTTCTGTGTCCAGAAACCTTGAGGACAAGCATCCCACAGCAACTTTGAGTTAAGACAGCTGTCTGGTATTTTGCGGGTTAAACAGCCTCATCAGGAAGGGCTGCACTGCCTGGGAAGGGGTGCGGGTGGTGGGGGTTCTGGGCAGCTGCCAGTGCTCCTGGGGAGCCGTGCTGGAGGGCAGCAGGAATTTAACAAGGGGAAGGAATATAGCGCTTTAGTACAGATGCTTGTCAGGGAATCGAGTGAATTAAGCAAGCACACACGCACACAGGCTGAGGAGTGGGTTGAGAGACCCTTTGTTTATGGAGGGCTGCCTTCCTATCACACTGTAATTCACTCTGGCGCTGACTGCCCTGTGAAGGAGCAGCAGCTGCAATCATAACTGCTCTCTGAGCGAAAGGCGGGGGGGGGGGGTGGGGGGTGGGGGCAGCGTGCAAGCTGTCCTGGATTTCCATGTCCATTTTAACTGGATGGGTTTGGATATGCTTTTGGCTGTTGCACCAGCCGAGGGCAGGAGGAAATAAGGACTCCCCCGCAGCCTCTGCTCTTCCCTCCCTCATCACCTTCTGTTCTTCATAAGGAGTGGATGGGTATACAGTTTAGAAGAACTGAGCAGACAGCTCTTGCTCCTATAAATAATACGCTCATTAATATGTATAGCTTCAGCCAATAACCCCAAAGTGTGATTAGGGTGAGGAACAGGCCAAGAAGGAGAGTGTATGGTGTCTCACAGTGCTGTGCAAAATGCTTACGCTTCCTTGTGACCTTGGCTAGAGGTTTCTGGCTTTGGCTTCAGCAGAAACAGGATCTCGTTTTAAAGGTAAAAATATTTTCTTTCAAGTACTGTAAAGTTTCAAGCTTCAGAACTTGGTAGAAGGCCCTTCACCTGCTGTTCCATTTCTTTCCAGTGGTATGAGTTAAAAAAACAAGGGTAATTAAACTTATCATCAATGCTTTTTCTCTAATGAAGGCAAAGGAAAAAACCCTCATCTATCCAAAGTTGCTTTTCTGCTTGCTTTAAAAATAGATCTTGGCATATAATTATATATTGTATCTAGTCTGAGGGAAACTGAGGGAAACTGAGGGAAAGATAAGTGTAGAGTATCCCTGGATAAGTGTATTGTATCTTTTTACAGGATGAAGAACAACAGGAAAAAATGATCGTCTTTCCTTGGCAGTTCCATAACCTTCTTTTTTGAAGCAGCTGCTTCAAGGGAGTGGGACTATCACTGACACAATCAAATTGAAATCCATGTGAAGGATCTGGTCTCTCTCCCTCTCTCTTTCCTGACTTTATCTCTCCTTCCTCTTTCCCCTTCTCTTCCCTTCCTCTTCCCTCCCTCCCATCCTCCCACCTTTTCCTTCTCTTTTTATCTTTTCTTTTTTTTTTTTTTTCTCTCTCTCTTTCTCTTTGTTTGTCCTTTCTTTTCCTTTTCCTCTTAGGTGAATAATCCAGTTGGCTGGTAAGAAGTCTCACAGAGGGCTAATTCAAGGATAAAGGAATATTTATCCGATGTTTGGTCACAAGAGATTGTCTTTCACTTCATTTGAAATCATGAAACATAGTTAGCTTATACACCATAAATAATGTTATCTTTCAAAAAATCTATGAGAGAATGGCAGTATGCCTTTGCTGAGTGCAATTTAAAACCTCTTGTGTGAGCTGAACAAATTAAATAAAACTTCTGTGCCATCAAGGTTCAAAATCTACTAATGTGCCAGCATTTATTCCTCAGCTCTGTATTTAGCTTTCCAGGCAGACAAGGTCAGCCGTATCTGATTGATCCAGCTTCTGTGTTGCAGGAAGACCAGACGGTTGTTTCTGTAAGGAAGAGGGTGTTTTCATGTTTTCCTCGTACAGCAGAGCAGCTGATCTGGTCTCACTCCACCAGATGGCAAACTTTAACCAAGTAAAAAAAAATAAATCACAGTTTTGCAACTATCCATTTGCCTTAGGGGAGTTGGGGGAAGCGAGCTTGGCTCTTTGGTTGTTTTTGTTAATTTTTTTTTCTTTCTTTCTGTTTTAAGAAATGTTTTTACTGTAACAGGCTCACATCCAACTTCTGGCATGATTTGTAGTTTTTAGAAAAATAAATCAATACAACAGCATTTGCTGTCAGCTATTGGGTAACTGACAGGTGTCACAAAGGGAAGTGAAAAATGGGTTAGAATATATACAATCCACCCCAAATCTCACTGAAGGCAGATTCAGTGCTCCTAAACAAAAAACTAAGTATGGTGGTTCCAGCCAAAAATGAGAAAATGTTTCCAAACTGTCATTGCTGCAGACCCTGAGTTTTGGTTATTCAAAAAACACATTAAACCCTGCCTTTCATTCTTAGGAAGGGGCTGCTCTGCTATTTGTTTCTGCCATCACAACCTGCCCGCAATGCCTGGATGATACACAGAGAGGAGAACTGTGCTTGCTCTGTCCAAGCTACATTATCTGTTCAGTCAAGGGCAGTCGAGGGTTTCAGACATCCTGGGAGCTGAGTTGAAGCCTGCTTGTCCTGATGCAGCAGACTTTAACTTCTCCATTAAAGTTAAAGGTGATAATTTTCACTCTCATTTTATGGACCGGCTGTCTCAGCTTCACAGGGAAAGAAGCTGTGGCACCGGGAGGTGGCTTGGCTTGGCAGAGGTAACTCAGCCACGGAGCGTTACAGCAATGTATGAGGAGCAAGTGTCCCTAGTCCGAGCCTAGTGATCTGCCCCTGGGGATCTGGAGATAATCTGCACTGTCTCCAGCAGGAGGAAAGAAATGCTGTGGGGAGTCTGCAGCCATAACATTAGGAAGCCTTGTATGTAAAAGCCCAGCTGCCAGTTCCTTCTCTACTTTTTGCATTTTTTCTTAGCATTTCCCTACTCCTGAGACCACTGGTCCACCTCCACTTGGTAATTAGGCTCCAGATGAGTTGCACAGTGGGATCCTTGGCAGCCCTGGGGGTTGCTTTGCAGGGTTTGGCACAGCAGCCCCCAGGGCTGCCAAGTTTTCTGCAAAGCAGAAAAGTGGTACCTGGTTGTTCAAGAGGAGAAGAGAAATGATTAGCGTGTTACTCTTCTGTTATAAGCATCTTCATAAGTTTGGAAATAGCTTCACCTGTGTCTTTACTCAGATATAAGCTTCTAAATGCCAAATCAATGCCATAGACATTTGTGAAATTATACCAGATGAGCCTGGGGGAAATCTGTGCAACAAACACAATTATATGGCGGTTTGTAAGTAGACAAAATTTGCGAGACCTGGTTCTGAGGCTTAAAAATAAATACATATATTTTAGCTATTTTTGCCTTTCCTCGTTCATGTTTTTAATTTTTTCTCAGCATCAAGGGAGCTTGGAAACCTTTGTTTTTCCCAAAATGCAAATTTATTCTACTGTTATCACATGACTCCTAGAACTGAAGCTTTGCAAAAGGCTCAAGAGTGGTAATATTATGAAGTTTGAAGGACTGCAGCAGTGCAGACTGCAGTAAAGTGGAGCAGCTAAGGAACACAAGTGTCAGGCTGTGGGCATCTGCCTCTGTAGTCATGCCTTGAGGATGTACCTTGCACTTCATTTCTCTCAGGGAAAGTATTATGGGCTTTGGAGTTTCATACTGTGGTTGGAGTTTGTTTATGTGTTTGCCTTTTCTCTTTTCTTTTCTTTTCTTTTCTTTTCTTTTCTTTTCTTTTCTTTTCTTTTCTTTTCTTTTCTTTTCTTTTCTCTTTTTTCTTTTCTTTTCTTTTCTCTTTTTTCTTTTCTTTTCTTTTCTTTTCTTTTCTTTTCTTTTCTTTTCTTCTCTTCTCTTCTCTTCTCTTCTCTTCTCTTCTCTTTTCTTTTCTTTTCTTTTCTTTTCTTTTCTTTTCTTTTCTTTTCTTTTCTTTTCTTTTCTTTTCTTTTCTTTTCTTTTCTTTTCTTTTCTTTTCTTTTCTTTTCTTTTTTCCCTTTTGGATAAAGTGCTGCAAAATCCTGCAGTGTCTCTGCCAGAGCTCCAGGCATGTCTGGGGAAGTGGTGAGCACCCTCCGTGACTCCAGCATCCCTGTCTCACACACTGCTTCTCTCTGGAAATAAGCAATATCCCTCCAAAGCCACGCAGGTCTGACCAATCTCACCTTGCTTTGCTGCAGCTCATCTTACTATCCACATAGCCTTCTGAATTAAGTGAGCTTTTGAAAGTATACCCCCAAAGGTGACAGCAGCTGCTGTCAGAGAAGCCAGGCAGGGACTGCTCGGTGCCCCCTAAGGCAAAGTGTCCTCTGAGGGACACGGGAGCCTGGTGCCCTACCCAGGCTGTTCGCACTGGGGCAGTACCGTGCTAGCTTGGCATGTTCATCAGCGTAAGAACAGTAAGGTTAATTTCACCCCGAGCCTCACTTCTCTGCTGCTACTGAGAAATGGCACTGCAGTGGTATGGAGTCATGGGAAGATGTTTTTCTTTCTGCTCTTGCTCTGGGCTTTGACTGAATTTTGCTTTAGTTTCCCCAGTGTGAGTAAATTTAGACATCACTTGGTTTTGTGACAGAACACAAGGGATCAGACCAATCTGATGATTTTGACACAAGATGCACTAAATCCAGGCCAGGATTGCCCAGGTAGAGAAATATTTTTCCTTCATTTCATTGCACATAGTAAATTTTCATACTGTAATAAAGTGGAAGCCCACAAAAACTTCGGATGCATTAATGTTTTTAGAGCCATTTTACTTAATTTCAATTTTCCTATTGGTCTCATATGTGAAACTCTGCTGAGTCTGAATTTCCCCTTTATAATTCAATTGTTGATGCAGAAACCAAAATAAAATCTGATCCCTTTTCCATATTCATGATGGCTCTGCAGCTGACAAAACTAAATCATAATAAACCAAAGCAAATCAAACTTTTTTTTGCTCCTAAGAAAGTTCTGTAATAAAATTCCAACTAAAGGTAAAGGATTTCACATTCACATAATAACTTTTCAAGGGTAGGAATGGATTTTAAAGTCATGCATTCAATAAAAAAATACGCTTTCAGTTCCACTCTGAATGTTGCTTTACTCAATGGCATTTTTCAGTCTGTAGGGTTTGTTTAAGCACTAATCTATCACACACTGAGAGAGCTGAGATCACTGATCTAAGTCATTTGTGGAGAGGAGACAACCCTTCTACCTTAAATAAATCTGAGCCCTCGACTGAAAGAACTGTTTGCATCAGAAGTACTGGCTTGCAGGAGGTTGAAGCCAGATGAGCTGTTTGATTTCAGACATACAGAAACCATTAGGCATACGAAGATGTATCCAAAGATGTACCTGCATCAGGCTCAGGAAGATTCCAGTGCTGCAAACAGAAGTGTGATTGAGTTTTTGAGGGGACTGCTAGGGGTACTTGCCTTGTGCTCACTCTTCTTTGGGTTTCAGCTTGCAGCCATGCTAGTGGCAGGATGGTGAACTAGATGAACCTTTGGTCTAAAATGTATGGCTGCTCTCACTTTATTTATTTGCAAAGTTTTTCTATGCTGTTATCTATTGGCGTATTTTAAAGTCTTCTGTTATACTTACCAAGATAAAAAAACTTCTGCTACTGATGTAAGCTTCTACTGAATCCCCCTCAAATGTTGTGCTTTTTTGTTACTGCCTCTCTCTGCCACAGCAGAAATAAATCTGAATCTCCATCTCAGTGCCTGAAGAGACAGGAACATTTAATTTATAGCCATTTCCTTTTCTTTTCATGGTTTCCACTAAACAGGACATGCTGGGTCTCAACCTGCATTTGTATTTATGCTAAATTACAACCAGAACAATCAATACAAGTCCCAGCTCATACTGCCCACAGCTGAACAGCAGCAAAGCAAGCAAACTGCCAAGGAAATCTTTCCCACCCAGCCAGCTTGTTAATACACAGCAGCATTTAGCCATCTATTTATTTATCAGAGTGGTCTTGGAGTGCCTCCCAAGTGTTGTGGAGAAGAAAAGAGGAGCTTATCCTTGTGAGGCTGCCTTACAAAGCAGCCCCAGATAGCCACTGCCCAGGACAGGACAGGCAGAGAGGGTGTTGGGGTAGGATCTCCTCCCTGAGTGCCTGAAGAGATGCAGACAAGATTGCCCTTCACCCAGGAGTGCACCTGAAGTGTGACCTCCATTGGGGTGGTCACTGTGGACACTCCAGCCCCAAAAGCTGACTGTCTTCACCTGTGACTTTGGGTTCACCCTCTTTCCTCTCTCCTCTGCATTCCTCCCTTTCAGATTTTTCCCCCCTTCAGGTTTCCTTAAAACCCAGCTCATCTTCCTTCTTCCCCATGACCCTTTTTCTTTTCCCTTCTTGTTTGCATTCCTCTGTCCTTAACATTCCTTAATGGCTGCACCTTTACATTTTTCATATCATCACTTTCCTGGGATGAGGCCAACCTCACCAGTGTGTGCCGATGCACTGTGGTCTGTGTCTGGAGCTCTTAGATATGGTGCACTGCAATGCTGTGCCTGCACTGGTCTGCAGGAGGTTCAGGTGCACTTGAGCGAACTGTCCTCAGGGATTTGCAGATCTGCAAACAAATTAATCTGAAATCGATGTGGCTGCACTAGGGAAACCTTTTTAGTAGATCCCACAGTCTCCCTGGGCTGAGCTCACTACTGGGATACTGTGCAGATAAAAGCAAAATAAAAGCAACAGCATTCATTTCATTAACTGCCCTTGCGCTCAGGTCCTTGTTCAGAGCCTTGCAGTCCCTTCTAGTCATTGGGTTTTAATGTGAAAGCAGAACTTGGCCCTTCTTGATGCCAGTTTGGACTTATCCAAAATGCTACCTAGCCTTTCATGCTGCAAAGTGTTTTAAAGCCTGAGAGAAACTTCCTTGGGAAAACTACACACTTGTTTGTGTTCCTTGGCTTTCTGGTTTGGAAGTGTCTTTAAAGTGAGAGCTGCCCAGCCACATTTGATATGGCTTCCTATCTTCATCAAACCTCAGGCAACAGTCAGAGCAAACACTCTCTAGCTGACCGGCACTGCTGTGCACAGGAGGGCTGGGCCCCTTGCACATGCCTGGTTGATCTGCAGGAGAGGTGCACTGGCACAGCCTGGAGCTGTGCAAGTCCTGAGCAGGTCCTGAGCTTCCTGAGCACATGCAGATCCCTCTACCTGGGACATGCTCGGCATGCCACTTGTTTTGAGTTTCAACACATGCCATTGCTCAGAGAGCGCCCCACTGCCGTTTCCTTGGATCTTCAGATGCTGAAGCGGCAATTGCGGTCACCCTCAGTGCATGTGTGCTGCATGCCCTCCAACCTGCCAAATGAGTGGACCGTAAGTGACTGGCTGGAGGAACGATCTTAGTGCTGGAAGGCTGCTGAACCTGAGGGAGCTGCAGTGATGATTCCCAGCTCCTGAGTGCACCCCTCAGCCTGGCTGCCCGCCTGTCGAGGGGCTGCCTGTGTGGGTGTGGGCACCACCGCATCTCCGTGCAGCCCTCCGGGCACAGCACGAGTAGGGAGGTGTTTGCCTCTTTCGTCTCCAGACCCGTGCTGAGCTTAAACCAAGCAGAAGAACATCTCTGTAATCCTGCAGTCAGCAGCTGTATCCTGCAGAGCCGCAGCGACTGACTGAATTGACAGGATTAATGTGACTCCAGGGGTCTCCCTGCAGCTAATAAGGAGACGCTGGTCCTAATGAATGAAGCACAGCGGAGAGAACGGGTAGCTAAAGGCAGTCAATGTCCCCTTTATTGTAGTTACAGTGTTAGTGATTAAAACATAACTCAGTGGGATGCAGCTAGCTCTCAAGCTAATTCTTCAAGAGGAAACACCAGCCCGTGAAGCGTCAGCTTCAAACATTACTGAAATCACTGCTCAGGACTTTCATATTTTTCATCAAGGGTGGTGTTGTTATTAACACAGGTGTTGGGGGCTATGGCTTCAGCCCCCACCTGCTTCTCATGCAGCTTCAACTTGGAGGCTGTTCCATGGCTCAGAAACAAGAAGGTTCAACAGAAATGAGGCAAACTAATCATTTCCCCTCCATGAACCGATGTTTATAATCCTGGCTGTGTTTCCCCGTTATGTCTTCCCTGGTGCAGAGGACCTTTTTTCCCTGCTGTGATGAAATAAAATAAACCAAACCATTGTCGAAACAATTCAAAGTGCTCTGCTCCTTTGAGCAGAGGGATCAGCTCTACATCCTACTTTGAATTTTAGTTACTCAAACTGCTGAAGAAACAGGTGCAGGAAAAATGATAGCCTGGCTAATATAATTTTGTTAGATTCAAGAGCTGCGTTTGCTTTATCAGTAACACAACACAGTGTGCAATACGTTTTTCTGTCCTGGCAAATGCTTTACTTTAGAAGAATAAATCAAAATCTCTGTGTATCTCTAAGCTATTGGCTAGCACAGAAATGAGCTCTTCTATGAATATGCATGAAATATCATATAAAAGACACACAAAAATTAGCAGCTGTGAAGAATGGGCCCTTGGTCCCGGTTCAGTCACATGGGTAGATCAGAGAAGCTGGTAGAGCACAGCTTCTACGGAAGCACCAGCTTTGAGGTTCTTCTCTGCCTTAACGACACAAAGAATTTGTGGGTGTATTTCAGACACATTGTTAGTTGTTCTTCCTATCTGGTTGGGAGGCTAAACCAAGAGTCCCTCATAACACACCTTGACATAGTGTATAGGTAACCAGTCAGGGTCCTTGGTCAAAGGCAAAATAATAGCAGCTAAGTTTGCCACTGCATGCTCTGCTGCTCGAAGATCAATCTATAATGGGAAGGGTGGGAAAGTAAACTGGGATGATATTCTAACTGCTTTTCTTTACCAGCTTGACTATAAACAGTTGACTTCACTGCTAAACCTTTCATTCTCTGGTATTTTACAGCAATTTGCTGTGCCACTTTGCTTTCGCCGCCCAGAAAAGCAGGAGCCCTTGCAAGAATTGGGGCAGCAGTGCTCTGTGAAAAAGAAATCCAGCGTCCTGGGAGCTGCTAAAGAGTACACAACAACAAGCAACAGTCACAGGATATGTAGAATCAGTAAGACTTCTTCTTTTGCACAGAAAGGTGGTTTTTTTTTTTTCTTCCTTTTTTTTTTCTTTTTAAATTGTAGCTCCATATGGAGCTCTCTCAGCAGCTAATCTCCCATTCATCTTCCCCCCAAAATTGTAGAAGCCCATGAATTAATAAAAAATTTACATTTCCATTTCACTTTTGGAAAAGAGGAAAGTATGTGTTGGCCAAGAATGTGTTTTCAGCAGAGAAGAAAATGTTATTATCCATGCTGTCCTTGGCAAGACCTACTTTTCTCCTGTCTTGTATTTCTAGGGTTTCTTTTCCCCATTATCTTTGTTATGCTAATTAAGCCCTAACTTCCACTTTCTCTCTTTCCTTTTCTCCTATTTAATTAACATGGTGGATGTTGCCTTTTGTCTCATGGTTACAAAGAACAAGGCTCCTGTGAAAACTGACATTTTTTGAAAACCTTTTTAATTGACATGGCATGAATTCAAAGACTGTCAGCCAGTTCTAGTCATTTTGTCACATGAAAGTTGCTTTGGAGATTCTTCGCCCAACACACACTTAAAAAACTAGCTTTTTTGCTTAGGCAGCAACTGTTGTGCAAAGGAAAATAAAGAAATGAAAGACAATTTTTTTTTTCTGAATTTTGTAGTTCTGCTTAAGGTGTTGCACTCACACTTGGAGTCATTCTGATTTCCAATAAATGCCCTTCTCCTAAGGTCAAGAATAAGCCTCAGATACAGAGTTTGTCTTTGAAGTCTGATGCTGGATTCCTGTCCGTGGTGTGTTTCCATATCTTTTTTTTAACATGAGATGAAATCCTGCTCAGGATGTAGAGTCTGGAGTTTTTGCTCCTGCAGGCCAAAGGAGTTTCCTAATTACTAGGATGAGGAGATGCTGAGGTCAGCACCCTCCACTCCCATTGAAGCTGGGTCACTCATCATTGTGGGAAGCAGACACAGATTAGGGAGGACAGCAAGGAAATGACAGCCAGAGCCTAGTGCAGCAACAGGTAGCTCAGCCAGGAGGAAGGAGATGCTGATCACTTGCCCTGCTACTCTGTAGTTATGGCTCCTGTGTTTTCTGACCCAGCTGCTTTTCACTGAACTTAATTGATGCATTTCTGTGGCTTCACCTGTTTGTCTGAATCTGGTGTTACATACTCAAATGCTCCTACAGCTTGTCTGATATTTTCACTTTCTTCCTGGAGATCTCTGGGTGTGCATGTATTGCACACTGCATTGCTGGGGACCTGCGGGGCATGGAGTACATGTGGAGCATGGCCGTTACTCCGCAGAGTGCATTAACACTCGTTATTTAAATCTTCTAGGAAAGGTAACTTTGAGAAAATTGCAATAGGATGTTCAACAACAGCACACAGTAGGTGCTTTGTTTTTTACTCTAGCAATCACAGACAGCTCAAAACCTCATTTAGGCATCTTCCTTAATATCTGTACCTGTTGTACAGTGCTTGCTGCAGAGCTGAGTAGAACCAAACACAAGAGATGAAATGCTGCGTTGTGTTTCTCTCAACTTACGCTGCTAAAGCGGATGGGATCAGCCATGAGAGAGGTCCAGGCTGTACTTCCTCAAACTGAGCTATAGGCCATAGCTGCAGTGTTTGATGCTAAAGCGTCTGCTTTCAGGTGATGAAGTACAGTGTCTGCTAAAAGCACCAACAACTACCCCGGTCTGCATCATTCCCCCTTTCCAGAATTCAGGCTGGCAATACGTAGCAGCTTCGGGCAGATTGCCCAGGTTACATAGTGTTTGCTTTGCAAGGATTTGCAAAGAATCTGATCCTTGTACCTTGGGCAATTGTTTACCCAAACACAAAATTGAATGTGAAACCCTGTCATTACAAGCGAGTAGCGTTTATAAACCTCCTGGGTCTTGGCGTCAATGCCTATGTAATAGAATAGTAACAGAGAGTAATGCTAGGTCATGGCCTTAGTCCGTACTTCATTATCACAGTCACTCCCATTCTTAAAAAAGTCTAGCATCATGAAAACCTATAGTGACTTTTATCACAGAAAAAGCCATGGTTTTTTTCCAGTGCAGAGACCCTTTGTAGTCAGTCTAAGATCTGCTCCAGACTTGTTTTTTACTGCAGACATGCACATATAACTTGATTTGATTCACTAATAGTCATGCCAATGATAAAGTAGAAAGTACTTAATTACAGTGCCTGGAGCTGGGGAGTCCTGATTCAAAGCCCACCAAGGTCAAAGGATGCTTTAAATCTGAATGAAAGGAGTTTGAAGGACATCAAGGACTCCAAAGTAAGCTGTGACTAGTGAATGTATATACATCTTCCAAACCAGGAAAAATCACCTGTAAAAAAGTGTTTAAGGTTTGGAACTGTGCTTCTAATCAATTCTATTTTATGGTCTTCTCCTTCCTTGATACTATTCTATTATATTTGTTCTTTGATCTCATACATTACTACTTTTAATTTATTCAAAAGTGAGAGTAGGCATAAATGTTCTGCAGTGTGTATTGGTAGATTTCTTACACTTCTGAACTAAAACAAGTTACTTTTAGCATTTGAAAATTTAATTTCACATATATTTTAATAGAGTTACTTTGGCTTAGTGGAACACAACACATATTCACTTTCTGCTCTATTGTAAATTCTGTTTATGCTTTATCCAGATTAAGGTTTACATTTTTCATATTTCAATAATACAGTATGACCATACAGCAGATTAAAATGAGTCATAAACCCATTGTGCTTTGATCTTTTGAACACATGGCCAGGATGTGGGTTAGTGTGTATCAGTATAACCCCAGTGAAATCAGTGGGGCAAGAGCATTTTATAGAAATATTTTTTAGAAAATCTCAGAACTGTGAGATGTGATAAGGCTGGACATGGTTCTCAGTTGCCCCCTAGTTTCTGTAAGCATTTAAACTAGAGGAAAGTGGAATGCAGGATTTCTGCAGGATGCTGCTGTTTGGGCTGGGTAGCATGTTTGTTTTGTCTCAACTCACATTTAGGAGATTGGATGAACAAAAGGTGGCATTAAGTAGATTAATTTTGGCAACAAAACACTGTGATTCCAGTCAATTTCCCAAACTTTTCTCTAGCTTGTTGGTAAACAGGACAATCATACAAAAAATGCCACCTTATGGTTGTGGGCAGCCTTACTTTTGACCTTTGCATGCGGACCATGACCCATAACTAGGAGAAATAGGGGTGTGCAAAGCTGAGCGCTGTAATAGTGGAAAGATTGGTTTTATTCCAGACACTGGTGTGGCTCCCCAAAATGCTACAGTCATTCCCTATTGAACAGCTTTTGTAAAAATGGGACTGATCAGTGTTCCCTTTGCCCACCAAAGGAGCCATGGGAAGAAGAGCCTTCATGGTTTTCCATGTTAAAGGTCTCCTCTGTGTTTTCCCCAGGGAGATATTTAGCTTGGTTGTCTAAGCAAGAGGTCTCTGGTGAGCCTGACTGCTGTGAGCTCCTCAACATTTCTGCAGTACTGTCAATGCTCCTGACACTTATTGAATCATGCACTGTATTAAGTTATTGCTAATCAGAGGGATGTACAGAATTAACAAAATAATCCAAGTTTCTTTAAAAAAAGTGTGAATTCCCAATACCACAAAAGTAAGGATCCAAGAACACTGCACCCTGAACTCTCCCTTGAAGGTACGGAACACCTCCTTTAATGACAAATTAACAGAAATTATTTTGTGTTTTTTTACCTCTGTGTTATTAATTTCAGAGAAGTTCCTGCCTATTATTTAAGAAGCCTGAACTCCTGGTGATGGTCATTAAACAAGCTATAGACCCTTACCATAGCTTTAGCTAGTGTACTCTTCTGGGAGTGGAAGGAAGTGCTTGGTGAAGCTAAAGTTGCTAAATTTCCACTCAAAGAGATTTCTGTGTTCGCACAAGTTATCTGCATTTTCCAAGTGTTCCTGAAGTAGTTCCATTATCCTTGACACCTAAAACCTGAGTGATTGTATTATGTTTGAGTCCCGTAACTTACATCACGGCAGAGATACTATGAATTATCATCTATTATGGAAGAATTAAAGTTAGCTAATTTTTATATAAAAATAAAGTAAAATGTAGTCTCCATTTGGCTGCCACTATCTTTTAGATAGTCTTTTTTACAGGTATTTCGAAACTCTGCATATGGTTGTCACTGTTGTCCAGTTCCTTGAAGTGTCAAGGTATGTACTTGACATGAGCAAGGTAACAGTGCCACCAACTTCCACTTCAAGCCACTAACTTATGGTAGTTTTTTTTAGTGCTGCCAAGGCTGAGAAAAACTTCAGTGAGTTACAGTGAGTCTGGTATCAATGATGCTGTGTTTTTCAGAGGTGTGCATGTTTCTGTAGCTCTTTTTTGGAGACGGGAGAACAGGGAAGTTGTGCCCTGCTTGATTTCAGGAAAAGAGCATCTGATTGAGGACTAGACCTCATGCCATTTTGATATGTGTCACTGCAGCTGAGGCAATCTGGCTGTGGAGGTATCAGGGCTGCGAAATTAGATTCCACCTATTGATTGAGATTGTTCTGAGTGCCACCAGCAGCATTAGGATAAATGACTTCTCTGACACTGTGAAGAAAGGGAGTAGCACTGCTCTCAAATATTTAATAGCTATTGATGTTTTCCACTGTTCATATCATTGACTTACATGACAGATTGTCAAGAAGGAAGAAACATTTAAAAAGAGACGTTAGCCTCAGTGTAATGAACAGCTAACTAAGGACCGCAGAAGTCTTAGGCTATAACTTCCCACCTATTATCTGCTACAAGAAAGATATAAAAAGGTAGGGCAATATTGCAGTACAGCTTGACTGAGGCGTTGAAGTGTTTCTCTTCATATGAAATTTGAATCAAATTGTAAGGATTAATGTAGCTTCAGCTGTACTTAACCAAACCTCTGATGCTGTTTTATAAACCATTCTCAGATTACCTTCTCTGGGAGCTGTTCGTGTCTGGTGAGCAGTTTTGACTAAAATGAACTCATGCTCAGGTTTGTAATAAAAGCAAGAAAATTTTCTGTCTCAGTTTTATGTCACAATGCTTTTTAAACATACAAATATTGCACTGTGTCCTGGTACATGAGCTGTAAGAGCTAGGCCAGGCTGGAACATTTTAAGAGAGAAATGGAGTAGTATGAATAACAAAATAGGATAATTGCAGTCCAGTGAAATATGTTCCCTGTAAAATGAGAGCTTCATTCAGTCAGGCAAAGCAAACAGTGTCATCTTCATACAAAACACTGGTATCCAGTACAAATTGGTGGCAGAAAGCTGCATATCATTATGCTGTTCCCTGAACTAGACTTCTGCAGTGCAACTGCAATGCAGAAGCGTGTCCCTGGTGCAGCAAGCATGTGCTTACATCTGCTTCTGTGCAAGACAAGTCCTATGACATTTTTTTTCCTGCCAGGTCTTTTAACTTCCTTGAAATTTTAGGATGAGCATGTAGGAGTGGAGTGTTAGGAAAAGCTGTGTTATTCACACTTGCCTCTCCACAACATTAATCAACAGGAACTTCTTAAACATGCTTTCTGACGTTGTCCATTCATACAAGAAATGACAGACAGGCTTTGTCAATGAAAGGAAAAACAAAGACGTGTGAGGAAGCCTGTGCATGCAGGCAAGCCAGACTTACAATGCTGTATGGCTGGTGCATAGGGACTGGTACCTCTGGAGAGCAAATTTGGAAGTCTGTAGTGGAAGGGGAAAGAGGCCATCATGGGTGGCTACTTATTGACTCCAAATTCATCAGAAGCAGGAGCTATGAGAGTCTTGAACTAATATGGAGCTAACTTCCCCTGCTCAATTCAAAGCACCCTCATGCCCTGCTCTGCTTGTCATCACAACTGGTAGCAAAATAAGGCCTCTGGTGAGAGCAGAGATGAGAAAGAAGAAAGTATTGCTGCCTGACAGCCTTATTTGAGGGCTCAGGAAAGGTGTTTTTCACAACACTAGAAAAGAAAAGCTTTTGCACTACAAATAGTTAACCAAAAAGAAAAGCCCTGAAGTAGTTTGCACTTGTAGTAAGAAATCATATACATCAAATCTGGTATCATTGCACCATGCCTGGGTGGCACAACCTTATATTCAGTGAGTTTAGGCGTTCTTTCTCTCCTTCTCTGCTCCCTGCTGCAGAGCATCTCCACACTGTGTTTAGCCATACTGCTTGTCTTGGCACCAGGCTGAGGAGAACAGATGTTGCTGCTTCTGTCCTGAGCGAGTTAAGTAGTGGCTGGTTGATCATGCAGTGGCATTTCCCTTGAGAATTTCCAAAATTAGGTTCTGCTGGAATTTTTGTAAGGTACCATTTGCTAGTGCATTGAACTCTGGAAGGAAAAAGCAGACTTTTCCTCCACGCAGCCTGTTGCCTGCTGGGCTCTCTTGGAAAGCGGTCTTGATGCTTTTTATGGAGGGTGTGAAAATCTGGCTCTGTCCCCTGTGTTACTGATGAAAAAAGAGGATTTATTTCACATGCTTGGTTATTACACAGACTGTTTATAAATGCTGTGCTGATTCAGATGTTCTGGGTTAGGTAGCACGGGAAACCATTCCTCTGAGCCAGGCACAGCTCTTTTCTGCCTCCTCTGAACATGAAGAGCTGTGATGATGAGACCCCTTATTTAATTCTTGCTGGCCTGAGGCTGAAGCGTTAAACTGGTCTAAATGCAGGTCGAGTCTCAGAGCCTAAAGACAGCTTCAGAATGTGAATTGTTTGCTCAGGGAAAGCACTCACAGATTTCAGCCTATGGACTCCCCTTCAGATAGACTGGAATGGGAATTTGCATGAGTAGAAACAGCTGGATCAAGCTCTCTGTAAGTAATTAACACACAGGAGAGACAGTTGTGCTTGCACTTTATCAAGCTTCTTGGTAAGATTATGTACTCCAGATAATTAATCATTACATTTCCCTATACACATAATTACATCCACTTTCTTGCTCTCCCACCTCCACACATATAAACAATTCATATGCATGTATTTACAGAGTAATTACAGAGTGTGTATGCTGTGATTAAAGGCAATATAAACTGTGTTACCCTAATTACAAGAAAAAGAAAAAACAAAAAACAAATACCCCAAACAAATGAAAGCACAAGCCAGAAACCGCATAACTTCTTTAACTGGTTCCAAACCCTTTATTTTTGGAATATTAAAAAGAAAAGAAACTCAAATAATCTATACTATGTGCCTGGCACAAAAACTGAGAGTGCCAGTCAGCCCAGCAGGTCCCTTGGTTATAAATGATTTAATATACAGGACATAAGCCAGAAACAATGTTACTTGAGACAAGATGAAAGAAATGCTGCATCTCAAAGTTAGAGCTCATTCTGCACCATTTGGGCTCAGTTCTCTCCCACCAGATAAGAGAAGCTCCTGTAGGCATAGCTTCAGTGGAAAGTACCTGCATCCCACATGAGGTGAATGAGGGTATGTTTGCCTCTGAAATGCCTTGCTGGCTTTGTTTACATGAGGCGATCTGGTGCAACTCTACTCAAGCAACAGCACTGTGCCCTCCTACTTAAGCCTCCTATCACCCTGTGGTATTTTGACATGAGCTGTGTGTTTCCTGGGGCAGACTTCCCTCATACTTTCCTTCAGAGTTTTTTGGCTCAGTGCACAGAATATGGGCAGATGAGGCAATTCTGTGGGATGGGGAGGGTAGGATCAAACAGAGTAATTTTGCATTTTCTTCTGTTTTCCCCTTGTGATTCATCCTTTTGCCTGGGCTTTGTGAGGCAGCATAGTAAGAGTAGTCAACAAGGATAAGGTAGGTGACATTGAAAGAACACATGTCCTAGATTTATTTCATCTGACACCACGTTGTTTAGCAAGTTACCACTTCAGTTTTGCCAGCTAAATGTGAGTGGTGAGACCACACTTGCAACTTTGGGCTGACAAACACTGCTAAGAGATGACACTAGTTTTTAATTCTAAGAGTGGTCGTAGACTGAAGGTTGTTTGTAGTTTTTATTTATTACTGGTGCAACTGAGAGGGCCTGTACCTGTCTTGTGTACCTAAATGTCGGCCATAGAGTTCAACAGAAAGGGCTGTTACCTTTGTATCAGCAATACCAGGCAAGCTACTGTAAGATCTGCCAGAAGAGGACCTTAACACCAGCTTCAGGAGCAGATCGACTTGTTTTCTGCCACAAGTGGATCTCTAGGGTCCATTATCTCTGCAGACGTAAATGGTATTGTCCTCTGCTATTCATACTGGGACACCATGCTTATTGCATTGGGCAGTCTCTGGACACGTCTTTGTAGAAGTGGAGGTATAGTTTTGTGCTTTGAGATGCTTCCTTTGCTGATGTCTGGGAGGAATTTAGCGTGCTTAGTGGAAATCTTGATGCTGAGAAAAGAAATCAAGCGGGAAAAGAGAAGATGTGGGAGGTGGCAGGGGAGGAACAGAAGTACAAAATCCTAGGGACACCGAGAAAAAAGTATGGTATAGCAGGGGATCAGCAGGGAGGAGAGGGCAGACAGGGAAAAGGCAGGAATTAAGGTAAATTGAGATGTGCTGGTGGCACAGGAGTAGGGGTGGTCTTGAGTTGTTACAATGTGCTTATTGCCAAAGATTAGAAACAAACTCAGAGCCCCAGCATCCTGGTAGTGCCAAGCAAGCGGGAGCTAAACACCCCGGTGTCTTGTAGCGGTTGGCTGATGTGGGCGGCAGAGCCTGCTACACACACCCTCCTGTGTTATATCAATGTGAGTCTGTGCAGTAGCTCCCCAGACCCCCACCCTGCTTGTGACACTGCTAGGGATCTTAGTGGGAGCCTGTTGTATGACCATGGGATTAAATCCTACATTTTGTTCTTCCCAGAATAATTTGAGGATGGTGGCAGGAACTTGGGGCTGATGTCTGACCTTATTCTGGCATGTACTTTGTCTCTGCAGCCTTCCAAGTTAGTCAGATGTAAGTGTTACAATTGCCTGGCTGTTTAAGAAGACAAAATTATCTTCTCCCTGGCCACCTGCAATTCACAGCTGGGCTCGACCTTCCTGCAGACCACGCAGCTTTGAATCACCTCAGTGCCAACCCTAACCCTTCAGTGTCTGGCCTGAGTAAAAGTATCTTATTAATTAATACACAAGCTGTGAAATGGGATTGGTGCCAGGTGGCTTGAAATTCAGCAGCCTGTGAGGTGGAATGCTGCGCTGTGTAAGGCTGAACGTGTTGGTGTTGTTTGCCCCAGTGGTACAGAAAGAAATGGAGACTGTGTCCAATTGAAACTATGCCTGGGATGGAAACAGTCCTATTTGAGCCAGAGAGGTGATTTAAGCCAGTAGTGTGTCATTACCTGAAATGCCAGGAAACAAACATGCATTACAAAAAGCACTTGAGGATCTTTAATTATCGCAGCAGGTCAGGACCTCAGTTTTAAATCTCATCAGGAAAGCATTTGCCCTCTGACATCATGCTGAGTCACTGGCTCAGTAAAGAGCTTGGAGGAAAGAGAGAGTGTGTGATGTGTCAAATGACAGGACCTCTTCTTACAGAGATCCTTGGTCTAGAGGGAGATGGGGACCGTTCATGATTAGCAGTCTGCATTACTTGTCAGAAAATTCAGTGGTCAGGTAGGGTTGCTCATAGCATTTGTAATGCTTTCAGTGTTCAATAATCTCTTATTTGTTCGCCAAGATATGCTGTTCTGTATATCTTTCCTTTGCCAAGTATGGATTTATTTACAGTGCAGGTTTTTATTCAAAAAATACTATAAAGTTCTTTGCGTCCCTCAGCACATATGCAAAGTTGCCTGTGCTTGCATACCAGTACCTTGTACAACACAAGTTACAATTACCTTGTAATGGGTAAATAAAAAAGGAAGCAAGGTCACCTACAAGCTTGCCACAATACCAGGAGTGAACAATGTGCAGAATTTATGTTGCAGGGTCTTTGCTGAGGTGGTGTGATCTTTAGCCATATGGGTTAAAGTGTGGCAAAGGCCGGGGCTTTTTAGATCAAATTCAACATGAGCCTTGCTGAAGGAGTAGAGCAGGTTCAAGGTTAAAAGACTCGATATGCAAAGAGAGCCAGGGCCCCAGGTGTCAGCCTGGACAGAGAGACAACTTGTGCTAACAGTTATCCTCATGGTCTAAATTACACATGCATTTCACACAACGGCATATATTAACCAGGAATTATGTCAGCTGCAGACAAAGCAATTAGGCTAATTTTCTCACTGTGTATGGCATATCAGCAGCTGGCAAACTATTTGCAGGAGTGCTCCTAGAAGTGCTAACATTAGCCAAATTATTGTCATGGATAATCAAAGATCAGTTTCCTCACATTGCCAGTGAAATGAGCAGTTCAGTTAGGCTTTAGGATGGAGAATTTCACTACAGCAAGAAACCATTTTCTTCTTACAAGGATACGGTGATGAAATAGTTTTCATCTGATTGGGGAAGTACTTCCTTACTAGTGTTAACTCTAGTATCTAGAAATAATTGCTAGAATTAATTTCTCCATTAGCAGTTGTCTAATCCCCTCATTTCTTCTGCAAAACACAATTTATTCACAGTTTTTTCACCTAAACTGTATGACCAATGTTCTGAATTAAAAATGCTGCCCTATTACTCTACCAGCTGAAAAGTTCATGGCACATGTAAGACTGATGCCAGTGGATTGCGGGCAAAAATATCCCTTTCTTTGTCTTCTTTCTGAGATTTTCAGTCCACAGAGATAAGTTCCCATATGACAAATGGCTCTTGGTTCAGCCTGATCAAAACAAAATGTAGAGAAAGCGAAAAGACCACTGTGGGAATCATGAGCACGAAGAATGCCTGCTCTGTGTGTGCTGTGTGTGTTATGCTGTTCCATTTGAAAAGCACTACTGTGGAAAAGAGAAAGTTTGTGGTTTTAGTAGCGTACACAAGTCTTGGTCAACAAATTCTGAATATTTGGGGTAAGTGGGCACCTTTACCGGTAGTAACTGTGGTGCAAATTTTAAACTCTGGGAAAAATTAGTTGGAGTCCTTTGAAAACATTGTTTGCAGATACCAGAAGCTTTTGCAGAGCCTCCTGTGAGCAAATGGCTGTGGTTTGTTTCAGCATTACACATACTTTTCCAGAGACTGCTGGAAGCAGGGGTAGGGACAGAAGGGCAGGGAAGAGCAATGTGGGGCACAGCTGGGAAGGTGGTGAGTAGCAGTGAGTCACAGGAGCATGCAGCAGAGAGACAGCTTCATCCTGCTCTGAGAAACCATTCAGAAATGTTTTTTGGGGTTTGTCTTCATTTTAGGCCTTCCTTATTAGGCTTGTAATGTCCAGTGCTGTGACCATGACTCGTCCAAGCAGCCAACAGTTCTCACCTGGTGCTATGTCTTTATTGGTAAAGAAAATCACAGACCTGGGCACTCAAAATGCAGAATAAGCAGGCTGAGCTCTTTGGTGGCTGTTTAATGGCATAACGTTTCATGTGTTTCAGGTGGTGGCTTGCCAGCTGCCTTGCCACCTCCTGTCCCATGTTGCCTGACACTGACCCCTCTGGGCTCTCAGTAGATGGTGGGGTGCCGTGCGATGAGGCACTGTGAGCCTCAGCCAGGCAAGGTGCGTGGTGCAGAGAGCACCCATGGGAGAAGGCTGCATAAATTACTGCTTTAAAGCCAGGCAGGGAGAGATCATAAAACACAACCTCAGAAAACTTAAGGTTGTGTCTGCAAGGGCAAGATAACGTTGATAGAATGGGATTTTCTGGTTGTTTCAAAGGACTTATCCAGGAATTTACACGCTGGGCCAAGCTCATCTCTGTCATAGTGCCATTGATCTCAGTGCTGCTGTTATATGATAATGGTTGCTTGGGCTCCTTGAAATGGATTTGGGGAGGAAAATAAAAATGCCACCATGTCCACCAAGTATACATTCAACTGCAACACTGTATTAAAAAACATCTGTTTGTCATCCTAGCCCTTAGTTTTCTCATGGCTTTTATGATATTCAAAGGACTTTTTACAGGTATTGATTAATCACAGAGGGAATCCGTAAGGCAGATGCTTTGAGTAATTGTCACCTCTGCTTCAGAGGCTGGGAAATTGAAACCAGGGGGTTTTGGCCACACAAGAAGCTGAATTTGCCACTTTGAAAGGCTGGCTATCCACCCTGGCCTCAGACCTCTTGATCATACCTCTGTCAAATAAAGTATTGCCTTACATTCTGCTCCTCGCTCCCCTAGCAAGTATTTCTTTTGAATTAATGGCTGATCGTGTAGGATCCTGAACTCAATATCAATCTATTTTTAATACAAGAAGCCCTGACTGGAGGTAGCCCAGAGTAACTGGCTAAAGTTAGCTGAACCAGATTGCATCCTTCCTTCTCTGTTTACAAGGAGAAGGGGTGTGGGAGAGCACATACGCAATCAAACAGAAATTGATGGATTTTATTTGGAATGCCATTTAAAATTATCATCTGCCAGCACTTTCTTTAGTGGATATGAAATAAAACTGGCTGTACAAAGGTGTGAAATATGCACAGAATGATCTATCTCTACTGAATTGTGCAAGCAGTTTTGTTGTGATATGTAATGAGAAACACACTGAAGTTCATGTGGGATCTGGTAAAGAACTGGAGAAAAATTTGCAGGCAGCTGGCTTTTGCTGAGAAACAGTTTTGCAATGACCTAAACGAAGTCAAATTCTTTTATGTGGATGAAGTTAGGGAGAAGGTGAAAAAAAAAAAGGAAAAGGAGTAAAAAATCAGTGTTCAGACTTGCCATTTCAGAAGGCTTGCTGGCTTTGAAACATAGCTGGATTTTATTTAGAAGAGGAAAAATCAGTCAAAATGCATCATCTATGGAATTTTGATGGTTTCCTGGGGAACTGCTACTTAGCTGTTAGCCTTCCTGGTAAAAGCAGATTGACAGACATGAGGTCACTTCACTTCGAAAGCTTTGATGTTACAGAATAGCTGACTTGAGGATGCCAAGGGGTATCTTCCAAGCAGAACTTTTAGGTAGTAACACACCTGTAAGTTTTGCCAAAAAAGGAAAGTTAGTGCTCCTGCCCCAGGGAATGGCGGTTCTAGGGTAGGTGGTGTTAAATATTATGTTTCTTAAACTGAGGCACCTTACAAATACTTATAATTTCATCCTGCCCCTAAATTAATGCTCAGAGGCAGCCCATGCAAATCTTTCCTCTGACTTCCCTTTGCAAGACTCAGTCAGATATGTAGTTAGCATTTGGCAAGACTGAGAGGTCTTCTGCAGCATGCATACTACATTGAGTACATCATGTGTTTTCTGAGGATCCAAGCTAATTATGGCACTGCAGAATTACTTGAGATGAATTTTAAGGACATATTTAAATTTTAAAATAATTGGGGTAAATCCTGAGTGGTCTGATAATGGTGGAGAGATCTCTTTTTAAAAGGCTGATTAAAAGCAGCACTTCTCTATAATCCATACAAAACTTTGAAGTCAGAAGTAGTATAAGCCTAGGTATAAGCACAAGTAATCCTATAAGTGTCTTCCAGTTTTATAACCCACAGTAGTCTGTGAGGTTTCGACCATATTTACAGAAACTGCATAAATTTGTTGGCTGGATATTGTACAGCTAAACGTATTTAGAAGTTGGCAGTGTAATGCATTCATTCATTCAGATATGGTGATGAGATCTGTGGATTTAATAATCACATTCCTGGCAATCACAATTATAAAAGTTATGCTCAGAGATAATCATGTGAGGCAGAAATAATTCCCTGTTGTTAACTGAGTTTCAACTAGCTCTGTATTATTAAAGTTGAAAAATAATAATTAAATGCCTTTCCCTAAAATTCATTTCTCTGAATACTTTTTCTTTTTTCTCCCCCTTTTTCTTCTCTTTTTGGGAAGTACTAAATGAAACATATTAATAAATGCAGAAATAGGATTTTTATTAAGGGCATTAGGAATGGAGAATATAGTTGAATGCAGTACCAGAGCAACACCAATGACAAAGTATAATCTCAGTATAAAGAGGTCCATTTATTTTGGAATGAATGATGTGGGGGAAAGAAAAAAAAAAAAAGAAAAAGAAAAAGACTTTTCCTTCAGGAAAAAACCTCTTAATAATGTTAAAAGGCCATGAATTAAAATGACCTTTCAGATTATGAAATGGAAGAAATTACGCAGAGAGCTGCTTAAAAAAGGTGATGAGGATATCTTGGTAAAAATGAATTAAAGGTGGCTTTTTCTTTGGTGCCCATCCTGCTGTTTCACAACACAGAGTAAAAGATATGTAGATCTTCAAAAACTGTAATGGGCATTTGAACCAAAGCACACACTTTAGCTTTCTTCCAAGGGTCTGGTAAGTTAAAGAGTCACTATGAAGTAAATATAATCTCTCAACTTTTGCAGACCTGATGTTTGGTTCATACAGGGTCTCACAAAGAGCTAGTGCCAGAGTCAGCTCACTGCAAACATTTGAAGGCAATTCAGAAGGTGTAAATGTGCAGCATTTTAAAATAACCTTTCAGCGTGGTTGGGCAGCCTCTGATAATCCACTCCTCTTCAGGGCACTGCCACTCACATACTTCACTTGACATTGTGTGAATTCTTGATGCTGAAATTTCAGTGGGGAGAGACGTTAGTGAACTACCACGCCAGGGCCGCAGCAAGACAGAGATGGATGAAGAAGCCCTGTATCTCCTGGAGCCCACAAGATGCTTCTGAGGGACCTCTTGCCTTCTGAATGTGCCCCCTCCTCACAATGTCTCTTGTTTCTTGTTCTCTGCCATCCATCTTACTAATCAAATCTGCTTCCGTGATTCCCCCTGCCCCCACCCACCCCAGCGTCCAAGCAGAGACCGCACTTGTAAGCCTGAAATGCCAAGATTAAGAAAAAATGCTGAGACTCTCAGAACCCCTCCTTAACGCAACATCCCCTGCTATCACAACCAACAGAAATCCCATACCAGCATAGAAACCTCTGCCTTCCTCAGATATCCATTTTGTTCTTTCTGCTGGGACTCATTTCAGAATCCAACACAAGTTTAAAGAACAGAAGAAGTGGAAAAATACTTTTTTCACTGTTCTGTCTCAGGAACACACTGCAACAATTTTAATCCAAACTGCCCCAGTTTTGAAAGGATCTTTCTCTCCATGTTCCTTCTCCAACACCTGATCTTTGGTCCCAGATGGAAACCAGCACTGTGCTCAGTGCCTGGTTGCTCAGTGACCCACGCAAAATCTGTACACTGGTTTTCTTTCTCTTGTACATTTGACCATGAACAAGAGAACCAGGCAATTAGAAGATGGATCTCATTCATAGGCAAGATTTTTCTAAAAGCAACCTTTTTTCTGTACATCTTTCAGGACCGGGAAATAAACAATTTACATCACCAAATCTCCAACTACTGGTCAAAGAATGCAGGAGAGTGGGAGCCTAGCTGCAAAACAGGGCTAGTATGTGACAAAGAGAAGCCGTAAAAAAATACTGACTCAGTGAGCTTCTTGTTGTCCTCAGCTCCACAGGTCTAACTCAGTTTCCATGGAACAACAAGATCACAAAACTGGGAGGACAGTTAAAGCCCTACTTTCTCTTTCTAGAGGGACAACTGACTGATAAATGGCTCCCGATTTTGCCCGTGTCTGCCCTGATTTTTAAAAAAGCCTTGTACCAGGGATAGCTACTGAGGCAGGGAAGCTAATTCAGTCTAACTAATGACTTAAATTGGTTTGAGGCAAAAAAACCCCAAAACAGGTGATGAAATCAAATGATAGTATATAACTTGCTATTTTTCTTCAGAGTGGCTTTGACCTGTCGCTTTCTTTCTTCTTTAAGGACTTCATCTGAGGGGGAATACCAGCTGACATAGGCTACCTGCCGCAGATGAAGATTAAATTTGTATTGGCATATACTGGGCAGAAGGCCTGTGGCCTGAGCGTCAGAGGCTTCCTATTGACCCCAGTGCTGGCATCAAACTCTTCTGCAGTTTGAGAAGCGTCATAACATGGCACTCACGAATGAAAGGGAGGGAGGGCTGTTTTATGGTGGTTGGTAATCCCACACCTACAGGCTAGTGGTGCTCTGCTTCTCTCTTCTGGGCTGCCTTGGCTCCTTAGTCGCAGGAAATGCTTGCAGTGTGGAACAGGCCAGTTATTTTCTCACCAAATAACTCCAAGGGAGCCAACAAAGGGGGTGCAGACCTTCATCCTGATCAGGTGGTGTGTGCTGGTGGGGAACGGAGCCCACCTCACGTGCACCTCTCTGCACGACGTGACTTTTCTCGCAGCGCTGCTGGCTCTGCCACTTGCAGGGACCCTCCCAGCTCTTGTAGTACAGTAAAAGAGAGTTTCCAAGTGTAAGTAGTAGAACTTTGCTCATTTTGTTTAAAATAGAAAGCGCTCACACAATACCTCAGATAAGAATGCAGTGATACAGGGCCAGGGTGGCAGAGGGGCAGCAACCTGTAGGCACACTTGTAGCCAGGAGATGATGCATGTTCACAGCCTCAAACCATGCTGAACCGCTGTGCCTCTGTCAAGCCAGCTGCAAGAAATGCTATGCTCCAGTAGGACCTGAGAATTAAAGGATCATCTGCAATGCAGATCAGATTGTCTTTCAGAGAACAGAAGAAGTCATAAAGTAGGAGCAGATGCAGGGTCTGGTGGTCAAAAGGGCTCTGCTGTGGTCTGGATGTGAGAAACAGGACTCTCACCTGAATTAATTCACTAAGCAGATTTATCATAATTATTTTTCCCCTATTTTATTAAAAAGGGCAATGAAGCAAAACACTGCCAAAATGCATTCTATTACCAGAACATTGTCACAGCATTGCCTTATAATGAGAATCAACATCTGAGCCAAAGCACTATGCTTTTCTTCAATAATACATTACCATCCATACTTCTCCCTGCAGAGAAGCTGCATCTTCATGATCTCATGACAAAGGAGGTAGTCTGGCACAGAAACAGTGTCCTCCTCGCTCTGAATCACACAGACCTTTTAACCAACAGAAAAAAAATTATCTAGATTACTTTGTTTTTGTTCTTTTTAGATATGGGGCACAGCTGTGTAGATTGTAGGCAACAACTGCCTGCTCTGATGTGGCATCCTGCACAGCAAGAAAACTAAACATTGTCACTTCTCCCCTTCATTTTGAGCATTGGCTTGTGCATTGGGAGTGCCAACGTACATCTGCCTGGTCGTGAAACACCTACGGGATCATGATGCTGGTCTGACACCAGCACTGCAGAATGATTTGGACTAGCAATTTATGGTTGGTGCCTTTCACTACTGAATCCCTGAGCACTGCACACCTTTAAATTAAATCACATGGCTCAAGGTCTCCCAAAAATGAGCATGAGCTCTGGAGAGTGGTAAATTTTCAGTTTAGATGTTTTATTGTCACTATGGCTTTGATGCTGCTGTCTGGCAGAGCCTGAGTACCCCAACAGCGTGATGATGACTGTAGATTATGATGAGCCAGTTACTATCTAACAGGATAGTTATGGAGCAGGTGCCTTAGCGCTGCTGTCTGAAGGTGGGAGGGAAGGTGGAGAATGAGGTGATGTTTTGGGGTGACAGGCCCAGCACCCATTTAGTTCCCAGAAGAAGTCTACAGGTGAATTTGGCACTCAACAGTATAAAAAGAAGATGATTCCTTGTCAAAGAGCTGTTCCAAGGAAGAAAAAAAAGGAATTTTTCTCCCTGTGCTTTACATTTGCAAATTTTCCAGACATGTTTCAGATTATACAAGACCCAGCAACAGTGCAGCCTTGATTGTTGTGAGAAACAGAAAGGGCCAGACCATGACAAAGGGGGAAATCTTTTTTTATTACTTCTGCCACAAACAGTTTGCCAGCATTTCCAGATGAATGTGATGACCAAATTTCTAAGATCAGCCTAGTTGTGTTTTCTTGCATATCAGTTCTGGTTTTTATTTAAATTGAAATAACATTTTAATTGGGATATTTGACACTTCCTCATAAGCATCAACAAATCTTATTTATAACTTGCATGTTATATATTTTTAATTAGGTTTTTACTTATCTGACCCACTTTTCAGCATTACTCTGCAGTAGTAGCTAGGTCTAACAAAGAGCATGATAACAACATAGAAATACTGTGAGGTGAATATAGGTATTCTTACATTAGCTTAGGCCTGAGTGAAAAACCTACAGGACACCCTGCACAAATTACATTTTTAAGTGCACTTTGGCACATTTGAGAAATTTGAGCAAGCTTTGCAATTCACTCACGTTGTGCCAAACTCTGAGCTGTAGCTTATAGTCTAAAAATGAAAGGTAAAAAAATGATCTGAATCACTAGACAATTAGATGTATTCAAGTCTGCACTGTAAGAACCAATCCCCCAAAGTATTAATGACCTATTTTCCAAAGAAATCAGCGGAAGTGAAGTACCTACATACCACTGAGGTTCTGGGTATTAGATTTTGTCTTGTTGTGGTATTCACACAGGTGTGGAACATCAGAGGAATAGGCTGATATTGTACTAATTTTTTTTGCAGCACAAATAACAACAGAAGAAAAAATTATTCTTGACCCATCCTGGCATCCCAGGTCAAGGGTTGGAAACCAATGGCAAAAGTATTTGTGCCAAGTACAAAACAAGTTCAGCTCCTGGCAAAGTATATGAGAGATTGCAACTTTCAGTTGATATTTCAAACAAATAGATAAATAAATAGTGATGATAAAAGTCCCATCACATCCACTGATTCCCTCCTCTCTCCACTTTTTTGGAATCAGGCTATTTAACAAAGTGCTTGCTATAATTAGAAGAATATCACATAAATATATGTGTGTGTATATTATATATATATAAATCGTTGTTGTGTTCTCTCTCAGACTTGTCTCCATAATTTTCTTTGTAGGCAGAATGTGTGGCAGTCACAGGAGGCAGCTGAAAGGTGGCTGGGTTGCATGCCCAGCTTGAACACTTATTTGTTTGGTGTAGCTGCAGTATGGCTGTGTGATGGCACACCCCTCCCCAGCGGATGCTCCCCTGGGTGTGAGCTGAGAGCACCCCGCGATGCACCAGGGTGTGGGAGCTGGGGAAGGGGACTTGGGTAGCTGTAACATCTCTCACTCCTGTTCTAGCAGCAGGGAAAGAGCCTTGAAATGGGAATGGCTCTTTGCATCACCTCTACAGCTCCTCCACTCCCAAAGCAGGCTCCAGAGGTACTTTTTACCAGAAGAGTAAAGTGACCCCACTAGTGAGCAGGAAAAGAAGGGTCACTGGATGAAGAGCTACCTGTAACGATGCTCCTTTGCATGGGGATTGTCAGCCTGGAAAGGTCCAACAAAAGCCCTTTACTGCTCTTAGGTTTTTACTTGGCAGGAGGCTGTGGAGGATGCTAAGCAATCATTATTGCACTTATATGCAACCCAAATGTGGAATATTCAGAGCACTGCCTGTGACGCCAGGTGTTCACAGCTCTTCTCTTTACTTTTCAGTAAGGGTTTCCCAAGCTGTAAAACTGTTAATGGACTTCACTCACTTGGATTTTGGGGGTCTCTGCTGTGCCTAAATCCTGCTAAGGCATCTGGACAACAGAAGTGTCTTGAGGCCAGCAAATACCTCCCCAGTGCTTGCAGTGAGAGAAAAAAGGATTTTAAAAAAAAAGTGAAGTAACTGTCTTCAAATCCAAAATCCTTTGTTCATTGAAGAATCTGAGATTCTGTGAGATTAAAAAGACTTATTTTATAAAAGAGTAAAAAAAAAAAAAAAAGCCCTCTAGAAAACTGGGGGCACTAACCCTAAGCAACAGGAATGGAGAGCTTAGCTTCTTCGTTTCCCCCTTGTGTAGGATTTGCTTTGTGCAGAGCAGTGTGGATGCTGTTTTGACACCATTTCTGTACTCATGGGACTTAAGTAGAGGCAACCTTCCACCCATCACATTGATTCTGCTGAGCTGTGGATGCCTGCCTTCTCTTTAGACCTTGAGAAATCCTAAAATGGAGGTGGGCTGGGGACGTTGAACTTGTTTCCATAGAAGAGACCCCATGGCGAACAAGCATGTTTACTACTGTGTTTGGCTGAGTGTCGGATTTGTGTCGGCTTCAAAAGCAGTTTCTGCTGGAATGGACTGTCCAGCTGGTAGGAAAGGCAGTGGGAGGGTGTGGGTGTGAGTGATTTGTTCTGCATTTATAATTAGTCCTTTAGCTTAACAAAATTTCCGTTGTTAGTTAAGCCTGTGAATCTGTTTGTGACAGGAAGTGATAGCCATTCCTGCTTCACAAGGGGCAAGCACTGTGGGAAGGTGATGGTGTCCAGTCATGAAACTACTGAAGCAAATTATTTAGTTTTCAAGTGTACCATTGCCTTTGATTTGAAAGCCAGTCTGTTCTTCCACAATTTTCTGTGCTTGTTGCGTTATTTATTCACACACACACACATACACACTCTCACTCACTCACTCACTCACTCACATGCATATGTATTTATAAATATATAGATATAAAATTGTAATTTTACATATATATACAATTCCTGACAACTTTGAAAACTCAGCCTGGTGTATGAAAGTCAAGCCTGGTGAAATGTGGTTCGCATTAAAATTTGTGTCCTCTCACAGGGTACCATATCAACAATAGGTAGAATACAGGTATAAAGCCAGGCCAAAGCAAAGGCTAAGACAGAGATTATCTAGCTTCCACAGGTTAAATTTATTTAACAACTAGAGTTTTTTATCAACATTATTGTACAGTCTTATGGAAATGTTTTTATATGAGAATATTTTGTGATTTCTTTATCTTGGATATTTTATGAGTGGAGACATTCTGCTCTTAGTAAATAAATGCATATCTGGGCAATTCAGAGCAGTTTTAGGCTATCAGAGGTATCTTAAGTGGAATAAAAAGCCTAGTATATAAGGCTGTTGGGAACGTCCAGTTGTGTGCTACAAAAATGTGCAGAATTCAAATCACCAGCTTTTATGAAAACTCCAGGGATTGTTATCACTTATACCATTGTAAGGAAGGATTAACTCTGTTGTAGCTGGTCAAATCTCATCAAGATAAAATGAATGTTTTGGGCTGGTAACTTTTACACAGACAAATAACAAAACTTGGTTTGCTTTGACTGTTATTGCTTACTTAGCTTCATCTCAGCTCAAAGTGCTCATTTTTGTGAAGACAAGAATGTATATTTTTCATGGTCCATAAACAAACAGCTTTACTGGGTGTGTACATTGATGTAAAAGAGATGTTGCTGTAGTTACATAACTCTGCTATACCTGATCAAGAACAGTATTTATTACAGCTGTGCCTGTAACAGATCTCATCCCTCTGATAGGTTATAATGAATGAGGTAGATTCATTCATTCAGATTTTGAGCCAGAAATTTTTCTTAGTGGAAAGGGGTGAAAACTATGTCCATGTGTTCCCATAGCGTCTTATCTCCTGCATGCTGCAGACACATTAATGGAATAGGAAAGGAGGTAGGAGAGAAGCAGACCCAGAAAGCTGGTTGGGAGAATTAAGCACATCTGGAAAAATTACCTGTTGTCCTTTTTCCTTTCCTCTTCTCCCCTTCAGTCCATACCAATGAAACGTTTATCTGCTGCCTGCAGTGAGTACTGTCAGCCAGAGAACTGTGGAAAAATCAGTAATTGCCTGCTTAAATTGTCTGAAGCCAGAGTTGTGGTGCAGTGCTGTCCCAGAGATTGTTTGGAGGCATTAAATAAAGGCGAAATACAAGAATAATATGCTTTCTTCTGCTTACAAGATTTAAAGTAGCTCAATACTCTAGCTTTCAGGAGCAGAAGTCAAACAAGCCAAGCTCAGTTTAGAAAGCTTGTTATTTTGGGTAAAGGGATTTAGTTATAATGTTACAGAGGTTGTGATGGTTTTGCTCTCTGATCCCTTAATCTTTTTCCAAAGGATGTTGGAATGAACTGCCTTTTAGAAAGAGTGCTCGCAGAATGCCGGAAACTTCAGCAAAGAGAGATTTCCTTTCAAAGATGCGGTATCTCAGTTTAGCAGAACAACAAATATGTTTACAGTAATGGGTACTGTGTTGAACATTAATGTCAGATTTAGAGTTCAGTTTTGATGCTTCTGTTATTCAGCTTGAACAATAGCTAGCAGCTCTGTGGGAGTTTTTTTGTTAGTTTGCTTTTGGTTTTGTTGTTTTTTATTTTTATTTTTATTTTATTTTATTTTTAAATTGCTGCTCTTGTCAGAAGCTCTTTTGCCTGGGATATTTTTAGCATCTTCTTCAGATAGGAGAGATCCTTGTCAACAGGAAGCCCATGGGTCCCCTCTGATTCCAGGCTTCTGAGCAGAAGAAGCCTGTTCTCACCCCCAGGAAAAGCTAAGGCTGATGTCCCTGCCGCAGTCAAGCAATTCTAGACAACATTAAATGAAACTCTGAATTGCCTTACCAAATCACTTTAATCTTTTTTGATCTTATTTGTTCCCAAGTTCATTCCCATGTCCCAGTTTGTACATGTGGCAAAAGCATGTTGAGGATTGGGGTCTCACCCAGGGGTCACTCTTTCCACACTTTCAGGAAATGGTGCAGAAGGTCTTCAAAGTGCTTGTGCAGATTTGCTAAGCAATGTGTCCTGTGAGCTCAGCCTGCCCCATTCTCTAGTGGTCCCTAATGGCCCTGATGGACTAGAAGTGCTCTCAGATGACATACAGATCACTATCTGTTAAATCTGATGCATAAGCAATATCTGACATATTTTATATTTTGCCTGTCACGCCCATGAAGGGTCATGGGGCAGCACGCAGCAGCAGTGCTATCTGACTCCGCTGCAGCACAGCTCCAGCCTTCAGCAAGAGTTCCTTTTTCCCTAGATATCTGAGTCCTGTTCCCAGAAACCTACCCTGAAACTCCAGCTGGAAAGTGTTAGAAAATCTCATGCTTTCTTGTTATTCACAATGCTTTTGGACAGACAGTTTTGGGAAAGAAAACTCAAGCAGTAAACCTCTGACCAAATGTGTCATTGGAACTGATACCATGCTTTTCAGCTGTGAAGGCAGTAAAACAGACTTTTATGCTGGCTTGTTGAGTTGTCTCTCAGAGGTCACATAACACACAGGACTGGACACAGTTTCCAAGGATATAGGTTTATTGATACAGTCAGTGTAGAGGTTAGGCTTTTGTTTTGGTACTGAAAAGGGCAGCTAGTCTTGATATCTGGCAACCAGATGTCAAGCTGAGTGAAAGGACTGTTTGCAAATAAAACTTTTTTTTTTCTTTGTGTGTGTGTGTGTGTGTGTGTGAGAGAGAGAGAAAGTCCATGACGACTGAGAGATGATGAATTAAGTCCACTTTTGGTTCTGCTGAGATCCTCTCGTTGCTCCTAGAGGTCTTGAAGGCATTTCAGTTTACAGAGAGCCAAAGCCATAGCTCTCAACACCTGGTGGAACACTTCATCACTGGAGAAAAAAGGTAAAATTCCTTCATGCACAGCCTCATAGAGCGAGGAAACCTGCAGAAGTTACGCTATGAGATACTAACTGTAATTTTCACTGTTTGGAAGCAGAGGTAGTATTCCCATTTTTCTCCAGAATAATTGCATCTCATTCCTGCCTATTTTATAGTTTAAACATGAAATAGTAGCAAAAAAACATCCCCAGAACTGACATTTCAATTGATCAAAAAACAACCAAAAAACCAGAACCATAAATCTGCAATTCAAACATCTTACTGTGATAGGAAATGTGATCGGCTGCATGCAAGAGTTGCATCTGCTGTGCTTTATCCCCACAGATAGTAAGCTGCCCACAGAGACCACACCTCCTCCCACTACTCCTCCTGTTCAAGTTGATGAAATGCTGTCCAAAACACAAAACTGTCACTGAAGTACTTTTTCAACATACCCTGTTACCCTGCTCATTGCCTCCTGGTTCAGGCTTTGCAGGGCGTTAGCATCAGTACCTTCAGTTGTTTAACTGGTGTGCTGACTGGCCAGAGCATCCCCAAGACAGCTGGCAGCACCACCACAGACCTCTGTGTGGTCTGATCCATCTCATCCCTGCAAGGGATGAAGATGAGAAAGGAATTAAAGAACTCCTGTCTGGGAAAGAAAACTGTTCTTGTTTCTAGGGGGTTTGTTTTCATTGGTTCTGAAAAATCTATTACTTCTCTCTTTTAAGTAATTCCTCTGCAGAGGTGCTATTTTAATAAAGCTCTGCAAAATGGCTGCAGCTAGAGGGAAAAGTATGTATGTGTAGGTGGCTTCAAAGGGATACGCTTTTATTATGAGCCTTCCCTACTCTCCCTCTGATTTAATTTTCTTTTGTGCTCTGGGTCACTCTTGGTTTGTTTCTAAACTTATTGTCTACCCCTCTTCCCCGGTGGAAAAGAGATGTAATGCAGCATCCAATTTATTTGGAAACCCGTTGTTTCCCAGCAAGTCTGAACACAAATATCCTGATACCTTATACTGGAGCCTGTTTGTGGAGAAAGGTGAATGCATCGCACCTGTGGGATGTAACCCTTCCCGTGTGGAGCATATTCCACAGACTGCAAGGTTCATTCTCCTCATCTAACTGCCTTTTTTGATAAAGTTAATATTTGTCTGTGGTGAGGATTGTGTTTATCTTTCAGAAGAGGCCCTTCTGTGCAGCCGTGAGTCAGACAACGAGTGACTGTGAAAGACATCTTCCTTGGCAGTTTGCGTGGAGCAGGGAGTGAACTGTGAATCTGGTATGTATTTGATCCGCTGTGTGTTGCACCTGGAGAGACTGATGGATCTTGGGTACCATGATCCCATGCTTTGCCTTCGTGGGTCAGCTCTCTGGGGCTGGCTGGCTGGCTTTGCCCATGTAACCACTGTGTGAGAGCCAGACATGCCAAAACAACTGGGGTGGCAGCAGAGGAAGAAGCAATGAAGTCTTCTTCTAAGGAATCCTCTAAGGAGGCTTCTTCTTGAAGTCCTCTTATAAGGAGGCTGTGTATCCATGTAGGATTGTGCTGGTGCCCTATTCTGAATATGGAGGGCCTGGAATAGTAGTGAATGTGGCAGGATTCAGCGTCCCTGATGGGATTACTTCTCCTCTCCCACCCTGCAAAGATCCTCACCAGGTTCATGGAGGTCTCTGTCTCAGGTCCCCTGGCATCCACGAGGCTATGGTCAATGTCTCCCTTGACTATAAAGCCATTGTCATTGGGACGGGTGTCAGCAGCCTTTATTGAATGGTTGGGAGTAGCGGGAGGGATCAGCTACAGGGAAGATTTGCATTCTGCTGAGCATTCCGAGTTGCGCATCTAGGAGAAATCAAAATGACAGCTTTTGCTCAGCCCACGTGGAGGGCTCTCAGCCATTTCTTTTGCTGCCTGCAGGGAGAAAGAGGCGGTAACATGAGCCAAAAAATCTGGTCTGGTTCTCCTGCTGCTCCCCCATTCTCCCTTAAGAGGATTTCACAGATAGTAGAAAAAAAATGCCAAATCCTTTCCCAAATTTGACAGAAGTGGGAATAACAACATTTTTGTTTGTGAAACTATTGCCAGACCTACCTGCTGTCCGTGGTGTGTGCACTACACCTGCTGAGCTGCCCATCTCCAGGACAGACTGAGGAGAAGGCCATGGCCAGAGCGGAGCAAACGCACCTCCTACACAGCTGGAACACTTAGTGAGCTGATGGTTGCAGCATGCCAATGTGTTTCAGAGGCCTGATGTGCCTTGGCAAACACGCATTAAGGGAGAGCAGTGTGGAATTGACATATATATTCACTTGCATCCTGATCAAGCTCCTGTTTTCCTCCCTTTGCTTTCTATTTTATATGCATACTTCATTCCTGAAAGTTGCCTTTTCAATGCAAATAAAAATCTAAACCAAAGACAACAGGCTGCTTTGTCTGAATCTGTAATTCAAATTGCTGTTAAGGCACAGAAATATCATGGTTTTTTTCTGACAGGCCACACTTACTTGGTCTTAGTCTTATCAAGATCCAACTATCCATAAAGCTGGTTGCTTCTGCTTCTGTAGGGATATAAGAAAGGCTGGCAAAAATAAGAGAAGGGTCATCTCTCCAAGGGGACTGGAAGGGATGTAGGAAATCAGTTTGTTTTCTGACCAGCTAACATGAGACATTTCAGAGCACTAGTGCTAGGTAGGACTTTGTGATGCATGTTGTTGAGGCCAAGAATTTAATTATCATGCATCAGGCTCCCTCTAAATGGGATCGGGATAAACATCCTCCACAGTGCCTCCCAGAAGTTGCAAAACTTCAGGAAGAGTTAGGCTTAACTCCTGAGACATCAATGGTTTTTTTGTTCCACAAACATAAGGATTAGCAACGGTGGTGTTTATTCAGGGGTTTAGCAGGTAAAAAACAGCTGGTTCTGTTTGTGAAGCAAAACACCATGAACTGTGGCAGACAGTGGCATCAAAACTAAGAAGAAGCCATAACCCCACCTTTCTGCTTCTCTGCAGCTGTTGCAGCATAACCGGCATAAACCAAGCACAATTCACATATTTTCCTGTTCCAGCCAGGAATATCAGCCTGTGCACAAGTAGGTAGCAAGTGCCTCAGGATGCACCACTGTGGCATTCCAGCTTATCTGTGCAACACATGGGCTAGGCATGAAAGTGTGTTTGGTGGAGACATGTGCCTTTCAGGGAGATGCTTGTACAGCCATGTACAATGGCAAGTACAGGCTGATGCAGAAGGTGGCTTTTGGATGATGATGGCAGGCTGAATGAGCTCAAGAGACACCATGGGTGTCATGTTGGAGAAGCCTGAAGTAAAGACAAGACCATGATGTACAGATCAGAAGATTAGTGGTAAAACTGATTAGTAAGAGATGAGTTTCGGAGTTGTTCTGGGAGAAAAGATAGTCTACATGCACAGGAAAGGTGTGGATTAGTGTCATATGACAACACTATCCTAAAGCTTAGAAACATCTTTTTTTCTTTTTACCCCGACAAATTTAAGCATTTTCTCCTTCCATTAACTGCCTTCCCTGTCTTGCCTCCAGAAGAAAATAAGCCTGGATCTGAACTCATCAGCTCAGAGCACCCTCAGACATCCTTTTCCTCTGATAGCAGAAAAATGTGCCCATATATATGTGCATGGGAGAGTAATGCACAGAGAATTAACTTTGGTAAGTGGTATAAAAGAAGCTGAAAGTTTAGTCCATTCATAGTTGACATCATTCAGTGGGTTCTCCAGGATGACCCAGAAGCCTCAACCAGGTTCTAAGGTATCTGTCAGGGTGAGGAGCTTGGCTGAGTGTATAGATCCATCACCAAGGACTACATGGAAGTGTGTTTTACTTGTGATCATCATGTTTATCAAGAAGTGATTGCTTATAAGTTTTTTCAGAATAAACAAACCAAAACTATTTCTTGGTTCCCTTGTTAAGACATCTTTGAGGTAATATGGCAAAAGGAAAACAATTATTTGTTTCAAATATAAAAAAAAATCCAGAAAGAGATGTTTTTCTAGTTTCCAACGCATTATTTAGTAACCTCTGTCCTACAAAGCCAGTAAAGCAGATCTAACCTTTCATTACAGAAATTTATGCCCTTCAAAATATTAATGGCAAAGTATACTGAGCAGATACAAGCATCCATCTCCTTTCTCACATTTGCCTTCTGTGCAGAAATGCATAATGCCATTGTTTCATCCTCCTCCCAGCTCAATCTCTTTATTTTCATCATGCATACATGCATTCACACATGTATATACTTTTAATTAAAAAAACATTTTTCCTGAGCACCCTCCCTTTCTCCTTCCATAAGCATCCTTCTGTCATTTTCTCTCAGCTACTTAACAGGTTTTCTGTAGGTTTTCACCACTTTTTCACAGGAAGATATCTCTGTCTCAAAGCTGCTTTTTTCAATCAAAAAAGCCAAGTCCTTTGCAGGACTTCAAGTCTCTGTGGCTCACCTGGAAATGCCAGGGAAGTGTTTGTGTTAGCCACTGGGCAGGGACCTGAAGGCAGTTGTCTGCACAGCTGTATCCACAGAGGACACGTGCCCATGGGTTTCTAACCCTAAGCCTTCACATCTTTCTCTCTGTGGTTGCTTTTCTGCAAGGCTGTGATCTTATCAGGACTCTGTTGTGTGCACAGCACTATTCTCCTGCTAGCCCCATCAAGTTGTTGAGAAGACTGGGATGAGAAGAAAATAGCATGGGCATCAGCTACTCCTACAGAAGGGCCTCAATGCCAATTCATAGATAATTATCTACATGTGGATGCATACAGATAAATTCCAAAGTGCTTTGTAAAAAATTCTGGTAGAAGTCCCTTTTCTCAGTATTACCTCAATGCATTTGAGCCAGCGTAATCAATTTTCCTGTGCCCATTGTCTGTATGTTCTTTAACTCCAAGATATTATCTTCTCATTATTTTGAATTTGCAACTGCTATTCACCATATAATTCATTCAGACTGATCTCAACTGCCTTTAGGAAATCAGTTATATGGTCCTTTTTATTTATTTATTTTGGTGAAAGCACGCTGAAGGTCAGTACTCTTCTTGCTTAACTGCCTGAGAACACAGACATTTTCTTCTTTAATTATGAACATGGCCTCTTTTAAAAATATACATAGACCTAATTAAATTATATTTCCCCTAGGCTATTCAGACAATGCAAAATGAATATTAATCTCCCTTCTCCCTCTTCACCCGTCCCCACAGTCTAATCAAACAATTATTTTGTTGTAACACTGGGTTTGTATTCTCCCAACAAGATACATGTTATGTTCTAATGCCCTGGGAGTCATTAAAGGTTCTTGCACAAAGCAAAAATGTGAAGCCCTCCTTCTAGTGGTTTTTAATTATCTCATGTGCCATCTGATCTTGTCCAGCACTTAGCTCTATCAAAGCTCCAGACTCAGATTAACCTGGCTGATACTGCACCCCCTCACAGGCAACTCTTGTCTCCTATTGACTTTGAATTCTAATTGGTATCTTGTTATTAACAACTGAGAGTGCAATACACTGACAGGAATGTACTGGATGGCTAATACCTTCTTATGTAAGAAGGAAAGGAAAGTAACTTAATCCCCAGACTTTGTCTGACATCCCAGTTATCTCACAATTTCTAATGTTTCTTACCAAATGAATTTAGAATTTAGCCTTTAGAAGAAGAATGCTTTTGGATACCTGAATCTGTAAACTTCACTTTCTTTGTTTTTATTTAGAAGGTTTCTATTTCATGTTCATCATGTTGTGTATTAATCTCAAGTTGCTGACTACATTCCCTTCACAGAACAGCTATGGAGTATTTCAGCGAGAACAACCCTGACATCTGTGGAAATTTCTCTGCTCCCCAGCAGAATTTATTTTCCTACCTAGCGGTTAATTCAATGGAGAATCTCTGCTGCAAAAAAGCCCAACACTTTGCTCCCAGTGTCATTGATACACATAGGAAGGTTTTTTGAGGCACCAACAAGAAGTTTATTTCAAAAGCAATAAAAAAAGATTCCATCTCTAGATCTTAAGAAACTACTACACTTCATGAAATGTCACGGTTATGGTGCAGAACATCACAGGCAAAATTTCCTCATTCATTCCAGATGTGTAAAGGGCTGGAAAACAGGATTTCATTTCTCTGACCCGTAAGAAACCCCATCAAGCCCTTGCAGCCCTGATAGGATGCGTGAGGATGTCCAGAACGCATATAGATAGATCATTGCTATATGCGGGTGTACAAACAGGCACAGAGAAAACAGACAGAAGGGCTTGTGAAAGGGAGAAAATCTGAGTGACATACACTAGATTAGCTACCAGACCATCTGGCATGTTCCTGCAGCTGGTGCTATCATCAGCATCTCCTCAGCTTTATCCAGAGGACCCCACTCATAGCTGAGACTGGACCGTGAAGTTTAGGCACCCAAAATCTATGTGCAAACCTGATGTCTTCCTGTATTAAGACCAGCAGCTGGGGGTACTCTATAGATGCCAACCTTAATGACTTCCCTTCACATCTACCCATGAAAAAGCTTTCAATTCATGCTGATATGTTAGTGGGAAAGTGGAAAAGGAAAAAACACATCAACTTAAAAAAAAAACAACCAAACAAGCAAGCACTTAAAAAATTACTCTGCGTCTTTAGTCTGCAGCAAACTCATGGCACTCTAGTTGCAAGCAGTTTTGCCTGCTTACCCTCAAGACTGCAGAATTCTCTCTACAAGTAGGCAAAATTATACCTGGGCTCCTGTGGTGGGACGGAGGGAGAATGGAGGAGCAATAGGGAGGTATAAACGCTTATCCTCTTGTCTTTGAGGAGGAAAATCCACAAACCCACCAGAGTTTATTTGCCCATTTCCCTTTTTGGAGCATAGTGTCAGCACGAGCTACTTTGGGTTGTAACTCTGAATCTCAGCCTATATTTTTCTTGCAAGGATCCCTATGTGACATGGCAGGATCCCTGTCTTGAACACTGGCCTGATGTTCCCTGAGGCAGTGGAAATAGTTTTCACAAAAGTCAGAGCCCTGGGAGGGGGGGTGCAAACCACCCTGAAGCATGCTGTGGGGTCTGAGAACGAGCAAGCCTGTCTGCTTAGCTGAAGAAATAGTTTGTTGATCCAGTATAATTTATGACCAGGCTGGTGAATGTGGTTTGGAAGAGCACTGCTACTAAGTACTTCTGCTAATGCTCAAACCAGGTTGGACCGAGATAGGGAACGATCATGTATGATGTTATGCTGTAGCTCTGAGGGGGCAATAGGCTGTGATGTGTAGGAGGAACAAGCAGCTGGGGCCAGGGGCAGAGCATCTGGCTGTGACTGTTCATTCTTCCAGGGGTGGCTGGGAGCCTCTTAGGGAAATCATGTTACTCTGACAGCAGCTTGTGCGACATAAAAAGCTAAGACCTTTCTTTCTACCTCATCTGTTTAAAACAAAACCATCTCTTCTTTCATCTGTGTGTTCTCATCTGCTCACTTCCCTCCCTGGGAATGCATTTCTGTAACTGGGTGAATATGAGGAGAAATCTTTCGTGTTGGCAAGAACGGCAGCTGCTGACATGGAGTCTTTCTGGAAGGACAGAATCTTATTTGTTGATTCCAAGTTTGTCTTTTCCAGCTACAAAATAAATCAATCTTATGCTGCATAGCTGTTGAGGTGAGACGTTTCAGTGTAATGTGTGAATGCAACTTTATGTATGAAAATGGCATACCTTGAAAATCAATTTCATGCCAAAACGGGGTGTTGATCATTTTTACTTATTATATTTATACTTAAGACCCTAAAGGGCAAACCACAGTATGTAATTTGGTAGACATTGGTCTACTGCTTGTGCATATAGCCAGTTAATTATGTGTTGTAGTTTGCAATGCTAAATGTACTGTTCAGGTCATGTAAGTGCTGATAGCTTGTGTTACAGGCTGCAGGATGGCATTTGTATTACAAGATTAAGATTAATCCGCAAAATTAAGACAAGTTCACAACATGGCAATTGGTTTTGAAATGATTTATGAAGAATGTATTATGTCATTTTCCCCAGTAATGATATTGTACCTCCTTCCTTTACACCACATAAAGCATTTCAGGACATGGGTGTGTGAAAGGGTTTATATCGTTACTGTGTAGCGTATCTTACACAGGACTGAAAAAAGCATGGTGAGACCAATATGCTTGTGGTGGTCAGGCTGGGGAACCATCTTGCACACAAGAAGAAAAGGAGCCATATTTTTGATACTCTTGAGTAAGAGCAAAGAACTGTGCATTTAACTCTTCATAGCCTTACCAGTATCAAAAGCATAATGAATGATTGTTGTATTGTAGTTATCTATGGGAAAAAAATTGCTGGAAAAGATAGATTTTCCTCAGTGCAAAGCAAACTGTGTTTTGTTCTTGCAGCTTCAGTGAAAAATATATTTGGATGAAGGCTGAGTGATACCTGTATCTTCTTATGAACCTCTGCCTCTGTTTAAGTGTGTATTTTCACCTAATGAGAATGTAGGTATTGGACACAGTAATTAGGCTAAAAGTCTGAGAACAAGAAAAGACACTGTTTGCATAAACATCCCAGGCAGCAGTTAGTTTGTTTCTGCACTGACAGGAGGTAAAGAATTCTTTATCTTTACTAAAAAGTCCATTTTGGTTTTTACTTTATGGGTCTTGAACATCTTTTCTTAAGGAACACATTTTGTCTTCATACCCTTTAGAGAGGCATCAGACCTAATCCTCTGACTTTGATGACTTTCGTCGCAAGTGCAAGTACAGTGCAAGCATTAGCTCATAGACCCTTGAAACAGAAGTTCTGCAAACTGAAGGGCAGCAGTGGCTCTGATGCAGTGGAGACAAGAAAAGGTTATGTGTTAGATCCCTCTGTCTGCTGGAAGAGGAGTGCAGCTCAGTCTTCTGTTGGGGCATTCATGGAGTATTTGTCTCCTGTGGCTTCAGCCCAGACAGCTTGGCAGACCATGGCTGTGGTTGCTGGATTCCTACCCCCAAGAAACCTTTCTGTCCCATACAGTAACCTTAGATTCTTAACTCATTTAGTCCAGTTTTGATTACTGCAGGAAACGAAACCCATTCATGGTGTGGCTTTCTGAAATCCTGACAGACGATACCTGTTCACTACCTTTCCAGTCTTAATTCTCTGCTCCTTAAAAGGAGGTCAAAGTATATACTTTAGAGCTACGTGCTGTCCATCACCGCAGTGTGTTCTCTGTCTTGTCTGCGGGTATTCATTATTTCACAAAACTAGAGGCCTCAAACTAATGACTTTTGAATATTAATGTGAGAAAACTCTGGAGACCTCCCTGGAATTAACTCAGTTCTCCAGGATGATCAATCTGTGGATGTCTGTTTCAGTCTGTTTTATTCTCTCTGGTGAATTTTATTTGGCCCTGGTGACTTAGCTTTGTATGATTATTGTTTGTATTTTTCTGAGCATGAAGTTGTTTAGGAAACCTAGCTGTGCTGCTAATTCCTGAAGGTGTGGTGGTGTGCGACAGCAGTACACCTGGTTGTGTCTCTCACTCTGTTCCTCACCACTCTGACCTCCTTCCTGCAGTGACTTTGTTCCTGTTAAGATTTGGGAAATTGTTTTTCTGTCTCTCCCCTATAACTAGATAACTAGCTGATGGTCTGAGAGAATTGATGTGCAGTTTTTCTGGATAAATCAATGCCAACACTGACTATAAAAGCCAGAAATCCCACAGACCATGAAATCCTCCTCTGTTGCTTCTTGAATGTCATCTGCATGCCTAGTGCTGTTTCACACAAAAAGCACTTCACTTGGGGAAGTTCTTGCTATTTTTTTTTCATGTATATTAGGACAAAAGATACTTGGATGTCGACAAGTTTGGATATACTTTTCAATGAGCTTTTCTATAAAGTTACATATGTCCCCTTTCATGTATGGGCAAGATCACAGTGGGTCTTCTTTCAGACCCTGCAAATTTAAGAACTTTATTTTGCACCCAGACATCCTTGTGCTCCTTCTGATCCCTCTGAGTAGTTTGATAAATTCTTAGCATCAGAGCCTCTCATCTTGGAATCATTACATGGGAACATGAAAGACACAGAGCTGATTCAGTGTCACTGCCCTGCTGGCCATCACAAAATTGTGTGCAACTGTGCCCTTCTCCCCTAGCCAGAAAGAAACATGGGGAGGTGCCACAGAGCTCCTCGGTCAGCTCACATTGTCCCTTTAAACTGAAGTGGTTTGTGTCTGCTTAACTGCTGCTGCGCCTCTTGCTTCAGAGGGTTACTCATTGAAGCAGACATTGCAGATAAAAGACTTACTGCTGCAGGGTAGGTGACCTTGATAGACCTAGAGGTAATGCTTTTAAGTCAGGACTGAACACACCGGCAGCGTGTAGACCTGTAAGTAAAGACAGCGTGGCCTTGTAGCTATCAGCTGTGGCTACAGACGTTTGGATATTCATCTCCAGCCTGTGAAACGATTGACAGCATTCATAAATATGAAATTCTCTTTTTAAGTGTTGGGATGCTACTGGGATGTGGTTTGGAATCACAGATACTGTTTTCTTTTTTCTTGACCTGCCCACATCAGTAAATAAACCTCCCCACAACAACATCCTGCCTTGTCCCCTGCCCTTCATCTCACTCACACTGCTGTTCCTGATGGGAGTACGGACTCCTCCTGGGGGCCTCTTTGAGCTCCTCTGGGGAGAAGCTTGTTCGACTGAATTGCAAGTGACATTTGCTGCCTAATTCAGTTTCCTCGCACAATGACTTGGACTGCAGTGTGTTAAAAGCTGAAAGAAAGCTGGGCAGAAGCAGAGGGAAGTTGGAATTAAGAGGATTATGAAGTTCACTGACTTTCTGAAATGAAATTGGCAAGTTGGTGTGTTTTGTGACATAATCACAATACCATACTTATAAATCACACTCACAGCAGACTACTGAGGTTTTCAGATGTTCTATATTAACCATTTGCTTGGGTCTGTTTTTAACTGTTGTGGTGGTTTGACCATGGCTGGATGCTAAGTGCCCACCAAAACTGCTCTGTCACTCCCCTCCACAACCGGACAGAGGAGAGAAAATATAATGAAAGGCTCGTGGGTTGAGATATTTTATATATATATATGTATTTATATTTATATATATAAAGCACCTATCACCATAGTGATAAACGTTCTTTGGAACCACTCTTGACAGCAAAGGTAAGGAGTCATTCTCAACAATTGCTGCCACAGGCAAAACAGACTCAACTTGGGGAAATTAGTTTAATTTATTACCATTCGAACCAGAAAGAAACCTTCACACCCCCCCCCCCACCCCCTCCCCCCCCCACCCCCCCCTTCTTCCCAGGCTTAACTTAATTCCCAATTTCTCTACCTCCTCCCCCTGAGTGGTGCAGGGGATGGGGAATCAGGGCTGTGGCCATTCCATCACACGATGCCTCTGCTGCGATGTCTCTGCTGCTCCTTCCTCCTCAGACTCTTGCCTGCTCCAGCCTGGGGTCACTTCCACAGGAGGCAGTTCTCCATGAACCTTTCCAACATGAGTCCTTCCCGTGGGATGCAGCTCTTCATCAACTGCTCCAAGCGTGGGCCCCTCCCACGGGGCACCATCCTTCAGGAACAGACTGCTCCAGCATGGGTCCCCTGCAGGATCACAGGTCCTCCCAGAAGCTTGTTCCAGCCTAGGCTTCACACAGGGTGACAGCCTCCTTTGGGCACCTGCCTGCTCTGGTGTGGGGTCCTCCATGGGCTGCAGGTGGATATCTGCTCCACTGTGGACCTTCATGGGCTGAGGGGCACAGCCTGTCTCACCAGGGTCTTCACCATGGGCTGGGGGGGAATCTCTGCTCCAGCGCCTGGAGCCCCACCACCCCTCCTCCTGCACTGGCCTGGGTGCCTGCAGGGCTGCTGCGCTCACATAGTCTCAATCCTCTCTCTCACTGGTGCAGATTTTTTTTTCTCCCATTCTTAATAGGTTATCCCAGAGGTCCTACCACCGTTGCTGATGGCCTTGGCCAGCAGTGAGTCCATCTTGTAGCCAGCTGGCATTGGCTCCGTCAGATGTGGGGGAAGCTTCTGACAGCTTCTCACAGAGGCCATCCCTGTAGTCCCCTGCTACTAACACTTTGCCATACAAACCCGCTACAACTGTCCAATCTGTCATGCTCTGCATGCCTTTGGAAAGTGCAGCCATTGTCACAGTGACTGTGGCACCAGTGTGGTCTGGAGCAGTGATTCTGTGTGAGGTGCATTAGTGAAGTTCAGGTCCTTATGGGTGGGGTAAACATTCTGGAAGGCAGAGTATACATATAATAAATGGACTAAGCGACCAGGAGTATCTCTTATAATTCACTTTACAGTCTAATGGCCCTGCTTACTCCCTTCCTGAGCAGAAGGATACTTAGAGAGTTATTGTGGGTCTGAGTAACGCTATGAGCTCCATTGCTGACTCCTTGTTTGGCCCTGGGCAGGTCACTCAGCTCATCACCAAATTGTGACAATTGCCTGTCCACAATAATTTCCTGTCTATGAATGTGAGTCAGTTTGAATGACATTGATTCTTCTCCACTAAGGGCTAGTTGATCCTGAAAGGCCCCGATTTCCACAAGCTAAAAGCAAATGTTTGCCTTGTGAATACCACAGAATAGCAGAAACATATTGAGGCACTGGAGTCCTTAATCTGTTTGCTCACCCAACAGTAAGAAAAGGATAATAACAGTATTGCACCTCTAGAAATGTGTTGCTACATTGATGAGGAAGAAGGCAGTTACACTTAATTTCATGTGCATAAATATGTAAGAATGCCATATACAATCCACGTAATAATTTATCTCCTATGTCCCATTTCATGTACTGGTTGCTGCCAGGAGCTCTGGATTAATTTACCTGGAGGGGAATTCTCTTTCTAAATTCACAATGGTTTATGCTATTACTGAGTAAAGGCATTTGAATAGTAAAATGGCCAAACTTGCTCATAAAAAGACTACTGCAGGTAGCTCGAGACAGTTGGGCAACATGATGGTAAATTACATTCATTGTTGATGGCTGCAAGGGAATACAAATCGGATGGAACAAATTAATCTCTTTATATACATCAATGGCTTCTGAATTAGTTGTCACCTCCCAGGGAAAAAATAAGCTATGGGTTGCATTGTGGAAACTCAATGAAAATGTCTGCTCAATTTGCAGCATCAGGCAGAAATTAATAAGCTGCTGAACAGCTTTAAACTGAGGCTGGGGAACACCACAGCAGAAATGTTCTGCACTGTGTATTTTCTAAATGGGGCCTGGCTGCTTTGGGTACAGGTCTATTTCAGACCCCTCTCACTGCCCTCCTAAAAACCAGAAAAAGTCAAGCTCCCGGGGGGAAATCAAAGAGAGATCCCTGGACAAACAATAAGAATTGGCAAAACTTTTAGTTGCCATCTAAGCAAAAGTTTTGCAGAGGCCAATTTTCACAACCAGTGTGGGAAGGACCTGTACAGCTTCAGTCTGTAGCCAGCTTTAGAGTGACATGACCTCTCCTCTGACCAGGAGTGGAAAACCAGCCCCATGGCTGAGGTGGACAGGCATGTCCCACTCCAGCATTGTCAGCTGTGAGAGTCAAACCTGGTCTGGGGTGTAACATCTGAGAAAAGAGGTGCCAAAGACAGCATATAAACCATTACTTTTAGGCTGTTTTTTTCCTTTCTTTCCCCCCAACTCCTCCCCAAACCCCCCCACCCCCCACCCCCCCGCCATTAAAGCCCTTTCTGCTCTCTCTTTCTAAAAAAAGCTTTTTATAAGTGCTTAGTTTTATCTGTTCAAATTTATTTGTTTTATGGAAACATGTGCCCTCAGATAGGTGAGGAACTAGCTTGTTCCTCGTAACACTACATATAGTGATATATTTTGTTGTAGTGTAATGTTTCTTTTCCTCTGAAGCAGCATTCTTTGTTTTTTGTATCTTAAGATGCTAGTGAGAGCCATTTTGACCATTCTTCTGTTCATATGGTTCTACGAGCTGAAACTTAATTACAGTCTTTCTGGAAAACTGATGGGTTTGATATGGGATGATTTCTTCCTGCTCTCAATCTTCAGTTATTTTCTGGCTGTCAATCAGAAAGAAGAGATTAATTTGATTTTTTTTTTCAGCTTCATTTTATTTAAACACACAGAACATAACATATCAGCTAAGAAATAAGAAGAAAACTAAAGGTTAGATGTTGAAGTATTCCCACACTGGATTAAAGATTACAACATAATGCCAATACAATGGCAGGCTAAGAAGGGAAAGTTAATGAACTGTGAAATAAATTAAGCATTTAGAGAGTGCTCAGTCTATTACTGACAACTATTGATTGCAAATATAATTGTCCATTTTTAAAGGTGTCCTTTGTTTCGTGCTGAACTGATCAGCTCCCTGGAAGTGGTCATTTAAGGGTGTCAGCACAAGTCACTTTTTTACTTGTAAAGGTAAGATTAGTGGTATAAGAAGTTAAGATGGTTTTAATGGAATTTCAGTTAACACTTGTTGGGGAAGAATGGCAGCTTTTCTAGTAGGCATTGTTTGAGAAGGTTATGCTAAATAAGCATTGAATTTCATGTCTGATATCAAGAGGGATGAATACTCTCAAATCCATGGGATTTTAGGATGACTCTGCAGCCCTCTTTAGGGAGAAGCTTGCAGTGTTTTTTATAAAATGATAGAAATGGCAGTGGAAAGGGACGTCTGAAGGTCTGCAGTATAGCTTCCTGCTATAGCCAGCATGATGTCTGTGTCTTTGTCCACCTGAGTCTTCCAAACCCCCAAGGATGACATGCCACAGGATGTCTATGTAGCATATTCTAGAGCTGTACTGCTTTTGAATATCTTTTTTTTTTTTTTTTTTTTTTTTTTTTGTAGAAGGATTGGGAAAAATCACTATGACCCATTTAAAAAGAGTGGACCTTGTCTGCAATTTAAATTTTCTTTTGCTTGTTTTATATATGTAGATTCACTTTCTCACCTTATGTATCTGCTTGTCCAGTTCATGTGTTTCTTTTTACGTATGACTCCTATTGCTTGAGCCTGCATTATTCTTACAAGGTACCAGTATCTTTTAGCAAGACTTCTGGGTTCATGAATAACACAGAAATCAGGCACGTCGTACTGGTGGTAGCTGGATTATGACCCTTGCATCTGTGTCTGTGTTTTGTAGAAAATGCAGAAATAAAAGGTACAAAACCCCTGCCTCATACAAAGATATGCAGTGATGCTGATGTATTTAGCAAGCAGAAAGACCTGCAGAAAACGTGTCTTTTTCTTTCACTAAAATTTCAATTTTCTCTTGAGCAAGCCACAAAGATTTGCCCTCATGATTTGAATTGCTCTGCCTGTTGAGAGAGCACATGAAGATGCCTGTGATACATGGTGATTGTGGGGAACACTCCTAGAGAGTGTTGACCATTGAGTCATGAGTTGGTCTTGTTGGAAAGGGTTTTCCCCTTCCAGAGGACATTGTGTTTCAGCAGTTCACAGGTCCCCTGACATTCAGGGACTTGCTGGAGGTCAGGGCCACCTGCATGCACTTGCTGCAAAGGCAACCAGAGGCACTGGCTGCAAGCCTTCAGCTGATGCTGTGTTACTGGGAACATGTAGGTGTATCCACCAGCACTGGTTCCCACTTGCTTGGAGCAGGTGGGGAAGCTGCTCCCTCCTTCCTGGTTTAGTGGTTTGCTCTGTCACTCTGAATAAAGCCACAGTCCCTCTTATTTTCTCCTTCATTTTGTTCTCCTCCCTGGCTGTTGGCTGAGCTACGTTCAGGTAAGTAATCCTCTTTCCCTGCCTTGCTGCTGTGTTAGCAGTGGGAGCCAGAGGGAAGAAGCAGACCCATGCTCTGCAGAACTGCAATGCTGCCCATTCCTCCCTGCTCCTGGAAGGATGCATCTTGGCAGTGATACAGCATTCTTGTTATCTTCTTCTTGCTTTGCATTCCCTGCATTTCACACCAGACCTCTTACAAAAGTGCTTATATAGCCCCTCCAGCCAACCTGAAGGATTTTTCCCTTCCACCTCCTCAACAGTAATGTTTCTTCCTGATCCTCCAAAAGCCTTTTCTGTGACTGCATCATTTAATTGGGACATTGCCAGGGCCTTTTCAATGTACAAGTGTACAAAACCAGGTGATTGACACGAGATGGAAACCAGCAATGCAGGTAATACACCGGTTCTTCTGAACCCCCCTCATGCGTGCCTGAAGAAAATAATCCCGCAGCTATGTCAGGCAGGGTGAAGGCATATGAGGCATACACAGGTGAGCCCCTAAAGAGACTCACTCCAGAAAGACAGAAGGGGAACAGCTGGGGGTGGAGGAAAAGTGTGGCAGCTGTATTTACTCTAGCTTGCTCTCGGTATTAGTTTTATGACTTGAAATTACAGGGCAACACTGCTGTGAGGAAGAGCCATCTGAAAGGCAAAGTGGGGCTTTTTTCAAAAGCAGCTAACAGCAGGGGATGTTCATTGCTCTCTGCCTCTGTGTGTGTGTTCTGAAGGGAAATTAGATATGCTGAAGCTCTCAGACTGAGGGATGTAGTTGCATTTTTTAATAATAAGTTTACCCAGTCACACACAGATTCTTACATGTTTTAAATATATATATAAAAATATATATAAACATACACTTAAAGCTTTGCTTCTGCTCTCAAGAGCATCTTCATATCATAGTGACAGTGATGCAGAAAGGCATGTGAGGTCTGGAGGGCAAAATTCCATCCAATTAAGCTGTGCAAACAGCACTGTCACCTCTCCTTTCCTCCAGCTCCCCCATTAGATGGTTATAGCTTTCTGCTTGACAAGTCAACCATGGTTGCACCTCCTGGTGGAGAAAGACTCTGGATAGATCTGACAAGTTCAGCTCTCAGAGAGGAGACTGCAGGGCATCTCACAGGAGTGAGATTTCTCCCCTCCCCAGGAAACTACACATGGTATATTGCTATATAAGTGATGTTTTGGTATACTGGTGCATTCCTACCATATTTTGTGTCTGGAGGGCCTGTGCCCTTGTTCCCCCTGCGAGCAGCTGTGCCCAGCCTTGTCTGTGTGTGCCTCTTCTGCAGTCTGCAGGCTGGCTCAGGGCACCTCTGCTGTGTTTCACTGCCTGGTAAAATTTGCCTTTGTAAGGCGCTTAAGTTGCAAAATTGCATGGATTTAGGTTGGCACAGACCAACTGGAATAGGACAGCACGCATCCATCAGAGCCTATGACAGTTTTACATTGACCTGTCTTTGGGAAGACTGGAAGTGAAACGTATGCAATGCTGAAATGAAGTCGGCCGACTGGCTTCTTGGCAAGTTTCTGAATTTCAATGTTTTAAAACATCTTTCAGAAGTTTAAAAGGCAGGACTCTTTGAAATACTTAGGAGATGTTTTGTCCAGAAAAACATGCTACAGCTTTTGCTCTACATGATAAAAAATTGTCCTTCCTATCAATTTTGAACCCATATTTTGGAACAAAATGATAACTTCCTGAATTTATCTTCTCTTCCACTGCATTTTCTCAGATGTAGCATAGGAAAGTAAACCCAAACTAAAGTGATCTGAGTTATTTACCTATTTCTCCAACATACTTCAAAATCCTATGGAGAGGTCTGCAGATTCAGCTATATGCTGTTGTCCTTATTACAAGCATCATATCAGGAGGGCTGGTATAGAAACTATGGCAGAACTGGTACTGACTTCAGTGGTAAAGATCTGGATGAATACTGTCTCAGCCGACCAGCTCTTTTTTGAGATTTACTACATGACATTATTTTCCATCAGGCAAGCATTTAGTGGTTTCTGAAAACCTCTCTTCACTGGTTTCCGTCCTTGAATATCTGATAAATGGCACAAGTTTCAGAAATCGCTTTAAAAATCAGGATCTTTTGGCAGCTGGGACATGTCTTCATTCCTTTTTTTTACAGGCAGAAAGCTGAGACAGACCAGACAGGTGAACTGACCTCCCTAAAGCTATCTGGTAGGTAGTGGCAGGTTTGGAACTCATCTCTCCTGTGTTGCCATATAACCTTTTATATTTTCATTCAAGCTTCCATGGGGAGGGCCAATGAAATAATTACTTGTGTTACTAAATCTTGTCTTCCCTTCTGTTGGACAGAATTGTTCTTCGGAAAATAACATGGAAGATGAAAGCTTGGTAAGGGACCAGAGGAGAGGCAGTTACAAGAAACAGAAGCAAAACCAAGTAAAGAATGTAAATAATTCTGAGCCAGTGCTTGGGTTATGGGGACGAAAGAGGTTAATGCAAAAGTTAAGGAGGATCTTTTGTTTTCCTTGTTAATTTATCAAAGGGGAGTGGTTGTCACACAAAGAAGAAGTTGGGTGGTTTGTTTTAGTTTTTTTTTATATGTGTGCTTTAAATTTGCTTGGAATTCAAAGGTCACCCCCCCCCCCCCCTCCCCCACCCTGGAATTACTTATCTTATATTGACAGCTGGAACAGTCTGCTGCAAACCCAGAGTTTTACAGCAGGGCATGGTCTCAGCATGAGCCATCTCATAGTAAATTGCAAGCTTGGCTCCCTAGGACTCTGGGCATGACTAGGTAGGATGGTGTGCCTAAGACAAGCATGAAATGGAACAGCTTGCAACTTTCCATGGATTTCTCTTCTTATGAGAAGCAATTTCATTCTGGAACAAAGAATGTCAAGAGGAAAATGAACACAAAAAATAAATACTGTGTCAAAGTTAAGCACTCGGTAATGTCAGTGCTCTCAAACTGCAGTGATCCCAATACTCTTTGAACTTGTTTTATGTCATTGGATTTTTACTGATTTTCATGTCATTAACCCTGATTTGTATCACTAGGGTAGGGCATTACCAGTTTCTAATATCAGGCTGCTCTCTGCATTCATACCTGTAATTTTGTTTATAGAAGCAAGTTAAAGTTTCCTATTATATCCACAGCAAGATCTATTTAAGAGATAGCAATTGCACATCCCAAGACAATTTATACCACTTAGGAGTGAATCAGCTTAGAAAAAAAGTTAGGGAAGATCTATATCTCTTTTCATTCCTCACAACTCCCAGAGAGACTATTTTTCAGTTTCCAGCAATGCAGAGAGCTTCTTTGTGTTTTGTCTTTTTCTTTCCACATACCAAAATTCCTTGGTTTTGTTTAGCAACATGATGCTGATACGGTGCCCTGGAGCCTGATGTTCCACCTGTGTTTCAGAAGCCAGTGGATCTAATCTTACATGTTTTCCAGATAGAATCTTCACTGGTTCCAGTAGAATTCAGGGTCAGAGTGGAAGCAGATGAAGAAGAAAGAAGTGTGTTTGTGTCTGTGTGTATTAGCCATCACATGGCATGGGAGTTTGTTTTGTGGTAGCTCATGCTGATGGAGGAAAAAGGTGGAGAGGGTGCCCCAATTTCTCTTACACCATCTGATAAATCTACGTTGGAAAGCCTGTTCCCAATGAACTTGAAACTAAAATGACTTCCCCAAACCTCAAACCACAAAATTATTGCTGGAGAAAAAAAACCCTCCAAACTTTTACTGCTACTCTGATGATTTTCTTTGAGTTTCTTTTTGCTGGAGAAACAAATTCAGAAAATTAATATTATCTCCTATCTTTCTCCCATTTCTTCTGTCATTATTCTTCTTTCCTAAAATTGCCCATCACTGACACCTTTTATTTCCTAGGAAAATGTAAAGGCTTAAAACTATCAGGGAGTTTAGTCTTTAATGACATATTAGTTTGGAAATATTTTATTGAAACAATTAGTGTAATTTCTACCTTATCTTGTAGAAGCAATTCTTTTCAGCTTGTTTAGTCTGCAAAAGAAAGAAAGTTGCTGTGTGTGTCATAGTCAGTTTTGCACTGTCCAAATGTTGTTGAGCTGCATCAGGAATAATCTCAAAAAATCAGCTCAAATTATTCCTAAAGGCAAAGAGGCATGAAGGAAGAGAGTTCGTAGATTAGGACAGCTCTTCCAAAGAGTACTGAAAAATCATTAAATAACCTCTAAAGCCTAAGAGTCTGGCATTTTCCAGTGGAGAACTTCTTCAGTTTTTCTTTCTGGCAGTGTGGTAACATTCAGTGTGTGACTTATGAGCCCAGGACTTTTTTTTATTTTAGGTAAATCTGTAGAGATTAAGAAGTCCTGGGCGGAGCGGTGTCTGCCAAAGGGATGCTCCTGCTGCTGGGAAAATTCAACTGACCTGTATCCTTCTGGGTTTCTCCTGATTTTTGCCCACCTACCAGGAAGGATGGCCGCTGCTTTGGTGACAAGGGCTGTCTAAGCAGCGAGGCCCACAGATGCCCACTCCAGCGTACGTGGGGCTGGAGAACATCTGTGTGTGCAGCCTGAGCAGCCCACTGTGGCTGGCAGCCTTGTGCAAGCCACGTGGGCTTCTGCAGATGCAAAGCAGATTTCAGGGTTGTGCTGTGTGAGAGCTGGGTATGTGGCTATGGCTGGACTTTACAGTTTACTCAGCGTAAGCATCACAGGCTCAGCCAGGATGCTTTTGCTCTTTTGCTGTCCTTAATATTCAAAAGAAAGCTGATGATTAGCCAGTGTTTTTTTCTGATGTTCACTTGTGGGACACATATCAGCTCACAACAGGAACCTTCTGCGTGTGCTTTTATCCCTCTGCTGATGCTCCAGGGATTCTGATCTGAATCTGTCTACATATATAAGCAGGAATGGAAGAGAGAGAGAGAGAGAGTCCCTGGCTCCCATCACAGATGGCTGATAATTAGTGTACCACTTCCATCTCCTTCAAAACACAGCAAAGATAGTTTTCTAGTGACAATGTGATGACTTCAAGCTGTTTTGCACCTCAGTAATGCTCTTGGAAAAATATAGAAATAAACTTTACCTCTGAACACTTGGAAGTTTATTTTCATTTGTTTGCACTGGGTCAAATATTACATGTCCTTCAAATTTATTAAACAGGAAATTTTGTCTGAGTGAGAACTGCAGGCTTATGGGAATGGAGAAATATTGGGAGTAGATGCCAAAACCTTTCAGACATGAAGATCATTATAGATCTTGAAAGGAAATATTTGTTCAATTAAAAGGCGTAGATGACTCAAACATCATCCCATTTCAATTTCTGGTTTAACCTCCTGGTCTTAGCACAGGTCTCTGCTCCCAGTAGGGAACTGGGTTCTGCTGTAGTTTCTCCTCATTCAGCTGGTTCAGCCCAGTGGCTCCAGATGTGCACGATCTGTCCCAGCACAGCCCTTCTCAGTACAGCAGTGCTACTCACAGGCAACGCAGGGTGTGCCATCTCCTAACAAATAAACTGTGTAGTTGCCAGTTGTCAGTTCTCTTTTTTTCCTTCTCCACTGTCTCAAAACTCCCCAGACAAATGAAAATCCTTAAACACTTTGTGGTTTACAAAACTTTGTTGGTAACACTTTGAATTTTACAAGGGGGCAGGACATAGGACCCCATCCCATGGAGCTCTGTTTTCTCTTGCAACGCCAATCTGGATCACTTCCTTCACCCACCTCTTTGCAACTCCCCCATGTTAGAAATGGCATGTCTTATTTTTCTGCCTCATGTTCTTAATTATGTTTCTGCTCAGGGGAGATGGGGAGCTTCTATCGCCAACATCTCCGATGGACCATAAGTCTAAGGCCAGATCCTGTAGAATATCTATAGCAGTCTAGGACTTCTACCACTTCTTAAGCCAGCATCCCACTGTTGGGAAATACTCCTTTTCCTCACTGGTTGCTGCAGTTTATTTGGAGAAGTTAAGCAAAATAGTGCAACTACTAAGATGAAAACACTATTAGCATGGCATTCAGTATGCTCAAAAACTATCCAGGCATTACCACAACTCTAAATAAAAATCTGGATTTGACTTTAATATTTTAGTTAAGGATCCATGGGTCAGGATAAACTGACCCATGGACACTTCATTTCTTTTGGGAAATCAACTAATGCAAAATGACGTTAAAGTTGGCATCCTGTTTACCCTGAGTCAAGCTGACATAAAAAATAGTCAGACTATGCTTTTTCTGGGACCTATGCATGAATCTTGAATCAGTAATCCAGGTGTAGACTGGTGCTATATGCTGCACAGACTTCACAAAACAGTCTGACCATGTCCAGAACAGCCCTGGATCTGATCATGTTTCTGTATGGTAATCTGTCTGCCTTTGCCTTCTTCTCTGGGTTGGATGCATTTCCTTAACAATTCTATGCCAAATCTGAACGAAGGCTTATACTGAGGGTCAATCAACATGCTTTGACCCTGTACATTCATTGAGTGGGACCACGATGCAATCAGGTTTTCCAGGTGAAAACACTGCTGCCGTACCATTTTCCTGCTGTATGCTTATGCAACGTTTTCTTCCTTTCACCTTTTTTTTGGTTTGTGACAAGTGCAATTAATGTCAATTCAAAGCCTCCTTTTCATTGACTGAGTATTGTCTTAAAGTCCCTTTAACTCATTCTTGTCCCATTTGTAAAGCCTTGCATGAATGCTAAGGACTACAGTCAGTGTCATCATCTGTGCAGTTCAGAGGGAAGTCAATGGTTCTCCAGCCCCTACATGTATTACACCATTTATGTCCATGAACTTATGCTGATTTACATCCACCAAGTGATCAGAAAAAAGGTACAGGTTCTTGCTACTCTGGAAAAATACAGGAATGGTTGTGAATAATGAAAAAAGTGTCTCACCCTACACCTATATAACAGCTCACTGACAGTCTCAAAGACTTTCTTCTCCTTCATTTATGCATCTAAAATCAAACTGTTCTTATTTTGATTTGCTAATGTATCTGCCCACTCTTTTGGTAAATCACCACGGGCTGAAAATACATATGTGTGAGAAAAACTATTTGCTAAGTTGAGCTGAATTCACCTCATCTTGCGAAAACATGAACCAAACAACAAAAACAGTGCTTGGAGGTGGTTTAGGGGGACAAATTTCCAAAGTGCCTAGATTTGTGGCAATTGCAATGAGGCAGTGGGCTGGACTGAGAGAACTACTGGAGAAGATGCTTTTTTTTTGATGTGGGTGTGCATGGTTACTGCTTTCCCAGATCAGTCGTTTAGAAAATTGTCTCCAGCAGGTGAAATGATCATATAGCTACCAGGTGACACTATTCTTCTGGCAGCTTGAATGTGCTGGTTCAATCACACTCCATGAGTGCAACAAACACTGAGCTCGTTAGGTGTGAGAAAACTCCTCATTGGCTTTGGGATTTGGGTTTTGATTTAAGCATATGAAAAAAACCCTCAACTTGAAAGTTTTAAATGTCTTTTATTTATTGTTTTAGTTGGTAATTTTGAAAAGTTCTGACAAATGAATGAAGGGAAATGACTATTTGCACACACATTTTGAGCAAGGGTGACTAACAGATGGCATGAAAGTGAGGTTTTTTCAGTCACTGCATTTGGACACAGAAAGGAACTGTTCACCAACGTAACCACTAAATACCCTAGCTGTTTGCCTATGGAATCACATAAGGCACCTTCTGAGCATTTTTATCATTGGCAGTTTACACTTATTGCATTAGACAGGAACTGAAGAGATTGAATAAAATAATGACATTAGAGTAAGGATAAGAAGCCTCACACTGTCCTATTTCCACCTCCCCCAGTTTATGAACCTGTCTGTTTCTGAGGACGTCACATATACTTTGTGCCTGAGGATCCTGAAGCTCCCCTTCTCTATACAGTCCAGTGCAGATCATTTCAAGCTGGTGCAAATGCTTTTTGTTGTGCAGCTTTTCCGCTCAGCTACAACTTATGCTCATTGGTTTAATGCAGTTCTCGGAAGGCACCTGGATCACCTCCTGCCAGATTGGAGCATCTGCAGACCGAGTCCTTCACCAGCTGCATCAGGTGGACTTGGCATGACCTGAACGGTTTTCAAGGTGACATTGTAGGTTTTTGTCTAGTAGTGCCTGATAGGAAGGCTGCAGCTCTTTCCCATTTTCCTGACATACTTGTTCCTCAAGGTCTATACAGCCTGTATGCCACCAGCACATGAAGCCTGCAGCTGAAGTGCAGTTCTGTTGTCAGACCTCTCAGGGGCATTGGCCCACTATTAAGACCTCTGCAGTGTATTTAAATTTTTCTTCTGTAATGGAAGGAAAGGTAAGAGTCACCTTTAGCTGACTTGAAAGCAGTAGATGAAAACTAGCTCAGTTTTTCAAAAACTGTAATTGTGACATTCTGCATGGAAAGCTCCACTTGCAAAGATGAATGTTTCATTAATTTTTAAGGATGTGAAACTGCACTGGAACATTAAATAGAGCATTTGCTATCTAGCCAATGCACTAATACCATGCAACAGTCATATTATTTTATTCTGTTATAATAGTCATCAAAAAGCTAGCTAAACTTAAAATGGTGAAACATCAAAGTGGGGATTTTATTCTTATGAGTGATTACTTTGAAGAAATTACTAGTTTTCTCACTGAAAAATTACTATGAACTCTCCCTCGAAAAACCTTGAATAATGTAAATCTCAATCTAAAATGCTGCCTGAGAGAGATGGGGTAAATTCTATTATTCATAAGTAGTGTGCTATCCCTGGAAATTAATTATCTCCAAACCTCATTTTTCTCTCTTGCTACTCAATACCCTGTTAGCAGACAAACAACACCCGGTGGCTTTATCTGACCATTTTATTAATGCAGCTGTGTTCCCTCTCCTTCCTTAAATCAAGTTTCTCAGATAATATTGGAACTAACAAGAGGAAAGGGAACTGATTGTCTTCTCCCTTACTTCAGGTCTCGTGTAGTCATTCATGTTAGTCCAAAAAAGGCATTAAACTGCTTGACCCAAGGGAAATGATTATGTAAAGCAGGAAGCGTTGGAAAATGAACAGTGTAAAGTTAGCTGGGAACTGAATATCTTCCAGAGTTTTCAGGATTTTATAGCAAATAGGAAATATTGAAAAGTAACCTCCTAAATGTTTGGGGTTTTTTAATTGTCAAAAAAGTGCATGAGATTTTTTAGTTTGTGCTGAGCATATCTGGTTTCACTAGCAACAGTTTCCCTAAACTTTGCCTGTAGTATTCAGATTTTCTGTTAACATGCATCCTTTCCTGCCCAAAGATAACCATTCTGGATGCACGTATCCAAACAAAAGGTCCAAGTAAAACAGCTCCATGCAAGTGTTAAAAGTGCTGAGAGGTCATTGCATGAGTCATTTACCTACCTGCTTTAAGGAAAAGGCTTTTCATGAAGAGGCAAATGCATGCTGTGGGGGCTTGTATTTGGTTTAAAATACGGAGGGAAAGGCTCTTGGCAAACAGATTAACTCCAGAAGAGTCCAGAATGCAGCCTACCATTGATATATTCAACAGAAAAGGTCACTGAAAACTCTTAGGGCAGGCTTTGTACTTTTCACTTGGGAAAATTCTCTTTTAAAACAAAGCCTGCATTTTTTGTTGTTGTTGTTTTAGTATTCAGTTCTCTCTAAAGTCCTAAAGGGGAAGCACTGCATATAAGTTCCATACAGACACTTAAAGCAGGGTAGAAATAGCACATTTCTAAAACATATACTTTATATGCTAAATACCAGTACATAAAGCACTTCGGTTTCATATTATATGCTTACATCTTGGGTGCTGCTGAGACCCAGTCAAATGTTAACTCATTTTGTTAAGTGTAGAGTACCCAAGACTATTAATGTAAGCATTAAAAAAGAAAAACCCAAAGCAAGCAAAACAGCTCAGAAATGCTGCTGTTCATCTCCAGGTTTGAAGAATCCAGGTGGGACCCACTGCGTGTGGGACACACTTACATTTGAGAACGTTTTCTAAATTGGGAAAGATCACAGAAGTGACACCATCTATTCTGCCATCTGAGGGAATTTGTTTTCAAACAATCTACAGTATCCTCAGAACTGTACAAGGTATTTTGTGACAAATGCCATATTCCCTGAATACATTCAATCATTTAACTGTGCCATTATATGTTAGCCTCCCTTTAAGTTATTAGCAGGTAGGAAACAATATTTATTAGACCTTCACCTAAAGCTAGAGGTTTAATTCTGTTTATCCTTTCTGCAAATACATCAGTACAACCTATTTAGGAGCGGAGTGTACAGCTGCAGTGCAGGAAGAAATGGAATACACTTGAGAAAGGTATAATATTATTTCATCCAAATCTACCTGTATTTTCTTGCCCTCCTATTTCTCCATTTTAAATATACATTATCCTTTGCCAGAAGAATATTCTGGTGGCAAGGTGTAATCCTCTCTCACTGAAATAAAAGCCTTGTAAGAAATCTTTGTTATTGAAACACATTTTCTGGTTGGCTTATGATATTATAAATTTTTCTGACCTCTAGTATGAGTGTTGCAAATTCTCCAAAATAGATTCTGCCACTGAAAAGTTGCTAAGCAACTAATCTCATCTGATCTATTGTAGTTCAAAGGAACGAAACAGACAGATAACAGAGAGTTTATAAAACTGATGAGTTGTAAAAAACAAACACATAAACAAATAGACATATAATGTATTTTACCTCAGAATAAATAATTTTGCAGAAAAAAAACCCAGAAGAAGTATGTGAAGTGACCTTAAGTACAAGCAAAGGGGGTCAGTGTTGCCACTTCACAGGTTCAGACTGTCTGTCACCTCAGTCTACTCTTTGGCGACCTTAGTTGTGACTTACATCTCGTTTTTGCTGGGTTTCCTTCCTTGCATGATATCATATGTGTTATTTAGGTAGTCAAAAGGGACTCATCCTTCAGAAAAGCTGTCATGATCTTTTTGGTTGTATTTTTTACATTTAGCTCTCGATTCTGGGACAGTTGCTCTGTATGTCATGCATCGTTTTGCTCTGTACCTCTCACATTGTCCTGTTGCAATCTGGTCCTCAGAGTCAGGCAGTTAAAACCAGAAGAAGAAGGAAATGGAGCCTCTTGCTGAGACTCAGAGGAGGTACCACTGTCCTGGGGTGGCCCTCCAGACACCCATCATCTTTACAGCCAAATAACTTTTCTTGTCTGAGGCAAACTATGCATGGCATTTGTCCATATGGGTGACTGTGAGGGTTTATTTCCCAACTTGTTATGTCTCCTACAGTTTCATATTTTTAGAAGAAAAAGATGTCTTTTATTTCTAGGCCAGGGCCCTGATGGCTTCAGTTGCTATGGGTTCACTCCCTTGATCACCTGTGCCTCGGATTCTGAAGCTCGAGTTTCTGTGATTCATAGTAGCCACTGTAAGTTTGTCCTTATCGCAATAACCCCTTGGATGTTTTCACCTCTAGAAGATGCTTTGCATTCCCTTCCATGATCAGAACTTCAGTGCAAAATTAGTGTCACAAAATTTATTGCATGTTCTTAAGGAAGAGGAAGCTGATTTTATTATACAAAATCTTTAAGCAGTTGATTTTAGCCTCTCAGGCTCTCACACTCACAAAGTGCCAAGATCTATGCATTCAGGTGGTCTGACTAGGGTACTCGTGTGAAGGACGAGGATAAGGGATGCCATCTGCATCTTTTGGGTTCCTCTTGGCTGGTAACAACAAACCAGCTTTTTGGACAGGTTTTTCATATCCCATAGGAAATATCAGCTGCAATGAGGTAATCTTGTGCCTAAGTTCATGCTTACTTCACCTTTCATAAATCTTGGGTCAGGTTGCTGTTCATTCACTCTTTACCCTTGTTTGAAATATATATATTTGAGATGTATGTCTATAGCCTTTTCCTGTTGGTTTAACAGAAAAAAAGAGGTATAAGTGGTATGTCACAGCCTTCTAGACATCCTAGTGGTGTGAAGACTGCAGGGTCTTCTGCTGATGGACTGTTTGGCCTGTGGGGTCATCAAGAGCACCTACCTGGCAGAAACAGCATTCATACCAACTCTAATGCTACATGTTGTTACTAATTTCTGCACTGATTTACCAGCAGAGTCACAGGTCTTTACTGACAGCAAATGCTATACTGCACGTCTTTAAAGTCATTACTAGAAGACAGAAGAAAAGTTTAAAGTGAAAATGGTGATGATAAGAAAAGTTAATGAGACAGAAAAAAAGCAGCAGCCTATTTTCACCATTCCTGCTAAAAGGATGGTCCTTTTAAGGCTGGACCCAAAGCTAGGACTTTTCTACTGACTGGTTTGGGCCAAGCTTTTGTTTTATTTTAGTGTAAAAGCCATTTGATCTAAAGCAAAGGCCAATACATAACTCAGAATTAAATAGGCACCTCAAATAACATTCTTTTCTCATTATTATTCATTTGAGGGACAGCTTCTGGTCCAGCCTTGTTAAGCTGTTGACAAAGAAATCAGTCACTCCTCAGAAATAAAGGAATGGAAATCAGTTATTTCTATTTTCTCTTGGTGTTTATGCAAGCTTCCCCTTAAGCACTTACCAGAATGAAAGCTTTCATCTAACACTTTAATTCTGTACACCTTTTCCCTGGGACTGAGAAAATAAAATAGTAGTGGCACTTAATGAAAGGAAAAAAGGAATCACTGGAGAGGAAACACTCCAGGAGCAGGTAACCCTCACAACTTATTGAATACAGTCAGCATAATGATTAGACCTTTTTAATGACTGTCATTGCATGTGAATGTGATTCATGCAAATTCCAGGTGCTCATCTGGAAAGCAGATTTTCTCATAAAATAGGGAGGAGAAAGGGATTTGAAAAGCTAGCTCTTCCCCTGGTATTTTTGCAAACAGGATTTCTTTCAGCATGCCAGATTTTGTCCCACTCTGACATTGTGAGGAGAGTGAAAAACTTGATTGAGACTCAGTTTCATACAAAATTCTTATGTTTTGCAGATATTCTGCAGTATCTTAAAGAAACTTCTCAGTCTGTCTGGTATTCCACTTAGCAAATAGATACCATACACTGAGCTCCTCTCCATTGCTAACTTCTTTGGGCTATTCAGTTTGCCACCACTTTGGGAAAGGACATACCATTTTTCATTTTCCCAGTAAAAATCCTCATTGTGCTGACACCTCCAGATTCAGTCTCGCGTAATGTCATTCAAGGACCAGAAAAAGAAAACAGTCCCTGCTGGGAAAGCATCTGGGTGAGGCTCTGCAAGGAGCAGAAACACATGGTAGGTTTGGTGTGGGGTATCCTTACAGCCTCCCTTATGCTATGCCTGCAAAACTATGTCACCCCAGTCCTTACCAGCAGAGCTTGTGAGGATTGTTCTTGCTGCATGGGAGAGATCATAGGCTATTTGAAAAGTGATCTGTGGAAACCAAATGAGCTTGCAGATGTATGCCAACATCCCTTTGCTTTTTTCTCCCCCTGCCTAGCTCTTGCTTCCTCTCATTTCATGATATCTGATGCATAGACATTGATTATTTTCTTGGTACCTTTTAGACCCATTTACCTTCAACTAGTAGACAGTATGTAGTCTGCCCCTGCAGTAAACAAACACATTATGCTTTTTGCCAACTTTCACATTAACAGGCTTCTCCTTTTCACAAGTTTGTTGCCTTACAGGTCTTTTTTTCTTGAGGCCTTGCACAGCAAATGAAAAACTGGCAAGACTTGTTTGAAGAAGATTTAGCAATGAACAAATTTTTACAGAGGCCTGATTCATGATTCTGTGGCAAACTGAGGAGATGACTGCCAAACTTTTGTACTGCTAGTCCAGCACTACAGAGTAGCTACAGTTCTTGACTAAAAGCCCTGCGTCGGGTTTCTTACCACTGGGCAGCAAAAGTGGGCAACATTAATGCTTTGCTTGGAAAGTGGAATATTAGAAGTAACCCTAACACTGGATAAAAAAAGCACCTTCTTTCCTTTGTTGCATGCACTGCATGTAGACTATTAAGGTCAGATGTTTATTTGACATATAAAGCTGAATTTAGTCAGCAGGAAAACTGTGTTTTGACTTTTCATTTCTCCTGTCAAGGTAAAAGTTCTCTTAGCAAATGTGAACCATCTTTCAGTGCAGATAGTTTAAGCAATCTTGTCTTGGCAGTGAAGTATACTTTTGCACACCCAAAAGTGATTTTTTTTCTTGTGCAAAACCCCATACCTGCTTCATACTAAGATGACATGTGCAGTAAAAGTTGTCAGATAGTGGAGCAGCAGCAGACTTCAGTTAAGCCTGTTGCTGCATTTTCAGCATCAGCCCCTGTGCAAACCAGTTACTTCCTACCTGACATTTCCCTCCCACGATCTGTTGATGCACTTCACTTGTAAGAGAGAGATAGCAATACGTTTATTGGTATGAAACAGAGATTTAACAAAGTTTGATAGTAAATGTGACAGTGGTTTAACGAGGCTCAATGGCAAAGTATGCTGGATTATTTACTGCAGAGAGGACAGGGTCAGACAAAACTGTTACTGTCAAGCAGATCCTCCCATTGAGTCATGAGGTTCAGAAAGGACCTCCTTGCATCCTAAACCCCTTCTCAGAGGGGAGTTTAGGTGTGGTTAGATCCAAACAGTTCCAGACTTGGTCAATGGTTTATATCTAAAAGGTTATATGTGCGCAATTGATCCTTTATACCGCTTAGCTAAGATTTCAAAGTTCAGCATGTTATTAATCACTTACAGGGAATCTGTTGCAGCAAGGAATCTCTCAGCCTTGAGGAGTAACCTTGAGAGGTGTCCCTCCTCAAGGGGAGATCCTGCCATGCAGCCCACTGCCATGCGGGAGAGCTCACTGAGCTCTGGGGCTGTCTGCTGTTTGTGGAGTCAGATAATTGACTCATGTTCATATTTGCATGCTGATCTCAGAACTGAGTTTCTTTCAAACTTAGCTTGAGTTGAGCCTTGACCAGCACAGTTATGTGGGTGCATTGTTCACATTAATCCTTGGCTATCATGTCATTATCTGCCTCCCCCAAATCCACTTTGAGTCTGGATACAGCCATCATGACCAGATACATCCATTTTGACTGGCCCAGATGTTTAGCACCTGAGCATTGGAAACAAAGGTCAGGGTGGGGGTGGGGGGGAGCACACCACCACACTTGTGTCTGTGTCTGCTCAGAGCCCTTGCGATGCTCTGCTATGGGCTAGTAGTGGAGATTGTTTTATGACTATTACAACCTGATGGCCCACATGGGAAAAAGGATAAAAGGATGTAGCCCACAGAAAGTAACATATTGGCTATAATCAGGAACTTCTCACGTTCTATGGTTTGAATATGGGGAGTGGATATTTTTTAAGTGACAACCAAAACTTGAATCTTTCTGGAGGTAAAACAAATCCATCCTACCCAACTACCATAGCACAGCTGGTAACAGGACTGCGCCTGTGTGTGAAACCAGTGCTCCTGAATCATTAATTCAGGGGTGATCCAGGAGCTCCCCAGCTAGCTGTCATCAGAAGGAAGAATAACAACATCTGGCTGGAGATGATGGAGCCCTTTGGAACCAGGTGATGGACTTAACTCTCGGCCACCTTCATAATTAAGTATTTAACTATACGGTGCAGGAACCTTCCTGGTTGTAACCAATTCATATGCTTAAATGTAGCATCGAATATCCTGGCTGAACAATGTGACCCCTCCTTCTAAAGACTACCCTAGGCAGTGCTGGCTGCAGAACTGATCAAATAAACACCTGCAAATAGGCATTTTAAGCTATTCATGCAGAAGGGGTCATGAAATGCAGTCTTTTGCACATTGGTAAGATATTTAAGACTTTTTGTATCTGGTTAATATAATACATAGTGATGGATTATGCATGTGCTTGAGTGGTCACATAGTACTACAGCCAGCTGGGCTATAAGGACTAAGAAGGGTGGAGGTATGCAAACTCTCACACCATCCAGCTCAAGATTTACTGCAAGGACTCTTGCAGCGGAGGCACTCACCACCATCCAGACAGCAAGTTACCACACTATTTGGAAGATTTGGTTCCCGACATGAGCATCACCCTGTGCCAAGATCCAAACAAATTTGTTTTCCTTTTCAACAGACTGTGAGTATCTGTGCAACAGCCCTTAGGTCTGAGCCTTCCATTTTTTCACGTTAACCTAGTACTGATCCCCTCAGACATCATGGCCCTCCTGACACAGCAATGTACACAAAGCTGATGTAGTTCACAAAAGAAATTAGAAAGCTCCTGTTCTAGCTGACTGGCTTTCCCCTGTCCCATTCTTTACTTCACAACAGAACTTTCTGTAGATTGTGTGTTAGAGAGCACAAAGCCAAAAGCTTTTCCAATGATGGCAATTGTATAAGAAATGAGGGGGAAAAAATAGACTCAGGTTAAATTCTGCAGCCCTTTTACTGTTGTTACAGCTAGCTACCCTCCAAGAAAATGAGCCGCTATTCAAACAGCCAGAAAACAAAACAAAAAAACCCCCATCCATGGTCTCTCCAACTCACTATCCTCCTCTGCTGATTTGGAGGATGAGCACTCCCAGCTGAGATGGGCACCAGCTTCTTTCAGCTAATAGTGGGAGCAATGGTGATGCAGGTGGCTGAAGGATAGTCTGTGAAGAGTCTGGTCATGCGGCAATGGTGACGACTGGTGGTGTGTGGAGGACACATTGGTGCAGGCTCTTGGTTACAACTGAAAGTTTCTATAAAATCTCATTCTGCCTGGGGGCAGGGGTTCACCTGAACTCAAGTGAAATGTCAGCAGCCTTGCCTTGAATGCAGCATTCTCAAAGGCTGCATGTCACTTCTAGATACTGAAAGTGTTGTTTACTGCTTCCAAAAGAGCTGAAAGAGGGAAAGGAGGATATAACTCTAAAAAGAAAGCCAAATGTGTTTCATCATCTGTGTCTTAACCTAAACTGCATGTCAGAAACAGACAAGTTTAGCTTTTACAATATGTAGCCAGTTTTGCTTGCCAGTTTTCCAATATTTTGTTCAAAATATGACCCTGCACATAAGACAGTGGTTCGGAGAGCATCCTGGAGCAGGAAGAAGTTTCCATTTATTCACAGAAGACACACAAGCAGCTCAACAGAGCAGCAGAAACATTTACTAGGTTCTCTTTGCAAATCTCACCTCTTGAGCTGAGGTGAGGTGTTTTTGTGTTTAGACAGCCTAGTGTTATTATGAAGTATTTTGAGATTATCTGCGAGGCACCTGAAGAGCTTTATGAACGTTTCCTGAGAGCAAGGTAGTTTTATGTCTAATTAGTGACAAACTGTAGTCTTATTTTGAATAGTGTCTTTCTGTTGATTTAAAAAATGAACTCACTCTACCTTTGGTGATAAAAGAACATGATTAGAGGGTTCCAAAGCCAAACACTTAAACAGTACAGAGTGTCAGAATTATGTCTCCAAACTCATTTCAGCTGCCACTTCATATCTTCTGATACTGGAATTATGTGCACACTTGTTTTTCTCCAATGTGACCCATGCCTGTTTGGTGCTTGATTATGTGAGCAGTTATTTGACATATATTTTATCTTCCTTTATCATACACACTTCAAACCCTAGTCCTTTAAGTAATTATGTTCTTGTTTGAGTAATTTATTTCTTCACAGGCTTTTTAAAGATGCTTGTCACTGTACTGTCTGATTGCCTTAAACACAAGACTTCATATATTTCTGTGAATTAAAAGGAGTATTTGTACCTGTTTTGCTGATGGAAGGGCAATTTTAAGAGCAACCAGAAAAATATGTCTGTTAAAATGTTTGGTGATGCCAAGTGGTTCACCACCCTACGTCACTTGAAGATGTCAAAAACCAGTTCTCATTGCCTTCAGCTGCAGCTCTGAGGGCTCAGGTCTACATTTGCCCTTGCTCAGTGGCACTTGAGAAAATGTGTCATAACTTAGTGATCCAAAAAATATTGAAGCAAATTGTCTCCTGCTACGCAAGAACTGTGAGGTAGATACAAGATCTGGAATCCAACTCTTCAAGGCAGCATTTAACAGTATATACGAAGAAACCTCTCTGTTACACCTATGGCCATCTGTCCCATTACATAGTCCTTGTCTATCAGCCAAACAGCTCTGCACACTGAGGGACTCAACTAAATCTTTACAGCTGACCTTATTCTATCTCTGTTTCTATTTCTATACACCTGGTTCTTCAGTGATAAGTTACCTTCCCTGTAGTCCTCTGTTTCACTGTGTCCTGTTTCAGCTGGGATAGAGTTAATTTTCTTCCTAGTAGCTGGTGCAGTGCTGTGTTTTGGATTTGGTGTGAGAGCAATGCTGACAGCACACGGATGTTTACATCAGTTGTTACTGGGTTACAACTTAGTTGTTGCTGGGTGATGTTTATGTGAAATCAAGGACTCTTCAGTTTCTCAGGCCCTGTCAGTGAGAGGGCTGGAGGGGCATTGGAAATTGGGAGAGGCCACAGCCAGGACCCAAACTAGCCAAAGGGATATTCCATACCATATGATGTCATGCTGAGTATATAAACTGGGGGAAGAAGAAGGAAGGGGGGGACATCTGGCATTGTGGCATTTGGCTTCCCAAGTAACCGTTACACGTGACGGAGCCCGGCTTCCCTGGGGATGGCCGAACACCTGCCTGCCCGTGGGGAGTGGTGAATGGATTCCTTGCTCTGCTTTGCTTGCGTGGGTGGCTTTTGCTTTACCTATTAAATTGTTCTTATCTCAACCCTTGAGTTTTACATTCCTTTCAAATTATCCTCCTCATCCCTCTGGGTGAGCGAGCAGCTGCGTGGTGCTGGGTTGCCCGGCCAGGGTTAAACCCCAAGACACCCCCTCTTATCCATTCCCAGTCACTGTCCAAATTATGTCCTGAAACAAAAAAAATCAAATACCGTAAGAAAAATGACTTGGCTGTGACACAAGTACTTGAGAAAAGTGGACTCCTCTTGTATCAGGTTGGTAACAGCAAAGCAGCCTAGATAGCACCCACTTGTAAATTATACCAATTTTGTTTCTAAATCACATTACACATTACCATTACAGCAAACATATGAACACATGCTGAGTTAAAATAAATTAGTTTATACAGATTTACAGTTCATCTTTCTTCAACTGAACACAAAGTCTTAGTGATCATCTTCCTGGAGCTACTTCATTTCTCAAGACCACATGTTGAATATTTGTTGTGATGTAATTTATATTTTTGTGATGAGACCTGTTTTCAATCCTTTTGTTTTGAGAACACTAATTTCACCATCTAGACATGTTGTCTGGGATTTTTTTCTTAAAAGTAATAAAAAATCCATTAGGGAAAATGGTGCCACAAAGAACTTCTTTGTGTCATAGAATCAATACATGTATAAACTTTTTCAGTTTGCCATTGCACCTGCTGTGCTGTGATCGCAGTCTACAGCATTTTTCTATCTTGAAAAAGCATAAAACACACCTGTTCAATTATATTTATGTCATGGTTTAACCCCAGCCAGCAACCAAGTACCATTCAGCCAGCTTGCTCACTCCCCACTCTCCCAGTGGGATTGGGAGAATTGGGAAAAAGGTAAAACCCATGGGCTGATATAAGAACAGTTTAATAATTGAAATAAAATAAAATCTACTACTGCTACTAATACTTACTGAAAAGGGAGACAAAAAAAGAGAGAAAGGAACGAAACTCAAGGAAAAAAGTGATGCACAAAGCAGTCACTCACCACCTACTGATTGATGCCCAGCCAGTCCCTGAGCAGCAATCAGCTGGCCCTGGACTAGCCAGTTTATATGCTGAGCAGGAATTCTATGGTATGGAATATCCCTTTGGTCAGTTGGGGTCAGCTGTGCTGGCTCTGCTCCCTCCCAGCTTCTTGTGCACCTGCTCACAGGCAGAGCATGGGAAACTGAAAAGTCCTTGATTTAGGGTAAGCACTACTTAACAACAACTGAAACATCAGTGTGTTATCAACATTATTCTCATACTAAATCTGAAACACAGCACTGTACCAGCTACTGAGAAGAAAATTAATTATAACCCAGCAGAAATCAGAACAGTTTCAAAACATGTTTCTATTATGCAGCAACAACATTAGATGCATAAGAGGAAACTGGAAGCTGTTGAGATTTCTTGGCTGAGTGACATTGCTATATATATACACATATATATGCATGTATATTTGATAGATTGTGCTGCATTTAACTCTTAGATCTGTCACTGGTAAGTAATATATTCTTAAATGAACTTCCTTGATCCCACTAAATGAGAGAGTTAATGACATCAGGCAGGGCTCCTCAAGGAGCAGCTCCAGCTAGGATTGCATATTTTGACATATCATGCCTCAGTACGACAGGGGAAAATTGTCCATTACTCCCGGCTGATCCACCATTGCAAATTATAGAATCATAGAATTGTTTAGGTTGGAAACCACTGTCAAGATCATTGAGTCCAACCGTAAACCTAACAGTGTCAAGTCCACCACTAAATCATATCCCCAGGCACCACATCTACACATCTTTTACATACCTCCAGGGATACCTCAACTACTTCCCTGGGCATCCTGTTCCACTGCTTGAGAACTCTTTTGGTGAAGAAATTTTTCCTAATATCCACTCTAAACCACATGCCTTGATTCTTTTACTCTTTACCCTAATGCATCTTTCTAGCCTGTGTTGGAGATGTGACACTGAACTAGATGGGCCTTTGGTCTTGGCTAGTAAGGCAACTCTTGCTTCTTAGATTCATAGTTTCATACTAAAGTATTTACTGTCTAGGAAAACAATTTTTGCTTATCTCTTCATTTCATCCAGTGCAAATAGAGATGTTAAAATATGAAGCCTTCTTTCTGCTAGTGAGATATCGCTAACTTTTAGCTAAATCTGGTGAAGAGCTCCTTCTTTCTGCTGCTAACTATGCCATATGGTTATTTATCTCACAGTGAACACTAGCATCTAAGAAGTATTTATCTTTCTTCACAAAAGAGTTAATGCATGTGTCTAATTACATTTCATAACGTAGTTCCAGGAGACTTCTCCCATGCAGGAAGAAACTACTTGTCATGGCTGATAGATTAGATGTATTTCTTGGTTAGTTATTAAAGTTGCTGGCACTTATTTTGCCTCATCTGCATTTTCAGCATCTAACTCCTGACAAAAATTTATGTTGTTCCTGAATTTCTCATTAAATACAATGTTTGAAAAGAGCACCAGAAGATGTATGTACATCTAGTCAGAAATATTATGATGTGAAAATACTAAAAGTTGTCTGGAAAGAGAAGTAATCTTTTAGGAAGTCAACCCTAGCAGTAATATTAACAATTCTAGCAGTAATAATAATAGTGGAAAGTAGTAATACTAGTGATAACAATATGAACAGCCATGATGACAAGTATTGTTTTGCCTAGGACAGCAAACAGTCATACAGGAGTCTTCATTTTGGTTCTCACTCTGTCAGGTGATCTACAGGATCTTCAGCTTAGGGCTGAAGACTGAGCTGATTGTAGCTAACAAGGATTTTGCCATTGGCTTAGGTGAAGGCAGAGATTACCTCTTGATCTTTTTAGGCAAAATTTTCCAATGCATTTACGTGCTGTACGCTGAGACCCTATTTCAAAGCTGGGGTAGAAACTCAGATCCCCTTCACAGCTTGAAAAGATGTCAGAGTTCCTATGTTACTTCTGCCTGTTGGCTTAGGTTATGGATTATTTAGGGTAAAAATAAAATAAAGTAGTAATTGTTAATTGTGAGGGGTTTTTCAGTCTTTGTCCATGAGATATATGTGAATGCACGTTTTTCTTCCAGTACTTACCAGAATTTTCATCTGTACTTTGCAGCCATCTGTAAGACTGCTGTGATGAGAGCTACGCTTTGTGCTCTCAGAAGTGTTTAAGGCAACTGCTTCCCTAAAGCGTGAAAGAACTGGAAATAACATGGTAGCAACTAATGTGTTAAAGAGTTGCACAGTTTCTAGTATCTTCAGCGTGGTTTTTTCATAGGGCCCCAGGCACTAAGATGGGTATAATTTCATCCTTGCCTTACTTCAGCATAAGCTAATTAGGAAGCTCATTATTTATTTGGCACAAATTTAGCATAACAAATCAATTTAACAGGGCACAAGAGACAAAATAATTTAAAATGAAAGTCAGAACCAAGATGAAATGGCAAGATGGAATCTTTTAATTTCTAATAATGTGCTAACATCCTAGTGGCTCGGTGGGCCTCGGTGGCATTTCCAGTGCAGACGGGTCAGCACAAACCTCCCAGGGAAGGGCACAGTTTGCTGATTAATGTCTTGTGTTTTCTCTTCCAGGCACCACGTGACACCACCTCCCCTCCAGTCTCTCCCATGCAATACCACTGTACAAGGTCCACTACTGTAAACCAGATAATCTGAAAGACAAAATGTCTCTGAAACGTGACAAAACTGTATCAAATAGCTAGAAGTTATAGCTAATGAAGATTTTGGAGTGTGTTACTGGCATTCTAGTGATCCCTTATTCAAACTGGGTTGGAAATATATTTGTTGGGCTGATATGGAACCCTGGTAATCCAGAAAACATCTCTAGGATTAGTTTTCCCATGATCATGAACATTTTAGTTTAAAGATTACCCTGGTAATCCAGAAAACATCTCTAGGATTAGTTTTCCCATGATCATGAACATTTTAGTTTAAAGTTAACAAGGTTGTGATGGTATCTTGCTTTTCATTTTGTATTGCTTTACATAATTAAAAAAATAATTAACAAGATTAGAGTAGGGCAAATTGCTCAGCTAAAGTAAATATTTTTAAAGTCAACATAATTATATTAATTTCTACTGGAGGAAATTGGGCTCCCTGCTTATTTTTAAGTTTCACATAGCTTCTGTCCACCATGGACCTAACTGTTGTCACGTGGTTTGTGAGATCTGGGGGCAGAGGTATCAAGCGTTTTCCAGCCAGTGTGGAAACTGGAGGGCCTTCCTGTCTGTTCATACATTCATAAACATTTACAGTTTCCAGCAAGGCCCTGCTCACTTGTCCAACTGCTTAGATTTGTATTAGAAAAGAGACACTGAGACTTCTTACAATGATGCACTTGAGGGACATGACAAATGTTTGGTCTGTGCTGAAATCCTACGCAATTACAAATAATTTCCTTGCAGCTGGCTGAACAGCTGAAGACTGTTATGTTCTGTGGAGATAAAATTGTCTGTTGCTTTTTACTCCCATGTCCCTGATCATGTCCCAGTACTGATCCCTGGGCCAGACCCAGAGCTCGTGCAAAAGCAGAGCAGAAGATCTACATGAACTTACACCATGGTCACAGTGACAAATCTCAAAACTCTGGGGAGTGGTCAAACAGTAAAAAGGAACATTGCAGATCCTTACTACTCGGTGCTGTAGTGTGGTGATGGTCTTTTTGCACTCCATAGATGGAGACATATCCATTCCTGAGGATTTCATGTGTTTAGGCCAGCGAGGTATTGTGCAGAGACATGCTCGCCTTTCTCACTGGAAAACTCTGATCTTAAGAGTTGGAGGTTCATAATTTCTAAAGCTGCCCATTACCTTTATCTTGTATGTGTGAAGAAATTAATGAAACTGATAGAAATTCTTTGGCATGCATGGCAGTTTGTATTTCACCAGTGTCAGAAATGTGCAGAGAAGCCATATTCTTGCTCAAATACGGGAGATGCTTGCTTTCAAGTCAGTAAGAATATACAAATACAGGTGAGTACAGGATGAGTCTCAGCTGGGATCTTGAGTATTCAGGTGCTTATGTAGCAGGGTTTGAAGCAGATGCCTTTCTCCATTTAGGAGTGTGGAGAGTGAGAAAGATTTTCAAGCAGTCTTTGAAAATGCAATAACCTGGTCCTGACCACTTTCTCCACAGTTTGAGCAGCTTCTTGTCTGTTCTCATGGTATGAGGAACTAGAAAGACATTGTATACTTACTGTCTTCCTGAAGGAGGAAAGAAAGAAGCATTTTGTGACTTATCTGTATTGGAGTGTTGATTTCTAAGGACTGTTTTTACAAACTTGTAGTTTTTTTATACTTTGGTGTTCCAGATTGGAAAGAAATGACCAAGATAGGTAAGAAAAAGCATGATAAAAAGGAAAAATGCAAATATTTTATCCCATTACTCTTTCCTCTGAAAATTACTGTATGTGTTTTGTAACAGTACACATTTCTAGCTGGAGAGTACTTACACTGATTTATAAAAGGGTACTTAAAGAGTAAAAGACATTTCCAGATACAAAAGTGAGCTGTAAATGACAGAGCAGTTTCACCTTCATCTCTCCATTAGCTTTCATGTTTGTGCATTTGAAGAGAAAAGGAGGATCTGGAGACTGCTGTCCTTGTTGCACGCAGTTGAAAGGCTTGTAATTTCTCACTGTGACAGTTGCTGATCTATCCAGGAAATAGAAAGATAAGAATTGATATTGGGTGACCAAGGAGCCACTTCAACAGTTGAGGTGGGAAATGGTCATGATTCTAGGTGAGTTTTGGTTAAAGAATAACATTTGGATATCATTAAAGCCTGTAGATGGAAGATTTAAATAACCTGCAGTGGGTTATGAATTACAGGATCTGGACCCAACTTTCAGATCATTTTCTCTGTGTGTGTGTGCCTGTAGCACTGCAAGGAAAGGGATATGACTTGCGTTCTGCACTGAACCCCTTGTTATCTCTGTTCTATGTGGTATCAGCTTCTGTTGCCAGATTACACAGTGGTTTGTTGAATATTATGAATTATTTTGAAGAAGGAAAGGGTCTTACTACATCAGACGAAATCCAAAGCCATGCCAGAGTTAATGCTGTCCAACCTGTCTAAACCTGGAAAAATTTAGAGAGAAGCTGTATCTATACCAAGGTACCCATTTGAAACAATTTCACCTTGTTCATCAAGGCCACATAAGAAAGCATAATCCCTACTCTGCTCAATAACAGAGTATTTTCAAGCTCATACACTGGTATCAACCAAGGATCTTTCCATTACTCCAAAAGCTGATGGTTAATGACTGATCACTTTTGATCCCGATGCTCTACCAGCAGTCATTGTCCCCGTTCACTGAAATACCTCATTTTGAATGGGGAACTGCTAAACAGTTCGAAAAGATGCTTTTTTGGATCAGAGGTGCATATTTTGGAGAAAGAGAGAAAGAAAGGGAGAGATAACATGTCACTTTTCACAAATGAGGAAACTGACAAGCACAGCAGCGAGTAATAGCCACAGACAGAGCACTGCAGAGAAACCGCATGGCTGGTCTGTGAAATAAGGTTCCCTCTGCATTACTTGTTTCCTAGGACTGCTAGCTCATGTGGCTCCTCAGCCCAAGGCTGTTTTTTACCACAGTGTTGTACCATTTTGAGAGGCCTGGGAGCCATGTGCTGATAGCAGGAGCAGATCCAGGCACACACCCAGCACTTGTGGGCATTCGATCAGCTTTCTTGCTTAAAAATAACTCTTTTTTTGTGTCATTGCACTGAATCCTACCTATAAGCTTACAGGTTTCTTTCTGAGATATATTTAGGCACAGTGGCTAGATAGTCAAGACTTCAGTGCAGCTACATGCATGAAATTTGTCTGGAAGGGTCCAAATTATTCCTGTTTGATAATAAGTGAGAGAAAGAAGCCAAAAATGATGTTCCTTCAGGATTCATCCACCAAAAATATACATGCATTCAAAGAAGCAAGTAACCTTTTGATGTATGAAGACCCACTTCAGAGACTTACATCAGAAACAAACACCATTGATCTAGATAATGAAAGGCCACACAGAAATATAAACCTCCGAAAGTATTTTTTATTTTTCTGCTGATTGAATTTGAGGCAAATTTGTGAGTGGCTTTTGTGGGCTGACACTTTTTCCCTAAAAATCTTTACTAGAAGCTAAGCTCTTAAGCATCAGTAAACTTTAGGAAATTCTCAGGTTCCCATTTAAGATATGTGTGACTTTGTCTGAACTGCCAAATCAGTATCTTATTTAAGCTACTTAGGACTTCAAACTGCTAAATCAGCACCTAGGTAAGGGCACACAAGAACTGTAGCTGAAATAACATGAACTGACACACTTCCATATACTCCTTGGGGCAGAGAAACAGACTGATCAAAGTGTTAAATGTTTCAGCTCCCTTCTAGTAGAAATTCCTGGCAAACCACGATATCAGACTTCTGTGCAGATGTTCATTGGATAAACAAACACAGAGCTACACTCCCAATCCTGTCTTTAGCAAACTGGCTGGAATAGTGGCCCTCCTGCAATATAAGGCCATCACTCTTAATTACACAGATGCCTTGGTATTCTTTCCTTTTCTAAACTCACTAGGATGCTGCCAGACTATCCAAGTAACTATTTATGCTGACAAATGAGGCAGTGGATCCACCATTAAAAAGCTACCAGCAATTATGATGTTTATTGTCGGAAGTGCTTTGAGTATCATCGTGCTAATAATATTGAGCTGAGACAACTATCCATGAACAAAATGTCACTGTAATTTTAGGTTCACTGAGTGCTTTAAGTGCTTAAACACACAATCGAAACCTTCCAGTAAGATTTGTTCTTCCTTTGGCTCCCCAAGGAAAAGAGGACACAATGCAGTAGTCCTGTATGCGTTACAGTGCTTGGCAGGTATGAAATTTGTGTCCACCAGATGTCTGCTGCATGTAGGCATAAAACAAGACACATTTTGGCCATCCATAAATAAATTTCTAAAGTCTGTTATTCTCTTGAAAGACAATGAATGCGTCCAAACTGATCTCTTGTCTAGCTGTCATTACTCCCAATTTTGATGTCTTGATTTTTCTTCCCCCGTCTTAAAATTCTCTATTAACCTAGGCACAATTTAAGAAAATTTTGACAGTACTGAATATTGGCATGAATCTTCTAGACTCAGCAATACTTGACCAATTGTTTCACCAGGAGCTGCTACTCCCTGTGGGCAGGAAGGAAGCCTGTCTTTGCATTCCCTTTAACTGTATACCATGCTTCACCAAATTCATGATCCAGACCGAAGTTTAACTGTCTTTGTGGTAAGGTAAGAAAAGGTAATATAAAGGTACATATATAAGGTACATAGATAAAAGTATATATATGAGGTAACATATAGGTAATGATATAAGGTAATATAATCACTAATAAATAAAGCTCTCTCATTTAACGATTTTTTTTTTGGGTCACTATAATCTTTATTTGCATGGCAAAACAACAGACCACATAAAGATTCCCTGAAATGTTGTGCATTTTTATCTGCACTGTACAGACAGGGATACAAATCTTAGCAATGGTAGCACTTGTGTACATCTAGAGCACATCTAAAGCATTTGTGCTTCTAGAAAGAAAACGCATTTTTTCATTGAAAAATCCTCTAAACTTGCAGTAACCTCACCAAAATATCCCCAAGTAATAACCTGCAAAACATTTCCTCCAAAACAAAAAAAGAAAACCCAAACAAACAAACAAAAGAAGCCTTCAGTCGGGTGACACCACTATTAATGAAGAGTCACAAAGCTGAATTTTTCTGGGATATGTCCTATGACTTGTTTACACAGGGTGGTGTACAGTACTGTCTCCATAGCACAGTGATGGTCACTGTAGCAGAAATGGGAATAAGAGATAATCTGCAATACCGCCAAAGAAAAAAAGTGTGTATTTTCTTCCTTCTTGCCTTGCCTTGTTTTTCTAAACAGCGTCAATGAAGTGGAAAACAATCTTTCTTGCAAACTTCTGTTGACTTTCAGACAACCAAGTTTCTACCCCTGTCTGATGTCAGGGGACCATGAGGGAATTCAGCATCTTGAGTTCATGAAGCTTAATGTTCTGTTATGCAAAAGGGGTGGGGCACATCTCACAACTCAATGAGCCCTTGACGGGGTGTAGCCCAAAATTTAGACATCAATACCTTACACTTCTTCTGTTTGAAATCCTAAGGTTTTCCCCCCAGAACTTAAATTGTTTCTGGGAATCTCTTGGTGTGGTGAAGTCTTGTCAGTGTCAAAACCTCAAGTGGTATCTCTGTTGGGATACCCACCTAAGTATTCCTCTAACCATCTTGACTGATAAAAAGTTAAGAAAACAACCACCCAAACCTCAAGCATTGTAAAAATGAATGGAAATAGTTATTAGGAGAAAAGGGAGCAGAGGGGAAAGTGTTAAGTGTGGGTTTGAAGGACTGTAACAAAGTTGAGTTGAGTAGGGAAGGTCCCTGGGAGCATGGCAGGGGTCATGGAGAGGTGGTAGTGCCTCAGTGGCCCTGGTGAATCGCTGCAAAGCTCTCCTCCCAGTGGTTGAAATGATAGCTGTGGATTAGTTATATGAGAATAGTTACCTACCTCTGTTTATGTGGGTGCTTATATACTTAGGTATCTTGTTAGAAAAAGTGGGTTTGGTTTTAAAACACTTAACCTTAAAAGGAATGAATAGATTATGCAGGTGGGAATGGTGAAACACTTACTAGAAGGAAATAGGAAAGGGTGAATTTATGTGGGTTTTTTTGTGTTTTTTTGTTTTGTTTTGTTTTGTTTTGTTTTGTTTTTAATGTATTGATAGGTCAAATACATGAGTGTTCTTTAACTTTTGGTCCTGGCTTATGTTTCCCTATAAGGTACCACAATATTTTAAGTTTTATAAAATTCTACTGGAGAGCAGAGGACAGCGGGGTATAAACCATACTATTTTTTGTTTGTTTTTGTTCGTTTTTTCCTTCTTTTCTTCTGTGAAGCAATCTTTTGGAATACTCCTGTCAAACCTGCAGAAAGACTCTGTAATTTATGTGACTGGGGGTGAATATTATTAAGTGTAAGTCTTTAAGAATAGAACAAATAGGAAACAGGCTGGGTAAAGGGAAGAAAGAAAATGGGAATGTTCAAAAAGTAAGTGGTTATGCTGTAGGAAACAAATCGGGGTTCAGGCACTTCCCTGTGGAAAAAGCGTCTCTCCAGTTCACAGAGCAATGGGTAGTATATTATAGATGTTCTCAGATTATTGTAGGTGTTATGAAGTGAAACCGAAGGATGGATGTCCCTTATTATTGGGTTTATTGTTGGAGGCTGCGAAAATATTTTGTGTTGATTGTGCCGAACATCAGACAGATCCGTGGTGGGAATCAGAAAACCATGCATTAAGCAAGGGCCATAAGACTGGCCTCGTCATTAGAAAAGCAAAGTCACTTAGCAGCACAGAAAGAAATTTCAGAGAAGCAGCATGACACAGAAAAAGGTGATGACTAGAAAGGAAAAGGACATAAGAACAATGGAAGGTATTTAAAGGTAGAATCCAGTAGAAATTCAAAGGACCAGTGGCAGACCCTAAAGGGGTGAGACAGTAGCAAATATGACGCAAAGATGAAACTCCTGAATAAGATAATCATTATACAACAATTGAATCTATCTGCTCTATCTGCAGGAAGAAATGAAATGTTAGATTGGGCGCCATTGGAGAATGTTGACTTTTTCAATGATATGTATGAATGAGAGAAAAGACAAGCTGGGGGTGGGGTGGGGAGCTTGGATGGCTACCCCAGGGGAAAGGCAGGGCTGAAAAACTGCCTTTGGCACTCAGAAAAAGAAACATCCCCAGGGAATGTGAAACAAATCACTGCAAGTCTCTGGCATTTTAAAAAGAGCACAAATGGGGAGTAGAGTGTTGTGCTGAGCAACTAGAGAGCCAGTCAGTGGTCTCTGAAAGTGCAGCTGGGCTTGACCCTCAGTGCTCTGCCCAAAAGGCAAGAGCAGCAACCATCCTTCAAGCCATGCAGTGTGGTGATGGCCACAGCAGACAAGGGTTTTCTCCCTGGGGCTCTTATTTGGGTTGACCGAGAGCTGGGTAAATTTCCTTCACTACTGGACAAGGTTCAGGCTTGTCTCCCTCCAGATTTTTCTCTCATGCCCAAGTTTGATGAGAGAGAGGACATGCAGGACTGAGATAGCTCTGTCTTCCAGCTTGTTCAAACTATTCAGTCATGTTTGAAATAACCAGTGGTTCACTGAATCAGAACAAAAATGTGTGACTTTTTCTTTGTGTTGGAAGTGTTCATCTGAAGGCAATCATAGCCATTTTTATCATCAAGAACTGGGTGTTGTGTGATGGGAGCCTATCATGCTACATCTTTTCCCTCCCCATATACAATGACATGTTCAGTGAAATCAGTGCTGAACCAGTGAAACTGAAAGGGCTTTATGGAAAAGCCTGTGTTCCCTAGGAACAAGATCCAGGACTAGAAGTTAGAACTTCTGACAACTTTTACCAGCTTCAGATTTAGAAAATATTAACAGCCATTTTGTAATAAGTGCTACCACGTCAGGGCGAGAAATCTCTGGTGGTCTGAAATCTCACAGAAACCTCTGCACAGTACTTCTTTGCCTTGCCTCTCATTGTGTGACTGTCTGTCTGGAAGTCTGACAACTTCTCTACAGTGTGCTCAGACCAGCCATCTTCGCACATGGAACGTGATACTTCTTGGAAGAGTTAGACTCACTGAATGGATGCACTTCAGCTGTGATGCACCTGCAAAGCATATCTGTTATGCTCCAGAAGCATCCTATACTTCATGCTCACTGGGTATTTGTACATGTGGGAAACCTTGGGCAAGAGCAGAACTTAATTACACTGTTAGTGTTACAATGGTGAAGCGCCCCAATAAAAAAAAAAAAATTGACATGTAACCTTCTTGCTAGCGCTGTCTGTGTAAGTTCTCCAAATAAAACCAGACATCCAGGACTTTCTGCTTGCTGCAGATCAATCTATGTATGTTTTTCTGCTCTTACTGGCTTGGTTATCTCTGTCAGAGTACAATTTCCTAATCTAGATTTTCACTGAGTTGGTATAAATGCAACATTTTATAATTACCTCCATCCAAAATCTTAGAAAACAAATATATATCGGCATTTCCTGTTGGTTAGCTGATTTTTAAAGAAGCTTTTAAGGGGGAAATCTGTGAGGAAAGTTGCCTTGACAAGAAGGCCTTTGATTGAGGCTGATTCTTAGAAGAAATTTCATTTAGCTAAATATGGGAATTCAGATTGAACCCTGCCCCCCCCCTCCCCTAACTGGAGGTGATAATGCAACTTTCCCCTTAGTCTAGTTATTTCTCTTGAGAAAATCTGTGAACGATAACTCAGACTCTTGACTTGAGGGAGTGAATGAGTACGTAAATGAACTAAGCTCTTTGGTACCATGCAGCCATGTTCGGTAAGTTTCATCATGTTTTCATGGCAGGAGGGTATTGAATTCAACTGCCACAACCCATCAGAACATTTCTTTTGCCTTTTGTTATCCTAAACTCCAGAGATCACATCAGAATAGTTCACATTTTCTGCAAACTAATCGTATCTCCTTCAGCTGCCATTGGTCTCAAAGCAGAAACACACCCTGCACACACCACCACCTACCCACCACCTTCCCCCCCTGCCTGTTTTCCGTCCCTCTCCCCAACCCCAAATTGATGCATTTCCCTCCTGGTGACTCTGTTTTGATTCCACTGAAACCAATGAGGGCCCAGTGAAGGCCAGGCTGGTATAAAAATTGGATAAATTGATTTTATTCTCTTTATGATGGTGAGCGTTACAGCACTCAGAAGAATAAGAACCTTTTCCATAATGTCTACAACCTGGAACCTTCTCAAAAGCTGCTGGTTGAAAACAAAATCAGCAAGGATTGTAACAGAGCTATCCTTCTGCTTTTTCTGATGCTGACTCCATCTTTGTCTGGTTTATATAACGCCAGAAGGTTTAGTAATCAACAGTCAGAGGGATGGTCATGACGATTAGCAGGTTTTAACAACTTCCTCAAAGACACTACCTACCCTGCAGAAGCTTATGGGCAAATTCTGAAACAAAGTAGACTTGGAGAAAGTCAACCAATTTTTTATAGCTCTTCATGTGTTTCTTGTTTCCTTCTGGTTTACTTGTTCAAATTTTACTTTTGATCCAACCGCTGCTTTGCCATACAATGAATCACAGGCTGGGATGCCAGTTAATTGTCTCACTGCCCATGGGCTCTGGATTCAGGCGACAATGCTGTCTTTGTGACCTCACTTTCATTTCCTCATTGGCCTTCTGAAACTCCTTTCATTTTTTTATTTCACACTTTTAAAGTCTTTCCTTCATGGGCTTTTGTGAGCTTTTGTATATGGTATACAGAGGTACAAATTGAGTCCAACTGTGCAAGCCCCAGCAACAGAAGGAGTGGAAATAATGGTAAAGAATCAAGTTTTCTAGATATATGGCAATTGTGGAAATGGAGCTCAAAAATGGTAGTGCCAGAATGCTCCTAAGCACTGATGAATAGAGAAACTGTAGTGACATGGGTACTGGAATCACATGGGAGCAGCTGTTTTTCTTCTCTGTGAGTTCATGTGATGCTGTACCTTATCACAAATACTTTTTTTTCAGGCTAGGTCAGAGACCTCACTCTTGCATGTGAAACACAGCATTCTTGTTTGCCAATGTGTGGCCAAAGAGGAGCCTTGGAACTGTGGCTTTGTCTGTAGTCACATGTTTTTCACCTGAGAAACAAGGATAATTGCTGGACTGAATTATTTAGAACCAATTTTTAGGTAATAGGCAATCTTTGGGGTCCCTGCTGTGTTAGATTCTATATACACATTGTCGCATGCTGGTCTGAGACTGGAGCGTGGTTCTGTTTATATTATCAGGAACGGAATTAAGACTCAAGATGGATTCAAGAGCCAAGGAACTTTATTTGCCCAACAATAAATCTGCAAATGCAAAGAGAAAGAATGTGAGAGATAAAGTGAGAAAGGAAGGAAAGAAAGGAGGAAAAAAGGAAAGAGTTCAGAGCAATAGCTACCACCTCGGAGCTGTGGCGTCCCGACAGTCTGATTCGCTTCCAAGTCCAGTGGGGGAATGTTCTGTCCGATGTTAGCTGGTTCCATTTTTTATAGAGCTGTTACAAGCTGTTCTGCTCAACCACACCTTCCACCCGACAATGGTGTATGTGCCCAACATTCCTCAGGGGCCTCCAGGCACCCTGATCCCCCTGACCCCAGGTCTGGGCACATGCACAGGGGTTTGGTTGAGTTTTGCAGGATCAGCCTCCCCCGTTGCTCCATGACGTCAGTCGGTCTCCTCCTTTAACAAGGTAGAGATAAACCTCTTCTGTGGCAGCGGTGTTATCTTCCTGCCTTAACAATGTATTCACTGTGGTGATGGCATGAGTTTAGCAATGTTGAGACAACACATCTGCTGTTGGTGGTGGGTCTCACCAGTGCAGTTTTTCACACGCATGTAGCAGGAAGTGATCACAGGTTCCAAACGCATAATAATCTAAGCACAGGAGACCACTGAAGAGATCCTTCTTTTTAATAACAGAGTTCCAATAACAGAAACAGAGTTGAAGTATCTTGCCTGAGTACTTGACACTCTAGGGATAAACTCATCTACCTCACATGCAGGAACCTTATCAACACATAAACCACACAAAAAGGGTTTTCCCCTCTGCGAAGAAGTCTAGGGAAGAGAATTACAGCATTACTATCTTTGCCTGGTTTGGAGGAGGAGGAAGTCTCCTGATAAAGTAATTACAAATCCATAAAAATAATACAGCATTATTCTTGTTCATTCTTATGTAATGAATATTCAACAATGTTAGTTGGGTTAAAACCCCCAAAACTGTAGACCTCTCACTTATCAATACACAGCTGGCTTGAAAACTAGTGAGAGCAGATTTGTAATGACCTGGTCTTTGATCTGTTCAGATTAACACCTCTCTGTTAATGGTGTGGGTTTATTTGCATGAATAATAACATCTAGAAATGTTATTTGTAAATTAGCATATAAACACTTCTATTTTTTATTTCAGTTATTTTTCATACACTGAAGATGGCAAAGTAATGGATGTAAAAAATTCTCAGGGTCCATTCTCATAAATAATGAGACCTTCAGGTGTAGTTAAAGAACATAATGATACTAGAGTATCACTGGGAAAGAAATGCTGAGTTCAAAACACTAACTCAGGACTGCAGTGATTTCTTGATATATTAATGGGACATAATTAACCAGCAACTCAGTGAACTATACATTCAGGATCAATACCAGAAATGCAACAGATAAACTACAATAATAAACACCTATAAAACATTAGGAAACACCTAAGAACTTGTAAAGGAAACACCTATGAACTTGTAAAGACTCTTCTGTAGTAAATCCCGGGAGGGTCTAATCCTACCCAGGCACATGCATGCATGCACAGATGCACACATACCCTGTCTCTGCACAGGCCCTGGGTGTCACAGACCTCTCCTACATAGTCGTGTGGGTCCCCTGAGGTGCTCACCAAGGCTGGGCTGTGGGAGCACCTCTACCTTGCGTGTATGCAAGTTTGGTCTAGAGCTTCAATGTAGACCTCCAGGAATACTTTATGAAGGGATCGACTCCAGGTACATAGCATTACAATAACAGTTCAGGTGCCCCCACTCCCATTGTATGCGATACTGAGCACATGAGATGGTTTTTAAAAACTAGAGGCTGTTTTTAAAAACTGGACCATTGCAACTCTTCTACTTGTGGATGGCCTCTTCCTATGTTTCTGCACTATGTATTGTACAGTGGGGGCAGCTCAGATTAGATCTTCAAAGCTGTGCAGTTTGGTACCAGTATCAGTGAGGTTGGGAAGTCTCTGATTACATTCCCTGTCCCCTTTCTGTGCAAAGATGTGTCCCTCATTGCAAAATTTGTGCTGAGATTACCTAATTTCGATGCTCCCTTCAGGTTTTGCAACCCATGAATCCTTGCTCTATGCTTTTATTGAGCTTTACAAGAACGAAAAATAGAAACACAGACAAACAAACAAAAAGGAGTTTGGTTTTCTCATTTTTTCTCATTGCTTTTTCATTTCAAGAGTGGAATAGCTTCATCAAGGAATTACTGGAGTGTAATTACCCTAATTTCTCTTTGTCATTTAGGAAATCAGAATGTCTGTGTGATTGGAGTGAAGAATGAGTCTGTAACCTACCTGAATTAGTAACAAGTGAGATCTCTTCAATCTCTTTGCATACTCTTCTTTCCATGGTGTCCAGTCTTCTACCTATATCATTTCTCCACCTGCTTTGATTAGCTGCCAAGAAGATCCTAAATGTTGACTCAGCTGTCAGGCTAGCAACTTTAAGTCGGTGCTTGAGGCTGTCTTTTAACATACTGTGCAAGTAACTTAAGTGGCTATATCATATTTCTTAGGCATCCTTCTACATTGTTAATGTGAACTGAATCTTGATTTGTGGAGTACACTTCTAGCGCACTACTTGCTTCAATTGTGAAGAAGTATTTCTTGGTTTAATGTGAAATTTCATTATACAATATATAAGGTTAATCTGCACAGTGAATTCACACACTGAAACCCTTTTTGTGAAAGGGTAAAAGGATCTTAAGAAGATCAAACTAGAAAACAAATTGGTAGAAAAACAGCCCACTTCACAGAATATTGGTTTTTCTCCAGAAGAAATTTTTGAAAACAAATGCACTGTTTCTGGAAAGGAGTGAGAGCGTATTTTTATATTAAAACTGCATTATTATTATATAAGTACACTTTGGTATCGAGTTAAAAGGAGATGCAGTACATCTGCTTTTGTCCTGTCTGAGAATCATTATTCTGTTTTGCAAGGTGACATAAGTAACAAATGATCTACAAACAATAACACATTAATTTGAAAATGCATATTCTGACAGATGCTCCCAGCAGAAGGCAAATGAATGGCTCCACCATTCATGGTACACGCTTTATTCATAATTTGAAGCTGACAACAGTGAGCACTGTGCTGAGCACCCCTCCCTCAGGTTTTCTTCAGAGAGAAAATCTCAGTTTTCTTTTGATATAAAGTACAAATTTCACTAAAGCTTTCAACTGAAAGATTTCAGACAGTTAAAGAGAGAAAATATTATGATTTGACAGAATTGAAAAATACTCAAACAAACCAATGTATTCTAAGTATCAATCACATTACATTACAGAATCATAGTTCATAGAATCATGGAATCCTAGAATTATTTAGGTTGGAAAAGACCTTTGAGACCATCAAGTCCAACCATTAACTGCCAAGTCCATCACTAAACCATGTCCCTAAGCATAGCATCTATGCATTTCTTAAACACCTCCAGGGATGGTGATTCCACTACCTCCCCAGGCAGCCTGTTCTGATGCTTGGCCACACAATCAGTGAAGAAATTATTCTCGATATCAAATCTAAACCTTCTGTGGTGTAACTTAAAGCTGTTTCTTCTTGTTGTGTCACGTTATTGGGCAGAGGACACCGACTCCCACCTGCCTACAGCCTCCTCTCAGGTAGTTGTATAGATCCGTGAGGTCCTCCTGAGTCTGCTTTTCTCCAGAACCAGCCCCAGCCCCCTCAGCGGCTCCCCACAAGACCTGTGCCCCAGCCCCTTCCCCAGCCCCGCTGCCCGTCTCTGGACACGCTGCAGCCCCTCTACGTCCCTCTTGCAGAGAGGGGCCCAGACCTGAACACAGGGTTCGAGGGGCGGCCTCAGCAGTGCCCAGTGCAGGGGGACGGTCACTGCCCTGGTCCTGCTGGCCACCCTGCTGGGGACACCAGCCAGGGTGCTGCTGGCCGCCTGGGCCCCCTGGGCACACTGCTGGCTCCTGCCCAGCCGGCCGTCACCCAGCACCCCCAGGCCCTTTCCCACCAGGCCCTTTCCAGCCGCTCTGCCCCAGCCTGTAGCGCTGCGTGGGGCTGGTGTGACCCAAGGGCAGGACCCGGCACTGAGCCCTGCTGACCCTCACACCACTGGCCTGGGCCCATCGCTCCAGCCTGCCCAGGTCCCTCTGCAGAGCCTCCTGCCCTCAGGCAGGTCAACACCCCTGTCCAACTTGGTGTCATCTGCAAACTGACTGAAGGGGGCACTTGATCCCCTCATCCAGGTTGTCAATAAAGATATTAAACAGGGCTGGCCCCAATACTGAGCCCTGGGGAACACCACCTGTGATCGGCTGCCATGTGGATGTAACTCCCTTCACCACCACTCTTTGGGCTTGGCTGTCCAGCCAGCTTTTTACCCACTGTGGAGTACACCCATCCAAGCCCTTAGCAGACAATCTCTTCAGGAGAATGCTGTGGGAGATGGTGTCAAAGGCTTTACTAAAGTCTAGGCAGACAACACCTACAGTCTTTCCCTTATCCATTAGGTGAGTCATCTTTTCATAGAAGGAGATCAGGTTTGTCAGGCAGGACCTGCCTTCCATAATCCCATGTTGGCTGGGCCTGATCTCCTGATTGTCCTGCATGTGCTGCATGATGGCACTCAGGGTGATCTGCTCCATAACGTTCCCTGGCACCGAGGTCAGGCTGATGTGTGTAGTTTCCTGGATCCTCCTTCCTGCCCTTTTTGCAGATGGGCATCACACTGGCTAACCTCCTGTCTTCTGTGACCTTCCCAGTTAGCCAGGACTGTTGACAAATGATGGAGAGTGGCTTGGCGAGCTCCTCCCCCAGCTCCCTCAGTACCCTCGGGTGGATCCCCATCGGTCCCATAGACTTTTGTGTATCTAAGTGGAGCAGCAGGTCACTAACAATTTACTCCTGAGCTGTGGGGACTTCATGCTGCTCCTCCTCATCCCTGTCTTCCAGCTCAGGGGGCTGAGTACCCTGAGGGTAACTGGTCTTGCTATTCAAGCCTGAGGCAAGGAAAGCATCAAGTACCTCAGCCTTTTCCTCATCCTTTGTGTCAACATTCCCCGCCACATCCAATAAACGATGCAGATTATCCTTGGCCCTCCATTTGTTTCTAATGTATTTATAAAAACATTTTTTGTTATCTTTTACTGCATTGGCCAGTCTGAGCTCAAGCTGGGCTTTCACCTCTCTAATCTTCTCCCTGTACAACCTTGTGACTTTCTTATAGTCCTCCAGAGCTTCCTTACAGTCCTCCAGAGTTGCCTGTTCCTTCTTCCAAAGGTCATAAATAATCCTTTCCCCTCCCCCCGCCCTGAGTCCCAGCCAAAGCTCTCTGTTCAGCCAGGTCAGCCTTCTCCCACACTGCCTCGTCTGTCAGCACAGGGGGACAGACTGATCCTGCACCTTTAAAGACTTCCTTCTTGAGGAATGTCCAGTCTTCCTGGACCCCTTGGCTCTTCAGAACTACCTCCCAAGGGACTCTGTCAAACAGGCTATTAAACAAGCCAAAGTCAGCTCTCCAGGTGTCCAAGGCAGTGGTTCTGCTCACCCATCTCTTATCTGAGAACTGAAAACTCTCAACATCTCATGATTGCTATGCCCAAGACACCCTTGCAACTATCACATCACCCACGAGTCCTTCTTTGTTCACACAGAACAGGTTCAGTGGGGTGCCAAGTCTAGTTGGCTCCCTGACCATCTGTGCCAGTAAGTTGTCTTCCACATACCCCAGGAACCTCCTAGATTGTTTCATCTTCACTGTGTAGTGTTTCCAGCAGACACTAGGCACATTGAAGTCCCCCATGAGAACAAGAGATAGCAATTGTGAGACTCTCCCAGCTGCTTGTAGAATGTTCCATCTGCCTCTTCATCCTGGTTGGGTGGTCTATAACAGACTCCCACCAGGGTATCCGCCTTGTTGGCCCTTACCCTGATTCCTACCCATGAACACTCAACCCTACTGTCACCATCATTCAGCTCTAGGCAGTCAACACACTCCCTGACATACAGGGGTATCCCACCACCTCTCCTTCCTTTACTTATGACTAAGGAAGTCTGCTTAAGGTCTTTGTTCATACCACTTTTGTTATTCTGTAAGTAGAAGAAGCTGTTTGCATTGAAGATTGTAGATGGTATCAGAGAACTTTGTTCTGTGGCTTGTCACATATAAAGAGACCTAGAAATGTGTAGATAACTTTCAAGTCATCTGTAAAACTATAGAGTTTTAATATATTCCCCAAGTAATCTGAGGCACATTTCACAATTTAAGCAAAAATCTCCAAAAGATTTGTGAAGGCACAAAAGCACTTTAGGACATCACAGCTAAATTTGAGATTGTAACAAATATGACATCAATTTTTTCATTGCTGCATAGCATTTATACAGTTTGCTGAGGTCTCGTGACCACAGTTTAATTTTGGAGGCAGCAGATGATATTTTGAGGAGGATATTAAATTTTTTCTAAGACTCAAAATAATACTTTCCTTTACAGAAATTATGACAATATTTTGAATAGAAATGCAAAAAACATATTAGTAACAATTTATTCTGCATTGTTTGTTTACAAAATGCACCAGCATGTGTCTTCGGTGTAATGAGATGTTCTGGTGTGGCATGGTGTCAGAAACCAGTCTGACAGAAGTAGGGAAAAAGGAGTTAAGTGCTCTTTTTCTTTACAAAACTCCTCCAGCAATGACAACTGACTCAGCTGCAGATTCATTCTCTCAGCTGTGTACACCACTCTGCTTAGCTTGCGGTAAGCATCCGTGGCCTTGCTTACATAAAGATCCAGTCCTTAATATTTTCTTGAAGAGGTAATGAATGAGTAAAAGGTGTTGTAAATAAAGCTGGTCAATTTATTATATGCTGTGGTTGAAGTATTTTTCCAAGTCCACTTGTAAATGCTGCAGCTTCAGAGGTCTCTGCTGCAGCTACTGGGCAAATATATGTCCCTTAATTAATATTTGCATGCTGTATCTCAGGCTGCCTGTGAGGACTGAGCAATAGGAAGAAAACAAAGTTATGTCTGATCAGACTTAATGGCTAGTACAGCCTAACTACGTGGCAGATTCATCATAGAAAGAATTATTCTGCTTTATGTTATGTGGAATTGCCATCAATTTATACATATTTATAATAACTCTGAGAATAACAGCACAACATATCTGGCCTGTAACAGTCTGTGTCTTCAGACCACAGACAAATTCCATAAGTTACCCAGTTTTGTTATGTGGCTCCTTTTATTTTATTTGTTCTGAACTTAGAGAGACAATGTATTGATGCTGGTCAGTACATTGTCGTTAGAGGGGATTTTGTACAATACATAACTTATTATTTCTAGGGAAGTCTCTGTGCAAAGGCTGCAGGACTGTATAAGTATTTATTAAAAATAAATACATTCATTACAAATGAAGGGTGGCTGTGGGTGAAAGATGGAGACATGAAGCCAGGAATGATCTCAGATACACCAGCTGGGTCTGTCTCAGTTTCTCCCTTTACAAGATAAAGTTGGAGACACCTCTTCGCTTTCCAGTGGGAATTTAACTTCACTTACATAATTAAATAAGCTAAGCTTGCTACGTCTGGGGTTGGAAGCACTGGTGGTTTCATTTTGTCCCGTACTGGGGCCAGCACCCAGATAGATGGATAGTCTGAGGGGGATGCAGAGCTGGGGCTATTGCTCCAAGGGCTATGCTCTGGTGCCCTAACTGACCAGCCTGTCAAAAATGCAGGAGGCTGGTAAGAGGCAGTGAAAACAAAGTACTGTTTCTCAAACAACTTAAGGAACAGGACTTAGAAGCAGTCACTGAGCACAGATGTACAGAAGAGGAGAATTAAATAGTTCCCAGTTTTACCACTGTGATTTCTGTTTGCGTCTCTGAAATATCCCTGCTGGTCTCAGTGACATACCTAATATTTCATGACCTAGTATCCTTGTGCTTTCTCAATATGCTTCTCATTAAAGACTCTAACCTGAGAGGTAAAAATACTGTCAGGTTTATATGTATTTGACCACGGTCATTAAAATGGTTTCTTTACTCAAAGTGACCTGTATTTATAACTTGCTCAAACCCTAGCGCCAACTTTCATGAGATTTTCTGTTTTTTAAGCCCTTCATCATGGATTTAATTTTGAGAGATGATCTTTACAGTGAAAGAATACTGGCTGATTCTTTTCATGGACAAGTGTGGTGAGAGGTGTGTGACTGGCTCAGTTCTCCCAGAGGGAACTGGAGGGTGTCTGTGGGATATGTGGGCAGGGTAAAAGTGGTCGTAGTAATTCAGAAGATTTAGTGTTAGACCCTTGCAGTAAAATTTACTTCTTGCTTGCAGGGTACCAATGTGTTCCTACAGAAGTTATGGCTAATGATGATGCTTGCAAAGCTCCTTCTCACTGTACAGTTAGAAGAATGAAGTATGTACTCTACAGAAAATAACACTTCTTCCATCTGCCTTCAAAACCCAGGTTGCGGCTGGTGAAGGCAATGCAGTGTTCCCAGTGACAATGAATTGAGCGTCCCAAAAAACTGCATAGCAAGCATATAAAAGAGTGTGAGAACAAGGATATTTGGCTCTGCATTGCCTTTCATCTTATATGTATGGGTGGCTTTTCTAAAAATAAAAAGGCCATTGGGAGTTGTGATACACAGAAAGACACAAACAAAATCAGGTAAAAACACAATGGTGTATCTTAAAGAAAATCTAGTTCATAAAATATTAAACTACCAGATACTCTTGCAAGTGATTAACTAAGTGTAAATTGGGATAAGGTCTCTTCTGAAAGTGGCTTGTTCTTGTGACAGTACTTAGCCACAAATATTCAACAACTACATGTTTCTTTTATTATTGGTGCAGCCATTTCCCAGACAAATGCCTACAATTTTACAAAGAGCTACCTATGGATGAAGAGGACAGGACTCAGCCTAAATCCTGCACAAAATCACAAGTTTCTTGGTGTGAGGCCTGGCATGCAAAGAATATAAACTCCTTGAAAAAAACCCTCTGGTTATTCTATTTTGTTACATAGCTTGTGTCACAGAAGAACTAAAATCCCATGTGGCTGTGACTTGGCTCTGCCTCTCTGCAGCCAATACCCTGGTTATCCCAACCAAAAACTTACTGGTGAGGACAGGAGAGCCATTGTTACTCCCATACTTGACCAGGACCGTGATGTTCACCTGAGAAGTCAAGTGAGCTAAAACCTCATTGATCATAGTGTCATGCACTTTGAGGAGATATACCTGGTGGGAAAATACACAGTCTAAAAGGCACAAAAAATAAAGTTCAGAAGGGGAATATTGCCAAAGGTGGTGGTAAGTGATCATCATTCCTTTGGATGCTTGCCCTAATCTATGTGGCATAATCAACAAAATGACCTAGTTCTTATGATTAGTATTTATGAAAGTCTAAGAGCAGCTCACATGGCAGCAAGGGGTCTTGCTTGTAGTTTACCATTCCTAAAGTTTTGTGCTTGCACTCAAGTTTTGCGGATAATCTTCCCGTAACACGTGCTTGCATTTCTTCAGTATCCATTCTCTTGTTTGGGCTATGAGCTCCATCCCACTTTCCTGTTTCATATTACCCTGCAAAGACATTACAAGGAGTGAGATACTTGACTCTTATCCACAACTTCTTGATCAGCAAATCACTTTGCGCCAGTACTTCACTGTAATTATTACCTAAAGAGTTAGGTACATGTTTAAAAAAAGATCTTCAACTTAAAACCAGTCACGGTTTAAAAGTATCTGGTTTATTATGTGGCAGGTTCTGATGATTTACTACATATTTAAGAGGTCAGAATAACAAAATCTTTCTCTTCTTCTCTTTCTCTCACTTTGGTAACAGTATGCTGGGAGTAGACTATGTGATATCATTTCCTATTCCTCTATATGCAGTTTTTCCTTTTCCTATCACCCCTGAAAAATTTCAAAAAATTTTAGAAAAATTGAATGCAAATTTAGGAATACTGCTAAGGCTGTATACTCCAGGTTACCTATTGTTACTTGAACTACATATTGTTATTTTTGTTGTCTTACTGATATTATATTGTTTTTAGTATGTGCTTAGTGATCTACAAATAACGGAAATTAGAACCCCCATGCCCAAAAGGTGATTTTTAGTCAAACAGCATGCAATAAGCTAAAGTACTGGCCAGAATGACTTTTAATTTATATATTTTTTAAATGGTTAAATTTAATATTAATAGTTCCTTTAATTTAAACCACCCATTTTACAAAGCAAACCTTACTAAAGATGTCAATATTTGCAGCTATTGAAATTCAAGTAGAATCCAGTCTAAGCAGGCTGCATAGTATATTAGTTTACTCTTTCATTTGAGAAAGAGTGAAAATCGAATACAAAAGCGAGCACCTATCTCCACTTGTTAATCTTTTTGCAAAAACATTATGTACTACATGAATAATAAGTTCTTACATCCTTCTTGATAAACTAATGGTTTAACATTGTTCAGGCTTTTAGCCTCTTTCACGCTTTTTCCAGCTCTATCAGCATGGGTCATTTAGTAGTTTATATGTAAAATGGCAATACATATATACTAAAAGCAGATAGTTTAAATTTTTCTGACGTGAGGTGATTTGAATAAACTTGTGCAGGTTAGGTCTTATTTTTATCTCATAGGATTTTATACCATTCCATCTCCAGCAATTAAATGGTATTTCTGGATACTTCACTTTCTTTATAACTGAGCTCAGAACCATCTCTTTTGTGTTATGTAGAAGGGCTCTGGAAAGGTCTTTCCCCTTTCCTTCAGGCTTGATGATGGAGTCATGCAGTCGGCTGCATTGATAAATGTTTTTTTGAGGGTTTTCCCTTTCTTACATAGAAGACCACTGGGAAGATACCTGCTTTTATACTGGTTCACATGGCAGGGTTACTGGGCATGACTCATTAATGTGAGTAACAGCTAGTTCTTTCGTGCAGATAGTCTGCAGGGAAGGTTTATGGATTTGCTTGTACATGTCTGTTTAAGATACATGTTTCTGTCTACAGAGACATCAGAGAGCATTCAAAGCTTTCAGGTGTATTTCCCTTGAAAACAAGGGCAATCCAGCCAAGTGCTGGAACCAGCCTCTTGATTTTTAAAGTGTGTAGGAGGTTTTGCAGAAGTTGAGGCAGGATGAGATAGGTGTCAGAAGAAGGAAACATGCATGGAAATCTTCTTTTTCCTCTTAAAATTATGGAGATTTTTTTTTTTCCCAGTAACAGTTTACTCTCTGTTCTGATTTTTGGAAAGTCTGCTTTCATTTTGGTTCAGGAAAAAAAATTAATCAAGATACCTTGAAATTCTCCAGGGAGACACTGTTGCAGAAAACTGTTCAAGTCCTTTAAAAATGTTTTTCTGAATTATATCATGACACATAAACCACTTTAAAATATACCCTTGAAACCAAGGCTATTCCTAAATGAAAGTCTGCCAGTAAAGTAAGCTCAAAATAAACTTTTTAGATATCTCTGGAGTTTTCCCAAAATGTTTAAAAAATTCTGGCAAAAAAAGAGATATGATAAAGCATTTTGATCTTTTTTTCTGAAATCTGAAAATTCCAGGTTTTCATTTCTAGTCCTAGTTTAAAATCATGAATATATTTACTTTTTAGGCTAGGAAAATTCTTTACATTCATTATGTTTATTGACTAATGGTTTTCAAATTTTATTTTTCTTATGGAAGTTCTTCTATGAGGCTAAGGATCTTATCACAGACACTTTTCTGCCAACTCTGAAGTCTCTGGTAGGATTCCAGTTTACTTTGACTTTTCACCTGCATCTTTTTCTGCAATCTGCCATCCCAGAAGCACTTGTCAGTATGAGGACATGACTGAAAAAAAGAGTAATTCTGCTTTAATGAGCTTGTTTTGGCTGCTTGGTTATCTCTGTGTCATCAGGTGCTAGTTCATGTTTCTCTCTTGGTGCAGCCTTTTTCATTTATCAAAGCTCATTTTATTGCCTTCTGTTCTTGCTGCTTTCATCACTATGGCAGCTGAATGTTTTGTTCAATTGAGTTCTGCTCTTTACTGTTACCTGCAAATTTGTCCAGAGGAGCACTGTGAAACAAAGGCATGGATCACAATATTGGAGATCTACATGTTTGTAAGAACAGTAACTCCTTATAAACAATCTATTAGCCACTGGCAAACACTTCAGAATTCCTTCATTAAAGAATATTGAAACCCAATGCCTTTAAACCCACAATTGCTACTGTTGTGGAGGCAGACGTGCAAAATTGAAAATATTTTTAATTAAACAGAATGCACTGTTGCCTGGGAAGTTGTATAAGTATTTATTACAAATAAAGCAGGTTAGTTGGCTGAGGAAACCAATGCAAACATAAAAAGTGTGTGAATATAGTAGGATTTACATTTATTTCAGGGATTATAAATGTAAAGAAACGCTGTGACTTTCAGCAGTGTTTGTTACCATGCCAGTCAGGGCGATTGCTGCTGTCATCATTCTACTGTGATTTTTCAGTATTTTTAAGGCTTATCAGAAGCATTTGTCAAACTGGCACTTTTTGATAAAGACAAGTTGAGCAATGCTACCTTTTCATGTTAAAATGAATGGGGCTGCCACTTTGCAAACCCCTTGCGAACAGCCAGAGCAGAGAAAACCTTGACTATTTGAATGGGAGGAAGCTTTTTCCTATTAGGGCTGCAGTAGACACGAAGGACTTCAGTTCCCATTTCCCTTGCAGTATATCCTATCTTTCTCCTGGCATTTTGCACAGCCTTTGTCTGTGCACCAGGAAAGGGAAGATGCTGAGAGCACAGTCTGTGCCAAAGCAGATCTAGGAAGGTCTGTGGTCTGAGCTGTTGCCCCTTCCCTCATCCGCATTGCAGAAAAATTTTTGGCTACAAAACCTGCTTGTCAGTCAGCTCCACTCTCTTTGAATCCTGTGTTTTCTGAAAAATGGAGCTCTTATCAGGTGTCTGCAATAGCTGTCTTAGGTATTCCACTCAGTGACAGACCTGTAAATATAAATTTGCTTCTAAAGTGAAAGTAGTGCTGGAGAAATATGTCAGCACGACACATGGAGAAACTTAAGCTGCCTTGGTCACCTCCACTGTTGGTATAGCCCTGATAGGTCGGACAGGGTGTTTGTTTGCTCCAGATGTCCTGTCTCCCTCCACACCTGTGGAGACTGCTGTTAAATGGGGAGTGACTTCCTGACCATTTGCATTTGTGTGTGGGGAGTCCCACCAGGCTTCCAGTGACATAAGATTGCAGCAGCGGCCACCTCATTTTGAACACCCTGGCCCATGCATTCTGGATTTCAGACCAGAGCAGACACCTGTGGAAGGTTCCCTGCCTCAAATTTCACATTAATGCTAAAATTAGCCCAATGGGAATACACAAGAAAGATTTTTTGCTTAACTATTTTGCCTAATTTTCTATTCTACTTGACAAAATATCCAAAATGGCTCTTCAGTTCCCCCAGAGTAAGGGATTTCTAATTCTATTCTTCTTATGCCCCTACCTCTCCAAGATTTCTCTAATGTCCTATCCCTGAATGAATATTGAGGGAAGAGAAATTTGTACGAGCAGTTGCAAGGTTACCCCCCAATCAGCATGAAATATTGGCACTCGTCCTTGTCTGATTCCCATGGGCAGTGCATCACACCGAGTTCAGTGAGTGGGTGGTGGTGGGCAATGGGAGGTTAGATGAAACCTAATTGCTTTTTTGTGGATAAACATTCATGGTAACCCTGGTAGCCCCAAATAATCTGCCATTTTGTTCTCTGCAAAAGCAAGACCACAGTTAATTGCGAGATTATAGAGCTGTTTTCTGTTCAGTCCTGAGTGGTTGTTCTCACAGTGCAGATCAGGAACAGCAGGGTTTTTTTTTTTTTTTTTTTTTTTTTTTTTTTTTTTTTTACAGAGAGCCCCCAAACAAAGTTTGGAAGTAGATTAATGAAGAAAATACCAGGTAATGCTTTTTCTCTTTTGAATATACTTGGTAGGATTTATCCTGATTCAGCAACTGTGCTCTTCATCACTGCCTGCTTCACTGTAGCGACATTTAATGGAATTTGTGTAGACCTACTCACTTTGATCTCCAAATCCTTTTCTCCCTGCTGATCCTCAGCTCCATGTTGAGTCTCCAATTTTTATCTGACTGCTGAAAATGAGGATAATCATGTGCCTCAGTATACATGAACATGGAATCCTCATGCTGGAGCTGGCATTCACTCAGGACCATAATCTGTACCAAGCAAAAGCTGCCCGAAACTGCGCTGTGGGCAAGAAACCGGCATCCTCTGTCATCTGCTTCTTACAGTCTCTCCTGGGCTTTCTCATGTTTTGTGTCCTCCAGAGCCCAGTTCTACTGAGAGGTGCTGAAGAAGGCATTTAGGGTACAATAACCACACCTGTCAAGGTGCTGTGGGAGAAAGCAAAATGCTTCTAGAGTGCTAGGATATTCTCAGTAACCCTAGCTGAATTCAACATTATGGGAAACTAACTGAGGTTTTTTTCGAAAAGGCCTCTGATGCCCAGCACCTGGGCTTGAAAACAGGGATTTGATGAGTACGTTAAACTCTGAAATAAAAGAAAGTAACTCCTACCAAGGGAAAGCCAAGTTGTTCTACTTGTCATTGGGTCTGGAAGTTAGCAGAGACACCTTTCCTGGTAGTGGAATACATTCATGTTTTCTCCCATAAATGGGTTGTTACGTTCCATGTTCAAATAAATTTTCAGTTGTTTACTTTTGTTTTACATTTAGATGCTTCTGTGTGTTTAAACCTAATAGACCTTTTCCATGTCAGCCACAGTTTATATTTAGAAACAAAATACCTCTTGAAGGCAATTTTTTGGTGGAGAGATTGTAAATAGAAATAGAGCACAGAAATAAATTGCAAATATCTTTGGGTTTTATTTTCTTTTTTTCCCCTTCTAAAAAAAATGCATTTCATCTGAATGGAAATGCATAACAATCCTGTTAAAATTGATTCCAATTCTTTGAAATGTGCTGTAAGACTAATTCTGACAAGGTTGACATTTTATATGCTCCTATCATGACTTAGAAAAGATAATAAAAATAAATTCTCTACTGTAGTGACTAGAAAACCTGGTATGCGATTAACATTACGTTTGATATAGATATAGTTAGTACTATTGCAGGAAAATGTTATTGAATACCCCTTGTACTTCCACTTGGCTAAATTTTCAGCTGCCTTGTAGGCTGACAGCATTCTTTGCTATTATCTTTCTTGGTGGAAAAGCTGAACTTTTAATAATTTGTCAGATCAACCCAAAATGAATGTTTTCATTGATTTTTTCCCCCTGCCCATGAGCTAAAAAAGGAATTAGTTATTCACCAGAAGAGCCTACACCCTGCCAGCCTTCATCTTTGCTGATGAGTTCATGAAGCACAAGCTGTACAAATCTCATTCTTTCAGGTGAGCTCCCGTTACACGCCTGGAGAGGTCTGGCAAGATGCTGACACCAAGGTAATCCAAGGCTCTCATCTGAAAGGAAGTGCAGAATCTGTCTCTGGGCAGACCAAACATTTCAGAAGTCCCATGCACATTATTGCTGCTACAATGCTTGGGGTTTGTGTGGTGCTTTCAGTGCTTGGGGTTTTGTGTTGTTGGTTTCTTTTTGTATTTTCTTTCTTCTAAATTACTGTGGAAGTGAAGCTTTAATGAAGACTTTTTTGAATGTGACGTGCTGGATATCTCCCCTTCAGCTTAGTTTTGAGCACCTAATTAGAGGAAATCATAACACTCAGAACAAATACATCTCTGCTGAAGTGGCCTTAAGAACAAACTGATGATGAACCTTGATTTGTGTTGTAAGATCAACAATGAGATCCAAGTTTCCATACTGTGACAAATCCTGATGACATCAGGCTGAAGTTTTTAGAGCTCAAAGAGCATTAAAAGGCCTATGTCCTTAGAAACAGAGTAACTGAAGGTAGCATTTGCAAAAGCATCTCAGTAGTTTAGGACTCTGAGATTGACTAATTTGAAGATTTATCATAAAATTAATTTGAAAGGTTTGTACCAGCTGTTCTATACATATTTTTTAGTATCAATATGAAACAAAGATTTCCAGATTTTTATTCACAAATGGCTGCTTTGTGGCTGTGCAACTAGATTCATTTACATTGTTGAACAAAAGGGTCACAATTAGAAAGTTTATGCATGTCACCTACAGCGTTGTCACGGCCTGTCTGAGATTTCACAGGCAACACTGTGGCGGATGCTGGCTCAGTGGGGGTCCAGCACAGTTTTGCATGAAAGCCTTCTCTTGAGGAAAAAGCTTGCTACAAGGAGGTCTCCATCTCATAATGAAAGCATTTTTATAACTTCAGAAAGTGACCAGAAATCTTGCATACGATTTGAAACACAAATGAGAACACTGGATTCACATGAAAAATGTTCTAGCTAGTAATGGTTGAAAACAATGAAAAAAAAGTCACAAAATATTTTAAAGGTCAAGGTGAACTGAATTGCAGTGTTCTGCCCTTCCTTTTTTGAAATTTTTATAAAGTACTTTTTCCTCCAACCTGTTTTTATTACCAACTACAGTAAAATGAAAGCTATCAAAACCCCTGAATTTTATTTTTCATTTTAATTTCTCTTTTCTTTTGCTATTCTGTATCTTTTAAAATCTTCTCTAACTTCTGAAATTCCGAAGTGATGGAAATACAGAAAGTGGGGTGGGTTTTTTTTTTGTTTGTTTGGGTATTTTTTCTTTTTTTTTTTTTCTTTTTTTCTTTCTTTGATTGCTTCTATTCATCCTAGTCCCAAGATATTTTATAACAATTCCAGACCGGCAAACAAAAACAGGAGAGGAAAAATAAAACTTCACAAAAAATCAATCAAGCAAAAAATATCTTAGTCTTTTTCTGGTGTTTATTTCACAAAAGGAAAAAAAGAGGCAAATACCCCAAATGACCATAATTTTGACATTTGATTTTTAATATTTTCAAAACCAGTAAAACCCTGGAATGTTAAAAGCAAAACTAAATAAAAGCCCTGAAAGCATTTGATGTAGTTCTTCTATTACATAAAAGGCCACTTTTAGTCAGGCAAACAGAGCCAGGGATAAACACCTGATTGGCTTTAGTTGAAACACCTGCACAATGGTCAATCAGTTCTTGTGGAGAGTACATTTTCTCCATGAATAGGAGGTGGTAATCATACCTCCTCTGCTTGAATCAAGCTTTCAATGAGAGGTATTAGTCTTGTGCAAGGCAGCAGCATCTGACCTTGGTTACTAAGGCAACTGGTTGTGCATGGCAGCAACGGTAGGATTTTGGGTCCAAGCAGGCATGTTCATCCTTTATGCATATGGGTTGTCAGAGTGATCTTGTAATATGACATGTCTCATAAGATAATGTTTTTATTCCTAAAGAGCCAATGGACTTAGCAGCTTTCAGATTTTTTAAAAATGGCTTTCTGCTTGGCACCCAGTCTTTCTGCTGTGTGGAGTTTTGGCTACCCACCATAGCTTGAATGATCTGATTGAGAAGAATCAAACTTTGTGGTTTTTTTCCACCAAATATTACTATTTATTTGCTGTCGCTTTACATGCAGCCAGGGCTTTTCTTGGAAACCAGAAAAATGGTGTGTGAAGTCTCTTCAGCTTGAGAAAGATATACTGCCAGGGCCAGCAAACAGTGCCAGGATCAATGAAGGGAGAAGTGACACCAACAATACCCATTTACCACTTTTTCTGGGTCTGCCAGCCCTACTGGATCACATGCCAGCTTCCATCCACTGAAGGGGTCAGGAGGGTGGGTGGGGTTGGGGGAAGGTTAATATAAAAGCTGGGGTCGGTGAAGTTATAAAAACCTTTGTAATTTAGTAAGCTATTAAACTGATATCCTATGCTATGGATGTGCTTTAATCTAACAAATAATATTCTAAACTCTCAAGTCAAACCTCTTCCCGAGTGCTTTAACATTACCTACAAGGTCCGGCTACAGTAGTTTCATGTGTGCATGTGCTACAGGGGAAATGCCAGCTGTTCTGAGGTGGCTTTAGGGCTTTTCTGTGTCACTGTGACAGTGAATACAGTGGCTGAGGGTCTGGCTTTGAGGTCTTGTCTCATTTTATATGAGGTTTACATTAAAGTTAGAAAACAGGTTCCTATAACTGTGCCCTGATCCCATGGTCACCTCTTGGTTTCTTCTTGTTCACACAAGTCTGGATGGACTAGCTGGCCATCTTGATTGGAATTGTTTTCCATTACAGTGAGAGCTTAGATGTGCTCTGTGGTCTGTGTGTCAGCCTGTGTAATTTAAAATGAGTCTAGTCATCTGCCTATGTTGCATTTGCACAATCACAATGTTGACTTAATGGCTTTCCAGTCCCACTCGTGGACCCACATGGAATGAACCTTTTTGACTTTCCTGGTGCATCAGAGCCATTCAACATCCATCATGGATTGATAGAACAATGAATGCAAGAAATACACAGTTGGCATTTTATTAACTTGAAGGATTATACTTTCAGCAACATTCCAGAAAGCAGTTTATCTAAGATATATCATCTGTTACACCCACATTTGAATTTCAATACTCATCAGTTTGTAAGCAGAAACAACTCCAGAGAAAGCAGGGTCGGCATTTATCAAGTTATGCTGTTTACCACTGGAAAGAAAACAGAAGAGTACTCCTATTCTGCCTTACCTATACTCCCATTGTCACGCTACAGTCTCTTGATGGATACTTACTGCTTTTTTCAGGCTTTTGGCTGCACATGCAGGTAAAATTACTTAACACAAGTGCAGTGCTATTGAGGGTGCCAGTTAGGTTTTTTGGGTACTTCAGGGAGCAGTTCTATGTTGTTCTTGTCCTTCTTTGTCTTGTCAGTCATATGAGACAGCAAAGATTTTGAGCTGAAGCTCTCTTTTCCTGAGTACGTATGCATTGCCTTGCACAAGGGAGGTGAGGGGTTTTAGACAGTCCTGCCAATATTGATCTCCACCGCAGCAATTTTCTCTTGCATTGTGCTGCGTTTGCTCCATCCCCCCAGATGGCACTGAGCACTGAGAGCTCCCTCTTTGGGAATGGGCTCCCAGTCAGCGTTTGGTGTTGATGCTTCTGATTGCCACAACAGATAGGCAGGCTTCTTCTGTCTGTTCTTCTGTCTGTTTGTACTGTCGTGAAGGTCCTGACTTCAGGAGGAGGCTGTGTGTGGATGGCTACCTGCTCCCACGGGCTGGCTGGTGGTTCTCTGTGCTGGTCTAAGCCAGCACTAATGTACCAGTGGAAGGGTTAGAACCTGTGGTGGCACAAATCCCTCCACTTAAAAAAGCTGTTTCACTCCCCTCCCTGTCCCACAACTGTATGAAGGCAAGAGAAAAAACCTCTCTCAGATTTATATAAATGGGAAGTTACTGTATTTGGGGAATACTTGAAAAGATAAGAGCCTCTAGGCTTCAATAACCGTTGAAATTCTCTCCTCTGTATTCAGGGAGGTGATGGTGGTTAGCCTGGCTGAAATGAACATAACGTGCAGTAAAATTCTCCTGTAGGCAGTTTGAGCTTTTCTAATGTATTTCAGCGGCTGCAGAAGAAATGAAAAGTAAATAGTGTTGTAACTAATTTCTTAATATCTCATTAAGCTTTATAAGCATGGGGAAAGGCAGAAAGGAAAAGAGGCAGGTTCATGTGTTTTTTTCACAAAGCTTGCAAACAAGCAATAAGCAGCCATTACTCCTTAGAGTATTTTCTGATATGTTTCCTCAAGCTTTTCTGATATGTTTCTTCTGCATTGTGGAAACATTAAATCAGGGTAGTTTTCCTGTGTGTACAGATGTGAGGGGAAATCCTTTCTGCTCCTCCCGTTCTCCTCTCCCTGATGCAGAAGATAGAAGTCAGAGAAAAAAGCATTCAGGAGAATAAGTGAATGGCAGCAAAAACAACACAGCTGGGGGGCTTGGGGGTAGCAGCAAGCTGAACAGGAGAGAGGGCAGACACAGACTTCGGAGAACAGTTGCAGGAAAATACAAATCCTAGAACAGCCTTGAAACAAGCATTTGGTTAAGATTTAACAAGTTAATCACTGCATGTTAATTACTGTTAATGGCAAGATTAAAAATAATAAAAGCAATTTGTCTCATTCCAAAATAATTAGCCTTAATGACATGTTTGTACACACATAGAAAGACATTTTGATGGGAATCAGCCCAACATCTGTGTATGCATAACATATACAACCACAATAGGTCGCTGTAAAACATCTGACAGATGTGGGATCATTGGCTTTGCTGAGACTTTTCCAGGGTTCCAGGGATCTGAGCACCAAATTACTCTGATTTTCTGCAGGTGCTCATGTTTCTGAAAATGAGGAACATTTATCTGTATTCTCCCTTATGTATGCCTGTTGTTTTAGCCCTGCTCTGCATCTTGAGAAACAGAAGAGATGTTATGGGAATTAATCAAGATGATCAGGGAATCACTGTTGGCTTGGGATTTGCCTTCCTGGCACCTATTTGCCTTCCTGGCACCTGTGGCAAGTTTTATGCAGGTTGCTCATACTGCTTGGCTCTTCTGTATCACATGTTTGAGTAATAATGCTCTTTTGCTGGCTGATAAGTGGTGTTAATTCCCTTTGGGACTGTTGTGAAGTCATTTAGCTGGTGTGTAATTCAGTTTCTTTACACTCAAGGAGAAGTTAATACTGATCTTACTGTTCGCAGTCGGTCATTACAGCACTCAGACAAATCACTGGTAATGCAAACTGAGGGGTACAAATGTGAAATGGTAGGTTTTTCTCACCCATGTGTCTTGAGTAATTGTAGCTATCTACACAAAAAATCTTGCTGAGTAAAAAAAGGCAAAATATTATTAACATCATTATGTCCCATATAAAAACTAATGAGTGGTAAACATACTGGGAAGGATAATGAGTCTAGGTGAGTTACCTATGGAGATCCCTGATTGAATAGCCTGAATAGCCCCTGCTTAACTATTCCTTTGTTAATGACTCTAATTTGTGCATTTGTTGCCTCCTTGGCCACTGCTTTGGGATCAGTGGTTGGATTACCTCTTTCCCTTGGGCAGTCTAAGTGATCTGATCTAGCACCACTGGCTACCACCTTGACTATTTCTCTATACTTAGCTCTTTAAAACATGAATGTAGTAAAGCAAGGAGTGCGGCCTTTCTCCAGCTGTCCTCCTTCAAATGCAAATGTCTCAAATGCAAACAAAGTAGATGATCTCTTGATGGCAAGCTTGGCATATACCCTCCTGGTTCCTGCATGTTACACTGAACAAGCAGCAGCTGATGCAGGGCACAGTCTTTATGCTGACAGTTTCATCAGTGCTGCTCCCTTGCTAATTGTTTTGGGGTGTAGATGTCATCTTCTGCACCTGGATAAGTGGGGCGGAGGTCTCTTAAATGCTGGTGGTGAGGGTTTGGGCTGCTAGGACTGAGCAGAATGAGGAGAATCAGGACTGTGGTGGTATTTGTGTTGTCATTGTTATCTCTGTGGTGCTATGAGGACTCCAGGCTCAGGCCTAGGCCTGTTGCTCAATTTCTGCTGAGGGTCCTAGGCTTCATCTTCTGGGGGGCTGCTGTGGCTATGGCCTGTGCTGGAGTTTTTGTGATCCTGATTTACAAGAACTGCAGATATTTATTTCAGGAGTCTTTCTTGCTTCTCCCTGGTTGGCTGGCTGTTGCAGCTGCACTTATCTTGGTACCTACTGGAGTTCTGGCTGTCTCTATTTCTGTTAAGATCTCCCGCTGTCAGCAAGGGATTCTCATGTACTTGCTGGTGATCCTTTTTTGGTTAGAATTGTCTTTGGTAGTTCTGACACAGATGTACTCTGTTCAGATGGCCTCTGAGCTGAAAAGCACTATGGGTTATCTTGTTTATCACTACAATGGGACTCACTCACAGGGTCCTGGCAGCATGGCTGTGGATATGGTACAGAGGGAGCTACAGTGTTGTGGGATCCAAAACTGCACAGACTGGCTAAAGACAGCAGCTGCCTCTGTGCATCTTTCAGGTGTGAAATCTGGTGTCACTGAAAGCTGTTGTAAGGAGAAATATTCTCACTGCATGGGTGACTTAAACCATCTGGAGCAGCTGTTTCAGGAAGGCTGTTTAAAGAAGTTGGAAGGCCAGCTGCATTTTGTGATGCTCCGCATGTTTTGGTGCTGTACTGTGCTAAGCGTCTTGGGCATGTTGGCTGGTGTCAGCAATGGCATCCTCATGAGGCATCAGCTTCTCTACGACCTCCAAATTCTGGACTCTGCTACCTTCTCATAGGACTGCAGACACCACAGCATCGCTGAGCCTGTTGCATGTTTTCTCGGTTCTATATTACTCTGCACTTGTACTAGAAGAAAAATGCTTTATTTAAAAAAAATATATATTTGCACATAAATGAAACTAATCTATCACTGCTGTATTTTTATTTTTAATAATTTACTGTATTAGATTTATTATATTAAATTGCTATATATATTTTCCCTAATTCTTGTTCAATAGGCATCCTGTGTCTGACAAACTCTGGAAGTCACAACATGTGCAAATATGCAGCTGTACGTGAGTGTGAGGGAAGCAGTAGGTAGAGATATGTCTTGCTCTGGGGACCGTGTTGTGATGTCATGACCTGAACTTTTGGTATAAATCTTAACTGTACTAGAATCTTGAAAAGTAATTAGAAAGCAGATTCCTCCACCTTCAAAGTTGTATTTAATGCTTTGGTATTTCTAAGATAAGCCCTTTGGATAAAGTTTAACTTTTTTTTTTCTTTTTCTTCTGTAAACAGTGGTTTAAACTTCAACTTATTCTTCAGTGAAAATATGTCACTTTTTGAAGTGGCATGAGGGTGCAATCTAAATGGAGAAGATACATTTAAGAGCAGCAGAGTAACTAATGAGATGACACATAGCAGGAGCTATAGTTATCTTGGGAGTTGCACAGGAACAATTGCCAAATTAAAGAGGAAGAAGAAGGTCTGTCTGTATTTACTCATTTATTTCTTATCAAAGCAAGGAATGAGTCAATTGTCCTTTCCTGAAAAGTTATGTGGGGTCATACACGTGCCTGAACGCGTGCAATACACTGCTTTTTCTTAAGGTACGTATGCCCTACTCTTGTAAGTTCTTACTCATTTTCTGTGGAGCTCACCCTAGTCTGCATCTGCTGAAAGGCACTAAGTTGGTATATGGGCTATCCATACTCTTAGTGCTGTTGGTGTTTAGGGAGGTGCTGGTAAAGGCTCTGCTCTACCTGTGTTGGACTGCATAGTGTTGGGTTGTGCATGCTTGTATGTATGTGTATTTGGGAAATGCTCTCAGCCTTGTTACTGACCTCTGAATGGGAACTGCAGCTGCTGCATCCTTTGGTAAGCATAAGTAGGGAATATCCAAAGCCTACAAGTGTACCATGTTAGGCTTTACCAGACTGGGAGCAAGGAAACTGCCTGAGTCACAAAAAACACTGGACTGGGCAGCTCCCTTAGCACTTAAAGTATGTCAGCTAAATCATTATTTTTTTACATTTTCTACCAAATGTCAGGTACGTCACGACAAACTGCAGACCCCAAATAATCAGATTTTCATGGGGAGAAGAAGAAAAAAAAAAAAAGGACATTTAGCTCTTGCAGGCTTAATAACTATGTGGACACCAAACATGAAATATACTGCAGGGCTGTTTCATTAAAAAAAAAAACCAACAACCAAACAAACACCCAAAAAACCCCAACAAACTTTGATTTAGATAAAGGAAAAGAATTAATTCATTAGGAATGAGTATTTATTAAAAAAAAAGAGAAACTAATGTTCCAAAACAAAGAATGGAAAATAGATGTGTCTTTGAGTAATATAATAGAAAAAAATATTTCTTCCAGCTTGCTTGACAATGGGATTCATGTGGCAGTGCATAAAATTCATCTAGTTAAACACCAGAACTGGGTCTTTGGGTTTGTGGCACTGGCTCATAAATGCTTTGCAATGCAAAGTTATTGTTATGACATTACAAAGATGCAGTGAAACTCAAGTGACAGCAAGGGGCCCAAGTGAAAAATGAGTTGTTGAAGAAAGAAAGGTGGAAGAAGGAAGTGGTGGTAGTGCCTTTTTACTACCTGCATTTCTTAAAGCAGACATTTTTCTTCTCAGATCAGTTCTTACCCTTTACAACTTCCTTCACAGGTTCTGAGCCAGAATCTTTTAGAAAAGGGGAATGCCCATATTATTCATTGTTAAGTGGAAAGAAGAAATTTCAAGGTGGTCAAAAAGAAGAATGATTAATGTGGTTGTCCGTATCTACTCTACAGTCTGCTAAAAGTCCATATCTCTCTTACTGTACTAAGAAAATTATAGGATAAATATGAAATAAAAAAAAATACCCCGGGAGTTAACTGTAAGAAACGACTTCTAGTAATTATATTTTCCCCCTGCATACTAGATGTACCTCTGGAAGATCGTATCTTGAACTTAACAAAAACAAAGGGGAGAGTGTGAGGATGCAAGAGACAGACCTACTACCCATAGAAATGGTTGTTAAAGAGTTGCTAGACAAAACAATAGATTTGTTACCCCTCTCTGCTTGTGCTGACTTGGACAGTTTGATTCTGAATAGTTGCTTCTGGACAGGAGTAACTTATTTTGAAACAAAATTGGTGTTATTTTTAAGCAACTTCATTGTATTTCTTTGTTATATATAAATCCTTGGGTACTATTGCAATCTACGCATTGCATGTTTCATTCTGAAAGGATCTTCAGATGTTTTTCATAATCTGTAAAAAATGTGCCTATACAGCTGCTCAAACAGAGGATTTACAGTTAACATTTTTGAAGTCTGTGTTGCTTTGGGTTTGAAGGGGAGAAACTGATGGCTGGTACAAATCTGGAAATATATTCTGTGATTATTCTTTTATGGAGTACACTGAAACCCATGTATTCTATGTGTGAATTGGTGATTTCAGTGATGTCTTTCTTCTAAGATGACAACAGTCAGAAAGGCAAAATTAATGCTGAAAGTAGAAGTCATTATTAAAGAAAGGGCTCCAATGATCTCTTTCCTGTATGCCTCTCTTGATCTGAACTAGCAAACTTGGCAGAGAGCGTTGGATGTAGCTTTACAACATGGCCATTTTGAAATTGGTTTGTGCTTTCTAACTCCTTCACCTTTCCAGATGGCGAGCATGTTGAAATCACACTGTCTTTTTCTGTGCTCACTGGTCTTTCTGTCTGTTGTCTTCTGTCTTCCTTTCTCTGTCTCTTGTTGCTAGAAGTAGTTGTCTTTTTTTAAAAAAATTCTTTCTGCTCCTCCTTTTTCCTTTGTCTTCTCCCCTCTTCCCCCCTCGCCCTTGTGAATGATGGCTTGTTTCAACTCTGAATGAGAACATAATCCACATTCTGCATTATGATTTGTCCTCCATCAAGTCTATTGTCTTTTAAGTTTAAAATTAAATTGGTTTACAAATACAGAGTAGAAAGATCTGGGCTTTGCTAGAAGGTGGTGGAAGACTGAGTTCTTGCCTGCCTCCTGTATATATTGTTAAATACCTTAAAGTTGCTCTTCAATTGAAATTATGGCTTTTATAATCTGGTAGGGTTTTTTTTTTGCCTATACAGTGAAGCAGGAGGTTGTAGAGTGATGCTGTGTGTGTTTTTGTAGAAAAGTTCAGCTTGCAGGGCTGGGCAAGGTTCTTTCCTAGAGGGTGGGATTACATTGGGTAATAAGGCAGCTGAGAAATGAGATCCAACTCTTAAATCTTACATTCCCATCCTAGAAGATGACAAGAAAAGCAGCCTATTTTGTGATCTAAGAAGACAGAGCATGAGCTGGACTACTTATTCAATTATGTCAAATGATCAGCATTAATTTATTAAATGATGTAAAGGGAAATTAAATTTTAGCAAGTAAGTTATTGTATTATATAAGGCAATTTAAAAAAAATGGATAATGTGATCACTGTTCATTTATTACATTAAGTTCAGAATATTGGATATTGGTGCTATTATTAAATTAATGGATATGCTTATAATGATGAACTAGTTAAAATACGGTTTGCAAGTGAAGCCACTCCTTCTTATATTTCTTTTCCAGTATTGGCTATTGGTACAATGCTGCTATTACCTTTCAAAGTGAAAGATGAGATTTCAGTATAATTTTTCAGCTTTTTTGTTCTTCTAGGTAAAATCTTGTGAACATTACTTGTAAACATCACTGCAGGGAGCAAACAACCAGCAATTAAACAGCTTGGCAGATGGGGAGGGAAGGGGAGGAAATGAGTACTAAAATTGCAAGTTTATAGGAAACAGACTAATATATTTGAAAAAAAACCAAACACTAACATACCTTTCCACAAGACTAGATTTTCTATTTTGCAGACAGATGGGATGAAACAGTCACATTTGATCGCTACTTTGAGACTGTCTTGGGATGGAAGAAGAAAAAGACAAAAAAAATAGGATCTTCTTGTCCACACACAGGTTGAAATTGCATACTGCTCTGTTGACCTGTTTTCTCATGATTGTGTTGGACTAAGAAAAAAAAATATCTTCATATCTCTTTGGATTTTCCCTGGTGCTACTGAACCATTCATGTTGTGGAATTGGGTCGGGGGTAATGAAAAATACTAGATATAGGATCCATTATTAAATCATGTTATTTCCTCACAGTACTTAGGGAGACAATATTTCTCCAAGGACTCAAAAAACAAATTTCTTGTTGAAATTCAGGTGCTTTTGTTGCCAGAACTTTTTTATGTCTTAAAGAATGTGTTCTTACTCAGTGGGCCAGGTACAAAATTCTTAGGAGTCTATAGAGATTTCTAATTAATCTAATTGTGGAGCTGAAGCCTAAAAAAATCACGTGTGAGATGCTGATTATTTGCAGAGCTGTGTGGGAGAAAACAACACTTCAAACTGTATGTAAGAGTTACTGTGCAAGTGGCACAAAATGTTATGCATATAGAAAAGGTAACAGATTTAAGCATGTTTGGAAGAGTTATTTGAAGTAATTGGAGTATATCCCTCAGCTGACAGAAGAAGAAACTGATTTTGGAGTTTTCTGTTTTGCTTTGTGGTTGGTTCTGTGGGGTTTTTTTGTGTTTTTTTTTCTTTTTTTTTTTTTTTTCTCTCTGTATGTGTGTGTTCCCCTCCCGCCCTGCCCAGGATTTTGATGAAGGAGTAAGCTGGCATGTCTGTGTGAGAGACAGTGCCTCTGTCATATCACTTAAAGAAGAGATTATTTTTCTTTCCAGGGCAGTTTGATTCAGATGAAAAACAATTCAAGGGTTTGCTAGAGATGGAGAGACCTTGCAAAGACAAAATAAGAAATTGAAATGTATTATGGGAGAACCAGTGACTGTTGGGCTCGAACTGAGGAGAAAATGGTGAGAAAAATGTGAAGTGTAATAGTGAGAATACAATCATGACAAATATGCAAAGTAAAAAAAAAATCTGGAAAAGAGGAGAAATATTTTTATCTGTGTCTCAGTAATTATGGTCTTATAGTACTGTTAATAATTCAAGGTTAAAAAAACCCACCAAAATGAAATTTTGAGAATGTAGAATGCTTTCTTTAACCTACTGCCATAGCAACTGCTGAAATATCTAGCCATGGGCTGCTTTTCTGATTTAGCATGGTTTGAGTTTATTATATTCCCTAGAAAATTTTATTTTAAGGCTTTAAAATGATGATTTTCAACATTCCTGTAAGAAAAAAATATGTACATAATCTTTTATATATGGCAAGCTGTATTTTTCTTATCTTGTAGTTTGCAAAATGGATCTGCATGAGGCAGATAATTTGTAAATTGAAGTGTAAAGTGTTTGTAAGCACCTTGTTTAGTTTTGTATTAGGCCAGAGAAATAAAAAAATAGAACAATGTATGCTACACAGGAACAACTATTGAAAAGAAATCTAGGTTTGTATAGTGTATATGAACACTGACAATGAAATATCATGCCTATTAAAGAAATATATTTTAATGGTTGCAATAGTTTTCATGCAAATTTATAGCCATTATTATCTTCTGGCCTAACTAGAGGATCAGAACAGACTTGAGATTGATGACCCTAAATTAATACTATGCAGTCATTTCTATAAATTAATTTCATATAGCATATTTGCAGTGCCTTGTATAAACAGGGGAAAGCCAGGATAATAAAAGCACCACCACTTTCTCTGCTAATAAAGTCTTCAGTGGCAGCACATTCTTCTCAGTGAAGGACTCTGTTATCAGCCTTAGCAAAGGGAAGGAAAAAAAAGAAAAAGGGAGAAGAAAAAGCCTGGAGGACTACTCCAGTGGCAGTGGAAAAGCTTTTAAGATGGGAGTGGATCAAAACAATTCTCATGCTCAGCCCACCTGTCTATCGAGGGCCAGGGCAGCCCAGACCTTGCTGACACTGCTGCTTCTGCCCAGTTTCTCACTTTGCAGCATGTGACGGTGGCTGGCACGTGTCCTCTGTGGATGCTGTGTGGGTATGACAGCCTCTGGTACAAGCAATGCCCCTTCCTTGCCAGTGGCACGTAGTTCTGACTCCTCAGGGCTTTCTGTCCTTGCCTGTGTTAAAAGCTCTTGTGGTTACTGTTTAGATGAAAATTACAGGTTTAGGCAGCCGAGAGGTCTGCTTGGGTGTGCAATAGCTTTAAAATGATCAGGAGCTGTGCAGCTGGGTTTCGGTGGAAGTGAAACCAGACTCATGAATAAGAATAAATTCTTTAAAACTTTTCTGACTTGGCAAGACCAGGCAGCTTTGTGTTTTACCTAGGTGTCTCAAATACCTGGAGAAAACATCTATGGGGAAAATACTCTCAGGCTGATAAAAGACAATGCTGAAAAACTGGTGTGCTTTCATACTGTACCCATTTGGCACTATGTGACTCTGTCCTTTAATCATATTATTAACACAAAATTGGTTTTAACTCTGAGTCCAGATATCAGGGCTCAGCGTCTTGCTGTGCTTGCTGGCAGTGCTGTGTGTCCCTTCAGACCAGCTGCTAGCTTCAGTAAGCAGTTGCATAAACACGACTCCTGATGCCATGTGATATATGACTAGCTGATTAGACAGCAGCAAAGCAAAGGCCGCTGTTCAGTTTTGCTATGTACTTTACTTACTGGGATGAGAAGACAGGGATTTTGTATGTCTCTTCATAAAAGCAGACTTTTCATCGTGCATTAGGCAAAACTCCAGAGAAACAACCTTTCCCCACCCTTAATTAATCCAGAGAGTGAACATGAGGATGACTAGACAGATGGGACATAATTTGAGTATGGAAAAATTGTCATCATCCCTCTTTAATTAGTGTTATAGGATGGCTCTCTTCAGATATAAGTAGATGTGACAAAGATGTGTTTCACATATTCAAGAGGGTAATTAAACTGCCACATGCTCAAACCAATATACATACAGATCTGATTAAAAGGCTGATTCTCCGAAAACAATGATGGATGAGGTTTTAATGCATAGGGGTATTAGAAAAACAGTGCAAAGGGATTACTGTGAAATGAATTGTTTCAGTTCTTGGCTATAAAGGGAAAAAAAAAAAAAAAGAAGGGAAATTCATTAAAGTTAAGAGGGAAAAAGTATAAGAAGTAACTGAGGAAACAGGAGGACGAATCCATGTTATATAGTTTATAGTAATGCTTTAATTACAGAGGAGAGCAGGCAGACTGTACCAGTCAATAAACCAAAACATATCTCTCCGAATAGTTATGTAGTATGCACTGTGCAGACTGCTTTTTCACCTCCAGACCATATGGCTACTCCTTGACATAAGGCAGTAAGTTAGGAGTCTGTATTTCTGGAGATGAGTTTTAACTTTTGCACAGAGACAGGGCCAAGAGAAAGTCTTCAGTTGCTCTAATGGGGGAGAAAATTGGTTTGGACCTTTATTTCTGCCTTGCTGTTAACTGGGTTTTGACCTAGCAGGAATAGCTTGTTTCACCACTCAAAAAAAAAAAAAAAAAGTTTTCTAATGTATGCAGCAAAGTTTTTGCCGACTGAAGTTTCGATTTAGAAAAGGCTGTCTCCCTCTGGTGAGCTCCATGTGGACTCTTGGAGACACTGCAAGAGTACTTGCACAGGGGAAGGAGCCTGCAAGACTTCCCAAGGTGGTCGTGTGTCCAACAGATACTTCATTGCCCATCCGCAGGTCTATCAGCTCATGTAAGCTCCTCTCTGGGGGAAGCTCCCCTCATGAGACAAACCCTGAACTTGTTATGGTGTTTGGTCTCCACATACTGTTGCTGTCTTTGCAGAATGGCTGTTGTGACTCAAAATCACAGAAAAACTCCCTAACTGCGCTAAAGTAACATTGAAATGGCATGTTACTACAACACTAAAAAGGCCTTGTGATGAGCTTGTTAGGCAAGAGAATTAAGGGAAAGAAGACTTTAAATATACTTGTGGTTTCCTGTCAAAATATTGCATAAATCTATTTACTTCCATATAAATGCAAGTAAAGGCAAAAGACAAGACAGAAAAGAAAGACAAAAGAAAAGTGTGTTCAAATGCCAGTTCTGTTGCTTAAGGGAAAACTGGCATGCCAAGTTTGGTCCCAGTCATATTGTTCTTCCTGACCACCGTATCTGCTAAAAGAGACACCTCTGCTTGTGCTTATTTTATTTGGGAAATGATTCTGCTGTTGCTTTCATCTGTGAGACATAAGAGGAGGCAAAGCAAGTGGTAAAGTTTTTGCACTTCCAAAGATGCTTCCTCAATCAGCTTCAAATCTCAGTTTTTCTCTTATTGTGAGTCTTGTTTCATCATGCCGTATCACTTGGTAGTTTCATTTTTTTAAAGTGAATACTATTCACTAGCAGATACTTACCTGTCTTACTGACAGATACCTACCTTTACGGTTGGCCTTTGTACGTGCACAGCTAATGGGCGACTTTGACAGTGCAGAATGACCACATGTTTTTTCTTCATAACCTTATATTTTGCTGGAAGATTGCACCAATTTCCAGATTTATTTATTTTAGGTTTTTTTTCCCCTCCAAATTAGATATATAGTTGCATTCTGGTGTCACAAGTGGCCTGGCACTTAACGTATCTGAATCAAACAGAAATCAGTACCCATTAAAGTTGGAGCTAGGGTTAAATAACTAAAGTAATATAGAAGATCCTTGAAACCTGCTTCAAATAGATATGTCAACTCTAGATACTCAGCCAGAAAGATTGCCCTTTTATTTATTTCCTGCCACTTTCATTGTGATTTATTCTTCTCTATATAAATAATCCCTGTACCGTACCTGGGGAGCCATTTCATTTTTAGGAGATAGAAATCATTCATTTCCTGCCAATGGAAGCTCATAAAACAATGTATTGACAATTACAACCAGCTGAGCTGGTGATTATGAGATTAATTAATGTTGTGAGTGACAGTATTTAGCAGCTTCAGGTTTCCAGCTCTGCTACAGTGGGCATTTTCTGTGGGCAGAAGGCATCTGTGCAAAGAGCACTGCAATGACTGTTGGACACGGGGTCAGGTCTGTGGTAAGGACTCACAGCTCTCCTCCAAATGGACAGGAGCATGATGGGTTTAGCTCTGGGATTTGCAGCTGATGGCTTCATGACAGCTGACATTTTGTGAAAATGGCTTTAGTACAGTTTCGGTCAAATGCCATCTTTGAAAAGGAATCTTTGGGTTTTATATGCAGGTAGGAAGCTATTTTCACTTCTGTTCACAGTAGGTTATTCAGGATATCCCACAGGCAGTGGTGACAGTTTGATATTCTCTGCAGTTATGAGAAACTAATGTCACGACAGCTGTCATAAGAAACTAATCTGCAGAAGAGTTAGGCAGTCTCTCAGATATTTTGGACCACGTGCTAGTCAGCAATGACACTAGAAATTTGACTAAAGGAATTAGAAGAAAAGCCAGTGAAGTCACCAAAGCACCTGAGCGATTGTCTGTAAGCTACTGAGGAATCTTTCTGAAGAGTTAATCTTTCTGATACTTTTCTGAAGAGATAAACTTTCTGAGTTAGATATGGCTAAAATACTTGAACCCTAACAGTCATGAACACATGAACAAATATTTTTTCTTTAAATGCTTTAAGCTAGTTCAGATCATTTTAACTGAAAAAGATTAGGAATCAGTCTCCAGAGTGGTTTAGCTGACAGATCTGTGTAGGATGTGGCAAGACTAGGCAGACAAACTACAGCCTGAGTCAACTCAGCTTTGACCTCAACACAGGCAGATTTGCCAGAGGAGAAAAAACCTACTGTGACTGTGACAGCTGTCCCAGTCCCTAACTTTCTGGTGATCCTCGAGGCAATTTCACTAAGCAGGATGAACACTGTTCTAAAAACCAAGGGAGAGAAAATCTGAGTTACAGATTTCTTATTTCTTAGCAAGATAACAAGTCACTGGAGATGTATTTTCTCCATTCCCCACCAGATCTTTCCTTTTGCAGCATCTGTCCAGGCAGCAGCTGATGGTGGTCAAGCCTGGGGTGAGCCCATGGACAGCTTGTGTTGGATTGCTGTGGAAGCGGGACTGAATGCAGTGATGTTGTGGCACTGTGTCAGCTCAAAGTGAAATGTCTGAGATGCTCTTTAAAGTGCGCATGCTGCTGTTAAATAGAAATATCTGCAGGAGTTATAGGAGTATCTGCAAGGCAGGGGAGCTGACCAAAGAAATGGGAAGCGTGGATCCCCAAACTATTCCACCTGATGAGCTCACTGGCAGCGAGGCAACGTTACACCAGCGTTGTCAGATGCTCAGTGCATCATTTGGCTACATGGGCCCAGATCAGATTGCAATAGAGTCCTTGCTTTTGTACCTGTATCACTGCCCTGGGAATGCATAATTTCCCACAGTTGCAGTTTGAGATAATTATGTACAGAAAGCATCACACAATGTCCCAGTGAAATCCCAGGACACTCCATGTTTCTAGGTCACCTCTAAGAAAATTAGGTTGTCATGTCAGCATACAGTGATTGCTGAATTATATAACACTGAGTAGAAAGGAACTTTTAAAGGAAACTGAAATCCAGAATACTTTGTCAAAAGTATGTGCCTTGGATTGTATTTTGCTTCTGTTGATACCCGACTGTAAAGTGAATATTGTTGTATTTAACCTTCCTGATGGCTGAAAACTCCATTATGCATGATCTTAAAGCAACTTTTAAAATGACCTAAATGTCACTTTTTACCAGTTCTTTTCCTTAATCTATATAATTGTCAGCTAAAGCATTATGAGCTATTTAATTTCTGTATTACATTTTGCTAAGGCTGGCATTTGATTTATCAAAGACTAATTATGATGGGATTTTTCTGGGGAACTAAAACATGTGATCTGTGGCATGGATAGCAGAGAGCTGGTTTTGCAAGCATGAGATGTTGCAGATGGAGCCAGAAGCTCTGCCTTGGTTGCTGTTCTTATATTGACTCAAATAGATTAGCATCAAGCATCCAACATTTTAAATAGGCACTGCAAGAGATAGGAAATAGTCTTCATGCTAAGGAAATGCAAATTAACAGTGAAGGGGAGGAGAAAGATCCACCTCCCGCTCCCCTGTTTCCCCTTTTGAAGTACACTTTAAGAATGTAGTTGAGATGCCTACACAAATACTTTGCTGGTAGTAATGTTTTAGGGGATAGCCAAACTTGCTTTAATTTCTGGAGTGTTTGGATGCTGTAAAAAACTGAGAAAATCTTCGGCCATCATACTGACAGGCTGTTTGCATATGCACTCGACCTAAGGTCGCATGCTAAACTGCATTGAAGTGATTCAAATATACTGGGAGGAAACTGCCAGAGTTCAGCCACTGTGACCAGTCCGTACCAGATGTTCTGCTCTTCAGTGCTGCAGAGTTATTTGTCAGATAATAATTCGCACACTCCTTGAGAATTCATGCAACTGCAGGTCGTTTGTTTGTTTGTGTGTTTTTTTTTCAAATATGCTTTCTTTACAGTTGAAACACCTTCAAAACTGAAATCTAGCCTGTTAAAAAAAAAAAAAAAAAAAAGTGTTTTCAGGTATTACAATAAGCCTTAGTTTCCTCAATGACTTGTTTGGTTTTTTTCCTGTGCGTTTGCAATCAGTTTGTTCCATCTCTCAAAATATATTTTCCCATTCCCACTGATAGCTGAAAATTTCATACAAGCTGTAGAAGAATGACAGCCAAGTCCCAGTTATTCAAATGATCTCTTGGCATGAGTAATTCAACCCTTTCAAGTCTCGTTGTAATTTCTGAGTGTATGCTGGGTTGCATAAACATGATTCAGACTGTAGCACGGGGACCTATGGAGCTGTGGCACAGTGTGGTAACGTTGCACATATAAGAGCAAATTTGACCCCGTCCTGCCAAATGGATGGGTGAGAGGGAGCAAAATGGATTTCCTCATGTTGCTATGAGCTTGAATACTGCCATAATTGGAGATAGTGCACAGGCAGTAGTGAATTTTTTGTTTAATTTCTCCTTCTGAAAGGTCCTTTGCCTTAAGGATTTTTTCCCCTGATACTTCTCCTATTTTAACAACTTCAGTTTCTGTCCTTCAAAGCTAAAGTTCATTTTTCTGTACAAATATTGTATAAACCAGAAATAGACTTATTTAGCACAAAGCTGTGTTCCCAAGTTATGGCAGAATGGTTTTTAAGGAAACGGAGGGAAGAAATTTTCCTTTTTAATGTCTAAACTTATTCCAGAACATCTCAGTAAAGTGGGTTACAAATCTTTTCCTTCCTACCTCAGGCTGTGTTTATCCAGGATTACACATCATTCCAAACTGAAATAAAATACATTTGTTCTGTGAAAACCCACTCTTCCAGTTTCACCCTTTTACAGTCAGCAAATTAAATAGCAATAATTTGCCTCCTTTTATTTCTAGTGGATACCCTTCTCCTCTGAAATAGCTTGTTTCTTTGAACAAGTCTCTTATGCTAATGGAGAAACACTAATAAAAAAATCTTCACTCATCTGGAAGAACCATGCTGGAAACATTGCAGAAGAGAGAATTAAAATGAGGCAGATTTTAGTTATGACTGAACTGCTCTCTGTTGGGTGGAAGCATACACGTATTAAGTGCTGCTTGCTCTGAAATGTTTCTGATTTAACGTTGGCAAGGCTGGAGAGAGGGAATGGTTTGGCAGGTACAGGAGGTAAAGGAGATGGACCAGACGCTATGGCAGCTATGCATTGCTCTGCTCTTTCCTCTGTGCCACCCACCATGTCTTCACAGCTGTCTGTATGGGCTGCTAAGGATGAAAAAGGAGGCTGACATTATAGCTGCCAGCAGGATGCCCACAAATAATAACAAATGATACTGCATTTGCAGGTAGGAGGTGAAAAGTAATATGCTCAGATGTCTTATCTGAAGCCATGAAGCAGAATATCTTGTTGTCATATTCATAATCTCCTTTGTGAAAAAGAGCAATTCCAAGAAATAGAAGTATTTAGCTGCATTCTAGCCTTTTACAAAGCACTTTGTGTAAGTCTCTCTTCGAATTAAATATGAATAGAGGAATTTAAGTTGAATAGTACTTGTCACTGATTTACAAGTGCCGAAGTCTTTTTGAGCTGATTAATGATTATTTCATTTTTGGTCAGTTGAAGGAAGCCTGTTAATAAAAGATGTTGTCATGAACTGTAAACAGTTCAGTACAAGTGGGAGTATTTATTCCCTTAAGAATTACTTCCCTCCTCTGATAAATTGAGAGCAATAATGCTGCATACAGACTCAGCCAATATATCTATGTACTCTGCTCAAGCAGTTTACAAGCTGCCTAAATTCTGGTGGTCCTGGGACAGGACATATGAGCTACAGTACTCAGCTGCAGAGAGGCAGAGTGGTAGGGGGAAAAGTGCCATGAGACAAAATTCTTTTTTTTTTTTTTTCCAGTTTATAATCTGGCTTGCATACCTTTCCCCCCTGAAAGGGAGAACAATATTGTAAGGATGCCTTAACTCTTGACTATATCACTGAATCTTAGTGCTGCTCAATTCCATGGAAACCAGAACTGTCATAGCAGCAGCAAACAGCAGAGAGCTTCAGGACAATCCAGTGTACACTATACAACACACAGCTTTTTACTGGTTTGTTGATCTTAACACCAAAATGTTTTACAGAAAATAAGAGCTTAGAACATACAGACATTAGGAAGTCAGAAATACTCTAATAATCTAATTTAAATGATTAATGCTAAATCCCTTGTTTTACAACTTAAGTTTATAGAAACAGGAGAGGAGCTCCTTTCAAGAACTAGTCAGTGGTGCGGCAGGGTTAATGCAATGCAGACGGCATCACTGTCCAAATGTGTGTTGCAAAGGTCATGGTTATCATGTCTGTGCAGCCCCTTGGTTGCTTTCACTGTTATGGGATGCACAGACTAATTTAAGACAGTGCAGAGCAAAGATTGCTTTAGCTGAATGGCAGCTATAGATTTTCAAATCATGAAGGCAGGATACTGAGTAGTCTGGGATAGAGCTACCAGTGATCAGACTGGCTACTGCTATGAGCCATCATCTTTGGGGGACATTAAGGAGGGACATCCTCCAATTCTGCCAAGGGCACCTATGGGACAATGGTGAGATGTGTTTATTAGTTTGTAGGTGTATCACAGCATTTTAAAAGTGGCTAGGATTGCTGGTATTGGTCCTGGAATACGACTATATACAACAGCTGCTGCTGGCTAGTTGGATGTGGTTAATAAATAGCTGTTTCAATCCTATTTTAACTGTTTTAACATAGTTTAAACTTTGTGAACTGAGCAATTTTTCCCTGTAAGAATATGTGTGTGTGTGTGTGTGTGTGTGTATGTACATATGTACAATTTAGATGTTATTCGTTGTTTACATTAGTGTCCTGGTTTCACCTGGGTTAATTTTCTTCTTAGTAGCCAGTACAGTGCTGTGTTCTGGCTCTGATGTGAGAACAATGCTGACAGCACACTGATGGTTTCAGTTGTTGCTGGGTGATGTTTATACTAAGTCAAGGACTTTTCAGTTCCTTGGGCCCTGCCAGCGAGAGGGCTGGGGGGGCACGGGAAATGGGGAGGGGACACAGCCAGGGCAGGTGACCCAAACTAGCCAAAGGGATATTCCATACCATGTGACGCCATGCTGAGTATATAAGCTGGGGGAAGAAGAAGGAAGGGGGGGACATCCAGCACTGTGGCATTTGGCTTCCCAAGTAACCGTTACACGTGACGGAGCCCGGCTTCCCTGGGGATGGCCGAACACCTGCCTGCCCATGGGGAGTGGTGAATGGATTCCTTGCTCTGCTTTGCTTGGGTGTGCAGCTTTACCTATTAAATTGTTCTTACCTCAGCTCTTGAGTTTTACATTCCTTTCGGATTGTCCTCCCCATCCCTCTGGGTGAGAGGCAGTGAGCGAGTGGCTGCATGGTGCTGGGTTGCTGGTCGGGGTTAAACCATGACAACTAGCTAATCATATAAGGTCCATAGTAATTTCCTGACTTTGCAAGCCTAGTACCACTTTAAAATTGCTGTTTCTAAAGGACTCATCTGTATTCTTCTGCCTGTTTCTTCAAACATGAACCATGTGTTTGACCTTTTAATACCTGGATGCCTGGAACTAAACATGTAAAACTCTGACAATAATAATAGTAATGTTTAGAGAGAAAATTTATTTATTCAGCATCTTACGATTTTTATGTGTAAAACACTGTATTCTGCTAGCCTTCATAGACGCCTTCTCATCTTAGGAACTTAGCTAGTTCATCCTGCTGATTTGGAAAGGCTAACTCCATGTCGGGAGAGAAGACATTGAAATGTCTGCATCTTGGTCCTAAGTCTGGTCCCTTGTGTTACTGGTTCTGCAGCCAAAGGAGATCCAGCTGCTGTTGAACACTGCCTGTGCTGATGTGGATGTAGGGCCATCATATTGCATGAGGATTCCATGATGAGAGCAATGTGAGTTCATCTGGACTGACAGTGTACAAACCTCTACTGCAAGTGTGATGCAATTTAAACTTTTCTCTGAGAAACACCCAATTTCTGTACCTACTGCTTTGAGAGATGGGTGCTTGCCATGTGGGAGAAAAGACAGACCAATAAATACTTTGCAGCCAAATGCAGCCATAAGCAACACAGAATGCAACAGATTGTTTCAAATTTGATGTGGTTCTTTTCAATTCACCTAATATTGGTAAGATGTCACTTGATAAATGGAAGCTGTCTGTCTCTTTCTTTTGCCTGGAAAAGGAGGCAATAATCCCATTTGTTATTTTCTGGTTTGTTTACTGCAGATAGTTATTTAAGCAACAGGAAAGAGCAGAAACAATGACTTTCCTTGACTTGTAGAGTTACACAGCATTGGTTTTTCGTGGCCTTTGGCAAAGTTTAAGTAATCAGTGGAAAAGATTTAAATGCTCAAATGCTAGCTACGCTTGTGTGCAGCCGACCTGGATGTGACTGTGAAAAGCTTATGGTGCATTTAACCGCAACATTGCTTCACTTGCCTGCTTCTTTTGTTTGTTGGAATGGCTAGATGAAGGGAGTGCCTAGATTTGATTGTGTATGAACGAAATTACCGAAAGCTTCACAGCAAATGCATGGGGAATTTTTTTAGAATCTCATGAAACCCAGAAAATCTGAATGTATACTCCTCATTAGTCAAAAGAGAAACTTAGAAATCTTGGTACAAAGCTTGTTTATCTTGCAGCCCACATTAAAAAGGTTCCAGCATATGTGTCTGTGGCATACTGTTTGTAAGACATTTAGTGGCCCCTCTCAGCCTTTGTTCACAGTAGAAGTAAGTTTATAGCATCACATATTTTCCTCCCAGGCTAACAGCTTTTGTCTTGATGAGCTTGAAATACTTTGATGTACCATATAAGTCTTTGCTGACTTTATGTACACGGACTTGCACATAGATTACTATCCTGGTGTTTCTCCTGAATGCAATATAGACTTCTACCATAGGCTGACATGAGAAGTAAATAGCGGGACCCTCCCATCTGCAACTTGGCTCTCCAGACAATCATTTAGAGCAGTTCAGCTGTAATAGGGAACTGTTTTGATCACGGACTGTTTTATGCCTTCTGTGGTCTGAAACAAAGGATGCCTCTTGCAGAGCAGCAGGCAACAGAACCAGCTCTGGACACTCTTCCTCCTGGTCTTTACCCATCCCAGCGGAATTTAATGAGTCTTTTTATTGCATTCTGTCTTTGCCTGGTCATACTCCAATACTCAGTTTATAACTCCAAAATACCTATTTGTCTGAACCATACTACAGAGAGTTACTCTTTCTAATGTGGTGGCTATGAAAATACATGACAGTGTTAGTGACCTTGCAGTGCAACTGAAATATAAGCGATTCAATTAACTTTGAAACTCACTAGCTTAAGCCATCAGCTGAAGTGGTCCCAAGCTAGTGGTCTCAAGCTTGTGACTTTCTGATTATGCTTTGGTGTCCAATGAATTTTGCATTCTTGTTACAGCTCCTGCATTTCACTTCACCAAAATGCCATCACAGTGGGAACAGTCTCTGAGGCAAGACAGAGCTGAGACTTTGCTTTCCTCTGATTTGTTTCCCATATCTCAACTGCTGTTACTTTCCTTGTGCTTTTCGGATTGGGGGCCAACACACATGCTCAGTGAATGTTTGGCTGACTAACCCTTTTGAAGTATTTGCCACAAGGTCAAGGAACATGTGGAGGCTTGCCTCTCTATGTCTTTATATGGTGGTCTCTGGACCTTTCTGGTCAAGGGATAACAAGTTGCCCATTAGAAGACTCAGAAAAGCTGAAGTTCCTAGCAGCAAAACTAAGCAAATCCTTTTTATAGTCTTCAAAACTCTAATTAAAAAAAAACAACCCCAAAACAAAACAAAAAAGAAAATGTTTTCCCCAAATGTTTTTCCAAGTGAGTGCCTCACACTTTGATTTAGTGACTTCCTGAAGGATTTTAGATGTCTAGACTGCAAAACTTAGTTAGGATCTTTGAATTTTTTTAACTCTTTCTCCACCCCAAAAGCTACTACTTGTACTTTTGGACTATTACTCACATGCATAAAGTACCTATTGTGGGCTTGTCAGAAACATGTTTCCTTACTGACAGTTACCACAGTGATTTTTCCACTTTTTGATTACATCTTTGCTTGCTGGGGCATGAGATATAAAATTAATGTCCAAATCATCTGTCAGTTTACTGAATCCCACTTCTGTCCATGTGTGACACTCATGCATAAATACACTGAAATATACCAATGGACCCATCATTGCTTATCACACTGCCCATTTAATTGATTGTTTTGAAGAGAAGAGTTTCTCTGTTGGGGAGTTGGCTCAGCTTGGTAAATGTAAATTGGAAATGAACCTGAGAAATTACACCACCTCTACAAGACTTAAAGAGTAAATGTTCTTACCTTCATTCATGAAAGGAATCATGCAATTAGTGATGGGTACTTGCTAATTAAATAAACATTAAATGCTGCATTATATGACTTCATCAGTTTTATCTGGCCATCAGTGGGGGTGGGGAGGGAAAACAATTTAATGCTGATCAGAATTAGAACATTTGCATCATTGGTGATCATAAATATAGTTGACTGAATTATTCATTGCAGACTATTCATGAGGGAGCTAGGTCCTTTTTCTGTGCTCTTAGTGTTTCACAAGAAGTCCACATGAGCAGTGTCTGTTGAGCCCCATTAACTTCATGAGGGAAGGGCATTAATTTCTGCAAATGTGTTTTACTATTGCTATGTATTTGCCAACTAGCAGAGGTTATTTTATGGGCAATTCACAAACCGTTTACTTCAACGGTGTCCCATTTAGCATTCAATGGGTGTACTTGGTCAGCTTAAATGGATGAGATTAGCACTTTTTTGACGGAAATAAATTAGATTCAAAACTTGTAAAACAAGTTAGGTTTTATTCTAAGACTGAGGACTGGCAAAGATATTAATCATGTTGTAAAATACATCTCAAGGCCAATAGCTGTTCTATCAGCAATGTTTGTTCCTGTCCTGGAATGTTTGAACTCATATATACAGCACTGAGAAACTGGAAATGAAAGCCAATAAGCAAAAGTGAGATTTGTCATGTTTTGACAGTTTTACTTTTGTAGGCCTAGCTGAAAGCAGCCCTTCTGCAGATGAGATACAATTTCAGTCAGTTAGTATAGTGAATGGAGCTGATCAAATTACTTTTTATGGAACAATGTTTTTATCAAAAGTGCATACTTTTTTTATAAAGAGGTAGTTTTGATTTTTTCTTCTTTCACATTAAGAAAAATAAAAGTGCTGGCTATGACTGGACTGTTTCAACTTTTAAACCTGCATATCTTCCCACTAACTCTTCCTCTTTTTGTATCTCCCTCATTTTACAATTTTGCCTCCGTATGACCGGTAATGAAATAATCTTCTATCTCCCACCCGTTTTTTCCCTGTCTTTTGTTGATTTATGGGCAACTCTTCATTTTACAATTTTCTGGTGACAGTTCACATGAAAAGAGGGAGGGGAAACGGGTGCTACTCATGCACTTCTATAGACAGTTGTCCACAGGAACATCTGCTGAATCAGGGCAACAGTCTGTCTCCAGGAAAAGGGAGAAAACAGCCGGTTTCTGTTGTCTGTTCTCTTGGCACCTTGTGCCCACAATTGTTGCATTAAGGATGCTACGGAACATATCTCTCGCTGGCTTTTTTTGAGATATCCATTGATGGGACTTGTTTAGGAAACTGTTCAACCCCCTTTTTGAACCTGCAAATACTGACTCCTTCTACAAAGATCTTGTGGCATTGTGTTCTGAAATTTTGCAGTCTTCTGCAGAAAGTAACATTTTTGTGTTATAAAAAATTAAAACCTTTTTTTTTGGTTGTTTTTTTTTTTTTTTTTGTTTTGTTTTTTTTTTAAATCTCTGTGTGTGTGTGGCGACAGGGGAATATGGTCATCACAGTTCCTCAATTTGTTCTCACCTTTCCATTTTGGAAACATTATTCACATCCCTGTCAGCCTTCTCTCTGAAACACATGATATCAGCCTCTTCAGGTGCTCATTATAAGGCAGCTGCACCTTTATCTTGACAGTATCTAAGCAAAATACTCAAGATGTGGGTATACCAAAGAAAACCAGCAAAATTATATCCTCTGTCTTCTTCTCAGTACTTGATTTCTTGAAGTCCAATAATTTTTTCACTTTTTTGGGGCTTCCACTGCACATTGGACCTAGAAATGTGAAAACCTTCTAAAAATAACTTCAAAATCTCTTCTGGGATGTGGTGTCATATCCTGGGGGTACATTGTTCCTCTTGCAAACTTTTTTCTTGTTTGTTGGTTTACAAAAATAACATCTGCCTTTTATTTTGTGAAAAAATTAATGGCTTTAATTCTCTCAATAAAGGAGTGGGTTATCTACTATTTCTTGTGATACTGCACCTTCATAAAATATCCAATAAAGCTATTGAATAGCTAGTTTAAAATAAGAAAAGGAATGTTATTTTACCTCATACCACCCCTGCAAATTTGACTTCTAGTGGTTGTTGGAAAGGTCCAAAGAAAAGAGGCTGGAAGATAGATGCGCTGGTAGGTATTAAACATGATAGGCCAGTTGTAAAGTTCAGCTCAGAAAGCTGTGGGTCTCTGTTATCTAAAATCTGAGATGTTATCTTAGGCTAAGTAGCTGCCCATTTATTCTTGTTATATTTTTCTCCAGGCAAGTGATGCTGCTGTTCTCACATATATAAATTTATATACCATATCATCTGCACAGAGCTAAAGTGACTACTGAGATGCTGACTGTAAATATTTTGGCCAATTGTAATTAAAATCATGAAAGTAGAGAGACAAAAAAAGTCATTGAGTGCCTACAATATTAAAGTCAGTAGTTACTGGAATTAGCACAGTTGCTATAAGCATAGCTTTTGACTAGGTTTTTGTCTTCCTACTTAAAGTAGCATTTTATTTAACCTAGCCTGACATAGGGGAGTTACTAATGTACCCTGCACAAAATAATTCCATGTGCATGCCAGAACAGCGATATTTAGCACACTGGAAGGTTCATGCACAGCTATTTATTTGTCATTACATTTAAATGACTAAACTCTTAGGATGACTTATTCATTAAAGGATCATAGTTACCTTTCTTTTGGTTTGGAAGGATCTGCTGAGAAACAACGGAAAGTGGGCTGAATTTTAGTTCTATCATTCTGCTGAGCGTATTTATTTTTTTTTCCCCACCAATATCTCTTGACTATATGCATCACCGATCCCCTTTTTGTGTGAAAGGAAGCCATACAACTCAGGTGGGAGAAGCTCAGTTTAAACAGAGATATCTAAATGCACAGCTTCAAAGAAGGAACCCAGAGGACTTTTTTCGTCTGGAACTGTAACTGAGAATGTAATGTTTTGGGAGCGAAGCTGTTCACTTAGGTGATGTTTATTTGCTTCAAAACATTTGGTGGACAGAATAGAAGAAACAGTTCTGGAAGAGCATGTAATTTCTCTGTATTTGCAAATGGTTCATTAACCATTATCTAGAAATGTTATCAACTGAGAAGAGATTGGCAGTTCATTAATTTGAAACAGTAATAATTTAGCAAAACTCATTGTTTTCCGAAGTGCACAGTGGACTGTTGATTAATTGTGTTTCTATGGTAACATTTTGCATTAGCAAGGACAAAAGCATAGGAATTGGTAAGAATAATATAAAGCCATTTCATAATTAGACATCTGGTTTTGCATATCCTGAGAAAAAGACAAAAGTAAACTAAATTTCTTAACTATACAGATGCTAAGAGTCTGATATTGTAGTCAGTAGTGTGAACAGATGTTAAATAGTCTTGGCTTTCATGATCAGGCATCAGAAACACTATTTTTCTGTTTGCTCCTGCAAAGATAATAGATTATTTCCCTCTGCTCTCTACAACAGCATATGGCAGTTCTGGAAATATGGTCCCACCATGGTTAATATGTTGCTGATTCATAGATGTTCTAATAAGCACCTGCTGAATTTATTCCTCCCTCAGCGAACTGAGGATAAGCTTAAAGTGCTATACAAGAACAGGGGTGGAGAAGCACCACAGCCGTGGGTGTTTGATGGTTGCTGCCTCCTGGGGGAGGGGCAGTCAGGAGCAGTTTGTGACTACATTGACATTTGAGTGGCTGTGTGTGGGAGGCGAAGGGCATGGTAGGAAGTATTTTGCTAATAATGAGCTTCTCTGCTTTTGTATGTGTCTGTATTTTCACTGTCTCTACATCTGGGCAGATCTGGTACTGTTGTCACCTGGGAAAGGGGCAACGTACAGCAGAAATTATCAGAGTTTGCTTTGGGTGGTGATGGAGGGCAGCAAGGATTTAATTGTAGTGCAGCAAGGATTTCTGTAAAATGAGGTGTCTTATTATACAGGAAGCATGGATATGAGAAAGCTGAGTACAGCAAAGAACGACAGATGGGAGAAGAAGACAAAAAGACCTGTGGGAGACCCAGGAGAGCAGACTTCCTGATGGTGGTGATGATGACTTATTAGATGTCTGAATTATCCAGCTACAAAACAGAAATCTTCCAGTATATTGGAGAAGGCAATACATATTTGTGCAATGGAAAGATTGGTGGACACTGGCCTTAGTTCAGTGCTGCAGGAGCTACTCCACTACAAATAGCAGTATGATAACATAAATCTCATTTGGACTTAAATTCAAAATCTCTCATGTATAGTACTACCACATTTTTTAGGGGTTCTGTTACAGGTTCTCCTACTGCACTAAATGGGCCTAGTTTTTAAACCTCCTGAGTGCTTTTAGAATGCTTGAGCATCACCAGGCTTCCCACTCTTCCCTTAAGCATTACCATCTTTCAGTCAATAAACGGATCTTATTATGTATGTGATATGCTCCATTAATATTTTTCCCTGTTGAAAGGGGGATCAAGCTCTACTCATGAAATATTAACTCAAAGTTGAAATCCAAGTGACTTTCCAACATTGTGCATGTTTGTCTTCTTCATCCAATTGTTTTTTAATGATGTCTCAGAAAGTCTGCAAGACTCACTACTTAAGGAAACTTTATATGTCATTTCTTGTCAAAGTTAAATGAGATTCTAATCTGCAGAGATATTTTCATGAGCTGGGATTGTTATTTGTCTTTTATTATTATTATTGACTTGACAGAAAGCTGTCTTTGCAGGAAGCTGAAAACCTAAAATATAATGATGTGTATGTGGTGGGGCATTTTTGAATCCTTCATTTAAGATGTCATAATAATGCCTGAACCAAAATCCAGCCAAGTGTATATACTGAGGTCATGTCTTCCAGAACTGAGAGGATGCTATGTGAAATATATTTCAGAAGGCAATGAGAATTAATTGTTTAATTAATGTAGATGTTTTTGAAAACTTGAATCATGGCCAATCTGCATCATTAGGTCTTTAATTCCTTTGGTCCTGTAGAGTTGGTCTTTATTACTGAGTGGAGTCTATGGTATTGAATTAAGAAAATGCCATTGGAAAGCAAAGAATTCTACACTTGCTACCACTTCAACAGAACTGAATGAAGGCATTTTAATTCCAATATATGCTACAGATAGTAGCTTCTTTGATTGTTTACACTTTAACTTGCCAAAACTGTTGGTGGACAGCCTTGTTTTCCTGGTTGATCTTTTCTGAACAAAACCAGAAAATTTTCAGGAGTCTTGCTCTTGACTTTTCTAATTTAGTCCTCAGACTAGTCTGAAATCTAACCATAACTAGCCACTTTATGCAAGTCCAGGCCAGTACTCCCCAGAGTCACCTGGAATTTCTTCACTGACATCAGAGGAACAGGGCTGAGGTGAGTGTAGTCTCACAAAAAGATTTGGGGATGGGTGTTTTTTCTCACCTTTGCCCTCCTTTCTCACTCCCTACAATGTAACTCCACTTGAGAACCTGTCCTTTGCAAGCTAATTGATGCAATTCTTTCGTTTCTTTCCCCAAAGTATTTTTATCTATACAAAGATCTTGGAAGTAACTAATTTAGAAATGCATAACTAAAAAAAGCCTGATATTTAGCTAATTCAGAGGTTGCTTTGATATTTGCTTGTTTATATAACTCACTAAAACATGTCTACTAAAGGCCTAGCAACTTTAGCAGATTTTATTTATGGTCTACTGGATCTATGCAATTACTTCTGATGTGTTCAGTAAGTGGAGCTCCTATTGTTTCCTGGAGATAGGCATATCCCAGATCATCTTTCCTTTTTACTATTGTTATTCTTCCAACAGGCATCCCTTGCTACTCTAACACATCATGTGCCATAATGTAGAACTGGCAGAGTCTGTGCTTTCAAGCAAAAGAATATCTACAGTAAGAAAGGCAGATGGGAGATACTGTATTATTTGCTCCATAATGATCAATCAGCTTGGAGTATGCTTAAGCAACACTTTTGCTTAGCTGGGCTAAGCAGAAAATTATATGAGTGTATTACATAAATAAGAAGCTGTTCCTTAATGGCACAGAGGAAATACCAGTTTTAATGACCTTAGAAAGAATTATTGTATTAATAAAAATTTTGTGTCAGATTATTTTTATGTGTAACCTCATTAGGGGTAAATTTATTGCTTTTGTGGGGAGGGGCGTAGAGTCTGGGACAAAACAGAATAGAATTAGGAGTTCAATAGTTGAAATATGTCATATATAAATATTTGTAGTCGACGTGGTAATTGTTCCTGATTTATTCTGGTTTTGTTTTTTGTTTGTCTTCTAGAATTGCTCCTGCTATCAGAAATGTGTCCCATTTGTTGGACAGTCTGCAATGTTTTTCTCAATTAGGCTTACAATGAAGTTGTGCAGCTGTTGTTGCTGAAGTATATCTCAAAAGCAAACCTGCTAGAAACTGAAAATACAAATTTTTTACTTAGTGGGTAATGTTAAAATGTGTTGGTAAAATAGAAACAAAACAAGGAAATGTTAGTATTTTAGTTTCAGTTTAAGGAGTTTAAGAAGTGTACACTCTCTGGAGGTCACAGTTATCTTTCAAAAGGCAGATTATGCTTGTTTATCTCAATCATTACAAATACAGGTGAACTTTGCTAAAACAGTCCTGAAATAAGAATATTCTTTTCCTCTTCTATCCGCAGATTTTTACCAAAATTTGCAAGTCTATGGAAGGATCAGGGTAACTCTGGAACTTCCCTTACACTTTGCTCAGAAGACTCAATACTGAAAATGGACTGCTGGGTTAATTGAACTTCTGGCCAGACGTATCTCATGATAGTTTTTTTTGTTTGTCTGTTTGTGGGATTTTTTGGTTTGGTGTGGTTTTTGTTTTCCTCACATAACCTGTTGTTGCAGTTTGAGCTGACTGTTCAGCTGCCTACTCCAAATGGTAAAAGATTGTTTTCTCATCCCTTTATTCCAACAGGAATTGTAACACCATTACCATTTCCCATACCATATTTCTCATTTCCAGACAAAACAAAGCTGATTCTTTAACTTTTCCTCACAGTTCAAGTCTCTTGTCATCATTTCTTTTCTACATTCTCTCCATCTTCTAAGCTCAGGGTCAACACCTCATCCAGTGTTTTGCCACTGTTGTGTATGGGAGAATGTTTATGTCCCAAGCTTTCCAGATAATACTGCTAATAATAACATCTTGACTAAGAACTGATTCTCATGCAGCAACACCATTAACTTAAAAAAGTTTGCATGCTGGTATAAACTGGAATGGCTTCTTTCACAGCATTATTGTTGCCAATAATTTCCCCAATCATTGTATATTTGGAATCTCCTTCTTTCATTTGGTACTTTCTGCTGGCTATATAAGCATTTTTTGTGTGTTTTCTGCATCAGCTCTGAAACTCATCAAGCTTCCCAAACTTACACATTATTTTAAAGCATTGCATCACTCAAATCACAAACAAAAAGACTGAGTATGTCTAGGGGATGGATGGGATGACCCATGGGAAGCCACTTACATATCCTTTCAGTGTGGTAGCAAACTATTGATAAACATGCTTAGAGGGTTGAATTGGTTATGAAACTATTTCCAGTTTCACAGTTCCCCCTGATGAAGTTAAGAATTTGATCTTATTCATGGGCCTGACCAACATGAAATCAGTCCACCATGGTTTAACAGCTGCCTCTTTTCCATATATTTCTATTAGCTTGTTCTCAATTAACTACACTGTTCTCAATAAATTTGGATATTCTTATACTAAGATAATTAATTGATGTGTTTTTTTACTTAATTGGATTTTGCTCAATAACCTTTGCTTGTGCTTCTATCTCTGTGTTAAAATCAATTGTGTAATTAGTTGCATTTTCAAAACTCTAGTCACAAGGCATTTATTGCTTCAGATTTTTCTCTTTCAGTGTTTATTTGCTCTCCTTCTCCCCAGTCAATAAGCCTATACTCTCCTTTTACTCTTTCCTGATTCTGTAAATGCAGTATTATATTTTTATTCTTATGCTTAATGTCTTTGGCCAGTTGTAATTTATGTTGTGCCTCAATCCATATGGTTTATATTCATACACGCCTGCACTATTCTTTTGTCTTCCCATTCGTTTTTTTTTTTTCCCCCCAGAGTTAGGTGTCCTCTAAAATTTGGTCATAGTTGTGTCTTGCCATTTCCTGCCTTTTTCACTACTTTGAGAGAGACTTTCTTGTCATGCTTTCTTACAGTATCCTTTATAAACTGCCAGCTTTCCTGAATGCTGTTGTCTTTTACATTATCTACTCAAGATGCAGCATCTATCCATAAGGCTACTTTGTCCTGAATGGAGTTATTTTTCTGAGGACAAAATATAAAAATATTAAGGACATTTATAATAGGGCATGAGCCTAACTTGTATATTAGAAGAGTTCATTAAATATTCTTCATGTAAAAGCACAGTTTGTGACTCTTAGAACAAGCTGGTTGCATCTCTAAATGCATGTCATTTTCAATGACATAGAAGTAAGACAAGCTCTTCACTGCTCAATTAAAGTCCTTGAAGTGCAGTTAAAGTATCCACTAATTAGAAATAGTCAGAAGAAAAGACTTGTTAATCAGGATGACAAGCTTGGTTTGCACAATTTTTGGTAAAGTGAAACTTACTATTGTCTATGATTCAGTGATTTAGTCCCATGTAACCACAGACTGCCACTACATGAAATACGCCTAAGTGATCATACACAGCAGGTGATGCTAACTGTAATTATAAGAACACTATTCCGATCATTTTACACATTTCATTTATCAGTGTAACATGATAAAGTCACTGATTAAGATATCACATAACTGTTGCTAATATCCTTTGTGTCCAGTGACACAGACATATATGCTTCATTCATATTAGGGTTTGGATAGCAGTTTTAATTTAAAGGAAATAAAGAATTCACACCTTTAACAGCAAGATCTAATATTCCTTTAGATATTGCAGCTGGGCTTCCTTTGAAGACAGATGAGGACTAAAGACTTACAGAGCTATCAAAACAAGTACCATGACCTACATATACATGCTGCAGTCCCCTGCTTGTCTAAGCACGATCCTGTACAAAACACTGAACATGCAAAAACTTGCATGTTTCAATGGAGGTAGCTGATCTTCAAGCACCTTTCCACCGTGAAGGCTGGCTGCAGACACACAAGTCTTCAATTGCCTTCCCATCAGTTTTTAAGTCGTTGTGTCAGGAATCTAAGTTAAAGGCTCTCCTTTTGAAAAACTGCTTACAAGTATGTATTAAGTCTTTTAGCCACTTAAAAAAGCTGTCAGAGAGCAACTGCTGTGCTACTTTTGAGCCATTTGTTTAAGAATGGGCAAAGCCTGCAGCTGTGCCTGTTTTTCTGGTGCCTGGCTAGTTCTGTATTCTCCAGATTGTGAAATGACATAAGGTAAGGGCTGACTTGACTCCTTAATTTCTAAATCTCTTAAAAGGAACCTTTTTTCTTTATTTTAGTTTTGTCCAGATTGTTTCTGCCCTTGCATTTTTCTGTTTTCTCTCTAAAGGTCATATTTTTGCCCTTTTCAATACAGTGTTGTGATTATTCTACACCTTTTTATTTTCTCTTTTTAACCTTCAGTTGGTTTTGATATATTGCTTTCCAGAAAACCTGTTTCTTGACTTGTTTGACTGTGGATAAAGATGTTTTTTTCTTCTTTCTGGTACAATGGTGGCTTCCTTCCACTTGCATATTCATGAACCTGGGAATCAAATTACTTATAAAAACAGAAGACAAAGCCGCTTTCCATGCAACTCAGATGAACCAGAGTTTACACTTGTGCATGGAGCAGGTCAACATGTAGTGAATGCATCTGCTGCGCTATATGCATCGACTCTAACCAGAAAAGAGGACAGTGGTGTGAACAACATATTCTTTTAATTCTCAGATCATTGTGTGTTACAGCGTTTGTGTTTAAATGGTGTAACTAAAGAGTGGAAGAGGGAAAAACTTGACTGTTGAGTGTGCTGCTGAAGTTCACTCATTTTGTAGCTAAAGGCCACTTGAAAATTTTAATGTTCTTAGCTTTGCTGGAAAACTTCATCTTTTTGTCATTGTTCTATTTTTTTTTTTTTTTTTCAGCAGGAAATTTATTTTATGTTAGCTAAGATTATATGTGTAATGTAGTGTGTGAGCCAACAGTCTTACTTGGTTTTTTTTGGTTAATAACCATAGTTTCCCGAGGGGCAGACCCATGAGAAGAGGTGAGAGGAGGAAGCCTGAGATGGCACTGGGATGAGTGGGAGCTGTTCCTTGTGGCTGGGCTGACAGGGGGATTCACTGGGGCAGTGGTGGTACAAGCAAGTGGTGGGGGAGAGATGCAATGAGGTAGGAGAGTAGGGAGTAACACCACATGCTGGGAAGAGGCTCTGTGCTATCAGGGAACCCACAGGGGCCCACAACACCAGGGCCACACGTGCCATGTGAAGCAGTGGTGCGAGTCCCCAGCCAGAGACCTTTCTGGAGACACAGCCATGGCAATGCCAAATACCTTCTAAGCTGTGTCTTAGCACCAGCAGTTCAGAAAATGAATGAATTGTAGAGGAGCTATCAGAGCTGTAAGGCTAAGTGTATGTGCTACGGAATTAACAGTTAGTCTTCACTTTGACTGCTGTAAACTGTGTGGAGGTTCACATGTAATGAAAACCCCAATGTTTTAATATACTTTACTGGTCAAACTAAGGGAAAAATTCTGTCTCACAAAGAGAATGAGCTTGAGAACAGTCATGTCAAAATCAAATCCCTGTTGCATGCTATAGAGATGAAATGTTCCCTGCTGAAATGCTTGGCAGTGTTCTTGAAGCAGGAACTAAAGAATATTATTTGCAAAAATGAGAAGTCAGAAGATTAATCTGAATATCTTGGAGCATTCTTTCCTACCAACCAGATTTGACTTGTGTGTATCTCACATAAGTGAGATCATAGATCCTCGATCTGTGTTACAGTACTACTTCTCTCTTGTACCTTCCTAGAAGTGCAAGGGTACCAGGCACTGAAGTGTAACATCTGCAAAGAAGTCCGTTGTTCCTCAAATTCTGGATTATGTGTTTTATGTATTTTAAATGTCCAATCTGTTCAGTATAAATATTTTTGTATTTTGTTCTAAAATGTGTTTTCTTGCCAAACACATGTTTAGATGCAATAGGAAGTAAGTGCAGAACTGTGGAAAGACAGTTCACTATCATTATGCTTTATCAGCACTTCAAATGACAGTTACTATACTTGTACTAAATGTACAGTACCTGTACAGTGGAAGTACAGTTGTGCTTCTGAGCAGTTCTCTGTCATTCAGGAGAGAGTATGTGTTTATCGATGGCAGGTAATGGACACAGCAGACACACATTTGCAAAGGAAAAGGCAACAGTGAAAAATCAGGTCTGAGAAATGCAGAAATGACAGAGGTTCCTCTGAAATAAGAACACAATACAGGTGCAGTCCTTTCCGCATTTAACTACTTTGTACTTGGTAACACACTGAATTCTTTGCTCTTCCAATGGAGGGAGCTTCTAGAGACATCTTAGAATGACTAGGCTCATAAGTGGCCTTTATATTACAAAAAAAAATTTAAAAATAATAAAAAAATTAATGCCTCTGCTGCAAGAAGTGAGTTGGTCCTTGATTCTGAAATTCTGTTTAGCTATGTATCAATTTGCTTGTGCTGTTCTGGTTTGACTGCTTTCAGGAAGATTAAGAAGGCTCACAACTAAAATTTGGAGCAGAGCATTAGCAAGCTGAACAAACAAAGGTACATTTTTTCAAGGAGACCAAAGGATGTATTAGAAAGCTGCAAATGACAACTTTATGGTATACAGAAGGAATATAATTATCCCAGTGTCTTTCTGTAAATGTGATGACATCATCTCAAACAGGACAACTTCAACAGTAACAGCTGAAATCCAGATTTCGTTATTAGAGCTTCTAGCCCGCAGAGATTACGATGCATGAACAGTTGCTGGTTTATGACTCTAGAAATGTCTCAAGCCTCTTTGTAAATGTTCTTGACAGAAGTTTGATGATATGAGTCCAAGAGAGATGTTTGACTAGCCCCAAAATCATGGAAAGCAGAGAACATACTACTTGTCCTACAAACTTGAGAACGGTTCCAAATCTTCAGTTTTTCCATGATTTATTCTTTAACTGTGAAGTTGCTGTGATGCTTCAGGTGGTAACTGAGTCTTTGTAGTGTCACTTTGTGCTGTTTATTAACTGTCTTGCTTCAAAACTCCAGAGATCTGTGAGGTCATGTGATTTTGGGGTCACTCAGCCCAGAGGCCCACAGAAAGTTAAGGAACCAAGATATCTATACCTGGGTGACAGCAGGTTGCACTTTCCAGCTTTCCTGGCTTATATACTAGTAAATCAGTTCATCAGTCAGAAAGTCCCAAGAACTTTCTTATTTTGTTGATTTCCAAAGCCTTTGTGAATGCCACCACACTTGCTAGCTGTGGAACTATCGCCATTAGATTGTACTCCTTCAGTACAAATGTCTAAAAATATTCAGTCTCAGGATGCTGGAAGGCACTTCTGTCAAGCCCTTTCATATACTTATTGTGCACCAGTAAGAAAGTATCCTCATGTTTAGTGTACAGCATAAATACTGCCTATATTCATGGCTTCTATTGCATGTAAAATAACTTGAATGTTGGTTTAAGTGCTTCATACTCATATAGTCGCAGAAAAAGTGAGTAAAAATGTGAAAGCTCAGAGGAGGCTGTTAACTGCTGAACCAAATAACATAGAGTAGAGACTAGTATGAACTTTGTGTGGGTAAGCTGTATAGCACCTATAAGCATCAGTGCATTGCCATTTTACATCCCAACTATTTTTATGACAGAAAAAGAGAACATTCCTGAAAAGCGTAACAGAAGAAGCTCTGGAAGCTGTGCAAAGCCATATAAGCTTCCCTTCACACTCTGCCCTTCTTTTTTAACAGGTTTTAAAATGTTACGAACAGGTCAATTAAAATTTGAGCAAAGATTCTTTCAATTCAGGGTGCTTTTATCGTCACAATAGAACTTTCGAGGGTGATAAGGTTCAATTTTAATTGCACTAGTCAGAAAAAGCCAAAGAAAATACAGGTACTTTTTCTTTTTATGGGTGCAAACTGAAATTAGAATTTACACATGCAGATTTGTAATGAACTATGTCACTCTTTCATACTTCCTCTTTTTTCTTTTTCCTTTCTTCTTTATACTCACGTTGAAAGGGCACCCTTAATTAAGTAAAAACTGTATTCAAGCCTGTATCTAAAAATCAGCTTCTCCTTCAAGCTCTTACAGTAATTTACACTTGGGAAGACAAGTGGGTAGACACAGCAAAAACATTTTTTTCCCCACTGTATTTGTATGCATCAGAATGAGGCCCAGTTCCCCTCTCCATCCCCTTCCTACCCCAAACCAGCTCTGTAAATGCAGTATAACTAGTGAATTCAGCTGAGGTTAACAATCTGCTAATTCAAACAGGAACAGGTCTCTCACTTCTCCATTTCTTATACAGAATGTAAACAAATACTAACAGGAGTAGGAATGATCATTCACATAGACTGTGTAATTTTAGTTTATACTTTAGCACTGCAGATTGAACACAGAAACAAAATCAATCTGATTTTATAATAGGAGAAAAATTTGTACTTATTTGCTTGCTTTTTTTTTTTTTTTTTTATGATGACAGATCCTTTAGCTTAAGGGGAAACTCTTACTGTACTAGAAAATGAGCAGCCCTTGGCAGCAAAAAATGATGGCTTTTTAGCCTGGCTGCCTGGCAAAGAGGATTAACTCACTGCGCACATTGGCTGATACTCAAGGGTTTGGGTGAATTAAAAGTTCTTTGAAATAAATAGTTTCTGTGAACCCCTACGTTTTTGCATTCCCACACTCTGGGGTGGACCTTTTGATGGGCAGCTGAGACTGAAAACCATCAGAAATTTAGACAAAGATTTAATAAATAAACTGATACCTGAATGAATGCTGGTGAGTAAGAAACTTCCAAAAAGTACCTCTGGTTGATCAGTGAACTTTCACCACGGTTTCCTAATGGACTGTAGGAATAAATTTTTCACTGATTTAGAGGGGAAAAAAAGTGAAGCATACTGGTAGGAAAAAAACAAAACAACCTGAATTAGTAATTAGAACACTATTCTACCAAGCAGAAGTGTTGATCAGAAAATGTTTCCAACAGCTCCCATCTAATCTTAAAAATAATTGAGAGATTCTCAGTATAAACACACTGGCAATACAAAAATATACTAGGGAAAATATTTTACAATATAAATAACTCTTAAAGGGAAAGATTTGCTAGGTGTTCTTGATAAAGAGGTGGTGGAATTAACTTCCTTACTGAATATTACATTTAACATCCAACAGTTTTTAGCAAACTACTTACAAAATTGGGGGATACTTTTGTGCCTTGTAACTCTGGAAGAGATTTTCTGCTGCAAAGTCTACTTGCTTTTTGAACCTATCTAGTTTTGGTGCCAATGCTAACTGGTGGTGTAGAGTTTCATAGTTTGATTCTAGTGGCAGAAAGACAAGTATTTCTTCTCTATTTGTGCACAGATTTTTGTTTAAGCTCCTTGATGATTCTCACCATTTTTCCTGTATTTTCCAGATATTAATTCTTCTTCTTCCAGATGCACCTTTTGATGCATAGTCTGGTTGTATAGTCTTGTTCAGAGATTCCAGGACAGTGAAACACACATTACCAATAGCATCACTCTTATGAACTTGAATACTGACTGTTTCAAAGAACTTATGATGTGCTCACACATTTCCAGTACAATGTATTTATCCCCCTCTCCCCCCCCTCGTTGTTGGATGGGTTTAAGGTAAAAGCATTAAAAAAAAAATGGTCCTGGTTTTATCACAGTGCAGTTTGTTTCTGTGTAAGACTCTTTTTTGACTGCAAAGCAAAAATTAAACTAATAAAAAATAATTTTTAAATTGAAAAAGACTGTAGTCGGGTTCTAGGCAAGGAGGCATTATCAGAAGAGGAAATTAAGAAACATTAGAAGAGGTGGAAGGCGAACAGGGAACCACAGCTTTCCTCATGTAAGACTCATAAATCTTTCATTGCATTTCAAAAATGTTAAGGGTACCTGCAAAAGATGTAGGAGAAAATTAAATGTCATTCTTCCAAAAATTTGGAGACTTGTTAAGTTCAGCAGATCTTTGTTAAATGCTATAAATATTTTAATTTCTCTTCTATTAAAAGACATGACAATATTACTACTAAAATAGCATGCTCAGAAACTTACTTGGGTCCATCTTATCAGTTAATAGTTATCTACAGTGATAATTCACAGTACTGTCACACTTCTAAAGTAAGAATATTTCTTCTTCAACAAACAGAACTAATAGATCAGTGTTGTCATATTTCCTAATAGATGTATTATGTATATTATAAATAGATATATAATTTCCCTAAGAAATGGGAGATGCAGTGAAACAATTTTTACAAAAATGGGCACAATGACCTGTAATTAAATTTTCTCCCTTCGGTAATGCGTTTTGTCTCAAGTCTTCTCAATGAATTGGAAGACTGTTACATGATTTTTATTTATAGAAATTATTCTGTGTTGCCAAAATCACAGTAAACAATTTATTGCCTCCAAAGTGAGATGTATATACTAGAATAACATGTGTTTACATAGTACATCATTAAAAATTTATGGTGAATACTTGAACTGATTGTGAAGTGAACAGCCTATTATATATAACTTACCTAGCTGAAGTATTTGCAAATATCTAACTACATTGCAAATCTAACACATTCCTAGCTAGCAGAGTTTGCATGCAATTATCTATGAATCAAATACTGTATCCAATTTAATCCTTATGCAATTTCTGTGTTTTAACATGGAAAGCAGAAGCATCTTAGAATCAATTTCTCTGCAGAGTAGAAAACCATTTTCAGTAACACAGGTTAACAAGTAAGACTGTAGTGGTAGGAAAGACACATCAATGTACAGGCAGCAGAACCCAAGATATAACATATTTGGTCAGATTTGGCAATAGATTTGTACTTCTTGTATCCTTGTCTTTGGATGGATCCATTGACTTGGAACAATTGACCTTGCAGAGACATTTGTACAAAGATAAATAGGATACGCAGGTTACAGAACAGCACAACTTTGCTAGAAATACTGCTTTGGAAGACTATAAAGAAAAAAAGCATTAAAATTAAGGTTATTAATTAATCTCAAATTAGAATTAAGAAATCCTTCATTAATGCCATTGTATGTTGTTCTTTGATTTACCTCAACTTTCCCAAAATCTGGGTTTCATGTGCTCTTCTAAGGATGCAAATTATGTTATTGCAAGTGATTTGTGTTAAACATGTCTGAGAATTCCCTCCTTCCAATGTGGGTTTATATTCATATTTCTTTAAACATGTGTTGTGAAAGTCTGCCTTTTTTGTCACTCAAAAATTTAAGGGATTGCTTAAAATAGATCACCTCTTTGAACAGGGCATTCAATACACATGTTTTTATTGCATGTCCATTACAATATTTCTATTCCTTCTCTTTGCTGCTATCCATTCTGAGTAGGTTTGAATATGTAATCTGTGTAATTTAGGTATATGGATTTTTTATTAATTTCTTTTCTTTATTGACACATATCTTTCTATAGACAGAAAAAAAAAAAAGCCAAAGGCTGGGATAGAAATATAAAATTCAGGATTTTTTTTCAGGAAAGCTTCAAGAGTGTAAGTCTGAATGGTGCTACCATATTGGATAGTTTGGCTGTCTGCTCATTGTATTGTTTTTCTTTATATTTACAGCCTCATTCGCTTATGAATTTTCTTTTTTTTTACAGTCATAATGCATAGTTACCAGTGAGATTTATTCAGACTCTATGTTATTTCCATTTAATAATATTTCATTAAACTTTATTTGTGTGTCATTAAACTTGCACCCCCTCCGTTCCTGCATTGTAGTTATCTTGTCATCATAAATCCTCTATTAATAGGATTTTATTTCTGAACTAACAATAAAAAGTAATAGAAAAAATGAAAATTTTGTAACAAATGATTGTAAAGTGCAGAAATTGAGCCAGTGGGCTGGAAAAATGAGATAAGTACTTTTCTTCACTTACAGAGCAATACATTAACAATTTATGAGCTATCACTTCAAATAATCTAATTGGATTGGTGGAATCTGGACAATAAGTCTGAAATACTGTCTCAGCAGGGAAATCTTCTATGTTGTTTTTTTTTATTCTAACCATGTTTCAAACTCTGTCATAGCACTGGAGAAGGGGAGATGAGTTGGATAGAATTAGTCTGAATTACTTTTTAGATTTCAGGCTTTTAAAATGGATTACTTACCTTACATACAAAAATTATAGCTTCTTCTAGAAAGTTTCTAATCCATAACAGACTGCACTGATTTATCATGATTATTTGATGTATTTCTTGAAAAAAAAGTTTTTTTTTCTTTCAGACGTTTCCCAGAAAAGATTTAAAACAGCTATGTCACCATTTTCTATTCTTAATATAAAAAAAGAAATAGAAAATTCACAGAAAATAACCAGAATCTTATATATACTTATTTTTCCTAGAAAAGTATCAGATAAAATGGGGACAGTATGGTGATGTTTCATAATCACCAGTGTTTCATCATGCTGCTGCTGTTTCTTTTCAGCTGACCAGTCATTCTAGCAGGGAAAGTGTTTTTCTGTCTAAGGACTTTCTAAAACTGAAGCTGGGTTTCCTTCTGGCAGATAAGCTTGAAATAAATACTATATATATATATATATATATATACACAAACAATATAATTTCTTGAGCTTTGAAGACAGATCACTGAGCAAAAACATGTCAGGTTACAGAGGAGACTTAGATATGTAGTTGAGGGGTTTTTTTTGGTTTTTTTTTTTAATTTTTTTTTTCATCCATTCTGTAATATAACAGAAGAATTGCAAAATTTTGTATATGTATACATTTCCAAAATGCATATGCAGACAAACAAACAAAGAGAACAGGAGAAACATGAAATAGTAACAGACCATTTGAAATTTAGCTTAAATTTTATTTAGCTGTACTTGCAAATTCTCACTGTAACACTACACAAGGTCCAAGCATGCTCCTCAAATAAATTTGGGGAACACTAATCTAGAAAGCAAGCTAATAGTCTCCCAGTCTTTAAAAAAGCTTTTACCAGAACTGGTGTCCAATGTTCTTCTGTCATTTTGGTAAAAGTACTGATTTACAAATAAACATGAAAAGATCCCGCACTCTTAAATGCACTTTCTTTTCAAGCAGTTACGCTGATACTTTCCTTTAGATTAACCTTGGTTAAAAAAAGTCACAGTTATTTAATGAAAATGTATTTCTGGGAGAAATATTTTGGGGAGACCAGTGGAGAGATCTTTCTCTTCGGAAGCTGGCAAGTCTCATTAGGATATCATCACCTTCCAGTACGTGGAAAAGACTGGACAACAAAGGTCAGTCTGCAGCAGCAATTGCTACCTTGTGCATCTGTGAAACAGCATGACCTCATCCACAGAGCCCAGCTGTAATTTTTCATTGCATTTCTAAGATATTCTCCTCCCAAATTCCTAATGTTACTAACATTTTTCTCCTGGTCTTGAATGTACATGGGCTGAACTATTGGCATCTGAAGGAGGAAACTCACATTTCTAATGTGACTGAGTAAAAGAGCAAAGTTGTTGAGGTGCCATGTAACGAGTATGGTATGACAAGTGTTGCCGAATGTCGTCGACTGTGGAAACACCAAACGAAGTGAGCAGCTGGGTAGATGGGCAAAGGTCAAATGCTGATACAGCCTTGGGTAACATCTTAACAAATATCTTTCTTCTATTGCCTTTTGCTTTGAGGTTTCAGGAACACCTTGAAGTTTTGTCATCTTTTCTGTTATGCATGTTAATGGATTTAATCATGAGCCACATAATTACTCTGTAGTAAAATGATGAACTGTTTGAGTGAGCAATGCCTACATTTTCTGAGGTGAAAGGAGGAGGACCTCAAAACACTGCGAGTGCCAGAGCATCCAGGTTAGTGGTGTTAACTTGTATGACTTTAATTTACTTGAAGCTGTGCTTTATGCTGTCACTGACCAGTTAGGAACCTGATGTAGAAATGTAATATATAGATACTGAATGTATTTAATTACCTTTGGGTAGTCACATAAACTAATATCTATTAATATATGACACAGGAGGAAACTCATGGCCCATATGTTTTTAAATTCCAGCTGAGCCTTAGTCTTGGGCTGGACTCAGTGACAAACAGACTTTATTGCATCTTGCTTCACAAGGACACATTTTAGCCATAACTTTGTTATTTTATGGGTAATGAGTAGCAAAATCACCTTTGGCAATTCTGAGAAAGGCTCACATTTGACACCGTATTCTGAAGCACTTCATACACTTACTAATTCCTTTGGATATCTCCTGGCCTCCTACTGTTAAGTCAAATTGCTTTTGTGAAGGCCTTTTACACTGTGTTTGAATCAGTGATGATGATAGGTTGTAAAAATTAAGGAGAAAATAATCAGAGAATAAAAAAGGTGGTCTTACAACTACTTCTCACTTGCATGTTTGCCTCCATTGGCTCTTGGCCCATCACTTTCACATGTGGGCAGGCATCAGATGAAGTTTGTAGGAGGCAAATTCAAAACAAAGAGAAGGAGATGGCTCTTCAGGCCAGAAGTGGCAGAACTGTGAATATCTTGCCATGGGATCTCCTGGGCTTTTATGGGTCGAGAGGGAGACAGGACAGTTTCACGTATGAAAACTCTGTGGAGGAGTTCTACTATATACACAAAAATTGCATGTAGCTCAGGAAATGTCTCAACCAAAACTTTATTTTGAAGGTTGGATAGCATAGGTGAAGTTCTCCCTGTGTTTGAAGGGCATTGAAGGCCACTGAAGGGATCAGAGATGATCCCTGAGACTGGAGACAGTTTGGTTGCACCCTGAGCAGAAATTTGTTTATGTGGTCTTCTATTAACTGTGTTTTCTATGACTCTGATCCACTCCATGGATCTTAGAGGGTCATTAGCAAAACAGCATACTCCCGAAGGATGCATACTCATTAGAAATTTTCTTGTTCTGATTTTGCAATGGATTTGTTGGGTAGTTTCAGGCGATTAGTATGTGTCTTTGTTTTCATGTGTTGCTCTGAGTATACATACTTTGATCTCTTTCCATAATTAAGGAAATTAAGTAGGAATGTGATCTGGGAAAATGGGGAGTTTGCTGGTGATGGACTGGGGTTGCTGATGAGCATTTATTTCTCAGCCTAGAAGCCAGCTGTGTTCATCTTGTAAGTGCTGTTGACAAAAGGCTGTAGGAGAGGTAAGAACCATCAAAGTGGTACTGGGATAGTTTCAGCTCAGCTCTTTCCTCAATTTCTGTATCACGTGGCTGCCACACCGCTTCCTTCTCCCTTCAAAAATGCAAATTATTTCCCCTTACCAACAAAACAAAACAGAACAAAACAAAACAAAACAAAACAAAACAAAAATCCACACATTGTATTTTCCTTTTGTTTATTTGTGCAAAAAGTCAGGGCATTAAAGATGAACTTGAGTAGACTACAAGAATGGGCTTATCAGGGCTTGTGGATATATTTGTTGTCTTGGAGAAGTTATATATTTTATAAGTTGCTATATGTTTCATGGAAGGTAGTTAATGCATGACCTTAAATTTTGGCAAATACTGTGGCTGTGTGAGGTTCCACACAAGTGCGACATGGACAGTAGTGCATTAAATGAATTACACTACACAATATCCTATTATAACCTATTTTACTGTAACTGTTATCTCTTTAAGTGTTAGTGCCTGTTTCCACCTGGCTGTATCAGGCAGTGAGAAAGGATGTGGTAATCAAAAAAGTCCAAACAAGAAGTTCAGAACAACACAAACTGGAAGAAGATGCTAGCAACTCCCTTTGCAGATGTAAATATAAAACTCTGGAGCTTCTGAAACTTCCTTTGGTCTCTGAGATGAAAACTGTAGCATCAAAACTGTAAAAGCTGAGGCAGTATGGCTGTAGAATACTACTAATAAAAAGAGTTTAAAAAGAAAGGACTTGATACCTATAGTGGAAAACAAGAAACCTGTATTCGAATTCAGACTCCAGTCAGCAGCTACAAACATGGAGAAATGGAAATGCACCTTACTGATGCTGTCAGACCATCATGAACAATGAACCCAGGGATTTCAAAGGACATGAAGCAGCTTAAACAATGAATTTCCCATTTTAAATGCAAAATAAATTCCTTCTGTACAAGTAGCACCAAGGAATGAAACTAAATTGATGTGAGAAATTGGAATTGAGATTTGCCATTCTACATGTGTTGATATGATGCTTTAGGTAATAAAGTGTCCCAGCCTGCCATTATTTCAGCATTTTGTTTCTGTCAGAAGTGGTGCAAAACAAAGTAATAGGTATCAAGGAGAAGAAAAAAGTGCATGTTTCTTGTGCTTGATCATTTTTTCACTTTATTTGAAGATTTCCCCCTTTTCAAACAGGTAATGGTAGCTTTATACAAACAGGATAGCTTTGTGAGTAGCAGGGTGTGCATAAAACAATAAACTGCACAATAATGCTTCTGTGGCTTTGATGGTCAAAACAATTGTAATGTTGTCTGCTTTTAGCTGTAGGCAGTTCATCACTTTGCAATAGCCATAGGAGGCCATGTGTTTGAGACTTTCTCAGTAATAGGACAAAAAGTCTGACCGGGGGATAAAAAAGAGGGTTTTATTATACACTACGCCTTTGTGTGGCTTCTTAGGTAGCAACCTGAGCTACCTTTTTGTTGCTGTTTAAAAGATACCCTCCAGAGCAAGTTTTCAATGCAGTTGGGACCTTTCAGCAAAACTTTGCTTATTACTTTTAATTCACCATGTATATGGTGTCATAATTTTGCTTAGGTGTCAAAACAGGAAATTAGACAGGCAGCTGTTGAAAACCAATGTTGAGACCAGGCTTTCTGAGGCATATTATTTAGGTTATAAGCACAGGATATTCTGTAAAGATCAATTTTCTTCCTATAGCTGGTGGTGGACATAATGGATGAACATCTACATCATTATCTTCTTCCCAGTAATGCCAGCATCTGTACTTCCATTTCTACTCTGGACATTAAATATAGAGCTCATAGTGAGGGTGGCTATCAGACCAACATGCCTACAGAACTTGGATGTATTTCTACACCTTTAAGCCATCTAGGGACTGCTCTAAACTCTGCTGCACCTCAAAATGCAGGGGTGTGACTGTATTAGGCAAAAAAATCTGACACAACAGATTACATGGATGCCTTCAGGATCTAAACTTTAGAAACCTGCATTTGTCTCTATTTCATCATACCCAGTAGCAACCTTAAAAATCATCTGAGGTCCAACAGACCCATTGCACTGTCTCAGCATGGAGCTGTAGTAGTGTGAGGTTTGAGAGGGAATTTTGCCCACCTGCTTAACTGATAACTGACAGAAGAAATTTTCCATGCACTAGGGAACACAAAATACTCCAAGTCAGAACATGAGTTTGCATCTTCTTTTAAGAGGAGGGCTGTTTATATCCTTATGTAAGATTTCTGCTTTTATGCAGCTAAAAGGGGGCATTCCTGCAGATTGCAATAATAGATCCATGTGCTAATACGTATTCATATGAATTTACATTCATGATTCAATAACAGGCTGTGCATTGCCTTTCTGGAGGGATGAATAGCACTATGGAGACAATGTGCCTGGCCACCTGCAACAATCATCTGACACTAAATGAAGACTCAGTATAGTCATGCAACTAAAATAATTCCTTTTAAAATTATTATTATTTATTGTTGTTGAGAGTGGATTGGGGTGGGTTGGAAAAACATTACCAATGCAGATCCTGGGTGTTCAATAGCTATTCTATAAACACATTACCTCCTGTGTAATTTACATCTTTAACACTGCAGCCAAATTAATTCTTATACCTTGGGAGCCTTTCAGTACTGCATGAGTGTTGATAAAATATCAACCTCATCATAAGAGTAAACAGAAGTATGAATATATGACACCTTGAAATTTATCACCCTGAGAGAAAAGTGCAGAAGTTGTCCTAATAACATCATATATTGTGAGAGTCCTTTAACAAAACATAATGTGATGATGCTGGAGCATAGAAATTACATGACATAGGAGGGAAGTTTTAGAGAGCGCCAGCTTTCTACACTTAATAAGAGTAATATTCCAGAGTGAATGAAACTTTAGCTGGGTGGGTTTCTGGAAAAGCTGCTGAAAGTTTGAAAGTGAAGCAGTGTTCCTCTTCCCTTTCACCCTAGGGCCATAGTTCAGTGAGAATCAGATCTGTGATTCCTGTTTCAAGCGCAAGAGAAGAAACTGTCTCAATAAGGCATTATCATCCGACTGGATTTTGTCAGCTGTACAGTTTAAAGAGTTTAACTTTTTTTTTTTTCCTTTTTTCCCCCAATGTAAGCACTCATGTGTTCCAAATGTTAAAAGCTGTTATTTTTGTAACATTTGGAAATTGACAGTTTATTTTGGCTGGCAATTTCACATGCTTAGATGAGAATATTTTCTTGCAGTTGTAACTCAATATAAAAGTGGCTCATGGAACTGCTCAGCTAGCTCATTACCACAGTACTCTGCCAGTATTTTTATTAGTTGAATAGAAATAGCGACAGGACAGGAGGTAATGGCTATAAACTGAAAGAGGATAGAATTAGATTAAGTATTAGGAAGAAATTCTTTACTGTGGGGGTGATGAGGCACTGGCACAGGTTGGCCAGAGCAGCTGTGGATGCCCCATCCCTGGAAGCATTCAAGGCTAGGTTGGATGGAGCTTTGAACAACCTGGTCTCATGGAAATTTTTCCTGCCCATGGCAGAGGGGTTGGAATTAGATGATCTGTAATGTCCCTTCCAACCCAAACCATTCAATGATTCTATTAAATATACCTGCAGACCATTAACTGGCAACTTCTGTTACTGTGGAGCTGTATCTGTGGGGAATTTTAGATCTGTAGTGGTGCCTGTCCCAGCAGAAGACATGTATTGATTCATAAAAATTGTGATCCCTCTTCTGATCCCCACCTGTGTTCAACGGTGGGTTTGCATTCACTCCAGCAACCACCCATGTGCACCACCGGGGGGCATGGTGGCCTTTTTTGCCTTTGGAGTTGGTCAGGATACCCTGTCTTCGTTCCTTTTCAGTTAGGCACAGGTACTTTTTCAGCTTGGTTTACTCTTGTGACACTCCCAACATCTTCTGGGTTGTATGATCTGACCCAGATATGAGGGATATGAGGGTGAGGAAAGGGGGGAGAACTGCTTCAAATGCGCAGACTATGAAAACTCTTCAGGCTTTCACCACAAAACTGCAGTTTAAGCTTGTGCAAAAAAAGCCATGGCATGCAGCTTTTTTTCCTGTTTTATTTGGTGCAGTAAAGACATGCTTTCGTGCTGCTTGCTCCAGTGGATACTTTTTTCCTTCTCTCTTCAATTTCTGGGGCTGTGAACGAGGAACCAAGTATCTGGTCTGCCGCCTGCCGCGTCCAGCAGAGTGTGCCAATCCTCACAGTGTTTATGAGTACAGTGAAGGAGTCTTGTTAGCTCTCTAGCGTCTATCCCTGGAGAAGATGTTTCAGTAATCTAACATTAAATTAAATCTTGAATTCCAGCTACTACATAACCAAAGTTAATTTGGGAAAATAATTTAATTACAGTGCTGGGTTACACATGAGCAATAGGTAATGCATTATGAATATTATATAAATTCTATCTACAGAAAAACCCTGAACTGTTTAATTGTAAAATTTATTTACCAAATATTTGAAGTAGATGTAGTTAAAAAGGAAAAGAGTCAAGACAACAAAATGATTTAATTAAACAGAAAGAACAAGGACAATGAGGCAGTAGCTAGTTCCAAGGCAAAGCAAATCGGAAAATTAGCCATGCCACCATAAACCTTTGGCATTTTCATTTAACTGAAATGGAAAAGGACTTCAATATACAGAAAATAAAGGTGAAAATTAAGGATCTCTTGTCTAAGTCCAGTGCTTCAGGGTGAACAGGAAGAGTTCAATATACTGGAGGGCAGTGGAGGACTGCTATTGCCAAATAACAAGCAAATACTGGCATCCATGGAGAACACAAACCATGCTACCCTCTAAAGTAAGTGTCCTAACAGATATGTGCTATAAAAGCCCTACAATGAAGTGCTGTGTTTTAATATTCCTGAACAAACGGTTGTTTTTTTTCAGCTGTATTCACTCCCTGCACCCCCCCCCTTTCCTTTTTTTTCCTTTTCATTTTTCAACAGTCACTTTTACTGCTATTTCCTCCTTTAGATTTGTGTTTTTATCTTGATGTGTGCTGTCTGCCATCATTAAAGATTGCTAAGGGTGAAGGCATGAGGTCTGCACAGTACTAAGTAGTTTAAACGTGGCTTTTTATGATGCTGAGTGTCTCCAGATGTGGTTTTACAGCACTTGAGTTCAACTAACATAACCAGACAGGATGTCTGGGGGTGATATCATGGTATCAAAATGGAAGGAACAAAATTTTCAGGGTAGAACCCCGGACTTGGAAACAGCATCACCAAGCAGACCAACTGAAAGACCCAAAACTGACAGTTTTGTTCTGTTTTGTGCTTTTATTTTTTATTATTTTGTGGTGTGGAGAATTAGCATGGGCATGTGGGACTACTTTTACAAGAAACATTTATTGAATTCAGCTGCTTGAGGCAGTAAGAGGCCACCATCCATCAGCACCTGGGTTTTTTTTCAGTATTGTGTTTCTGGGAGTTTTTTTTATAAAGACACAGAAAACATGCTATATTTATATGAATCAGATGCACCACAATGTTACACTGTCATAAACATAATGATCATCATAAAGTCATGCTGATAATTTCAGTGGTGATAATTTTGGCAAACAACTAGCTATCTTGTCATAGTGGAGTTAATAGCATCATTATTAGTTTTCACCTGCACTGTACTCAACGATAGGTCTTTGTATTTCATTTTTTTGGTTAAACATAATTCTTTGAAACATGGAAATGTAAGTACAAGAGCCTAAATAAAACTGAGTAATAATTTCTACTATATCAGATAATTTTACATAAAAATACGGTTTCAATGGAAACTGTGGACAACTTTTCTGGAAGCGTTTGTGTGACTGGATTCTAAGAACAACTTGAAAATATGCCTTAGGAGTCTGTTTCTTGAAAAATCAATTCAAATTAAGCTGTTAATAATTTATGACCATTTAATATCCATCTATCTATCTAATCTATCTAATCTATCTAATCTAATCTATCTATCTACCTACCTACCTAAAAGCCTTGGGAAGATAAGATTGCTGGAGATGAAAGATTCCCAGCTGTAATCAACTGCTGTGTATCTCTAACAACCTGCTTCGAATGTAGAGGCAGATAAGTCAGAGAGAAGGATGAGGTAGCAGGTGCTGTAATACCATTTTGTCTTGGTTATTTCTGAATGTATATTAAAGCCAAATAATTTTTATCCATTTGGTTGGGATTATCTATCTAATTTGTCTACGAGAAATGACATTAGAAATGTGTTAATAGCTTCTAAATGCTTAATCTGTAAACATTTGCACAAACAATTGTGTAGTGTTGTTATACCAGATGGGACAAAGCTTCTTCTTGTGTTTGTGTTGACACTATGCTTCTGAACAATGACATTACATTCAATAACAGCACGTGGAATGAAACATTGGCTTTTAAACGAGGTTTGTCAAGAATATGACATTACATCCATGGCCTTGATTGGAACATTGAATTAAAATGAATCTTGTTTTTTAAATAGGTAACGGAAGTCCTTGATGTCCTTAGAAGGGAAAAAAAGAGGATTCTGTTTAGCTGAGTAAGCAGTTCCTTCTCATGAAACATGAACTTGAGTGAAATGTTTCACACTGTAAAAAGACAAAAGGTCACCTGGCTGAAGTGTGTTCTTGAGCAAAACTATTCATGGTGGAAGAGAAAGGTTTATTGCACTGACTGCTGCAAAAAAAGGCACTGAAATAATCTCCCACAAGTTGTCATAATTACATTTGCTTTGCTGCCCTTTGGTCATTCTTTAAGTTGTCTTTATGGCTTTACATTTCCCATTGACTTCAGAAACCATAGTTTCACTATGACTTTTGTCATGTGAGATTCTTAAGCAGATTGTAAATTTGGGGTCTGAACCCAGGATCCAGTTTCTAAAACTATCCAATCTAAAAATTAAAACTCAGTATCAGAAAGTCAGTAGCAGATTCATTACTTCAGTGAAGTGAACATTTTTGCCTGAGACAAAAAAATGCAGTTAACATTATATTCAACTTTGGCCTACAGAATTTTTTAATTTTTTTTAAATTGTTGATAGTGATACTTGCATCCTTTTATTCACTCTTGCTCCTGTTTTCCTCAGGTAGAAACAAAGCTTAAAAACACTGTTGGAAAAAAGTACCTATGAACTTTTATACAAGCATATCTTATTTCTCAACTACTGTCTCTTGAAAGGGCATGAAAAGATACCAGGTTTTGCTCTTGTAACATTGTTAGTTTGGATCAAGGTGAGATGCCTTTTCTCCATATCTTTCTCCATGGATAAGGTGGGAATTAATAGTATTTTGGCAGTTATGTAAGGTAAAATGTAAAAGTAAAGACTGTTTTCAATAGACACTGTCACCAACATAAACTTAGAAAGACCTTTAAGAGACTGCTCTAAGTACTTTTGCTCCTATGTTAAGCTGCTTCCTTGATGAATTAACAGCTGCATGCCTTTCCTTTTCTGAGATGTTCATACTGGTAGTTCCTTTTTTCCCACTGAGAAGGGGAAATCTCCATGGAGAGGTAAGACAAACAATTTTTAGACCAAGTTCAGAATCATGTGTTCTATTTTGGTAGTTTAGAAAAAAAAAAACAAACCACACCCCATGTTTTGTGTTACCTGCAAGTCTGAAAGGGAAGGCATTGGTTTCAATCAATCTATAGCGGAGCACAAGGCGATTTACTTGTCTTTTTACATGTAAGCCATTCCCTTGACAACAAGTCTTTATGAAGCTTGACTTGAAAGCTGCAGACCTTACCAGGGGTGTCCCCAAGCATCTGAGAATTTTAAGAGTGAGCTTTTCTCTGAACTTTCTGTGTGAGAGACCACAGTCTTACCATGGAACAGAGTTCAATGCTGTTTGCAGTGGTGCTGACCACCTGGTCCAAAACCAGCACAGATGGTAGTCAGCCTGTTGACCAGTGGGTTTGGGAGCTGACCTGGGGGTGTTGTGCCACAGCCCTGGGGATGCAATTCAGGAACACCCAAGAACCCAGACGTGGGCAATGGTATACTGGTTGTAGGTGCAGGGGTGCCTAAATGAGTTTTCAAAAGTATGTCAGATTTTAATGAAGACTGCTTCCACACAAAGGTATTTATGAAAGTGCTGCCTATTACAAAGAAAAGGCCAGTGTGCCTGTCTGTCTCAGGAATCTAGCTCGATTAGTTCTTACATACAATGAATAATATCTTGTAATGCAATTGGACACAAGTAATTAAAAAGGAGGAACTGAGTAATAGCATGTGCTGGAATAATTCACAGAAACATAAGGAGATCTGTGCCTAGGAAAATCTTCTGTAGGCCTAATTTGATTATTTGAGTTATGAGAAGAAGCAACATAATAATTAAAGCAGGGATGACTCTGTAAATCTATTACGCTATCTAAGCCAGAAGCTGAATGCTAATCAGTTTTCAGAAATTAACAAACTCTTTCCTGCATTGCAGGCTACCCACCTGATAATCTTAGTCTCTTATGTGGCATGCTGGTTTGCATAATTACTGTTAATGAAGGAGTCCCTAGTGTGATGGGTTGCTTTATGAATGGTTCTGTCTAGATAATATAAAACTTTCTGGAAAATGAATTTGGCTGATGACCTGCCTCAAAGACAGATGACAGATGCATGTTAATCTGATTCCTGTCTAAGAAGGCAGAGTAAAAAAACCAAAATTGTCACTATCGCTTGAATTAGCTTTTCAGATGAAATCAAGTCCCATGGCAGAGCTCTTTGCCCAAGAGTGTTGAGTCAAAGTTTTGTTGCTGTTCGAATATAAACATGCGATTTTTGTTTTATGGATTGGAAATAAGGAGAAGCAGGAGCTTTCCCAAGTCTCTCTAGGAAAACCTCTCTGCTTTGGTCAGTATCTCCGTGCTGTGACATATCTGTTTTTGGGGACTGGGAGACAGACACCTGAGATACTCAGTGTGGCTGGGTAGGCTTCATTTATTCAAAACAGTCAATATGAACTAGTCAAAGCAAATGTTTCTACTTCCTGAGAATAATTTCTTCAGATATTTTGTGAAGCTCCTCAAAAAGTAAATATTGTCTATTTAAAAAAAAGAGGCACAATGAAACAGCAGTTTTCTTCCCTAGTCACAAGAAGGCTTCACTGATTCCAAGTGTTCTGAAGATGAAGGCATCCCTCTTAAGAATCCCTGCTTAACAGTGTATTGAACACTGGCTGCTGTAGTATAGGAAATATTTTGCCACTATGTAGGCAGCTGCTTGAGTGGGAAGAGACAGCTTTCTACATTACCTCCTAAATTGAAGCAGTTCAGCATGGGAGGGTTGCAGTAACAAAGGTAGCTGTCAGTATTGAACTCTAGCCATGACAGTCAAAGCTCTGAGTTTGGAAGAAATGTTACCAAAGGCAGTAAAAGAAATGTAGGTGGTTAAAAATTATTCCTCACAGTCACTGTCCGGCTGGTAGTTCATTAACTGACTTTTTAAATGTCAATCAGTCCCACAGTCTAACACAACTACAAGCAGGATTCCAGCTTTTATTATTGGCCTTAATTACAGAAATAAGTGACTCTGTCTAGGGGATGCAGGAAGCATTTAAGGATATAAATGCTCCAGTTATTTCCAACCAATCTGTTTTAACGGCTTTCCAGGGCTAGAAAGAAGTAGGCATGTCTTTTGTCACTAGTGATTGTCACTGAGTGTTGGCACCAGGCAGGAGCAAGAAAAGAGAGAAAATATACTACAGGATGGAAGTGATAGATACGTAAAATCTTCCTCCTGTGGCAGCCCTTCCTCTACCCTTTTTCAAGGCACTTGAATGAAACTGTAATACCTTTTGTATTCTGGGCAGTAATCAGACACTGAGCAGGATATGTTCTTCAGGCAGTAAAATTTGTAATCTCTTTGCCTGAGCATGTACTTTGTGAGACTTCTATATTTGGGTCTATACAGATGTCATGACAGGAGAAAGATCGGGGGGAATTGCATCTGTGCTGGAAGGGATGGGAGTTTGTCCTCTGTCATAGAACTTCTACTTTGTGCTTTGATTTCCTTGTTTGAAATGCAGTGGAAATTATGTTTGAATGGTATGTTCTGGTGTTAACCCAAATATTCTGTAGTTTGGATAGCAAAATATGTCACAAGCTAGGTTCAAAACTAGTATCTTGCTCTACAGGGCCCAGAAAAATGTACCTTGATTATTGCATCAATATTTTTAAAACATTTGGTCTAGGTTTTGTGGAGAATGCCACCAGTTTCTCTCACTAGTACTAGAAAGTACTTGGGGTACATTACCCTTGCACAAGTCTAATCTGAGGTAAATACAGCAGTAGGCTTTTGAAGGGAAAGCCCCATATTGTGGTTTAACCCCACTGACAACTAAGTACCACGCAGCTTGCTCACTCCCTTCCCCCTGCAGTGAGATGGGGAAGAGAATCAGGAAAAACTCATGGGCTAAGGCAAGAACAATTGAATAATTGAAATGAAGTAAAATAACAACAGTAACAACAACAACAACAATGTACTGAATAGGGGAATAAAAACAAGAAGAAAAAAGCAAGTGATGCACAACACATTTGCTCACCACCTGCTGACCAATGCCCAGCCAGTCTCCTAGCAACAATAGGCTGGCCCCAACCATCCCCCCCCATCCCCCCAGTTTAAATATACTCAGTGTGACATTCTATGGTATGGAATATCCCTTTGGCCAGTTTGGCTCAGCTGTCCTGGCTCTGCTCCCTCACAACTTCTTATACCCCTCCAGCCCTCTTTCTGGCAGGGCCTGAGAAACAGAAAAGTCCTTGATGTAGTATAGAATTGATCAGCAACAACTAAAACATCAGTGTGTTGTCAACATTATTCTCATACTAAATCCAAAACACAATATTGTACCAGCTTCTGAAAAGATAATTAACTCTATCCCAGCCAAAACAGCCCCACTATTTGTTGCTGGGTTTGTATCTGACAACTTTATGTGATCTTAACTAACTTATTCTTGTGTCTGATTCCACAGGTATACAACACTAGTTAGGCAGATACGAACTCAGCGTATCTTTTTCACACTTAAGTCTCCCTGTGACCTTTGGCCTCAGTTGTGGGGAGAATGAGTGCATGCATTTGAGGTAAGTATTGCATCAGAGAAATGAGTTGGGAAATTATGAGTTTAAAAAGTCCACCAGAAAGAAACTAAATAATTTAACTATCAGCTTAATCATGCAATGCTGTGAGTTCATAACAGGTGAAGCAATTTTGATGTGATATGGCAAATGCCTGTGCTACAATCAAATATACGCAGGAAACATAATGAAATGTTTGTTGCATAGACACAAAATGAAAACAGAAAACAAATATAAACCCCAGAGTTAAGGAGATTTGTGAAACCAAGACTGTTTCTTTTTAGAGGAGAGAATGGTTTTGTCTAGCAAAGTGGCCTTCTTTCAGCTGGGGTAGAGTTAATTTTCTTCCCAGTAGCTGTGTGCTTTGGATTTGGTATGAGAATAATGTTGATAACACATTGATGGTTTTAGTTGTTGCTAATAAATTTTGTACTAATTAAAAGACTTTTCAGTTTCTTAGGCTCAGGGAGAGGGCTGGAGGGGCATAAGAAGTCTGGGAGGGAGCAGAGCCAGGACATCTGATCCAAACTAGCTAAAGGGATATTCCATACCATACAAAGTCATGCTCAGTATCTAAACCGGAGGGAGTTGGCTGGGAGGGGGGACATCACTTCTCAGGGACTGGTTGGGCATCGGCCAGCAGATGGTGAGCAACTTTATTGTGCAGCACTTGGGGTTTTTTCTTGAGTTTTATTTCTCCTCCTTTTTTTGTTATCTTCCTTTTCATCACAAATTCTTATTCTCATATAATTTTTTCACTTTATTTCAAATACTGAACTGTTCTTATCTCAGCCCACAGGTTTTACTTTTCCCGATCCTTCTCCCCTTCCCACCTGGTGAGGGGTGGGTGGGAAGGGAGTGGACAAGCGGCTGTGTGGTACTCAGTTGCTGGCTGGGGTTAAACCACAACATGAAGTCATCTGTTATGACAGGATTCTTAATTCCAACTTTTCCAATGTCCATGACTATGAAGAAGTGAGTAGGTTCCTCCCTGTGGGAATTATTGTGTACACTTATTTTCAAGTGCAAAGGAATCCAATTAAGGTGTTGGATGCTTCTTTTATTATCTTTGTATAGATAATAATAGCAGATTATGTAACAGAAAGGGTAAAATCACAAATCCAATGTAACAGAATAGATAATACAAATGGTAAATCTCTGCAACAAAATATCTTCATATTTGATAATTGGATATGATCATACGATCTTACCTCTGGCTAAGTAAAATTTAATATTGTTTATTGGCTACTTATTCACCCCAGCTGTTTCTTTTTAATATTTGCCTATTGGAAGTCCCAGATGATATCACTTTTTCTCATTATCACATAGAATCATAGAATTGTTTTGGTTGGAAAAGACCTTTAAGATCATTGAGTCCAAATGTTAACCTAACACTGTCAAGTCCATCACTAAACCATGTCTCTAAGTGCCACATCTACAAGTCACCAAGTTCTAGCTGGGCTTTGGCCATTCTACTTTTCTCTCTGCATAACTTTGTGACATCCTTGTAGTCCTCCAGAGTTTTCTGTCCCTTCTTCCAAAGGTCATAAACTCTGCTTTTTCCCCGCCCCGAGTCCCAGCCAAAGCTCTCTGTTCAGCCAGGCCAGCCTTCTCCCACACTGCCTCGTCTGTCAGCACAGGGGGACAGACTGATCCTGCACCTTTAAAGACTTCCTTCTTGAGGAATGTCCAGTCTTCCTGGACCCCTTGGCTCTTCAGAACTATCTCCCAAGGGACTCTGTCAACCAGGCTCTTAAGTGGGATGAAGTCAGCTCTCCAGAAGTCCAAGGTAGCAGTTCTGCTGACCCACCTCTTTTCTTCTCTGAGAATTGAAAACTCTCAACATCTCATGATCTCTATGCCCAAGACATCCTCTGACCACCACATCACCCACCAGCCCTTCCTGGCTGTGCCAGTAAGTTGTCTTTCACACACTCCAGAAACCTCGCAGATCATTTCCTCTCCACTGTGTTGCATTTGCAGCAGACACTAGGCACATTGAAGTCCCCCATGAGAACAAGAGATAGCAATTGTGAGACTTCTCCCAGCTGCTTGTAGAATGTTCCATTTGCCTCTTCATCTTGGTTGGATGGTCTATAACAGACTCCCACCAGGGTATCTGCCTTGTTGGCCCTTACCCTGATTCCTACCCATGAACATTCGACCCTACTGTCACCATCATTCAGCTCTAGGCAGTCAAAACACTCCCTGACATACAAGGTTACCCCACCGCCTCTCCTTCCTTGCCTGTCCCTTCCAAAGAGTTTATAGCCATCCGTTGCAACACTGCAGCCATGCAAGTTATCCCACCATGTTTCCATGACGGTGACTATGTCATACTCTTCCTGCTGCATGATGGTTTCTGGCCTCTTCTGTTTGTTGCCTGTGCTGCACGCATTGGTGTAGATGCACTTCAGCTGGGCTATCGATTGCACCACCTTTTTTTTGGGAGAAACCCTAATTCCTATGTGACCATTCTTAGGTACTTTGTAGTTTCTAACACACCAATAACCTTTGCATCTATGCTGCTTTGTGGATCTCCATCTCCTACCTCCACTGCTATGGCAGACCAAAGGGCCTTGCTAGCACACCCTAACTCAAATATTGGCATGCTGCTGCCAGGCTTATCCTTAGTGAGCTTGGTTTTATCCCTTTCCCCCTTCAAATCTAGTTTAAAGGTATTTCAACAAGCCCTGCTAACTTCTATGCAAAGACCTTTTTCCCCTTTGAGACAAGTGTACCCCATCTGTTGCCAGCAGGCCTGGTGTATAAACTGAGCTATCATCAAAAACCCCAAAGTTCTTCTAGTGGCACCATGCTCAGAGCCAGGTATTGATCTGCTGGAAAAAAATATGGAACACTTCACGAATTTGCATGTCATGTTACTTTTCATATTTATGTCAGGATACGTCTTGTATTTATTATCGAAAATAGTATATGTAAGCCTTCTAAAAGATTTGTTTTTAATGGTTAATCTACAAAAGATGTATTTTAATGTTGTAGATGATCAGCTGGTACATTGTAGTAAATCACACTTGATGTACTTTTTTGTATTCCTTATTAAAGTAGAAATGAGAGACATAGGGTGAAAAAATCAAAAGTATAATTCAGAAAAAAGATCATTCTTCCTTCTTTCATAATTTCTTGCATATTATAAAGACCTTTTTTGCTTGGATATTTCTTTGAATTAAAAACGCCATGCTTGTATTTTCCAACACTAGTTTCTGCTTCTGTAACTCTAGTGCTAGATAGCTAAGAATAAACTTGACAGCCTACAGACACTTTGAAGAAACTTTTTGCGTGTTGCTTGAATGGTTTCAATGAGATGGAAAAAAGGGGCGGGAGAAGAAAGCTCCCTTCGATGCTTCTCTACAAATTCAGTGGAAACTCCTGTTGTTTCTGAGTATTTCACAGATATTGAACAGCATGCTAAAAACATAGGGGGCCTCTCCTGAATCCCATTGCTTTTGGCTTCAACAGTGACAATTGAGTCTCTTTTTTGTGTGTGTGTATATTAGAGCAATAAAAAGTAAAAGGTTGTGGAAGCATCTGCTGTGGTTGACTGTTTTTGTCAGAAATATTCACTGTGGTTGCTTGTTGTCTTTTGCTGTATTTCTATTACTGTCTTCTGACCTTTAAAGATCTTCTGAATGCTGTTAAATAATATGGGAGCTAGCTGATAAACAAATGACAGACAGAGCAATCCTACCCTGTGGTGTGCAAGTCATTGCCACTCTCTAACCTGGCCTAGTTCAAATAGCTGGTTTTTGCTTGCTTAATACCAGTCATGTGAGATGGGAAACAAATCTTCTGGAAGACTCTTTAACAAAGCCCAAAACAACTTGTTTTCATTGTCCTTAGCTCTCTGAAATGCTGTCTCCCCTCTAATTTAACAGTCAACCTGCTGGTACAGTAGTTCTAGAACTGTTGAGTATTTATGAAATAAACGTGGAGGTGTGGAATATCTAACCTGGTAAATGACGTGTAAGTCACAAGTAACATGGAGCTTAATGGATCTCATTAAATACAAGAGATAGTTGAATAGGTGCTAGCTGAAGGCTATCTGCAAACTCAGTAAGTTATAGTGCTATTACTTTAGTTGTGTTATTGTTTTGCCCTTTATGTAAATCTTCAAACTGATACACTGTATTAATTTTTTGCATTTGTTAATAGATGCTCACACTTTCTATCATTAAAGATTTGTCATGTAGGTCTGCTAGGTTAGGGGAGGTGTGACTGGCCCCACTTCTCCCCATCTCCCCATCCTATCCTCTTGCTTGGGATGTGAGTGAATATTTGGAGATGAATTGTGCTTCTCCAGGATATGATCTTTTCCCATTCATCTACAAAATTAGCATATAAACCTAAGAAACAAATTACTTATCAAGCTGAGCTGTTTTTATGAAGCTGCTAAAAACTCTGAATAGGGTTGGCTGCAGGTCCACTCTTTTGTTTGCTCTTTGAGTGCTCAGAATGAACCTAATTATGTGTTATCCTTCATGTGCAAAGGGCAGTACTCTCTGATGCACAGATTCTTCATTTTGTCATTTCATTCTTTCTGTTCTTGCCTCAAGTGACTGACCATAGCCTATATCTGACTGTATTTTCTGAGTCATTGCTACACTAACGTTCCAAGGTACGGCTGGTGAAGGCAATTATTTGAAGTATTGTATTCTTATAGGAAATCTATGCCAGTTTAGAACGAGTGAGATGCAGGCAACCCATAATGATGCACATCAGGTTTTGACATGCTTATTCAGCACATGGTACAAGTAGAATTGTTAGAAAGGTAAATAGATTCACTCTACACCTACTAAACTCTTACCAGTGTCTCAGTCATTGATAGTTTGGGTTTACTTTTATTTCTCCATTTGCCACATACCAAGAGACCCCGCATTGCTTCTGTTTTGTTCAATAAAATGACTTCTACCTCTGAAATATTTGAGTGCCTTAACAACAGTTTTCCTCCTCTTCTTTTTCTCCTTCCACCCCTCAGGAGAGATAGACATGAGTTAGTTCAAGCCAGGTCACAATCTGGTGTGCTTAACTTATGCACAGGAGTGGATTTCTCTTGAATTTCTGAAATAGTTTTTGAAGTTTGGATGGTTTCAGTGGCAGTAAGTAAATGGAAAAGGGAGAACAAAACCACTCTGTGTTTTTTTTTTTTACATTCTTGAAATGAATATGTTCTTATTCCACAAGACGAGACAAAATGAACTTGAAATCTATATCTTTTCCTATATATGCCTAATTTCAGACAGTATGTGCTTCAAATTAGGATAGGGAAAATGGGTAAGAGGGAGAAGATTATGGGGAGGGGATGGACATAGCAAATTTCAACATGAGTTACTCTCACATTTTTTTCCATAGGTAAGTGGGAAGTCTGGGGACTTGATGACTTCTACAAAATCATGGCAAGCTCTTCAGAGAGCCTTGTCACAGCTCAGACCTGCAAGGGCTGCTATTGCAAGGCCTTTCTCTTCCTTCTTGCTGCCTGGCTGATTTTTCCTCTCTTTGTTCCTGCTACAGCCCTATTGTAGAAACGCAGACTGATAACCCTTTGCAGCAGATCTGCAGAGGAGCGCTGCACTGACATCAGAGAAGTGCCAGCTGAAGGCCAGGTAGGCAGAAAGGGACAGCCATCCAAAAATGTTTTTCTGATCTAGAGAAGTGGCTGAATTTTCCAAGCTTTATCTCTCAGCCTTTCCTGTCCCTGGAGGCCTGACAAGTAGTTCTGACCAGGCCCTCCTTCCTCTGCACTCAATACACTCCTGCTTCGAAAATCTTGCTGAAAAGGAAAAACTTGCTCATAATAAAATGCTTGGGAAAATGATTGCTGTTAAACACCTCGGAGGGAGCGATTCACTCTGCCACCATACATAATAACATCACCTGCTGTACTGCTTCTGAAATCCTTGAGCTATTTTTACTGCATAGAGGGAGAAATAAAAGGTAATATAAAGCATAGCAAACACTGATTAGTAAATTGATGTCTCAGCACCACTAAGACTAGATCAATATCTGAGTCCATGGGTAAGGTGGTTTCTTTATGAGCACGTAAAAAAAAGAAGAGAAAACATAGTGCAAAAAGTGTCAGAATGGGTGGGGTGAAAGATAGTACTTCAGCTGCTTTGTGCCAGACTCATATGAAATTAACCAGCGTAGTGCATAGTTTCCACCAGGGATACTGAAGAATTACTGCTGATACTGAGTCTTTTTTTTTTTTTTTTTTTTTTTTAATCACTCTTTCCTACCCTGCCATCGGAATTGTTTAGTTGAGAGGAGGGATTTGATTTTACTAATAGATGCAGACTTAATGTTCACAGCAGCCTCCAACCTGATATACAGGTGCTCTCAATTTAGCAGGTTATAAATTTCTGTCTTTCCTCTATTTCAGATACTGTGCTATCAGCATTTTTGTCTGGTTTTGTTTTATTTTACATAATGCCTTTTAAGAGAGGTAGCTAAGGTTCAGAGAGATACAATGCAGCACCATAGGATGGCCTGAAGTACATTGCATAAACCTTCACCTTTCTTCCAACGGCATTCTTGCCTAACAACAGAACAGTGTGCTTGAAGATTTCACAAATGAAATGAGAAAAGAAAAATGCAGAGGGTAGTACCATTGTTCGTTGATGTTAGTTCAAAGTGGGGCTACTGGCAATGGGTCAGTCAGTGTCGACTTACCCCTTTCCCTCAGAGCAGCCCTCTTCCCCTTTGTTCTAAGAAGGACTGAATGTGTTAGCAGTCTCATTGTGGCCCAACCAGAAATAAATAACCAATTTCCTTGACTGCAAACCTGAGGTGCTTTTGACTAATGCTATGACTTTTCAGCTGAGAGGGTGAAGTCTTGTGAAGGATGGGAAGTTGTGACTGCTGCAGTTGGTTGCCATGCCTAGAAAACCCTTTGCTTGGCTACAATTGTTCTGTGCTGGGCTCCAGAAAAAGAGGGCAAACAGACAATTGCTACATTGTTTGATGGCACAACCTTTTCATAGCATGCCTCCTGAACACAACTATACTGCAATATGCAGAGCACATTGCTCTATGATACGCTGGATTTAGATGCCAGCAACAGGGAATGCAACATGAGAGAAAATTTCAACCAAGTAAAGAAACTTAATATTACCAACAAAGCAGAGAACTCCCCAGACACAAATCAAGCTTGATAGCACAAGCTTTTATACGAAAAAAATTTCAGAGGCCTTTTTTAATAGATGATTACCTCATGTGTTAGGATTACAAGGGCTTAAAAAGTTTTGTTATAAATCTTGTATTGTAGATGTAGCAGTCCAACCATGTGAATTACTTCAAATCAATGGCTACGGTTGCATCTCTCTTCCCCAACTACTACATTTTCTTGTTGGATGTAGAAGTTAGAAAGGCAATACCTTGTGCAAGTTAAAGTTGCATGAATTTGTTTACCTCATCAGTTTGAAGTTCATAGAAGAAGTAATTAGCATGAATAAATTATGAAATATAATTCAAAGAACTTATAAGAACGACTATTGACCTTTTGAAGAATAAAGGATGCTGAAGCCCTTGTGCTATGAAAAATGTGAAGACCAATAATAAGAGTTGAAAAGTGAAAATAATCAGTCTGCTAGGATTAGGAAAATTGCTTTTCCCTTCAAAGGCTGTTCATGTCTAGCGCAAAAATTTTACATTGGAAGAAACAGCTGTTTATTTAAAATCACAGCTTGTCAATAGTAATGGCTAAAGCTCTCAACCCAGTAAATCAGAAGATTTCACTTGTACCAAGGAAATCTGGTAGAAGAGAAGCTACGGTGTTAATTACCAACAGACAGGTAGAGGTGCATGTGTATAATCAGTGGAAATGTATATCTCTATCATGGTTAGTGAACAGTTAAACTCTTAGTCCTGAATTTGTCCTTGTGCATATTAGAAATGGGTTCATTCTGGAGTAATTAAAAGAAACCCACAAAGAATCCAAGTTTTATGACAAGGGCTTGCTGCTTTTTTTCTCCCCCCGTCCCCCCCCGTCCCCCCCCGTCCCCCCTTGTGTCTCCCTCAGAAGGCAAATCTCCCCATTGTTGGCTTCAAATGATTGAATTTATCTTGCCAAATACTGGATAGCTGCACATAGTCCTCTACAGCACAGGTGATAGCTGTACTATGTGTCTTTCTGATAAGACATGACACATGCAGTGATAATTCATCACATGCTAAATAAATATGTGAAATAGACAAGATGCATCACACTGTAGAACTGTCCAGTTCTCTCTGTTACGTGTAAAGGAAGACAAATCAGGCAGATGTACATGTCAGTATTGTAAATACCTAAAGCTAGGGTAGATGTAACGCCTTTGGACTGTTTGTTACAGGCTCATATTGACTGTACAACTCCTTTCTGCATTTTATTCATTCACTCAGATGGATTATCCTAATTTTAACTTCCTGAGTTAGTAGTTCTATTTCCCATGCTCATTGGTTGCTCTACCATAAGTCTTCCACTCTTCACCAGTCTTGGCAAGTGCTTCTTTTTGTCTTGTCCATTCCTGCAGTGATAGAGTAAACATTTGCATTGTTAGTTATTACTTAGCTCCTGTTCTTCATATTGTTTTTCATGGTAACCTCACCTAGTTTCTGAGTGCTTGCATTATTTAGAATACAGTTTCTGAGAATGATAAGAAGAAAAAAGAACTTTACACTAAAGGCAGGTGGATATTAGAGTCAGAGAAACAACGGTGATGATACCTCATTTTCAATTACTCTTGTTCTGATTGTTCCAATTGCACTACCTGTCTTACAAGAGTTCTGTCATTTTTTGAAACTTCCTTAAGGTAAAACATCTTTTCTAATCTGTAGTGACTTACTGTAAGGGGCAAAGAAAAGCAGCTTTTGGAATAAAGCACAAGGATTTTGGCAGATGGGGCAAGATCTGTAGTATTTAAGCTGTAAGTATGATACAATAATGGAATTCAAGTTTGACCAATAGTTATAGCTATGGTGTAGCTGTGTATGATACCACGGCTCTGCCTGTGTCCCTGCCCCATGCAGGTAGTCCTCATTTCCTTCTCTCTGTGTAGTTCACACATAGGGCTGGTTCAAGATAATGGACCAAGAAGAGGTAAAGGCATTATTCATGGCCACCTTCACAGAAGAGCAACTGATCAATTGGTAAAGAAGCTTGTGGGGAAGACACCAAGCAGCCCTGGATCCCCACCCTCGGGAGTCCCACTGTGCTCAGGCAGCCTGTTAGGCACTTTTCATATGCTGAGATTCATTAATTAGAGGTCTTGATGGTGATATCTGGGGCAGTCTACATCAAGGATGTCCCCAGACTGTTCCTGCTGTGGAAGAAGGTTATGAACAAGCCATAAGCAGATTTTAAATACTCAGTAGAAACTCTCTCTGCCTATGTAGAAAGGGTCCCATAAGACAGCCTTCTCTATGCCATTGGAGATAATTAATAGAGAAAAATCATGTGTATGCTGGAGCAGTTGCATAGGACCATAGGTGAGCTGGATCATAATTGACTAGAACTACAGTTTGACACATCTTATTTAATTCTGCTAAAGATACTGCCACAAGTATGCTTGTAATGGACTCTCCTGTCAACATCTGGACAGTGAACAGTCCATGCATTTGAGAGATTCAGTTTACCATGTACATATTACCCTATAAATATCTGTATCCTCAGGAAAGTCAGTGTGAAACATTATCCCGTAAGAAACTGATAAAGCTCTTTCCATTTTCCCATTTAAGATAATTTGAATAGGTGGCAAAATGGTGACCTCCACAGAGGAAGAATGATCCAGATGTTAAGGTGTTAGCACAGAAGTCAGTGTCATTCTTTGCTTTATCGCATTTATCTTTGTGACCTTGAGCAAACTCTTCTGTATCTTGGATAATGGGGGCTGGATAAGTACCATCAATAGAGAAGTACCTCTGCAGGGAGAAGATTAATAGTACTTGAGGACTCCTTAATCTCTTAGACAAAAGCAAAATGAAGTCTAGTGGCTGGAAGAAGTTCAAAGTAGGAATAAAAGGTGAAATTATTTAGAGGTTTTTGGACTGTCTCAAATGGTACACATGATTAACCAACCAAAAATGTTTGTATGGATTGTATCTTTTTCATTTTTTAAGAAAAAGTTAAGGAATATAGTCTATTCTTATAACAAGTCAAACTACCACTTACTTCAGTATTTTAGTGAAAGACTTCTTTTAAGGCTGGATTTTTCTCAAGCCCATGTTTTAGCCAGTGGAAATTTCCAGCGACTTTGAGAATAGTTTTGTTAAGAATCCATCTAAAATAACACAATGAAGTAAATTTTGCTGAAAGTAGCAAAAGACCATTTAAACCCACTTTTGTACTTACATATTCCAGTGCAACAGATCTGGTTAGGCCTAAGTATTACCTAAACACACCCACCTTCCCACTGGCACTCCGTGAAAGCATTATTTCAGATCTACTCTTAGTAAAAAATTAATTTTCAAAAGTTAGGAAGGTGAACTTCTAAGAATGAATCTTGATAAGACATAAGAGTGTGCATCTTTGTTTGTAAAAGATACAGCATAAGATGTTAATCTTACTTAATTTAAATAAAAGACCACAAATTCCTTGTTTATTCCAGCATAAACAACGTCATTCAAAACTGCCTTAGAATGTAAGGTATAGGATTATTGTTATAGGAAGGTGGATTGGGGCATTTGACAAACTAAATGGTCTGGCTCATGTAATTGCAGACAAAATAACTGTACTGCAAGTATTTAGCATTATTAATAAATGCAGGACATTCTGTTCATTCTAATTTTCATACATCAACTTATAGGAAGAATATAGACAAAGGTGGAATGTGGAAAATGCATATTGTGCTGAGGCTTACCAGTTAGCTTGATACACAAAAAGGAGAAAAGAGTGAGTTTTGCATGTTAAATATTTTCAATACAAGGCTTAGAATTTTTCAGGAAATTAATACAGACTTTGGTTAGTGAGTAGCATGCATAAAATTCTTCTGACACCCAGAAGATGTTGGCCTATGGTTGCTAACTCAAACAGAAAAATATGCCAGTAAGCAATCACATTCTGGAATTATACATGCAAACCATTGAAAGGTATACATATGCATGAGGAAATGGGAGGCTATCTAAGGCCACTGTAGTGTCAGGTGCAAGGGAGGGAGACAAGAGTGTAGTAGGGAGAGGGCTGGCAAGGAAGAACTAAGCACACAAATAGTCAATGTAACTTTGCAGCTTATTAATTTAGTTCAAATTTCTGGTCATGGAAGCTTATGAGAACTTAATAGTGGGATACATTTCCTTAGTTTGAAGTTTGCTCAATGAGACAGAAATTTTTGTAAGTCAAAAGGATTTTCTACATTATCTCTGGCATTTTGATGCTCTGGGGCTTCCTTTTTGATGGCCCCAAGCATTTGAGTTACTGTGGTACAGTGCTGATGTATGGAGGACCAAGTTCTCAGAGGCTGGGTTTAAATTCTGTGGAGATACAGAAGAAAGGACTGACAGACTGTAAACTGATATATTCTGCAGCAAACTGGCTTTGCTGAGAAGGCTTCAGTCCAAGTACTATAATGAGTTTTGGGGGGCTGGATCTTCATTTATGCTAAATCAACTTCCATCGTTCCAGCAGGCTAAAGGAGCCTTGAAGGAAGTACAAATGTAGTTTATGCCCAATGTAAAATCTTGGAGTCTACAGGAGCTTTTTAAAATGGTATCTGTGTAACTGGAGAATTTGACCCTTTGTATATAACTGCTAGTTTAATCTGTGGAGTTGTGCTTTAACTGGTGACAAAACCAAAACAATCTACACTTTCTGTCTATAAGTGTTCATAAGTAATGAAAGAGTACAATTTAAGAGTGCCTGGCATTGACTATTCTTCACAAAAATAATAATAACAAAAATAATAAATTAATATAAAAATAATGCTTTCATTGTGCCATATGCAAAAACAAACAAAAGAGATCCTGGGGTGTGGGACTTACAAAAATGGCCTTATTTACACCATCTTCCTTACTGTTCTTGTGCTTTCTGTAATATGAATGCTAGAAACTGCAGGGGGACAGTTGTCATGTTTAAGCTGGACAGATTTATTTGTGGTTTCCTTACTCTGTGAAAACATATTATCTACATAAAACTCTCTTCTGAAAAGTAGATATTTCAAAGCAGCTTCTTTGCTGGATGATTTAAATGGTCTTTTGCTACTTTCAGTGAAATTGACTTCATTATGTCATGACCATAGGTAGCTTTCTGTGAACTGGCAAAACTGAGAAACAGGGGCAGAGATGGAGCGGGTGCCCCAGCCCCCCACCTCCTAGACCGGGAAATGTTAAGGCCCTGAGGAGTGGTAGCTCTGGCTCAGTGTTGGCAGGGCCAGGAGTGAAGTTGGCCAAACCCCCACATGTACAAATGCAGCCCCCAAGGGACACAGGAGACCAGGAGCACAGTGACCAGAGCAGGCAAACAGGGCCTGGCACATCAGCCAGAGCGTTGTATGGCCACTGGTGCAGGAAGGGCGCCATCCCCCTGACAGCTGAAGAGGCAAATCCCACTATCGGTCATCATCATCCTTCAGAAGAAACCTTGCCATGGTTTCCACTTGGCCAAAAACTAGCACCTTAAGGTGTGTGGTGACCCAGACGGAGCTTCCATGTAAGCAAGAAGCTGCCCAGGTCACGGGCCGCAGGGATTGCCTGAGCCTGTCACTGCTGCTGGAGGGTGGCTGAGATAACACCCCTGTGAGGTGTGGCCGGGTGGATGACCTGCTCAGCCTGGTGGCAGAACTGAAAGGGAAAGTAGGAAGGTTAAGGACTATGAGGGTGAGTGAGAGGGAGATAGACTGGTGTAGCCACTGTCTACCATCGCTGAGACAAATCCACCAAATGGACACATCACAAGGAGCAGAGGCTCCCCTAACTACTCACCAGCAGGCAGGTGGAGAAGTGCTGAGTGATGGGAAGAATGGAAACAGGTCCCTGCTCAGAGCAGCAGGTGAATTGCCCCCCGAGCTACTGCACCTTCCTGGGTACCCCTATACAATATGCATGCAGCTCTGGAGCCTAAAGACCAGAATAATTATGATATGGATGAAAGCCTGTCCAGGTTGGAGGAGTTGCCTAAGAAGAGTCAGTCAACATCACACAGTGTGATCATCTCTGCTAGGAAGAAAAGCTAGGTGGATGTTATTGATGACTTCACTCTGATTGAAATGGAGGACCCAACATGCCGACCAGACCCAATCCATAGAGGAGCCTGCTGCCTCCCTGGGGTCTGGGTAAGGGGTGCTACTAGAAAACTCCCTTGTCTGCTACAGCACTCTGATTGATAACAATTACTGGTCTTTCAGGTGGGCAATGATGAAGTCCAAATGACAGGAAGTCTGGGGGCAACCAAGAGAGACCTCAGGGCCTTGGAACAACTAGTTGAGGGATCAGAAGCACAAGTAGTGTTTTCTTCTCCTATCCTGCCAATTGCAGGGAATGATGGTGCAAGTAATTGAAAAATCACACATATCAATACCTGGCTCTAGGCCTGGTGTCAATGGCTAAATGTCAGTTTTTTTGATCATGGGTCAGTTTACATGGCAGCAGGCCTGCTGGCAACAGGTGGGTTCACCTGTCTCAAAGAGGGATAAATATCCTAGGTCAGGAGTTAGCAGGGCTCATCAAGAGAGCTTTAAATGAGAATCAAAGAGGGAAGAGATTAAAATGAGCCTGGGGGCATCACGCCAGGGTTGAAGGCAAGATCGATAGCACAGCTGAAGTCCATCTGTAACAATACCCACAGCACAGGCAACAAACAGAAGAGGCCAGAAACCATCATGCAGCAGGAAGAGTATGACATAGTCACCGTCATGGAAACATGGTGGGATAACTTGCATGGCTGCAGTGTTGCAACGGATGGCTATAAACTCTTTGGAAGGGACAGGCAAGGAAGGAGAGGCGGTGGGGTAACCTTGTATGTCAGGGAGTGTTTTGACTGCCTAGAGCTGAATGATGGTGACAGTAGGGTCGAATGTTCATGGGTAGGAATCAGGGTAAGGGCCAACAAGGCAGATACCCTGGTGGGAGTCTGTTATAGACCATCCAACCAAGATGAAGAGGCAAATGGAACATTCTACAAGCAGCTGGGAGAAGTCTCACAATTGCTATCTCTTGTTCTCATGGGGGACTTCAATGTGCCTAGTGTCTGCTGCAAATGCAACACAGTGGAGAGGAAATGATCTGCGAGGTTTCTGGAGTGTGTGAAAGACAACTTACTGGCACAGCCAGGAAGGGCTGGTGGGTGATGTGGTGGTCAGAGGATGTCTTGGGCATAGAGATCATGAGATGTTGAGAGTTTTCAATTCTCAGAGAAGAAAAGAGGTGGGTCAGCAGAACTGCTACCTTGGACTTCTGGAGAGCTGACTTCATCCCACTTAAGAGCCTGGTTGACAGAGTCCCTTGGGAGATAGTTCTGAAGGGCCAAGGGGTCCAGGAAGACTGGACATTCCTCAAGAAGGAAGTCTTTAAAGGTGCAGGATCAGTCTGTCCCCCTGTGCTGACAGACGAGGCAGTGTGGGAGAAGGCTGACCTGGCTGAACAGAGAGCTTTGGCTGGGACTTGGGGCGGGGGGAGGGGAAAGGATTATTTATGACCTTTGGAAGAAGGAACAGGCAACTCTGGAGGACTGTAAGGAAACTGGAGGACTATAAGAAAGTCACAAGGTTATACAGGGAGAAGATTAGAGGTGAAAGCCCAGCTTGAGCTCAGGCTGGCCACTTCCATAAAAGACAAAAAAATGTTTTTATGAATACATTAGAAACAAATGGAGGGCCACGGATAATCTGCATCATTTATTGGATGTGGCGGGGAATGTTGACACAAAGGATGAGGAAAAGGCTGAGGTACTTGATGCTTTCCTTGCCTCAGGCTTGAATAGCAAGACCAGTTACCCTCAGGGTACTCAGCCCCCTGAGCTGGAAGACAGGGATGAGGAGGAGCAGCATGAAGTCCCCACAGCTCAGGAGTAAATTGTTAGTGACCTGCTGCTCCACTTAGATACACAAAAGTCTATGGGACCGATGGGGATCCACCCGAGGGTACTGAGGGAGCTGGGGGAGGAGCTCGCCAAGCCACTCTCCATCATTTGTCAACAGTCCTGGCTAACTGGGAAGGTCACAGAAGACAGGAGGTTAGCCAGTGTGATGCCCATCTGCAAAAAGGGCAGGAAGGAGGATCCAGGAAACTACACACATCAGCCTGACCTCGGTGCCAGGGAACGTTATGGAGCAGATCACCCTGAGTGCCATCATGCAGCACATGCAGGACAATCAGGAGATCAGGCCCAGCCAACATGGGATTATGGAAGGCAGGTCCTGCCTGACAAACCTGATCTCCTTCTATGAAAAGATGACTCACCTAATGGATAAGGGAAAGACTGTAGGTGTTGTCTGCCTAGACTTTAGTAAAGCCTTTGACACCATCTCCCACAGCATTCTCCTGAAGAGATTGTCTGCTAAGGGCTTGGATGGGTGTACTCCACAGTGGGTAAAAAGCTGGCTGGACAGCCAAGCCCAAAGAGTGGTGGTGAAGGGAGTTACATCCACATGGCAGCCGATCACAGGTGGTGTTCCCCAGGGCTCAGTATTGGGGCCAGCCCTGTTTAATATCTTTATTGACAACCTGGATGAGGGGATCAAGTGCCCCCTTCAGTCAGTTTGCAGATGACACCAAGTTGGACAGGGGTGTTGACCTGCCTGAGGGCAGGAGGCTCTGCAGAGGGACCTGGGCAGGCTGGAGCGATGGGCCCAGGCCAGTGGTGTGAGGGTCAGCAGGGCTCAGTGCCGGGTCCTGCCCTTGGGTCACACCAGCCCCACGCAGCGCTACAGGCTGGGGCAGAGCGGCTGGAAAGGGCCTGGTGGGAAAGGGCCTGGGGGTGCTGGGTGACGGCCGGCTGGGCAGGAGCCAGCAGTGTGCCCAGGGGGCCCAGGCGGCCAGCAGCACCCTGGCTGGTGTCCCCAGCAGGGTGGCCAGCAGGACCAGGGCAGTGACCGTCCCCCTGCACTGGGCACTGCTGAGGCCGCCCCTCGAACCCTGTGTTCAGGTCTGGGCCCCTCTCTGCAAGAGGGACGTAGAGGGGCTGCAGCGTGTCCAGAGACGGGCAGCGGGGCTGGGGAAGGGGCTGGGGCACAGGTCTTGTGGGGAGCCGCTGAGGGGGCTGGGGCCATTTAGTCTGGAGGAGACTTGGGCGACCTTATTGTTCTCTACAGCTGCCTGAAAGGAGGCTGTGGTGGGCTGGGTGTCAGTCTTTTTTCCCAGATAACTAGTGACAGGACAAGAGGAAAAAGCCACAGAAGGTTTACATTTGATATCAGGAATATTTTTTTCACTGTAAAGTGTGGTGAAGCACTAGAACAGGCTGCCCAGGGAGGTGCTAGAATCACCATCCCTGGGGGTCTTTAAAAAAATGCATAGGTGCTGTGCTTAGGGACATAGTTCAGTGATGGACTTGGCAGTTAATGGTTGGACTTGATGATGTCAAAGGTCTTTTCCATCCTAAATGATTCTATGATTCTACGATCTGTGATACATAATTGCAATTTCACAAGTGTTTTGTGCCTGTCCCAGCTTTCTTTGCCCAGCCCCCTCAACAGTGGATTCTTTTTGGACAACTTGGGCAGCAACTAAGAAGAGAGATAAATATTTTTTGTTTTTCCTCTTCACTGAAGTCTCTGAGATCTATGACTATGCCACACTTCTGCGTTGAGTCTGAGACCTCTCAGTCAGTGGCTTTGAAAGCTGTTAATGTTGCAGGGCTGGTAGAGAGCACAGCAGAGACTTGGACTTTGTGAGTCTGACTCACTTGATCCTGCAGCAGTTTTTGTACTGTAGTAGCCTTTGAAACAATAATGTCCATGCTTTTGAGCCAATTTCCAGCTTTGTGCTTCTTTGTATTTAACTGCCTATGCAGATTACTGGGAGTTTTCTTTGTGAAAGAAGTCACTCAAGGATTATCCACCTTTCTGGAATGTTTCTGGTTTTGCTTAATTTTTTTTTTTTTTTTTGATAACTCTGTGTGAGAAAAAGGACTGTGAAAAGCTCTGGGCAGTAAGAAAACACTTGGTGCTTTTTTTGTGCTGCTTTCCCCCTTTTTCTGATAACTGCTGAGTACATAAAGCATATTCCGTCTCTATGCAGTTAAGCTGGCTATTTTCTTTTATTGAGCTGCATATTTTTGTTGAAGACATTGAAATGAGTTTCACAAAGCTATTGCAGAGTACTAGAAAACTTTCTGTGAACCAAGGTAATAAATACTGTGCTGTATTTGTCACTGAAGAACTGAGTTATTATCATTCCAGTCAAGTCATTTAAAGTGGTGTGCTGATTTTCCTCCTGTAAAACTAGATTAATATTTCCATTGTCTGAGATGGTTAGAACCTGAGTAATTAGTCTCAAGAATTCTCTCTTATGCATTTGTACAACTGCTACCATAATCAATCTTAGTTTAAATTGCTCCAAGTTATAACAATATTCAGTATAAATTAGAATGTATTTCACATAACATATTGAAAAGTGCATTTGTAAGCCTTTAGTACCAAAGCAGTACATTTTTTACTAGGATTTAGAGCTGTGCAGAGATTTACATATTCCATTCTTAACAAAAATATGTATTTTGGTAAAATAATTTTCAATAAATAGCTTTCAATTAACTTTTCATTGAAGTTTATGCAACTTGAAACAGAATATTTTATCTTTTTTTTTAATTCCACAACAAATAAAACATTATTTCAGTGTTAAAAAAAAAGCCCTCATGTTAGAGGAACCCAAAAATATCATAAAAAAGGTGTCAATTAGAAATTCTCCAAAGCAATATTATAAATTCAGCATGAGTTTTTCAAATGTTTCAACTAGTTTGCATCCCTAATTTTCAGACAGGAAGATTTTATTCAAACCTTTCACTCTCATCTGACTAAATGATTGAAACAGAAATTTAACATTCAGTCGAATGGTAGCATTGTAGAATTTAAAAGAGTAACAGACTTTCCCCCTTTAAGATAGAATTACAAGGAACACATTGTATGCCATAGATTTGCAAAATGCTAAGGAAAAAATCCGCTTCTACAACCAGGCTTTGACAGTAGTCAGGAATCAGCACACTAACACCACTACTGAAGATTCTAGTCTGAAGTAAAGCAAGACACATGATTTTATTATATTACAGAGTTTAGCAGCATTGCCGTGGCACTGTAGGCTGGTGGAAATTCTGACCATGGTCTTACCAGGATCAGAGGTGCTTCTCAGATTATTGGTCTTTACCACAGATGACTTTCTCTGGAGGTGCCTGGTAATTGGTTCCCTTTTTCTCTCTGAGTGCATGCATGTTTGTAGAGATATCTATTCTTCACCTTATGTGAAGCTGCTAAAAGATTAGGGTAGTTACCTAGTGGTAGCCCCTCATGAAATACTACTTTCAGCTAGAGTCTGCCTCAAACAACCGAAGAAGTCTGTTTTTGAGACTTCAAATTCTAGCATAAAGAGTGATTCCATTCTAGTTTCCCTAAGAATAGTAATAGCCCACCTTTCTGTTTTCAGCTGGAGTTAAGACAAACACGTAGTAAACTCTCCCTGTCTCCCCAAAATCTCAGACCCTAGGTGCAGCAGGTACAAGTATCAGGAAGAAAAATAATTTGAATGGGTAAAAAATGCAGTTCTTTTTCCAGACACTTGAACAATCTCACAAAGATTGACTTCAGCTTCTTAAAACGCATTGTTGCAGACTTGGCAAGCTGCATCTTATTTTTGTGTCTCATTCACTCTTCAAAGCATGCTTTATAGTGTTTGCTATTCTATGATGAGCTGTTACATGCAGGTCTGTGGTGCTAAATCCTATAAACATTGCTTGATGGATTACAGTTTGTAAACAATTTTCCCCCCAAAATTCCATTTGGCTTGACTAGAGATAAGACATCAGTGTGTTGGAATATATTTCCTCCTGAGATGTATTGCTATTTAATTAAATCTTTTTCATTTCTTTCACATGTGAAATATGAGCTCCCTTGTATTAAAAAGGGGAGAGAAAGCATCTTCCTGTAATTACAGGGCATAAACCCTGACAGAGAAAAGACATAGACCTTTCAGTATATCACTTTTCCTTTCCTGCTTAACTGGGGTTTTTTTGCAGGTTTTTGTTCTGTCTGGCTGAAAGCTACCAAACTTCATGGACAATTTTTTTCTACTTCCACAGTGTCCAAGTAACATCTGTCTTCCAGAAGCAGGTTTAAATGATTCAGGAGGCATGTCATGTCAAGGAAGTTCAAACAGGTAAAACATCCAAGCAAATTCAAGGCAAGCGTACAGGAGTTGAGATTACTGATGGGAAAAGATAGTCAACACATGTACAATAAAGCCTAAGTATCAGTCTTGCTGCACAAATGAAGGTCAAGTTCATAACATTTTACGGAAAATCTATTGTGTGCTGACAGTTGGGAACCAAGTGTGTGCTTTCGATGGCTTTGAGCCCAGATGTAGGCTGTTATAATATCAAAGACATCCTTGTATGCTAGTTTGAACACCCCTTTATTGAATTTCATCTTACTCAGCCTCCAAGACTTTACTCTTAAGAGGAATGGAGGGACTTTCAGAACTCAGTGGCCTTGTTTCAATCTAATTTGGGTGGAAATGTCCACGTGTGATGCTCTTGAAGTAGCTGCTGACAAAACATGCATGTGGTTAGGAAGACTGGGAGAACAGAGCATTAGTGAGGAAAGAGAGAGATGTTCCACTTAAATAAGAAATTGAACATAATATCCTTTGCATTACACTGTTTTATAACTTTTTGGATTAATAGAAAAGCTTACCTCTGAAGTAAATTTTTTTTCAATGGGAATAAAAACCTGCAGATATTTTTTTCCTGCTTTCTGAAGTCTGTTTATAATAGGAAATCTAAATTCTTGAAATACAAATTTAAATTGTAAATAACAAGTTGTGATTTTGCAGAATTTTTTGACAATTCAGTTTTCTGCAATTTCACATAAGCTTACAGTGACCTGGAGCAGGACTATGTAGGAATGTTTTCTGAATTGTTGTCTAGACCGAAATAACTCCAAACTTACTTGTGCTTCAAGAAAGGTATATCTGGCCAGGTGTATATGTGCATTATTTTAAGGTATGAATCCATTTAAGTGCCTCTTACCATGATTATTTCTCTTAGTGGCCTTTACTTTAGCTTCTTATGGATTGTTTTATCCTCCTTGGAGCTGACTGAAGGACAGATTTACCAGAGATCTAGGACCTGAGAGTTATGAGCCTCACTGTCATAAATGATCATGTTTCCAGGGTCACAAGGGATCTGATAAATACTATGGGTCTGAACTAGGAAAGTGTTAAAGGAAGTAGCAGCTTTCAGGACTAAGAGGCTGTGATCTGTGGTGAAGATCTCTGCCAGTCATCCTCACAGGGCTGGGTTGGATTACTTTACTGGTAGTTCCTGAACCATCCTACAACCCTGTGGATGCCCTTTCCCAGCATGCATGGTTGCATCTTACTGCATGCCGCCATCATGAAACGTCCTAGGCTGTTATGTACATACACTTTAACTGTAAACTGTAAACTCCTGTAAGCCCATAATGTTATTTTTCTTCATATGTGTTGTTGCAGTGCTTTGAGATCCTCCTTGAAATATGGATTCCCACTGTGCTTCCTGCTGGCTGTTCTTATGTTGTAAACAGGACAGACAAGTAAATGGGGAAAAAACTGTGTACAGAAGGAAAGTTTTGATTTAGAGAGATTCATTCACCTGTCCAAGGCACAAACCAATCTCTAATACTACTTACAGCTTGAGATCTTCTCTTACTTGTGGTGGACTAGTCCCGAATCCTACAGGAGCAGTTGACTTCAGTCCCAGCCAGCTAAAGATGGATTTATTTTCTGCCAATACATCAGCAACTTCCCAGTGCTACAAATATAGAATAAATATGTAAGTGTGTATCTATATATGCAGCTATAGTACAGACATGTTTAGTGCTTACAGGTAACATTTAAAGAACCAAAATATTCCTGGTCATAGGATAGAAAGTTTCTCATAATCTAAGCCTTGGATCATGCCTGACTTGGTATTTTGACAACCATTTCTAAGTGCTGAGAAACTTTGTAAAATCAGTGGATTTTTTTTTCTGCCAGTCTGCTGCCAAGACCTTGGATTGCTGATCCTTTCTGACCTGTTCTTTAAGATCTTTTCCTTTTGTCCTGTCATTCTCTGACATTCATAAAAGTGAAGCTCTATGTCTAAACCAGTGTTTATACATAAAAAAGGAATCATGGCCTGTCAAGAAAATGACATTCTCTTCCTTATCACATTCTATATATAAAAGGTTTTTTCCCAGCCCTATTTCACATATTAATTTTTTTTACTATATTAATATTTTGCACTTAGTGGTTTTCAACTGAAGATCATAAAGCAGTTTGGAAGCGTATAGAAATTCATATTATGTGTTATGTAACATCGGAGACAAATGGACTGGAAAAAATTTAAGCCAAAGGCAGGGGCAAATTGCCAAGGATTTTGTTCAGTAGCAGAATGGACTTGATAGAAAGGGATTTGGAAATGCACCAGCTATTTTTGACAGAAGAATTTGGGCTGCTGGTTTGAAGCATCCAGATCTGAGTGATGAACGTGTGATCTTGGCACTTCCCTTCCTGCCCTCTTCCTCAAGTCACTTGTGCACTGTCACCCCTGAAGACAAGAAACTGATGCTTTCTGACCTTTTCCATCTCCCCTGTAATTCCTGGCTTGTTGATACGAGGCAGGAAGATCAAGCGCCTGTCCTGCAGTTTGGATGAAAGTGGCAGTCAATATAAACTGATTCTAGCAGAGCCAAGTATTTATTTCACTCTCTTTTGTGAATTAAAAACAAAAGTAGTATTTTATTTCCTCCCCTTCTCTTGCCATTTAACAGCTAAGGCTTTAACTATGCATCAACAATAGTTTTGAGAGACTGTTGATGCTGTTTATAGTGATTAGTTACCAAGCAAGCACAAGAGCTATGTTGGTATTGAGCTACCATGCATTGTGTGCAAAAGATGGTTTAATGCCATACAAAGATGTACTTTCCTATAGAAAAGTGGACCCTGCAAGGGAAAATGATTATGCACCACAGGTGGCTGACTGATGAATTTTCAGATTTATTCATGGATCTTATACTCTGAAGCAGAGGTCATGACAGTCTCCCAACTGCACAGGTGAAAATAATCGTGAATCATCTTGGTCTACTATATATCCCTTGCTGGTGACAGACTGTATACACATCTAGGGCCCTTGAGATCTCATCCAGGCTTTTGTCCCACTGATTTTAATGCAGTGCAGATGATGACCTTGAAAGAAATTAAAGGACAAAATATATTTTAAAATTATGCCTCTATAAATACCTACACAAATATATAAATAAGATTTTTTAATATCAGCATGTCTTCTGTGCATTTTTCCAGCTTTCATGGGGTTCTGGTGAATAATACTGTACAAATACAAGGCTGTTGTTCTCTTACAGGTGTTAAAAGGATGTTAATGTTTTCCCTTGCTAAATTTTTTTTAGTGTCTTAATTACAGTAAATTAGAATAATTAGGATGAAATTATATGAACCTACAATTCTCTATGGCCTTTATGCTACCTTTTAGAATGATAACAAATTTTAATGTAAATCATCAATATATTCTTACCACCTTTTAGTCTTTATAGCCAACTTTCCATTTTATAATTTTGCACTAGATAGAATTCTGTGCATTCAGTATTAAGAACAATATCATAAAATATTTCAGCTGGGCAAAGAATGTTAATTAAGTTTTCGGTAAACCATATTGCAGATAAAATTTAGCAGTGGGCAATCTCCTAATAATGGCTATCTATGTTAACATAAAATGAAATAGTTTTTTGTGAAACCTATCACACTTGAATAGCTTATTACTCACAAAATAATAAAACAAAATAAAATAATAAAAAAAAATGGAGCGTGCTCAAAATATAATGACCGTGACTGTACAAAGGAGCCACACGCTACAAGAGTTGTAATAGGAACTGGTCACATTCCTCTTCAGTTTAGGATTTTTTTAATTCCTTTTTAAATTAAAAGCATATCTACTCCTTCACATTATTTGCAACAGTTCTTCTCCAGTTTCATCACTGGATCAGTATTGTAGCTGTATGCCCTCCAGCACTGTGCAACATGACTAACAATTTATCACCTGAGATTAATTTCCTCTCTTATCCTTTCCTGAAGGACAGTAATTTTGTTTATAGTACTGTTATATTTTTAAGGTTTCCTCCCTCACAGTCTTTATTAGCACACATATTTTTTCTGCACATTCATGTCACACGAGTTATGTCATTAATGTGCATTTTGCTACTGGAATGGAGTGTGGAAAGTCATGCAGCATTTCTGCTGCTATTTATAGAAGATGTTGAGAGAAATAGTTTACCTGTTGGCATGGTCTTTTATTCCTGACTTACAGGGAAATGTTTCCTAGTGAAATGTCTCCCAGTGTCATACTATAGTCATTCTTATGCCCAAGAGGGAAATGACTAATGTGAAAAATACGGAAGGGGACTCTAATAGCCCCTTATAAAGGATTAAGGGAAAAGAAAGAAACCAAGGAAAATGTTTCTTTCCCCAGGGCCGCCCTGAAGGCAATCTACTTCAAGGCCAGTCCATGAAAACACAGAAATGTGTCTATGCCAGGGGAACCTCAAAGGAGCCTCCACAGCTTTAGACACAGTGAAGATAAATAATGGCAGGAAGACAATATCCAAATTCTTGTATGCTGGCCATTAGATTATGGTCACTTAAGGAGTTGAGTCCAAATCAAAACAGCTTATGAACAAACCCCATAATTTACTTAAAGCCTTGTAAGAAGATATTGTAAAAAAGAGATAATATACTAAAATTTAGATAATGTACTCCAATATACTAAAATATACTAAAATTTAGATAAGATACTAAAATATACTAAAAATTTTCCTTTCCACATGTTCTCATGAACACAACAGCAAGAAGATACCCAAACCTAACCTATGGTAGTGTGTATAAATTTAGTTATGTGAAATGTATTAACCTCTGGAATCCATTTCCAAAGGTTTTGCTGCCAACTAAATCTCAGGTGGATTCCAAAAACAGACAATCACGTGATGATGAAAGTATCCATGATAAAATAATAAAAAAAAGGGGAATATATCAACTATTTTGAGAATAAACCTGTCAGTATTTGGCTGGATTTAGCAACAAAAAGCCATTTGAACTGCTGCTATTTTATACTGAGTATGGCTCAAACCTTTCAGACATCTGTTATTTGCACTGCTGTAGAAAAAACATAGATGAATGGATCACCAATTTATTTCCATATAGCTGCTGATGTGTTTCATTATTTTATGTGCATGTGAAAAAATACTAAATTTGAGCTAGACAATGAGTGAAACCAGTGTTTTAGTTCTGTATTATGGATGATTTTGAACTCGTTTCTTTGGATTAATGATAAACTCAGTTGACATAAAATTTTAGTGGAAAGTTCAAGAACTTCATGTGCAATTTAGCTGCAAAGTAGAAAGAGAGCAGTGGATACACAGAGTTAAAAATATTTTTTCATCTGCATGTTGCATGGATATGGAAAGTGTCTCTTTTTACTATGTGAAATACTGCTGTAAATGGACTCAAAGAAAAGAAGAAATACAATTCAGTTGGAAGGTGGAGGATGAAGGTTAACTATGGAGCTGGTTTCTGAGCTGATGCCCGGAAGAATATGGGCTCTAACACTGCATATGCAGGACCATGAGAAATGTTGCAAGCCCTGAAGAGTATGGGAATGAGGATTTGTAGATTAGGTTTATGTTTTTGAACAGCTGCTGGGCACACTTAAACTTCAGATGGTAAATGCTATCATGGCAGAACATCCAAGAAAGAAGAATGGAAAAGGTTGGTCTACTTTAAATTTAATCAGTGGCTACTTAAGCCAGGATTCTGATACATTTGCATTAATTACTCTCAGGGCTCTTGTCAGTCAGGAGCTAATAAGGGGATGTAGAGCTGTCTTGTCCTCAAATGAGAAATCTCAGTATGGCAGTTCAAATCAACTTCGGGGCCCTCTAAAGAGCATATGGATACTTTATGTAGTATAGCAGATGGTAATTATGATTGGCATCACTCTTGCCCTTTAAATGGCATCAAAACAACGACTGCTCTCCTTATTCCCTGCTCATTCGCAGAACATCTGTTCCAATAAAATATGTTGTTGCTTCAGTTACAGTAGCTACTTTTAATGTTATAGACTACCTTCTATTAGTCAAATGGTGTTACGACCCTTAAAGGTCTTATAGACATATAACCACAATCCATATAATGATTATTCACATTTTAAATAAGCTTAATCTGACTATGTACTTTCACCCTCAGCCTTCAGTTCTCACTACCTGAAGATGCATCGAAGCATAGGAAGGCTGTAAATGAGCTTGTGTTCCTTCCTTACTTATTGTCTTTCCATTTTAATGTGCGACATGTGAGTCCAAAGAAGGCACTGAATCCTAAGACTCTTACAATAAAGTAGGTTTGGGCTTAGGTTGCGATGACATTGAAAGATAAGATGAGCTAAAAAACCTGAAAGAGAATACGAGAGACATGGGTATGGGCGATGCAGTGTTCCGCCACTGCATACATACTTGGTTAACCACAAGTCTTGAGGAGATGAGCTGTACACACTTTTGCTCGCTCATGTGAGTTTAGTAGTACACCACCATGATATTAGGACTGAGTATAGACTGTCATTAACTATTGTATAAACAGCACTACTAAAGGAGGTTTCCTAGAATCGGTAGGTTTGGGACATGAATGCTGATATTAAACATTATTGTCTGTACCTTTCAGCTAATACAATGTGATATAGCTAGATATAGATATGGAGTCTATATCTTTTCCAGCAGCTAAACTTTTATCATATTTTTAATGCATCTAATCCTTGATGTGCACTCATATCAACTTTCTTCAGATAATTTTAATTCTATGGTATTTTGCTTAAGTCTTAATTTTTTATATTTTTTTTTAAGTTAGTTGGGAATATATATTATTAAAAGCCTGGCCAGGTATGAAAAGATACAGTAGACCAACACCCTCCTAGACACAGTGGTTTGCCAGTGTAGGGTTTATTTTGCCTGAAAGTGGAGATCTCAGTGAGGCAGGACCTTCCATTTTGAAAGCCACTCTACAGTCCTTCCTGCCTCAGTGTTTAGGCTGGGCACTAAAGCCTGGCCTGGATTTGGTAATGGCTGCCTGGGACTCACCAGGATGAGAGAGGTGTAATGCACGAAGGCATGCAAAGCTTGTGCAACAAAACCTCCATGTGCACAGACACATGCTTCTGCCCAGAATAACTATCTGGTGAGTGCATGTGACATGGTAAAAGGAGGCTGTTATCCATGTTGTTTCCTGACACTTTATTTTTGTCTCTCTTTACTTCTAAAGCTGCCCTATGCACCCTGCGGTGTACACAATGATCAATGTTGTGAGTAATTCCATATCACCAGAAACATAGGTGTTTCTGGCCAATTGTGTCTTACAATCTGTTTTGATCCTTAGCCAATCCTGTTTTGAGATACCCTGTGCAGTGTTAGTAAACCCTGAGTAGGTCTGTAAGTACTGATGCCTGCTTGGCTATAAGAATTGCTTGAGCTATGCTCTTTCCTGAGCTTGTCATTTTGTCCTCTGATGGATGGGAAAGAAGAGGAGAGTTTAAAAATGAATTCTATTTTGCCGCAGAGAACAATATGCAACGAAGGGACATTATCAGTTCTGATTTGTGTGCTGGCTGCCTGGAGTGTGATTGATTGCTAGCAAATCAAGGTATCATCCCTCTACTTGGGCAGATTCAGTGTCTAAGAAATATCCAGATTAAAGCACCCCCCACCCCCAGCTTCTCCATCCCCCATAGCCTCGTGCATAAGTGCTTATGATTAAGGGATAAAGTGTAAGCAGATTCAGCAATCAAACTGTGGAATAAGAAATGCAAAGATATGCCATGCCTAAAAAGGAGCAGCAGCATTTGTAAATATTTCCCAGCCTTGTTTCCACAGTGAGAGCACATTCTGTTCCCTCCCTGTTTTACTTTCTGGCCAGAAAGACGTCTGTAGAGAACAGTCAGCGGGATGAAGAATAACCAGTTTCTTTTTAATCAAATAATGGAATCTGCTTGCAGCAACAGATAAGCGGCCATTTTCCACAGCAGTATCTTTCAGCTGTTCCACCGAATATGTTGATTTCTATTCTTTCAGGAACATAAGAGGAACAAGAGCTAAAATAAGGAATGGGATGTGCCCAGCCTCTCACTGGGAAGTGAGTTTTGTGGGTTAAAGGAGAAGAGGAGTGTAACCATTAGATAAAAAAATGGCCATCTGTCTCCTCTCAAATAGCACTCCCCCCCGCCCTGATACTCAAGGTGCCAGAAATTAATTTAAATTTGAAATTAATTAAAATTCATGTGATCAGATATGGTATGGACTAACCACATAGTGCATAGGCAGCTGTGTGTTCTTGAAATATTCATGGTTTATTAAAAAAAAAAAGGTTAGATTTTTCTCCTAAAATAATTAGACTTATGTGATCAGCCAGCATACATGCTCACAAAAGAATGTGTATATATATATATATATATATATATATTTGCTTCTGACTGATAATGTTTGAAATTCATTGGTCAGTTCTAAATAAATTAGAAAGAAGGGCTGAGGAAGCAGAATTATTCATTTCCCAAAACATACTGTGACAATGAAGGGTTGGAATAGACAAGGGGCTTAGTTAACACGAAGGCAAGATGATAAAGTAGTTTCTAGCTTTTTTTTTTAACATGTACAAAAAAGTATGCAAAAAAAGAAAGCATTTTGACTATGAATTTGGCTTTTGGTGTTTGCATGTTATTGGATAACAAAGTGCTGTTTTCAAAATTAAATTAGAATATTATTCTCAAATGTATTTCAATATTTAAACAGGTTTTACAGTCTATAGACTCTTGCCACTGGGGAGACTTTAGTCCACTGTTGCTTTTGAATTTACTCAGTGGGGCAGATGTGCTTTATGATATGTCATTAATGTTTGTTTCTAAGTTTCCAGGCCTGGGAGCCAGCTGGAAACTATTGTCTTCTTCCCCCCTTGTACACTTGAGTTTCCTTTTTCAAGACAGCCTGGCAGGCAGGGAATGATGGTCCTTGGCCAGGTCACATTCTGGTACAGAAAAAGGATGTACCTTGGTTTTGGCTCAGAGTCCTGAGCCGCACCACTTCAAGCAGCGTATTCCTGTCCTTTTGTGTAAGTGTGACCACTGAAATACAAACTGCCAAAAGCTGGAACTGGTCGTGCAAAAATGGTGCATATGCTCCTAAAATCTTTAGACAAATTTTTAAGCCCTAAGTCTGAGGTAAATCTGAGCCAGAGCTCTCTGCTTGAGTGCAGGTATTTGGCTGCTTTCTGACCCTGGACTCTATTAAAGGCAATGGATCATACATAAGCTATTAATTTTCTACCTCATGAAACATCTTCTCCAAAGCCATTCTGAAATTTCAAAGCATCTGTTAACTCTTTGCAGTCTTAAATCTTTGTATGTATTAGGTAGAGAAACTTAATATTTATAGTCATTTTTTAGCTCTATCTTTTTACTAAGTTTCATCCTTCACAAATCACTCTCCATTTTGAATATTTTAATTTATAAAAATACTATTATTATTATTTGAATGGTTACAGCAGAACTATTCAGGTGTTTGTTTTTTTTTAATGAGCTAATTAATTTCAGGTAAAGATTTTTTTCCCCATTAAACTAGTGTACGTATTTTTGATCAGCTGTGGGTAATTGAGATATTTAATAAATTCACATTTAATAAATCATCTCTCTGCAATTTTACACCAGCTTCAGGTCCCAGAAATGTAGGAACTGTGAAATCAGACAGTGGTCTCTAGGTAGACTAAACCTTGTGTCACCCTGGCTAAGAAGGACCCAGGTGAAAGCATGAGAGGTCAGAACTTATCTTTTTGTGTAAGGGCACTTGCTTTGCAGCAGTGTTCAGGAGGCATTCCTGGGATGTGAGAGCCTGGTGTGTCAGACCATAATGTTACAAAACCAGGCAGTGCCTGCTCCACAGAGTCTGAAACCTGAGCTAAAGCCTTTTGAGGCAAAGAGCAGAATGGCATAATGTAAAGGGCTGCCCCCTTCTCCTGGTGCTTGGGTGAATCAAGGACTTGAACACTGGGAGAAAAAGAAGAGTCACTTCCATGGAAAAAAAAAAGCTTCCTACTGTCACACTGTGGATAAAAATGCTCAGAAATGGAGGAGGCAAATCTTTATATTTAGCAGAAACATGAGTATTCTGGGAGCTTGAACGAGTCAGTGAAAGCAGGATTGTAGCACACTGTCCTGGTTGCAGCTGGGATAAAGTTGATTTTCTTCTCAGTAGTTGGTACAATGGTGCGTTTTGGATTTGGTATGGAAATAACATTGGTAGTAAGAAGTAAAACACCAGTGTGTTCAGTAACACTCTAAATCAAGGACTTACCTAGTTTCCTACACTCTGACAGTGAACAGGTGCAGAAGAAGCTGGGAGGGAGCAGAGCCAGCACAGCTGACCCCAACTGACCAAAGAAATATTCCATACTATATGATGTCATGCTCAGCCTATAAAGCCAGGGGAAGAAGAAGGAAGGGGGTGTTTTTGGAGCGATGACATTTTGTCTTCTCAAGTAAGCGTTATGTGTGATGGAGCCCAGCTTCCCTGGGGATGGCTGAACACCTGCCTGCCCATGGGGAGTGGTGAATGAATTCCTTGTTTTGCTTTGCCTGTGCATGTGGCTTTCGCTTTACCAATTAGAGTGTCTTTAACTCAACCCACAAGTTTTCTCACTTTTACCCTTCCAATTCTGCCCCCCATCCCACTGTGGGAGAAGCAAGCAAGTGGCTGTGACGTACTTCGCTGCTAACTGGGGTTAAACCATGACACACAGAAAAGGGTTATTTGGAAGCAAAAAGGGAGGAGGAAGGCAGTACCTCCTTCATTATACAGTTTGTTTTCCCACCTCCCTTGCAGTCTGCAGCAGTATGGGGAGACGCATAGGCCAAGAAATCCCCACTTTGAGCCCCAAAGCATTCCAACTATTTCTTACTGCAAGGATGGAAGCTGCCAGGGAGGATATTCTCTTGCTTACCTTGAAACAAAAAAATAGTACTCTAACAAAAAAAACCCAACAAACAAAACACCAAAACAAAATCCACAAAAAGAATTCTCTCAACCAAAAAGCTAAAACTTAGACTTGCAATAACATTAACCCAAATCTGACAGATTAAACACAGCAGTTGCAGTGAATGTGAGAGGTGGGATGAAGTAGTTTGGCTGAAGTGGAGTACTCAGTTTGGAAGACAGATGTTTAAACATGATGATGATTAAATCCTCACTTGTCCCTGGTACATCTCCAGGTGTAGACAAGGTGTAAGCTGTGACTGCAGGCAGTGCAGGATTGCTAGAGGTATGTCACAGAGAAATACCCACATAAGCAACAAGAAAGCAGAAGGCATGAAGCTTGGAAAGGGCTTGTCAACCCTATCCCTCACTGTGTTCTCTGTTTCATGAACACCAAGTTTTGTTTTTATAAGGAAATCTTACTTTCTGTCACATAATATTTTTTGTTTGTATACAGCAGATGCCAGGCACAATGAGAGTGCTGGTCCCTGTCAGACTGTGCAGTAGGACCTCCCCATAGGACTGTGTCTCTCACAGGCAGCTCTCCCTCTGTCTCCCCACCTCATGCGCTTTCTCAGGTCTGAGTTAAAAAAAGAGGGCTCTGGTTCCCTAGACTACTGGAATTTTCACCAGGAGAAGAGAAAGAAGAAAGTAGACCCTGAAATATGGGCAGCTCAGCCTTCTGCTGAACATGAACTGGAAAGCCCCTGACAAACACTTGTCAGTGTTCATTTCCAGGTTCTTAATTTGACAATTCTGTCTTTAAGCAAGCTCTGTTTCAATGTTTCTCATTAGAAAATACATCTTTCTTGTGAACAACAGCTACCTTTCTTCATTTTCCATGTTGACAAACTCTGAAGTGAACTGGGATTTCAGGTCTGCTGCACCTTTCTGGCAAGGCCCAGTCTGTGTCAGGCTGCTCTGTCATGTTCACTGGTGACTTCTTCTCAGAGCTAAGTGAGTGTCTAGAATGAGATTCTGCCCATAAAACTACATTTTGCAAAGGAACTGGGAAGATGAGAGGAGGAGAAAGTGCCTCTCACCAATCTTCTGGCAAGATATTAACTCCCAGTATACTTACACCCCACAGTTTATTTTGAAGGAGATCAATAACAGTACATAGAATTGGAAAGCAGTTTTTCTTTGAGAATGTTTTATTCTGTGTGGTTTTGCCTGGGAAAAAGTAAAATGTGAGGTTGGAAGCACCATTTCCACTCACGCTCCCAGATCACCACCTTTTCGAGAAGCATTTTACAGTTGTCTGGCTGTACTCTGTGGAGATACCTAGAAAGTATAGAGTTACTTAACAACAAATCATGGTGTGTGAGGAAAGCCTGTACAAGATAAATCCTTCTGTAGTACCTCATCAAGATGCACTCGTGGTTCACTAAGTCATACATAGTCATACAGTTTTTAGTTTCTTATTTCTTTAATTTTTCATCTTTACTACAGGGATCTCCATGAAGAAATGTGGATTGTTCATTATCATTTTCTACCCATTTAGGTGGGTCTGCTTCCTGTGTTGATAAGGGAAAGATCATTTTGTCTGCTTAAAGCACTCAAATAACATTTCCCTGATTTTGAGTTCTTGTAACTTTTGCCACCTTAGGTAAAACTGACGGTATGCTGTAGTTCCATAATATTAGGCTGGTTTTATTTCAAAATTTTCTTGCCTGTTGATGTTTTAAGTCAGACCCTAATGCTTTAAGTGTAACTGTGTGTCGCAGTCTACACTTCTCTGAGCACTGGTACTAATACTGTAATAGCATGTGTAAATACATTTATGTTGTTGTATAATAATTTATCTTATACTGGCTGTAACTGATTTTTTTTATGCTTAAAAAAATAGAGCTAGAAGAAGCATAGAGTAACACGAATACAAACCTCACAAAGTTCTAAATCTAGACCTGTAATAATTTTTGTCATATTACTTGCTTGGGCATTAATTATGCCCAGAGTGTTCTTTCTTCAGAATTATAAGTCCCTGTACTGATTTACAGCTTCTATAGGTGGTTAATCTTTGATTCCTAATTGCATCTTGGCCATATATATTTCAAAAGTAACTGCTTTCTCCCCAGATCCCACAGATGTTTCAGAATTGTCACTGTAAAGTCAGCAGTTGACAAAATTTCACTGTAAATCTTTCAATTGTATTTTAGATATTTTCTGCATTCCCAGAATGAATTATGTTATCCTGAGACCTCAAGTGCAATGAATCTGATCAGCATTCTATCAAATAACTAAAATGTTATATTATTGGCTAACTAGAAATCGCCGAAAATATTCTACTAGAAGCACACCTCACTCCATTTGGTTTTACCCCTCATAACCTTATAATTCTGGTGGTGATAAGATTACAATTTTTATACCAGATGTATTACAAATATATGAATAATAAAATATACTAGTTTTCAATACTTGACCTAATTTCTTTTGAGATGAGTTTAAAGCATTAAAAAAAATTTAACTTTATTTCAGCATGCAAATACGAGGTTTTGTCTCCTTATCTTAACCCTGTGGAAATATGCATTGCTTCCTGTTTGTCTTTCAAGGCAGACTTTGCTCTCCAAATTTTGTATTAATGGTTCTACATACATCCTAATGAATGAGCTTTTTTATCACCATACTATCTGACTCCACCAATATTAATCGATTTATCCGTTATTTATGGATTAAGACCTGCGAAGGCTGAAAGCAAATACTAAAATCCCCTCTCTCCACTGTCTCCCCTAATGACAAAAAGCCCCAGTGATGACTAAGAGATCAGATGATGAAGCTGTGAGTCTTTATTTCTGTAGAAAGCATGAGAGACTCAAAGCTGAGTTGTACTGTCCCTACTGCTACGGTAGGTGACAAGAGAGACTGGTGGGCAGAACAGAAGGGACAGGAAATTAGGGCACACATGAAATCAGGAAAAACAGATCAGTGCAATAAGAACATATTCAGTGGAAAAGGAGCAAGCTTAATTTTTGGTTTTAAGCTTGGCAATTCTGTTTTTCAGTACTTTCTCCTGAAAAGAGTTAGCTGGAAGGGCAGAACTCACAAACAGATCTGCACATTCCCATCCCAAACAGACTTTTCCCCAGCTTTACACTGGAAGAATATCTAAACCTTCCACTATTTTGTTTTGTTTTGTTTTTTAATTTTCTTTTCTAAATCTTCGATGATGCTTTAACAAGGAAATTCAAAGACTAAGACCCTAGAGTGCTCTCCTTCAGCAAAGGACATGCAGGTGTTGTTCTGTTCTATTGGATTGTGATGTGTCTCATGTAGCAAGCAAAAGGCTCGCTCTCACAGATTCCATCCTCACAGATGTTTAATCAAAATTTCATATTTCTAGGAAAAAATTACTTGAAAAAAAACTGTGCTTTTTATCTGTATTTTCTAAGAAAAGTTTGCCAGACATTTCCAGAACAGCTATACTGAAGAGGATCTAAAAGTTTAAGTACTTGAATATCATACAGTCCATGACTTCACTTCTTTCCCAGCCTAAATGATATGGATCTACTAGACTGGATACACTAGGCTGTTTTTTCTGTATACTAGCATGTCAACACTTCTGCTACACTATCTGGTCTTTCAGGAACTGAGATCTTGTTTTATGCTGTACCTGTGAATTCAATCATGTTTTGATCACTGTGATAGGAACACAAATGCTTGTCTTCAAACTTATTTACTATCAACTGCTTTTGTAACTTCTTTATTATTTTTAAATTATCTTTTGCAATATGTACCCTAAAGCTCATAGAAGATACTGGGAATTTTTTCATGACTGAGAAGCAGTTCTAAAACTAGGGTTTTGGAAATATTAAAACAGTGCAGTTTAAGTGGTTTTTTTTTCTGACACTGGAGTATACTATCAGTGCAATCATTATTTTTGGCGCAACCATAAAAATGCAATGTTCATAAGTAAAGTGTAACTGTTAATGATGCCATGGTTGTTTTGCTTGGGCTAGTAGTAACCTGATAGATTTGTCTTTAATCAGCTTAGACTCTCACTGAAGTTTTGTTGAAGAAAACTAACAAGTATGCAAGGAACTGTATCCTTGTTATTGTACAGACTTTATGCAGAAACAAAGGAATATATGTGTGTGTGTCTATGTGTGTGTGTATTTTTACCAAAAAGTATTTACTGGGCTAGCCTTTACTAAATCCCAGGGCCTTTCCTCAGACTTTTAGAGATTAGATTTCTTCTTGGCATGTGAGCAAAAGCAGGTATTAACAATTCATGACACCTACCTTTATTTTTCTCTACAGCTCCTCTATTCATACTTTACATGCAGAAAGTATATATTGTCTGAAAAGAAAAGCCAACATTAGAAGGAACTATAATGTCATTCTATACAATTGTTCTTTTTCAAAATGGTGCTATTTAAGGTGTTATTACACCTGGTGATTTTGGTGTTTTGTCTTTGTGTTATCTGAGTTTACTTCCTTCTCATGTCAGTTGCATTGTGTCATGATGGGTATAGAAAATATTTTAATAAGAATTATATTTTGTAGGCAGGTTTGGGGGTGAATGAACAGTGTTGGATTTTTGTTCATTGTAAAGTCAGTTCTCTTGAATTATTGACTGGCCAAGTATTCCAGCTCTACTGGGAAGTGGAGCAGGTGTTGAGGTGCAACGTGAGAAGTTACATCCCCATCTGTCCGAAGTTCACCGTGGTGCCCTGAGTTCTTCGCATCCACTCCTTGTTTTCACAGTGGGGACCAGTAAATGAATCAAACTCATATTGTATGTAAGAACATAAGACAGTTGAAAAATATGCTGTAGATCCATAGATGTTATGGTCTCAGGTAGCTTCTCCTAAGTCAAAGGAAAAATAGCTATTCCTGTGAAAAAAACCACCTTGATGCTATGCATCTCCTTTTCTTCTGTCTTGTGTGTTTTCTTATGACTCTGGCAAAAAACCTCCTAAGATTTAATATTCTAAATTTATTGCTTTTCAGAATTTTTTTTTGGTGGCAAGTCTGAGAAAAACTCAGCAAATTCTCTTTCACTTGAGTGCTTGCAAAAGAGCTATTCTTACTTTTAGTTATACTAAAGACACGGGTCAGGCTCCTCCTGCTCCTTATCTAGAAGCTCTTGCAGTATCTAGAAACAGAGAATCATTTACGTTGGAAAAGACCTTTAAGATCAAGTCCAACCATTAAGCCAGGACTGCCAAGCCCATCACTAAACCATGTCCCTAAGCATCACATCTACATGTCTTCTAAATACCTCCAGAGATGGTGACTCAACTCTGCAATAAATCCTTGAAATACGTGTTTTTCATGCATTGACTTTGTACCGGTTTTTCTTTTCGTATCTTAACTCCATTAGGCCAGAAGCTCCATATTTATTTTTTTTAATCTCTGGCTTTGAGTAAGATTAAGTCTTGGGATATCTACAAGTAGATTTTGCTTCCACAGTGCATAAAAGAAGGTAAATCTTTATGCAAATGCTTTCTTGTACTTCCTCTATGGAACTGTTGCTCCAGGGAACAAACTTTCTGTTTGCTCAGCCGTTCTGTGATGCTGTGATTCAGAACGGGCAAGGGGAAAAAAAAAGTGCAGGTTAGGCTGGGTTAGGTTTCAGAACCTGTACAGTCCCTGGGTGACAAAAGAAGTCTTTGTCAAGCACATACGTGTTTAAGAAGGGCAGACCACTGAAATTACTGGGATAATGTTAAAGGTCTTTGTAAATTAATTCACTGAAAATACGCTTCCCCACCCCCCACCCCCCCCCCACCCCCCACTTTGAACCTAGTCTTCACCACAATTTTTATTTTGGGAGCATACAGGTTTTTAGGAAGTACTTTTGGAAATGACAGAGTGCAATGCATACTTGCATGCAGTAGCATTCCTGAAAGAGGTTCCTGTCGTAACAGTGGCATGTCAAGTCTGCTTCTTGGCTGCTCTGTCTCACATTGGACTTAGTTACTGTATGCAACTGAATAAAGACCTAAGAGGAACTCTGATGCAACTCATTCCTTCCCTATCAAATACTCCTATATTCAGCATATTTTTATTTTCATAAATATAAACACTGGTGTTTATATATGTATATATAAAATATATACACTGGAAGAAAACCTAATCCACCATCTCCAGCTGTAGTAATGATAATGTAGAAGCTAGTAATGATTACCATAAGCCTGGTTTGTCTTCCTCAGTTCTTATTGTGTGAAATATCTTTGTACTTCTACCTACAGAGATAATATATCAAAATCCTTATGATAATTCTTCCAAAACAGAGTAGGTCTGCTGTTGTTAAAGAAAATCGAGATTTATTACTTTCAGAAGGAATTGGTAGTCATAATTTCTTTTGCCATCTTTTCTTTCTGGAAACCAAACCCAGTTTTTGTAGACAACAAACATGGCTACTGCTGGCTAGCCAGAGAAGTTTTATGGCTGTGCTGTGTCCACTTCTGAGTGAAAGCTTCATACTGCCCGTTTCTTTCGTCAGCAGTGCACTACACAACTCCTCACCTGAGACTAGTTTACAGTGGTTGTTTTGGTGGTGGAAATGATTGCTTATCCAGTTATGAAACAATCATCCCAGGCTATATCCAAAGAGGAAACGCACTTTCAAGAATAAAAAAGAAGTCCTTGTTTCAGACCAGCAGGAAATAAAGGTAACAGGAATAGCAGGAAAGATGAGGACTGGAAAGAGACAGGTGGGAGAGGGAGAACTGAACGATTGACTGTTTGGCTTTGTGGTGCTTCCTGCAGTTCCCTGGCTTCTTAGTTCTGTTTATGTTAGTGCTGTTGTGTTGCCTGCTCACTTTTGTTTTGGAAGGGTTTATTTTCTCCAGTGGTTTATCTTGTGCAAGCAACCCACCTGTGGGCCAAACTGAGAAACAAGGAAGGGAAGAGAAGGTACAGGCAGCAGAGGGGAAAGTAAAAGGGTGCGACTGCCAGCACCAGCCTGGGTCAATATAAACTGTGACAGCATTTCATGCAGTGAGACAAGAGCAGGAGAACACAGCCCTGCAAAAGTTCTGTGTTACTGAGTTGTTTGTTAAGGTCTGATTTTCCATGAATGCAATTGATCTAACTCCCAGTTCCTGAACTCCAGAAAAAAATTTCTCTATTGCACTGCAGATATGGCATATAGCAATAAAGAAACAACAAAGGCCAAGATGGTCACACTTACCTCCTCTCGATACTGGTTACACACCCATGGACTGCAGCTGGGTTGCAAGCGGTCACCGTTTGACATAGAGTCAGGAGAAATTAACACAGTCTCAGTAGCCCTGGCAGACTATGAGTGAAGAAATACTGGAGCTGATGGTAATCCTTTTTTTCAGTCTTAGTGACACATTATACTCCTCTAGGAAGAATGTCTGGATCTGGGAAAGGTCATTGCCAGGGGAAGGAGACCATGCCTACTTGAGGAAACAAATTGAGCCTCTCCAGACAAGGGGAATTTCTGGGGGTCACAGGCTGTGGTGGACAAGAAAAGGGTTAGAGGCAGACCATGGTGGTCTTGACCAGGAAAGGTAGAGTCTCCCCAGGTAGCAAAGCAAAGTGGGCATTGTGATCCAGCTCAAACCTGAAATAAATCTAGTGAGGAAGCAAGGACCTGCTCACAAGGACAATGCTGGCAAAGAGTTGTGTGTCAACCCTTTCTATTTCTGCTGTCTGACCTAACCATTCTGGCTTACAAGGTGAATTTTCCTAAACCATATTTTAACAAAATCTGGCTTACTGAACTGAAAAGCCTTTTGTGCTTTCGGGGAAGCAGGCTGTAGGAAGAAGTTTAGCTAGATCAGTCTCAAAGCCCTGGCTGACCTGGCATCCTAGCATGATCCCAATTGATAGACAAGAACTAGGAACTCAGAGTTTTTACCAACAGTTTACTGTATGTTGCAATGCACCTTCAGGTCTAATTTTGCCAGTGATTCAGACCAAAGACTTGCTAAAGCATGTATGGGCTCCCACGCATATCCTTTGTATCCTTTCCATAGGAACCAACAGCACACAGCACCGAAGCATTTCCACCTCACATCTGGGACACAGATGAGGCATGTTTCTGGATTTGGGCTCTGGGAAACACTCCTGCATCCCCTTGTTTAGGTACTGACAGTGCCATCAGAAACATCTTCAGCTTGAACATGCATACTGGGATGGGAATACAGTGTACTTTGCAGTACAAGCGCAAAGGCTTTTCTCTGGCATGGCAAGAAAAAACACTTCTGCACTTCTGCATTATTTCTGATTTTGGGGAGGAGGGGACACAACTAATTTCTGCAAGAAAAAAATATGTGGGGTATCTTACTTTTATAGCAAAATTAACAAACACACATCCCAGAATTTTGCCAGAGATTAGATGGGTGAGGTCATTTCCTAGGAGAAAAGGAGAAATCTGGTGCATTAACATGTGTAACACATAACGCATGTTTCCAAGCTGAATGCTTTCCTCTAACACTAAAAAAAGAGGTTGTACAAGAAAAGGAATAATTTTAATTATACTGTGTTGCTCTGTCCACCAAGAAGTTATCTAGAATTTAAAGAAAAACTGTGCCAGGGTGTGTGGGTTTTTTTTGGGTTTTTTTTGTTTTTTTTTTTTTTTAAATCTTTTTCTTCTATATGGTTATCAAATAACTTTAATAACCTTTTAAAGTGTAATTCAGGGAGCATATAAGCATAAGGCAGTTTCAAACTGCAAAACTCAATCTGAGCAAACCAGACCATGAAATAATACAGTGTTATTTACTGATGCTTTAGGAAAACGAGCACTTTAAAATCTTATTTTAAAAATGAAGACTGCATGCTTGTGAAGAATAAATTCAGAAGGGACAACCCCCCCCTCCACAGCCCAACCAAATAAAGCAAAGTTTGACCATCCCAATTTTAGACTAAAGGAAGCCTATAAAGAATAATAATTCATTGGTGCCTATAAAGATTAATAATTCATTGGTGAGCTACTGATCCAGGGTAAAATTGAGATACCTAGTGGAAGAAAGACTGATTTTGTGGCTTTTGAGGGAAAAGAGAAAAATCCTGTCACATGAGAAAAGTGCAGTGAGAAATATCTTCATGGTCTGGAGAGCTGAGCTTTGCTTGGAGAAGATGGCAAGGTAGGTCGTGAGGTAGACGCATAGTTGTGCCCATGCTAATTTTCAGTCACATTTGTGCTGAAAAAATTTTTTTTTACTTGATTACAGTGACAGAAATATACTGAGAAGATTGTTGCTTCTTTTAAAGGCTGAGTGGTTGCTGCTGCAGCTGATGAAACCCATACTTTTGTGTATGTGTGTGTAGCAGAGGTCGCATGGGCCACGCAGCCCCACAGCAGCCAAGGTCCTATGGAGGACCTGTTGTAGCCCACAGCAGAAGTGTGAAAACCAAGTTGCTCTTCTGTCCTGGTATGTAAACTGTTGGTGTGTGTGGTGGGAAACTTTTCACACTTAATAGGAGCTAGTCAGGGGAATCAAGGCTAAAGTAAAGTAATTGTTCAATAATTATACAAGGTAAAGAAAATTTGCTTGGTCTGTGATGGAGAATAGTGGGGGAACTCTGGACACAAAGCCACTCATAGTGAAGTAATCCTGTCAATAAGGTCAACATTGGCTGGGAAATGGTACTAGAAATAACAGATTTGGGTAGTATAGCAAAACTGGGAGAAATAAGGAAAATGCAAATAGGAATACACTGTTAGGAGGAGCTCAGGGGGAAAGCAAGGGTGCAAGGATGGCAAAGATGTGAGTCTGAACTCAGAAAGAATAGGGAATAAGTTTGAAAATTGTGTGTGTGTGTGTGTAAATATTAGAAGAGTAGATCTTTAACTGGCAGGAGTGTGGATGCAAACAGCCAGCAGGGATGCTGACTTGCATGCCTCAGCTCATCAGGATGCCAGAGGGACCTCCGGCTCTGTGGACATGCTATTCAGACTTGGTGTAGAGGGAAATAGATTTGCACTTCTGTACTTGCAAAAGTGTAATTCAGTAGTGCACAGGTATGTGATTCATTTAGACTTAAGAGCTGTAATTAACAGCTTTACAGTAAATTGTAATAGTCTGCATTATTAAACAATTATTGTTATTGCTGAGATCATTTATTCTTTTGCTGGTTTACCAATTTCCTCCTAATTTGCTCATTAATCAATAAACATCTTAATCAGTTGGCATCAGTCACTCCACAGCCTCTGATTTAGCTGTGAGAGTGTGATGCCTAGGCTGCAAAGGAGTGTTGGAAAGGATGTTGCCCCTGGGGCTAAATGTGTATCACTTTTGGCCAGGGGCCCTCAAACTGTTTAACCAGGGGCCGGCGCGGATGCAGTGGCAGGCAGCCATCTGCGGCTGCTTGGTTTCCCCCGCCCCAACCCCCAGTGGGGGGGAAGGCGGGGGGGTTCTGTAAATACCAGGGGCCGGATTGAGGACCCTGGGGGGGTGTATCAGGCCCATGGGCCATAGTTTGAGGACCCCTGCTCTAGGGGATCAGATGTGTCTCACAGAGCAGTCTGATGAAGTCCACCTTCACGACGGTACCTCCAACTTGGCTTCCACAGTCAGGGACAAGCATAATCTAGTGCCTGGGAAAGTAAGACCAAGCCTTCATCTCACTGTTTAAGACTTGTGCTGCTCTTAAAATGAAGATGTATTTTTGCCACGAGCGAACTTCAGCTAATGATGCATTTGAGAATGAACGTTAGCTGTCATGCAAAGCAACACACAAACAAAACCCCAGTCACTTCTTGTTCCTCAGGCAACATTTTGCAGCATTTCATTCAGGATCAGATGCTACGTTATTCTGGGACTCTTGTATCAACTGATGTAGTGATGATTGCCCTATGGACTTTCATAATAGTGGCTAGAGAGGGAAACTCATTTGGTGGGATGTGAAGTGGCTCTGCTGAATTTACCTGGCTTTCACTCATTTGTGTTAGTCAGGGGGTGACCTTCTCTGTTTTTACACACTTTCTTACACTCCTTACAGTCTCCGTTATGCTCCTTCTGAGTTAAAATTATTCCACAGATACAAAACTCGTGTTAGTGTGTTAACTGCTTCAGTTAGGCTTTTTCTGCTTTTAAGGACTTTCTTTTTTTTTTTTTTTTAACAAATGAGAATTACTTTTAAATACATTTAAAGACTTTAAAATACTTTTAAAGACTTAAAGTTTTTGATTTATAAAGAGAACAAAGGATGGGACAATGACAGGGAAGAGAGGTTTGGGAGAATTATTTGAGAAAGAAGTAGACCTGCATTTGATACAGGTTGGCTGCCTATAATTTCCTTTCTGCTAGATGTTCTTAAGTTTACAGTGTTAAGACCCCTAACTGGCTGCATTGAGAATCTTCTTTTAATATTACTTACACTGAAATTAATAAATAAATGTATATACAATGCTAATGTGAATGCATGGTTTTGCCTTACTTTTGGGTGCTTTTAATGTTTTGTGTGCAGTTAGAAAGAAAACACCTCTGGCCAAAAAAAAAATAAAAAAAAAAAATAAAAGCATACTGTTAGCAGCAATAGTCTCAGGTAAGCCCATGTGAACTTGTACTTATGTTCTGCTTTAGACTCTGCTGTTTGGATTTTGCACATCCCTTTTAAATCCATAAAGGACAAGAAAAGAGATGTGAGGTGTGTGCTGTTGGCTAATAACCTGGAGCCATTTCAGATCAGATGGCAAACTGATAACCACAGCTACCGGGTTGTTTCTACAGAGACCAAAATGAGAAGCAGAACTGGTAAATGTTCTGGTTTGAATGATGAATCTTTTGATGTGGTATGTCAACATGAGGTTTTGTCTCCTTTCTTTTTCCTCCAAATGTTTTTTCATGTGCAGTCTTTAACTTTTGATCTCAACATACTGTTTAGTGTGGGTTTACATGTATGTCTGGTACCACTTTGTACCTGAACCCCCCAAAATAGAGAAATGATCCTTGCTAGGCAGCTTAATTTAAAATTTGTTTTATATGCAGAAACAAGGTTAGTCCAGCTTTAAAGTTATGTAGTTGAATTTGATCTTACAGGACAGCTCATCACAGAACAAAAGGATGTTTTAGACACCTTGGTTTATTATAGAGGGTATAAAAACCTTCATGCCATTCAGCCAAATCTCATTGCAAAGTTTTACAGACAAATTTTGTGTGAAACCTCTAACGAAGTTCATGGCACACTGACAGAAGTATCTCTCTGGGAGAGGACTAAATGAAGGTAGTGGCAGACAGAGAATTTAGACCTTGTGTTTACACACATCTTTAATGGGGGAGGGAGTGGAAAGAACTGACTTGAAAGTCACAACCATTAAAGAGCCAACAATAAAATGAGTGGGACAAAAATTGGAGTGTGAATATGTGTGCATATAGGTGTGTACTAATTCAAGGTGTGTTGTGGCAGTTAATTAGAGAATTAGTGACATCATTTGCTAACTATAGACAGCTAATAACCAGTGGCTGGTGGAGAAAGATCACAATTGGATTGTATGCCCAGTATAAAGACATCAAGAATCTCATCAGAAGTGTTATCACAAAGCTCTGTAAACTTTTGGAAGTCTTTTCCATATTTTGCATCAAAAATAACAGTTTTTGTAAAGTAGAAGAAAAAAATTGCTCACAAATTTACAATATTTATAAAAAGTACTCAGTTGTCATTATCCTTCAATAATTTGTCTGTTTTTCACTCATCTGTAAAGATAATAACAGCCTGGACTCTGTAACAAGAACTGCTCTTAATGAATGATATTATTTTCATACAGTGCATTTAGTCTTTTCTACAATTTTTAAAATTCTTAATGCAATTTTTGGCAACAAAAGGAGATAGTTATTATATGGGACCTCACAGAGTTATTAGCTTCTACTAGAATGAGTATCATGTATAAACAGTGTACAGATTTTCTTTGTATGTCTGTGTAATTGCTAGATCATATACGAAACCTTTTGTTCAACACAGCACAAACAAGCAACATCTTTGCTCTTCAGTCCAAATGACTGTACAGAAGGCAGTAAACTCTGCCTTCAAGAACTGGATTTGCAGCTCTTGCTTCTTACTTTTTCTTAGTTAAAATACACATGCCATAAAATTCAGAGCTTGGCCTGTCTACTTACAATCAATAAAATACATCAACCTCTGCATGATTTAACTCTAATCTTCTATCACCCTTAGGCAGCTTCTCTGTTTGTAGCTCTTTTTAATATGTAAAAGAGCATAACTGATTTCTTTCCATGAATCTGAGTGTCTGAAAAAACCCAGTACCTTCAGTAAGCTCGCTTTATCTTTGGATGAATTCATTTTAGGATGGCCTCACTGCATGACAGTATTTGGAGTAAAAAGCTCAAACTACCCCAGAATGGAATCTGAGAGGCAGATGTTGGAGGGTTGATTGGGATAGCAGCAGAACTGCATCAATCATCAGACCAAACCTAAGGCTGCTAATTTAACATAAATAAGATTAATATACTGCTTCATATCCCCAGGATGGATAGTCTCACCTTTTCTCTCATTTTTCATCTATCTTTGTAATCCTTTAGAGTTTTGTTTCCTGCCCCCCCCCCCCCCCCCCCTTCATTATTGGTATAAGCAATAACACACACTTTTCCAACCTTTAATTCATGAGAGGCTAACTTTCACCTCTCTCTGGGGGTTTCAGGTATCTTACACAGCTCTTGAGGCGTCCTGCTGAGCAAACAATCACTACAGCACATCAGGAGCAGATTCAGCCCTCTGCTGCTCTCAAGAAAACTGCTGAAATGTACTGATCACTCCTTCCTCATTTCTCTCATTGTGTGCTCAGATCTAGAGAGTCCTTTATATTCATGTTTTGAAATCCCTGCACAGGAGCCACTGGACCAGTTCTGAAATCATCAAAGCTTTGCTACTTTGGGCTAGTTAGCATTCTGTCCATAGTTACACGAAGGTGAAGAAGAATGTTTCAATGACTTTTGAGCTGAATAATACTAGTTAGTTGGGAAGACTTGTGTGATCCAGATTGGATTTGGGGTGGGGGAATTTTGAAGTACTTGGCTGGGGAAACAAGTGCAGAAAAGCAGAGAGGGAGCTCCTCTGGATTGTAAAGGTCAGAAGTATTAAGTCCCAGGTCTGCCAAGTTCAGCTATGAGCTTTAAGATTGAATCTTTCTTAACACAGCATAGCGCCTGGATTTCCCCTCTCTTTCCTCTCACTGAATTAATATGGATTTACTGCTACAGAATGGATCGATCCCCAGATCTACTGTTCTATGACTAAGGCATTTAGGATGGGCAGTGACCTCAAATTCCCACATTAGCCGTGATGACCATAACTACCCCATGGAGCACTGTCTGCTGAGGCCCTTGTCCTCGTCTTTTGAGACAGCAAAGTATCTTTATAAATATTAAATTAACAGTCATTTATCAGGTAAGAATGAGTTAACTTTAGCTTTCACAGTAATCAAACTATACTATGTGACTTACAGCCAGCTCCCCCAAAATCCTACTGATTTCAATGTGGGAAAGATTGGTAAAGTGGGATTTGTTTTAGAGTACTAACTAGATAGCTGAAATCAGTTAAGCAACCTGCATAGCTTACACCTGCTGTCTTTAATCAATACCCTACCGAGCTGTTTGTTCCATCCTATGATAGCTGTTTGAATTTATCTTTCTGTGTAAAAGCCTGATTTCTCTACTGATTTAAAAAGACCCAGTCTGACTATATCAAGCTAATTCATAACTCCTGGAAATTTCCAGCGTGATGCACTTGTGATGCACTTCAGTCCAGCTCATAAAAAAAGCAGCAATTCTTAAACTGGCTTCTACAGGATAAAGCTTTACTGGCCATCTTAACAGCCCACTACATCCTGGACCAGATGTAGTTCAGGAAATCCAGGGAGGCTGGTATACCTCAGGGTTATCACCTGGGTGTGATGACAGACCTATGCCCCTAGAAAGTTACTGGCATGAGAAGGGTTGCTGTTCATGTCTTTGTCTCCTAACCACTATCAAAAGAATATATGTTACTCTTTTTTATTTTTTTTATTTCTTTTTTATTCTAATATATTACTCCAGTCAGTTCCCATCATACAGTAGCAGAGAAGTTGAAACTGCATTGGACAATACGGGGTTCAAGGACAAGAGCAGGAAAATAAAGGGAAACGACCCCAACCTTCAAAATGAGCATTGACTGTTGCTTTTGTTAACAGAGCTGGCTGGATACTCAGGGACAACTCGTTGATAGGAATATTTGTTACCCAGCCCAAAGCTGTTATCAAGCATGACTTGGCCTGGCAAACCTTTCCTCCAGCAGATGGCATTCGTAGCTCATTTCTCCCCGATACGCTGCAAAAATCACGCTGAGGATGCCTGCGCGTGGTCAAAGCTCTCCTGGTTCTGTACAGTGAGCACGACTGCCCATTTCAGCTATACACTAAAAATGATAATCCAAGCATCAGTTTCTTATAAAATAATAAAGGAAAAAAGGACTATAAATGGCAGCTGTTTTGAAAAGTTTGGGCTTTTTGCCTTAAAAGAAAAGCCTTGGGCTGCTATCACTTTTATTTTTTCTCTATTGTCATGACTGCTAAGTGGATTTTCAGGAAAATAAAAACAGGTCATGAAACTGACGTGTGTGTGTGTGTGTGCACACTATTATAAAATAAGGTACTTTGCCTTTTTTTTTCTTTTTTTTTTTTCCCTAAGCTAGGGATCCCCTGCTGAATCTTACTTTATGTAACACATAAAGTCCCAGGAAAATTCACTGCCTTTGAAAAGATGGGATATTAATCGCAAGATTCAATAGTAATATAAAAGTCAGAGATCAGGGTGCATTTGTTCTTTTTGTCCAGATAGATAATGACAAAGTCCATTCTGAGCTTCCACCAAGGCCTAATGTGTTGTATTCCTTTCAATAGGACACTGATAGGATTGCACATATTAATTAAGGTTTTGCAATAGGCAAAATGAATATTACTACTTCTGTGGAACTTTGTTTTTCTATTCCAAATTGAAAACAAAGGACCAATCAGTGGTTACAAATTGTGGCATATATGGAACTGTGTATTAAATCATTATTCTAAAATATTTTGTGCCATTTGTTCCTATTACCTTCTAATGAATATTAATTCAGCCTCCCAGTTTTGTGAGGAAAAGAAACACTTATCATAGACATAATTCATGCACGCACAGAGGCAAAAGCTCAGAACCCTGTCAGATTCAAATTACAAACACCAGAAAGGATAATTTAACCAGAATAGCTACTGCATCAGGTGAATACAGAACAAGGGAAAAATTATCCTGAGTTTTAATCCATATTTAAAGATATGAGTATACCTTATTTAAAGATATGAGCGTACATAAAGTATGTTGTTAATTACATATGTTCATATCTATGGTCTCTCAAAGTGCTTTAGTGCTTTTGAATACTCAGCAAAAGAATTTCCAAGGTATGCTTTCATGAAGGAGTAATGATGTTAGGGAAAGATGTGCAGTGGTATTGCAGAGCATGGCACGTTGGTGAAAGTAATAGCTGATTAAGGCAACTACTAATGTAATATAGGGACTTGCCATTGTCCAACACTGTTTCAAATCTATCCCTCTCTGATACTGGCTGGGAACTATTGGCAGCTGCTGGCCATTTATGTGGTCTCTGTGAATTGTGTTGGCCTTAATTAAGTTTTTGATGCAGATGTCAGGGTTGCAGAGAAGAGCAAAACAACTGGCAGTGGCCAGCAATTTCCTGGCAGAAGCCTCAGAGAAAGGGGAAGACTTTAGGAGTTAGAAGCTAGGCTGCGAGTCTTATGCTTGAAGGAGCTGGATGCAGTTCCTTTGTGTATCGTGTTTTCTTCAGGTGACTGGGGAAAAGTGATTTTACATTTCTTTGCTTCAGTTCCTGACTTACAGCTTGCCTGTATTAATGCTTCTATGCTTGAAAAAGATTCACTGATGTTTTTTTTCTGGTCCAAGCCACTGTAATACCCATTGTGAGTACCTCATCGTGTCTAGATGGGAGAGTTTTCCCAGGTCAGGGGGAAACTACTCGTGTGGTTATTATACTTAAAAAAAGAAGAGAGGACCGACCTTGGTTTCCAAGTACTTTCTACAGCATCAGTTTGGCAAACTCAAAACAGGTGCCTATGTTCTGGAAAAGATGGGATCAGGTTATTTTACATCATTTTTTATTTACCATTTTCCCTTAATAACGTGTATGATTAGATGGATATATAAAATGTTTGGAGACTGGATGGAAATTTTCAGTGATTTAGTTCTGGCCCAGAAGTCATCAATGGCTTCCAGTGAAATAATTCACCTGCCTTTTTCTATCTTTCTCTGTCTTACAATAATGTACAAAGTGTTGTAGCTGGCTGTTAGTGGAATTACACACAGTAGTTTTCTCTGTGTTGCAATCTGTACTCATCTTTAAGGCTCACCCTAATCATAACAGCCCCTGGTAGAAGTTGTCAGATGTCAGAGTCATTTAACTGCTGAATCTTCAGAGTTTTGCCGTTAACTTTAATTTACATAATATCCAACCTGGTGGCTTCATGTGATTTTTTTTTTTCTTTCTTTTTACTTTGGTGGCAAACTGGATGTAAACTAGGCTACCAAAATCAAATGACTTAAGAAACCCAGGAGCAATGCCTCATTTGTACCCTTCCCGACACTGTTTCTGAGCTGTTTGAGAAAAGTTTTTGCAGCTGATTTAGTGTGCTTGCTACCCAAGTTGGAAAGAAAGACATTCTAAGCCTGGTGAAAGACTTTCAGAAAGAAGTCAGAGAGATGCTTCTCTTTACATGGCTTTGTTATGTGGTACAAATTACAGTTTTAAATTTCCTGCACTTATTTTCTATTTGTGTTGTATATAGAATATATTTGATTCTTATGATAATAAAAATAATTAAGTTCGGGAATTTTCTGTCTTTGTGGTATTTAATATTCCAAAAAGGTGATTTGAGGAAGGCTGTCAAATGCTGTTTGGAGGTCATTATTCCTGAGGATGGGGAGACAGAGCCGTCTTCCGCAGTTCTGTATTCTTCAGGGTGAATAACTAGACTGTCTGTGATCTTTATATACCTAGCCTTTTCCTCTCTCAACTTTGCATCTACCTTTTTCTCTTTTTCATACAGTTTTGCTTTGCAGAAAACTTTTCCCCTGAAAGAGAGAACCACCTTTGCAGTTGCTGCAGTAATTACAAAGCTCTTGCTGGAATATTCTGATAATAATTTGAAGCTGGTACTAGCTGGGAGGGCTTTCTTTTCCTTTACTTCTCTGAACAGGTGTTTCAGGGTGAATAAAATCATAAACTGCTTTTTGCAATGTCTGTTGTTCATGTATTACTTTTTACTGCTTTTCTGTTTTCAGGAGTTATTTGCAGTCTGTACTACTAATTTCTTTTCTGGATTTATGTTATCATTAAGTTAATTAGAGTGACTGTCCCTTACTTCCTCAGGATCTGAGGATACTGAGTGGTGTTTGTTGAGGTCTTCTCCAAAATACTCTGCCTTATCTAATTTTTTTTTTTTTTTTTACAGGGTGAGGTTTGAGGTTTTTTGGTTGTACCCATTGGCAAGTGTTTTTACTTCACTGCGTTTGAATGGCCCATTTCTTCTTTTGCAATTTCCAGCTGGAATTTCACTCTTTCCACAGTACTGTGCCTTCCTATCATAGCAGTGCTCACTTCAATTTCTGTTTCCAGTGTAACTCCATTTATCTCTTCTTCTATTGACTCCTTGAAGTTGTTGCTTGCTTACACTTCTCTTGTGTCTGATACTTGCCCTGTCTCAGCACAGGGATTCATCCTGTTGCCACTTTTGATTCTCAGTAAGGTATCTTGGCTTATCCAGTTCTTGCTCTGTCTCCCTTGCTGTTCAGCTGTGACTGCTGAGTCACACTGGCTCTCCATTTTCTTCAGTTGCACTGTGTTTTACATTTCCCTGCTCTGATGGGAATCATCAAATCTTGAACAGATCTTGAAACTGTTCTTCTATTAAAAGGAGAAATTTCTGTGTAATCTGCTGTGAACAGTGAATTTTGTGTTGCTTTTTTTTTTCTTAATTATTTTTTCATTTACATTTTAAATTCATTTTAGCTGCTCAGTGTTTCCTGGCATTTTGCACATATGACCAGACTGGGGAAATAGTACAAGTGTTGCTCATATGACCACACTTTTTGGTAACTGTTAAATTCTATGGTACTTAATTTTTTAATGAGAGGAAGAAGTACTTTCAGCTCTACAGTTTGGGTATAAAGGACAAATTAATATCTCTCTAATTTCTGCAATTAATGATTCCTAACCATCATCACCTATTATGCCTTTAGTTGTAATACTGGGTATTAGCACAAGACTTAAGAAGTTGTATTTTGGAGGGCTACCACTCCTATGCCAAAGGTGATTACAGTTTGGATGTAAAACAGCATAGTACATGTAATGTTTACAGCCTCATTTGAAATCTTGTGTTTATGTTATAGATTTATAGGTTTGCATTTGATGAATGATTTTTTTCCATAGCCCATCATAATGAGAGCTCCTGCAATGTATGCCGTTTGTCTCTGTGGGACAAGGTTAATACAGTGTTTCCTCTCTTGCATCTGACCCCAGCCTACCAGCTTGGATTTCAGGTCACTGGTTGCCCATCTGCTCACCGTGAATCTAGTTGCTGATCTCAGAAACCACCTTTTCACAATCAGCAATTATCAGGGTACAGATTACTTTCCCAGCCATTGCAAATGTTTTCTGGGTCCTGAGTTTTGGAGCTGTCCTCTGCAAGGAGTAGTTGAGGATGACTTGCTTCCTTTTGCAAGAAAAAAATCAATGGCACAGGGTGCAAGGCCAGGGAGCCTTGTGCTCCCTGTTTGCCATCTCCAGCCTCGGTACTTGGCTGCAGGGACATGCTTTGCCCAGGCCAGGCTGCCTGCTCTTCTGATGGTCCTGCCCCTTTGGCTTGCACATACCAGGGTCAGATCGAACACTCTCCTTGCTTGATATTTTAATGAGCTGCCACATTTCTTCACTAATAACTGCTTACATGCATTTGACAACTACATTTTCAAAGGACTAGAAAACTGGACTCAAAGAACATCTGTACTTTTAAGGATTTCTTTTTCTAGGGAAAGGCAAAGCTGGGAAAAAATCTTGAAGTAGAGTTGATGTTTCATTGCAGACTTCTGAGAAGGTGCAACAAGATTTGAAATGAAAATGGTTTTGTGATGGTAACTCAAAAAAGCTTGTTACAAACACAATAATCCTGTAAATAGGTTGCCTAGGCATTTAGAGACATTTAGAATAGCATATTACCTTTTTTGTTTTTTTAATTTGTTATGACCTTTTTGTAATACCTTCTTTAGTCTGATTCATACCATACAGAAAAAAAAAAAGAATGTTGAATATCCTTGTTTTCCCTGTCATGTAATTCTTACCCTTTTTCTAAACTAAAACTAGTCAAACCAATTGTAGTCAGTGATGTACAGATAGATTTTCCTCTATATCAATACAGCTTTGCTGTGAACTATGCCATTATAATAATCTGATTTTTTTATTCACTCTTTTCTTTTTTGGAAATGCTTAGAATCTGATTAAATAATATTAATATCATTAATAATAATAAATCTAAGACAGATTAATTAACCAAGAGTTGTGCATTAGCCATAGCATTTATTGTATTTGACATTTAGAAAGGAAAATGGAGATTAACAATTATTAGTTGAATTATTTATGTTGTTATAAATAAATAAATCAATAAAATACCTCTTTATTGAAACAGTGCAAGAGAGAAGAATTGCAGAAGCAAAATGGGTCTATCATAGCATTTTGAGTGCTAATAACCAGCTTCAGCGTATCACAGCTGTGGAATGTCTGGCTGTTTTACCATATCTGAGCTTTGGAAACTCACCAAATAATTTAACAATGTATTGAACATCTGTAACTTTTAATTGCTAGCTAACTGCTGTTTGCACAACCATTTTAATTATTAGTGTATATGGGGACAAAGAATTGTAAGACACATGTGTAAGCCACAGCTTTCCCTGCAGATACATCTAACTGAAACCTTCTGTTCTGGGAAAACGTAAATCTCCTGTGGTTACTTTCATGGCAAATGTGCTACTGTGAATGATGTCCTAGAAATGTCTTCTTAAAATGTAACTGACAAATCTAGATAGAAGGAGTTGAGAATAATATGGGAGACTGACCTGCAAGCACAACTGTTTTTGCAAATAATTGTGATACAGTCTAAGGCCTAAGCCTTGAGAAGACAATGCTTACCCTGTGGTCTTCTCCATGGGCTATGAGCAGAGTCATTCACAGGTGCTAATAGACAACATTTTCAGTCTGCATTAAGCATTCCTCTTAAGTGGGTAAGCAACATATCCATACTAGTGTTGATTTCCTCCTTTGGTGTAGACACCAATGAAACAAAAAATGCTGAGAAGAAAGCAAGAGCTGGGAAAATAGCATCTGCTTAGAAAATCATGAACCTGTGGGTAAGGAGACCACCTGAATGAGTATTGAAGGAGTCAGCTGTTCTTCTTATTATTCAAATGCCAAAAGTGAATTTAAGTGCTCAGATTCCTCTCATGACAAAGCAAGTGAGTATCAAGCTTGTTCTTTTCCTAACATCTAATTTGCTGCTGGTGTCTCATTTCTATTATTTTTTTTTTCCTTTCTCTTCTTTTTAATCTTATTTGCATCTACATTTCTAGTTCTATTTTCTCAGAAATGCACTTTCCCCAGAACCTACTGACATCTGACATCTTCTACAGGAAGTACATTATTTTAAAAGAAAGAAAGAAACAAAAAAATCCAGTTTTATTAATTTTAAAATTGAGATGTTAGGAAATTTTCTGTTGAATTTCCTCTCCAGTCCCAACCTTCTTAAATTTTTCATTGTTCTTTTTCTTCAATCAGTTGAAAAAGAATTTTTTTTTTTTTGTTAGGTTGTTTGTACTTACCTTGAGTAGGTAGCTGGCAATGCACAATGAAATCCATGCTGCTAAGGACAAATGCAACTGAACCACTCATAAAGGGGGTCATGGTAACAGTTAACTAAGCTTTCCTGTCTAATGCCACGTTACTGTTCAGAGGCTGATGCTGGTTTCCTTCCATGGTGTCTTCTTTGTTATACATTCGCCTCTCTTCATCAGACATGATGCATCTGAAGAATACCTTCTTCTGCATAGAGAGGTGTAAGTTTTGTATTAGACCTTAAATTTATCCTTGTTAAATAATGTCCCATAATGTATGTATGAATATTAGAAAACAAACCAGCCATTTTTTCTTTTTTTTTTAATTTCAAAATTTTTGAGATTTTTTTCTGAATGAAATAATTCATTTCAAAAATTATGATATTCTGTATTAAAACATAATATAGTCCTTACCTGGGCTGTTCTTGTTGCCAGCAGGTTTTGCTGCAAATTTACGCAGCAATACCACTACATTTTCAACTTTGTATATCTTGCTAAAGGGGATTGTCAACTCCTGAGAAGCCACAAGAGCTAAATTTAGGGCCCAACAAATTTATCTAAACAGATATACATCAGTGAAAGCACTTGCTGAATGGCTATTCTATTCCCATCGATATTAAAACCACACCGGTCAGAAACCTTTTTCTTCCAAAACTTTTTTTAAAGCTATTTTAGAAATAGAAATATTTCTATCTCTATCGAAAATAAGCTATTTTAAGGGAATATTTTAAACACAAAGCCCCTTGCAATGACAACAGCAAGTCAGGGTTTAAGTGAATTAGTCTGGATTAATGAAATCCAAATAGGTGGGATCCCTATGTTCTATGTTCGTTAAAAATAGAAAAGGGAGATCCAAATCCTGGAACCTAGTTGCTGTATCTGGAGGGGATTTATAGGTGAAACATTCTGAAAAAAAATCTCAGTAAGCAGGTGTAAATTAGGTAAGAGCCTCAAGCAAGGTACAGCTGTGTTTCCCCCTGCTGCTAGATTATTTTGTGTTTATCTCTCTGTTACTCTCTCTTTCCTTCAGTCTTGCATGCTACAAAACCAAGCAAGTTTTAGATATTGCAGTGTCACACCAGCTAATAGTATTTATTGCCATTATTTTTTTGTTTCTATAAAAACTATCTCAAAACATATACAAGAAAATGAGACTTTCAGAGAAACAGCTAAGATTAAGCTTTCATTGCTTGCCTAAATGGTTTACACAGAAGCTAAGAGCACCTGATTGCTGCTTGGCAACTTTGAAAATACAGCAGTTAATTAGATACTTTTGCACATGCTTAGAGAACTAAATTTAGACAGTCATTTATTAAAGACATTTGCTCATACTCTTTCCAGTTGAGCTTTCTGCATTTATGGATGATAAACTACTAATGTGTGATGGTCTTTATTGTGGCTGTTTTTCAACCTTTTGTTCAGATAGGAAAAGCTGGTTCAAAACAATGGTTTTAGCTACTTACTGAAGCCTGACAGAACCCGTAAAGATAAATACTAAGCTGTTTCTTTTGTGAAGGCACATTTCTTTTCCTTTTTAATTGTGGTAACATTTAAATATCTCAGAGTTTCTGCAGAACCTTGGAAATACAATGGTAGATGAAATGAAACACAGTATAAGAAGTTGAAAAAGTGGTTTCGACAATTTTGTGATTCTTGTATCCTGGGATAAACCCATATACCCCTATATCCATAACAAAGTTATTCTAGTTCGATAGTCTGTCTGCTAATGACTGGAACTAAATATTTTATAGGAAGTTTATGAAATTATAATGTGTAGGCACTCTTGGAATCACCACCCACTTTAAAAATCCCTTGCTAGTATTTTTGTTTAATGGTAGTATGATCCGTGTTTCTTCTGAACTTTCTTTGGAGTAATGCAAGAAAGGGTCAGATTCTTTCTGAAGGTAATTCCCCATCCTATCTTCAAAATTATTTTTTAATTTCATGGTATATCAGTCTGTCTTCATATGCACAGTTAGAGGAAGTCTGTCTAGAAGAAATGTAGGTTGTTTTCTCCTGAATGCTCAAGGTTGCTACACAAATTCATAGTGGCTGCAGGGTTGGCAGGTAAAGTCACAACAGATTTGTGTAACAAGGGGAAGAGACTTTTGTGCAGTGGCTGTGCTTCAGAATTGCTGTGGTAGTCTATTAAAGTTATGTAAAGCTATTGTAGCAGGAAAAAGAAATTTTTACCAATCAAGGTCTTAATTGAGTTACAAAGCTAAAATCATATCAACAGCAATACTTTTTTTCACTGTGACCCTGGATGTTGCTGCTTATCCCTAACAGAATTTTCTAAAGCATATGTTTTACGTTAAGCTTCACAGAATTTTCTTTCATGTTTATCTCTTTTTGCATTGACATCCGAGTTTCTGTTATCTGCTACCACTATTCCTGCCCTTTCTCCCCCCTCTCTCCTTAACAAAGGGAACCAGCTTGCCATTTAGAGATTATGACACTGTCTTGGAGACATGAATTTAAAACATTTTTCCAAGTGCTTCTACTTGTCTGAATCAGACTGCATTTAAACTATTTTTTTTAACCATAACTTCCCACACACTGAAAATCTCTTCTTGACTTCCAGCTACCTGGCCTTACTGCCAGTGAGCGGCACAGTGTTTATATCAGACCTCAGACCAGTGACGAGTTTTGAAATTGCTTCAGATTTGCACCTATTACAGTTGGCCATTGGTACCTTGCAAACGTAATGTTCGTTATCCAATACACATTGACTAATAATTGTGTGGGTTTTGATTGGGATACTCTGGTGAGCAATTTTGCCTTTTGGATATGGTGTTTGTGGAAGAGGACTGTGGCACTATGAAGTCTGGTGCCTCTGTTAGTTTTTTTCTCTTTATGTTTCCAACATTTACAGTGTGACATAGGAACAAGGTGTTAAGACCTTTCAGTGAGTAATTGTGAAAATCATATTGCTAAGAGAAATTACTTCTTTCTTACAAAGAAATGGGAAATTGGAGTTGTTTCCACCTGGAGTGGATGCAAGTTTGCCATTCGCTCACAGGGTGCAGAACCAGGCCATGGGATGCAGCAACAACATAAAATGTTTTAAAAATTAAGACATGATGCGGCTGTTGTGGTTCAACAGATTGCAGTCCATGATCAGTTCGAAGGTTCCTGGATGTCTGGGGTTTCCTGTTAGAGCTCGTTGTGTGATTGGTGTGACCCACTTACTCCGTGTAGCATCAGCTGCACAATGCATAGAGGAAACCCTCCTTCTGAATATCCAGCCCAGCACTGGCAACTAGGGGCACCAGGAGGAGTTGCGTTTCAGTACCAGTCCTTTCCAAAGCAGCTCAAACCCCTTCATAAGCTGCCAATATCTCTTTTTCAGTTGGAACACAGTGAGTGTCTCATCCTTTGTATCCCCAGCTCCAAAAGCCTAAGGGTGGACCCTGAGTCTCCCCTGGTGCTTCCTGCCAGAGGCTCTAGGTAGGGCCATTCTCCCCAAATGCAGTGTAGAGCACATTCTTTATATCCTGCCCTTTATAGGCTGGCCCAAGGGCTACTGCTTGAACTGTCCCCTGTTTAATTTGTTCAAAGGCTTGCCATCACTCAGAGGCTCATCTGAGATCATTCTTCTTCCAGGTCACTTGATAGAGAGGGCTTATAATCAGACTGTAGTTTGGAATGTGCGTTCTCCAAAACCCAGCAAACCCTAAGAAAGCTTCTATTTCTTTCTTACTAGTTGGTGGAGACATGCTCTTACTCTGTTGATCACATCCACTGGGATCTCATGACATCCATCTTGCCATTTTATTCCCCCAAACTGGGTCTCCTGTGCAGGTCCCTTGACCTTTGTTTTATGGCAAAACTGACTTTCAGAGAGATTTGAACTATTTTCTTCCCTTTCTCATAAACTTCTGCTGTATTGCCCCATACAGTGGTGTTGCCAATGTATTGCAGATGTTCTGGAGCTCCACCCTGCTCCAGTGCAGCCTGGATCAGTCCATGGCAGGTGGTAGGGCTGTGTTTCCGCCCCTGGGGTGGTCGATTCCAGGTGTATTGGATGCCCCTCCAAGTGAAGGCAAGTTGTGGCCTGTACTTTGCTGCCAAAGGGGTTGAGAAAAATGCATTAGTGATACCAGTGGTGGCATGCCACCTGGCTGCCTTTGATTCCAGTTCATATTAAAGCTATGGCATGTCTGGTATGGCAGCACTCAACAGCAACATGACTTCGTTCAGGCACAATAGTCCAGTTAGCCTCCATTCCCCATTAGACTTTCACACTGGCCATATGGGGTTATTAGAGGGTGAGCAGGTCCTGCTGGTCTCTCCTTGGCTCTCTAGTTGATGAATCAGTTTACGGATGGGAGTCAGGGAGTCTCAGCTGGTGTGGTGTTGTCACTGGTGCATCATTATGGTAGCAATTGGCACCTGGTGTTCTTTGACCTTCAGCAACGCCACAACAGAAGGGTCGGCTCTCTGCTTCAGCTGCAGTGCCTGTCACCAGGGCTGGAGCAGCTGCAGTGCCTGTGGCTTTGCCATCAGATCCAGAGACCTTCTTCTCCCCCTGAGGGTACTGAATAGCGCTGAGCAGGGCTTGCTAGGCATGGACTAGGCCCAGCACATTGCAGTGATTTGTGCCTCTCTGGAATTGCCAGGGTGGCAGCATACTTTTTCCAAGTATTTTACTAGTTTTTCCAGATTCTTCACTTTTTCAGGGGTGAAGTTCCCAAACACTGGCATGCCCACTCTCCTAGGCACTTGCCCATACCACCCCACACACCCTGCCACTCATGACTATCCAGCCTTGGGGCAGATCTCTGGGTGCTATTCTTAAATAGGTTTTTATCCTTAAATAAGATCTGGAGCATGTTCAGCAACATGCTGGTTCCTAGCAACAGCACCATGGTGGTTTCAGCATCCCAAAGATACTCCAAATTTTCAAAGTTATCAAACACTACTGTAATTAACCTGGGAGGGAAGGGGAAGATGCAGGAGAATGTCTTCTCCATAGGTTGGCTCTCCGAAGAGAAAAGGGAAAAAGTATAGTCGTTAATAGTTCCCATTAGGTGACTCCTGAAGTCCAGAGATGATGGCAAGCTGAGCACACAGACCAGCATAGTTTCACAGCTGGCAATTCCATCACATCACAAGTCAGTACTACAAAGTACAACAAAACCGATAACCTTAGCCCAGGCCCAAAGGGTGATAAACAGCATGACAGGGAACACAAACTGCAAGTAAGGTGTGACATGACACAACTGAGAGCAGGTGCAACAACTCTGACAACAAATAAACTTTCTGGCCAGTGACTGTTAAACCAATACAATGAATGCTTACAACAGATTTGTTTTAACACAGCCTGGCCATACCTGTTTCTATCTCAACTGCCTGAGCCCTATGCTGGGCACCAGAAACCACTGTCATGGGTTTAACCCCTGTCGACAACTAAGCACCATTCCATGTGCTTCACTTTTGACTTAGATTATAATGACAGCCGGGCGGTGGTAAAAAAATTCCCAAACAAATACAAACTTTCGCCAGAAGTCATCACTAGCACCATGGGTGAATCAGAAATGCAGTGGAAAACAGTGGGCAGAAGTCCAACTTAACAGTCGATTGAAGCTTTGAGAGAGAAGACTACAGAGAAAAATATTTAATAAATCCTTCTCCCTATATCCTGCCTCTCCTTCCTTAGGTATCCCAGGCTATAAATTTGTGGGCCTGTGCTGCAAACTGCATCATGGCGAATATGTTTCCAAAAACAACTCAATTTTTGGAAAGTAATCTCTTGTGGAATCGACTCCTACAATGGATCTCAAATGATCTGTCATATTATACGGTACTTAATATTTTCTGAAAAGGAAAGTGTTTTTCTCACCACCAGTAATTAAACAGAAAATTCTCTTCATGACCTTCATTATGAAGATGATGATTTTTATTGCTGCTGTTTCTAAAACTTCCTTTAGATTTAGAAGGTGAGCTAGGGAAATGCTTTACTACAATAATAGGAGACCATGAATGACTAGAACAAATCCTGTGAAGAGTTTTTAGGCTTTGGACGCATCTTTGGTCTTGCTGCAGAATGCCTTGAAAGTAACAAGTCATCAGCTATTCAGATATTGGATGGTCCTCAGGGATGGATCAATAAAAGAATTTAGATTCCCAATGAAATATACTTAGGTGAATCAAGGAGTATATTGAGACATGGGACAAAGAATAGCAGTGGTGAACGGGACCCCTGGAGGGTATCCAAAAATAGGTCCATGCACAGAAGAATGCTGAGTGCTGTGTCCATTTGAGTTCTGAATACCTCCAGGGATTGAAATCCCCAACCTCTCTGGGCAAGTGAGAGACACTTATGCTAAAAATATTTTTTCTTTATCTGGGCAAGTTGCTCAAGTGTTTGAGAGCTTTCACACGAAAAATATTCTTGTTTATAACTAGTAGGGTGTCCTGTGTCTCAGCCTGTGTCTGTTGCATTTCGTTCTGCTTTCATGCACCTCTGCTCCTTTGTAATGTGCCATCAGGTAGTCGGAAATAGCAATAAGAACTCCCCTTCACCTTTTCTTCCCCAGGCTGAACCAACCTATTTCTCTCAGGTTCTCCTTGTATGTCCGAGGCTTCAGTCCCCAACCATCCTGGTGGCCCTATTCCATACACATTCCCAGAATCAAAAGCAGCAGGAGAGATTCCTGTGTATCAACCACATTATTCTGTGTGCCTTTCCTTATTACTCTCATATTAGACAAAGAATTACCTGAAAACTTTGCATAATCCTTATTTTTTTTTTTTTGTCTCCTGGTTGAAGACATAGGTCAAATACAACTGATTATAGTAGCACAAAGGAAGGTTGTGTTCTTCCTAATTGCCATGCCATACCAAGGAAAAATAAAACGCTGTCCTACCAGGTTGTCTTCAATCATGAAAAAGAAGACAGTTACATAGGATTTGGGTATTATTTAAAAGGAATTGGCTCTGTTTGTATACCTTTACTATTGCAGAGAGAATACAGTCATTTCTACTTTCAGAGCTCTCAGCAACATACCAGGGACCGCATCACTGGTGAAGGGACAGGCTTCTCCTGGGAATTGACCCTGCCAGGGCCCCATGGACCCACATTTCTGCTGTAATGTGTCATCCAAGACTCATTTAAAAAAAATCATTAATATCCTAGGAAAAGCTTATTAGTTATTTTACTCCCCACATTCTTTCTTTGTTCTGTTCATTCTTTATTTACAGAACTGTGTTCCCAAAGACTTATCTTTTTTGTTTGTATGAAAAAGTCTCTGCCTGATTTTTGGGTTTAAGAAAGACCTGTGCATTCAAAACATCCTAAATTTCCATACTTTAGCATGTTTAAACTTCCCAGGTTTCTATATAGTGCTTAAGAAGGTTAATTATTTCTGAAGATATGTAATGGCTAAGTTGAGCTCAAATGTTGTTCATAACTTCAGAGAAAAATATGATTTTTTTCTTTTTTTTTCTTATTTCTTTTTTTTAATAACTATATTTAAAGGTTTATCAGTGTTTCAGGGAAATAGGTTCCTTTGAATCCAGCAAGACTTCCTTAGTCTCATCAGAGTGAATCCTGGCTGAGTTCTGACATCAGTACCCAAGCAAGAAGTTGTAGTATTTCTCAGATCTTAAAAGAAAATTTCAGACTTGAAAATCTCCTTTGTAATCCTGAATGTAGATAGCATGTAAAGCATCTGCTACCTTTGCATTTTGAATGTTGTTCCAGTACCTATTACCTTTGCATTTTGTCATTCCTTTGAGTATTGTGCTTAATTGAAAGAGGTTATTGTATAGACACAAATAAATGTGAGTATGTTCAGCGCATGTAAATTTTTGTCTTGAACAGATGGAGCAACACTCTACCCACATCATGTCACTGACATAAAAAAAAAATTAATTGTTGCAAAAAGTCTTTTATGCTTATGGTATATAAGAAAGCTATTATTACACAGTAACTATAATAAGGTGACACAACTGGGGAGTACCTTCTCTCCATATGGGAGCAGTAGCTGCCACATTATGTAGATTCTAAAATGAGCTTAATGAGACCTCTGCAGAGGATTGTTTGATTTTTAACTCAATTCAATGTAATTTGCAGCAGCACAGGAAAAAAAAAACAAACAACAAACCCTAACAAAACCCTCCACCCTCAAACCCCCTAAATTATCCATCTTCAAAGTTGTTTGAGAATATCAGAACAAGTGACTCAGAAACAGCCATGGCCTATATGTCTAAAAACTGAAGAAAATGTGGTAAGGGAATATAAATGTAGTCATAGTCCTGGTCTTGAAGGAACTAGGAGGCTGAAGGGCAGCACTAAGTGTGCGTTAATCCTCCTGATGTTCTGATATACCCAGGCATTAGATGTGGAATGCAAGCAGGGGAGAAAATCCAGCCACCCTTCCTCAAATGGACTGTTCCTGTAAAGTCAAACTCCTCAGAAAGACAGAAGCTGTAGAGAAAAGTCCCAGAGCCAGGTTAATGTTTTCATCAAAAAATTACGTGCTGCAAAGGTTGGATTCATACTCAAGATCCCCATATATTTTTCCCCACAGTAAGAAAGGATTGGTATCATTTGTTCCAAGGGAAACAAAAGGCAAAATCAGACAAAGAATCTGAAACTGATTCATAAAAGTAAGATGTTTGGGTCTGCTTATGTGGCTTTGGACTCAAAGTAATAGGTATTGTTCATAAAAAGCACCCTAAGCCGACAATCTTCTGTCTTCATTTTTTGTCTCACCTTCTGAAACCAAAGCAATAAAATAATAATCAGTTAAACTGACTCCAGTGAAAAGACTTTGTTGAACAGTTATGTCAAAATAATACAACAGACTAAATAAAATATGCATGCTACTGTAACTCAGAAGGCAATGTATGTATTTAAAAACTAGAAAAAGGGCATTCTTATTCTTTAAGTTGTAATGTTGCTAGAGTTATATATTAAAAAATAATTTAGCCCAAAGTTATTTTTTGGGATTATGGAATAGAAGAAAAGAAAACAACCCCCCAGCAAATATTTTTTTCTAGAGACTGAACAAGGTTTTTACTGTCTTGCATAGCTGTTCAGGTAAAGAATATCTGCCATTTCCAGGTGTTTATGTCTTAGCAAAAAACTTTGTAGAAGTTGGTTTATCAGGCTATCCTAAGCTGACTGAAAAAAACCTACCAAATGAAATATACCTCTATTACTTTAAATGACAGTGACCCTATTTTTTTTTTCTATTACAACGTAAAGTTTTATGTGTGTTCTTGCTCCAGCTGCAAGACAAAATGGAGAAGTCAGATCTCAGTATATCGTACCCTTAGTGTATCTTTCCATCTAATCTAGCTATACGTGTGTGGAATGGGAGTCTGGCTGTTTTCTGAGTTAGGTGAACACCATCCAATAATATTGTCATAGCTGGTGCTTCTCTAACAGCAGTCATATCAGAAGTACAGAAGCAATTTGGCTGAAGGTTAATCTGTGCAGGGCCGGACTGCATGCAGCTAGGGTAGCTGCCGGATGGAGACAATGCAAAAACTGCATTTGGACTTCTAAAACTGATGTAATATTTCCCACCCACCTTCTTTTAATCTAGCTGTTGAAGGGATGAGATACTTGTAAAATGAGTTTGGTTTTGGGGGAGGGAACCTTTGAGCTGTCTTTTACAGACAGTATAAATATTCTAGAAATTCTTGCTCCAGGCATTTCTATGTGAGGGGCTCCCGGCAGGTCCCTTGTTTACCTATATTTACAAAAGATAGAGAGGGAAATTACAGGCAGGGATGCTGGAAAGGCAGCTGTAGCTGTGAATACACACACCTTGAGGCAAGAGATGTGACAAAATTCTGCATGAAATAGAACTCCACTGATGGCCGTAGTAAAGCTGCCTTTTTATTCGATTTTATTTCTCTTAAAGTAAAACTGAGATTTCTGATCTGACCTGCTGTGGCATCTAAAGCCAGAGCTCTGCTTAGAAATAAGCCGATGCATACCTTTTCCTCTAGCCCACTCCTGAGGTCCATGAGATACGTATAACTCCTCTGCATGTGGGTTCTTTGGGACCATTACTCTGCTCACAGCCTCCTCTTAAGGAAGGTTCTTAGAATCATAGAATAACAGGTTGGAAAGGGACCTCAAGGATCATTTGGTCTAACCTTTCTTGGCAAAAGCACAGTCTAGACAAGATGCTTCAGCACCCTTTCCAGCCAAACCTTAAAAATGTTCAATGTTGCAGAATCTAGCACTTCCCTGGGGAGATTATTCCAATGGCTGATTGTTCTCATGGTGGGTTAGCTCCTGGTACTAAACGAACACTGAGCACCAGCCACTTCTGACCAGGCAGTGTCATCTGTTTTCTGCAAAGCTGTGCTTTTATTCCCTGTGTGACCTGTGGGAGAACTGGGGTGATGTTATACACAGCTTTGAGATGTCTCTGGCTCAGAGACAATGTGTTGGTTATTTCTCTGATATTTGTCTACAAATGGAAATTTTATCAGTATACTGAAGTCAGTGGGGCTCTGTTGATGTGTGTCAGGTGATAAACTGGCATGCATTCCTATTGTCAGACTGTGATTTGGTCGCCCAGACTTTAGTACTCCAGGTACAGGATGAAAAACACTGGTGTGGAGACTACACAATGTATAAATACTGTCATTTGCTGGCTTTGGATACTTTTTAAAGTGTGGCTTTGTCCTGGAGATGTTTGTAATGTATCAAGTGTTTCTTATACTTCTAGAGCTGGTATAAAAAGCATGAAGCCTAAATAGTGTGTTCTGGCAGGTCAACAGAAACATGGTCGTATGGTCACCCCCTGTTCTTTGTTTTTGAAATGTAAGACATTTGGCTGGAGCTCAGGTCAGTAATAATGATAGGCTTTGATGACAGAGAGCTCAAAACTTTACAGGGTTGCCTTTCGTAGACTGCCTAGGCCTGACTTGGAAGAACTTTTTTTACAAATGTTTATTATACTTAAGATGCAGAGATTATGCTTTATTTATATTCCTTTGTCTAGAGACCAGTCTATTCTGAAAACTCAACTTGCTTTCCTCTGTCAGCATTACCAGTTGTCAGTTTGGTAGATTCTTTTAACCTTTCTTCCTGGGTTACAAGCATAATATTTAAAATTTTGTTTCACTGCTGCCCAGCATCGCTTATCCTGAGTTTTTACCACCTAATTTGGGAGAGCAGTCTTACAATGTTTTTCTAGTCAAGGTGTGCCAGATTTTAGGAGTGATATTGGAGTGTGGTCTGTCAGTGGACTGTCTCTCTGCTGACCATACAAGGAGCCTGGGGTCATTTCTCTTCTAACATATTGAAGAATTTTTTTCAGGAAGTGCAAGTGACTTATGCTATTGCAGCACAGGAGGAGCTAAGCTGACAGCAAAGAAAACACGTGCAGCTATAAATGAAACTTGATATTTCAAGCTATATGACAATTTCAAAGTTAAGATACCTTCAGTTGAATAACCACTTCAAACACATCACTTCTGAAAAGAAAGCAGAAATCACACTGTTACTTGCTGTGCTAGGAAACCAAAATGTGCGTGGTTCAAGGGTGCAGGTGAAATGCTGGGACTCAGGAACAGGACTCCACTGCTTGAATGTCTCCTTTGTCAGATTGAAAAACAGAAGCAAAAGAGAGTAGAAAATAAAACAAAGAATTAAGTAGAAAGCACACTGTACAACATTGCATTGTCCCCTATTGGTATTCAAGTGCAGTGTGGGGACTGGGCTACTAGCTGAGCTGCCTTAGCAGGAGAGGGAACGATACTCTGGAAGCTGCCTGCAATGGTTGATTAAACAAAGTCAACCCTTGAACAACAGGTTTTAGGCTGATAGAAGTACCAAATAAAGAAATAGAAAAAAATAAAAATTAAGGGCCAAATGATTATAAAATTTATGTGTTGATTTATCAAACGTGGGCAAGTAATTCTTAATGAGAAAATATATCAGAGGAAATATTCTGTTTTGCAATGACAGCTTCACTGTCAGCTTTACTAATCTTATTCCTTCTGAGAAATTGCTCGCAGAACATCTTCAAATAACATTCTTTGAGCAATAGCTGTGCTTGTAAGCCATTTTTCTATGACAAGCACTTAAATTTGGAGATCTGAAACTGACTGCATTGATCTTTTTGACCAAATTTTCACTGGTTTCAATGGGGTTAAGTAGCAGCACCCAGGCAGTCCCCCAGGGACATTCTGCAGGAGATGACCAGCCAGTTTTTTGGACCATTCTTGGGGCCCTGGGGTGCTCAGCAGAGCATCACACAAAGGTCCTGCTGGCTGAGCCAACCTTCGAGCTTTGTGAGCTGAGGCTCAGACACATATCACTGTGGGTACCTGCCGTCTGCAACTGGAAATAACCCCAGCTAAACAATACCTGGTTGCAGCCCTGCTGTTACAGCCCTCTTGTAAGCGTGTCTCTCTTCATGTGTGCAAGAAAGGTCAGGATGAAAATTTTCATGGTAGATTGTTCAAAATGGCTAACAAACTGAAAGAAACCTGTAAAGCCGTTGACAATGTGTAGCCTACAGGTTACTTGTCTTAAATATGCATTCGCTCAGCACCAATCACAAGTGCTTTTAGACATTTCTATACCTTTAATGTTCATCCTAGTAACAGAAAGAAATGAAACCTTTTATTCAAAAACATTCATCTTACACCTTAGTGGCTGAATGGCATCAGAAGATGAAAAATTTCACGGTTAATCATTACCGAGGCTTGAGTCAGAGTTGTCAGTGAGTTTTACATTGTCATCTCTAATCTTTTCCTCAAGATGACCTGTGGATTTTACCTCCTGGAAAAGGCTGATTTTGCCTTGACATTTCACTGTAAATTTATCAGGAATAATAAAAGGGAAGTTCCATCTCCTTTGTCAGAGAAAAATAAAAAATCTTTATTGAATAAAGTTTTCCTGAACTGAGATTGAGAAAGATAGAAAGCACTTTACCTTTGTATTTCTGAATTTCCTTTTATTCAGACTTGAAGGATTTTCTCTGTATCTCTCATTGGATAAGGAGATTACCAGAATCCAATATAGAGAATCTGATCCATCTGCACCACCAGCAGAAGGTTCTGTCACATCTTTTTATATGCAGGTGATTACCTTTAAACTAAATAACATGACAAATACTCGTTAACCATAATATCAGATGGATTTTGGAGCCTTTCTCTGCTGGTATTGAGTGTATTGAGACTAGAGTATTTGACTAAGAATTTCTACTTCACATTTGATTTTTTTGTCCTTGACTGTGCATAAATCATGTGTTATCTGTGCTCTAGGGTGACAGTTTTCCTTGTGTGTGTGTGTGTGCGCGCGTGTAACTTTTTCATGATAATATACACACCCCATCGTAGCTTAGACACCTTTTTATCTGTTTTTTCTCCCTCCTCCTTCCTAACTTTAGGTGGACCTTGTCTTGAAGGAATCCTCCACTGAGTCAGTAGCAGTGTTGTGTGTAGAGGCTGATGTCCCCAGAGTTACACACAGATTCCACTGAAGTCCATGTATAGTACTTAAAGCTCTTAAAAACCCAGGGATTTTCAGACACCAAACCCAGAAACACAGTTACTCTCTACAGAATTTCTAAAATGTAAGAATTTTATTCTGACACTTCATATCTGTACACTTGCCGTGCAATCTGACTCTTCTGACTTTAAGTGGAAAAATTCCAGTGGTGCTCAGTTTCCCTGTCTTGGAGGCAGGTTTACTGACATCACTTATTTTGCAAATCAGTTGGGCATGGGCTTAAGAAGTGAAAATGAATCTGAGAGCTCCAGGACCTAAAGCTGACCATGGTCTTTCCAGAAGCAGACCTTTATCTTTGCTATTGCAGAATGATCAATAAGAGAAATCTCTTATGTGCTCCCAGCATGTCATCAGCTGAAAGAGAAGTAATTTGGGGTGGTTAAGAGCTGTCCTGGTACATCTAGAGGTGATGTAAAAGTGTGCCGTTTGGTACTGGGAGCTGAAAGGGGGAAAGAAAAAAGGCTTTTTCCCTTAAAATGCTTAAATGAACTGGAAGGCTCTAAGAAATTGTCAGGGAAAGGCTGTCCAATATTTTCCTGTCGACTGATCTAACAGAATAGGTATTTCTGGAGCTATAGTGTGAAGCAATGGTTTCCTTGGCATTCAACCGTAGCAGCTTATATCGGTCACTCTCAGCTTTGCCGCCTGGTCCCGTTGGTCATAGTAAGCTACAGTGTAAAGCCTATCCCACCCATGGACTCTTCCTAAGTTCATCTGTTAATACTGTGTTTAGAACAAAAAATAAAATTGCTCCCAGACTCTAAAGGAAATGCGATCAAGAGATTACATAGTGGATAAAAAATGTTCAGTTAAATACTGAAGACAAAGGAAGAAAAACCTGGCAAATTGCCATGCGAGATGAGTTTAGGACTTCCACCATACAATTTATTTAATTATCAGTGCCAGCTTTGTAAAATGCTGCCATCAGAAAGTGAATAGATTGCAGGCGTGTTGAACTGGAGTAAGTTTAAAATGTTGTGACTGCCTTAATGGCTACATATCCAGTAAAATGCATTCGTTTTCAAGAGGGTGATTATGCTTTGCTTTTTATGTGCCATTATGTCTAATTTGTTTTATGCCTCAACAGATAAAATTATTTTCCTCCTTCCAATTTATATGACAAACACAGAAGAATAATCAAGTGAAAAATATATTCATTTAATATCATCATACTCAGCTTCCTTGTATAAGTACATACCACTCCTGAACTATATTAGTGACAATAATAACTACACTTTTAACACATGCAGTTCCCCATTATCTAAGGAGTAGATTTAGAAAATAAGATAAACTTGTAACTAAAGAAGTGAAAATGCAAGTTTTTAAGAAACAAAATTAAGGTCATACTGACTTTGGGTAACTGAAGTGGCTCTGTTTTGATGTTTACACTTAGGACTTTTGTTTTAAAACCACAAAAAAACATTCTGAACATTTATGTAATGACTGTCAGCATAATAATGTTTCTTTTAATTCTGGAAGAGAATTTTCAAATAGCTTGATACCACCCTCACACAATTTCCAGACTTTTAAATAAAAATGTTTTCACTGAATAAATATTTCATATTTTCATAAAAGATGAAATAAGGGAAAAAAATACTGTTTTCTAGCATCAATGAACCCCATACATATTTTTAGTGAATGTATTTTGGAACCCAAACTTTTATATGTATCTTTTTGTAGCAGCTGAATATGATCTTTCTTTTCTTCTTTTTTACTATGTTAGAGAAAACTATAACAGCAATATGGTGATCATTTTGAGGTAATGATAGCAGAATTAGAGATGATTTCTGTCAATGTAATTTCTTTTGAAGATGCTACATTTGAGTAGCTGCTTTCTTCTGCCTTTAGTAACCTCCAGAATCAATTATTTAGTATTTGAGATTGCTACAGCCTAAGCTCACCTAATGCAGAAAAAAACTCTCAGCTTCAGTAAAAAATGTTTTCACCATTTCATTTCAGATATCTGCTCCTGGTCTGAGAAAGAAATAAATTAGCAGCCAGGGAAACAAAAAAAGCAGTATCCACAGTAATTTTTGTGCTATGCATATAGTAGAGACTAAAAGAGAAAGAAAAGCATAATTGTGTTTGTGAAATGATGTTTTTAAAGCAAAGAGAAGAGAATTTGCATTTCTGCTCACAGCACATGATCATGTACCAAGATGGCATTTAGCTGACCAGGAGGGAAAGCACTGGTGTTTTGATAAAGCTAAGTGAGTAGCCTTGCTGTTCAGTTCAGCCTTAGCCAATGGCACCTGGAACTGACGTCAGGGAAAGGAAAACAGGAAGAAACTGTCAGAAGAGGCAGGTAGGAGAAACAGCACCTGCATAAGCAAGCAAACCATACACAGGATGGCTTCCCAGTCCAGCTGATAGAAATTGTCCTCAGATTGTTCCTCACTTTTATCAAGTACCAGCATGCCACAGGGAGGGATGCCAATGACCTGTTCCTTGTAGACTGGGACCTGAAATTGGCTCAGATGGGCGTATGTTTCTTTTTTCTCAATGCAAGCTATGATGCCAGTTTTAGAGTCTTAATCCCAATGTCTTCCACACACTGTGAACCTGCTACAGGAAACAAGCTGTAGATTTCTTTTGAACTCACATTACCCTAGACAGTCTCTTCATATTTCATGCAACTGTTATTTCCTTCATTTATCAAAAGGTAGTCAGTCAGCCCTTGGTCCTGCCATTCCTTTAGTAGTATAGGAGTGACACATACACTGGCTACAGATGATCTATGAACAACTTCTGTTTTTGTGCAGATGGCCTGCCCCAAACCCACTCCAGCTGACAGCAGAAGCATAAATAGCATATGTAATTCAGTATAACCATCTGGCATCTTTATGTCCTTCATCCTTTTCTAGAAACTAGTTTTAAGGTTTTTCTTAGAAACTAGCCTAAGAAGCAAACCAGCAGCCATCTCTGTGCGTGTCTGCCTGCCACTGCCATGGAACCGCAGTACAGCTATGAGTGTTTCTCTGTTGGGAAGGTTCTAATTGCACTCTCCCCATACCATTATAAGAAAAATAAAAACAGTTGTCTTCCTTAAGTTTTTTTCACCTCTGGGAAGGTCAGTCCAGGTCTATACGTTTTCACTGGACTTTCCAGGATTATTATTCATTTTGCAACATCCTTTTTGATATGTGGGGGACTGGGTTGGTGCACCATATTCTGGTATCTGTCTTACTATTCCAGCGTTCAGAAATAAAGTTGGCACCCTACAATTTTCACTGCCCCTTTCTCATCTAACTTCTCAGCTAAATTGCATACTGACCTTTACCAGAGAAGTGAGGCTGAAGGAGTCTTAATCTTCCTGACATGATGTGTAGAACAAACCAGGTTGACTGTGCAAATAAGCATTTCACTCTTACATAAAATAAATCCTTTTTTTTTTTTTTTTTTGTTTTTTTTTTGTTACTATTTATTCTGCTTGACCCTGAAAACAGGTAAAGACTCAAGTGTTTCACCAAGGAAGAGGGGGGAATTGTACCACCCATATCAGTAGGTAAAGAACCAATTGCTACCACATACTTGAGTCTTCCATATGGCAGAATATGAAGACAGAAAGGCAAGATGGGGAAAAAAACAAAGGAGCTGGATGACCAGAATGCCTTCTGCCAATAGCAATGCCTGTTTGATTTGCCCATTCCTCTGTAGAAGTAACCTTTCATTATTTTAAAGTATTTTGACATCCTTGCAGATGTATACAAATAGAATTAAACAGTATTGAACTTACTTATTCCTAGTGACTCCTTTTCCTTTCCAAGATTACAGTAAGCTCAAAATTAGACACAACTTCAGATTTCTACTCATTAAATGTATTTCTTAATTTTTTAAAATGAGACTCAGAAATGGTAATATTCCTATTAACCCATTTGAATTAACAGATTTTAAAACTTTAATATTGTGATATTCCTTGAATGTCAGACCAAAATTATAAAAGTCATTGGATTTCAGTATGATATTAAACCATCTTATAATACTTCTAGACAATCTGAGCCTCTTTGGCAATAAAGACAGAAAAATAAGTGAAATTGGGAGTGGTGGGCTGGTGTTCCTCTCTAAATTATAAGAATGAGTATTTGTACTCTGTGAGAACATGGAAACCAGAAGCGGGACAAATGCATGGTTTTAAGTCCATTGGACTGCGTTGGGAACTTACAGAGCTCATACATGAATATATTCAGAATATATTTCTATACCACTAGTGAAATTCCATAGTCTCTGCATACTCAGTACATTCTATGAGGCTAGCCTTTGGTCTTGCAACACATCCAGAAGATCAGTGGAAAACGATCCAGTTAAATGGGATAAAAGTAAGACTGGCTCTCAAACATACCTAGAAGGTGCCTGGTAACAGGTGTGTATTGCTGTCTTCTACTTCCGCACTCATACTGTTTGTTTGATAAATACCCAGGAAAATCAACCCAATCTGATGATGAGAAAAGGACAATGTAGATAATGAATAACTAAAAAACCCCAGCTTTTAAAAATTAGAACTTGGATCTAATACCAAGGAAAACCAGAAACTTCTAGGCCTGCAAACAATTTTATGCAAGGAGAAGAATATTTCCTGTTGCAATGAAAAAAAATAGTTTAAAGTCCTAGTCCTGATGAGGTAAGAACTAAAGCACTTTGAAAATTAATGATTTCCCATGTTGTTAGCTGCTGAGCTAAAGGGTAAAGTATGATGTTTGGGTGATTACACAGAGCAGAAGATCAGAAATACTATCTAAATATCCCAGAGATGGTACTTAGGAAAGAAAGTATCGGACAGGGCGTAAAGTGTGTTGCAGTTCAATCATCTCCAGTTTCTTTCAGATATCCCACGCATAAAAAGTTTAATGCACTACTTGCTTGAATTTATTTGAAACTACATAGCATATTAATTTAACAGGGTGATACAAGAATGCACTTAAATCACAGTACATGTACAAATTATGCTTAGAAATGTGTAGCAATTGTGATATACAAATGACTCACATGAAACATCAATTTCATTATCAGTCTGTATAGTATGTTCATAGGAAGACCTTTACACTCTTTTGACTAACTCAGAGACAAAGAGCTGCACATTGGGTTGATACATTCAGCTGATAATAATTGGTTGATTCATTCAGCTGATACAAATGTCTGATCTGCTCACCGAACAGGGATCAATTTAAAAAAGGCTAATACTTTCATCCCAGAGTACTGAAAGAGTTCTTTGAATCCGCGCCTCATATCCACGATTTCGCTATGACCAACTCATGCACCTCCTCTGAAAAAACTTCCTGCCACTAACATTAGCCCTATGCCTCTGACACACCAGCATGCCAATCTGCTATGCAGGCCTCCCCCCCGCCTAAAAACAGCTAGCAGACATTACGGCAAGACCCCTCTGGGTCATCTGCCAAAGGTTATGGGAGTCTGGGGCGGTCCTGCTGGCTGGAAGGTAGCTGATGTTATTCCAATATACAAAAAGGGCATGAGGGAAGACCGAGGGAACTACAGACCTGTTAGTCTAAACTCAGTTCCCAGAAAAAAATATGGAGATGATTATACTGAGTACTATTGAAAGGCATTTAAAGAACAGTGCAGTTATCAGGCACCATCAACACGGGTTCACAAAGGGAAAGTACTGTTTAACTGCATATCTTTCTTGAAGGTCACCTGCTTCATGGATGAAGAGAAGGCAGTGGTTGTTATTCTGAAATTTAGTGAGGCCTTTGATACTGTCCCTCACAGCATCCTTTGGGACAAGCTGTTCAGCTGTGGGATGAGCAGGCTGACAGTGTTCTAGATGAAGAACTGGCCAGAGGGCCGAGCTCAAAGAGTTGTAGTGAATGAGGCTACATGTGGCTGGTGATCGCTCACCAGTGGTGTTCCTTGGGTCTCAATTCTAGAGCTAGTTCTGTTCAATATTTTTATCAATAATCTGGATGCAGAAGTTGAACATACCGTTAGCAAGTGTGTTGACGATACCAAACAAGGAGGTGCTGTTGACCTTCTTGAGGGAAGAGAGGCCTTGCAAAGGGATCTAGACAGACTGGAGCATTGGTCAGTCATCAGTGGCATGAAATTTAGCAAGACGAGATGCCAGATGCTGCCCCTGCGGTGGAGTAACACAGACGGGGAGAGGGGCGGCTGGAGAGCAGCCCTGCAGAGGGCTCCGGGGGCGCCGGCTGGCTGCAGTCTCCGCAGGAGGCAGCTGTGTGCCCTGGCAGCCGGGAGGGCAACCCGCATCCCGGGGGCATCACACACGGCACAGCCCGCCCGGCACAAGGGGTGACCATCCCGCTGCGTTCAGCGTTGGGGCGGCCTCGCCTCGAGGGCTGGGGGCAGGTCTGGGCCCCACCACTTAAGAAGGACAGGCAGGTGCTCGAATGGGTGCAGAGAAGGGCAACAGAGCTGGTGAAAGGGCCGGCAGGAATGTCCTGTGAGGAGCGGCTGAGGGCTCTGGGTTTGCCTGGTGTGGAGCAAAGGAGGCTGAGGGGCCACCTCAGTGCTCTCTGCAGCTCCCTCAGGAGGGGAAGGGCAGAGGGAGGCCCTGAGCTCTTCTCCACGGGATCCAGGTATAGGTTGTGTGGGAGTGGTTCAAAGCTGTATCATAGGAGGTTTAGATGGGACGTCAAGAAGCATTTCTTTACTTAAGAGGGCAATCTAACACTGAAATAGGCTTCCTAGAGAGGTAGTCAATGCCCCAAGCCTGCCAGTGTTTAAGAGGCATTTGGACAATGCTCTTAATAACATGCTTTAACTTGGTGAGCCCTGAACTGGTCAGGCAGTTGGATGAGATGATCAGTGCAGGTCCCTCCCAACTGAAAATCTATTCTATTCTATTCTGTTCTATTCTGTTCTATTCTTATTCTATTCTATTCTACTCTACTCAAATTTATTCTATTCTAATTTATTCTATTCTATTCTCTGAAACTCTAGGTTCCCTATTTTTTTGTTTGATGCTTCACTTTTATTTACCATCACTGCTTATGCAATGCCTCTAGGTTGTGTGGGTAATCTGTCATTCTGCCATTCAAATTGTGATCATAAGGATGATCAGGAGAAACAACTGTGGTGCTCTATAAGGAAGAGCTGGCTCTTGTCAGTGAACCCGCCTCCCACCTTACTGCTGTCATTCCCAGCACCAGGTGACCTTTAACTTTTAGCCTAATGTTTTCAGCTTTTGTTGGGCAGCCACACTACACAGCAGCCATCAATAAACACAGAAAAGGCCTAATGTAATGTTATTCTATTAAGAAAAGAGAAGATAAGACCAATATCAACTGTATTCCTCCCCATTTCCTCAACCTCTGTCACTGACAATGTGGTCTGATTTTTGGAAAACCCCTCTCACCACTGTACTAACTAAATCCCCGTTCCTATTCTTTTCATTCTTTCTCTAGATCTTCTTGGAGACTAGCTTGCTTGTATTTTCCTGCCTCAGTCTGCCTCTCTACAACCTTATGCTTTCCTCTTCTTTCCTAAAAATAGGAAAAAAATCTGTATGTTCACTGCTTCTTGATCTAGTTAAATAACTTTGATAATACATTTATATCTTAGCTTTAACTCTACTTGGTTTGGAAGGATACAGGACAAAACTCAGCTCCCATTAAAAAAAACAAATGGTCATTTTCTACTTCTTTCAGCTTTTTAAGTAACAGTTACTCTTGCTGGCTACTAAAAGAATGAAATTGAGAGCAATTTTAGAAAAGTGAATTTTCCTGTTTCTCTAATTAAAATGCAGAAATCAAATTCATACAGTTGTACCCCTGTCAGTTGACTGTGAAGTGATAGTATATTTTGGTTGTTAATCACCTTTTGTAAGAGATGGTAATTGCAACTTTGCTCATCTGTAAAATATATGACTGCACTCAGCAGTGATGGAAGTAGTAATTTACAGTCCATTTAGGTTTTGGGGCTTTTGATGGCAGGAACGCTTAAACCAGGCATTACGGCTGCTTCAGTGAAGGTTACCCAGGGGACTAAGTGAATCATTTTAACTTCTTGGTCCTCAAATACAGTCAGGCATTGTTTGCCATAGACCACCGCTATGATTGCACTGATATCATGAGTCCCTGGCAAAGCAGAGATCTTAAAATGTATTGCTTTGCTACAGACTTTATTTTTTCCTTTCTTCCCCAGGTGATGTCTTATAACAACGGAATGTGCCCTGTATCAAAGAATTTAGAGCTTAAATTAAAATCAGAATTTAGGGAGGTGCTTCTCTGCTGCTTTAAAGATCAATACTTTTTTGACTGATGGCATATTTACACACCAGCAGAGACCTTAGCCTTAGCCTGGCCTTTTCAGTGAAAGATTGTTTAATTATTAGTCTGTAAGTAATTTTTTCTGTAAGCATCTGTACTGTCTGCTTAGCTTGATGCACAGCTACAAGAGCTAAGCTAAGCAAACTTATTCAGATATAAGAAAGTCTGACAGCCTAAACTGATAACCCACTTAGATAGCCGATTCAGCTCCTTAAAAACAGATTAAGAGAAGGCATAAAAAATGATTAATTGGTGAAATTACTATATTTAGCAGATGCTAATAATTCAAATGTTTCTGAAAACATAGTGTTGTTCACAAACATGTATGCATCCTGCTGACCATAGCATGTTGAATATCCAGGCGATTATGACTGATCTTTAACATTGAAAAACTGCGTTTCAGGCCGTGAAGTAAAATCAACAAAAACAAAAAGGAAAAAGAATGTGGGATTTTTCTCTAAACCTCCTAAAACATTAGGCAAGATTGTTATAGTGCAAGACGGTGAGTCTTCATGGTCCCTTCTTCACAGTGATAGCTCAAAGAAGAATGAAAATTTGAAGCAATGCAATTCTTTTAGCATGTTGAAAATTTCCAAAATATTCTTCTGACTCCTGAAAGACAGGATACCATTTAGCATGGTTTCTTTTCTGGTTGTCTCACAGGCAGGCAACATCTTTGAACAAAATACTAATTGCATGTGAAGCCAATAGGTGGGCTACAACTGCCTTCTAACAACACCAGGATTTTTACGCTCTTTCTCAATTTTCTGTTTATAAAATGGACAGTGATGCCACTGTTATCACACCTGCAGGAGAATCTGATCTTGGCAAGAACCACTTAGGAGTACTCTTGCAAAAATATCCAAAACCTGTATCTTAAGACCTACAATGCCCCTAAAAGTGCTGCGGGCTTTTCCCAACCACTTCTCATGTGGTCTGTGAAACTCAGAAAATAGTTAAATCACATTGAGGTTATGTGGGCACTATTTTCTTGATATCTAAATTCACATTGTTCCTATAATGAATGTATACTTGAAAGGTAAAAAAATGTCCTTTTCCAAACTCCTTTAAAATGGAACTAATGAGCAGAGTGGAGAAGCAGACTCCATATGTAGGTAAAAATGGTATATGCGTAGTTGTCTGTTTTTATTTGTTTCAAGTCTAAAAAAAATGTGGGTTTTTTTTCAGTAGTATTATGTGAACTCTTCAAATGACATTTCACATTTCTTTTGTAGCTGGAAGGAGAGTAGCTTGTAAATTCATGGAAATAGAGAAAGAAGGAAAAAAGCACACCATCAGCAAGAATTAAAAATGAAGCCCTTAGGAATGGTTGTAAAATAGTACAAGTTTTTACCAAAAATATTCACATGAAATGAATACCATCACACCCATAAAACATTTCAAAGGACTAGTAGATATTTCACTGTTTGACTAGAATCTGCAAATTACTTTCTGATGGCTATTAATTCTAGTTTAAAATAAACAGTCATTAGAGCAGTTCAACTTTATTTTGATGATCTACATCTGTGTGTGTTCACTTTACTTTCTGTCCTAATTTTTAGGCATATTTTTCTGCCAGAAAATATTTTTCCATCCCATTTCTTTCAGCCAGAAGGAAATAAGGAATCATTATCAACAAACCATATGTGCAATTAAAGGCAGATTATGAAAGTTCAGCAGTTTGTTATTTCTCAGATGTCTTGTGATTAACTTTGTGTTTCTGATACAAACACATCCTGTATAAAAGCATAAACAAGACAATCCAATATAAATGCTCCATAGTCCCAAGTGGGATCGAACAACTATTGGGAAATAATCCTATGGCATTTTCAGTCTGGGAAAAAAAGATCTGACAGAAAGTGATCTATAGAATGGAGGATGTTGAAGTTATTCTGCAGTTGAAGTAAACCAGAAAGAGCGTATTAACTTTGCAGTTTCTATACAGCTGCCTAATTACCTTCTCACCTGAGATTTACATGTAATTTAGTGGTGGGGGTTTAACAGTATTTATCTTAATTTTCAATTTAAGCATTTAATGTACGTGCCTTTTGTGATCTCACAATATCTGGGTTATTCCAGCTTTGACAAGCCTGGAAAAATCAGACATTTCTCTTCTATTAAACAGTCTTGTAGTCAAATTATCTAATACCTGGGCATCTGGCTCACTACAGTTTAATGGCTTGCAGTTAAAGTAGTAATGTTTTCGGGTTTTTTTTTTTTGGTTTTTTTTTTTTTTTTTTGTGGGGTTGTTTTTGTTTGTTTGTTTGTTTTTCCTTTCCCATCGAATTGGCTAAGAAATGTTTCAAGAAAAAAATTGCTACAGAATTGTCTGCTTCAAAATACGAGCTAATCCAGTGAATGATGCCACTAAGCTCTTGCAAAATTTTCTCTTCAGTTTTCAAATGCTTTAAACTAATATCAGCACCCTGGTCTTAGAAAGGTAAATGAAAGAACCTACAATAGTCTAAGTCACGTTGATGAAGAGTCCTCGGATTTTCTGTATCTGAGTCCAATGCTCTGGTGAATACCACCCAAAATGTCACTTCTTTCTACACTTGACTCTAAAGTACCCTTGAGGAACAAGCCTGAATAAAAAAATGTGAATGAAGATAACAGATTAAGAAAAGAAGCAAAGCCAGGATGTTTTCAAAAAGCTAGAAATTTTAGTGGAAAAGGTATATTTATGATTCACCTTAGTCCTTGTCTCTCCACAGACTTTTTTGTGAGTGAAACTCCTCCTGGACTTGCTCTCCTGAACAGTGAGGCTGTGTAGCAGATGCTGTCCTTGAGGGGTGTCTCCAGGGGGCTATGAGGCTCAGAAAAGTATGGAGCTGCTAGCTACACATTTGGTGGACACTGAAGAAAAACAGCTGAGAAGATGACACTGGTGATGTGCACCAGCTGGTGTTTAAGTTCTACCAGTGCAGGAGGCTCAGAGAAGACTCAAGTGTTAGCACTCTGTTTTGGTTGCAGAACTCACAGGACAGTGCCTTTCAGCAGTTAGGCAGTGAGGACAGAGAGGAAAGACCCATGGGCTAGACAAGGCACTAGACCTTAGGGACTGCAGGTGTCTTGACTCATGCTTAAACGAGGTGTTCATTAACTATGGCACAGGCTGCACTGGACAGCTTGCAAAAACCAGACTAAGACAGCAGTGAAGAGTTTCCAGAAGGACAGTATTGCAGAGTTGCTAGGAGACAGAGGACTTATCAGGGAGAAAGGGAAAGCAATATGAGGTCAGGAGTAACTTGTGTTGGAGACTAGGTGGCTGGTACCACCTTTGGGAGAGCTGTTCACAAGTACCTGGGTTTGCTGTGACATACAGAGCAAACACAGAGGGGTCTACAGAAGAACATCCTTGGATGCACATCTGAAAAGCAGAAATCCAGTGAGCCTGGCAGCAGTCTAGCACACGGTTGGGAGAAGATATGCTATGAACTAAAAAGTTTGCAATAGTAATTTTTGCTCTTCTTAACTTACAGTAATTTTATTCCTCAATTCACTTGCTTTTTTCATCAAACTGATTTGCAGTGCAGCCGAGATGGACATTCATGCTCAAGGGGGCAGTGAATAGGTGCAATCTTACTTTCCAGCCTAGATCTCGATCTGAACTAGGAGAAATGAGGCAGTAAAAGAGAGAAATAATTTAATGCTGTTCAATCTATCATAATTCTCTCCTTTGCTCCTATGCAATGAAATGTGGTGCCCTTTCCACAGGTTTAAATTACATTTGGGTCTTGGGTGTGCTAATTGCTTAATGTAAACAGGTGATGTGCTCTGCTGACACTCATTGAAACTGACTTGCTTCACTCTTAGCCTTCCTGCTCAGAAGACGCTTTTTCTAAATTCACTAAATACACTGAAACTCATATAAGCCACATAAACACTAGCTGTGCCAAAGCCTTCTCTCTGTGCTACACTATAGGAGACTGCATGTTGTGGCTGAGCGTATTCATATATACACATGCATAATCATATAATTAATGTGCATGCAACTGTTCTGTATCTGAGTGACAGAATTTAGCGTAGATTATACTTAATATAAGTTTCCCACTGTGTGATGGTGAATGAAGAAAAGTAATGAAGCTCATAATTCCATGCAAATATAGGTATCCTTGGATACTGCTGACACAAACAGCTGTTGGGATAATAAGAAAAGGAAGACACTGAGCTCAACATTGTGACTAAATATCAGCAGTGCATCTAATGAATTGTTCTGTCATTTCTTTATTGCCAGGGCTGGAACTATAGTCATAGTCATATGGCCAAGTCCAATTAAATCCTCATGATTAATTTACTGCTTGTAGAAGGTGAGAAACTGTCAGCCTGAAAAATGGGTATGTTCTACCTCACCACATGGTACACACCCCAGAGGCACAGCCTGGGCAGGATTGCCTCTCAGAGGGGAAAGGGGGTCTTACTGAAGCACCTGATAGGAGCCGGGCAACAAAGTTAACATCTCCCCTCCCTGTAACTCATGTGCAGGCATGCTTCCAAAATCATAATACCTTATTACACAGCTTCTTGAAGTCTTCCTTTACAGTCCAACCCATTGGTTGCAGATCTCTTAAAAGCTCTGTTGGTTCTGGCTGGCCTATTCCCACTTCAGACTGGTCTAAAATCTGTACCACGTTTAAACTGATTTGTTGATTTCTCTGCAGTAGCAACATAACTTCTGTTCTAGTGACAAGAGGGATTTTAGTAAACTAGACAAATATAAGAGAGTAGAAGTACTGACTGTTCGACTAAAAGAACCTGCTTCTTCGTTTTGTCAAGTAGAGGAAGAAGCTGTATCATTTAACACTTATCAGGCCACTTACACCTTAAATTCACTTTTTTTGGCATATCCAGGGTATAATAAACCAGCAAATCCATGGGTTAATAGAGCTGGGCTACTGTGAGAGATGAAATACATAACTGGAGAGATCTTTTTTTTTTTTTCTTGATACGATAGCGGTCTTATAGGATCTGAACTACATGCAAAGTAATTTTCCATAACTTCTTTCTTTATCACTCTTGTTCTATTTCTCTTATGTTGGACAGCAGGTACCAGCTTTTCTGATGCGTTCCTTGCCTTTAGAGGGGCACAAATTACATTATTCTGCCTAAGAAAAAGCCCTAAGATTAGTTAAGATAATTAACTCACTGATCTCAGATATCTCAGCATATCTTATGATCTTTCTGCCATGGCTTATCCTCTGTGAAGATGACAGATGTCAAAGGCTTTGTGTTAACTACATCTTCGTTTTTTCTGTGACCTGCTCATGTCCCAGGCCTTCATGCTAAAACCATGACAAAGCAAAGACTTCCTAACTTTAACACTCACAGGATCAAAGACTCTCAACAATTAATTTCATCATGCTCACAAAAGAAAACTTTTGAGCTGAGCACAAGTCTCATCATAGTATTGAATCCTGCCTTCTCTCTCAAAACAGATGTTAAATATTTTCCTCAATCACTTTCTTAATGCAAGTCAGACAACCTTCTCCCCATGAGCCACGCTGCTTGGGAATACTTGAAGATGATAGAAAATAATCTTCCCTGAGCAAGGTTGAAGGCTCGATCCTTATGTGTCCGTGACATTATGTCGATTCATACAAGTTAGGGAATTGACACAGGATACATTTAAGCTACTTCCATTCCTCCTTCTCATTGTTGTATATAGGGTATGTAATATAGCCTACTGTTAGGGAACTGGCAGGATGCCTAACAACAACAATTACGACCAGCAAGTCTCAGCTTTCCCACTGAGTTTTTCAACTCTTGCCTGCACAAGAAGGGGCCTTGCACTTTCTAACCATCTTGAATGTTTGTTTTGGTGAAGTTAAGTTCTTCAGGGCTATTAGCAGTGAATTTGGACAAGATGTAGGATTAAGGAGGAAAATGGAAGTGTTTTGGGCTATGAAATCATTTGAGGTGATATAAATGTGAGAGAGAATGTTTTCATCTACTTTGTGCTAGAGCTCTGGGCTACCTAATGCCATCTGGAATAAGCCATGAGAAGTCTTTTCTAGGCAGTTTGCATGTTATAGCCCCATCCATGGGCATCCATATATTCATCCAGTACAGAACTTCTATAAAATAGAATTCATGATCCCTGCACTGTAACCTGGGAGGTGATTCATGTAGCCTTTCCCGTCACAAATGGCTAGGTGTGTCTCCTTTGCCTCTAGAAAAAAAAAAAAAACCAAACATGTCTGTGGAAGTATAAATGCTCTGGAAAAACTTCAGAAGGCTTTCTGATTCTGCATTTTGTGGAGTAATACAAGGTTAATGCTTTGGTGCTGATCAGATTCACCCGTGTCTTCTTCTAGTTCCCAATGCCACTTCAAAATGCTGTCAGATGAAGAGATGACCAGACCGCGGGTTTCAGCAGTGAACTGATGTTTTGAGCTTCTCTTCATTGATGTTGTGATAGGATTTGTACCTCTACTGATAGGCATTGATGAATATCTGTCTTTATGGCTATGTATGATGTTAAGGCTGCGAGCAAATTAATAGGACCTGGCTTGAGGTCTACATAACTGATTAGAGCATGAGATGCTACTAGATATGAAAAATTGCTGGCTGTGATGATAACAGTAAGAAAATGACAGAAGTTATCAAGAGCGCTATGAGGTGGCTAGATTTTGCAGATTGTTGGGGGGAAGCATGCAGAGACCTGATCAGGGAACTGATGGCCAGACTTCAGAGAGGTAGCTGAGGAGACTTTCCAGGGAGCAGAGGCTTGCAGGGCATCCGTTCCTAATCACATCAATAATACCATGTAAGACCAAGGTGAACTAGGTAATGGTATCAGATATACCACATTTGGGCATGGAGATAGAATGGTGACCAAAATGAGAAAAGTAATTAAGGACAAGGTGTTTACTTGGAAGGGAGTTGGGAGGTGGAAGACAGGTACAACAACACTAAAAGTAACACCAAGAAATAGGGAAAGTAATAACAGTGTATGGAAATGCTGTAGCTGGTGCTGTCTGGAGATCCCTTTCAGGCAGCGCTGTGATTCATTACTGCAGACTAAATGAATAGCAAACCAAAGCCATTGTGTTGACCCCAGCAGACAGGTCCCCCATCACTGGCTTCAGAGTAGTGAGGACAGGGGTGGCTGTTTCCCTGGAGAACAGCTGGAGGGACCAACCAAGCATCCTGGTGTGCCTGTGCAAGGGCCACCTCCAGCACTGACCACATTGGCAGCTACCCACTACTTCTGAATACATGCAGCATTCCTTTAAGTGAGAGAATAATGAAGTGGCATGACCAAGGAAAAGGAAGAGTTTTTTGGATAGTAGGGGAAGAGAGTTGAATGATTGGAAGGAAAAAGGTGGGGACCTTTGGTTCATTCAGATATATTTGATGCAACTCTTTTTGGGTAAAAATTCTGAGATTTTCACATACTTTTTTTTTTGTTTTCTTTGTTTTTTTGGTTGTGGTTTTTTTTTTCTAACATAATAAGAGCTGGCAGTATGTGTAAGAAGAAACCTTTCTTTTGTGAGTAGAATATTTTCTTGTGTTTCCTGTTTCCTCTTACTTTCCAGTTAAATGCAATGAACTATTGATTAAACTTTTTACTCTATACCTTTTACTTACTGTCCTTTAGATATTTATTATGGAAATATTCATATACAACCTACTTATTTTTCTTTACTGTTTCTCAGATTTTAAAAACCTGACCACTCCTACTTGTGTGGCTTTGCAGCATCAGAAAATGATAGACAATTTTCAGACTGGTCTAGTAATAAAACAAAGGCCTTTTGAACTGGAAGTAGCAGACTGTTCCCTGAATACAGCCAAAGTGATCAAATGAGTGAATTCTCTGGCACTCTTTGTGGAAGCCCTCCCTTGCATTAATTGGAGCATTGTGTTTACATTTCCATCTGTCCTTACATGAGAGCCTAATTAATTGTTAATTGCATACAGAGAGGCCCAAGAGAAGAACAGCGGGCTATAATAATAGCTTTCAGCTTTTGAAGGAGCAAGAGCGAGTTTGGGACACAATCTTTAGCAAGCAGCAGCAAGAATCAATGATAGCAATTATCATAATCTGGTTCATGACATACAGGAAAACAAAGCCATTTAAAAAAACTACTCTATCAGTTCTGCCAATAAGATACCTCCTCACTGGGGAAGAAACCCATTTCTACAGAAAGCAGAGATTTCCTCTGACACCATCTCTTAAGGGTTCTAGCTAGGTAAGACAGCTGAAGACGATACAGACATCAACATTCTGTTGAAGGCAATCACCTGAATCCCTTCCTCCATTTGTCAGAATCTTGCAGCACCCTAGTTTCCCTGAGAACTACCCCTCCCTGTCAGATGTGACTGAAATTCACTGGTGAGATTGAAAATTTTGGAGGAAGATGGGAGAAGGGATGGAAACTGGAACCAACTACCGAATCAAAGAAGTTTCTTTTATTTTGGAAAGTGGGTTTTATGATGTTTTTTCCTAATGGCTATGATAATTGGTAGTAAGATGCTTGAATGTGGCTGCACATTTACTGCTATATAGCATTTCAGGACACTGCTGTAAAGCATTCTGGTACTGCGTAAAAAGCCAGTTAACTTGCCTTTGGTGCCCTAGCTCATCTATCTCAATGACAGGAACTGGCTGCTCTGCTTTCATTTCTATGAGTCTCTAAGGGGTTGTGGGGAAAGTCAGTGAAGCTGGAGCTTTGTCACTTGGCTCTGAAACTAAAACAGTGCAGAAGAGAAATTACGTGGGTATGTCTTCATCTCATTTCATCATGGCAGGAGTAGCCTTCTCTTATTCTGTAGCCTACTTCTCAGGCAATGCAGTGTTCTGAGAATCGGTGTGGATAAAATTAAGTCTTTACATGCCCATACCTGGCATCTGATATTATAGCATAAAGAAAAAGAGAATAAAATTATAAAGGATTTCTGGTCTTGCAAATTTTGTTCAGGCCTCAAAAGTTGAAGTTGTTTGAGCACCACTTACTAAGAAGCCATTAATTTCACTGTAAAACTGTATTCCATAGAGGAAAAAGTTTTATTTTAGGAACAGCCTGTCCTTTACAAAACAGTAAGTAGTAAGCAGTCACATTAAGTGACTTTTTCTTTTAGACGAAAATGCTACTGAAAAGTCATGAAAGATCCTGCTTCAGCAGGCCAGTATGTATTCATGACATGCGCTTTCTTCGTCCTCGGAGCCAGCGAGCTCCTGGCAGCGTAAGCTCTGAGGCTACATGATAAAGATTCCTCGCCTCTCATCTGTGAGCCTGTTGCTCAGCACAACTCTCAGCGGACCTTCAGGGAAATCAATCTTTTATTTTATGCCTACAACTCCCATCAGAAACACCTCAGTTTTGTTTTTTTCAGTAAGAATACAGGGGTGGAAACAAAAACTTCTTTTCATAATTTTGCTGGCTTCATCCGCACTTCCCAAAGTCTTTCTTTTTTGGCGGAGCATACTGCTAAGGTCTGAAATAGGGACATAAGCTGGGTCAGCTTTATCCACAGGCTATTGAATAGCCTACCTTGTGCACAAGGGGATTTACTATCTGCTACCATTTAACCCGTGTAGTCAAAACAGCTTGGCAAAATGACTGGCAGGCACTAATACCAGCTGTGAACACATACAGATGGAAGCAGAATGCAGAGTGAGATATTCCTAAACAAACAATGTTTTGCATGATAATGTTTAGGGAGATCCAGCAAACAGCATTTAACTCTGGGCTGCTTTACTCAGTCAGTGGAATAACTTCTGCAAATTACTGCTGGGGACTTGATGTGGGAAGATTTGAAGTTCACGAGCATGTTCATTTGCTCATGGGATATGTTAAGAGGCCTATCTTACCTAGACTAACTTTATTTTACTGGTTTAAATATTTTTTACACCGAACGAGATCAACTCGTGCAAGACTGAAATCAGCAGAAGTCTTCTTTATATTTTCTCCACATTGACAGTTTTAGTTGAAGAAAACCATTGCTCGCCTGACGGCTCTATCTACATTAGTGCTGAAACCGTGCTGGTCAGACCTAAACAAGCAATGCTGCTGAAGGGAAAATCTGAAATTTTTGGATTTACAGTGAAGTATTTTTGTCTAAAGAGTGAGCTATGGGTGATTGATTCCAATAAGACATTTTTTTATTGAATATAAAATTATTATCATGGGCCATGATAGGTGAAAAGAGAAGGCATGGGTTATTCGCTGCTGTAATGAATCTGTAGTCTGAAACCCTGACCCAAAGCTCATTAAACCCAAAAGCAAAACCCATGTCACTTCTCCAAGGAAGCAGAATTAGCCACAAGCAGAAGGGGAAACAATTTTCTTTGAACAATCTATTTAATGGAAAAAACATAGCTTGGGCATGGCCAGATCTGTACAGAATCTGATGAATCTTTTGTATCAAGATAAAAATATGGAAATAATATTTCAAAAAAGCAAAAAATGAACAATCTTGCCTCCCCCCCCCCCCCCTTTTTTTTTTTTCTTTCCCCCTGGAAATAGCCTTCCTTATTTTAAGAGCAGGATAGCCATTTCTTATTCTAAACATCTTGATTTGTAATCTTATTTTTACTTCATCTATCTTGAGAGTTATGTTTATATCAAGGATTTCACTTCATTGAGGGAGGTGAGCTTTACATATTAGCTTGCTGCAAAGCCAATTTCTGCATTTTTTTCCGCACTTGATTCACTTATTTTCTCAGGTCTAGGCAAAAGACCAAGAAAAAACACCAAAAGGCTCGGAGGAGATAACTATTATATTTTTTTTTAAAAAAGTATGGATTCATATGTTTTAGAAAACAGAAATTCAGTTTTGACTGGCTGCTACTATTGTAGCATAGTAACACAACTGTGAATGTTTCACAAAAGTTGAATTTAGAAGAATTTCTAAGATTTTTTGAACCAAAAAGAAAGGCCAAAAAAGACTTCAGATTTTGTGCATTTGGTCACATATTGAAAATAGGCAGGGCCATTAATGAACAGCAAAGATTGTTAGAGATAATAAGCATGGAAAGTCTGTTCTCCCATATCTTAGCTCATACAAGATTTTTGATTGCTTTTACTCATTGGACACATGTGTACACAATCCAAATCAGTCTCACTGTGAGACTTACTTTAAAGAGCACTGTGAGATGGAACTTGAAGAGAAAAATAATGTAGTTCATTAAAGAATTCATCTGTATACCAGCCTTCTTATTAAGCAAACCATTCAGTTTAATTTTTTTTAATGTACAATGCTATTTTGGGATAATCAGAAACCTGAGTATTACATACTACACTGCTGTATGTATGCTTTGAGATAATTAGTTGTTCAGTACCTGAGACTCCCATGAAGTACCTGCCTTGGTCTGTTTTGAAACTCAAAAAACCGTGATTGCTATTTTACTAGTTTTTTCTAACCTTTTGACTTTTTCTCTCTTCTTTCCTGTCCTTTCTCCATCCCATTTCAGTTTTGGAGGTGTGTTGCAATTTATGTTTGTTGTTGTTGAATGCAGGGTTTATGAAAAAGATGCAAGGACACTGGGAATATCCACAAGACCTGTTCATGCTGTTCCAGAGAGAAGGGGTGACTCTCTATATTGTGCTTGCTGACATTGTCTTCGTGGAAAAGTTTGTGTAAGGATTTTAAATGTATAGAAAGGTTGTTTAAACCAAAAAACTGTCTTTACAACAAGAAAAAACCTGTCATGAAAAATAAATTAAAAAACCAAACAAGTTTCATCTATACAACATCCACAAACATCTTATTTAGGAAGTTGCACATCACAATAAACTATACTTACAAGATACTGCAGTTCCACTAAGTCAGTGTAGTCACTGATCTGCATCAGATGGAGAGATGAACTGTGTATTTAACACTTCATCGTCTAATGCTCTAGGAAACAGTTCTGATTTTCCTTTCATTGAGTGTTTTTAGCTTTCACCTTGCTCTCCAAAGTTCCCTGAGACATGAATTCAGCAAGCGGCACTTTATTTCCCCTAGATCCACCACCCGCCCACTCATTTTAAAATTTCTACCCAGAGCTGCATGGAAGAGTACCTGAAGAAAACTGTGTGTTTTGTTGACTACACACACCTTCCCACTCTTTTTTCCTATGCCACAGCTGGCTCTGCAGGTCTCTGCCATGGTGGGACTGCTGTGTGGGTTCGTATTTCTTCACCCAGAACCCTTTTTGCTTGAAGTAGGCAAATACATCTGTAACAGAAAAGGAGACGTAAAGCACAAAATAGGGCAAACTAAAAATATAAAAAGAAAATTGTGCTCTGCCAATCTGTTTACACGAGAAACACTCCCTCCAGAAGGTAAAATCCACATCTTTGGTGTTGCTGCCAGCAAGAGTGCATCAGTCAAACTGGGAAGCAGGTTTTGCCTGGGCTGAATATGTCTGGCAATGTCTGGTATCCAAATGAAGATAGAGCATGTTTTCCTGTTCTTTCCCTCTGGTCCCAATTCGGAGGGCGTGTAGGAAACTGCTGGAGGGTTTAAGTGCTGGTTAGTCACTTTCACGACTTCCCCATCCAACTGGACTGCCAGGAGGTTTTAGCTTTCAGGACATCACAGAAGATTTTGTAAACTTAATGTGACCCTGACTTGCAAGTAAGGGATTTGGAGTGCCATGGTTTACCAAAGGGCATATCTTCGCTGTCACCATAAACATGATTTTTTGCTTTATGCCACTTGGTTTTCAGTCCCAGCCTTTAATTTCTCTACATCATCACTGAATTTCCTATTGGGCTACCCGAAAAGTTTTCTTTTATCAGGGGTATAATAGTTTTACAACAGGAAAACCTTAAGAAACCATGTAACTACTTAATTGTGAGATGCTTGAAAATCATTGCAGTTGTCCTTACCTAAAACTTTCTAATCTGAATCAGTTCAACCCTAAGCTGTGTCTCACTGTTATGCCATACTGTCTTCATGAAATCTGAGGTCAGGTAGTCTGATGTGCTGATATTTTGCAGGTCCCAAATCTCCTGTCTGGACTGTGCATCCCCTGGGGGCTATAAACTCTCCCTTGGTCAAGCCACATGATGCAAGCTGGGAAACAGGAGAGTTTGGCTCATAGTGAAAAATGTAATCAAACAAAAATGCAGGTCTCATCAGACTGTGACACAATAGCCATAGGGAACTTAGTATTGAGCTGATCTGACACAAAAGGTTTAGCATCCGGTTAAAAATCAAAGTGTTCTACCCTTTCGGAGTTTGTGCTTGCTCATTTGTTTCCTTAAAAGAGTTTGAAATGAACATTCAATTTTTTCATCCCATTGCAGGATCATAACAAATGATGAAATATTTGTAGAACTATAAGAAAGCTGAATAACCTTAGCCCTGCCTAAAAGGACTGCCTAATAGTGTCTGCCCTTTTCAGTTGTTTATATAAAGCTCTGAGCAGTCTGAGAGCACCTGGTTCATTGTTATTCGGTTCAGGACCAAAATGTGGTAAAAGTGTGAAAGAAGTAACGAATTGCATGAGAAGTGACAAACACACAGACACACAGGTGTTAGCACCTTCTGTCTGTGGGAAGGTGCATGCTCATGTGGTGAGGCAGCACCCAGCCTCGCTTCTGGCTGGACCCGTGTGCGGGGCAGCCCAGGCACAGCCGCATCCCGTGGGCTGGGAGGTCTGCTGGCTCAGGTGGCACCTGGAAGAAGAGCACAGATCCTGGAGGTCGTGGGGTCTGGCAGCTCCTGTGACATACACAGCAGTTTGGATATAAACTCCTGTAACAATTCCCCTGGAAAGATCCCACCTGGTTCTGTAATACAATTGGCATTAGTGACAGCCAAAAGTGAAACACTCTGTAAGATTTTAGGATTAAAAGAACAGAGGTTGCCTATTAGAACAAAAGAGTGTCACCTTGATGACAAATACAAATACAAAAAAAAAAAAAAAAAAATAATCACAGCCTGGAAGGAAAACAAAAAATTGCATTTAATATTGTGTTTTTGTTCCCACAAGAATTCCATTGCTGTTTTAACTAGGCAGTATAGACTTTCATTGAAATCCTTTGAGTCGTAAAATGCCTCATTTAAAGAGAAAAGAAATCAATATCTCCAACTTCCTATGTGTTTTTATTTTACTGAGTGTCTCTATTTAAATGCATATTTTGACTACAGCACTGCCAAAGAGTACCAATATAATGTTCCCTATAGAGGGAATTGCAGAAGAAAATTGTAACCTTTTGAGAGTGTAGGAGGTGGGGGGGAGAGGGGAGGCGGCTCTTCATTTTTAAAGGAAATTACATTCTCTAGCTGCCTAAATAAATGAACCTTACAGAAATAAAAATGTGCTCTGATTCAGATTCTGGCTTTGAAAGAAGGCAGGAAAACAGATTAAAATCGACCATGCACTGAAAAAGTAGGCCCTGGTATTACGATATCAGCATTCTCTACATGTTTGCATCTTTTAGTAAAGATAAATAAGGTGTAATTGGGAAAGGGCATCCAAAAAAGGACTATTAAAAGAATGACAATAATTACACAAAACACAGCTTTGTTACTTCTTCAGTTTAGAAATGTAATTCAGAGAGGGCATGTCATCACCCCACATGCCACCTCGATAATATTAGTTATTTGTATTTTACTAGGGACTTGAAGAGTCCAGGAGACGCAAAAGCATTAACAGCCCCTGAACTCTCAAAATTTACGAGCCCAGGTATAAGATGACAGTTTGCAAAAAAACAAATTGCAGTACAAAAAAATGGTGTGGCAACACATAATGAAATGATGGAGAGTGTTTTCTGCTTACTAACAGGTCCACCATCATCAGTGTTCTGGTAAATAAATTGAAGGAGTCTTCAGGAAAGTGGCAAGGTAGTTTTGCATATTATAGGGAATTCTGGCTTGGTACACAAGCACTGTCCTTAGAGAAGGACTAGAAGTTATATATGATGAAATGATCCACAAAAGCACTGTATGGGATTTATCAAACACCCTTTGGCTTTTCTACCAAAGATTCTGTTCTCCAATAGGAATTATTTATACCCTTATTCCTTCATCCCTGTTCCCTACCCGACTGTCTGCTAGAAGTCCTGTGGAGGATTTTGCCTACCAGAGAGATAAGGAAATTAGCAGAAGACAAGTAATGTTTCCTTGCTGACTGAAAAAAATGACCTCTGCAACTAAAACTTCAGACAAACATAAGTAGTGATGGGAAGGCAATTATTTACAGCTGAAGTGGAACTGAGGTACTCAGAAGACTTCAAAGTTAGTACTTCCCTGGGCTCTGTGCTACAAAAGCCCTCAGTGCTCAGAAGGAGATTCAGAAACACACAAGGACAAATCCCAGGCAGAGGAAGGCCCAAACAGCTTTATCAGTTTCCACAAATTATAAGCATGCTAACTGTCATATGCTAATATGATTAAGTGTGCCAATGGTGAAAGTCTTCAGATCTTCAGAGGATGTAACTGAGCTGAAGCAGGATTAAATCCAACACTGTGATTCAGAAAGTGAGGCTAAATCGGTTTACGGAGGACCCTGATCTGCATGCAGAGGTCTGAAATCATTTCTTGTGCCATGAATTGGTGACAAGTGAGCTTAGCCCCTGGGAGGAGAGAGCTGAGGCAAGATGCCGAGTGTGCCAGGCTTTCCAGTAGCATCTTTGCAATATGCAGCCCTGGTTTTACCACCTGCCCCTTCACTGTGGCAGGGTGTTACTTACCACACACGTTGCACTGTACTGGTCTGATACACAGAGACTTTTCAAGCACCTTAAGGGCCTCGCCTGTGCATTCATGTATCAGGCTGCAGAGCCACAGTGGAGGCTTGGCTGCTCTTGTGGGGTGGCTCCTTCCTTGGTCATGCCTCACAAATGGTGACTTTTGACATTACAGTCACACTCCTAAGAGTTTCTGCAAATTTCTCCCCAGCCTTCCCTTGTCCCTGCATGCTGCTGTGTCCCTGGAGGACACGGAGGAGGCAGTGGGCATCATATGGAAGAAGTGCACCCTCACCCACACTGTGGACATTTTTGAGGGTCCTCATTTGGTGGCTGAACTCCTCAAAGGTGTGTTTGTGGCTGCTCTTAATCCTTGGCCATTTCAGAAGGTTGTCTAATTATTTTGTTTGTTTGTTTTTTTTTTTAATTTGATTTCTTCCCCCATCCATTTTTTGTTTTCCTTTTCTTCCTCCTTATTTACTTTTTCTGGAGGTTTCTTCATGTGTAGTATTTTTCTGTACTTCTGCTTTTTTATTGTCTCCCTTTCATTTATCAGGGCCTTACCTGCTTTCTTGTCACATATTTAACTACATTTAAAATGGCATTCCAAAATATTCATCCAGACTGCAAGTGCCAGTTTTTCTGTTCACCAGCAGCTTTGATCCCTCAGTCAGCTTCACTGACTGTGAATGAAAGGGACTAAAGCGTCTCAGCACAGTTCACATGATTCAATTTCACCTGAATAAAAACATCCTCTGACCAGCCCGGTCGCAGGAGATCTCCACTTGATCTATTTATTTATTGGCACATCAGACAGGTCTGTCTTGAAGGAAAGCTACAGAAATAAGGATGATTGGGAGAGAGCAGAGAGAATAAAAAAAAAATACTGCTGCTTCATTCTTAGCCTGTCAGTGTGATTCAGCAGTTCTCTGCACAGGGTCTGTGCACAAGGAAGAAAATGCCAAGACTGAAGAGACAAGGCAACTCCATACTGGCAGGTTTTGCTTGGTCAGTGTGTGTGATGCATTCACCTGCACCAGAAACCCAGCCGTGGCAGAGAAGCTCTGTTACCCTTCCAGGGAAAGCTTCCCCGAATTTTTGGAAACTAAATTCATGTAAATCCAGATCTTACAACTATGACTTTTACTTAACCCTGTAATGAGGTACGGTCCTTAGGAATGACCTAGAAACAGAAGAACTGAATTTTAAAGCCAAAATGAAGCAGATCTGTCATCTAACCAAAACAAAAGAATGAACAACAGTGACAAGAAAACAAGTTTTTTTATGCTGCAATTTTTAGTAACCTAACAATTAAATAATTAAAAGAAAAATCTGAATAAAAATTTTATTTAATAATAAAATTTTACTTAATTAGTTGGCCATTTCAATAAATCAGGAAGCCACTTAGACTGATCACAAGAACTTGGTGAAGCCTTGTGTCCTGGTTTCAGCTGGGACGGAGTTAACTTTCTTCCTAGTAGCTGGTGCAGTGCTGTGTTTTGGCTCTGGTGTGAGAACAATGCTGACAGCACACGGATGGTTTGAGTTGTTGCTGGGTGATGTTTATACTAAATCAAGGACTTTTCAGTTTCTTGGGCCCTGCCAGCGAGAGGGCTGGGGGGACACGGGAAACTGGGAGGGGACACGGCCAGGGCAGGTGACCTGAACTAGCCAAAGGGATATTCCATACCATGTGACCTCATGCTTGGTATATAAACTGGAGGAAGAAGAAGGAAGCGGGGGGACATCTGGCATTTATCTTTCTGAGTAACCATTACACATGACAGAGCCCGGCTTCCCTGGGGATGGCCGAACACCTGCCTGCCCGTGGGGAGTGGTGAATGGATTCCTTGCTCTGCTTTGCTTGGGTGTGTGGATGTTGCTTTATCTATTAAATCGTTCTTACCTCAGCTCTTGAGTTTTACATTCCTTTCGGATTGTCCTCCCCATCCCTCTGGGTGAGAGGCAGTGAGCGAGTGGCTGCATGGTGCTGGGTTGCTGGCCAGGGTTAAACCACAACACCTTGTTTGCAGAAATTGAGAATTTACTTATTTTACTGAAAAGAAACTTACCATAAACTTTAAGTTAGTTTTGCGCAAACTGAGGAAGAACTACATGTGGAAATCCAAGCCTAATTTTGCTAACTATGTAGTTTTCCTTGGGCTTTATTGGCTTTTTTTTGTTTGTTTGTTTTGTTGTTTTTTAATTACTTGTTTTTCTTTTAGCACAACATTCATGTTAACTGCCCAGACACCCCAAAAGGAACTTATATCCATTTAAATGTTATCATTAATGTATTAATATGTTGTCAAAATAAAGATATCTAGACATTCCTTTTCATGCATATTTTTTTAGTGCTGATGAATGTTGTATGTATGGATGATTTTGCCAGAGTGGATCATTGATCACCTAGCATTGACTTTTATAAAAGCAAATACTAGTTGTCATCTACTTATTCTTTCCTTGAATTTATAACTGGATTAATCTTCTGAACTAAAAGAAAAGGGTAGAAGTACAGTAAAGAGAAACACTTGCCTGGTTCACATGGCTGCAACAATAAACTTTGTGATTTTTTTAAATTAAAATTGTTTACCTTTAATACTTGACCAGTAATTGTCATTGTGCGTTTTTCAATGGATTGCAGACCTTTCCATAGTAGTTGGCATTTTTGTAACTCTGAAGATAATTACAATTACTGTAATTGTATCACCACCTGGTCTTCTAAACAGTTGAAAAGATTGAGTTCCTTAACTTTATCAGAATTTTCTTCCAATCTTCAGTCTAGTGTTTGGATTTTTAAGCAAACTTCTTTTTTTAAAAAAATCCCTTATGACTGCAGGTGCTGTTCCAGAATGGATCTCACCAATGCTATAAAGACATGCAATATTACCTTCTTAACTTGATACTCTATGGGTGGAGGGAGAAGGCAGAAAAAAAATTAGAGAGGAATTTGTTTGTGAAAGGTGAAAGTATTTCACCTTCACAAATAGCAATGCAGTAACTCAGCCATCCCACCTCTTGTGCAAGAAGCAGCAAGGAATTCTCTCAGGCTGAAATTCTCTCCAAATTTACTTTGAGAATGCATAGTTCCTCATGGCTGTCTTGGAAGGGTTATTAAAATTCCAACTAATTAAAAAATACATGTTAATTGAATCTGGACTGGGCTTAGTCTTCTAGTGACCTATCCCAAATAAGAAACAATGAGATTTTCTGAAATTAACAGATGAAGCTGAATTCCGTCAATGGAACTGCAGACTGAATAAGCACATTCACCTCATCCACAAAGCACTGCATCATCAGGAGAACTTGTATTTTCCCTAAGAAGGAAGAAGTTTAAAGAAAGGTAATATTCTTTTCTGCTTTGTAAAGCAACCATCTAATGTCTTGAGACGATATTTTTCCTCAATGATACAGTGCACACAACAGAAAATTCACCAAAATTTCTGAAGAGCTGGCAGAGAAAGCATGGTTTCTGTGATATCAGTGAGATTGTGCCATTGATTTCAACGGCACTAGAATTTCACCTTCAGGAGAGATCACTTGTACTTTTGTTATTCTCTCTTAAAAACATTATTCGATGAAAGAGAATTCAGAAATTGTTTAGGCAATGGAATTAGAACATGAACACAATCATCAATAGCACAGGAAGCTCCACTGTCAGAAATATTTCACTTAAATTTATTAATTTCATCTTACTTTGCTCAATAAGTGCCACATGACCATCTTAAATTGACCAGTAGATGTTATATAGGATTTCCTTGAAGAAAAGCAGTCAATACCTTTCATCCCTAGGGATGTCATTCTTTTCAGGGAGGGTCTGATTTGCATGTACCTAAATAATGTGTCTTTGTTTAAAAGGTAACCAGCTAACAGTAATTTTACAAAGCACTTCGTTAGTACAGCTTTACAGAATGTCTTTTCACTGTTGGATTTTTTCGAACTAAATGAATTATGCAGAAGATTTCTATATAATACACAATTATTCCCCTAAATCTATTAATAATTCTATGATAAAAAATCTTCATTATAAGGTTCATCACAAACGTTCTCTAAAATTCTTATATAAGATTCAAAACCTTTACTTTTAAATTTATAAATATGTATTAAAATCTTCTGTGTCCAAAAAAGTTGATTAATCCAGGTACTGACATTCAGATGCTTTTAAAAAAGACAGGTGATTGGTATTTGAATCCAGTGGAGACCTTGACTTATGTCTCTGAATCTGCTACAAAAAGCCTTTGCAAGACTTTCAAATGGTAACATTACACATTGTGAATGCCGAGTTTCAATTACACAAGTTACGCCTTTAACACATGGCTGTGCCTTCAAGACCATGTGTCCCAGCACATGTGTGTAAGCGTGCACTGGCTATGAACCTACTGGTATTATGAGGAGGAATTCTAAAATGGCCTGGCAGCTTTACTTAAGGTATCTAGAGGCTTTCATATAAGTTGCAGCCTCTCAAATGAGATACTTAGTTCTGAGCCAGCAGATTTGGAATGTAAAAGCATAAAATTCTACAGTTCAAGCAAAGGAGCTAGATATTTATCTTGAACAGTCTGAAACCAGATATAGCGAAGCCACTAGGCAAAGATGAGACTCTGCCTGAATCCCAGGTGAAAGTGCTTGTACACTCCTGTACCAAAGGAGAAATTTGTGCTTTGATAGAAAAAAAAAAATATTCTTGGAGAACAGTTTGTGCCCTTTAATTATCTGAGGACTAGCCCAGGAGAAGCTGAGGTTTTAGAGAAGGTAGAGATAAATGCTTGATACATAATGAGAAAGATTTTTTAGTCTCATCAGTTGAAAGGCTGAAGAATTATTTTTCCAATTACTCAGAATATTTGAGTTCTCTGTCTGTCTCTTTCTCTCACTAATTTAGGTTAAGTTTTCTGAGTAAGACATAATGCCTCAGGCTTGCTCCTGAGATGGAAGGGATAAGATATTTAAAGTTTATCTTGACCCTTCAGGTATTACAGTAATCCACTTTAATGCATCCTTGAGGGCTGTGATTGCTTCGTTCCTTTGGTAACTTAAGATAAGTGATATTATATCATCTAATTAAAGTATTTTTATTTAACTTTCTCTCTTTTACCAAAAGTCAAAGAACTCAAGACAAAGTCAAATATGGTAAGAAAAAGACAGAAATACTAGATATTTTCAGTGGCACATGTTTACATTCTTTTTGATGAATAATTAATCTTCCTGTGATGCTGCTGTAGAAGCTTATAGTAGTTGACTAATGTACTCAAATAGTCTTTAGCACATGGTGCTTGAACAGTAGAGAAAAATCAAAAGGAGAATAACAGATCAAATGTAGCATGGATAAAGAACTGAATAGCAGAGCAAACATGTAGCATGGGTGAAGAACTAACCCAATTCTTTTAATTCCCTGTTGAGATATCTGCATTTGGAAAGAAGTAGACTACAGCAGATATGATAGTTATGAAAAGAAGAAATAATTTTTTTTTTTTAAAAAAAAGGTGAAGACATTGAGTGTAGCAGGATCAGGAATCAAGAAATAGGGCAGGATCATTGCCTTTTCATCCTTGAGCCCCTCACTGCATCCTGTAGGCTGAAGAAAGAATTGCCGTTAAAGTAGGTATTTGAAGCAGATAAAGAGAAAAGTTTCAGTGCTGATTATATAGGCAAAGTTATAAGTATCTGCAAGAAACAGCATTTAAGGTGACCCAGACAGGTGATGACAAGGGATGGGATATCGGCAGAGCAAAAGGTCGGCGTCAGCTGTGACTTGGAGAGAAGAGGCATATAGAAGCAACTCAGAGAAGTTGCATTTGACACCTACAGCAAGAAGAAACGGTCCCTTCTTGTCATTGGGGTGAATCAGGAGGAAGTTGTAATGGCTTTATGAAAAATGTGAGTGAAAGAATTGTTCAATCAAGTCTGTGGAGTAAGGCTAGGTTAGTAAAGGACTGAAACGTATGAGACTCTAGCACAAATTATGGTGGTGAGGATGGATATTAATTATGACAGAAGTACTAGGATTCAGGATGGAGTTGCCTTTCAAGTGGACAGTGACACCAATGATTGCACAAAGATTTCTCTTTGATGACAATCTACACACTCTAAATGGTATGCACAAGTATTAAAGACCAGAGACACTTGGGGTGCAGATGCAAATCACTACACGCAGCATTATAGGAAATCATTCTTCACTTACGTGATGTGAAAGGTGGAAAGCTGTTGTTTATCACTGACCACAGAAAAGTTAATTCACTTGTTTGCTCCAGTGTATTTTCTACCTCTTTCCTCACTTGAGCATTTAGACTAAACTGTTCATAGTATGAACTGTCAGATGGTTTTGTGCATGTGTGCCCACACTCTACTGTCAAATAGGACCTAGCTTTCAGTTCATTTTTGTTATGTGAGCCAAATATGAAAAACATTTATACACAATTCTCTTTCTGATAGGGTGTGTTGTGGGCAGTTTTGCCTGCTTTGTAGACACTGGCATTTCAGTGACACATAGAAGGCTGTTCACATCAGTGTGACAGTCGAGAACTAGCAGGGTTATCACATATGCTTAATGAAACTGTGAACTCAAGGAAGGATTTATAGCCGCCATTGACAATGCAAACTAGAACTCATTGTGTCAGGAGTTGTAAGTTAACGTTGGAGTAATGGAAATAAATCAGATATTCAATGTCATCACATACTTTTCAGACAAAAAGAAGAGAAAATACAAGGCACAGTAATTCCCTGAGGAAGGACAATAATGCTGTGGAGAGCTGAAACCATGAACACCTGAATACAGTTAGGTGGCTTGTGCCTAGCCGGTTGGTTTTCTCCCTATCAATGCCAGCACACATGTGAATACAGCACACAAGCTGGCATCTTTCTGGCAGCCTCCGCACTGAATGAATGTGCTGCAGGAGAGCTCTGTGTCTGCAACACAACTGAATAACAGCCTGTGGTTCTTGGTGCTGTCGCTATCAGGAAAAAAACATGCGCACCTCTCAGCAAAGCACTGAAGTGGTCCTGCCAGTAAGGCCAGCAAAACGAGTGTTTAAAACATGGCGCCAGTAATCCTCTTCCTTTGTATTGCGTTAGAGGTCAGCAGGTACTTTCCATGAAGGATGGGAAGAGCTTAACTATGCATAATTTTAGAGTCTTGTGGAAATGCCAGCCCACTCAGAAGACTGTTATTTGCAATCAGTTGGTTTTGAAGAGAAGGAAAACTGGGGTTCCATGTATGTTAATTCATGCATGATTGCAGCTTATTGCAGAGTCTGAGAGATTCAGGTTAACAGTGAGAAATGTGCTTGTTTAGTGTGGCAGAGTGCTGTCTCATTATCATACTTCTGCTAGTGTTCCTAAAGGGAGTGCATCTCTTTCAAGAAGATCAAAAATTGACCCTTGCAAAACAAAGGTTTTAGCAACTGAAACAGGATAACTTCTCAGTCTTGAAAGGCAAAGTTGCACAGTGGAGTGGGAAGGAAGCAGCCTGCTTGTAATGAATCACAACTATTTTACTAACATGTCACATCTGATGATTCATACTTCAACATGACAGATGTGGGCTGTCCAAACTGAAAAGAGTTCATGACCTTTGTCATGGGGTGAAGCCTGTCTAAAAGCAACATTTAGATATGTGCAGCCTTGGTTTTACCTGTCCCTGTCTTGGGGAGCATCCTACACAGAAGTGTGCAGAACGGTGAGTCCACAGAGAAATCACCCCATGCCACCCCAAGATGTTGTGTGGTCAGGGCAAGTGCCTGGTCACCTGAGGCCATGGCACCCGTGGCAGCTGGAGGGGAAGGTGAGGCACCGGGCTTGACTAGGGTGAATATGCAGTCAGTGAATGTCACAGAACAGAGGTGAAAACCTCAAGAATGAAATTTCTATCTACCCACTACATCCCTCCCACTTAATAAATTGTAAATTTTAAGTCGGTGGTTAGTGTGGGTCTGTCCTTTCTGTGTCCTCACCTTGGATTTCCCCCGTGATATCCTGCCTGAAAAGTCATACTGTGCCGTCAGTGCAGAAAAGATATTTTTTTCTCCTGGAGACTGCAAAACATTGGGGAAACCTTACAGAGTGACTGGAAACAGACCTCATTTGAAGAGAGGCAAGCTTTGACAGGAAAGGGAAGTTTGTCATTGGAATAGGGTATTACAATAAACTAGTGTTCATTTTGCCAGTCTAAAATTACCCTACCTTAGACCTGGAGTTTCCCAGTAAACTTCAGAAAACTTAGAGAGTGACAAAAGGGACAATTGGTCATCTGATGGGAGCCATGGATGAGAAGCAATTATCTAATGTGCCATTTAGTTTTCATGGTTGCATATAAGATTACACACAAATTACCTTGATCTTCTTTAAGCAAATACATTATTAATCATTAAGCTGCACTCTTTCATACTTACATTTAGTTGCAGAACCTTTAATCTTCCTGAATCTTTCACATTTCCTCCTTAAAATACTTATGGTTGTAACAAATGCTTGTAGATTCTCTTTAAAACACATCATTTATCAAAGCAATTAAGCCAGATATTTTGCTAAAAGAAATGTAGAGGGATTAAATTCTTAATTAGGTGGAGATAATCTCTGAGAGGAAAAGAGAACAGTATATAGTGCTGAAAGGAGGAGAAGATTTACCCATTATTTTAGGAATATTGAACTGAAGACAAAATCAAATTATGAGATCTTACTGACTAAAATGTGAATTACATTGGAGTTTTGCAAAACCCTCAGTGAAATATAACAGAAAATGTATAAGAAATTAATGCTCAGTATACTAAACCACATTTTATGAAGGTTTAATGTGCAGCTATAAAATGGCTGGCACCTGTTTCCCTACTGTTCAAAACTGCAGTGTCTATATCAGGTCTATTTCCAAATATAGAAAAAAATTCATTATGAATACAAGAATTCTTGATTTTTATTGAAAAGCCAAAAAATTTGAAGTTAAAGTTCCCAGCTTTAGGTGATGAAGACAGGAGCTTATACAGCAGTAAATTTCACTCAAAACATTTCTGTCTGGAAATTGTCTGCCTCTAGAGACATTACATAGCTTCACAAAACATAGAAAGAAGCACAAATTGACCTTTATAATCACATATCAAAACTTGTTTTACAAATCCCTAATTCAGTAATATGGATAAAGGAGTCATGCATCACTCCCCTTTAAACACTGATGCTTCAAGAGGTTAAGGGACTCCTGCTTACTTAGGGTTGAAAAACATGATTCAATACTATAAAACTTTAACTTCTTGGTAGACAGTTGTATGTTCATATTCTTCACAAACTGATCTTGGCTGAGACAACAAACTTAGTTTTCTTTTATGGGAAACGAAACTGATATTATAGCCCCAAATTGTTATAACTAGTTTCAAAAGACATGGTGAAATATACTAAGCAAAAAGCTTTCTCAGGTATTTTTTTAAGTCCTCAAAAAAATTAATGTCCCCCTGCTCTCACCTCACTCAGTAACAGCTTTACTAATAAATTTGTCACATTGTGTGCTTATATACCTGTATTCAGCAGCTGCTACCCTTAGTTACTAAATGAAGGGAACTAATGGATACAAATATTTCTCACTGATTAGTTGAGTAGCTGTTAAGTATGACTGCCATAAAGAAGAAAGAGAAGCAATGTCCTTGCAATTGGCCAATATAAAAAAGCTGGTTATAAAAAAACGCATTATCAATGTGAAAGCATCTTGAGAAGTTAATTGAAAACCATCTGTTTCTTCCACGCTTATAGTGTCCAGCACAGTTGAATCTTAGACTATCAGCTAGTTTTAAATGATAAGAATTGTCATCCACCATTATTATTTTTTTCTAATTTTAAGATTTTATGTATTAGAAACCCACAGCTAAAAATGAAATATCAACAGAAATGTACCAGGACAAACACTGGGTACACTACACTTTACCAAACTGTGATTTTTTTCTGGTTGAATGCTAAACACTAGACAACAGAAGTTTTATATTGGACATATCTTTCACTGTAGTGTCATGAGCTGTTGCTATTATAATATCAACAGCAAATAGTGTGTAACACTCTGAACTAACTAAATCCATGTTTATTTATTTGTTTGAAACAAAGCCAAATATTATGGTATTTACAACAAATCTCATATTCATCATACAATAAATAAACCTTTAAAACCATATTAATCCTCTAAACAAACACAACCCCCCTCATTTTGTTGGTGTATTTAACATACTGCATGTTTAACCTTAAATAAATAGGGCAAATAATAGCAAAGTTATGGAAGGTGTTTGATTGCCAAAAATACATTGTGCTGGCTGAGAGCAGGAATTACTATCTTGGTTTTAAAATTCTGTTGGTTATTTTTTACACCTGTCTGTCTGTATTTTAAATTAGGAATTTAAAGCTGCTGGTGTCAAATAGGTCAGGCAAGGTAAATATTAATACCTTCCAAATAGGAATTAAGTGCTATTTTCTAATGATACTCTCCTTAATGGTGAGGGCATAGAAAGGAGGTTTTTCAGAAACACTTCACTCTCCACAAAGTCCCGTGGTTACTGTAAAGCTGAGGTGCCTTTTGCAGCAGCGTGGTGTCTTCTCAGAGGAGCTCTGACCACCACAGATGGAGAGATTTGGAGCATTTGTGCACACAGAGATGAACATCTTTATCAACAGCAGGACTTCACATCTTGCAAGGGATGGGGTGATAAATGTCATAGCTTTGGTATGAGTTCAGCCCTTGAAGGTCCATGTTCTGCATGTAAAGATACTGGCATACTGGCTAGACTAGCACAGGGCATATTAGACAAAACAAAATAATGTATTACCCCACAGTAATGCTGGAGGGTGCATGGTATGTCTTCTTTTGCTGTGTGCTAGGTTGCTTGCAAATGAGCCTCTGTGAAAGACAGGTTCCAGGTTATGGCCAAAACCTCCCATTAAGAGAAGCATCTCTGCATCATGCCCTGTTTAGGCAAGCAATTTGGAATAAAAGTGTACCAATGTCAATAAAATCTAACCTAGAGAATCAAACTCCTATATTTGACAAAAGATCTTACTTTCTGGGCCATAATTTTAATTCTGTTGTATTTGTCTTGCGATGTGGAGGTGTTTTCCATGTGGTTTAGTGCTTTGCAGTGGGTGGCTGCCAGGGCAACGGAATGGGAAAACAAATGGCTGAGCTGACAGCACTACAGAGGTGAACTGCAGGCTAGCTGCATTTTTGCATGCCACGAGTCTTTTAAGAGCCCTGTGGGTGACAGTCATCTTTCAATTATTATCCCAGCTAGATTTTCAGGGAACTTTTATTTTTAATAGCATATTGTAACCAGGTCCCTTACAGTGGCCTATGATGTTTTAAACATAATAATCTATACTGTGAGGCTTTGTGCAAAATTAAGTCTTGTCATTAGCACTATCCTAATTTCTCTGGTGTCAGAATAACAGTAGGTGCTGTGGAAATGTTTGGTATGTTCTGCAGGAAGCCTGGCTGAAATAGGTACAAAGCTGTTGTTATGCTGTTTAGCTGCCATTTATTTAACTATATGCTTAGTCAAACTTCTTGGAGGCGGAAGGGTGTTCCTTCAGGGACAATTTCCAGGAACACAGTACAGCTAATATACCTGGGACCTGTCACTCATTTATTAGATATGTTTGTAATGTGCCTATTGAATTCCTCTTCCAAGCTCCATAAGTATACTGAGATGTAATACTGGCATCCTTAGCAAAAACTCCTGATGAAGGAGAGAGTGGTGGCAAACAGTACATCCTGTCCGTGTGTCTGCTGCTGCGGATACAGAGGACCTTTGAGTTCTAGCTTAAGTAACTTACTACAATTAGGAAACCTTCTGTTTTCCTAGTAAAAAGCACAATATTTTCAGCTGCCCTTGGCCATGACAGTGTGAGTCAAAATCCACTCTTCGCATCCTTCCCTAACATGTTGTAAACAGAAAATAGTAGTAGGGAACGATTCCTACCCTTAAGTGGTAGAATGGAGCATCACACTTCCTACAGATAAAATTATACCTCATATTACAGACTGTTGCAAGAGCTTTCAGGGCACCATCCAGAAATGAAGTAAGCCACAAATGAAATTATTAATTTTCGTTTGGTAAATAACAATTTCCCAAATCAGTTTACAGGGAAATCCATTTGTGCTTCACCAGTCAATGGGTTTTAGAAATTTCACAGATCAAACTGAAATAATCGAAAAGAATCCTGATTACATATTCAGGATATAGAAAAAGATCTTGGCAATAGTTTTATAGGGTATTATTTCTCAGACTTTTGGGAGTGTTTTTTCTTTTTTTATTTGTAAATAGCTAGAACTATGATATGGTAGACTTTAAGAAGGATGTCTTGTAGTTAAATCACAGGACTTGATCCATAAGACTTGTTCTTCATTTCTTGGGGCTGGTGTGCTCAGAGTGAGCTTAATCTCTCTGTTTTAGTTTCTCACCTGTGAAATGGAGGTGAAATATTTCCTTCTTGTATTCTTTATCCACTTGGTTTTGTGAGCTCTAAAGAACAGCACATGTCTTTTGCTTTGTGGATAAGCGACATGCTGTACAAAACAGCTTTGAATTTGAATGAGTTTCTTGCAGCTCAGGAAGTTCTTGTGAAGTCAAGAAATTCACTGGCAATTGCATTTCACTCTCTTCAACACTGAAATAAAAAGCATAACTAATAAAAAGTATTAATACAGTTTTACTGCCTTATAGGGCAATGCAGTTCAATACACCACAGGATTTTTATTGCTGCAGTTCAATATGATTTCTATAGGCAGATGCTTCTCTCCATATGCAGCTTGATCAGGGTAAAATAATTTATTTATGTTTTTGGTTCTGGAGTAAAATCTTTTCATCATGTTGTGGATCCTACTGACCCACTGTGGATCCCAGATAAGGTCAGGTTCAGCACATATGGAAACAATTTAAAAAATAAATTAAATTTAAATAAACAACATAATAATAATAAATAAATAAATCTGTTACCTACTATAAATTCATGGATCATAAGAAAAAAAATAAGCTGAACTTTCTTTATTCTATTGTTCTTTCATTACTCTTTATTCCATGTGTATAGTTATCCACATGGAAGGGGAAATTCTTTACTTTTTAACTTGGGCTACCCAGTAAGACTAAGTGCTTTTGGACACTTGCGTGAGTTGCAGGACTGAAGTTTGCTGCTGGCTAACTGGCATGTGAGGCTCAGGGAATTTTGTCTTTGCCAGGATTCAAAATTACAGATTGGATTGTTTGAACAATAGATATTAGAAGGTATGAGGTAAAAGTGATTAAAGCAACAGGATATACTTTATAAGACTATGTATTATTTCATGAAAATGCATCACAATAAGAATCTTTAATGCAACCAACCTGAAGTCTAGTATTAACACAGAATAAATCTGCAGTTCTACTTGAATGTATGGTGAAAGAACGGGACTAATTCAGCTAAGTCAGATATTTAAGTCTCTTATAGTCTAAAAGTAGACTAATGAAAAGGACATCGTAGAATGTGATTGCATATTGCTTTAGTATTGTGGGGAAATATATATTAAAAAAACGGTCTTATTAATAATAAGTCTACAATTGTTGATACAGATTTCAGAATACAGAATTAATGAGAACGGTTGCTTCCCAAATAATGGGAAGCTGGGAGTAATCACCAAGCCACAAAATCTATTAGCATTGGGATGTTACAGATTTTGTATCTGGCATGCTCAGATATGTCCTATTCCTTAATATACACTGTGTTATAAAAACAAGAAAAAGGTCTGTCATTTTTAACTATATAGCAACACTACTTATCAAAATGAACATATACCTAGAACATTTGTGTTTTGAAAAAAAAATTTAAAGGCAGACCTACGTAGGGGAGTCTTTTACTTTTTATCAGTCTCAGTAAAAACGAGAGATTACATGAACACTTTTTTCTGTGCTGGACTCATTTGCTGGTGCATCTGGTGTCTAGGGATGAATTGTTTCACTCACTCTCAGTGCTGTGCTCTGAAAGCATTAAAATTAATGCAAAAATTTCCCTCAATGAAACTTCCTAGCCAGGTGACTAGCTGTTCTCAGCACTGTGTTTATTGTTTCTTCATATAAATGTTCAAATCGGGTAACTTAGGGACTCATTTTTTTCGGCATCCTAAATGAGCGTATTGTGTACAACAATTTTTCATATGTTCCTGAATCAGCAGACTGCTTGTTAATTGCCTCAAGTATTCCCAAACTGGCCATTAGGAGAAAAAACTTCTGCAATACTTTCATTTCCCCCTTGCCAGTTCTCCATGTCGCCAGCCCTCAGATGAGAGATAAAGTGCCAGAATATTCTCATTTTGTGGTACCTTTCAGTTCTCCAACTGGCAGACCAGACATCAACACATTAGGTGCCTTGAAAGTACTTGCTAAAATATTTGTTCCCCAATGAGCCTGTAAAAAAATGTAGTGCCTTGTTAGACACTAATTGTATCTGCCATGTAACTGCACCACTGAAATTTTCCAGAAAAACATTACCCATATGTCAAGGTATTCCCTTAGCTCCCTGATCAATAGTAAAATCTCTTATTACATCCCTGCTAATTGAGGTTGTTGTGCCTCAATGCACATGTGCTACCTACTGGAGGTAGCTTTCAGGAGGAAGATTCAAGTAACCCACTTACTCTCTACAAGAATTTCATTCCTTCTTCCTTCATTAGCTTTATCTGGGCCATGGAGACCTTATCCCAGCTATAGCTTTTAAGTCACTTTAGGGACAGTAACCATTAGTGGCCTTTTACCACTCATCTGTACAGGAATTGTTCCAGAAGAATGCATTTTGGCTGGCGAGGCCTGATTTGGGAATATGCCTCCAGTACGTACAGGGTTACTGTAGTTAGGACCTGTTTAAAAAAACAAACCCACCCATCTTGCTACAGGCAATATTGTGTAGCTTCAGTATGGAATGAGTGTGATCATCAGGAGAGAACAACATCATTGAGAATGCTAATTTGAGCCACCTGGTGGCATTTAATCTTTTGCTTCCTTTCAGCCTGCAAAAGTACTTAAAATCAGAAAAAGTTTTGCGGATGCCAGTGTCTCTCTCAATACACCTACATTGTTACCACCCCTGCACTAACCCAGCTGAAATAATAGTGGTGAATCTGTAAAAAGGCTTGCTTGCCTTTTTTTTTTTTTCAGTTTAACCCCTTTTTCTGTCAGAATGAAGGTGGCCTTATTATTTTACTTGAAGAGAAACGGCATTTAATGCATTCAGGCAATTTTATGCTCAGCAACCTGATGTTGCAAGGTAGAAAGCAGGGACTCTGAACCTCGGGACCCTGAGCCAGCTATAAGGAGCCTGCTTGTAATTATATGCCTTAATCAATAGCCACAGGAGTCACACAGTTTGGCCTTCATGTGTGTACTTTCTAACTGCGGGGAACATGTAGTGTGAGGCAGAGATATTCACGCCTTCTAGTAACAAAGTGCTGTTTCATCTCTGGTTATGCCAGGGGCATCAGCATTAAAGTGCAAAAATCTGTAGAGTAAATTCCCAAGGAGCTACCTCTAAACCATAATAGAAAGAAATCTGGTGCAGTTGCGCATTCAGAGACACACACCGGCACATTCCTGAGTGGGTGATGTTTTATCCTTGCAAAATTCCTTGCTAACAATGAATGAAATTTATTTTTTTAAGTCTTTTATTAATTAATTTATGACTGAAAAGGAGGCAGTTGCAGGTATTTGCCCTCCTGTAGTTGCATACTTGAGTGATGGTACTGAGGACACAAACTCTTCCGCGTATTTGAAGTAACATCCAAATTAAATAACCATACCTAAATGTTGCAAGAAGTCTGCAGCCACCAAGGAACATCACGGCTGTCACTCAGGTGTGTATTACAGTTTTTGTTACTTTGCAGCAGAGGTTGGGTGCAACTAGACTTTCCCTATGTACATTTCCCCGTGTGAGCATTGCTGGTAGAACAAACAGAGCTTTGAGTTCAAGATTTCTTAATGTTTGCTCTAAAAGTTCCTGTTGTCAGTTGCTGCTTTGGTCAGAACATTCACATATTGGGTCACAGCTGCAGCCTTACCCTTCTTTCAGAGATTCAACTGTTCAGACATTTGTGTGTGTATGAGATTAGGGTAAAGTACCTTGTTTTGTTCATTTAAAAAGTGTAAAACATATTTAAGTTTTTAATTTCTATTTTTTGGGGGGGGTGTTTCCTTGTTTTCAAATAAGACCTTGAAGTCCATCTGGGGTTTGACTATCTTCACTGATTCTGTGAAAACAGACACAGCTGAAGATTCCATAAACTTTCTATGGAACCTGTTCCAGTATTTTGTCACTCTCATAGTAAGAAAAATCTGTTTTTCTTATGTTTATATGGAATTTTCTGTGTTTCAGTTTGTACTCATTGCCTTCTGTCCTGTGACTGGTCACCACTTAGAAGAGTCTGCTTTCATCAGCTGTACTCCCCCAGCTGGGTATTTTTATATATATATTTGGATCTATACATAAATAACTTATAAATAAATAAATGAATGAATAAATAAATAAATATGAATTTTACATATAAATTTTACACACACACACACACACGTACATATCCTCCCTGAGCCTTCTCTTCTCCAGGCTGAACAGGCTCCACCTGTTTCAGCCTTTCCTCATTTGAGATGCCCCAAACTTTTCGTCATCTTTGACACTAGACTTGCTTCATTATGTCCATGTCTGTCTGGTACTGGGAAGACCAGGACTGGAACCAGCAATCTAGGTGTGTCTGATCAGGGCTGTGCAAATCACTTCTGTTGAGCTGCTGGCAACGTGCCCCATAATGCAGCCCAGGAGGGCTGTCTTTGTCATGAGGGTGCATTGCTGAATCATGGTCGGTGGGTTGTCCCAACAGGACCCCTGCCTCCTGCTCTGCAGACCTGCTTTCCAGATGGTAAGCCTCCAGAGCATACTTGTACCCAGGGTTATTCCTTCCCAGGTAAGGGCTTTATAATTCCCTTTGTTGAACTTCATGAGGTTACTGCCAGACCACTGTCCAGCCTGTCCAGGCCCTTCTGAACGGTGGCACAACCACCTGGTGCACCAGTCCCTCTTTCCGCCGCAAATCTTTTGAGGGTGCATTATGTTTCATCTTGCAGATTATTATTGAAGAAATTAAAGAATATACGAACCCTGTTATGATCCCTGGGATAAACCAGTCATGTCTGGTCTCCATGATTGCACCCATTTCAGCCCAGCAGTTCAGCCAGTTTTCAGTCTGCCTCAGTGTCCTCTTATCTAGCTTGTACTTTACCTGTCTGACATGGGGATGTTATGGGAGACAATGGCAAAATCCTTATTGAAGTCAAGACAGACAACGTCAACTGCTTTCTCCTCATCCACCAAGCCAGTCATTTAATTATAGAAATCTATCCAGCTGTTTAAGAACAATATTCCTTTCCCACATCCATGCTGACTTGATCACCTTGATCACCTTCTTGCCCTTCATATGTTTGGAAATGGCTTCCAGGATTAGTTGTTTCACCACATCCCCTGTGATTGAAGTCAGGCTGACAAGCCTGTAGTATCCCAGATCCTACTTGCCCTTCTTGAAGGTAGGAGTGACATTTGCTCTTTTCCAGTCCTCAGGAACCTCTCCAAGTCACCACAGACTTCATGGACAATTGAGAATGGCCATGCAATGACATCAGCCATCTTCCTCAACACTTGTGAGTGCAGTCCACCAAGTTCCATGGACTTGTGTATGTCTGCTTTAAGTGATCCCTAATGTGATTCTCTTCCACTGAGAGCAAGCCTTCCTTGTTCCAGACTTTGCTGCTGATGTCAGGGATTTGGGATTTCTGGAGACTGGTCTTAGCAGTTAAAACCAAAGGAAAGAAGGCACTGAGCACCTCAGCCTATACGGTGCCTTTTGCCTGTCACCTCTGCCCCATTCAGAAGTTAGTCCACATTTCCCCCAGTTTTCTTTTTGCTGCTGATGTATCTGCACAAGTTGTCTTGTCCTTCATGCCTCTTGTGAGATTCAACTCCATGTGGGCTTTAGCTTTCCCAACCCCAACTGTCCAACCCTCTACGTTATGTACCTCTGCTTCCACCTCTTGTATATTCAGTTCCTTGTTCATCCATGCAGTTCTTCTACCACCTTTGTTTGATGTTTACACGTCAGGATGGACCTTTCCTGAGCATGATCCTTGAATATTAACAACCTCTCATGGATCCTTCTTCCCTTCATGGTCATATTCCATGGGATTCTTCCAAGCAGATCTCTTAACAGGCCTTAACAGGTTCTTCCAAAACCCAGGGCTATGGTCTCTCTTTTTGCTCTGTTCCACCCTCTCAGGCTTCTGAAGTTCACTGTCTCATGGTTCCTCCAAAGTTCTGTCCCAAGCCTGTCCTTCCTTGCTGTCACTAAGAGGTCCAGTAGTGTTCCTTTCCATATTAGCTCCTCAGGAGGTTGTCAATAACACATTCCATAAACATCCCAGGCTGCTTGTGCCGTCCTGTGCTGTCCTTCCTACAGATATCAGGGGGGTTATAGCTCCACATGAGGACCAGGACCTGTGACTGTATGACTTTCTCCAGGTGTCTAATGAAGACCTCTTCTACTTCATCTTTCTGGTCAGTTCGTCTACAGCAGACAGCCACAACAATGCCACCCATGTTGGTCTGCTCCTTAATCCTGACCCTCATCTGCATAAATGGTTGAATTATAAATCTCTGAAAAGTTATGTTTGTGGTTTTTTGAGTAGGTAGATGTTACAAACTTCACTGAAAGTCTATTCACAAATACGTTTCTATTATTTTTATTTGATTTTCTGGCTTTGCAATTTTAGTGTCTAATTATTGCATTGGACCTGGGAGGAGAGAGGTGGCAGATGTGTCATTTCTGCCAAACTGGAGGAGCAAACTAAGCAAAGAGATGCTTATGAATCCAGACATCTGTTCAAACAGAAATCGAGAGGTTTTTCTTTGGCAAAAAAATTTTATAAACATGTAATTATATTACAGGCCTTCCCTGCCCCTCCACCACCCTCAAATTGTACTAGTAAATATAGAGTCAAACAGCATTGATCAGTAGTTTGTATTGGTGCTCATAAAAGTTATGACCCTGCATTTATTACCAAAATTTGTTTTGCTACCCTGGGATAGCTTCTGCAAAGTCTTCTCAAATATTGACTAACTTGTTGCTATTTCTGGCATCTCAGTCTTATCTTTGCTCTCAGGGCTTAATTTATATTTGTATAACTATCCTGTACAAAACCAGTCCTAGAAGAGATGCATGGATTACTGCATCCTTGTATTTTTGCCAAGTTGGAAAACAACCATTCAGCCCCACTGGCACTTCTGGCTAATGCATAACCTCACTGAATTTAATGTAGAACTCCTCTCACTTCAGTAGCATTCAGATTTCACCACCTGTTTCCAGTGCACAGCAGCACTTTGAGAATTCCACCGTGCAAGGGAGTTCATCAAAGCCCATTGGAGGTCTGAATAAATTACATTGTGTTATTCCTTTAGATATGTGCAGAAAAATTTGTGATGACTTTTTTTTCCCTTCAAGCATAATGCTTAAATGCTTATGGTCAAAGAAATAATTTAATTTTTTCTGTTTTTGAGATGGCCCCAAAAGAAAAAATGCCAGAGTTGAAATGTGGAATCTGTGCCCTTTCAGAAGGATGTCTATCCCCGAGCTCCCTGGAACTCGCTTGTATCGCTCTGTTTCTCCTGCACCTCCATTTGTCTCATACCTCCCCTGTTGTACAAGCTATGTTGCGATACATGCAGAACAGATTGTTGCTTTCAAGCTCTCTCATGGCCATCTTTCAAGTGTGTGAGAGAACCTGTTCCCCTGAAAACTTTCTGATGGCATCTGTGCTGCATGGATGACAGACTTCAGCACAGACACCCAGTTCTTTGTGCATGTGAAACAGGATGCTGCACTCAACACCCTTTATGTTGTCTGAGAATTGCTTCTTCATTAGAGATAATGAACATGCATGGGCCTTGTTCAGCTTCTGGGCACCCAGTGTGTTGGGTGCTGAATATGCAGACAGCAGCCCAAGTGGCTTGTAAATCAAAAGGATGGGACTGAGAAAACGGACAAGAAGAAATAGAAGTGAAATGAAATCACCTGACCTTAAACAGCAGCTCAGTGGCAGACTGTGACCTCAGAATCTGATTTAACACCTGCTCTTACATCCTATCTTCTTTGTTGCACTGTGCCTGTTCCTTTAGGTGTTGCAGATACCCACATTTATTGGGACCTTTTCTCTAGGAACCAGATTGTTGCAGATATGCTGCTGGAGAGTGTTTTTTCTTGTCCAAGACACTCATGATAGTTTTTGTTTACTGTCTCTTGCTTTGTCTTTTTCCTGTTTCTCTTGTCTTTTCACTTGTTGTTGACTGTGTTTGGGTATTTCACTGATAGGTGTTTCAATTATGCAAGAATGAGATATATTGGTCCTCCATTTTCCAGTTCAGCTTTGTATAAGAACAAAGCTTTCTACTGTATACTTACTCCTAATGGAACTTTACCAGCTCTGTTTTTATCTCTGAGTTGTGTCACCTTGAATTTATCATGCATTTATAGTGAAGTCTTATATGTCTGTGATGCAACTTGCTTATTTTTGTTGTTTATACCTTGTTTCAGCATGCCTGTCTAAAAGCATTATTATGACTGTTCTTGCTCTTACACAGAAATGCAATAAAGTCTCCACTTTAGATTCCTGCCAGTAGATATGCTGACCTCAGTGTGCTCTTAAGGCTTTTTCTACTTGTGTATGCCAAAGGACTGTACATACTCTCAATAACAGCTACTGAATTCTTCGTCAGAAATTTGTGGTATGGAAGAGGCTTTCTTTTTACAAGTGAAGAATCCCTATACCTAGTAAATAACCTCCTTTCAAGTATCTCCACTTATCAGTCCAAACCGAAGTGCCTAATGCATTAGAAATGTAGCCCCTCATCACTCTACACCAAAGTGCCATAATGCATTAGAAATGTAGCCTATCATGCTCTGAAATCTGCAGTCCAAAATGTAGAACTCAATCTTGTTGCACAGACTCCCATGGACTGTGTTGTTGTATTTTAAACTCCTTTATGGGGATTTTGGTATAGCATAATGATCATGTGAGAAATGAAATCTCCCAAACAAGATGATCAATCACTGTATGGACAGCAACAGCAGTCTTTGCTGTAAGGCTCCCTGCAGAGCTGCCTTTGGCTGGATCAGGAAATGCTTCCCAAACCCCGGCTTGACTCAGTTCTTCTACTCCAGTTGATCATGGTTCTGCATAAGCACCGTGGCACAAGCATGTTCCTTCATTACTGATATCCCTCATTATAGTAAATCTGAACCACATGCAAAATGCCTTTTAACTGCCTCTACACAAAAGGCTATCCTGTTGTGACCATTTCTGTATCAGCAGCAACTATTTCTAATTACTACTGACAAATATTTTATCTTTGTACAAACTGATGAGTTTTGCAGCAGGGACCTCTAAGGGTGGTCTCTGGAAGTCATCCTCCAGGCCGGGTGTTAAACAGCCTGGAGGAGTCTCTAGAATCATCAAAAAGTACCACCAGGAAGCCTCCTTCACCAACTAGTCAGGAACCTGATTGTGAATGTGGCCAGGGGTCTGGTCAGGCACCCACTTACAAGTGAGTCCATTGCCTCCAGCCAGACTGCTGTTCCACCTCTGCTGCTCATGGGCTGGGAGCCCCTGCGCCACCCCCACACTGCTGGCTGAGCCGTGCTGGCTCTGTTGTACAACAGGTACTGTTAAATGGCAGCGTTGATTTTCATGCTTAGATCTCATTTACAAATCGAATTCCACAGGTCTTGCTGAAATATTTTTGTTAGCATTTTAATCTTTCCTCTTTCTCTGGCTGTACCACATCCTGGCTTCATACTGGGATCCTTTTGGAAGTTGTGTTTAGTTGCTGTTTTGAAATAGCCTGCTGGATGTTTGTGCTTTCCTCATTCCAGGTAAGCTAGCTTGCTTTCAATAACTGCCAAGGGTAACATGGTATTCCATCTTTGTCTGGCTCTGATTTAATCTTAGCTCATTTTTCTCACTTCACTCGCAGATTCTCGTTTGGCATATGTGGTCCCTCATCCATTTTATTTAGTATCCAGGTCTCTTCCATCAGTATCCACTGAAAGATTTACCTCTTTGAGGGTTACACAAGCCCTTAGCAGCAGTGTTGTCTCGTGGTTTATTACTATGGGTGTACTACTTTTGAATGAGAAATATCACACATTTCATTACTAGCCACATTCCTGTAAATACACAGGGAATCCCTTTCTCATTGACTTCCTACCATTTGTGTCCTCTATCAGGTAACTTGGTTGCAGCAATACTTGGGTTTCAAGGGGTTTTGCATTCAAAAATTTCTTCTAGCAATACCTTTTTCCTGGGAACCCACAGTCTGGATAAGGCTTTCTTTTCAGTCCGTCATATCTAGCTGAAGAGGTAAACTAACCAGGCTGGATTTCTTTTAATCAAAGTGAGAGTGTCAGCCAATACTGCTGGACTTTAGAAAAATAGCCAATCTATTAGATATCACTGCTTTATTCCAAATCTGTAAGACAGTGGAGACCACTCTCACTATGCTTCATGCAGGAGATTTTGGCAGCATGCTATGATCTAGGCACCTATTTAATCTCTATTTTGTCGCTCTGTAGAATTTTTTGTTTATGTACACCTTACTCCTCTTTTTCTACTTTACAACTACAGAAGAGGAAGACTTTATGGGGCAATGTTTTCCTATTTTAAGTCTTTGCAATGCTGTGAAACTCTGGAGCAAGTGCAGTCAGCTGGGTCTGCCTGTTGCTCTGCCCTTACATAGAAAGACACTGTTTCATGCTTTTAAAGAAGCTTTTCTCCCTAAATGACAGGGCACATGGTTGAGCAAACTGTACCTCCTTTGTGTCATTGCTTCCTGAGAAACAATTCATCCTGTTGATAGGAAGTAATCCTTATTACAGGCAAAAATGCTAGATTAATCAGGTACACCTCAGTAAAAAGTTATGCTTTTGAGTTCTTGACTGCAAAACTGAGAAAAAGAAAAAAAAAAAACAACAAAAAAAGGAAGCAGAGAATCGAGGTATAGTCTTGCAGCATAGCTGACATTTAAGCCTTTCCTTGTGTATCACTACCGGTCTTTCAGGCCCAGCTTGGCCCTTGGGGTCTGGTGACTAAGCTGGTGCTGTCTGCCTGGGTGCCTGCTCCTTCCAGTGTGTGATGAAGATCTTGGACTCACTGTTTTCAGGGTACCTCACAGTTTTCAGGTTTTTCAAGGAAAATGAAACTTCAAAGTCGTGTGACAAGAATACATCCATATAATTCACATATAATTTATAGAACTTATTGTACTGAAGTTTTCCTCATCTGTTTTGACTCAGAGGACGCAAATGAGACATCTGAGAATGATTCTTCTTTGAATGTACATGAAGGCTGTACATTCATGTTTATCTTTTTGCTCAGGCAGCCAATTAAATTTCAGCTGTAGACTTACATCAGAAGTTTTTATGAATTTACACCAGATTCAAAAAATAAATTATCCCTGTTTAGACACCAAACGTGCACCATAATAAAACAAATGTTGGAGGTATGGACACAGTATTCAAATGAAGAAAATTCTGTTCCCTCCATTCTTATCCACAACAGAGATGGGAAAACATCATGACAAATCAAATAGTAAGGGCAAGAACAATAGTACTAGACACTTAGAACATAGCCTTCTCTGTTTCCACTAGATACTGCTAGCAATAGTGAAGGCATATCTTAAGAGCGTATTTTTATGGTCTTCCATAGGTCACAAGTGATGTAGGTAGCACACTATTTGCTCTGCTCACATGCTGAAAGGCTTAGGGCATTCTTACTTTTTCTCTCTAAAAAAATGTCCTCATCCAAGATATGGGTTAATCAGAGAGTGTATTTCCCCCCTGTCACATATTCCTCAAACCGGTATACCTTTTTGTTCTCTCAGTCATAGTAAGTACCCTCTCTCCTTACTGAGATAACTAGATTTCTGATCCACAGCTTTCCACACAAAGGGTGAAATTTACTCTTGCTCACGTCACTGACCCAAGCCTTAAGTGTCTGCAAGTGCTATGCTGAACACTGAAATGAAGGACAGGTTCTGTGTTAATCTTCTCAGAGCAGTGAATTTCACTGTTCAGTGCTTCACAGATCCCAGAGAAGTCACTGATGCTGGCTGGTAATGGCAAAGGTTCACTAGACCATCCCAACAACCATAATAAATATAGTTTGAGTTAATTTTCTTATGTGTCAAACTGCTACATTGCACAACAAAAACAATTTATAGCATATTAATCAAGCAAAATGAAAGTAATGCAGAATCATCCTATTATAACCTTCATGACTATAACATCTAAGAGGTGTCAAATGCCATTCTCTCTGCATGCTTAAAAATCCTTTCATGCTGCTACAGCTCCCCAAAGAAAATAAGATGTATTTGCCAGAAATAACTGAAAAATCAGTATGCAAGTCTGTTTGATGTTACTACTGTGTTGAACCACGAGTGAGTAAGGGAAGGTGCATAATTTTATGTTACTCTTTAAACCAAAGTAATTAAGATAGCAAAATACTTTAAGTAGCAAACATGCCTGAGATGAAAAGAGAAGAGACACCATAAAAAAATTCTGATATGTAGATAACCAATCTTCCTTATGGCATTGCTCAACAACCAAATGGCTGACAAAGGACTGTTTGGGGAAAATAGTTTATAGAAGCAGAAAGCTCTGCAGACTCATAAAAATTACTAATATTATAAATAAGGTCTGCATGGTACGAAGACTACAATATCTAAAATTAAAGGCATACTAATCCTAAATGACTCTATTTACTAGGATGTCAGAGCTCTTACATGGACGAAATCTGATTCAGTAGCAGGAAAATGACTGATTTATAATAGCCTTCCCGGAGGTCTAAGGGACATTTGCAATTTTTTCTCTCTCTCTTTATGGCAGGCCTGTGATAATTTAAGTCCCTCATTTGCATAAATAAATTGTTCTGTAGCTTCGCTTCTAGTGGTAGTCGGTCCAGATAAATGATGAAAAAAAAACCCAACCTGTGATTTCCACTTAGAGCACAGCAGCATGTAAGTGTACACAAACAGAAGTGTTCATGAGTCTGCCTTATAATTATGTGTTTAGTGTGTCATTATGTACACTTGTCCTTGTAGAATAGAGTTTTTGATTTCACAGGCCTAAAGGTATGCTCTTGAAGGAAGAACTTCATCTGAAGTAGCACTGAGCACCCACAGATCCACCCACAAGCCTGTTCTGAGGAGCAATTATGGCAAAGCTTTGCATTCTCTCTACAAAACCATGCTAAATACAGTCAACAATAATTTTCTTCCTGAAAAAGAATTCCTCCTTTTAAAGTCCGTCTTCATTCCCTGCCCTGTGCAGAATGAAATTCAAGCCCTTAATCATAGCTTTTAAGGTTTCACAAAAGCGCTTCCCTACCTTGTCTGCTCTTTTTGGAGCTACTAAATAACAGTAATAATAAAAATGGCCTCTGGCACTCCCTTGAAATTTCTTGTCTTTCAATGTCAATACTTAATTTCCCACTGTCCCTATCATTTAGACTCATAAACTTATATTTGCAAATCCTTCATTCCCTCTCTAGGTATATGAAATCTAAATGAGTTAATTTAATAAAAAAAATCTGCAGCTGAAAGATATGCTAAACTGTATACCAAGAGCTATGCTGGGGCAGTTGATGTTTTAGTATGTTAGGTTTATTTTTATTAAAACCTTCTGTGCTTTCTTCTCTTTTACCACTGTGTTTGTATGTGCTTTCTGTTTCTGCCCTCATTTGCCTTCAGTTGAGACTCTTCCCTTTCTTCAGTTTTGTTCTTTGGAAAAGGCCACAAAATTTAAAATACTATCTTTCTTCAATAATTTAGTAGAATTAACAGAAGATTCATAACTTGACTACATAATTACCGATGACTGATTTTGGGGTACTTTTTAGAAAAAGAAGTCTATTTCCTATTCAGTTGTGTTCGGGTATGTATTTTAAAATAGATAATTTCCTTTAATCTCTGTTAAACTCAGTGGAAACTTCCCATTTAGGTGGTCTATTATCCACACAAACAGAAACAGAAAGTTCTACATGGTAGGGTTTACATGTCAGCCATATTTTAAAATACAAACTGGATTTGGGTATGACAGCTTTTTCCTTTGTCACTAGAATTTGGCCTATAGGATCTGATTCATGCTTGTCCTTTCTGCCCATCTAAGCCAAATTTATCTGTTCTGCTTTCTTGGATAACTTAGATCTGTTGCCTGCATGGTGCATTGTCCTTGACAGCTGATTAGGGAACAAGAATGATCTCTGAAAGCCAGGCAGCCTTCTATTCCATGCTTTACATATTTAGCAGACCCCATGCTTATTTTTTTTTACTAGCAGCTTCTTTCCTGCCTTCTTGACTGCACTGGCCATAACCACTTTTACAGACTTACTGGAACTCATTTTCCTGTTTCTCCATCTCACAGCAGTGTCTGCATGTGAGAAGGCTCTCTTGAATGTCGGGAAGGGCTGTATTCCATCAGGAAGCTGCACCAGAACAGACTGGTGACAAAATCTGACTCTTCAGCATCCTAACCTAACATCAGAGGAAAAAAAGGCACATAAGGCAGAAAAAAGTTATCGTATCTCTTTGTCAAATGTCCTTCCAGCCTTCCTTCTTCATAGGCTTACGTGAATATATATATATTCATTGAAATGCAGTCTATCATATAGCTTTAATGCCCATAGCTGCATTTTATTTTTGTTGCCTAATCAGAGTATTGACATGGTTTCAGTGACTGCTTTGACCACTGTTTGGGTAAAAATATATTATATTTTTTAATTAAAACCATGATGGACGTTAAAATCCATATTTCATATTTCTTTATCTCTGAAATAACTTCGTAGATAACTCAGGAATACAAATTCTGAAGATATTTATTTTTGGAAGTGAGTGAAGGTACATGTAAGAAATCCAAGAAGGTATTGATGAGTACATTTAGGTACTGGTTGCTGCAGTTTCTGGGATATAAACACTTCCCAGAAGGTTTGCTTGATTTTTTAAAGAATTCCTAAAACCTTTCTCACATTTACTTCCCACCCTTCACATCTTGTATTTTGCTATACCTATGTCTTTTACAGAAATATCTGTAGGAGTCTGCACCAAGTTTAGAAATACTGTCCAGATTCTTTATTCAATACCATTTACTACTGTCTTCCTGCTTAAGAAAAAGACATATTCATTGGAAGGATTCAGCAAGTCCAGTGAAAATATGAAATATTTTGTGCAACCATATAAAGTGTCTTGTAACGTATCTAGTTGTCTTTCAGCTTTCCAGAAACAGATTGTCTATTACAGATGAGAAAAAAAAAAAAAAAAGATCATACTCTTTGCAAGTAGGTTTTGGTGAGCAGACTTGGTGTAACTATATGGCCTCATTCTCCAGCCAGAGGCTGGCTGTGCCTAACAATACCTTGGGAAGAGCTGGGTAGATTCTGCATCCATACTGTGCACCCTTTCACCTGCTACGCTGTAAATTAAAATATAAAATATTAAATTGAGGTATCCTATACTTTTCTGCTTTGCTACATTTTATTTTTTTTTAGTTGCCTTTCCCGTCTTGCTACCAGTGGATTACATGTTTCCTTGAGCATGAAGCAATGCTTAAAGGCTACTTTAGTCATTAAAGACAGGCTAAATAAAAGCAAATAAACAGACAAGCAAATATGGAGAGTTAGACTGTGGAACACATTTCTAGTGAACAAAGTTTTATTTATTTGCTTGTTCACTTGTTTAATTATTTTACACATATAACTGTAGACCACCAGGAAATTGTAAGTAGGAGACATGGTCAGGCAAAACCATGCTGTCACAGAGCAGATATCCAGGTTGTGTTGCCTGACTGTTTCTGTAGGGTTGTGTACAGCCGAGACTTCTGTGGACTTGTCACAAGGGCTGAAGACTGCTTCCAGACCTCAAGTGCAGGCTCTCCTCTATGTGCCTCTCTTGCAAGCATCTTTCACAAGGGGAGAGGAAAGGCTGAATGACCTGCTGGCTGACCTTATGCATTCTCTAAGTTTAGTCCTGTAGGTCCTGAGGAAACTAAAAGGATTCAGGATGCAGTTTTAATTATAATTTTTCTTTGTTTTTTTCTTCTTTTTTTCTTTACTTGTTATGTGTCCTAGGAAGCGAGCGACATGCAAATATCATTGTTTACCACTACAATAGGGAGATCAATTCTGTTGTTTATTTCTTTATTGTTGCACAAAACCCACTTCAAATACAAAATGCTAGAAGGAAAGCAGCAAAGCTTCTTGAAGCCAGTGAAATATTCAAGTTTTTAAACAGAAGAGTGGTGGGATTTCTTTTTTGTTTCTGTTTGTTGCATTTACTTTTGCTCTTGAGAGTGTGTGTGACTTTAAGTCTGCACCACTGTTCTGACTATATAGTTTCCAGCAGAGTGAAGTGCAAAAATAAGGTACACATCTGCAAAAGCCTAAAATGAAATCTGTTAATAATTGTTTAGGGTTGAATGACGGCATTATCCTGCCAACAGTAAGTGAAGAATTTTTGCAGATGTTTTTTCAGGGGTGCCACAATCCCCATGTGCAACAGGTTCCTAGAAGCAGGTGTTAGAGACTGAGACACCTCATCAGGCAGAACTTACTTCTTTTCCCCATACATTACTTCAGAAATCCAGGCTGTACGTTGTGCTTATCTGGTTTTGGTGATTTTCAACAACACCTAGTGACAGTACGCTTTGTTCTGCCAAAGTACGGCTTTCAGAGGCAGACTTGTTTTGTGTTAAGTACACAGGTGAAGCTTTCACATCATCTGTAGTCTCTAAAAAAAAAAGGCCTTGTGATGAAATGTGAGAGGCAGCATGCCTCCACATGTCATCATAGAGTAGGTAATGTCATTCAAATGACAGTAAAGGCTACTTATGAAGTATACTATGCTGCTGGAAGGACCCCAAAGTACAGATGCTCGGATGAAAATGCTGTGTATTCAGTGTATGTTACTTTAACAAACAAGGTCATGTTTGCAAGGACATTTTACTAGTGATAAATACTTGTTTTTCAGTTGGATAGCTAAATATAACATGTTTCTTAAATGTTGAATTCTTTTGACTTTATTAATATATTGACTACATCCCTTCATCCTTCCCCCAAAAATGCAAAAACAACCCCGAACCCCAAAGCTATGTTAATCCAAATATTTCCTTCTGGGAGAGGACAGGAGAGAGTGGCATATCGTAGCATTACTATGTCTCTGTTGCTAAACCTTTCAGGGTATATTTTGCTTTGGTTAGATGGATCTGGTTTCCAGATGCCTGAATTTTCTGTATTATCCAGCAAGATTGTTTCAGTTGTGCTTGTCTGGGACATCAAAGCAAGCAAATAAACATAAAACCTGTTTTGTGCTCTCTGAACTTGTGAGCACAGTGCAATGGACTTTCTTACAGAATCAAAACTATTTTTCTGATGGTCATGCCCATGTAATAATTCATCCTCTACAAGGTTCTGCATACTTCCCACCAGCAGAGAGAAAGTCAGTGTTTTCCTTACAGAGAATTGCCTTTAAAAAAAATTAAAATTGTTTATTTCTCATTAAACTGAAAGTTTTTTAACAGCAAGAATAGACTCATTTTAAACTCAGAATGGATAACATTGGCTCCTGGAGCAAATATATAATTGTGTGTGAGTGTGTGTAAGCATGTATGTCTATAGGTAGAGAAGAGAGAGGTAATTCGGAAAAGGAAGTTAGTAAACAAACATGTCAAGAGGATTTCACAGTTTGCAAAGGTGCTGTCAGTTGGCCAACGTGCCGTTATTTTTCCATATGTGATTTAGTGAGGATTAGAAAATTAATCTTGTAACAAGGATTAGAAGCTAAACCTCTGAAATGAAAAGAGAGGGGGAAATAAGCCTGCTTGGCTATTTTTATGTAGATGAGATGACAGGCTGCATCCCCACCCTCACGTCTGACCTACTGCTGGTTGGTCCCTGGACAAGCTGCATAACATTGCCCGTTTGCTGTTTCATATAATGATTTATGAAGTGGCTGGAGATTTCTTAGATGAAAATCTTGTGTGTTACTAAGTTTGCTGATCCAGTTTAGACCAGTGCCTTCTTTGCATTAGAATCACCATTGCAGTACATTTTGTTCCCAGCAGACTGGGGGAATATCCTGGAGACAGAAATGAATGGTGAAAGTTTGTGCCGTCTTCACTCTTGACCTCAGTAGGCAAAGGATTTAAACTTGCATTTCCTAAGGAACCATCTCCTGTATATCATATTATATGGGCTTTTAATATGCCATCTTCATTTCCCCTCTTTACTCAGAAAAATTAAGCTTTTTTAGGTACTTTCTCTTCCAGCAGCTTCTTTCATTTGCTCTGCTTGCTGAGTAGATTTTCTTTAACTAAAGCCACATATTTACAAAAAATTGTATTTGAGGACATCTGGAACCCTCTGTCTTCATGTTGACAACTTTATTATTGTCAGCATTCTTCTAAAGAATAAGAAATGTACTCATAACATTACCAGCATTGCTATGACGAACAACTCTGAGAGGCTATTCCAGTCACATATTACTGAAGGACTATGTTCAGATGAGGCTTTTATCATTACTGAGAGAAGACAAGGGCATACCAAAAAGCTTTGGCCCTTTTAAAGGGGTTACAGCTCCTTCATGGACTGGGCAAATGAAGCAACGGAATATTGCTGATCATTCATTTAAAAATCTGTCTTCTGCACACTGCTGGGGAATACCATCATTGCAAGGAGGTATGGAAGCAAGGTGGATGTATATCTGTTAACTTTGGAAATCAGTGCAGCTGTATGTACATCAGGTAATAAGATTAGAACGACAATCTGTACTTCCTCTTTGCGTGTCCCATAACATACGTGCCCCAAATTTTATAATGAGAACAGAGCCTTTTGTATATTGCAGGAGCTCAATGTCAAATTCAAGTGGAATTACTTTAAAGGAGCAACATGACTGTTCAGAACTCTAACAGAACTGTGTGTTCTTGAATGAGACTCAAACTGATGAAAGAAAAGAACTGCAACACATTTCATGTGAAAGAAAATGTTTTGGTACTGCAACGGAATCCCACGTGAAAATTCCATCTGTGCACTATGTTGCTGACTAGGTTTTTCTAGATGGACCTTATCCCCACAGGTTCTCGCTAGGCATTTCTCTATTAGTGAAAGCTCTTTGTGTGCGTGAACTTCCCCAGGATTCCTGCCAGTGGCTACTCTTTATACCTGTGTCTTACTCAGTATTCAGGCAAAGGGCAGTTGTAACCCTGGTGCAGGGAAATCTAAACTGCCAGTTGCACAACTAAAGGGGACAGGACATCAGTGGATGTCAGAGATACTTGACGACTGCCTTGAATGACACCAGCTGAGACTGGGAATGCTCTTGTCAGTGGTCGATATGCTCCTTGCCAAGAAATTGATGTATGTGAGGGGCAGGGAAGTGCTGGTTTTATACATGCTTGGTATTCCTAAACTCAGCTTAGAAAGTTCACTTCTTCTGAAGACTCTGTCATCCCTTCTGTGATGTTTTTCCTGCCCTCCGAAACCAGAAAAAAATGTTTTGTTTTGTTTTGTTTTGTTTTTTTTTAACACCAGAGTAACTTGCTGTATTATTTACTATGTGCCCAAAATGCAGTCTGGTTCAGAAGACACTGCATGTTTTGCAGTTTGATCTGGTTTTTATGTATCCTTTTAACCCTGGGCATTTCAGAGGCATAGCAGAGCTATTAGCAGTGTTACTTGGAAGAGTGTTATACCCTGTTCTGAAAGTCCTTAGTGGGGCAGTGCATAGATTTAAAACACAAAGACTGGCATAGACTTTATTACAACAGTGAGTTGTGCCAAACTTAGACCCTGAAGCTCAAGAGAAAATGGGATCAAACTTCTCTAGGCATAAACAAGTTATTTAAGATAATAATTGGAGTTGCCTGAAGCCTGGTAGGTGAGAGATAACACAGTATATTAAGTAAGGATTTTCCCCAACATAGGACGTAGAAGCTGTTAGCTGGGATTTATGTTTGTTGGATAAAAAAAGCCAGAATTAAGAATTGCAAGTAAAAGCTTGAAAGGAATTTTTCGTTATTATTTCTTTTAAAAACTAGAATAATTCCACCTGAGAAACTATTTTATGGAAAGATCTTGAAATGGATGGACTCTGAAATGTCCTCCATGTTTACTGTGTAGTTTTCAACCCCATGGGTCTCTGATAGGTGACTATGGGATAGGCCTGGGATATTATTTTTTTTTCCCCAGTTTCTCCTTCAGGATTTGGGCAGGAGTTTTGGTATGTGAGGTGAGTGATTGTCAGAGTGGATGATGATTTTGCTTTATTTTTCATGGCTTTTTTTGATACCTCAAGGTCATTGTTGCCTCTTTCAGGAAGGCAGGCGTCTCTGAGCAATTTACTTATCATATAGGTACTATTGAGATTTAGAGCATACTACCAAGGTGTGTATGTGCATGTTTTATCTGAGGAACCTAATACTGACAACAGTGGTATGGCAGTGATATCATTAGCAGTAACTGAGAAAGCTGTTTTTATGCCTATCATAAAAGTACACACTAGTAACAGACAGATTAAACACATTCTCAGGCAAAGATACCAGAAAATATGGTAATACATAGGACTCCATTGGTCATTTTGCTATTGATTTTGTGGGGAAGAATCTCAGACACTTTGTTAATGGTGGCAGCTTAAAACCTTATACAGACACACATGTGGAGAGCTGTTCTGAAGGTATTGACTTTACTACCTAAGCCTGTTTTTCGGGCCTTTAATGAAGTGCAGTTATTGAAAACAGACCAGGCAGGGGTCACTGAAAAGCCTGCTTTTAAATCATTCGTGGTCTTTGTTTGATTTCAAAATCCGTTTCCATCCACAGTAGATGCAGATGGGATGACTGTCCTTCATAGCTGGAAAAAGCTGCTGTTACCAGGAGTGTTTCATTGAGGATGTTTACAGTCATCTTTCTGAGAATTTGCTTAATTAAAGCATGGTCAACATTTCATGAAAACTAGTTTTTCGAGAACACAAAACTTTTGGTCTCTTTTCTGTTTCAATTACCAGCACTTCCTGAGCCTTTGAATGAGGACCACCTTCCATGTCTGAACAGTACTATGGTGTCTTCTGCTATGGACACTGAAAAATGCACATCACTGTCACCGGGCCCAAGAGGGAAGTGCATCTATCCTCTACCACAGACTTGCTGTAGAGTGAAAATGGTGTCTTATTAGAGAATATATTGATTTCACATATTTCCATCCCATCTGAGAAACCATAGGAGCCAGTGATCCACTTTGATCTGGAAGTTCACGTTCATAAAAGATTTTTTTAAGCTATCCAATAAATCACCTATAAAAGCACTTTCATAACTATCAGGTGTGTCTGTCTGGATAGATCTTACAGATGACCTACTTGGAAAAGAAAACAGTTGTAAACTTCTGCTTTTTTAGGAAACATTTAAGGACAGGAAGAACCTTTCCCTTTCCAGGCTACAGTGATTATGGGCTGTTAAAACCCACAGAATTAAATGAAAATCTTTAGGTTGTCCAGCCTGCTTGAAAATAACCAGATAATGTGTATTTGCTTTGTTTTTGTAAGTCTCTAAGTGTATTTGTAAGTCTCTAAGAGGCTGTATTTGTGATATGAGGCACTGAACACATGCCTACAAAGAGACAGCCTGGTTCTGAGGAGTTTATTGACTTCAGCTTTACAACAGAAAGACAAAAGGAAGGAGAAGATAAATAACATGATTTATACTTTACACTCTGAGGCAAAGAGAGTAAACATCTTCCTAGTGTATAGAATCATAGAATCATAGAAACGTTTATGTTGGAAAAGACCTTTAAGATCATAGAGTCCAACTGTTAACCTCAGTGAATCCTCTTCTCCAGGGATCACATCTCCTGTCTGGTTTCTTTCAAACAGCAAATGCCAGGTGAAAAAGAAACCATGGGCTTCTTCCATGCAGTTGTTAACCAGAGCGGGAGGGAGATGAAGAGTTTTCTGGCTCCCGGGAGATTCACTGAGCAAATTCACCAGTTATGGCTTCCTAACCTTAAACTTTGAGATGTTTGTCAAAATTACTTTAAAAGATGGAGCTTAGTGAATAAGCCAGTAAAAACGATCTGGTTCTCCTTCCATTATTTTCAAAGAGTCTAATAGTCCAGAGGCTTTGAAGCAAACTTTGCTTTCTTGTAGTCCTCAATATCCAAGAAACTTTGACAACTCCTCTGGGAAACACTCCCTTTACAGAGAGTGCTGCTGAGAAAGTAAATACATTAGCAATGTTGATATATAACTCTGATTAAGACCATAATAGCTTAAGAAATTACTCTGGTTAATAAACCTCCCATGCTGAAGCATATATATCCTGCTGTTTGTGCTTTACGCTCACTTTTATTTTTCCAAAGTTGCTTTGTAAAACGTAACATCACCACCTATTTCTGTTACTGTTATCTTTCCATTGCTGCAAAGCTCTTTTGTTTGTTGTTGTGTTATTACTACCCAAGCCTGAGCTTTCCAACAGAATAGCATCATTGCTCTACAGCACAGTAATGTAGAATTTGGAGCAGGAAAAAACACTTTTGAAACAGAAGCAGAAACAATGATGTAGAACAAACTTGTGGCTACCCTGCAGCCTATTTAATTAACAGAATAGATCACTTCTTGGAAAAGATAGAGTGATTTGATAACATTCAGGGAGAAAATACCTCCTTTTCAGGGCAGGAATAGCTCCTTTCTGACACTCCCACTGCCTTTTTAAATTACTCTCTGCCGATGCCCATAGAGGAGAGAAAAATATGATGGGTTTTTTTTATTTCTTTCATATATGTTTAGAACCTCAGAGTTTCCAGAATGGTAAGTGACTTTATGGCAGATTCCTCTCACAGGACAAGACCTCCTTTGTCAAACTGCTAGTTAATGCTAAAATGAATTAATTAGTTCGATATGGTAAGAACACCATGTTTCAAGATACATTTTAAATGTAAAACATTCACTGCTCTACTTGCACACATGCATGCAGACGTTGTAAATGTTATTTAAACAGATTTTCCAAGTTATAAATACAGTATTTATTTCTATATGTAACCCACCTAGATTATGACTCAGAGAGTTTTGAGTTATGAAGTGTAGTTAGCACCAAAAACATGTGTATTCTTGTTCAAATAATAAAGATGGCCAGTTCTTCAAAAGCCCTTAAAACACCTGCTGGAATAACTGCTGGACATTAAAGACAACTGCAAACCTATCGCTCTTCATGGATTTCTTTTTCTCTTATGGTAGGATAGTTAAATTCATGTGGGTACATTAGATTTGTGTAAGTGCATAGATGTTAGCCCAGCCACTGCAGGAGCCAAGGTGTTTACATGGAACATGTTATCCATTGCAAAGCAGACAGGCAAGCAAAATAATCCACCAAAACCCATTCAAATGAAAGCCCTGTGAACCCAAATTTACTGTATCCATTTCATCCTGAGGTAAGCTCTTTATATTACTCATGACTGCATAAACTGAGGATTAAAAATCCAGTTTTATGTCTTCTGTCACCCTCACAAATGTGGAACTGGAATTTCAGGAATGCCTGACATTTACATATCTATATGCAGTGGAGTTTGCCTTGTTGTTGCTTGTTTTAAAAATAAGGGTAATTTTCTAGAAGCTTAAACAGCTCTGGAAAACTAAAAATGAGGAAGAAATTGAGTGTTTAATTCTATTCCTTTGCATAAATTAGGTATTTCTTAACACACATATTTTTGGAAGGCAGTGTTAGCCTCATTGCAGATATATATATATTTATATATTTTATATTTTTCCCCTTAGAATGGATGGGTATGTTTGCCTATGCTGACATAACATTGCAGATCTACCAACCACTTTAACATTAAGCTGAATAAAATCTGCCTCGTTTTTTGTTTTGTTGTCTGATACATGCAGTACTAAAGCAGTCACTTTTCTTTGTAAGCTAAAATACTGCCAGCGGCAGGCCTGCACTATTGTGGGGTTTGCCAGGAGGCAGAAAATAAAAAAGCTCTTTATGTCTAACAATCTCACTTGCAGAAGGATCACACCTCCTGCTTTAGAAATTGCAAAATTAAGCTGACACAGTCTTCTTCCAAGCAAACTCTGGTAAACACTGTTTGAACTTTTGGAGACTTCCCCTGGCGATATGGCAGACTGTCAAAAATGCTGGCATCAGGAAAAAAAGCAGGCTGGCTGTCTCTGAGAAAGTGGGGTCACACGTGGTTCATATGGCTGGCTAGAGTCATGACCAAGTCCATACCTGCCACATGCACACTGGCACTGCCAGCTTTTGTGCTCTCACTCCCACCTCTCTTGGGGGCTGCAGCCTTCTGCAGGCTGCCCATGGTCGAGGGCATGCAGCTGCCATGCTGTCGAGGAGTGACAGCCAAACCCCCGAGAATGCAAGGCTCCCATGAAGCACATTCCTGAAGGCTGCTTGGAATGACTTTGCTCCAAACATCAGCCATGTTTCCTCATGTGTCTTAGTGCCTGCTGACCTGGGCAGGCTGCTAGCTCAGTTAATGGTAATATTGGGGCAGACTGGAGATGTGACAATCTGCTGTGATACTGGATGAGCAACATAGAAGAGGGCATGCAGCATCCCTCTCTGCTAGATCTGATTTGCCATTTTTCAGTTAAGTGTGGGGAGGTTCAGGCTTTCAAGTGGATGACCCAGACCGCTTCTTCCCATCCAAGCCACAACCCTGTGTTGTACAGCTTGCAGGAAGGTTTCAGAGTGTGGCTGTTTGCAGGCAGTGATCAGTGAGCAGCCCGTCATGCTGGCGACAGGAGGTCTTTGATGCGAAGGCACGCAGCTTAAAAGCAGTCAGAGGTCTATGGCTTTGACCCTGCTGTGCTGTCTTGTGTATAGGGAAAAACCCCCGAAAAATGCTAAGATTTTCGAAGCTAATTAAATAGTTAAGGATAAATTTGACTGAACCCTCAAAACAGCATGGCGTATTAGGGCACAAACAACCCTTACATGTGACATTGGTTTAAAATGGACTTTGGCTTTGCAGGGCTTGTGAAAATTAATAAAACGGTTCCCCAGACCTGAGGCTTTTTGCTGCAAAAACACAAACACTTGTAAAGTATTCTGTCAAAGCCTTCCTGCAACATTCTTTGCACTGGTCCAGAGCCTACAGCCTCCTTTATTGGATTTCTATATAAAAATATATCTATCTATCTATGTTTAATCATTTACCTCTCAAAACTGCAGGTTGGTTTTATCCTATGGCAAGAAAGCAAAGCGGAGATTCATTAAACAGTAGAATTAATGGTGTGACAATGCACTACATTTTTCACCCTGAGAAATCCAGTTCTAGACTTGTGTGCTTGTACGATCATTTACTCCATGGACAGGAATGAGAAAAATGGGAAAATCTGAGCAGGTTTGTGTGTTAATGGGCACACCTGAGAGAGAAGCACATAAATCTTCAGTTCTGAAAACAGGACTTAGTTTGTAACATTGATAAAATCACCCCTTTTAATACACAGATGTTCACAGGTAGGGTAGTTTTCCTTCAAACATGGCCTGACTATTTTTTTTCTTGTTTCTTTCCCCCTTGCCTCTCTCTTTCCACTTTGTCTTACAATGAGTAGCTTGTTAGTTCTGTTTAAAAGATAAGGCCAGGATCTGGTGGACTTTCAAAGCTCAGAGTGTGATGTTTTCCAGTGTCATACCTTGTGCAAGCCCTTCCCAGAGCAAGTATGAAGAGGCATTCCACGTGGCCCAGAGGCTTGCAGGTGTTTCCTGTGTTCTTCTGCTTTACCCTAATGCTTTACACAAAAGAGGCAGCAGAGGTACCAATAGCTTCATGAAGTATATGATAATGATTAATAGAGATCTAGTTTACTGGGCTGCAAGAGATGTACAGCTAATTAACTTTCTTCCAAGACTTATTTGTTATTTTGTTCCAAATCTGCAAATACTTCGGATTCGAGGTAGCCATTAACTACAGTGACTGACATATGAAAAGCGAATACATTTCCTATCTTGTATGACTACCATCCTTTACACTTTGTTTCCATCTTTGATCTGTGCTTAAAGGAGAGAAAAGTTGTCATGTTTAGATGGAAAGCAAGTTCCTCACAACCTGCTGTCCAATCCATTGGACCTGAGAATATCACTAATATTGTTAGTTAACTATTTAGAGGACCATTTAGGGGGACCATCTCCTACTGTACTCTAGTAATTGCCCAAAACAAGGTTAATTTCACTGGAAGATTGATTCAGAAGCAAACCATATCAAAAGTTAAAACAACGTTAAAGAGATATTTGTTCATTTTTCAAGTGACACACTTCCTTTTTCAATTTCTTTTTTTCAAAGTTACTTTTAATTTTGTTTTTATATTTCATCTCAGAAAAATACATTTTTAAAAAATAAGAAGAAACCTGAGTCTGTCATGCAGAATCTTCTAAGTAGCATCCATTCATTGGGAAACAAGAGTTTGGTGAGTTTGAAAATTTATCTTTGTGTCTGTACTTGTAAGAACCTTTCATGGAAATGACACTTGCCCTCCCTTTTGCTGAGATGTAGTATTTTTTTTTCAGTCTTTGCAAGCAGTTTTTTTAGAAGAAGAATGCAATACTGTAGCATCAGTGTGAATGAGCTCTGCTGTCTGAAAGAGCTTCTATTGACAGATTCCATTTGATCTTCAGATACTCAGCTGCAAAGATAAAGAATAAGAGAATTTGAGTACACATTACTGAACTGGTCTGCTTAAGAAAAGACGGGCAATTTAAAGAAAAAAAAAAAAAAGAGAGACAGCAAAAGAGATTACAGCTATCCATTTTGTTTTCCGTAGATAAAGCAATACCTTTCTCATACAGGAGCAGTCCAGCATACAAAAAGGGACTCTGAGCACTGAATACTTTGAACTGCAATATGATAGCGGAAAGATGCTTACAAAGCTAGCCCAGCAGCTGAACTTTCATGAGGCACTGTTAAGGTCAACTCCATGAAAACATGGGCAGAAAAGCAAGACAAAGAATTTGCAGGAATATATATCCACCAAAGGATTTATAATTGAGCTAACACAAATTATCCATCTGTAGCAAATCTGAAAACATCCTGAATGTTTGACCTTTAGAAGAAGAGTATTAAGGGAATTTGTAGTTGGGGTCCCATGGAGCTCTTATCTACTTCAGTTAAGTCTGACTTTTTACCCTTCGTGTTTGACTAAACAATATCCTGTTAGCTCTGTTCTTTGGATAGGCAGAGAATGCTCTGGTTTTAGAATAATTCTCCAAGGCTTGCTTTTTGCCTGCTGTTTGGACTATGTACCATTTGCTGAACCTGTAGATGGAGTTGTGTACATGCTAAAATGCACAGCGTCCATATTTTGCAAAGGAAAAGGGAGTGGGGAGGGGCCTATGCACCAAATAGCTTCAATCTTGTATTCATTTATCAGTCTTCTACTCTAAAGAGATTTTTCATGTAGAAAAAACTGTATAAGTCCATTTTTAAGAGCAAAGAGAGAGCTGATTTACATTTTACTCAAGTGTGAATTCCTTTTACTTTCCAAGAATGTTTTTTAAATCAGTCAATTGACTATAAAATAAAATGAATATAAGGAAAAAATATAGGAATCCAGGCTATTTAATAAAAAAAGAAGTTGTATTAGGCAAAAGATCGGGTTATTTAAACCAAGACAATTTACATCTGGACAGCAGGACTATCTACTATATCTACTATAAAAATAGAGATATGTGACCAGAAGGTGTTCAGAACGCCATATGCATTGAAACACGTTAACAGAACAAGAGAACGTACTTTACACGCAATAAACCCCTGAAACTTCAGTTCTGTAAAACCATAAAGAAATAAGAAGTATCATGGGATTTTTTTTTAGGTGAAGTACATCTCCATATCTCCTGTGGTTATTCAAATTATTGGTCTATTGTGGGTCATCTTTTGAAAGTGTCAGGTTTAAAAGCAAAAGAACACAATTTTTAATTGGATGTTTTGTATCAAGAACAGAGGCTTTCTGAAAGAGCAGGAGAATGACATTTGAATTTTATTTCAGAACTTCAACGTTTTTTACTGGAATTGATTGCTAAAGCTCTCACATTTTTCCAGGTAAATAGGATTGTTCATCTGAACTCAGTTCAACCTGCATGTAATAAAATCAACAGCAATGAAAATTTACGACACAATCATAAATAGAAAATGGCTACAATGTATTAAGATGTAAATGTTATACAGCTTAGCTTAATCTAGTGTGGCATGTAAGTAGGTGCACTGGAAAGCATAACTGATCCATTTTTTTTCCCACTGAAGTTTATGGTAAGAGCAAAGTTTCCAAAATCACCAATATCTTGCTTTTTTAAATGGATGAACATTTCAGAAGGTCAAGTTTGACACTGGAGAGCAAAACTCAGACTCACATGTGAAGCTGCACTGCAGCTGGCAGAGTGCCCAGCATTTTGAAGGGTACAGTGGCTTGTCATGGCTAGCAGAGAAGAACCCACTGAAAGCTAAAGTGCTGGGCACCTAGCTAGGACCCGGGCATCTTGTGTGAGTATGCATTTCTGCTAATTACCACTCATTTCAAAAAGTCTCATGTTGCACTTTGCATTTCACACAGGTATGTAGATGGCTGGACAAGGCAGAAGAAAGTATAAAAATCAGCTTCTGCTTTCTTACTTCTGCCATCATTAAAACAATTTTTACAACAAGATGCAGTAATCACTTCTTACCTACTACCATGGGGTGTTACCTGTTCCCTTTCTACTCTACACATGTTTCTCCCTCGATGCCTCTAGCTTTTGATGGTTGTATTTCTTTTCTCTCCTTTTTTTTTTTTTTTTGTCAGGAATTGGTAACCTGTGAATTACCATCTGAACTGGACTGTTCCACAGAGTGTAATGGAGCCCTGCTTTCCTCCAGTTTCTTGTGAGATTCTAGACTGTTTTATCTTCTGCTTAAAAACACCCACCCCACCACACACTAAAATACCTAAATACCTCAGCCTGCACCATTAGTCAGATAATACCAAGGGCCTGACTGCTGCCAATGGTGTGGTAGAAAAATGCAAGAATTATTTTGCTGTCCTAGTAGACTTAGATGAAAATAAATTCCTATTAGGCAAAATCTGCTTATTCTTTACTGATTTTAATTTTTTTTCCCATTACTGTTGTGATATAAGGACAGAATCCAAAATATACTTTCTGCCTGTACCTAGACAGGCAAAAAATGATAAGGCCTTCCAACCTGAAGATAGATACGTTTTAGAGAGGTAATGTAAGAAATCAGTAAATTTTCCCTCAGATGGATTTTTACTTCCTCTAAAACAGTCCTCAAACTATGGCCTGTGGGCCAGATATGACCCCCCAGGGTCCTCAATCTGGCCCCCGGTATTTACAGACCCCTCTGCCCGCCCCCCCCCCCCCCCCCCCCCCCCCGCCGGGAGTTGTGGGGGGGAGACCAAGCAGCCGCAGATGGCTGCCTGCCACTGCATCCGCGCCGGCCCCTGGTTAAACAGTTTGGGGACCCCTGGTCTAAAATATAAGTCATGGTTAAGACAGAAGCTCCTACAATTTCTGCAGAAATTAATGTAAGGTTCTGTAGTTTGTGTTAAGCAAGATTTCAGTGTAGACATTAATTTCTTCTCTAAAAACATTTGAGCTGATATTTGAGCTGATCCTCTGATTTAGGGAGACTCACCAGAGACCTGTTCTTGACACATTCTTCCCTACTGTGAAAAAAAAATTCTGCAGAGAAACTGGGCTTCTGTGTTTACTGCCTTGTAAATTTTGTCTATCTTCAAGACAACTATAGGGCTGAAGAATAGGCCAGTTAACAAGAGAATATGGATTTGCAAACACTTACCTTTGTTGAGGATTTGTCTGTGATAAAATCAGAAACCATTCTCATTAAAGTATTTATCTGCCATGATGCAGCCTCCCAGGAAAGACAAGCCATTATTAGCAAGGAAAGATACGAAAATTTAGCCGTCTTTATCTTCCAAGAAAAGTTATTTTTTTAATCAGTAAAGCTTGTGCCTTTCTCCTCTGGAATTACTGCAAATGAGAATTTTTCTAAACAAAAATCTGGCCTCACTTTTGGAGGAAAAAAATGAGCAGAATCTCAAATAAAAGTATGTGTTTTTTTTTGTTTTTTTTTTTTTTTTTTTTTCCCTCTCCACAAAAGGGCAAAAAATATTAAATAAACCAAATGTTTATTGGTTTGGGGTTTTTTCCCTACAAAAATACCAAACCATGATTTTCTGTTCATTTTCTTCATTGAAAGGATTTCATATAGCTTTACTGATCAATAAATTACACACTCAAAAGTTGCCCTTGGGAGCAATGACAGGTTTTGTCCATTTGAAAGCTCTTGGTTTATAGGTTAATCTTCTACTTCATCAATAGTAATGAACTCAAAACTGGAAGATTATATGAATAAATCTAAATATCAGATTTCTGGATCTTTGTTTGTCTCTAGATAAAAAGAAAAATATGAAATTTTAGGCCATCTTAAGAATCAGAAAGAATTTATTTGAGTGAATACGTATTTGACATACTGTGGTCAAGTGTGTCTGAAATACAGCTTACAAAATGCTGCAAGGAACTGTTTGAATGCATCTTGTCCAGGATATCTGTGCTTGCAAAAGATAGTGAAACCTGGCTTCACAGAGCTTTCAGCTTCTGGTCACAGAGGGTACAGACAGGGAGAACATGTTCAGTAGTTGACAGTTAACTTTTCCGATTGGATGGTAACTTTGGCTCAGTGCAAGTATGTTTAATACGTGTTCAGCTGGGGAAAGGTCAATGGAGAAAGACACACATTATACTTAGTAATGCAGACTTCATAATTAAACTATAGTTTAGTCCAATACTCATTGTTTCAGATGCAAAGGCTTGTCCCTATGCGTCATATTCAGAATTTCCTTCTCTCCCCAGACACCATTGATCTACAAGTTCTTCACAAAATGCTTTTAGTGTGTCAGGTTGCCCAGAGTGGTTGTAGAGTCTCCATTATTGGACATATTCAAAAGCCAACTGCCTATGGTCCTAGGCAACAATCTGTAGGTAACACTGTTTGAGCATCTGGCTTCGAGAGGGTGACCTCCAAAAGTCACCTGGAACCTCAACCATTCTGTGATCCTGTGAGTTAACTCCCACAGATTGTTGGAGTTTGGCAAGTTAGAAATAACTAGACTAGAAATTCTCAAAGAATTAAGAAGCACTGAAACAACCCTGCAAGTTCCAGACAGGATTCACGAATTTCAGAGAATCACATGAAAAAGTCCATGGCCAAATCAGCATTACAAATAGAGGGTACAATACCTCCTATCCTGACAGATCAGTTTTGTCTTGCCCATGTGCAATTTTATTTCCCCTTAGTGGGGGGAAAAAAAGAAAAAAGAAAAAGTTTGTCCTAGATTACTCTTCTTCAGTTTTTAAAGTAAGATTTCTAAATACTCATGCAAGGCATAAAAAACAAAATCTGGTTTTCAAATGTATTGACCATGCAGAAAATAAGAGGAGCTGCTGACTGACACTTCTGGAAGTCTGGACTTTATGGTAAATGTTGAAATACAGATCAGGAACTGATTTTTAGCATCTGGGTTACAAAATCTTCACCTTTAGTTTGTAGGAGTAAATGTCCCTTCATGCTCTATGAAAAACTGACCAATATATGTAAGCTTTCACCTGCTGTCTATATATTTTGTATTTTGTGAATCTATAGATGAAAATTTCTATTAGCTGTGCTTCGACTTATTTTCTCTGAGAAAAAATCAGGACAAATCCAAACCAAGAAGAATACACCAAAAAGCCAACAACAAAACAACATAACCCTTTGAGGCATGTGGCAAATTTCATCTCCTTTTGGCTGAGGCACAGGAAAACAAATGATGCTACAGCCACTTCTATGAGGACAAACATCTTGTTTTGGAAGCTAATAGTAAAAAAATCATAAAAAGGAAATTCTTTTTATGCACAATGCAACTTTCTCCAACTTTTCTGGATTTATTATAGTTACAAAAATATCTTCAGCATGTATTTCGCATCAGTGGAGTTTACGTATTTTCTGTCACTATGTGTTAGTCATCTAACATAGAAAATGTCTTCCTACTGCCATTACAAAGAATAAACTATGTTTTTCAGGAAAAGAAGGATATTTGGATGTAGAAAAGAAGTGTATATCTTTATATATGAAATAATGTTTAGAGGCTTCTTCTTATGCCTGGGGTTCACAGCAACTAGTTGTGCTATATAGATGCTGCAGGGATCATGTAGCAAATATATACCAAATGAAGTTTCTAGAGGTGCAAAGTCAGGCTAGTGGGAAGGACATAATGTTCCCTCTGGATTCTGGAGCTTGACTTTTGTCAGAGTGGAGGAACCTCACAGAAATTGTATGGCTCTGCCATCCAGAGGTCTTAGAGGCACGAAGAAGGCTGAAACACCGTATTACCTCCTTTACTTACACAGAATCACAGAATCACAGAATGGACAGGGTTGGAAAGGGCCTCTGGAGATTATCCAGTCCAACCCCCTGCTCCTCCCAATGCCCCCCAGGATCCCATTGGCCTTCCTGGCCACCAGGGCACACTGCTGGCCCATGGGCACCTCGCTGTCCACCAGAATTCCCAGGTCCTTCTCTGCAGAGCTGCCTTCGAACAGGTCAACCCCAGCCTGTACTGGTGTATGGGTTTGTTCCTCCTAAGGTGCAATGTAGGTGTGTTCCTCCTACACTTGCCTTTGCTGAACTTCATTATGTTTCTCTCGACCCAACTCTCTGGCCTGTCCGGGTCTCACTGGATGGCAGCACAGCCTGCTGGTCCACCAGCCACTCCTTGCAGTTATGTATCATCAGCAACTTGCTGAGGGTGCACTCATAATATAACTGTGTGTCCTGCAAAAAACACTTGCTGTCACTGTACATGTTACTAAGTATGTTCTCTCTGTAGAAAAATGGTTGTGTATTGATTTGTACGTTGTTCTTGTGGATTTTTTTACAGGACAGGATCATCAGCTACCACCTGGGTTCTGAGGCTGCCCAGTGCATGGTGGACCAGTCTGAAGGTGATAAAATTCATGTGCTTTTCAAATAAATTATCACCTAAAGCAGGTGCTCAGAACAACATCCAGTCAGATTTTGAAGAGTATAGGCTTCCCCAGCCTCTTAGGGCTATGCGCTCCAGACTTTGATCACAAAGTGAAAAACTCTATTTTTCTTCAGTTTGTGCCCATTGCCTTCTCTCCTGTCACTGGGCACCATTGAGAAGAGAGTTTGGTTCTATCTCCTTTACATTTTCCCATCAGATATTTATACAAGTGGAAAAGATGCCCCTGAGTCTTCTGTTCTCCAGGTTGAACGCTCCCATCTCTCTAAGCCTCTCCTCATATGAGAGATGCTCCAGTCCCTTCATCATCTTTGTGGCACTTCACTGCCTTGGTAATGTCCATGTCTGTGTTGTACTGAGGAGCTGAGAAACGGACCCAGCACTCTGAGTGTAGCCTCACCAGGGCTGAGCAGATGAGAAAGGTCACCTTCATCAACCTGCTAGCAACACCCGTCCTGCTGTGGCCCAGGATACTGTTAGCTGTCTTTGCAGCATAGAGACATTACTGGCTCACATTCAACTTGTTGTCTACCACAACCCCCAGATCCTTTTCTACAAAGCTGCTTTTCAGTTGGGTAGCCCCCAGCATGTACTAGTGCCTGGTTTTGTGCCTCCCCAGATGCAGGATTTGGCATTTGTTTGCCTTGCTGATGATTTAGCAAGGGAACACAGACCTGTCCTTGTAACCACAGCTTAAAGATTTACAGCTAAAAAGAAAATAAAACAGTATTTTTTTTCTTGTTTTCAGTGTGACACATATTGATGATTAGTATTTCATAGAGAAAGTAGCTGCAAACTTCCATATGTGTTGACCTGTGAACTTTTTTCTGGTAGAATCTTGTTTGGGCAGCATATACTGCTGAGATATTTTATTATCAGGCATGATAATAGAACCCAGTTTTATCTTTGTCTATGAATCAGCTATTATTTTGGAGTCATCATAACCCCACCTCTAGCAATGGCTGTAACATTTTCAAGACCTTCTGCAAAATCAAATTATGAAATGAAACTTATTTCCCCGAAAGAAGTAACCCCCAAAAAGGATTGAGGTGATGAAAGTTTTACCTACACCCTCACTACTGTTTTGTCTACCTCACAGTCTTTTTCTGACATATTATACAAAATCCATCTATACAGAAATAAGTTTTGAGGTTCAGTGTGCCTCTTTGAGAAAGTATTTTCTTTAAGATCCATCAGCTTGGCTTATCAGTGTTCCCAGTATGGAAAGTCATGACATGGCATTAACTGGCTAAGACAAGGTAGCAGAAACTAGTAAATTTACTTCAGAAACCTAAAGAAACTCATATAATGCAATGGAAGGACTGTATTGCTGTCATGGTTTAACTTCAACTGTCAACTGAGCCCCACACAGCCACTTGCTCTCTGCCCCCCAGGGGTATGGAGGAGAGAACTGGAAGAATAAAAGTGAGAAAACCCATGGGCTGAGATAAAGACAGTTTAATAAGCAAAGCAAAAGCCACACACCCAAGCAAAGCAGAGCAAGGAATCCATTCACCACTTCCCACGGGCAGGCAGATGTTCAGCCATCCCCAGGAAAGCCGGGCTCCGTCACACATAATGGATACCTGGGAAGACAAACACCATCACTCCAAACATGCTCTGCTTTCTCCTCCTTCCCCCAGCTTTATATGTGAGCATGACGCCATGTGGCCTGGCACATCCCCTGGGTCGGCTGGGGTCAGCTGTCCCGGCTGTGTCCCCTCCCAGCTCCTTGTGCCCCCCCAGCCTCCTCGCTGGTGGGGTGGGGGGAGAAGCAGGAAAGCCCTTGGCTCTGTGTAAGCGCTGCTCAGCAGCAACAAAGACATCCCTGTGTTACCAGCGCTGTTTCCAGCACAAATCCACAACATGGCCCCATGCTAGCTGCTGTGAAGAAAATTAACTCTAACCCAGCCACACTTACAGGATACAATAGGACACTGATGCAGTCAGTGAGGTATCTTATTAATTCCTGATGTCACCATTGTCTTACTTGGACATTAGATTCCCTTGCAGGTTCAGGTGACTGACAAAGGACTTGCTCTGGTGAACCTCAGGAATACCAAAATAGTATTGGAAATAGTTTGAAATAAAACTCAGAAGATGCCTTTCCCTTGCTCATTAGTGGCCTGATGCACAGGGACCCAAAGGACCATGGAATTTTCTAGGTCTTTTTCTGGTGATTTCACACAACAAACTTTTCCATTTTCATAGAGTTTTATAGAATTTTGGTCACAATGTTCTCAGTAATTTTAATGGGAGAGAAACAGACATGAGAATAATGGGAGTAACAATGGTAAGACCAACAAATCTCTTTCTGTTTTTCTTTTACCATATGAACTACATCCTCTAGAACTACTCATGTTTTAGCAATTAAATGTCTTGGGATCTTGCTGGGAATAGTAGCTGGTAATTCACAAGGGTTTCTAGTGTTGTTTTTTGTATATGAGAAATAAGTATCAATGAAATGAAGAAAATCTCATATTGTTCCCCTTTTATTTTGTCTCTACTCCAGTGGAAGGCAAATGGATATGTAGGAATAACCTGTATTATGCTCATTATGAAAAGGAGAGAAAAATCTCTAAGTTGTGAAATGATTCCTTCTCACCCATATTTTCGGTTAAACAAAAAGAAAAGGAAAAAATTACTTTTATTATAGTTTCACTTAATTTTAAGTTTTAAACGTTTATAGATACATTTCAAATTTAAATATTTTTAAAAAATACATTGAAAATATGGATAAGTCAAAATACTTCAATGCTCTGTTTTCCAATTAAAACATTTTATGAAAATTTCTTTCAATGGCACATTTTTTTGCCAAAATTCTAATAAACTTCAGGTATGGGATATTTGAACTTAATCCTTATTTTAAACATCAAAAAATGTTCTTGTAACATCTTTTCAGACTTTGGTCCAGGAACAGTCTTGTGCTTTATTTGTACAAGATCTACTTCACTCCTTTGCTAACTCCACCTAGCAATGCTGACAATCAGAGGAATTTAGATTAAAAGAAAATATTGACATATTACAGTGTAGAGCATCTACCACCAACACAGGAATTGTCTTTATTTAGTTATTTGTAGATAATATTTTTCAATAAACTCTGATAATCTGAAGTGGGGAGATGTACAAGAGAGTTAAAAAACAAAACATGATTATGAACATGGCAATGGTTTCCGAATTAATCTAGGCCTCTGGAAAAGCTAAAGTGAAGTCTGTACTTGGAGTGACTGACTGAAATTCTCATACATAAAGAATACATTTGATGTTATTCAGAGTGAACATCAATTTAATTCATTCTGTAACCTGGACAAATTGCATGGAGTGTATGTCAAAAAAAATTCTATGTGGAATAGTAAATATCCTGAATTCAGGTTGGAAGAAAATATACCCAGAGATAATAAGGTCGTGTGAAGCTAGCAAACAAAGAGACTTACCCCCTCAAAACAAATATTTTTCTTTTCAGTAAAAATGATATTACAATAAAGTAATCACAGAAAATTATTTCTTCTAGCCATGAATAGTTGAAGCATTTTTTATCTGTAATAATTATTTTCTGTGCTGAAACCAAGTAATGCAATGGTGATAGGTTTGGAATCTGTGTGTATCAGAAACTCAGTACATTTCTGTTTTTAAAAAGGGTTGTTCTAAAAAGGTTTTGTTCTAAAAAGGGTTTGTGATATGATTAGTACAGATGTCAGAATAACATTTCAAGCAAAACCAATGTATTGTTCAATGACAGCAAAGAATTCTGCCTTGCTCTTTCCAGTTCCTAGAAACATATATACACACACACCAGTGTATATTGGTGTATATATGTTTCAACTCTCTTCAGAAGATCAAGAGAAAAATGCATCCTCATTATGAGAAATTGTTCTTCTCAGTAGCATGAAACTCGGTAAATAAACAATACTGACCCAAGAATGGGAATGCAGGAACCAGAAATTAGGCGTCTACAGGACATAAGAAAACCTGTGCACTGCATTTTCTTTGCAAAACTAGATTGCCTTATTGTAAAAGTGAGTGGAATTGTGCTTTCAAAATGGATTTTGAAAACCAGTAATTTGTTTTGAGTATACTAGGCTATGGGAATCCAAGCCGAGATCATTTACAGAAACTGCTACCCTAGGAAATGCTGCACAATATACACACACTCTCTTCTGACTTGGCTTAAATTAGGAAACCGAGTATGAAGGTAAGCTGCAAAAGCTCTCTTCTCCAGATGGGGATACCAAAACCCTGTGAAATTACTTGCCTTTCCAAATGTAGGCATCTGTATACAATATGGCACATATAGCATCCTTTGCGCTTGTGACCTGCTGCTGTAGCTTCAAATAAGTAAGTGAGACTGCATTACCATATGTGAACAGTCAGTTGGATGGTGGTGGATTTGATTCCAAGGTCTGTTTTAAATATTACAACATTATAATATTGTGTGTATTTATTACCATAATTTGACCTTTCTGTTTGAACCAACGTTGTGAATGTTGTTTTTCTGGGAGACAAATTATAGCTTCTGCTTCCCTGCCTTATGAAAGACAAAGGAATAGTATAGCTTCTTGTCTTGGCTGTGCACCTGAAGCAGTAAACAACGCTATTACTGAAGGATGCTTGCTACTCCAGGTATAGCATTAGGTGACATAGCCTCACATTCTCAAATGATCTTTATCAAAAGAAAATACATGTTTATAAAGATTTGGGTTGCTTTTTCTCTGAGATCTGTCAAATGGAATTGAATTTTGTGCGCAAATAGTTGAGCTTTATCACAGCAAATCAACTTGCACTGGAATAGAAAGCAATTCACATTTAATATAAAAGTAGCTTGTGATATTTATTCATATCCATTTGTTTTGTCATGAATCTTCCTACAGCTGTTAGAGGAGTTTGAGGGGAGAACCCATGCACCCATTTTGTTGACAGCTAGACCAGTGTTTTAAAGGTCATATCATTATTTACTACTAATTTTGTTGTTGAGCATGACATGGTCTGACCTGTCAGTGTTCTCTTCTGCTTAGATTCAGCATCACACAGAAGATCTGCAAAGCTCACATTTAACTAACACATAGCCATTACAAGAAGGAAGATCACAAATCATTTAAGATACTACGGAGGCAAATATCACTATGTATAACAAAACTTTACTCAAGCAATAAATAAAGCTGCCATTTTCTCTAGAAGTCCATTGATTTGTTAATTTGACCTTAACTGTGAGAATTTAAGTTATGTTAAATTTAATTTGTTTAATTATTCTGGCATAATATGTTTTTATTAGGTAAAAAACATTTGTGGTTGACATTTAATGCTGACTTTATTATGCTAATGAACAAAATTGTGCACTTCACATCTGCTTAAATTTACACTTATCTAGGATTTCTTCCTTTTTTTCCCTCCATGTTTTGTAAAATTGGCTGCCAAAAGAGCTTTCTGAAAAAGTAACTCTTATAGTGCTTAAATTAATTAGAGCAATATAAACGTAATTTATAAAGATTTATAAAAAAATTGCTCTGCTGAAAGCTGCAGGTAAGATGACGTTTTAAAGTTTTAGGTAAAGAAAAAATAAAATAAAATAAATCAAGGGAATAAGGCACCCAGTTTCTGGTGATTCATCATTTGGGTGCTTAACTCTAAGAGCTTTTTGGTAGGAAGGACTCATTACAGAGGGATTGTTTCAGATTAACTACTTCTTTGAACTCCAGTGCCATTTTCATCTACTTTTACAGTGTCTGATGGAACACAGGCTGGGCAGTAGGCTAAACACAGCCCTGTTTTTTTTTTTTTTTCTTTTTTGTTGTACTGAACCACTTACTAGCTAGATAATTGGTTAGAATTAAAGATGACAAAGAACTGTTGCTGATGGGGAGCAGTTAGCCTTTCTGTGTCAGCTTTGGGTGAAGCATCTTGAGTATACTGGGGATCACTTTGGGACAGTAGCACTTACATGCTGCTAGACCAGATGCATGCAAATTGCTAGCTATATTATTTCTGTAGCTTGAATTTACTGCATCCAAACGGCTTTAAAGGCAATCTGACCTGATACGTTGTGTCTCTAACATTCCTGTCTTTGTCATTTGAGTCTAATAGGTAGATTTTTTTGACCTGTGTTTTCTGTAGTAAAGGCTCTGATGGATTCTCTTGACCTTCTTTGCTCTCAGACAGCTGGAGCATGAGCAGAAGGCATAATTGGCATTAGCTCATCTTACCTTACATCGTTTTATCTATCTATCCAAATAAGTGCCTGGCTCCCTTAAAAAAATTAAACGCCTTATGTAAGATTAGAGAGCCTTCCTATTTTCAGGATCCCATAGTAGACTGACTCTGCATCTTGACAGTCTAGTACTGTAGCAGTTATGCAGTTATGGGAATTAAAAGCCACCCAAGAAGGGTGGACCTTGTGATGTCCTAGCATGAATCCCTCAGCAATCTTCTTGCCTGCCAACCACAGTCTCCCTTCCACTAGAGAGTAACATGCAGGGAGGAAAGACTGATGCCTACCTGTGTCTCATCTCAGCATGAAGCCCAGACACAGCAACTCTTTGAATCATGGCACAAAATCAGTTTTTATGCACCTCATAATTCATATTTTGTCACCTGAAATCAGGGAATGTTATAGAAAGCTGAAACAAATTAATTTTATGGTTAATCATTGCTCATCAAACTGGACATCGTGCATTTTCTGCTCCTCCAGAAAGCTTTTTTCACTGTCCCATTTGAAAAAGACTTTTCTTGGTTAAATACCTACAAGTCTTCCCTGCTCTGCTGTTCCTTTCTAGAAAGGAAGTACAATGCATAAATCACGGATGAGGGGTGCTATACGAAAATTAAGTGTAAGGTAACAAGTGAGCCCAAGTCCCAGATAGTCCCTCAGGCAGTTGTACTGATACTTATGTTTGGTGATTATCATTACTGATGAACTTGAGAAATATTGACTCTTAGACTCAGGATGATAATTAGCATAATAATGCTAGGAGTTTTCTTTGAATATTTCAAACTTTTAAAAAAGATTTAATATGTCAAGGTTACCAAATTACTGTAGTCTCATGCAAGATAGAATTACAATCATGTTGCAACATGAATTTTTCAGCATCTTAAGAGAATAAGAAAAAGGCTGAGGTAAAACTACTTAAGGGGACTCTACATTTTTATTTCTGTCTCTATTTCTAAGATGAGAAATTGATATGTCTTAGCATTCTGAGTCAGAAAATTCCTTTGGTGAGAGTATAACTTTAATAAAACAAGTAGTTCTTTTGTCCAGGTAACTACTTATGCATTCACAAGGTTTAAGATTTAGGTGTAGGTGATGTCTTATTCTCTCTTTATTTATTTCTCCTATTTTTAATTACATATTTTACTATAAAAAATGAGCTTATGTCTCATCTTCAGTAATGGCTTTTGGAAGATGCAAAAAATAGCAATATATATGGTCAGCTTTGACTTTAAGAATGTCAATGTGAGGTACATTTTTGGGACAGTAAGGAAATGAGAATCTTTTTCCCACACCTATGCTCTGTTGGATGTGATGCCCATTTTCTTTTTGAACTTTCTCATATTTTAGTGTTTTAGATCAAAAGAAAAAAACCTGAAATAATAATTACCTGTAATTTCCATATAAAGATGTAACAACTATGGGATAAATGTAGAAAATTACTTTAGCGATCTCTTGCAAACTTAGACAACATTTTTGAGTTTCAAAAAAAGTGATTCAGGTCTTGATTTTTTGGAATCTAAGAAACACGGATGATGACAAGACAGACATTCAGTAAGAAGATGAGTAATAGTCTCAAGAAGCTATGTGTACTAAACAGGAATACCTGTTACTTGGGAACAGCTTAGGCTGTGGCTGACTGGCTGAACATTTTCCATTGCTGAGTGCTTATATAAGTGGCAATTAAGCTATTAAACACAGTGTGACATAATCCAATGGTCATTGTTTTCTATGTCCTTTTTTTTAAAAAAAAAATTTACACCTACTATGTTTGGTTGATGATTCTCATATGTAGAAAGGATTTTTACTCATACCCAGCCACGTTATTTCATTGGTTCCAATTTCATTCATAATCAAGATCGAAAGGGGTGATGCAACCGTGCCTAGAAAAAGACATAAAGTCTCAAGAATCTTGAATTCTAAACTAATGCAGTAAACCAAAAAGCTAAGCTCTTTTTGGTTTTCTGAACACAGAAAGAATTGTTTGATATATTGTAAGAAAGCAGTATAAAAAGAACAAATTTTCACATGCAGTCTTCATTTCTACACCACCTAAATGCTTGTCCTAGGCCTATTCTGGAGCCTTATGATTTCTGTTAATATTAGTTAGTTGGATTTGTTGAAAATGGAAGGATGTTACAGAAATCCCAGAAGGTTTTCCTTTTTTTTTCTTTCTTTTTTTTTTTTTTTTTTTTTTTGGGCGGGGGAGGGGGTTTTGCTCTGTTTTACTTTTTGATGTGCTCTGCTGTTGAACGGCAAATTTAAATCCATTTAGAAAATTGGAAATGTAATGCAGTGAAGTTACAAATGCATTAAACAGACCATCAAAACCTGTAAAATGTTTTGAGGATCATCATTACAATGTGCTGATAGCAAAAGCTGTTTCTCTATCACATAGAGATTTTGCTCAAGAAATTGCCTAGTGCCTCCAGAGCCAGCTGCAGGTCAAGTCCCCAGCATATTTGTTCATGCTTGTGTATAGGGTTTTCTCTCATATAGTTCAGCACAATACATTCCTCACTTAAAGCAGTGGGAGGATTTGGCTTGAGCAATCAATATCTTTGGGTGAACAGTATAACCTGACCTCTGTAATTTCAAACTGGATTTTTAAAATAACGTAAGGCCACACTTTTCATGGTTCTTCATCCCAAGAGCATGGCTGCCACTAAATTATTCATTCTGCTCCACTTGAAGACTTTCCTTTCTGTCTTATGTCTAAAATCCTTTCTCAGGAGTAACACTCCTTACCATTATCCACCATCATGGTTTGGCTATTTCAAGACAACAGCCTATTGCTGCTTCCAATAGGAGGGCCGCAGCTTCAAGCTCCAGAGGTGGAAATCTACCTTATAATAACACGTTTCCAAGATCAGCATTTGCTAGTGATCAGTCTGCAACTATCTAGCTTTAGTAATACACTTCTTTCCTGAAACTCACTCCTTCATAGTTGCCTGAAACACAGCAGCAACCACAGCTGACTTCGGTCAGATGGCTTTCCTCTGCATGCAAAGCACTGATAAAGGCATACTTGAAAAGATTTTTCACTGCACAACTCACACTTCTATAGCAATCTCTCAATTAAATGTGTCTCTACTTAATTTTTCTCCTTTTCTTTCTGTGTCTATATCTCCTAATTTTTCCAAGTCATGCAATCTCCTTATGATAACATACATCTGCATGTGCAGACTCAGTAGCAGTTGTGTAACCGTTAGTGGTTATTTCTTACCATCTTACTGTATGAGTGAGATGGTTTGACACTGTGATTGCTATTTAGAGAAATGACTTAATTGGTGGCAGTTTTACTGCAAAAGCTCTGTTTCACTTCATTCTGAATTTTTCCTTTTATATCCAAAAGCACTGCCTCAGTCAATGGCCCAAATACTGCATGATGTGCATTGTGTAATCCTGCAAACAACATGCTGAACAAAACCTAGTAAACAAATGAATTCAGTGCCCTAGTGCAAGGTCTGGGAATACAAACAGCTGAGTTATGTGGCAGCTGTATTGCTTAAAAAGCTCCATAACTAAAAAAATCCTTTTAACCTACCAACAGAAAGTAAAACACTTGTGTTTTTTCCAGCTGATCAGTAACTATGTAAGTGCATTCTCATGCTGTAATTTGTAATGACACAGCTGCAATGGACAAGCCACTATAAAGCTTTTTGTTCAGGATATTGACAAAGAACCAGCGCTGAAGTTTCGTTACTGCTTTGCTCATTTCCTACCCAAGCATTACCAGTATATCTTACTGACAGTGGCAACCCTGGTGCTGTAACTTCTCAAGTCAGAAAATCTTTTCTGAACTCTCTCCAGTAAGTGAGGTTTGGTTCTGGTTCATTTACTTTGTCCTGCTGTTTCAGTCAGAAAACTTTCCTTTGGTCACTTAGCTACCTTGCAGAATACTTCCATGAACATTTCACATCCTTTCACAACTGGCATGAAGTAAGCCTAAATTCAGAGCCCTGAACTATTCAACTGCTCTGTTTCAGCTTCACAATTTTGGCAACAGAGACAAAGAACAACCACAACTCTGCCTAAAATAAATGGAAGTTTAATCTTTCTGAAAAGCAAAGTTTTACAGTGGCTATTATTTGAATTGTAATTTCTGACCTTTCTTCTTTTTAAACTTTATTGTCATTGTGTCATACTTGGTATGATCTTGACAAATGGTCATACTTGCTAGATCTACATATAGAAATGCTTATTCTCTGTAACAATGTCTAGGCTTTAAGCTAAATTTTCTGGTAGGAGCAGCGGATACAGTCTAGCTGAGAAATCTAGCTGATTTTATTGGGGGTACAGGACAAGCTACTCTAGACAGCTAACGTGAATGGATTTGTATTTCAAAAAGATGCACTCCTACTTACAAAACATGTTTTCTGTTTCCCCACTCCATGCTAATGTAAATATCATTAGAATAAATGTGCAAAATGGAAACAATACTTCAGTCAAAAGAGGTGAAGATTCTTCCAGATGGGGAAACGGGAAGGGAGAGCTCCCTGGCCCACACAGCCTGACCCATTGCCACACCATCCACGCTGCACTGCGACATTTTATTTATAAGCACACTCATAATCTCTTGAGAAAAGAATTTTCTCCTCTTTCCCTGAAAGCTAGTAAATCCCTTCTAACTCTAACTTAAATTCAGCTGAGAAAAAGTGACTTGGTTTTGAACAGGAAACTTACTCATGTTCATAGTTCAGAACTGTGCAAATATATATCCTTTGCTATGTTTTGTTGTAGTAAAGACTACTGAAAAATGGCTTCACTCGCTTTTTCTGTGTTCTTTGGTCCCAAATAAACATAAAACTTTTCATATTTTGGTCACCAATAGTATGGTTAAACTTTTGCAGCAAAAATACTCGTAAGAACTACTATTTCTACATTCAAACCTGTTACATCTTTAACATGAACTATTTTACCATTGAGAAAATGTAGTTATTACATGTATATCTTCATTTCGTTTCTCCCTTTTTTAGTTGCACAATCGGCTACAATGAAACTCTGATGTGTTAACTGCAAAACATAAAAGAAAGTTCAGTGGTTTCTAAATGTGATTATTATTAAAAGACTGTCTTGGAAGGACTTCTTTCTAGCCCACATATATTTAAAGGCAAGTCTCAGCTGATGAAAATAAGTCTCTGTACTAGTGTTGGTTTTCCACAGTCTGAATCGTAAGCAGCCTAGTGCTATACTACACATATGTACTGTTCTACTGTATTTGCCTCAATGAAAGTCTTTGCTGTTCCTGATTTTTTTTTTCCCTGTGGCCCAGTGTAATGTGGTACTTCATCATATATGCACATATAAATGTACAGCTCTGCTTCACTAGGGAATCATATGGTGGAAAAAAAAAAAATTCCATCATTCCTGACTTTGCAGTTTTTTGTGCATGAACAAGGTACCAGTAATCAAAATGATTTTCTTTTTTTACTTGTTCTCTTGTGCATTCTGTTACTTACGGCAAAGGGTTTTGAAGACTTTTCTATAAAGGCCCACAGTCTCTGTACACCACTATAATTCCTACATAGACACGGGTGGTTCTTGATCATTTGTACTTGTCCCTAGATCCTTTTTTGAGCAAATATGGTTAAGCACAGGTGGAAGCGCAGAAGTAAAAATCTGTATCTAAAGTAACAACATGCAGCCCCTGGTTAGGCCACAGGAGGTTATTGTTTGAAATAAATATATAAATAAATAATCAACACCTTGACTCAACAAATTCCCAGATCCCTCTTCCTATTTTTGCTAGGAACTGCTGATGCATAAGAGTGTGTGTATGTCATCAGGGGATGACTCTTTTGGTTTTGACTGGCTGCACATTGCTGCAGGCTGGTATATTCAGGCAAGCCCCCAGGATGCTGAGGGGGAGCACAAGGAAAGACATACATCCACCCCTCCCGGGGGAGAAGGGAACTGTTCCTGCTTCCCTCTCTGCCACTCTCATTCAGACACTCAGTCCCAAACCTGACAGTGGCCACTGACAGTGACATGCCTCAAATTCATGCTGGGAATGACAAGGGTTGGGCTTACCTTTCTTCCTCGACTAACAAAACTGATTTAATAAACACAGTAATTAATCGGATAAAAACAATAGACCAATGGAATCTGATCTCTTCCCAGTGCTTCCCTCTGAGGACTGCTGGCCTTCCCCTAGTAGCACTGCTCCTCTGGAGGTTCTCCCTTTGCTCCTCATTTTCCCTCCTGGAAACCATGACTGTTCAATGCTCTTCCTGCTCCCCATGCCCTCAATATGTCACATTTTCTCCAGTGTCCTATCACAGTTTCATTTTATTTTTCTCCTTCCCCTTCGATCACAGGGACTTCCTTCAAAATCCTTTTCCCTTTTTATCCAATTTCTTAATTTTTGGGATAAAGCTTTGCACTGGGACTTATTCATCCCATGGGAGGCAGTGATTTTTACACCAATAAGCATGAAGTGCAGCTGCATTTTCTTTTTTCAATTTTTTTTTGACAGAAGGTATGGCTATGTTGTCCTTTGCAGGTAGGTGCACACTCACAGCTCGTGCACTGGTGCATTTGAAATCACATGGTGCTGTTTCAGTTAAAGTAACTCGCAGGCTTAGCCTGGATTCATTGTCAAATTAGGAGTAGTTTTAAAGTTGAGAAGATTTCATATTAGCAAATCCTGACTGAATAGAAAAAGTATTGAATAATGTAGGAGCCCAAGAGGATGCTTGTGAGCCTGCATGGCTCTTTCAGGGCTTGAAAGTTGTCTAGCAAGCAAGGCTGGAGATCTAATTGGCTTAAGTTCAATGTTAATGTTCAACTTGTTCATGTTCTCAGAACCTACCATCCGGAGAAGGTGGCATGAAGCAGGACCCCCTGTGAGACAATTGTATTTCCTGAAGCTCCTCAAGGTATTTTTTTTGCTTTCATTTAAGATTTGATGAGCCACAAATAGGAGAATCCTGAATGAAAGAAACTCCATGTGTGTAATACTTTGTTCAATAAAGGAGAATGCAGCCTCAGACTTGCAGAAATAGGAAATAGTTTGGCAGAGAGAGAATGTTATTTGCACATATGTTAAGGTGAGAGCTAAAGTTTACCCTAACTTCTGCATAAGTAAATGAGTTATCCTATTGTAGCCATAAGTCTGTTGTCCTTTAGATCATAGATAAGTTTTCAGGGGATGTGCTGAATAACATGCACAATAATTCTGGTTTCTGTGGGCCCAATAGCAATCGCTGAGTGTTGCACATTGCATTCCCTTTCCACCTTCCCTTTCCCTTCATCTCTAGAGCTCTTCCTCTGCCTCTGCTGTCTGTTGTCTTTTTTGACCAATGTTCCTCAAGGAAGGGAACAACAATGAGGTTTCCTGATGCTGAGGTCTTTCACCCTCCATGACTAACCCAACACAGGATTTACTAGCTCAAGAAACAGCAATCTGGAGACTTACTTCCCACCACACCCATCCCACCCCCAGGAAGGCTTTTCAAGGTTGATTGTTATATTGAGATCAAGAAGGTTCCTTGAGGGATGAATAAACATGAGAGATGAGACCAGTGTTCACAAATACACGCCACTGTGATCATTTTCTCACTCAAAGCACTCCTCATTGTTTGGTTTCCTTTACCTAGGACATGCTGACCTTTTGCCTTTCTACCCACTTGGCTTTGACAAAGAGGAAACTACAGTCTCAAAATGGCTGTTTTGAAAATAAGATCTGCTGCATAAATTTCTCTTCTGTCTGGTAAGTAGACTTATAATTTCATTGTGTATTGCACAATTTGCCTTTAAAGAGAACAGAACCACTCCTAGAAACACCTGTGGTAGATGTTTGTCCTCTGATACACGTTAAAATCTAGCATTCTGCAAACTTTTTTTTGGTGTGTAAAATATCTACTTGAACTCTGCACTATGTTTTTTGATCCTGGGAGAGATCCTACTGGCTTATGGGGGAAACTAAAGCAAACAAATATTGCAGAATTGGATAGGATGCTTCACAAGGTGCAATTCTGGGAGCAGTTTTGGCAGTCCTTATGGCAATCACTGAAACACGCTGGCTCAGTTTATAACATGTTGGCCAATCTAAGTAGGTTTAACACTTATAATTTTGGGAATTTTTTTTTAGAATTTATATGAATGCTAGCTTCTGTCTGTGGCTAACTGATAAAGCAAATGGCTTCATGTTATGAATAAAAAGATTACTAAAGCCTCCAAGCTGTGGAAACTAAGAGTGTTCATCTGCCAGCTCTTTAAGTATTTGTCAGATAATCATGATCTAGAGACAGTAATATTGGTCTTAATAAATACTAAGACCATAGTTATTACCACAATTTTCTTTTAGCTCATTTTGAACTTTGTTAACATCCTTGTGGAAAACAACTTCAGATCTAGACAGGAAATGCTTTCAGAGGCAGATACTGCTTTCAATCCAGATTAAATTGTGCATTTATTTCATGCACAAAATAATCTTCATTTTGACCCTTACAGTTCTATTTTCCTGAATATCAAAAGATGTATATTCTTAAAACCAATAATGCCCTTGAGATGATTTCCTGATGACTACAGTTTAGAATAGCATTTGACTGACCCAGCTGAACTGTCTACTGGTACAGCTTCACTGAAACATATCATAGTTGTATACATTTAAAGCAAATTAAGACTTCTTGCAGAAAATACTAATTCACTATAATTCTAAGGAGATAGTGCATGAACATTTTGTGAGGACTGACAGCTCGTTTTGAAGGTTTATGATCAGAATATAATTGTAGGGATTCTGTGCACTGGATACTGTAGTCAATTGCTCACTTCTAGTTTCAATTAACAGTTTTCTAGGGACAGTTGGATAGCTGCACTGAAATAAGGAGAGAAATACCATTCATTTACACAAGCTTGTCTTCTCACTTGGAGCAAAAAACATGTTAATCAAATCCACTGGACATAATACATCGGGAAACTTATGAACATTAATAAGAATGAAGAAATAATAAACAGTTAACCTAATGGAATAAGATATCTAAATGGAAGGTTAAATGAGATTCTAGGCTGGAAAATACAAAAAAATGTATCTTGGGAAAAAGTATTGCCGATACTATACTACAGCTATAGAAAGAAAAACTTAGGAAGTGGTAATTGCGTGCAATTTGGAGGAAATACTCAGACCAGAATTTGGCCCTCAGTGCTCATTGACTTTCAATGCAATTGGAATGCTAGCTCCACTCTATACATTCAAAATTCAATCCATCAACTGGCAGTGATATATGGTGGTGCTTTAAGGTTTATTTTCTTTGTTTGCTTTAAAACGTCTGGCAGAATATGGAGCTGAAAAGCGTAAGGTCTTCTTTTAGGAGCAGGAGAAAATGAGTCCCGGTACCTCCTGAGAGAGACTGTGCATCTTGAATGCTGCTTGTGCTTCTGTAGAAATCCCCTTATTACAAAGAAACAAACTTACTAATTAATTAAGGATACCTATATAAGGCGAAGGAAGCAACCCACTTTCCAAATATGTCCCATGTTTTCTGTAATGTCAGAACAATGACATAATATGGGCAAGCTGCACTATGCATTTTTAATGTTATGTCTTATTGTCTATAGAATAGACATTATAAATTATATATGTCTATATTATATTGTGTATAAAATAATGGTCCAATGGAAACTGCAAGAAGCTATGGCTGAGGACAGCAGAACCTCAAATGTACACGTTGCTAGTTGTATGGCAAACGACAGGTGTCAGTAAAGGGGAAGACTGGACAGGCTATTTTTCCAACGTCAGTTTTGAAAGCAACACTCAGATGAACAGACTTAGTTCTTTAACTTGCAAAAAACTTTGCAAAGCAGAGAGACTGTTTTGGTTGCTAAGATTCCTGTTTTCTGGAATTTCCAAATTAATGTGCCACTGAATTAATGGAGAGAGTACTTAATACTGTGTGTCTTAAGACGTGTTATATCTGAAAAAAAGATCTGCTTCTGACAAGCTTCTGTTTTAGTCACCACATGTGCTTTCAAAAACTCATGTGCTTTCAAAAACTTAACAGATAATTCCCCCCCCCCCCCCCCCCCCCCATTATTTCATGGACTTGGTATAGAACTGCAGACACTACATTTTACCTCTCTATGCCTCTGTTTTCTCGTCTCTAAGATAAAGATGACATTATGTATCAAATGCTTAATTTCTTCCCCTTCTCTGTTTTCAAATATTGTCTCTCACATTCAAATATTTCCATTAGCTATTTCAAAACAACCCCCCCAAACAACCTACTTTATTAAAGAAGCACAAGAAGAGCACAGAGAAGGATAAACCAGTGGTTCTGTGTAATGTGCTGGGGATAGTAACACTTATTTTTTCAATATAATGTAGATAGTCTTTCTGTAGTTCCAGGAGAAGATTTTCTTTTCTGTAACATTTTTTCCTTTCTGACTCTTTCAATATGTACATATTTCTAATATTACTTTCTGCATGCTGCTATTTAAGCTTTCCTTACATGGTTTATAATTGCTACTATGAATCCTTTATGCATTTTCAAGCTTTTGTTTCAGTAGCTTTCTAATTTCTCACACCTAAATTATGTCTGCCTCCCCTGCAAGCCAGCCCCACTGCTGTCTGTCTCTCTGCATACTCCTGGCTTTTGATCATTATAACTGCTCCGGTGTTCTGTGAAATAGCCTGCAAATGTTTGCCCTCAGTAATCTGTTCCACTTCCCACCAGGCAGCAATGGCATTTTTTTGTCCTCCTCCTTGAGGCCAGTCTGCACAGCTTGTTCAGAGACCCTTCAGCATGGGGTCAGTTTGCTGGCAGTGAGAGGGGGAACAAAGCATGCTTTCTATGTTTCATAAGCTGCAAATGGTCATTGGTAAAAATCAGTCATTGGGTGGCTTTCAGTGATAATAATAAACCTATAGACTGAGGCAAAAGCAAGAGGTTTTGCTTGTAAATACTTAGATTCTCAGTGTGAGCCAACACCTGAAGAAGCTGAAGGTCTTACCAGTCTCCATCAAGTTAGACAGAAATGTTAAATTCTTTGCAGGGACCTTGTCATCTCTTTTTCTGTCCTACCTAACCCACTCTGGCCTTTCTGTTGGAAGCTCTCTGTCCTTCTCTTTGCTTTACTCTGTAACGAATGCCCAGTGCAAGTCTGCGGGAGGAACTGTCAGAACCTTGATCACCATAGATGGGAGGGGGTTGATTTTAGAGAAAGTGGAATTGAATGATCAGCTTTTCTGATTTCACATACACTGATGTCAGCCCAAACGTGATTTGGGAAGGCAGATGCTGGTTTGTTCCATATTCAGGTGTCAGATGCGACGAGCGAGGGGAAGCAAGCGGCCGACTCAGTGTGAGTGATAAAGCAAGCTTCCATTTATTACGGCGCGACTATGTCTTATATACAGTTCCAGTTAATTATATGCCTACAAATCATCTGCTAATTGGCTAAGCTCTAAAGGATTACATTTTTATACGTCCTCCTATTTGCGGTTACAGCGGATAGCTACAGCGGGTTCGGGTTACACCTTGTTCTTCATGCTTACTCCCTTAAAGTTGTTTTTCTGTTTTTGTACAAGGTCAGCACAATCTTATCTCTCTTCTCTCTTTCGTAATCCTGGTAACTTTCCACTGCAGCTGGGCTTCTTAGTGTTTTTTTCTCTCTGCGGCCTAGTTTGGTTCACTCAGACCTTAGCCAGACTTATGTCAAAAAGTCGTATCACACAGTCCTTCCATAGTACCGTGGCCGTTCTCTTTCATCCATTCTGCAACAGTCAGATTTGAAGTTCTTCTACCTACTTGCAAAGGACAAAAAGCCTCTATAGAAAAGAGATTACCTTGAAGATTGGTCAGGTCCAGGGGCAAGACAAAATGTTTTTAAAGTGTGCTGGTACACAATCTCTGAGACTGATGAATCCAGTGGGCAGTCCCAGGCACCCAGAAATGTGGGGGAGGAGTGGGAGGGTGATTTCAGTGTGAGACGACATGGGTTGTCATGGAGCTGTGAAAGTCCTGCTATGCAACCAGCATCAAAAATGGCTTAAAAAGAAACAGTCCATGAAGTAGTACTAGAGTTCCTTTGTATTATTTTACCCTACAGCAACTATACTCTTGTAGAAAACTAGAGTTTTCCACCTACCAAACATTCAAAGCCTCAAGAGGCCTCATCCGAGTACCAAGACCCCTTGATTCAGATATGCTTCTGTATGTCTTATGACAGATGGCATTCAGCTTCTTCATTTCTCAGCTTTCAGCTGGAATTTTCTTGGATTTGGATCAGATTCACCAGCCAAATAAGAGCTGTTGTTGTTACAAACCCCTGAACCTTGGTGTCATCCAGGAGAGGACAGAGCTAAGTATTTGAAAATTAAAGGGAAAAATCAATGGGTTGAAACCAATAATCTCTTAGCTATTATAATTATCAATTGTCCAACAGCTGTGAGATGTGCAGTCTGAGAGGCTATGGGGCAACATGAACTTTCACTGATTTTTGCTGGCAGCCCCAGAGGTTTAACATTTAGAGGTTTAGAGTACGACCTGAACTCAGTAACTCTGCAGAGAAATCTGTCCTAGTCCGAGCTGTTTTCTCCTTCCCAGACCTTGCCTTGAAGTTTTCCTTTTGTCTTCAGTTCATGACAGATTCTTTTGGTACAAAGCTTTTTGTGTTACTACCTCTGAAGGATGCTGTTAAAGAACAAAACCTTTTGTAATCTATTCTTTATTCCTTTCCTCACATACTATGCTGCATTTTAAGCAATGTTTTAAAAAAACAGTATTCAAATCCTGTAAAAAAAATCTGACTTAGAATGTTTGCAGTGTAATGCTGGGTGGTGCACTGAGGTATATTTGGTAGAGTATGCATATCTTTTTTCTTTTGCCTAAAAGATTGCTGTGTATGAGCAGTCAAATCAGAACCCCTCAATAAAGTTTTCTTTAAGCTATATTACAATATTCTCACTAATGTTTTGCCTCTGTATGCTTTTTTCTTAGTCTGTCTTGACTGTAATTGGTGTCTTAAATTCATCCAACTGCTGTACGTTCAGCAGTACTGTTGCTCCTCCCTAAAATTTCTGGACAGGGCTGGGAGCTGTACAGGCACAGGCAATGTCTACACTGCAGTCCAGGCACCTATTTTTCTTCAATAGTCTGCAGTATGTCCTTTGGTTTTTAGTTGCGTAAAGCAATTCTCTTTTTTGGAAATGGAAAAATATCAGAGATCACAAACTCTGGACGTGTGAGTGAGTTTTCAGTTTAAAGTGCAGAAAACGAGTGTTGACTGATTCAAGGAATAAACAGGAATGCTTCAGTCCCTGTGTCTGACTGTCAGCCAGTCTTCAGCTACCTGACACATACCTTGTCAGTTATGCTCCTGTTGTAAATCTGCTTATCTGTGTAATGTTTCGACAAGAAACAAGGCCTGACCTTCTCCTTATGAGCCTGATCTGGTACAGGTGTCTGTTAAGGTACCAGTGTAGATATATATAGTCATTGCTGATGACTGATTGTTTCCCACAATCGGGTACAATTTTGTCACACTGGTGTGTGGGCAGGCAATACCAAATTAAAATGGTCACACGTCTTTATCTCTTCTCTGCAGCTGTCTTGTCAATTCCATAAGACCAGTTCATGCTCCCAGTTGTGTACATCCAGGAAAGTGAATTGCTAAGCTACTACCACAATATGCGTAGATAAAATGAGTTTAATGAGTTAATGTGTGACCTAGTTGCCTATGTATCTGATAAGCGTTTATTTCAACATGAGATCCTTTTTTATTGGTCGTGGGGTTTTTTTGTTTGGTTGGTTGGTTTTGGTTTTGGGTTGGTTTTTTTAGATTCTTTATTTTCTGTCCTTCTGCACTGATATTACAGATGGCAGGACACCTTTCCCTTCAGACTCTTCTGCACTTCTGTACCAGACTGTACTATCTCCTTCTAGTGTTACTAAAAGCAAATGGATACTGTTAAGAAAACACCTATGTAAACCAGTGTACGTGCGATTTAGTTCTAGATGCTTTGTACGCTGAATTAATAAATGTCTGCTGGGGCTCTAAGAGCTCTGGCGTAACAGAATCATCCAAAATTACATATTTCAGAGGCAAACAAGCTAATTATGGGCCTGTGAGAATCTAGCTTTTAAGGGGGAATGTTGTGTCACCCACAGACTTCATCCATCCACTTTCCCCAGTTCAAAACTTCAAACTAATTATCTCAATGATTGAAGATCTCTCCATGCAGAGGAGTCCATGGGGTCAGTAGAAACATTTGTGAGAAAAATCCTGCAAGAAGAGGATGTTTTACAAGATTAAGAAATTAATTTAATTCTCCTTGCCTCCTTTCCTTCCTCACACTTTGTGGAAGGCAGTCCAGGTTTCCCACTGAGAAAGAATACTTTCTCTGGAAATTTCTGGGTTTAGTTTGATATTTATTCACTCTGTGCTCAACTTTTCTACAGCATATAATTCTGTTGCTATAAACAGAATTAGTCACACTACTCATGTTAAAAATATGCTCAAATATTTGTAGGCAGCAGCTCTGAGACAATACACAAGAATTTGTCTTATCTAGCTCTTCCTGTTCCAATAAAATTATTTTTTATTTATCAAAGGACTCAACAGTTCTGGAACATCTGAAAGGATGTGCAAATATGCTTCTGAATATTTTTGGCTAGAAAAAGAAAAATGACTAACCATCTTGGAAATCATAAAAATATATTAAGAGTGTTCTTATTTTAAAATCAGGAAAATGAAGCATGAAATTTGTCAGGATAAATTGTACTGCTACAATCAGGTTCCTTATTGAACCAAGAGCCTGGTGGTTAATGCATTCCCCAAGGATACGGAACAAATATGTTCACTTCCTCAGCCTGACATCCCTGGAGCCCAGAGTCTTCTCTCACCCTCAGGTTTCACCTTCTAAAAACTGCCTTCTGCACATTCAGACCTTCATAAGTTTCTTCTCTCCTTTTGGTGCTCTGTTGTTTTGTGCTGAAAATAAGAACAGTCCACTATCCAGAGACCTTCTGGGAGATGGCGACACCTACCTCTGCCCAGGTTTCAACAAACACTCCATTCAAAAATGGCTCCAGCTTCTCTCTGAGGAGTGCATCAAATTCTCCTCCTCCAGTTTTACTGGAAGTGTATAAAATCAACCACATTTAAAGGATTTTTAACCAGCTGAGCTCACCTAGGTCAAAATGTGTTCACATTTCAAGTTCTGGCAAGTAAAAATGAATCTTTAAATACAAGTTCATCTGCTTTAAATTTATTTTCCAGTATTTTAAAAAATCTAGAGTGGCCACCCAAGACAGACATGAAATAAAGCAATAATTTGCAATCTATGTGAAAATCTTGCATTTGTAAATTGTGAAGTATTAGCATTTCTTTTGTTTTAAAGCTTTAGTGTTCGGTATTTTTTTATTGGGTGTCATCTCATGTGTCATGTCTGTCATGTCCCGTTCCCCCCATCCCCCCCTTAAAAAGCACTTGCTTTTTTTTTTTTTTTTTTTTTTGTCCCCAATTGTATAACCTGTCTTTCATACTGGTAAATGTTTATTTGTTGGCATGGAAAGTCCTTTTCACTGCCAAGATGTTCCCATGATGATAGAAATGACACATAATTTCCAGAACTTCTGAATAATCAACCAAACATGTTCTCATTTATAAATAACAGTAGGAGAGTTGGGATTGCCTTAAGAAATGTTATAGCTTGTGTGAAAGAATCACTGAGGCTTTTCAGGAAGATAACCCATGCTGCTAAGAAAATTCAAGTGTCTTCATCTAGGCAAACCCAAACAAATTTGTTTTCACTTCTGAAGCAAATTCTTAAAGAGTGCTCTCAAAACACAGAAAGCACAGTTAATATAAAAGTAGACCCCTTGGGGAGTTTTGCTTCTGATTGTCACATACAACCGGTTAAACAGTCACCTGGGTGTTCTTCTATACCTCTGTTTTCTTAGCGTGGAAGTCCTATCGTTGGTTATGGACTGCCTTCAACTTGCTTACTAGTGCTATAGGTTAGTGTTAGTGACTTGCGTAGTAAGTGTCAGATGCTTTTGAGGGGCTTCTTTTACTTAATCTAGCCATAGCCTACCGATGTCAGGCTGTGGTTCATTGTTAAAACACAATTATTTTAATGACTGCTATGGTGTTCCAGGTTTCAGACACTTATTTCTCTTGCTTTTCAGTGAAATTAATTTTAGAGTAATTTAGCTACACACGAACAGGCAAATAATATATGACCTTAAAACTGAATTTTACTGCACTAGTACTGGCTCGCTTTCTTGTTGACTTCAGTAGGGATGTGTGGGTGAACAAATATCAGAGATTTATTAAGCAATCATTTAATTTATTTTTTTTGGTTTTGTATGAAATCATGATTAACTCTACACAGAGAGAGAAAGAACAACAACTGCTGTGCTCATCACACACACCTAAGTTAGAGGTCTTGTGCAACGTTTTGGTTTACAGGATTCTCAGGAAGTGTTCCAAATCTAAAAAATAAATCACTGAACAGATTCTTATTGACTTCAACAGGAGCTGGACTGGACCCTTCACCTCTCAATAAGAGAGGACATTCAGAGAAAGGAATATTTCTTGAAGTACTTGAAGAAAGATCAAGGTCTCAAGAAGTTTAAGCCATCAAAGCCTAGAGCTACAGTTCTTGAAACAGGATGCTAAGATCAATGATCACGATACGTTACTGAGGGGGAAAGAGCCATTTTAATGGATGGTGGATGTGTCTCACAACACACTTTACATAGGTCAAACATTGTTTGTGATAAAATGACTGTTAATTTTAGTCAGAAAGACCGAAGCCTACCTCAAAACTCTACAAGTAGCCACCCAGAAATGTCCACAAACATTTGTGGACAGGGAATGTTATCTGACACTTGATTTTATGTCAGTACTGTGAAAATAAATAAACAAACAAACAAACTTCCTTTGATTTTTTCAATTTTGTAATTGAAATAGACCAGTAACTTCAGCCTTTCACCTGCTATAGATTATAGTGCATACACAGGTGTTTAGCTACTTCTTTTTCATTGTTTCCATTCTGTCCTGCAGTTTAGAGAAATCATTTTGTGTGAATCATAGATGATTGCAGTCAATGCAAAGTTCCCCATAGACTCATCTAACTTTGGACCAAGTCCCTGGTTTTATAGGTAAGCATTTATACTTAAGGAACCATGGCCGCTCTCTGAACTGACCTAAGTAGCTTAATAAATATACAAAGCTCTGATGTGTTCTGCCATCAGAAAAAGGGCCAATCAGGAGAAAAAGACTGAATGTAAGTTAATGTCAGTCTCAGCTGGAATAACTTGTATTCTTCAGCATCTGAAATTCTGTATTGGTTCAAGATTTCTTTGGTTAAATGCTGATGGGCTATTCATAGCTCTCAGCTCAATCAGAAGTCCAAATGAAAAAGCAACGCTGTGTGAGTTTGTAATGCTCTACGGAAGACTTTATGTCTACTACACCAGTGTGAATTAGCATCTTCATAATTTGTTTTACACTTTGGCAAATGTGACACCTACTCTGCTGGTCCAGATGGCAGAACTGCACTGCTTGTGTGATCTCAATGTGTTCGCGTTTACAGGCACTGGGTCTGTTGGTTTTCTGTTCCTTGTTTGCATCAGCTTGGTCGTTTTAGAAACCTTGTAAGAATGTAAGAGGTCCAAGATGCAAACTTAAATAACGCATGAACTTTTGAGATTTTTTACTTGATAATGTTTAACAGAACTGTAATTTTCATCTACTGTTTATTATTCATGAGGATTAGCTATTTAACAGCTAAGTAAAAAAGCATGACGCAGCGCTTATAGTTCTGAGACTTGAAATTCACATGTGAAGTGACAATTAGCCATAGTTTCCATATTTATTAACTTGTCACCTGAAAATAGTCTGGCTTCTTCACCAAATATAATTGTAAATGCTCAGTAGACTTGCTATGTTTCAGACTCATAATGTGAAGATATTACTCCTAACACGACACATCCAAGGTGATCCGTGTTGCTATATATGCCCATGCTGTCAATAAAATCCAGATTCAAGGCACCTTGCTCAGAGGTGAGACTTTTTGGACAATGTTTATAAACAGATTGGTTGCTCATGAAAGAGAGAGATCTGGGATCTTCTTCTGTGTTCTTTCTTATGTTCTGAAATACATTTATTCCAGCAGATAATGTGATGAAACAAATTCAGACCTGTGAAGAGATAGCCAAAAGGAGAAAGAATATTAACTAGTCCATAAGAACCTGCAACTAGCCTAGATGCCTCTGAGGAAAGAACATCTTTTAAAGAGTATATGTTTGGACCTTACTTATCAATACAGGAGCCAATAGCAGGCTGTTACAATGGATTCAACAAGTTTTAAGAAGTGAGAATCTAGACTGGAAAACAGGCATCGATGTTTTTGGAACTGCTGTATTGGATATAACCTGAGATCAATCATTTGAAAGATAAGTCTGTAGGACAGTGCTGCGAACAGATTACTATATTTCGGTCAGTCAATTGTTCGGCCTCAGTAGTTTATTGTGGCAGTACATTTGATATTCTAATGACAGATTGTTTGGAAAGAATTTGTTATTGGCTCTGAATGTGCTGCATTTCAACTGAAATGAAAACTTGTGGTTTCTTTTCTTGAGACACAAATAGCACTGAAATGCTTTATTGATATTATTTAGAATTTTTCTGTGTATACATATTTATAGCCTTTAGTTTGATCACCTGTGGTACAGAGGCAAAACCTTCATTTATTCTTAAAATATGAGCATGAGCTCTAATTTTTTCCAAGTTACACTTTGATGGTTTTTAGCGTTAATACTCCTAAGACACATAACAAGTTTAAATCATAAGACAAAAAAGGTAGTTGTAGCTTCAGGAGTCTTTTTCTTGTTTCATCTAAATGAGTATTGTTCTGCTGGGGTGTTTCAAATGTAATTTTTGCTTATTTATGTAAAAATGCCTGACTGCTTGCCAGTAGTAATATAACACTCACATTGTTTGTGTAGCATTATAGAAAGGCAGCATATGAATGGTATTGGCTGTTTCAGGCTAGTGTGTTTTTAACAATGGCATGTAAACTAAGCAATCTATATATTTAAATTGCTGGACTTTTTCTGAGCTCTGAGATCTACACAGTGCCAGATTTAATTCAGATGAGACTGCTGAAGAGCTGGTTTGGCAATTTTTTTCCTTAGAATTTGGTATTGTGGGCAATTAATTGATATGAAACTAATACAAATCCGAGGAAAATTGGCAATGATTGTTTTGCTACACCATATATCTTTGCCACTGGTATTTATATATTCTTTTATATTGTCTGGTAGCAAAACAATGACCTTTCAGGACTGGCTTGTAAAATCTATATCTGTCATTTACATGGGCATTGCTTTATAAATCCCTCAGTTTTCCTTAAGAGGAAAAACTGTCTCAGTAATATATATATTATTAGAATTTTCAAAATCTTTCTTTGTTGACATAACACTTTCTCTATAATTATCATCTGGAACTTTGTGACTTTTAAAGGAGAAACGCATGCTTTATACACAGAGCTCCAGAAATTCATAGCATTTGAGATTTTGAGCTTGTCACTTTCTCAGCAACAGCAGCAGTTAGGAGCATGTCACACTGGATCTGAACTGGGGTTATCTCACTTATAAAAGATTGTGCCACTGCATAGCAACATCTGTGACTTGCCATGGCTACTTTCTCAGAACTATAAGCGCTGCGTCATGCTTTTTTACTTAGCTGTTAAATAGCTAATCCTCATGAATAATAAACAGTAGATGAAAATTACAGTTCTGTTAATCTTTATCAAGTAAACAATTTTCAAACTCCAATTTTTATGAACTATAAAATGGGATTTTTGAAAATAAATAATTACAGCTCCTAAGTTACTTTTTTGAAATAAATGAAGCTGTTATTTCAAGTCATACTATAAATTTGACCCTTATTTCAGACTCATTAAAAGGTTTGCTCTGCCACCATCCATTTAGATGGTTAACGGCCTTTGCATTGCAGCCAAGTCTTTAATAGTCACAGGATCTGGGTCACATAAAGAGTCGTGTACAGATCAGGTGAAGCATCATATCTTCAACTGAGATTTGTGTTGGCTGGAATAACTGAAACTGTAGCTCAGACTGTGGCCATGTGGATGTGTGGTGGGAAGAAGGAATAGGGAAGAGAGTGGTGGCTCAGCTTCCCGTGGGGATACTGAGACTCTTGTTCTAAAGGTGATAGGTTAAGTTCATCCCTGGGGAACACCAGGAAAGGTGAAAGCCTTTCTTGGATAAGTACTTAAAGTATCTTGAATAAATGCAGATAACTCAAAATACGTAAGTATAAGACACTTTTGGGAGATTTTAGCAGATAAAAAATGATCGTCAGAGTTTGCTTTTAGATAACACTGCTCAGTCTGGCACCAAGTTGCAGTGTAAAATTAAGATGAAGAGTAAATTAGTTGAGTAGACTTTTCAAGATAAAACTCCACTGAGAAGAAGAAAAAAAAATCCTGAAGAAGGTAAATAAACAAGAATTGTTTTTCTTATGTATTAATGGAAACAAAACTGGCCATACAGGTAAATGCTCCTAACATTAAATATTTACTCACAGGTTGGCATCAGGATTGGAAGAAAATAATTAAAGCATGTGGATATAACCTGCATATTTCCTCAGAGCAGTGAATCCAGACACAGGTGGCCTAAATCCATTAACATAAAGGAAGTATTTTTCATAGTAGAGTTAGCTGACTAATCAATAATTGTGTAATTACTTAGTTATATAAGGTAATTTATGTACATAAGTTAATACATTGTTTAAATTTCCTTCTCAGGGACAGCTATAAATGGTGTATTTGCAATAACTGTGAAAGCAGCGTAAGGAACTCACAAAAGGGAGATAGGCTTGGAGGTTTATGAGACAATAAAGTTTAATTGTCTGTATTCCATTAAGATTAACAAATACCCATTTAAAAGCTTTGCAGATTTTCTTAGCTATAATTCTATTTACCTTGTAAAGTCTACCTCTGTAGGCATGCTCTAGACTGGTTGTTGAATACGAGCTTGCAAAAGCTCAGCTGTTTCTCTTCTTCTCAAGACACTGAGAGTGCTGTTTGGTTTTTGTCTATCAGTTCTCTCTTGCTTTCACTTCACTATCCTGTTATTGTCCTGCTCCTTTTGTTAGTGTTTTCACTCTAATTCAGATGCCTAATACATTCTAATTGTGGTACTCTGTTTCATGCATAAAAATGTCTTGATGTTATTTGGCTTTCAGTGACGTTGGTGGGGCTATAGCTTGTAAGAAGGTCAGTTTAGTTTTGTAACATTTATACTTCAGATTTCTTTAAGCTTTAAATTAGAGGAAATAAGTTAATATTTTTTCAGTCCAAACATTGTACAATGATTACTAGGACCTTGCAATGCATTTGATTTTAGTAATAAAGCTATGAAACTGTATTACAACTTGGAGAGAGAATGGCAGAATTTGAACAAAATTATTTACAACATGTTGCAGTGGCAGAACTTGTTTCACCAAATCACTGTTTTGCTGACCCCTCACTGAAATATTTCCTGAGAGGTACGTGAACAGCAGAGTTCAATATTTTCTCACTGATGCACTTGACATATAAAGGTAACATCTTACTGTGCTATAGTCTTGCAGAGAAGCTACTGCATTTACTAGAAAAGTGTGTAAGTGGAGAGGAGCAAGTCATCAGTTACAGAAAGTTCTTTCATGTGCTTGTTCCAAACATGCCTGTGCAGCTAATATTTTCACTCTTGTACATCATATTGACCAAAATTATGCCTGAAAAAAATTTTCCTTTGAATTTTGTCTGAGACATAATTGCATAGACTTCATTTTTCTTTTTTTTTTTTTTTTTTTTTTTTTAGGAAAAAAAAAAAAGAATTATCTGAAACTAATATTGGGGAAGAGTTCAGAAGACTTCTGTAGTGAGAGACCTTTGCAATGATGACAAGGCATATTTTGTTTGCTTAAGGAAATGAATTGAGCATTGCACGGATTAATTTAAACTTAAATAAATCCATTGGCTCCTTGAATTTCTACTTGGGTGGCTAAGCATTGCACTCATCAGCTAGTGTGTTATTCTGTCTTTTTCTTTCCTCCTTGCAAGCCAATCAGGTAATAAAATTAATCAAGTTAGCATACACAGTGATTCTCATTCAGAAAGCATAACATTACCCCCGTTTTGATGCTTTGTCACATGCAGCTAATGACTGGAAAAGCAAGAATTAAAATACAATACTGGCATCTTGGGCAGGTGAATGCTTGTAACAGTGTGTGGAGCAAAACTGTCCCACATCCTATCAAAGCATGAAAGAACATTTTCTCATACATCTTTGGGCTGGTTTTCATGCCTAAATTTAATGAGCATCTGATTTAAACAACATGCTAGACTTTTTAGTAGCACAGTGTGTTTTTATCTCCTTGATAGGCATTTTTCCATCATCACATGCAAGAATGCTTTCTGCTGCTTACTGTGGAAAACAGATGATGATCACTTCTTGACTGCTGCTGAAAGGGTTTCATTTCTCCCTCTGAACTTTCCAAATCAGAGTGCAAAGGCACAAATTCCATGACAGCAGATACTACATGTGCCATGGACAAATATTAGGCAGTGTTAACTGCTACAGTGATGATCAGAAGGATTAGAGACTAATTTGGGGATGTTCTTTGGGTAGCCAAAAACCAGAATTGTACTGTTCAGTCATCCCTAGTTGCTTTCTGTTGCACAGAAAGCATCTCCCACAGGCTTCTCTACATGGACATGGCCTGTTACTAGAAAGCTGACTCAAAAGTCTCTATGTGAAGAATTATTATATTTTTACTGAAACGTGTTTGTGTGTGTGTTTGCATTCAGTCAAGCGAAAAATAATTCAGTGATGTTTACTGGTAGATGAAGTGCTGTTAAGTCTGGTATCAATTGCTCAGTATGCAAAAGGAGCACAAAATACATAAAAAGAAATCCCTGAAGTATGATCTTGAAAGTCTTCACGGAGTAAGAAATAATACACAATAAATAAGTAAGTATAGAAACTAGTTTCTGCCAGGGATCATTTTCTAATTTATCCCCAAATCACATCTGAGTAAAAGAAAAAGAAGCAGCTGAGCATGATCTGTGCTAATGCTAACTCAGAGCAGTCCTATTACTCCTGGATGAACTTCATGATGCTGAAACAATTGAAATAAATAGATATTTTTATTTCCTTTAGCAGTTGCTCTTACTTTCTATGGGTATGCCTCTAAATTTTTTAAATATCTCATATACATGGATTACGTTGCTAAGCTTCTTTTCAGCCTTGAAACTTGGTTTTTTGTTTCTGTCACTTTGAGGGATTGGATCAAAAAATGTGAATTGTGCCTCTTTATCACACTTGGATCAGTTACCAAAATATTGATGATTGTTCTTCCATACCTAATGAGAACTAAGCAAACAATTTCAGCCAAAGTAGTAATTTGAACAGAGTCCATATATTTCATCTGAGCTCTCTACTACTGACAAGAAAATAATATTTAGGGTCTCTCACTGCAATCTCTTTAATTATTCAAACCTCAGTTGGGCTTCCTGATACTGGGTGGAAAAAATCTGAGTAACAATTGTAACTATATCTTCTTTGTATTGATTTATTGTAGCTCATTCTATTTTTCCATAAAACAGTTAAAGACCAAAGTAAAATATCAATGAATACCCATTCTGTAGTACTAATGATTTTTAAAATAACTGATTATAAACTACTTTAGGTATCTAGATAACTTGACAAAAGCCTTGGCAGAGTCTAAATTGCAATACATGTATTAAGGTTACCACTTTTGCTGCATGCAAAGGTAATTGCAGAAATTACATTTATATTAGCTACTGCTTGATATTGAGGTTAGTAAAGGGTTTGGCATTTTAACTGGAACTGTTATTTATAATGGGACAGTGGAAACCTCCACGTATTCCCGCTCTCTTTACCCCAGCCATTGTTACTCTAAGTAAAATTGCAGGCAGAAAACTGTAAGGCATTGAAATAATGTTAAATTTGCTCTAGTTTTCCATAAAACTAGTGTGCAGTATAGATGTGCAACATCATTCTTATTAATCCAATTATTTACTTTCATCTGCAATGATACTTTTTGTTCACAATCTCCCACCCAGTAATTCCTTTTCTAAAGTCTTTTTTCCTTAAGGTGAAATGCTTCCCTTTTCCAGCAGACAAGATTCCTTTTAGAATGGATGAAAGCATGTTTGGGTGTATGTTAGAAAAATGCCCTCATAATACCTACCTTGCCTTGAAAAAATAACTGTTTTCATTCAAGTTGTTATGCTCATGATAAAGTCCTCACTTCTTAAAGGAAAATTCAAATTATGTTCATTATCAGCTTCTTTTTCCTTCCTATTTTCCTTAGCAAGTCTTAGTCATGCTGAACTATTAGTAACTTTATATCCCTACTCCTGTGTAAAAGAATGTGGCATGGAAGATGCTTATCATTCACACAGGAAACTGGCATATGCCATTATGGTGCATCTAAGCAGGAGCTGCTGAATTAATAAACTGCTCTATGAGAAAAAGCACTCAATTTTAGGTGTTGCTCTCCAAGAAATTTATGAACCAAATAAGAGAATTCAGGGGATACAAATAATTTTCAGATGTACAGTAAATGTGACCTAGAAGGAAAAATTGAATGCTTTGCATCCAAAGAAGAGTGGAAACATAGATACTTCACTGACTAACAGAAGAATTTTCTCAAGCAGAAAAGAAATGATCTGTCTTCCATGCATGTGAATGATAGGATAAGAATTGTCAGCTGTAGAAAAAAAGACAGAGATTTAAATTGTGCATTAGGACAGCTTTCCTAATGATAGATAATCAAGCACTCAAATAAATGGTCTGAGGATGATATGGAGTTTGTAACTTGGACAAACATCAGTCACAAATTAAATCAATACTGCTGAATTTGCCTTATGCAAAAAGATTGGCCAGATGATCTTTGTATTTCCATTTCAATCTTATTATTCTGTGACAGTAAATGTCGTAACTGAGGATCATGTTTTTAATGAGGCAAAGTGTCTGCCTTATGCAGTATCAGTTTATGTGACTACAGAGAAAAATGTTATTTCTGGGTTTTCACCAACAGAATTAATTAGTTTTTCTAAAAAGTGGCCTAGGGTGGACCGGTGTAGTTCAGAAAGACAGACACATTTGGTCTGGGATTAAAGTTTATGGCAGGATTTTGCATCTTTCTGGAGCTGATTTGTAAACATACACCAGGCAATGATAAAATCGTGTGGAATGTGCTAATATTACATATTATTTGAACACACTTAATATATTGCCAGTTTTGCTTACCTGCTACCACTACTGGAAAGATTTGGAATAGTGATGATCTGATGTTCTGCCATTCTTTCTTCTGGGACTCTTCTGACTTTAATGACAATCCATTTTGAGGAGGAAAATCCTTATGAAGCTAGCCAAACAGTCATCAGTTTGCATTTCAGAAATACAGTACTGAACAGCATACTTTTTGTCATCAGTCTAATTTGTAGAATTATTTCTAATTGCCTAAACAAACTCAAAAAATGAATTAATTGGAATATCTCCACACCACTTAGAGTATGGTTAGTTTATCACTAGGCTAGATTAGATTAGGTTAATTAGATCTGTTTTTCTGATGCTGAGATTAGGACAAATGACTAGTCCCACTAAATCGTCTTGTTCCGTGAAACCTTAATTTCCTGTTTAGACATAGCACTTGACAAGAATGCTGCCATAGGACACTGGCAATAAACACTGTTTCATTAGCATGAAGCTTTGAGTGTTTGGTACTGTCAGAGTGTGCTGTCAAGAAACAGAGTGGTCATTAGCATTCTACTAGAATTCACATTTATTTTGATATAATTGAATTCTCTTGTCCTGTGCTTCAGTTTCGCAGTGGATAATTAGACATCAAGACTTACAATTTAAATAAATAACTTTTTAAATTTATGTGCTGTGCTTGCTTTTTATTTGCCAGGTGATGTTTCTATTAGAGCTTTAAGTTCCTCTAGTAGTTAGATTTTTTTAGACTTCATAAGTTAGATTGTTACAATTAATGCCCAGTTATATACATATAGCAAAACTGTCAAAGAGCATCGGATTGAATTATGAGTCAAGTTATGCAATAAGGCTAATGGTTCAGAAATGCAAAGTAAGACCTTTGGTTTTACTTGTACTAAAACAGTAAGAATGTGCAAGACAGAAATTCTGTTGTCACCCAAGGGCAAGAGATGCTCTGACTGACCTAACTTCTTCTGAAGGGGGTAAAGCTGTGGGTAAGCAGGGCTTTAGTGGCCTAGACTGCATGCACACTGCCTTGAATATATGTTCTACTTTATATATAGGCTGCAGCTTGATATATGAAGCAAAAAAGGTTATGCCAAAATTTCTTGTTGGGAGGAATAAAATATTTACTGTCATCAGGTACTTGCTAGACAGTTTTAAACGCAAAATAAAAGACAGCTGACATCTGTTCTGACTTTGCCAGTCTGTTTTCTGTCTTCTAGCAGAAATCAGAGCCATTTTGACTGTATAAGTTTTCCCTTCATTCTCGGAAACTGATCATATTCTTGGATACTAAGCATTTCCATAAACTTGGAAACTAGCACATTTCATTAGTGACACTTTTCCTAAAACATTTCCACCAAGCTTTCTGTATTCAGCTTTCTGCACTATACTTCTATTTAATATCAAAGCATAAATAGTTGCAATATCTTTTCTACAAGCCTTCTGATAATTTCTTCTGCAGCTCTGCTGATAGCAAAAATTTGAAGAAACTTAGAAAAAATACCCCACCTAAGGCAGTTTGTCTTATCCCTCATTTTCTTATCCAATATTTCTATCTGCACTAAATAGTTTTCTTCTATGATGTCAGATGGAAATTATCATAACTGTAACCTGCTGGGTTAAATACATTACACTACAAATGAAGTATTCTCTGTTTAACATTGGATTTTTATCTCTCACTTTTATTGATGTATATTTCCTACTTTTTTCATTTTAAAGAAAGAACACTATTTTTCTCAAATAAGGTTAATACGATTCAATTTTCTTACTTCCATGGCTTGGGGACATTTTGCAAAAAATGTAATAACTTCATACTGGATAGACAAGTGACAAGGACATATTTGTTAAGATTAGTGTAGAACAGATGAGACCAGCCGCTGCTGAGAGAACACAAACTTATTGGGAGCCTTTGAAATTCTCATTGACTGGATTTGGAAAAAACCACAGGATTTGTTGTTTACAACAGGAGCAGCTGGATGCTTGAAAATCTTTCTTTCATTTGTATGCTTAAGGCCTTTTTCTAAATATAGAATTTACTCTGGCTTTGTGAAAGTAACCTCAGGGCTTATCTACATGAGTATGTTTGTGACGAATAAACTAGGATATGAATTTTTAAGTGTCATAGGTGGTTCCCACAGAGACGATACTCTGGGATGTAAGTGCCTTGCTGTAGCTAAGTTTCATCTACTGGCAGAAGAACCAGTTCTTTCTGCATTTTGCAGCTTTGTAGTCAATTCCTTCTCAAAAGTTCCTGTTCTTTGAGTTTATTTCTGAGCTGTTGAAATAGGTTTATTATCTCTCCCTGAAAACTGTTCTCATTATTATCTAGAATATTTCAGGTGCAACTACAATACTATAGCAGTATTACACCAAGTTAGTTTTGACTTCTGAGACAACTTGTGTGCTTTTGCATTTATATATTGTGTGTTAAAAAAAGAGGATTTAAAATCTATTTTCCCCAAGTGTGATAAAGAAATTAGTTACTCCAATCTGAAGCTTTTAAAAATTCTATTTCTTGAATATATCTGCCTACTTAGTACTGACTCCTGAAGTAAAGCAAGTACCACAGAGCAAACTGATTGAATGTTCCCTCTGCTGCTCCTGCAGAGTTTAATGGAAATTGTGACATCCATAATTGTCAATAGGGTGCTCAGCTCTTTTATCTGGGACATACATTATTTTTTTTAGCAGATATTGATGTTATCTTTCTGTATTTTCACTGTAAATTTGCTACTTTCTGAGAGATGAAGGTGTAGTAGGAAATTATGGAAGTTACATCAGTATGTTAACTATTAATTTTTATTATTCTCCTCACCAATTCAGTGTAGAAATAAGCAGACCCCCAAAATCTCTCTCCTTCCCTCTCCAGTGGGTAAGCTTGTAAAAAATGCGAAATACTGAACTTCCTATGTAATAAACATATTCGCTTTGTGCAACAGGGAGCACTTCTGTTTCCATTATTTTCTCTACTGAACAGGATTTTTCCACTTCGTATGTGGACTAACTTTGATCTGTAGTTCTGCAGATGCAGTTTTCAGGTAATGTACCAGAGAAACCAGGAATCTGCTGCCTGATGTTGGATCACTGGGTCTGGGAGAAATTTATGCTTGTATGGAAGCATGATGGCAACTCCAGTTAAAAACATAGCAGACTTGGTTAACGTAAAGTTCCTCCTTTACCTTTATTTGCTTGACTTTATTTGCCATGATACCTTCAAGCGATGGAAACAAACTGAAACAACACTGTGCTAAGGAGGAGAAGAGCAAATAGGACATATTACTTGGGCAAAAGGGAAAATACTTAAAACCAAATACCTATCTGCCTTTGTAATGTGCTAATGGTCATTTATATCATAGCACAAATTGTACTGGAAGATTGCCTTGCCACCCTGCCCCATAATTCCCAAAGAAGAGTCAGACTTCTTATGTCTCTTGTGTATTCACATTGTAAGCACTAATAACTGAGTTTTTCATAGTTATTCAGTGTAACAGAAGTTATAACAAGAGGCTAGATTTGGCAGAGAAAGGGGGGTTTATCTCTGCTATACATTCTAAAGAATTACAAAAGAAAAAGGAATTAATTTCTTTTATCTTTTATCCTTTTTCTCTCTCTCTTTTTTTTTTTTTTTGTTTTTGTTTTTTTTTTTTTTTTGTTTTTTGTTTTTTGGTGTGTGTTCACATAATGAATTAAATTCTTTAAAGAGCAAAGTACATCAATAACTTTCCTCTATTCAAGGAAGAATCTGTATGGGCATGTGGGAGGAGAGCACATGCTCCTTTAAGGATACCTGGGCAAGGATCTTTTTAAATGCAACAAGGGATGATAAGAAGGCTGAAGCCAGAGACAAAATATGTAGAGACACAGACCTGACAAAACAAACATGGAGAAAATTACAAGTAACAAACCCTGCCACTCACACTAGTTGATGGGCTATCAAGAAATTACAGGTGCCACCTCCAAGAAGATCAACCTGGACTTTGCAACAGATAAGACTGTAAACCAGGACTGGGAGGGATGTGGGAACTGACAGAGCTGTACAAACCCATGGTGGATGTGCAGGGAGGGGAAGGGGAGCAGGGAGCAACAAGGCAGGGGTAGGCAGGAAAGGAATAAAAGGGGTGGCTTGTTTGTAAAATGGGCTGGTCAGTACGTGTGTCTGGCTGAGCCCTGCGCCTGGCCACCAAAGCCTATCCCATTTTATATCTTTATCTTATATATTTTTTTTTAAACTAGCCCTCTGTGTAATCTCACTCTCTATCCTGTGTGTGTGTGCTACATGGGCCAAGTGCCAGCTACTGGTGAGACTTCCATGTATGAGGGGATGGGATGCCAGCTCCTGAAGTCAGACCACATGTTGGTCCCCTGGCCCATGGTGTCAGCTATGACAGTGAGTGGGGGCCTTTAAATCCAGCCATGGGGCAGGAAAAGTGTGTGTCCCAAATATCAGCTGCCGGGGAAGGGTGACCAGCAAGAATGAGGCAAGTGAGGGGCTCAGCACTGGCAGCTGGAATGAGACCACATGTCACAGCCTGTGCTGGAGGTGACCATCTGTGTCTTCGTCAGTCCTTGTGTGCATGGGGACTGCGTGTGTGTACTTGTTATTACACATCAAACTGGACCAGCTAGGATGAGTCTGTGAGTGCTGCATTATGCAGCAAGCATTGAGCTGGACCAGCTGGCAAGTTGCCATTTGAACTCGCAACCAAGAAAGCAGCAGCCATGTCCTGCAGCCTGGGCAGAGGCCCCAGGTCCCCGAGGCACTGGGTTTGGCTCCAGTGGTTGGTCAGGGGGGATACCTGAGCTGAAGCAGCTGGAATAGGTGGACATGCTCCTAACACCCCATAACAGCATCTTGATAATTTCTCTCTTTTTTCAAATTGCATAACTTCACAGAAAGTCTTTTAAACCCCTTCACTGTATAGCATATGCCAGTGTACTTGGGACACATAATTTTTTAATAATGTGGCTTCAGTTGAACAAGGAGGTGTGGTAAGCAGTTCGAAGCTGCTGTTACCTAATACACTAAATCGGAAGAAGAAGTAGACACCTAGTTTTACTTCTTGTAAATATCTGTATTATGAGGTGACAGATTTAAACTACTGTTGATGACCATCTCCATGACCTTTCATAGTAATACAAATATTTTTTCCTAAGCTTACCTGAACAGGTGGCTGATGAAGAAGGTCCCAATTTATCTTTCTTTGTGTTGAAGTCATTATAATGACTAATTCAAAGAATGATTCCCCCTGATAGCTACCAGCTATTTGAATTAGTTACTGCTCAATGACATCTGTTTTACAGTTACTGTAAAATATGACAAACTGAAAAGATATGCCCAAAGGATCTTTCATGCAAATGTGCACTGGGCAGGTTTTCCTCAGCTGTTTTGGTAACTGTCTACAAGCAAGGCACTGTTGGTTAAGAGAAACAGCAGAAGTCTGAATGTTCAGGACTACCACACTTGCTGTTTTGAGTTAGTGGAGAGGTCAGAGAATATCAGCAGAGTGAAAGATAAGATGAACATGGTCTTAAGAAGCCAACAAAAAACCCCACCCAAACCTTCCTCAGCTAGAAAAAGCATGAAAATATTTACACATTTTGTGTTGTGATGAAAAGTGGCTTTTGCAGTCTAATTTTGAAATTCAGGTTTCTGACAACTGCTCATTCAAATATTTGAATAAACAAGGAATTAATTATTTGCATAATTCCCTTTCTCAGCACAGTGACCTTTCTTCTTTTTCTTTCCCAATGCTTCATTTTCCTAGAATTTCATCCATGTTCTCTTCCACAAACACGGACAGCTCCCATTACTAGTTCATCTACCAAGGAATAATTACACTTTCATTGCTTAGCAAATAGTACTCTCGTACTGCTGCTTTTTCCTCTGCTGCATTTTCAGCTTTTACAACTGTGAATGTGCTTGAGAGAGGCACAGTAATCACAGCCAGGAGAGCTCCACAGTCATTTACTGCAAGCTGCCTTCTTTGTAATTCTTGTGCACACCCACAGAGACTCCTCCGTCTGCAGGAACAAGAGGCTGATCACACGTCTGCGAACCATGCAGGTGCCAGCAAGGGCTGCTAAGTGCTGGACAACTGCTGAGGTAAATTTCTGCCCAGAAACAGACTGCAACTTCAAATTTTTAACGCAGAGAACTTGATTGACTTACTATCAGCAGTTATCATTCTAAGCTAGCTTTCGAGCAGCATCTGATGCACAAAGGATTATAATAGCCTTCTGGACAGCTAATCTTTTGCAATCTATCCCACCTCATTCACTTTAAAAACCCATCCCCAGTCACTGGATAGCGCTTAGCTAATTCTGCAAACAAACCTAAAGGTTTAAACAAAACTGAGCAATTCAGCAACAACAGAAAATAAACTTTGCAGTTTCTACTGCTTCACTCTGAAATTGCTGCTAGGGGAGGGTGGAGGGGGTGGGGTGTGTGTGTGTGGGCATCGAGGAAACAAGGATCACTTACTTTAGATGTAAATGCTATATCTTTTCTTACTCATGTGTGATGTTTCGACCCTGGCTGGATGACCAAAGCTGCTTTATCACTCCTTTCTTAGACCAGACAAGGGAGAGAAAATATAAGGAAAGGCTTGTGGGTCAAGATAAGGACAGGGAGGTCACTCAGCAATTACCATCATGGGCAAAACAGACTTGAATTGGGGACATGAGTTTAAATTATTACCAATCACATCAAAGTAGGATAATAAGAATTAAGCCAAAACTTAAAAAAACACTTTCTCCCCACTCCTCCCTTCTTCCTGTGCTAAACTTCACTCCCAATTTCTTTGTCTCTTCCCACCATGCACCAGGGAATGGGGGCTGTGGTCAGTTCATCACATGTTGTCTCTACTGCTCTTTCCTCCTCACACTCTTCCCTTGCTCCATCGTGGGGTCCTTCCCACAGGAGACAGTCCTCCATGACCTTCTCCAAAGTGAGTCTTTCCCACTGGCTGCAGTTCTTCATAAACTGCTTTAGCATGGGGCCCTTCCATGGGGTGCAGTCCTTCAGGCACAGGCTGTTCCAGTGTGGGTCCCCCGCAGGGCCACAGATTCTGCTGGGATCCTGCTCCATCCTGGGCTTTGCACAGGGTCACAGCCTCTTTGGGGCATCCCTGTGGTCTGGTGTGGGGTCCTCCATGGGCTGCAGGTGGATATCTGCTCCACCATGGACTTCCATGGGCTGAGGGGCACAGCCCGTCTCACCGCGGGCTTCACCACGGGCTGGGGGGAACCTCTGCTCCGGCGCCTGGAGCCCCCCCTGCCCCTCCTCCTGCACTGGCCTGGGTGCCTGCAGGGCGGCTGTGCTCACATAGTCTCACTGCTCTCTTCTGCTGCAATTGTTGTGCAGATTTTATTTTCCTTCTTAACTATGTTATCACAGAGGCACTATGACCATCGCTGATGGGCTTGGCCTGGCCCAGTGGTGGGTCTGTCTTGGAGCTGGCTGGCACTGGTTCTGTCAGACATGGGGGCAACTTCTATCAGCTTCTCACAGAAGTTGCCCCTATGACACCCCCCCCCCCCCCCCCCCCAAAACCTTGCCATAGAGACCCTCTACGTCATGCAATGAATGTGGCAAAGCCTGTTAGGTTATGTGACAAAAGGTCTCTACACCTGCAGAGGAGCACAATGGCTACTAGGAACCCAAATTATGGACTCAGAAGAAGGCACAACTTGTCCAGGCCCCTCCCAGCCTCAGCCCCATGGTTTGGCCATGAAACCCATCAAGACTGAGATCAAGGTGTATCTGAGCCCAGATGCTGGGGGAGGGGTAGGGTGTCCACCTTATATCTATGAACACACAGACATGTTCCCCATTAGTCGATGTCCATCCTGCTCAGCCAGAGAGGGGAGCAGAATGAAGCCACTGGAGCTGTTTGGATTTGGGTGACTGCTCTTTGTGTTTGTCTGTGCTGATCTGGGTGGCTGGCACATGTGGTATATATGTGCATTCGTGTGCAAAAAGCATGCTTGGTCTTGCTGCTGATCAGACCTGGGGGCATGGAGCTGCATCAGCCTTGCCTCTGTCAGGCTCTTGGATCTGGCTCTATTTCCCTTAACACAATGAGAACACCCTCTAGCTTCTGAAAAAAATCAATTACGATCAAAGACACATATTCTTTCTTCTCTTCTCCCTCCCTAGTTTGCTCTGTGTTCAAATTTTTCAGTCCCGATGTGATCAAAAAGTGCTCAGCAGTTACCTATTAACTTTCCTGTGCTATCTCCATCACAGTTTTCAAATCAAACTTCCCAGCATTTTAAAGACAGCTCAAACTGCATATAGTTCCTGAAACCATTTTTGCCTTCTTTATACTTGTTGCAAACTGACCTTTCCAAGAACAGTGAGTGAGGAAGAGTTGGTTTTTTTCTAATAAAGACTGATCCAAACTCTACACTGAGCTGCTGAGAGAAAAAGATGTTGATGTGCTGGTGGGATGATGAGGTGGAGAATGAGAACAACATTTCAAGTTCCAATGATCCCTTGACTACTTTTCTCTTTCCTGTACTCTGACCTTTGCTCTGCAGGTCCTGAAGGGGACCTTTTACCTTGCACTAAAGCAACTTCTCACCTGAAGCACATTCAAACTGGAGTAAAATGGCCTCAACAGCCATTACTACAGCTGAAAACTTCCACTTCATGCTTTTAGAGTCTTTTTCATAGAAATGTTTTTCAAGTACAATTCATGCAAAACTGTGCTTCAGGCCTGCCCATGGCATTTTTCCACATATTTTCCCTTTGTTCCACTGCACCACAATTGTCTCCACCCAAGCCTGCTCTCTCATTTCTCTACCTCTGGGATTTCTTAGGGACTAGGTGACCTGGGGCTTCTGCTTTCCTTTTTGCCTTTGTAGCTAAGTTGCACTAGAAGAGACTATTTTTAGTCAAATGAGGCTAGTGTAGGAAGTTTTAAACAGGCATGTCTCATATTTTTTCCTTCTTGTATTGTAAAGAATTGCAGTCTTACTAGAGCGAGTCTGCGGAGATGCAGAGCACAATCACACAGCTGCTGATGTGTATCTAAAGCTACAAAAAACCAACAGGTATTTAGCTCTTTTAAAAGTAGGTATGAACTGCTTGGTTTAACACAATGAAGCATCACAGATTTCAAGCATTTATTATTGTCTTCTGCTCCTCCACCACTCCTTGTTTAGTTTTGATGGATCATCTGTTACATTAAAATGGGTTATAATTTCTTCAAACCCAGATCCATTTTGCCGGTGTGCTAAAATGATGTTGCATAATAGAAACCTCAATTGTTGCACTTACTGTGATTCAAATAATATTGACAGGATAAAAGCATCTGAATCCAGGCAGAAAATATATTTTATAGTTCGTCACAAGGAAACTGTATTTCATGTTGTCTTGTATAATAAAGAGTTTATGCCATTTTGGTAAGTTTAGTTTTAACTCTTTAACTGACTGGTCCAAGACTCAATGTAAGTATGCAGTTTTTAAAATGCTGCTTCTGCTTAGTTTGAGTACTTTCAAAATCTGGACAAAAAGAGGAAGTATGTAAGCCTTTTCTGTATATATTGATTTGACAGAATATTACATCTAATACAATGTAATATAATATAACATAATGTAACATGATATACTAGACTATAATTTTTAATATATTTATTTTCTATTTTGATTTGGCTCATGCTTTTTCTTCCTTTTTTGTTATTATTCAGTCATATGTTAGATGTAAACATTGTTTTCTTTTACTAAAAGAAGCTGTAGGCAAATTTGGAGCTTTCCATGATTTACTAATGATGTTCAGTGATTCCTTCTGTAGCTCAGGTCTGTAGGATAGATACACATGTTGTTTTCTATATTAGTCCTGTTGCAGAAATGGGGATGCAGATGGGGAAAACTACTCTTTATGAAAGGTGAATGTAACTATGACAACATTTAACCTGGGGGAGATGGAGAGAGGGACTCCCCCCTGAGCACATACTAAGGAACTGATATACTCATGAAAGCTGTAGAACACAGAAGTTAAAATGGGACAAGATTTCCCTGTGTATTCCCATAACTGTTACCCATTTAAGACTTGGGAAAATATGCTGCAACTAGTATTTTCCTGGCATTTTCATCATCTCTTCTGTAATCTGTATCTTTTAATTCTACAGAAGTTACCAATTGGTGGCTTGTTGTCCAGGGAATGCTGTGTGGCATAAAACAGGTTAACTTACGTCATGTAGAGAAGAATGAAAGGCAACAAATATAAATTCTATCAATTTTACTGGGAGTTGTACTTCTCTACAGTTCATAAGTGAGCAGTGATCTGTAAAAACAGTTTCAGATGAATAGGTTTGGAAATCCAGATTTCTCATCCAAATGCTACAGGAATGCTGCAGTCAAATTTGGTCTTGAGGGTAATTGATATTTACAATATAATGGGAAACCTTATGGTGTTTTTAGAAACCTAATTATTCTTTGTTGCTATAGCATCCTAAAAATTTTGATAGGAAAATTGAGAGCAAGAACCTGTAATTGAAATAGAATGGCATAGTTCCTGCCCATATAATGAAAAGAAAACCAAAAATATATGTCTTTGAGAGAGAAGTTAGAAAGAAACCTGAATTCATAAGACCTCTCTGAATGAGTCTTCTTTTATCAGCTGCCTGTTCTGTAAAATGGATATGATGATCTGTGAAAGAAGCTTGGAAAGTACAGCTCCTTCTGCAATGAACAGCTTTTAAGCCGGAGACTTACTGGAATCAAATATTCAAATCCTCTCCTCAAACTGAGTTTGCCCTCTACATTCAAGATACTAATTCTCCACATCAGTAGAACTGTGAAATAATTTAATTAATTTAAATGTGATGAAGCACTGGGATGCTTTGGATACTGGGATGCATGTTAGATCTAAGCAATCAGGACGGGTAATTTTCCCTTCCAACTAAATGGACAGACTTTGACCAAAATACTGTAACCATAGCATTAATGCATGGAAATACATTAATCATATAAAAGGTAGTGATGTTATTTTCCTCCACGCCCTGTGGTCTGACAGATGAGCAATGCTGCTGTCACTCCAGCACGTTCGGCATGCTGGCCCCACATATCCCTCAGGCATATGCTTAGATCAAGGCAGAGGTCTCTAGGACTAAAATAAGGTGCTTGTTTTGTGTAAGAGATTCATCTGTCAGAAACAGGACTGGGTAGGTAGGTCAGGAAAATGTGGTACACAGAGGAAAATACACATTCTGCATACTTTACCTTATTTTTACCTTATAGTCAAGTGTTAGAATGCCTTTTGGAGATATTTTCTACAGAGCTTGTGTGTTACTTGGCTGCCACTTGCCAGAAAAGTGAATTGTACCCCTCAAGAGTGGCTCTGGAAGTGAGTGTTTTTCATGTGCTACAGGACATGTTGTGAATTCAGCACTGATATGGGGACATTGGGTCCTGCTGGACCATGTAAGAAGGGACCTGTCATCTGGGAGTGGGTTGAAAAGACCAGGTAAGACTTACAAATGCCATTTAGACACTGTGGTCTTCTCTCAGAAGAAATATTTCCATTCAAATATAGCAGCCTTAGGAGTCACTAGACCAAAACTGTGACCAGTTCTCTCCAGACCAGAGTACTACTGAGTGGTAAATCCCTTTATATGGATGATTGTTTTTTTCCCTTTTGTGTCTGTTGATGCTTTTAGAAAAGAAGCTGGTATTTATGTATTTGTATTTTTCCGGTTGTATATACTGAAAAGCCAAGGAACATCCAGAATAAATGACTTGCCTGAAGTTACTTAGGAAACTAGCAATACAGTGAAGAAGGAACTTCTTTACTATTTTATCTGTAAGAGTGTGCTATGTACCTGTATGCTCCACAGTCACACTCTGCAAAGTCTTTTCCAAATTACCACAATTCAAGAATGACTGCTGCTGCTGATGGGAAGCGGCTGAATTTGGGGAATATCCTAACTTGTTCACCTCACGTTACTTTTCTAAGAGGCTAATGTAGTGTGCTGAACATCAGGGTTTAAATTATGGTGCTTCTTCAACTGACAATGAAAAACACAGCAGAAGCAATTTGAAAGGCAAATGCCTGAAAGTTTACCATGGTAGCAACAGTTACATGTCTGATCTTGTTTGTGGTCCCCAGGAAATTTTGTGGCATTCAGAACTGCATTTGTATTTAATGTAAGGTTCAACGTGCATGTGGAAATGCAGCAAATAACCTGCTTGTAGTAAACCAGTTGTTGAATTGAGAAATGGTTTTGATTTCCTGTTAAAACCAGAATTTGTCTGTGCATTCAAGCATGTCTCCAAAAATCTCTGCCTCAGCTCCTTTCTCCCAGTTTTCTGATACATGTGTTTGTACCCTGAGCTTTTGGAGTGAAAGAGCAAGACTTATAATTAAGAGCTGTCCTACCTTACTCTGAGTGGGATTACTAGAGCTTGCTGTGATGCAAACAAAAACCACTGATGTAAGCAAAACCCAAATGTGGTAGGCAAAACAACTACAACAACAACAAAAAAAGCTTAAGTTGTGAATGCTGACTGGCCGCAGATAATTGTGTATGTGTGTGATATCTGAGTGAGTGAGTGAGTGAGTGAGACAACCAAGCAGGGTAAAAGCTCTGATCTTACTGGCCCTTAAATAAGCCCCAGTAGGCAGGTAGACTATGGGTGCACTTGAGCACTTAAGGTTTGTGAGAAGGTGGAGCAATGAATAGAGTGGCTTACTTTGGCACTGCAGGGCTTTCTTATCCATCCACAGGTCCCAGCAGAACTGCGTTAAGACTGTCCGAGCTGACAGTCCTTGCAAGGTAGCAATGGGGTACAAGAGAAAATACACGAAGCCTAGACAGAATAGGGTATCATGTCATGCTGACTCAGGATAAGCATAGTGTAAAGGTGAAATAAGGAGTGATTTGCAGTGGCTCTCAAGAAATAATCCATCTGAACTCCATCTGAGGCTGGATGGGTGCCTGTTGGATACTAGAGGACTGTTCCCATGCCTTTACAGCATTTTGAAGACACAAGATACAGTATCAAGGAAAACTGGCTAACTACAATGATATTACAGAAGCAGAAATTAGTGGCCCAAATTTTACTTTATGTTTACCAGTGAAATGACTTGTGGCTGACCCACAGCATTAGAAGTTTACCAGTGATCCAGAAGTTACTGTAGGAGGTTACTGTCACAGAGATGTAGGAAGCATCATTGTGGTGGCTTTCAGCTGGCTAAACACAGTGATCATGGGATATGTGAGATAATCTGCTGGCTTGTAGTTGCTACCAGGGGATCACAGGTCTCCCCCCTACTACTAATACCAGTCTCATGAGAGTGTCAGAAACAGCAATCAAAGCAAGACCTTCATGCAAACTAAAGCTCTGAGCAATATTAAATTCCTGTGGAAAGAATGAATAATGCTACCTTCCCCAAAGCAAGTTGGCTTTATATTCACGTATATCATACAGCTGACCAGGGTAACAGTCTTAAAAACAATAGAAAGCTGGTACTTGACCAGTTTTTAGCAATATGGTATGTTTCCTGTCAAGTTCTTGCAATGCTGAGTATGTAAAGGAATTTTACCATAACAGGCTATTCCATGCCTGTGCAACACTAGTGCACATGAAATACAAGTGCGGGTTATCTGCACTGCCCCTAGATAGTGGGCACTGCCCTCTGTTTGGTCCTTTGGATAAAACAATGATCTGATATCTTTGGCAATTACCATCCTCCCTCCTACCCCTTGTCAGTGAGTCTGAATGCTGACCTAAAACCATTTGCACAGCTTTCCCAAGTAGTTGTGAATGTCTGAAAAAACAGACCAGACTTCCTGCAAATAACATCGCTGCAGAATATGGATGGTGCTGTCACAACAGTCAGAAACAAATCAGCTTAGCTGGAATTGCCAACCAACTGAGATGCCAGTCTGTGGTTTTGCAGAGCTTCATCTTGAACTGTGTGGTGCTTTATATGGGTACTGCTGTAATAAGACTTTGGTGATAAATTTCTAAAGCATTAATAGATATCTACTTTTTCATATGCTAGTCTTTTTGCTTTAATAGAACATTGAATAAAAATGAAGAGGTACACCATCATTTAGACTATAAAACAGACAAAAATATTTTCTACTACAAGTGATTGTATACACGCAAAGTAAGGAAAGGGTTCTTAGGCTTATGGCTTAAATTAAATGAAATAATATGTAGGGTATGTCATCATGATGGTTGCTTATTCTAGTGTGCCCCTGAGTTCATCAGATTGCACATCCAGACCTCCCCAGCTGGTTTACATCAGCCGATTGTCTGACCCTGTCACACCATAGTTCAGCTTTTAATTAGTGTTGGAGTTGAGAATGACATTGTTATCTGCATTTAGTAAGCTGCCTCCCCAAAAGGCTGTAATCAGCTTGATTTCTACACCACTTCTGCTACATATTGGCAGCTAAAGGAAGTATTTAGCAAATCCATCAAATATGACAAAAATAAGATAATCTTGAGAGTCTGGGAAGGTAAAACTAGGGGAAGAAAATCACCCTGCCTGGAGGAGTTACACTTTGATCACCAAGCCAAAAAGCCTGCGTGAGGGCAGGCCTAGGTGCTTAGCAATAAGCTTGCTTTACATCTACAATAAGCTAAAAAAGCACACTGGTCAAACAGCTCAGCACAGCCAGCTGATTGCTGGTTAGTACTCATGGTGACATCATCCCTGATGCAGAGCTGGGTATGGAATCTCAGGCAATTTTAAATGCTTATTAAAGCAAACCACTGTGTCCACAGACAAACAGGCTCCCCAATGTTTGGCTCCAAGTTCTGTTCCCTGTGCTGCAATTGTAATTATCTGATGGCTGTGTGGCGTGCCAACCGTCCTCTGATATTCATACCCATACAGTCTGCAGGTCTGTATTGCAGGAGCTTTCCTCTGCTGGTCAAAGCATTCCAATCTCTACGTATACCAAATTACATCAGCAGTTTTCAACTTCCAGCTGCAATTGTGGTTCTGAGTTACTTTCACGCGGTGTGGCCATCACCGCTCCAGCAGCGCGAACCTTTGCAGTTGCAGAACTTCCCTCTCATGTCTAAGGATTAGCACTAGATGGCAGTGCTCTGGTGTCTGTAAATTTTAAATTCTCCTGAAACCAACACCGAGGACGGAGAACAGCTTCTGGATTCACGGGGGTGGGGAGTGTTGCCATTACTGTTACATTTCTGAAGGCAGCGCGCTACTGTGCCAGGGAGACAGCTGATGCTTGTTAAGTATTCGTGAAAACATCTGAGAGAACATTGACTTCTTAGGCTACTATGGAGTTTGTATTTTACTGGGGAGAGAGGAGATACCAAAATGCACAAGCAAGAGGGCAACGGACATGTAAAGGCGGGATGGGAAGTAAAGAAGCAGAACAACTTAGAAAGCTTTGCTCTTCATTTTAGCCTCAAAGAGGATATAAAAAGTACTACTGCTGAGTGGCACTGAAAGGGACGGTAGGCTTTTAGGACAAAAGTAGGCTTTAAGGGGTTGTGGTTTCCATGAGAACTCTTATTTTGTTCCTACCATCCCATGGAAGTTGTGTTGACGCATCTGCCAATGCAATATCACAGTGCTTTCTTTCACAAAGTGGTTATCCCCCTTCTTGGTCTGTTTGAATGTATTGTTGAAGTGATGGGTTTATGCATACAGTATGAAGTGATGGCTTCTTGTGGACCTTCCCAGAAGGTGTTTGAAGCCTGCTGCTCTCCTGAAAGGGGTGATTTTACAGTCAGTAGACATGATTTTAATTTCCAACTTCACTGGCAGTGGTTTCACAGTTAACTAGCGTGGATCTCCAATACAACATAAGATACAGGCATTAACCTCTTGAGATCAAGGCATTTCTGCCTCTTCTTTGGAAACAGCATCACACTCTAGACAGTCATCTTCTTCATTGTGTGCAAAGGAGTCTTTTCACTGAAACAGACATTTCTTAAAATGAGCTGTTAAAAATAGAAAAAAATAAGTAAACCCTTCTTTTACCCAACTCAGTAGCCTGCTCAGAGAGATGTCCAGGTCCCACTGACCATGCTTGTGGAGGGTTATTTCCCCTTCATCCCACTTCCAAGGACAATGAAGCAAAGGAGAAACTTCCATGGAGTCCACCTTGCTATAGTCCAAAACCAGTTGGGGTACAGGTGTCCTGGACTCAGTGACATGCATATGCAAACTTGTAGTTAAATATTCCAGCATATCTAAGGGCAGGAAAGTCAAGTAAGCACTACAGAATATTTTATTAAATCACAGAAGAAAAAGAAACAAGAACAATAAAATAATATTTGCAAGAGGATTTTATTAATGCTGTAAATTGCATTCACAAAAGCACTCAAAAGCTCTCTAAGCAAAATGGAAAACATTCTTTTCTCTTTTACTGACAGATAACTTTTAATTTTTTATGACTGGGCATTGAGATCAATATCAGCAAGCTCTATCTTCCTTGCTTTGCATGTTGGAAAAAAAAAAACAAAACAAAAAACCACAAAGCCAGCAGATAAACTGCTTCTCTGAAACTGCATTTGTGTTGGCAGTTTATGTTTCTGTAATTTTATTAAAACCACTTACACACATCCAACGTGATTCCACCCACAGAGTCTGCAAAATGAGCTATTTAAGCTGCAGTGGTTTGCTGTATAAACATATTTATCAGGGCTAAATTGCCAGTCAGCATGTATGTTGTAGATAAACGGTAACAAAAAAAAAAGTACATATATCTCCTTTCATGTGGCATTTTCCTGTATTTTAATCAAATAATACTTTTTGAAATGTATCATTGTTCAGTTGAAACTCAACAACCGTTTTAGTAGAAATCCTTGCAGTGCCATTGCCAAGGTTAGGAATAAGTGGTGTTCTTTCTACACCAGCCCATACACATAGCTGAAGTAGAGAGCAACTGCGGAAGGTATCATCAGGCAGCCACATAGGAGTAAGAGTTCAAAGGAGAAATACAAGTCTTCTAGAAATTTCATGTCCTCCTTTTAATTATCTCTGTTCAGGACTAAAAATATCACTCTTTTTTTCCTTCTGCGCCAACACAGGATCAGCAAACTTCAGGTCCTACAAAGGTTCAGTTCTGATGTGTAACCTCCTCATCTGAAAACGCAAGTGTTTGTTTCTCTTGTGACACTGTGTATAGTGAAGCAATGGACACAAGTAATGACATGGGAATTTCCAATAAGATATAAGGAAAATCTTTTTCAGTGTGAGCATGGCTGAACAGTTAAAAGGTGCCTAGAGGGGCTATGGAGTCTCCATTCTTAGAGATACTCAAAACTCAACAAGGCCGTGAATCATCTGATCTGACTGTCTTGTGCCATGAGCAGCCAGTTGGAATAGGTGACCCCCAAGGGTCCCTTCCTACCTAAATTAATCTCTGATTCTGTAAGTCTAACTGGAGAACAACAGGGGGAAAAAAAGGGAGAAATGATACAACTTTATGTTTGTGTGTGAAATAAGTAATCTGGGAATGTCATACTGTCCTGTAGGAAAAATAAATTCTCTCTTAATGTTGAAGCACCATATTGAGCTTCTATTTTATCTCATTCTATTTCATTTTTCAGAGTGCTCAGTGGTTGGTTATTCCCAACCCAACTTTATCTCTTTTTAGTTATCTTGTTCCATCTGATTGCCTTTCAGGCTTCCCTACAGATGGTGGTACATCCTCTTCTCCTGATGACTCTGCTTTGATGTCTGCGTTCATGTGTTTTGAAATGGTGTAATCATTCATGAAGCTCAAGTCAGCAGACCTTAATCTGTCTCTGAAGAATGCTGCATAGCATTGACAGATATAAGCTAAGTACTCTTCTTTCTGTGAACATGTGTGAATATAAATATTTTTCTCTAGCACTAACAAGACCTACAAAAGATAATGAAAGCAGCCTGGTTTCCAGCTCCTCCTTTGTGAGGCTGTAATACTCCAGAGCACTCTGTGACAGCACCAGTCCTTTCTGCAAAGGGAGTTTCTTACTTTGAGATCACTTTTTTCTGGGACAGATCTTGTCTTTCTGTCAGGATATAAAATAATCATAGGATAGGTACCAGAAATTATATTCCTTTATCTCCCCAGCTTCATCTCATTCAGGAAACTATTTTTTTTAAAATTTTTTTTCTTCTCTTTTCTTTTGTTTGTACCAGCCTTATTCCAAAATACTATGTATTAGGACCCCAGATCTCAATTTATTTCTTCAAGAAACAATTTTCCAGATCCTTGGAAACTGTGTTCTCCTCTTCCATTGTGGACTAAGTCAAAAGAAGATAAAAATAGTGGGGTTTTTCCAACACAGAGGCTGAGACAGAGGAATGCAGAATGGGAAAAAAATGCAGCAAAACTATTATTAATGTTCACTAACTGCAGTTACAGGCACACAATATTGCAGATACTCCTCCTGTTTGGCTTTATGTCTTTAAGATCTCTGAAAATTGGTTTCACGATTGCTTTTAAACATTCAGTTTCTTGTCCCTGAGGTTTCTATGGTGTGTGGGTGTATAGTTATTGATCCAAAGGCCTTCACAAACATATCTATAAAAATACATATATATACAAAAATATATATAGAAAAAAGTGATACATCTTCTTCCTTATTATTTTAAAAGGAAACCTCAGTTTTTGCAGAGCTATGATAAACTCTGAAGATAAATTGTTCTACCAAATTTGCTCTTGATGAATCTTCTTGAGAGTATTCCTGATCAGCATCATATGTTCTCCTTTTTTTTTTCCCTCTTTTCTAAACACAGATAACAGTATTAATATTTCTAAATAGTGCTATGAAGACAGGCCTAAATTAGGCACCTTTTAAATTATCCTGGGCTTTTTCATTCAGTCTTTTTGTGTCATGAAACTATCCTGGACCATTCTGCCTATCAATTCCGTCCTATCAAGTTATTGACTTTCCTGTATGTAGACTATGTATATCTTATCTTACAGCTCAAAATGTCTACAGGATTTGGTCTGGAAGTATATACTACAAAGCTTCCAAGGGTATTGGTTTGCTTCCCCCAGACTCATTCTGAATAGCTGCTTTAATGTTATTTCAAGTGTCCTAATGTTCTTCCAATACTGGAACACTGTTCAGTGGTTTTGTTCTGTTTTATTTCCAGGAGAGGCAAAAAAAACCCCAAAAAACCAAACCACACAAAAGAATGAAGTGATGTCTGCACACTTCTAGCACTTTTAAAATCTTAGATTACTTCACTCAAAGGCACAAGACTATGGATTCCTACCAGTGTAAACCTGCACGTGATCATGTGATATGTGGATCAGGATTGAAATCTATAGGTGTCTACAGCATGCGTGTGTATGTATGTATGTGTGCATGTGCTTATGTATTTTTCACTGTGTCATGGTTTCAACTGGGATAGGGTTAATTTTGTCCTTGGCAGCTGGTGCAGTGCTGTGGTTTGGATTTGGTGTGACAACAATGCTGACAGCACACTGATGGTTTTGGTTGTTGCTGGGTGATGTTTATACTAAATCAAGGACTTTTCAGTTCCTTGGGCCCTGCTAGCGAGAGGGCTGGGGGGGCACGGGAAACGGGGAGGGGACACAGCCAGGGCAGGTGACATGAACTAGCCAAAGGGATATTCCATACCATATGATGTCATGCTGAGTATATAAACTGGGGGAAGAAGAAGGAAGGGGGGGACATCCAGCACTGTGGCATTTGGCTTCCCGGGTAACCGTTACACGTGACGGAGCCCGGCTTCCCTGGGGATGGCCGAACACCTGCCTGCCCGTGGGGAGTGGTGAATGGATTCCTTGCTCTGCTTTGCTTGGGTGTGTGGCTTTTGCTTCATCTATTAAATTGTTCTTATCTCAGCTCTTGAGTTTTACATTCCTCTCCAATTCTCCTCGTCACCCCTCTGTGGGAGGGGGAGTGAGCAAGTGGGTGCGTGATGCTGGGTGCTGGGTTGCCGACGGGTTAAACCACGACACACTGCCTGTAGGTAGACACTATGCTATCTGGCTTTAGTTTAGTATTTTTTGTATCATCTGAGATCTCATTATAAATTATATTATAGCACTAGAGAAGATTGCATCAAAGCCAATGAGCTTACTAAAAATGACAGTGTTCCAGCAGTGCACCTGTACTGCAAAGTAGTGGGGCAGTTCCGAAGTGGGCTTTGAACAAGCTACTTAATTGTGAACATACAAAAGAATAATGTGAGATTTATTTTCTTGATTTTATTTTTTAAGGAAGTGCCAAGCACACATTTTCTTTCAGCTTGGGGATAGAAAATAAACTGATTTGTTCAGATTTATGGAAGTTGTGACTGTAAGGGATTTTTAACAATGAAGTTATATTGTGCTGAATCCCAGACCATGAGAATCCAAATTACTGCTTCTACATCTAGCATGAGTATGTCTAAATTCTGCTTCACTACAGAGGTCCTAGTCATTAAAAAATGTATGATGATTTTGGCTTAATAAAATAAAACCTCATTGTTAGTATTTGTAGTGACTGAGCAAGCTTTCCTCTTTGGCTCAACTTATTTCTTTCTCCGCATTCTGCAGAATAGATGTCCTCTTGTACCTTATTTAGGTAAGTATAATAACACTTGGATTACCTACTATTGTTTGTGTTCTGAACAACTGATTCACTAGCAGGGTTTGGTTTACCCCCATATCTGGGCACTATGAAAAATAGTTTTCCACTTTTCCTTCCAGTTCCTTCCCTCTTCCCCTCTGCCATCTGTCTGCTGCTTCTACCTGCTCATTTCTCTCAGCCATTCATCTCTGATTTGTGTGTGTGCTGTCTGAAGGCCAGTGTATTTTAAATACTGGCACACTTTGGAACCACTGTTAGACATGTAAAATGAGGACAATGATAGATTTTTTGTGCAAGTTTGTAATTAAACCTGTAGAAAGGGAAAGAAGAAAACATAGTTTCTATGTAGGAAGTTAATTAGTATTAATTAACAATCTCATCAGTTGAGATTGTTAGAAGAAAGATTTTATCTTAGCTATTTTGATTTTGAACTTCACAAACCTTAAGAACATAAAAGTTATTCCCTGCATTGGGGAATGGTTTCAAATCTATTTTTCCACTTTTGTGGTATAAACCAGTTTGGTCAATATAATGTCAATTAAGATAGATAAAAGAAAAAGTTATACATAAGCAGCTAGTTATTGCAAAATACAGCTTTACAACTGAGAATTGCTATATGAACATATAGTATATATCATCCCTGCAAATAATCTCTCATTTGAACATATAGATAGAAAATAATGAAAATGAACAGAGGGGAAAATTGGAGCTTTTATCCCACAGTGCCTTGTGAAGAACATTTTTATGTTGGACTGAAGTGAAAGGTTGTAAAAAACATGTCCTACTTAAAATCAAGCACTGAAAGCGAGAAGACTGACATGAATTGCTTATATTTTTGGTAAACCTTCTGGAGACCTCAGTTATTTGTCTGTCGTGCTAATATAGGCCATGTTGCCTTCTTAGAGAGATTGGTATGTTTTCAGATGGATGCTTGTATTTAGCTTCCTACCTTTTCTTTTATAGTAAAAAGTTTTCTCAGCTGTGACCTCCTTGCACACCTTGAGCTCAAGGAAAGTATGAACTACTTTGTGTACGAAGCAAAGCTTTTTATTGTAAATGAACACAGATTTCCATTACTAGCTCTGTTACTGGCTTCTGACAAGATTTTTCTGTGTCTCTAGGTGTTCCATCATACTTTGTTGTGATTTGTCATGGCTTACAATATGCTAGCACTTCTTAGGATAACTGACATTTATGTACTTTTGTGAAGTACAAAGCTTTTACACCTTGGACTGCTTAAGCTGGCATTTATGTACTTCTGTGAAAGTTTCTGCATCTTTGCTTAAGCTAAGCTATGAACAAGTAAATTCATTTAATATCTTTGCTGGATTGTTAAAATCTGTCAGTGTATTTCTCTAGCAAAGAATATCTTGGTGCAAAACATCCTAATCTTAATTGATTTTTCCAAGTCCTACTGTATTGAAAAATCTAACATCTTAGAATTAGGATCCTCATAAGCTAAGTAATACTTGGGAGAAAAACGCTCAATGGCTGCATCCAGCAACTCATTCATCATCCTAAAGAAAGTATTCTGATCTTCTGACAAATCAGATTACTTCTTGGTATCCAAAGTTCAAAACCCCATTTTTGCTAAGGAGAACCCTGACCTTTAAATGGTTTTAAAAATAGTTTGGGTGTCTGTGAAGCAATCTCTGATGGTTTTGAATGGAAGAATGAGTCAGAATGGTTGAACAGATTACTAAAATATGTGACTGAAAAATTTCAGTTGCATTTCTACATAGTGCTCACACTCATGTAGATGGCAAAAGACAGATATACTTGTGTGCAAGTGTACACATGTGAACCTTTCTTCCAAAAGCAGATGTTGATATGCTTTTTGAACGAAAGGTTTGGTATGTGTGCTTGCGTGTACCACAGGCCTTGGCCTCAGAGGCAGATAAGCCTTTGTTCTTCTGTGAAGGAATGAAGCTCAAAAAAGCTAGGGTTTGAAATCCTGTGAGCAAGAAATCATCTTGAAGTCTTTACTGAGATTTCCCACAGGACTTCTGGAACCTCCAGGAGCATTATGAGGGAAGAATCCTGCCTTTTCTGCTTTGTGTTGAATTCTAACTATGCCCCACTACAACTGGGGTTTTGTATTTGGTTTCAAAGCATCTCACCAAGCATATAAGTTTCCTTACCACCATTTTAACTGAGGGGTGAGAGATAAATGAATTTGGTCAAGGTCAGACTGTTTCAAATAAATACAAGTTGAAACTTTACTCATCAAAACACATCAAAACACAAAAAAATTTTGGAACTATGGATTTTACTGGATATCGGAGTCCTTTGTTTCCAAGTTTAGAGAGGCTTGTAGTAAATTCTGTAATTATATGGGGTTCCCTCATCTTCAGTCTGATAACGGGTTCACTGGCTCCATGAGGCATCACTGTATATCACACACAGCCATGCTGTCAGGAAAAAAAACCCCTATTTTAGCTATCTTGTCTCCAATTTTCTTTGAGTATAAAAGCCACTCTCAGCCAGAGCACCTTTCACTTCACTACCTGTTGTTAGATTTATAGCTACACTATAATAAAGCACTTGAAATCTTTTATATGTTGAGGGAATGAAACTAAGCCAGCACTAACCTTTTTAAAATAATTACTGACTTGAGATGAAACTTCATTTTAATAAAAATAAACTAATATCTAATATCATGTCCCAGACTTTGCTATTAGTATTCTAGTGTCCACTGTCTATGTAGTTTTATCATGGCCATTCATAATAAGTGCCCATGAAAACACCACATTTGAGAAATTACTTCTGATGGGTTGCAGATATTTTATATATTTCTTTTTAATGGGGTTTTGCTTCCAAACGTATTTAAAAAAAACCCAAACCCACAAATCACAGAAATGAAGGTTCAGGCAGCTAAGGCCTTCAGGTAGATGGATCACCTAAGGGATGACAGGTATGCTAAAACATCTGTGCTAGTAGATTGAGGTAAATGAGTCATCCCCTCAATGAACAAAATGCGTCTTTGATGAGTTCTCCTTTCTCCTGACAATAGCTCACTGATGAGCAGCACTGTTACACTGACTTCAATTTGGGTCCTTATTTGCACAGCCTTGACTGAATCTAGAAAAATGGAAGACAGAAAAAACAAGACCTTCTAGGATTTCTCCCATTCCCAGGTCATACTTCAGATACTTGATGAAATCCTTATTTCACTGAAAACTTCAAGTTAACTGCTCACCAGCTTCAGCTCAGAATGCCATCTTCTTAAAACTTGGCACTAGTATCTTTGGTGTGGTTTAGCGTTTTGGCTAAAGTGTTTTTAATTGCTTAGATGTAAAATAACTGGACTTCCAAGACTGAGACTATTGTTTCTATGCCAGAAAATTGACCAGTAGGTGAAGTCAAGGACAGCACTGTCTTTGTTCCCTTTCTTTAATAATTTGCAGCAGGCCGGCTATTTAAAAATGACCTGTAGTCACATTTGTTAACAGTAAATAACATGCCCTATGCCCTTTGAGCACCGTTGAGTCTCAGGAGGAACTATTTGCTAAATAAAGGCTTACATCTTACTCCCTCACCACCTCACGTTGCTGAAATCTTGCCAGTGCAAAACCACAAAGTGCAGTTACACACCCAGACACCTAAGCTATTTTTTTTTTTTTTTTCAGTTTTCAGGCATGTATTTTAATACTTTTCCTAGTCCTTTTACCAGGTCACTGAAGGGGCCAGAAGGCTGCTGGGGACAGGACCTGGCAGCCAGGACCGTCTCACTGCCCCACCAGAGAACAGGGCAGCTGAGGGGCAGCTGGCAGGGCAGGCTGGGGCAGCCCCAGCTCCCAGCAGCCGACACCTTCCTGGGGACAGGGGCAGACTGAGCCCAGGCTGACATGTCAGCCTGTGGGTGAGATCAAGATCAGGTGTGGTGAGGGGACCCAGGGTCAGATACAGCCCTGGAATGCCTGTGCAGGGCTGAGGGCACACCTCTGTGGTCAGAGACCTGACATACCGGAATCACTAATAAAATAATGGGAGTGTTGGGTGGAAGGAAGGAAGGAAGGCAGGCAGGAAGGAAGAAAGGAAAGAAGAAAGAGAAAAAAGGAAGAAAGAAAAGAAAGAAAGAAAGAAAGGAATAAATAAATAAATGAAGGAAGAAAGAAAGAAAAAGGAAGGAAGGAAGGAAGGAAGGAAGGAAGGAATAAAAGAAGAAAGGAAGGAATAAAAGAAGAAAGGAAGAAAGAAAGAAAGAAAAAAAAAAGAAAATTGACTAGGAAAGAAAAAGAGACCTATGAAACTCCATTGCAAACATGAAAACCTGAAAGTCAATGTGAAACTTGAACCTCAGAAACTGCACATTCAGCCTGAGCCTGAATATATGCTTTGACTGTGGGCACAACTCTTATCACCAGCTCCAGAGGGTTGCAGAGAAGCCCAGGTCTGCTGCAATGCATGAACAGAACAGAGGCAGGCTGAGTACTGAGGGTGTTTTCCTGAGACCCTGCTTCCCCAGGCCTAGTGCCTTTGTGTCCACTGGAGGAGATGGTTGTTGAAGGAGGAATGGGATGTGGAGACAGATTGGAGGAGGAAGGGAAAGACTCTGGCTGCCCTCTGCAGATGCCTCTTGCTCCATTCAGCCCCTGTGAGAGAGGTCCTTGTGCCTGGCTAAAGCATCTGCCTCAGAAGCAGAGAATTCTGGAGACAACTCTTAGCAGTTCCTCCTTCAGGGCTTTCAGTGGGAAAAATGGAGCTGTGAGCTATGCCCAGGTCCTGAGCTCACACGTCAGGATGATCCCTTATCCAGCCTGATGCCTTCCTCTTCCTCTGCTTCCCATACTACTGAAGGAAGCAATGCCTCTGCATCTCCAGAGCTCCCTGCACAATCCACACGCAACTATGATTCCACATGGAAGATTTCACTAATGTCCCTGATGCAATTGTGTCTGATTCTGTCCCCAAGCACCCCCAGAAGCACTGCCCTGACATTGGGCCTCTCCTGGAGCAGCTGGGAAAGACTTGCCACACCAAGAGGGGTTCCCAGGGTAGCAGCTTCCTGCACAGCTCGCAGAGCTGGGACATCTGTCTGCTGGGGCTGGAAGGGTTTCTGGTCCTCTCCTGGTAGAAGGAACTGTTCAAGGCTACAAAGAAGGCAGCAATGCTGGCCTGTATTCAAGCCTCCCAGTTCCCTCTAGGTCCTTGATTGTACCTGAATGCCTGGAACTGAAGTGTGTGACAGAGCTGCACTGCAGAGTTATTCCTAACTCATCATCTCCAAAGAGCCCACGGTTAGCAGGTACAGAAAAACATTGCCAAAGGGGAGGCTTTTTGGGGCTCTGGCTGTGGCAGTGCTCTGAACAGTGCCCATTTCCTACATGAACTGCAGGCCAGAGGACTCTTCATTCTAACTCTTCCCATTCCCTCCCCAAATCATCATCATGGGATCACTCCAATGCAAAAGCTGACTGACTAGGTTCAGTCCATGGCCCATGGGGAAAAGGGCCATGACAGAGGTGTCCACCACCACCTGGAGGTACCTCTTTTCCCCCCTTTTGTTTTGCAGGCTGGTGATTTCTAATTGACAGGTACTTTTGGGACCTGAAGTTATGCTGGTGTCATTGGCAGCAGGATGGTCTGAAATGGAGAGTGTAAAAATATCTAGCTCCTCTCATTGACAGGTGGAACCTTTTCTGGGGTAGGTAGAGCCTGGCTCTGTCACCTGCAAGATGTGTAGGCACAGACCTTCCCTGCAGACTGTATTGGGGCCTGGAAGGATTTTGGCTGATGTTTCTGGACCTGGTTTTCTGGTTCCCTTGACAGGGAGACAGAAAGCCACTGATGCAGAAGCAGTGCACACCCACGGCCCCAGACCAAAGAAAGCCATGGATTGAAAGGGATTAATTGGTCCATACCCATGAGCAAGGACTTCAGTTTGGCTCTAAACCATGCATGAGCCTTCCCACTCCACAGCATACAGTGCTGCCCATGGGCCTCCCCAGTGAATTGACAGTTCCCTAGCAATACTGACTCCAATGAACACTCTGCCACAAGGCTCTGTGCCCAAGAGCAAAGGTGGTGACAAGGGGGAACAAGGGTGTGGTACAGCCCTGAAGTCTCTGTGGAGGAGGGTCCCCTTCACTATTCTCTCTACAGGGCAAAGAATTCCCACTTTTGCACCTTTCCTCTTTACTCCCACTTGTTCTCTGCTGAAAGGCTACAGTGTTGAGGTCCAGTGCTGGGCCACAAATAAACTCTTCTGGTTTTGATTTTTAAACTTGCTATTGTAATACATAATATATAATGAAATCAGGAGCTCATCTTTCTAAGTATTACTAAAAATGCTTTCTCCTCTACAGATATGTTATGTATATACATATGTATTTTTAGGTAATAATATCAGATAAATGCCAGTGCAGCTTTCCTGTACAGCATCTTTAATAGGAGATGAAAATCGTAAGTGACCTACCTACTCTGAATTCTTCTACAGACTTCTGGACTTTTTAATATCCAAGATTTCTGAGTTGATGAAATGTGTGTACTCATTATCTTTTTTAAAAAAAATCAGAGTAGAAATTAACATATAGCCTATGTGATTACAGTAATTCAACAGTTTCTAACCAAGTTATCCAGGAAATAAATGACAAAGTAGAAGTAGAAAAAAAAAAAAAAATCTTGTAGTCAACCACTTCTGTTTTGGATAATATTAAAAAACAAAACCAACATAAAGCCAAAACAACCAAAAACCCTCAAGTCTGCGTTTGGTTGATGATCCACAGTCATTCTCGTTCTTAGGTAAGTCTCCTGTAAGTACATCTGACCAAATACCTTTTCAGCAATAAGCAATGCTTCAAACTGCCATATCATGTTCCACTAAAGAATTGGAAACATTTGCAATTCTCACAAGTCACATCTCAGTTTCCTTTTATTTATTTATTTTCACTTAGATACAATTAGACAGAAAGAGACTGATTTGTCTCAAGTCATGGTAGTAGTCACATACAGTAACAAACCCCAAGAGAATAAAAGGAAATCCCCTTTTTCTTTTCAGTAAGTCTACAAAGCAATCATATCATGACTGGTAAAAATAAGCTCTTCTCTGCTATCTTAGCATGTACTGATCTAGTGGCACATTACTTTACTGGGGTTACAGATAAAGCAGATGATTAGCCTTGGGCTGAGATGATGTTGGTCCAGAACTATCTAAATGTTTCAGCATTCTCATTTTTCTATGCCATTCCATACAAGAAAAGATTAAAAGAACAAATGTATAAGGCTGATGAATGGGGAGTAATACTTGTCTATTCTTCTTACTGTTCGTGGGTACCATAATATCCAGAAATCTTGAGATGTATAAGTGTATGTTCAAGACTTTCTGTGTTAAACAGGAGAGTGCCTTTTTTGCTTTAAAGCACGGTGAGGATTCATTTAAGAGCTGTGGCAAGAAAAATGGCTCAGTTACCTTATTAATGGGTGTTTGATGGTACCAGGTAGAAAACAAAAATGCTGCCAGGTTTGTTCTCTTGATCAGGTGACTGACCAACAGGGTCTCTGGAGAAACACTCCTGATCTGTGATGGGGCATGGTGGCCAAATGGAGAATGTAGCAGGAAAGATCCAGGCTGCTCTAAAGGGTGTCAGATTTAGCAGGGCCTTTTAAGGCTAGTCAGACTACTTCAGGTCTTTCCTTCTAGTGCTGAAAATGAGTGTCTCTCTTCTGGCAAGCAATAAGACAGACCCATTTTGCTCTTAGGTACTTGTACCTAGTGCCCTCTCTCCAATCAGGATTGCCTCCCATGATTTTCTTGGAAATGTACCTCAGCAAACTCCGCATTAGGCAGTTCCTCATTTGCCTGCAGGTGGGCAAGCTCTTCCATGACTTCTAGAAGGGCTCTAGAATTTGACTTCCATGTCAAAGTCCAGCACTTGAGACTAGGAGTCAGGGAAGCAGAGGTAAAGGAATCTTGATCACAGTCCCTCTCAACAGCTTAGCAAGAAGAAAGGAGGATGAAAAAAGCAATTGTGCTGTGAAACAAAATTGCTGGCCCTTGTCAGATATAACAGAAAGTATTAATGCAGCATGAGGCAAAAGGGCAAGTGTGGCGAAGTGTAGCCTGTCTAATGGACTCATTCATACCACAGTCCCATCACAGCTGCACTGGGGGCTACCAGGGAGAGGCAGACCAGTGACCTGGGCTCTGTTTCTGCTCACATCCATGTTCTGACCTCCACTTTAATGTTTTGAGCACTCAGAAACTGTCTGCATTTTCAGAGTCACCACAGTTACAAATTGAAGAATATAGACGAGCAGCCTTGCTTTGTGGCAATCCTTAATTCATCCTCCCATCTTTGGAGCTCTCCATGTGTGCTGATAATTCTTCAGCCAATAGACTAAAAAGTCAAGCCATCTCCTTCCCACATATCTCAGTTCAGTTGTTAATCACAAACTCTACCAGCACCTTCACCTGCACACAGCAACCCACAATGGGATGAAAAAGACTTTTCCATTCCTACCCTTGCAGCCATGCATTTGCTTTCGCACGAAACTCCTCCACAAGGGGTCAACAGAAGACACAGCAAGGTACCTCTCAACAGGAATGTTCTGATCGACCCAGAAGGGTGTAGCTGATTGGTAAATTCAGTGTACCTTGACATTCGTCTTCATCAGCACATACAGTGGGAGCTGTCCTTGATGGAGTCATTATATTTAGTCCAGTGCAGATGGCAAGATTACTGGAATTCATCCTGCTGGTTGAAGAGTTTTGGATGATGTGGTGGAGCAGAGAAAGCAACTGCTTGAGGAGGAACAGATTTGCTCTATGCAATTGTCAGCCACTCTAGGGGAACATAAATGTGGTATGACACCAGTGCATCAATTCAGTGGCTGCCGCTTCTGTATAGAAATGCATTTCATTAAATTTACAGGAATTATGCTACCGCTAAAAAAAAAAAAAAAAAAAAAAAAGTGTGCACTTTTTTCAGTGACATAGCAGAAATGCCATTCAAAGATCCCCAAAGGCAGCTCAGCATGAGGTTAATTTTAAGTTCTGGACCAACAGGTCAGCATTGCAGAATCCTGTCATTGACTAGATCAACAACTTCAATAAATCCTATAACGTTTCACTGGAGGTTTTTCTAAGGCACATGAAAGCTTGTGGTTGGGTTGTGTAGTTTCCATGGTATTCTAACTCAGCTTTCAAGTCTCCTGCTTTTCAATTATGAAGCATGGTGGTGTTTCTCATTTCCATGCCTGATCCACAGCAGAGTGACTACCTTCACCAAGGTACTGCAACCTCTGTCCCCTTCTTGTGAGAGTCATCAGATGTATGAGAATGAAGCAATCTCAAAGGGCTTAAAGAAGTCTTCTGAACAGAGAAATATTTTCCTGTTACCTTCTTTCCACATCCAACTGTGCAGCAGGAAGAGCTAACGAAGAGAAATGATGAGCTTTTAAATGAGGCTGTCAACATGCAGGGAAATCCCAGCGCTCTTACCAGTCACTCCATAACAGTGGGATTGCGTGCAAGGCTTACTCTTTCAATCCTCCTAATTTGCCCTGCTTGCTTGGCTTCTTCAAAGCTAGCATCTCTTTCTCATAGAGGTCAACTCACAGAATTTTTGAGGGGATGTTTCAAAGGAAGTCTTGTACTGCCAAGAGCTTCAGATGAGGCTTCAAGCTCTGCTGCTGAGTCCAGAGGGAGCACCCCTGTGCCGCTGGCTCACAAGGAGGCAGGTCTTCCACCTGCTCTCACAGGTACTCATCAACACTGACAGAACAAGGAGCTTCTGGGGTACATGTCAGGTAAACTAGCATGGATTTCCTAACAGAATCAAGCTCTTCTCTGCCCTCTGCTCTCCTTCTCACACTCAGTGAGCCTCACTGAGGAGGATGCAGAGGAAGAAAATAAAATGTTTCCCGTAGGCACATGACAAATCAGATGCAGTACAAGAGAAACAGACAGACAATAAAAATGCCAAACATTTCTACATCTGAAACAGGCAGTTTGTCTCCCTTCTGCTTTTAGCTTGGAGTCCCAGGTAGGTCAAATCTAGTTCCTGAAGTGAGCCTGCAGGTTAGTAAGGAGCTATCACAGTTGGAAGTCATAAGAACTGGTCTTCAAGGTCTCTGCCAGTAAGTATATAGGCTTTGGAGGTCACCATCCCCTCCTTTGTTGAGGGCCTCATTCAGGTCCTGGCACACTTTCTTACTGGCAGCTAATTCAAAGACCTCCTCAGATGATGGTTCTCCTGCATACAATACAGCCAGGAGATCCTGTAGGATGTGTAGGCAGGGGTGGAACAACAGTTACATCGCTGAAGAAAGACTTTGCCCAGAGACAGAAGCAAATTTGGATGAAGAGGCAGACTGTGCTTTCATTGAGCTGGGATCTAGCTGTAACTCTAAGTAGATTACATTGGGAGGAGTCTGATTTTGCCTTGCATTCCTTTTGGACTGGCAAACTCTGCTCACTTCCATGAAAGCAGTACTCCTCCTTTCCAGTGGGAAATGAAGTATGGTCAAGTCTCCACATTCAAATCTTGCACTCCCCAATGCTCATAGCATAAGCTAGGCTGAATGTCCAGCAGAGACTGCTTAAACCACAGATTTAATTCCTGGGAAGGGTTAACCAAAGAAGCATATACAGCTAGAGACCTTTCACAGACTATGAGCTGCAATAAAAGGAGAAACAGCATTAGACTCTGCTGTTCCTTATCCTTTGGGCAGACATAGGCAACTGCACAGTTCTGCCCTAGGAGGAAGGTTCCAGATACAGGACAAAGCATCACAGGCAGATCAGAGATGTTGTCAAAGATCTGGCTCCTTCTTCCCTTTAGGAGGAGCTGTTTTTTTCCTTTTTTCCCTTAATTTGGGAAAAAAAAACCCAAACCAAACAACAACAACAAAAAAAACCCCACACAAAAACAAAACCAAAAAGCAAAAGTCCTTATAACTGCTATGCATGGGAAAGATCTGACAGGGAATTAATCCATATATCATCGCCATGATGAACTGGCACATGTGAAGGGGACTGCAGTGTAAGATGTCCACACATGAAAATCTCTTGCCAACAACTCCTTTTTTTACTGAGGAGACCAATCCCCTTTCTACCAACTAGAGACACATTGAGAGCTCAGACTTTTGACACAATTATGACAGGTTAATGGATGGGAACTTACAAGTGTTCTGTGAGACCAGCTTTCCATTGCTCTTGACACTTCTTTACAAGAAGCAGCTATTACCATCTAGGTAATCACCTGAGGTTACACACCGCAAGAGGCAAGAGAAACAGGTTTGAAAAAGAAATATTCCTGCCCTCATGTGGCAGATGAAGAGCTGAGAAGCACAAAATGTTCAAGGATCTGTCTGGCACGAATCCTTAGGGATGCCAGGAGTCTTCCTAGTGATCCCTTCAGATGATCATGGAGTCATAGAATCATAGAATGATTTGGGTTGGAAAGAACCTTAAAGATCTTTGAGTTCCAACTCCCCTGCCATCAGACACCTTCCATTAGACCAGGTTGATCAAAGCCCCATCCAACCTGGCCTTGAACGCTTCTAGGGACAGGGCATCCACAGTTTCTTTGGGCAAACTGTTCCAGTGCCTCACCACCCTCACAGGGAAGAATTTCTTCCTATTATCTCATCTAGATCTTTCAGTTTAAGATGGTTACACCTTGTCCTGTCACTATACTATCTGAAAAAGAGTCCCTCCCCATCTTTCCTATGGGCCCCCTTTAGGCACTGGAAAGCTGCTATAAGGTCTCCCCAGAGCCTTCTTTTCTCCGTGCTAAATAACCTCAATCCTCTCAGCCTGCCCTCATATAGGAGGTGCTCCAGCCCTCTGATCATCTTCATGCCCCTCCTCTGGACCCACTTAAGCATCTTTCTTGTGTTTGGTCACCGGAACTGAACACAGTACTCCAGAGGAGTGTCTCATGATAGTTGTCTAAAGGGGGAGAATTACCTCACTCAGCCTGCTGGCCACACTTCTTTTGATGCAGCCCAGGTGTATATACAGGTGGTTTTCTGGGCTGCTAGAGCACCTTCAAATCGTTCTCCTCAGGGCTACCCTCAATCCACTCATCACCCAGCCAGTATCCATGTTTGGGATTGCCCCAACCCAGGTGCAGGACCTTACACTTGGCCTTGTTGAACTTCAAGACATTCACATGGGCCCAACTCTAGCTTGTCAAGGTCCCACTGGATGGCACACCTCCCTCTAGAGTGTCACCTGGAGTACTCATCTTAGTGTTACCTGTGAACTTGCTGAGGGTGCACTCAATCCTACTGTCCAGGTTCCTGGCAAAGATGTTAAATAATACTGATCCCAATATGGAACCTTAAGGGACAGCACTCATCATGGGTCTCTACCTGGAGACTGAGTCTTTGACTGCAACTTTTTGAGTATAACCATCCAGTACAACCATCCTTATCCACCAAGTTGGTCCACCTGTCAAATCCATGTGTCTCCATTTTAGAGACAAGAATATTGTGCAGGACAGTATGAAACATTTTACACAAGTCCAGGCAGATGATGTCAGTCACTCTTCCCTTATCCACCAATGCTGCAACCCTGTTGTAGAAGGCCATCAGATTAATCAGGCATTATTCACCCTTAATGAAGTCATGCTGGCTGTCACAAGTCACCTCTTTATTTTCCCTGTGCCTTAGCATAGCTTCCAGGAGGATCTGCTGCATGATGTTGCCAGGCACAGATGTGAGACTGACAGACCTGTAGTTCCCCATGTCTTTGTTTTTTTTTTTACCTTTTTAAAAATGGGGGTTATGTTTCCTCTTTTCCAGTCACTTGGAACTTCACCAGTCTGCCACAGTTTTTGAAATATTATGGACAGTGGCTTAGCAACTTCAGCTGCCAGTTCCCTTCGGACTGTACAACTTAGATCTCGACACCTTTTGGGAGGCCCATTTACAGGTAAGCATTACTGTGAAGATCATGATTCTCTAGTTTTCCATGGATGACCCAGCTCTTCCAAAACCGTTCTCGCCCGCCATTTAGGATGACTGAACTGGCAGCAGGAATGGCCTGACTGGTGCTTAAATGGTTGTCAGATTTGCTATTTGAAAGTATATCTGAAGCTTTTGATGACTGAAATCTATCCCTTTGACCAGGGAACAGAGAACACAAAAATACATCCCTGTACATCTAGTCAATCTTATTCCAGCTGTCTACACACTCATCTCAGCTGAGCCTCCACCTGTAAACCTGGCATCATTCATGCCATGCTGCATACTCACTGCTCAAGTTCTTTAGAGAGGGGAGAGGCAGTTCCAAGGATAATGAGGGCATGTTTTAAAAACCCACCTCCTCATGGAGCCTGCCATACCCCAGAGAAGACAAAGAGTGACCAGTTTGAGCTCCAGAATGTAAAGCCTGGTGGACCACTTCATGTCAGAACATTTTGTCTTGTGTTTGCAGAGAGAAAAGGAGCCTGGGGCATTGGCTTATATTGGAGCAACCTGCCCCCTGCTCATGGCAAGCCCCTGTTGCCCAAAATGTTTGCTAGCCCTCTGGATTTAATAATTGGAAAAGCTGTGCTGTGGTGTTTGGATGGTTTAGATGGAGGAATGTACAGCATTTGTGCAGAAACACCTTCAGGCCCTGACTCTTACCGAGAATATGCAGCCTGTAAAGACAGACTGCAGGCCTGAAGGCCTCAGGCAATCGGGTGAAATGCGTCAGATGAGAGGCAGTTCAGGCAGGGGACCACATTGTGGGCTTGCACGCCTAAGGGTCCCATAATTTCTGCTGCCCCAACAGTTAAGTGCTGTTCTGTTCTCAGCTTTCTGACACCCTGTCCAGGGTGTGGTGGCAGAGGACAGAGGTGGCACAGGGTCCGGTCCTGACCCTGTGCCCCGGCAATGGCAGCTCAGCTCCTGGCTGGGCCTCTGTCAGTGGAACTGGGGCCACAGCCCCACCATAGTAGCAGCGGGGCAGGGCCTGCCCAGGGGCACCAGGAACCCAAGAGGGGCTGAAGGTGGCAGCACTTGCAAGGCCACATCTTGAGGCCTATTGTCACCGTGGCTGGGGGGCGGGCACTGTGTGGGTGGGGCTTCCCTGTGTGATACTGCCAAGAGCCAGTGGGAGAGGGGCACGCTGGCTGGGGGCCAATGGGGGCAGGAGGGGCGGGGCTTTGGTGCGGCTGTCCCTTCAGGTGCCCGGGTCTGGGGAGCGGACGCTGTGCTGCCCAGGGGTGGCCAGGGCCGGGCAGGGCTACTGCTGGGCTGGAGACCTGGCACTGCTGCGGCCTCAGGGCCCCGACAGGCAGCTCTGAAGTGGTCGGTGGAAAAGCATTGTGTATTCCAAACCAGTGATGGAAAAGAGCCATCAAAATTCATGAGGGATATTAATTTTAATATGTATGAGAAAGAGAGTGACAATATGCAACCAGTCGTGCCCTGTGTGATGAATTGCTGTCCACTCACATGCAGTGCTTGCAGTAATATCCATTTGCAGTGATATATCATTTTCTTTATTATTTAATCTCATAGCTCTTTATTAGCACATCGAATTTTATGGTTATTCCAGGGCTTGTGGGGACATGACCAGAAACTGTGTGTAACCTCCCTCCCTGTGTGACACAGGGAGGCCTCAGTTCAGCAGGTTCACTAGTGAAACACTCTCTTGCTTTATCTTATATGAGCAGTTTATGCCACATTTCATCTTTTAAATTTGTCTTCAAAATATTTTCAGCAAGGGAGACTTTTTTTCTTTTTTCTTTTTTTTTTTTTTCACATCACATTGGCAGTGGTCTATCTTCCTGAATGCAGAATGGGTTCCACCTGACTTGCATAGATGAAAGCCAGGGTAAACAGCCTTTGAGGAAACTCGAGGTTTTCTCCTGGGAGTCTTCCTGAAAGAGGAAAAGGTTGGAGCAAGTCAAGGATAAGATGGTTTCTGGACACCAGTTTTTCTTCAATTATTGCTTCTGCATCATATTAATGTTGTAAACCCATATTTCAGTTCTGAGGAGGAACCTCTAAATTAATGTCAGAGAACATGGCAACCATCACATTGAGATAAATCAGCTAAGGTGCTGGACAGTGCATCTCTTTAATCAGCTCCACTAAGCACAATAGTATCTTCACAGAATCAGAGACTCGTAGAATGGTTTGGGTTGGAAGGGACCTTAAAGATCATCTAGTCCAACCTCCTGCCATGGTCAGGGACACCTTCCACTAGACCAGGTTTCTCAGCCCCCTCCAACCTGGCCTTGAACACTGCCAGGGATGGGTCATCCACAACTTCTCTGGGCAACCTGTTCCAGTGCCTCAACAGGGAAGAATTTCTTCCTAATATCTCATCTAAAACTATTTTCAAATATCTCATCTAAATCTAGTTTCCAAGTGTTTTAATGGTATTAAGTAAGATCCCTTGTAAAATCAGGAGAAAACAGATGCGATAATAATACTGGCCAAAAAAGATGGTTCATGATGTGATTAAAGAAAAAGGCAGTGGATGTTTCAGTTGTTGGTTAGGGTGATGAAAAGGTGTACAAGAGCAAGTGAGAGAATATTAATTATTAAAGTAGTCAGATAAATGAAAATGCCTGCAAAAATTACCATAATATTATGAAAGATTTTCAATAAATAGTAAAAAGAGAACGCAGTTTCCACAGTCAGAAGGAGAGTATGCATTACCATTACAAGATAGTATAATCTTGACAGGGAAGCAGCTGTATAATGCAGGAGTGCTGAATGAATTTTGAGAAAAAGAAATATGAAGGCAAAGCCAAAAAGACTGGGGTCCATTTTCTTCCAGGTGGGAAAAGGTGTTGAACTGTAAAAGTTGCAGATCTGTTAGAATAAAGGATGACAGCAACCTGCTTCAGTTGAATAGCCTAAACTGTGAAAAAGAGTAGTCAAGAACACGGGAGTTGCTTCAACAAAAATTTGGACTGAGAAAGTGCTTTCAGGATGAAGTGTGGCATGGCAATGTGATTATTCACTTTTAAGGCACCCTTTTGTAGCTCCATAGGAAGAGAGGCCTGTAAGTCTTGCCTCAGTTTTAAGGTGAACATCTGATTCTTCATTCTTTATATACAGCTGGAAACGCTGGTGCCAAGTGAGAATGAAGAGCTCTCGGATCCAGACCTTGTACAAGTTGCATGTGGCTGTGCTGAGTGTTGAGCAAGTGGGATATCAGGACTCAAGGAGTCAATGAGAACACTGAGACAGTATTTAATTAAATGAGGGGAGAAAGGAAGGAACTATTGATTCAGCAATGAACAAGTTTTGTATCCCTTGAAGTACCTGACAGTTTACAAACAGCATCCCTATTTTCAGCTACCTTAAAGCCTGGAGTTCCTAATCCATTGTGTCTTATGTATCATGTTAATGAAAAATTGGGCTTCAGTTTTCAGTACTTGAGCGTCAGAGAGAACGGAAGCAGCAAGTTTGAGAACAACTATCTGTAAGAAACGGAAGCTGGCTTAAGACATTTGGGAAGTCCATTTGGGTTCAGTGTTATACTATCAGTAGGAAAAAAAGCAGTTCAGATGCTTCAAATACAGGTTTTGTGTGTCCAGAGTTGTTTTTACAGATGTTAAAGCTTGTTTTTCAGATTGGAAAGCTGATTCCTAAGTAAGGGAATGGGACTGTGGATTTGATGGCCATGTAAGGTTCAGTTAGGAAGTAACTTTAAAAAAATTATATTTACATGACAAGAAAATACTGCTGAATAAATCCAGTAATACTACAATATGGGGGATAACCACTATGGAGTTTGTCACTTTATTGTAATTTGTTAATGTGATCAATTCCAACTTTTCCACAGCTCTGTGAATTTTAGGTGGTCCATTAGTCAAAAAAAGTTCTTTGTAGGTTTTTGTTGTTGGTTTTAGTTTGTTGATTTTTTTAACATTTTGGGAAAAGCTGTGAAACATGTTTTCCAGGCAGCTTTCCAGGTGGCAGGGGAAGGTAAAGGGAGTGTGTTCTCTCTGAGTTAGCAAATGTGCAGTATTTACGGTAAAGCTAAATCACATTTTAGAAAGAGATAGTTAACATACAGCAATTAACTGACAATTCCTAATACGAAGTACAAACACACTTTCACTGCTGAGCATGACATAGAAGTATTGCAGCTGGTAATCCAAAAATGTATTCTAATATGATTTGAAATGTGACTTTAAGCATGCTTTTTTAAAAAGGTACATTAATTAAAACATGGGACTTTTAAAACAATGGGATTTTTTAAGCCATTTTTAATATTTTTCAGTATAATTAAGTTGAGTCAAGCTAATGCTTTTATTTTTTTAGTGTGCTGGAGATGCTTAAATAATTGGGATGACTGGCAAGCCTATTTTGACAGCTTCAGTGATAACGTCACTTATAACATATGAAAATGTTATCGATTTGTTAATAAGTTAAGATTGATTGACTTTATTTGATTAATTGATTTTATAAAATCATTTTATAAAATTGAAAAATAGAAGGGTAAGAAATATTTTAACGAAACTTATAGTTGCACAGTAAAAGCTGCTATGAGATCTTCTCTACGTCTTGTACCAAGGCTAGAAGAAGGGGCTAGAACCATTGTTAAAACTTAGGTAATAACTTTAGGGTTTGAAAGTTTTTTTTGTATTTGACCAGTCTTTTGTATGTAGAAGTGTATTGAAATGTCAGAATATGAGATTAATGGAAACTGGCGAGAGTCGACTGGAACAGCTTGTAGTTACCTGCCAAGAAATCGTGAACTTTAGTAAAAGGTAATTCCGGCAGGGGGAGATCGCGACCACCGACTCATATACCACCTACCCAAATTGTACCCCAGACCCATTTCTAGACCTTTCTAAGCTCTACTGTGCAGAATCGGATATAGGAGGAGAATATGTTAATGATTTACGGGAAATATCATGGTTATGCATGAATACTTAATGAATATGTATGAATAAGTTCTATATATGGTGTCTGATTTTGAGACCTGGTGTGCGTTGATCGTGAGAGGACTCACGCACCCGGCCGTTAATAAAGAAGTGTCTGCTTATCTACATCACATTGGTGTCGATAAGTTCTTCATTCCTTCATTCGGTAACAAAAAGGTACCTACAAATGTGTTCTTTACACGTTCATTTGTTTTCTGCTACATGGACACTGCATCTCCTGTTTATACACCAGAACAAAATGGGTTTGAGAGTTTGCCTCTGGATTTGAAATTAAAAATGAGGTACCTGTATGAAAAGAATCCAGAACTGTTGACTCTTGAGAAATTGCTTATGCAATGATTTAGTCTGGCATAGCCATTCTGCATGTTTTTTCTTGTGATTTCTCAGAATAACAAATTCCTTATTTATTTTAGAATAGTGTCTTTCCAGCATCACATTATTGTGCAACTTTGGTGCTTCAAATTCCTGCTCCATTATGGCTTTTTTTGGGGGAACCTAATCTGCAATTCCAGTTCTGCTCCATTATGGCTTTTTTGGGGGGAACCTAATCTGCAATTCCACCTCTTCTCCATTTCTGCAAAGGTAAGGAGTAGGCAGGTAACATATCCCCATTTTTTTTCATCCCACCTGGTGTGAAGGTAACCTACAGTCAACTGTAGCTGTTGACCCTGACTATTTTACTTCCTTTAGGAAGAATAAGTAAAAAAGGGAACCTTGCTCATTCAAATCATTATACAGTGTGTTGTCACAAAATCATATTCTCCATTTCAAGTCCATAGGCCTGTGATGGATGGGAGGGGAGCTCTTTCAGTTTTTGGAAGGTTAACAAAACAACCAAAAGCAAATCTTAGTGTTAGGTCCTTCCTGTCATCTCTGAGTGCAGACTCAGACAGTTTCTATGTGAATCAGGAACAAATCTACCATTTTCTGCCATTACACACAATGTTAGTGCTAGCAAACATACCTTTTCTTCTCTGTTGGTTTAGTGTGGTCTGTAACAAATGGTGGGTGAAGTTTTGATTTTGCTGAAGGATTGGGTTCTGCTCTTCCTGGGACAGCAATTCTGTTCAGAGTGACCTTTCAGACTGAACACTTTGAAAAGGCTGTACCCTAACAAGCATTCAGTATAGTTACTGGTTTTATGTTTTGAACTTTGTTCAGACAAACATTTCAGTTTACAGAAGTGAAACAGTGTTCAATGTCAAGACTGGAAAAAGAGTGCACCTTTATGGTTGCAATTTTCAGGAGCTAAATCTGCAGGTCATTCTGTCTCACGCTGCTCCTCGACAGCAAAAATTTTCCTGGGTATTGTTAGTTCTGGTTCCAATCTCCAATTTTGTTTTTCGTATTCAGGTCTATTCCTGTAGTCATTCACCTTTGAGCTGTTGCTTCCATTATATCACCAACAACCTGGTCACCACCTTTTGTGGCATTCATGATAGAAATGACAGAAACGTTTTTGTTTTGGATGTGGAGACATCTCAGGTTTGCTGCAAATCAAAGAAACCCAAATAACAATAATCCCCAACACATACTTCTTCTGAAAATGCAGTTGAGAAGAATCCAGATAACTAGAAATATCTCATTGGATTCCTCCCTGTCTCTTTCCCTCTAACCAGTTGTCCAGTGTGTACTTCTTCATTCATCCCATAGGTTTACTCCTGCAAGGGACTGTGCAGTCTTAACCAAGGTCATTCATAAGAATGTGGAAGTGTAGATGCAGTGACGGGCAATAGTGTCAGAGTGTTCCTCTCTATCACATGCTCTTGACAATGCTATATTTATATGAAGAGGTGAAATACTTCCAGATGTCAAATAGATTTTCTGATTGCAGTACCTTAGCTCACAAACAGATAATTAGCCTTATATTTTCTTTAGCTTGAATAACTCTTGAGTAGACCTTTGCCAGAGGACTAAGATTGATTGAAATCAATTTCTCAATTACCCAAATAGAAAAGAAGGAGCAGGTTAAACAGTGGGCATAAATCATATCTTGAAGGGGGTGAGTTGGTTTGCCTGAGTTCAGATCAATTTGTCTGAATACCTAAATGTTTTGCAGGTTCACATTGGCTGGTGTTTAGTAAAAGAAATATTTCAGTTTCCTACTATTAAAGTATTTTGAGAGTCCTAGAGAAAACATCCTTTGTGCACCCTTTCTCTGCTATCTTCTTTTTCCTAGCACTAAGCACAATGTTGACAAAGGTCAATCTTCTCCTGCTTTTTTTGCCCTGTTACATTGTATGGACAAACCGATACAAGACACTTTGTGAGTGTGGAGACATGGTCCAAAATGAAAGGAATTCTTCAGATTAGATTGTACTGAAGATCCGAAAATGTTGTAGGGAAAAAGTTCTACTTAATATCTAGTTTTGTCCCTGCAAGAGTGGAGCCTTACAGGGGGTAAGGTTGTTCAGGTTAGGAGAAGCAGCTCAGAATCATGTCTTCACAAGGAGGATAGTTCTTTTGGGTGCAAGTATGAAAATATCTGGAACTACCAGAATGTTCCCAGGCTCCTGTGTGAAAGAGTAGCCCTTCTCTGCTGGGTTTTCATGGCAAGGTTTTAGTGATGGTGGGACCACAGGAGGGGCTTCCATGAGAAGCTGCTAGAAGCTGCCCTCATGACATGCCCTCTGACAGAACCAATGCCAGCTGGCTCCAAGATGGTCCCACTGCTGGCCAAGGCCAAGCCCATCAGTGACGGTGATAGCACCTCTGTAATAATGTATTTAAGAAGGGAAAATTAAAGAACTATGCAACACCTTGCAGCTGGATTGAAGTGTGAGAATAAGTGGGAGAAACATCCCTTAAGATAACCTGCGTCAGTACAGAAGGAGGGGCAGTAGGTGCTCCAGGCGCCGGAGCAGAGTTTCCTCCACAGCCATGGTGAGGCAGGTTGTGCCCCTGCAGCCCATGGAGGTCAATGGTGGAGCAGATACCCACCTGCAGCCTGGGGAGAGCTTCATGCCAGAGCAGAGGGATGCCTGGAGGTTGTGACCCTGTGCAAAGCCCAGGCAAAGTAGGCTCCTGGAAGGACGTGTCACCTCATAGGGAATCCATGCTGGAGCAGTCTGTTCCTGAAAGACTGCATCCCATGGAAAGGATCTACACTGGAGCAGTTCATTAAGAACTGCAGCCCGTGGGAAGGACTCACATTGAAGAAGTTAGTGCAGGACTGTGTCCCATGGGAGGAACCCAACGCTGGGAAAGGGAAAGACTGTGAGGAGGAAAGATCAGCAGAGACTGTATGTGATGAACTGGCCACAGCCCCCATTCCCCGTCCCCCTGCGCTGCTTGAAAGAAGGAGGTAGAGAAAATCGTAAAGCAAAGTTAAACCCAGGAAGCAGGAGTGAGGGAAGGTGTTTTAAGATTTAGGTTTTACTTTCTCATTATCATACTCTGATTTGCTTGGAAATAAATTAATTTCCCCTAGCTGAGTCTGTTTTGCCTGTGATGGTAATAGGTGAGTGATCTCTCCCTGCCCTTATCTCAGCCACGAGCCTTTTGTTATATTTTCTCTCACCTGTCCAGGTGAGGAGGGGACTGATAGAGCAGCTTGGTAGGCACCTGGCATCCATTCAGGGTCAACACATCACACCTTCCCATGCTGTCGTTGATAAAAGAAGATGAAATTTGTCTGACCCAAATATTATTATTTTTAAAAAAGAACTAGGGAAGGCAGGGAGAATTAGGGATGGTCAAAGCTGTGCAGTGGCTTGAGCTCTGACTGATTTCCTAGTTGTTTTATAAACAAAACAGTATTTTTTTTTTCTGTAAGCCTGGCATGACTAATATATTTATTTGTTTTAAACAGTGCAGCTAAGGTTGTTGTCAGCTCTGATGTGACCTGTGTATTACCTAGTGATTAGACAATCCATTTCCCCCCCTTTATTTCTACCTCTTTCCAAGACATCTATTTCATCCTTTAATAAATACATGAATTCATACATCTGGGTTCTCTTAGAGATGTAGCCAGAGTGATTACTTATGGCACTTGCACTGCTTCTTCAAGGAATTTCCTCCTCACATCTAGCTAGCTCAGCTAACCCAGCAGTATCCCCGCTATTTTTTAGACCAGTGGTGACTAGCAAGTGCAGAAACTTAGGGTGTATACAAAATGAACTTTCTTGGACCTCGAACCTTTGAGGAGTGTTTTTGATTTAAAGCTTTTAAAACAGCTGGAATACCAGTAGTGTCCGATAACTTGGGAGGGTTGCTTTCTGATTCTTTTCATACACAGACTGCAGCAGCATTTGGTCACCACTCACCTGCTGCTCTTTGCTGCGGCCCTGTGTGGTACGGTAAAGCAGGGCTTGTTAGAATAAGTGCATGTGGAAGCAGGCCTAATTTTTTTCTTACTGCAGGGAATGAAAAGCTCTGTATTTTATGCCTACTTCTTGTCTTAACTGTAACTTTGTGAGATCAACAGTAGCAGCAGCAGCAGGAGATAAATCAAAAAAGCTGGGAAAGCCTCATCTAATAAGGTTTAGCTGTGCTTTTGGAGGTGGCATCTCCAGATGGCAGCCCAGCATCACTACAGGGGAACAGGTATCTGAATTTCATGGAGAGTAGGTCTAGAAGGAAAACTTGTGAATGAATGATTGCTTCCATTTCAGGATCTGACAGCAGTCTTTTGAGTGACTTCTGTGGAGTCTCAAATTCTCCTCAATCCTGCAGAATATTAGACAACAGGACATTCTTCAAATTTCACCCTTTTCTATAGCAGCTTTTACTATTTCTGTAACCCTTTCTGTTGTATTGCCAGGTCATGCTTTGTACCCTCCATTTTAGATACACTTATCCATTTTGTCAGTTCTCAGGTTCATATGAGAACTGATGTATTTAACATTTCAAAGTGGCTAATAAGGAAACCTTTTCAGTGTATGTTTTTTTTTTTTTCCAAAGTGATCTGTCTTTCAGGCATCTCCTTGATGTTAATCTTGCTGACTGTTTCTGCTGATTATTTTTATTGGATTTTCTAGAATACAGCAGTGCTTACAATAAAGGTGATATATATTGCTATGTGAAACACATTAATGGGATGAAGCAGTTATGAGAACATCTGGATGTTTAGCAAGTTACAGCTTTTTGGTATCAGGTAGCTAACATCTGTTACAGGAATGGAAAATGAGAGATTTTCTGGGAGGGCAAAAAATAAGGAAGGAAGCAGAAACACTACCATCAAAAGCCCAATCCAACAAAACTTGACCTGAGTTCTTTGGAGTTTTTTGTTTAGGGTAGGGTTTCTAACTAGCATAGCTGTGCATGCTTGAGATTCCTGGGCACTGCCATAACCTATGTGCTTGTGAAGCTAACTGTTGCAGGGCCCTGAAACTAGCAGCACCATTTTTAGGAACATGAGACCTGCTACTGAGTGGATTCCCCCATACACAGTAGTTTTGATGGTGGAAGGTACTTCTGGCTTGCAGGTTGGGGAAGGAAAAATATGATGAGCATGAACAGACTTTCTTCCTCCTCCCATTTTGTGCTGATTCTTCACTCACAGTGTAGTAGGATGTTGTCCCTCACTTAGCTTCCACAGCCGAACAACCTCAGAGGTTCTTCATATTCTGCTTTTGTGTGGGCAGGTCATGTCTGGTCAGGGGGAAAGAATGGTGGAGTTCAACTTATGGAAAAGATTCAAGTGAAATGTGGAAATGTCCAATGGAAAACAATAATAATAATAACAAAATAGAGGGGAAAGGAGCAAGTGGAAGGCTGTAGACTCATGCTGATAAAATATTACTGGGTTTCCTTCCCTTTCCCTTCCCTTCCCTTCCCTTCCCTTCCCTTCCCTTCCCTTCCCTTCCCTTCCCTTCCCTTCCCTTCCCTTCCCTTCCCTTCCCTTCCCTTCCCTTCCCTTCCCTGCCCTTCCCTGCCCTTCCCTGCCCTTCCCTGCCCTTCCCTGCCGTGCCCCGCCCCGCCCCGCCCCTCCCTGCCCTGCCCTGCCCTGCCCCTCCCTGCCCTGCCCTGCCCTGCCCCTCCCTGCCCTGCCCCGCCCTGCCCTGCCCTGCCCCTCCCTGCCCTGCCCTGCCCTGCCCCTCCCTGCCCTGCCCCGCCCTGCCCTGCCCTGCCCCTCCCTGCCCTGCCCTGCCCTGCCCTGCCCCTCCCTGCCCTGCCCTGCCCGTCCCTGCCCCTCCCTGCCCTGCCCCGCCCTGCCCCGCCCCGCCCTGCCCTGCCCTGCCCTGCCCCTCCCTGCCCCGCCCTGCCCTGCCCCGCCCTGCCCTGCCCCGCCCTGCCCTGCCCTGCCCTTTTCTACTTCTGCTGTTACACCGAGAAAACCAAACGACTCCTTTGTCTGAGTGCTGGATGGAGAAAGCAGGGAGAGAGCTTCCTGCCCCAACTGCTACTAACTAGGAAATGCAGTGTTTATTTCTGTTCATCTGTTCAATGGTAGAGCTTGGGAGGCCACTAAAACTTTCAGAATGAAGGTTAAACTTTTTCTGGGATAGTGAGCCTGTGTGTGTAGAAGTATTTTCACTGGAAGGAATGAGGAATATAAAGACTATCCCTGTTATTATAATGGCGTATTTATCTGTGGATACTTGTGAAGTGTGTTTTGAAAGAAACAGTGTTAAAAAAAGAAACAGGTGAGGATGACCAAAATTAAATTTTTGTGCTTCTAACATGTAGCTGTGCAAATGTCAAAGAATAGAAAATGAATACTGAATCCAGTCAACGACAGATGTGCTGTGCTTCTTCCATTCTGCTGACATCAGGTCTGGAGCTGTGAAGCTGGCACCCACCAGCCAACACAACATGCAAAATTTAGTCCCCATAGAACTGTGATCTGAATTAGAGCACAAGGTCTTGCCAAGACCCAGACAGCTGGAAGCTCTCAGGACGGAGGAAAACCATCTGAACTTCCAGCTGCACCAGGAATTTCAGTTCTTTCTCAGTCTGCAAATCCTAACTGAGCAACTTTCTTTGAGGACAGGTGATTCTGCAACCTTTTGTGAAAAACTGCACTCTTTTACAGAATAGCAAAGATAGTAGTGCTGCTCTGCAGCTGTTTCTATACTAACGTAGAAGTTGGTCTACTCACTCCTGAAGTGAAAAACTTGAGCCTAATGCTTGATCAACTTAAGGGGCTATGAGGCTGTATCTGTCATACAGAAGGAGAGTCCTTAACTACAAACCTGCAGACTTGTTTAGGGAGAGGCAGTTTCCACTTATCTATTGGGAGATTGTACCCCATGCAACAAAGAAGTTCAACTTCACAATGACAGCAGAAAGAGGAAGAAAAGGACCTTCATTCTGTCATATACTTGTTAGGGTATTTATCTAGCAAACAACCACTTTCTATTCTGCTCCCACTTTCAGGAATAAATCTGTACTTTTACTTCATATAAAATACTGTAAGAGCTTCATTGTAGCTATAATGGTGTATTTCATCTGTGTTTTCAGCTTTAAACTGAATCAAGAATTGAGCACATGATGAATAAATTATCATATGCTTTCCTCATAATTTTCCTGTTTCAGCAAAGGTGGAAAAATCAGACTGCTTCTGCAGTTCTCTGAATTAACCTTTTGTATACTACATCTGATTACATTAAGCAAAATATTTTTCCCTGCTTTGGACACATTTCAATAGTAACATCAAGTGTAAACTGGTCTTCTTACTGCTTTTGGTAAATCTGCCATGTATTTCTAGCAGTCTTGGAGCTCATTAAATAAAACGCTTCACGCCCAGAGGACGGGAGACAAACCTCTCAATAGACTATTTCTGTGCTAGCATGTGCTAGATGTACAAGGATGGTTAAAGCACATTGTAAGTGATGCACAATGAACTATATAAAATATTGATTTCCTGACACAGACAACTCGGTTAAGAGGTGTGAGTAAGGAACAGGCAAATTAACCACCTAAATCCATTCCTGTCCAGAATTTATGGAGTACAACTAACTGATTCTGACATCATGGTCTTTCTCTCACAGGCTTTCAGAAATGGTTTGTCTTGGGGAAGGAGCAGGAAGACATAACTAAGTGGTTTAGGATAAATATGAGGACAAGAGACACAGAAACTCACTGCTGTTTTATGCCTGTTTCTTCAAAAAACATCATGGCCAAAAAAACCCCACCCCAAAACATGACAGTATCTACTATTATTATGAGAAATACCTTTTACAGAATAATTTGAGATGATTACACAGTTTCTGCATGATAAACATACATTGGTGTTTCCATCTTTACAGTATTTATGAAGAAAGATGATCCATCGTTTATGTAGCCAAGATAAAAAAATTCTACATGTATCTATGAACCTTGGATAAACAAATCACTATATTTACTACTGAGCTATTAATAAAATGCATATTTCTAGTTACGAATATACAAACTTTTTGAAGATTGATAGGGCATTTCTAATGCATCTCACTGGGCTGCCAAATATTTTGGGCTGCCAAAAATATTTCTTCCTAAATAAACCACAAATAGCTATTGTCAAAAAGGAAGTGATATGCACATGAGGATAATATTACTGGTTCATACCTTATGAGTAAAAATAAGACTAAATTGTTCCATAAATACCAGAGCTCATGAAGCCCAATCTTTTACTGATCTTGATCCTTCATGGGTTAAGTGTGCTAGGTACAACAGTTCACATTTTCTTCCTGCAACACTTTCAGTACTGAAGTAGTCCTCTGCTTCCTCTCTCACCCCAAAATACTACTACTTTCCTTGTGGAGTCTCTAAATCCTGTCTTATATCTCCCTAAATTTCTTTTACCCTCTTTATTGGTGGCTGGCTAAGAAAAAGGATGGGGTAACCAAGCTGATTGGCCAACAAACATCTTAGAAAGTACAGATATTAAAATCATGCTGTTTTCTTCTTTACACATTAGTGTTTTCTGTAACACAGTTGAATTTGTAGAAATTTCATACCTTTGATACCAGATTTTCTTGAAACTGAACAAGAAATTAAAAAGTTTTTGAGGATAAGAAATGCAGATGGATACAATCAGCATGATGCCTATAAAAGCAAAGCTTATGGGAGGAAAGCTGAAAATCTTTAATGTACTGTATGAAATCAGCCTGTGGAGCAATAGATTATGCTGTATGCTTTATAGCTGTTGTCCAGACTAGTTGATGGACCTGTTGTTTTGTCCATTTGGGTCTGTGTGATCCAGTCAAAATCTGAATTAATTCACCAGCATCTTATCTGAGTTTTCTGATGGGTCTACATTTTACCATAATTTTCTTCCAAATAAAAATCTGGTAGTTTAGCTTCATAAAATACCTGTGTGTAAGTCACAGATGTGTTACTTCAGTGGTGGCCTTTTGACTACTACTAGTATCATTAGGGTACTACTTGCTTTCTGGAAAGTTATAAGCATGTACATCTGCTTAACTCTGGTGGTTTGAGTGCAAATCAGTATAGTGGTTCATACAACAGTAAGATACAAGTAATGTGCTTCAAATATTAATACAGTTGTGGGATACCTTTAGAAACTTCATGTCTGTTCTTTAAATTCACACAAACCTGATGCAGAACTCAGCAGGTAGGAAGCTACAGAAGACAAAACCATGTCCTGAAATGTCTACATGAAAGTCTTCCAATCAAACCCACAGAATCTATTGCTCTATAAAAAAGATCATGAAGTCTCAGATTTCCTTTCAGACTCATAAGAACCTGATCACTCTAATTCTAGAAAGGAAAATAGAGTTGCCTATGAAGGAATCCTTGTAATTAAGATAATGAGAAAATGTCTAGTCTTTTTGTGTCTAGAAGGCTTTTGTTCAAAATAAGTGACATTTTTTCTACTTCAGATTTTTGTATTTCGTTGATCGTCTAATCAAGTTAAAGATCATTATAAACCCAGTAATTTAGAGTTGAATTTGTCAAGTGAAAATCTACAATAGTTTTACATTAATATTCAATGTTTTGTTTACCATTCACATGGTTTTCATCACACAGATTTCATCACACCACAGAATAATAAATAAAATGCTCAGTAATTCTTTTAGAAATAATGAGGGGCTTTGTAACTTTAAACTGTTTCTCTTGTCTGAAGTGAGAAGTGGAATACGCAAAAAAGGTTTTCTTTAAGCAGCACAAAGCAGAAGCACAGAACATGGGCACAAATCAGTGACAATTAGAAAGTGTGTTTTTGTAGTTTCAGGTTACTTTAAAAATCACTTTGTGCTCTGAAATGCATCAGTGTGAAGTGTGTATCTTCTGTGGGACTAGAGTTCAGGATCTTTCAGGTTCTGCTATAAAGCAGGCTTTGAAGTTGTTCTTTATCTTCCCAAATAAAAGTACTGGGGTCTCTAGTAATATATCAGGTGGTCTTTTCCATTTCCCCCCCAAATAAAATATTTTATCTCAATAGCAACAAAACACCGTATTCATACAGAAACGATCCAAGCATTAATGTTTATTTCAAATTGTTTGCCCTTCTTCTTTTTTTTTTTTTTTTTTTTTTTTTTACTGTCCAGAATTATTCTAAGAAACCACTCTCCATTTCACAGAAGCAGTCCGTTCCTCTGAAATTCTGCCATTCAGCAAATGTGGTGATCATAGAAAAGAAAGTGACTTGCCTCTGCACTGAATTGAACAGGATAAGAATTCGGGCAAGGACCTGCAAGGGTTTGTATGATGATGTCTTCTTTCAACCTCATGTTTTCATCTGTATCTAATGGACAGTGAATTAAATCATTTGAGCCTGTGAAACTCATTAGCAGGCTTTGGTGAGCTTTTGACTACAGACCTATACTGGTGATAATTAGTACTGGCAATCTGAGTATGAACACATTTGGTTTTCATTGACAGCTAAATCACTTTAAGGCACTCTTAGAAGGTAACTGGTAAGATTTATGGGGTCTGATGAGCAACCTAACATTCATGAGCTTTTCATAGTATTTTCTGAAGAAACTGCTCTTTTTCAGCTCTGCAAAACTGTTAGAAATAGTACTGAGCCTAGAAATGTTTCTGGTTTTTTTATCAGGCTTCAGATACCATAATGACAATACTTCTTATACCTCTGCAACTCTTCTGCTTTTCAGAATGCAGTAAGACTATGAACAATGAAGAAAATGTATCAGAAAAATTCATAGGAGCTAGTTCAAAACAATTATCTTTGAATGAATACTGCTTTTCTTTTGCTCAAGGTTTTTGTGTGTCATAGTAAATTAATGAGATTTTTTTATGAAGAAATTGAGGAAAACTTCCTAAGACATTTTCAGTTCTCTGAAAAAAAATGCATCATTAAAGAAATTTATTTTCCTGTGTTTTAGAGCTGATATGAGGATATGATAGAGTACCCTGTTGCAAGGACGAGGGAAGGATAGCATAAACTACAAGTGGACTGGCAAACTGCACGCTGACTTTCTCTGCATAGGAAACTGGTGCCATGAGTTTTGTGATTTTCTTGTCATACTTTTCCACTCTGATGATATCCACTAGTATGATCTCAGACCTCCTCAGGTGTTGAATATATTCATTCTTGTCTAGGGCTAGCAGGAGCAATGCTCCTTTGATAAACTAGCCAGCAGTGGGCTGTAATGACTAATAGTAGCTCAGAAGCTACCTATAGCAGTTATGGAATAGTTGATTGGCTGCTCTGTGCCCTGGCTGCAGGGTACTCAACTCTTCTGTGACTCTCCCAAGAAGTCTGTCTACTCAGCCTTATGGCAATAGCAGTAATGGATTAGTCCCAAATTGTATTGCAGCTGGTCACTAGATTCATAGCCCCAAAATTTTAGATCTTACTCTGTTGTTGGGGTATGTTGTGCAAAAGTTAAACCTGTTGAAGAAATATACCTTTTTGTGGATTGTTTTAAAGCTGTATCTGGAATGTACGTTGGTATATAATGGAACTTTCTTTCTGTAGCAATTCAGTGCCAGCAAAACATGGCATGTGACAACTGAGAGACAGCGTCCTGTCTTCTTGCCTGCCAGTGATTGTATGTCAAGATAATGATGCATGCAGTGTGCATAGTGAACAGAATAAGCATTACTGGCAAGCAGTTACAAATGTGTAATATAATGAGTCTGCTATAAAATCTTTAATGCATTACACTCACCATGCCACTCTGCTCTTCTGGGTGTGCATGAAAAATTTCAGCTCATGGTGCATTATGGATGCTGTGTAAATGCGTATCTGTCAAACCACTGAGTAAGTACTGAAGGTGGAAGGAGTGGGAAGAAGGCTTGTTATGTTTGCGACTGACAATAAGCCAAACAGTTTAGCCTTTAAAATTTTTAATTAACTCTGTGGTCACTCATATTAGTGCTCAGGATTCTTAGGCAATTCTCCTCTTTTTAGAGATATTTTTACTTCCCATTACATGAGGGTCTGTACTGGAACTATGAGAGAGTGGTTATAGTGTACCTGCTGTTACCTAAAAAAAAAAAGAAAAAAAAAAAAAAGGTGCTACTATGAAGCTAATTAATCTCAGAGAAGGGCAGGGCTTGGAAGATAAGCTAAAGCCCTGCACTAATACTGCATTGTGCTTTGTGGGGGGTGGGGTGGGGAGCTGGGCCAGCATTGCTGCCAGCACAGTATTGCACTGCTTGACAGAAGCACACCAGACCTCTCCAGCCTGCATCTGAATACTCCATCTCATGCTCTGCTGCACAACATAGACCTGGCCTGAGTCATGGCTCATCCTGGCAAACCACCTTGGCCACCAGAGTAGGCTGGCTGCAGCACATTTTTAGTAAAATGCTGGTTATTTCCTAGAGATAATGTGACATCTTGCAGCACAAAATGATGCTGCATGCTTTTTCTCTTTTAGCTTTTTCCCTCACAGGCACCTAAACTGGTTGGGAAGGCATGCATTTACATAAGTTGCGTATGTGGTGCTTCTGATGAGGATGAAATGTAAGAATTATCAGCACTTATTGCTCAAAGTATATGTTAAATACCAGTAGGCATTAAATGAAAAATCCCTCCATTTTGTATTCTAGACATGTCACTGTGCTTTCAGTCTATTTTATAAGGGTGAATCCTGCTGAAGATACTGAAGTTATTGGCTGAAAAATGATGAGAGGGCAGAAGCTGGTATTTCATGTTTCCCAGAAATGGAAAGACACCTGCTTTTTTTAATATGAATACTGTCAAGGGTTTCTGTGTTTAGCACAAACACTGTTCCATGTTAGTGGAAACACACAGAACAGCATGATGTTTTTAGGCAGCAGATGTGGGAAGCAACACAAGAATGATTCAGGAGTTGTACAGATTCCAGCTTCTGTCTTGTCTGTTGAGACTGTGTCGTATTAAATACTTCCAACTATAATGGAAAGTGTGAAAGGGTTAATCTTAACACCTCACTTTTTTTAAAAAATAAATATAGAATGTGACAGTTTTGTGCTTTTGGCATAGTATGCTGTTAGGTATACAGGTTAGGTAGAGAAGGGGAGATATGCTTCTACCTTTTTAAGGATAATTTCTGTTAAGCTGTACTGCTTTTCTGTTCACCTTATGTGGTTTCATTTCTGTTAAAATTGTAGTAGTTGCAGAAAACTGTGAAAAAAATTGGTCTAATTTTAGTGTCTATGTGTAGTAAATGCAGTGCTAAACAGTTTGTGCAAATTTAGTTTAAGGTGTACTTTAGATGCTCTACATTTTAGTAACCTGATTTTAAGACATACACACAGCATGTATTGATTTTATTACTTACAAGTATTACTTTTTGAGAGTGTGAGCTTTGGAATTCTCAGCTTTGTGAGAATAACAAGACTGATGAGAATTTTTTTATTTTTTATAATGTCTTTTTTTTTTCTCAGTGGCAAAAGGCATCCATGAAAACACTTCTGAAGGTTTGTAAGGGGTAAGGAATATGCCCCAGAGAAGCACCTGACTTGAACATGTATTAAAAAAACCACAAAACAAACCAAATCAGCCATCTCAGAGCAGCTCTCTGGAGGGAGGTAGCTCAGTGAAGAAGATGCTTGAAGTGTCGGCTTCCTGGCAGGGTGAGACTCACTGATTCAGTGCAGTTCTACAGCAGCACAAAGAAATCTCTTGTCTCATGAGGGATCTGATGCAGTTTTCTAGCTTAAGTACTTGCAGCTTCTGCCTGGTCACTGTTTCTCAGCTGAAATTGTCTTTGTTTTCATTATCTGACTGTTCTCCCATATCAGAAACCATTAAATGTGTTCATATATCTCCAGCTGACCTAGAACAATTGGAATTTCAGCAGTACAGATTCTGTTTTGCCAAGTGTTTATTTCTGCATTAAAAAAAAAAAAAAGGTTTGGAAGATCTCTGTTACAATAAATTATGGGATAGAGGTCCTGTTCATAACCTATTTCCCACCCTGCAATGGTCAATAACCTGTTGATCAGAGAGGTCTCTAATGTGATACAGTGACCCAAGATCTTGATGACATGTCAGTCTGTCACAGCCAGCACTCAACTGTTGTCTGTCTGAAGGCTCGTCGTTTCTATCTCTGTTTCTCCTGTCTGGCTCTCTCGTATCAGTATGTTTTAGGAAGTTGTACTTTCTTTGTTTACTAGAAGAAGACTTAATTTAAAAAAAGAAATTTGCAAAATTTCTGGCTGAGCAGAATAAAGAATTTATTGGAAAGCTGATTAAACTATATATAATTTTCTCACCAGGCCTTTCCTTACTTTTCACTCTTCCCCTGCCTCAGAAACCACAGGAGGTACACTTTAGTGAAAATATTCTTGCAAATCAACAGTAAACTCCATCTTATAACATTTTTTTTCAAAGGCACATATTGTCTATGCAAGACAAGGTATTCATGGGTCTGAGTTTCTCTCTAAAGCTGGATGTTGCTTTCAGCATTCATTTTACAGGATTCCAGAAGCCTGAGTAGTTTGTCTACTGCTTCTGGTATTCTACAGAAAATCTGTCTCATCTGAGCTAGGATAATCATGCTGGTAGATGATCACCACCTGGCGGGTTTGGAGCAGCTCAGTGAGGTTTGTCCTTGAAGGTCAGGAGCTTAAACAACTTCAGTTCTGTGCCAAGCGAAGGAACATCCTGTAATGCAAGTGGAAGACAAATTTTGGTCTGTACCATGTTTCATTTCCAGTTGTTGACAGTTCATTATCACTTTTCCCTTTGAACCACAAAAGGTTTGTCACCTAGCTTATTGAAGTGTAATCATGAGGTAGAAACTTACTTAAACAGTTCATTTATTCATTTCACACTCTGACCTTGTAATAGGAGCCATTACTTTTGTCCATTACCGAGTCTGGAGGGTAGATGCTTTTATGTCAAGAAAAATATATTTCCTATAAAATTTGAGGAGTTTTCCCACATAGAGACAGAAGTACAGCAGGGACTGGGGCTGTGGGGGAATCTACTGCTCCCAGCTGGAGTCTAGGGCAAATGCCTGTGGTCTGTGGTAAGATTAGGGTGTTCTCTTGTATGTAAGTCCCTTCTATTCTGTTATCAGTACATCTGCTGTCTTTTCACCTTTGTTTTCTACCACCTTACATGATAACTAAGTTCTTATAGGGCAAATGATACACATTGATATAAATTTACTTATTCCAGTAGAGCTGGAACAATTTGACCTCTCTGGAGGGATGGCCTTTTAGACATGAATACATCACATCTTGCACAATTTTATCACTGACATTTTGGTTCCTGTAACAAATGAACGTCTTGGAGTTGACCTTTTTCATGAAGAAAACTTCCAAGTATGACCATCTGGATGGATATCTCAGTCTATTTCTAAAGGAACATATAAGCCAGTGAAACAAAATTAAGTGATTGAATACTTAAAAAGAAAGCAAAAAAGAAATGTCATATGACAAAATTCTGTTTATATTAAAAAAAAGTTTTATAAACATCTTCTATGGGCATATAGGTGTCTCCATGTAGAGCACCTTCTCCCTTACTTTTGGTTCTTTGGAAAAGCATAGTGCATTTTCTATACTACTGTACCCTGACTACACACATACTATATGTTTACAAGATTTAAATCTATTCAGTTTTTTGTTTTGCAAAAAATCTGTATAATTTATGCTTTATCTCTGCCTCCTTATATAACTTTTCACTGAGCTATTTATACAAGAAGCAAGACAAACTACTTGGAGCTCTACCTGAACTAATTTTTCTTAAAGGCAAACCATAAACATGACATGATACTGCTAGGCTTCTGGTTCAGTGTACTATAAATATGATGAATTTAAGATCACTTGTGCCTTTGAAAGTAGTTACCTATTTCATTGGGTTTTCAAGTTGAACCTACCTCATTAGAGGAACACAGGTGAGCTTCACAGGGTTTTTTTTTTTTTTTTTTTCCCCAAATCATCATCAACAAAATCCAGTTAATTTCACCGGGGCTGAAAACAGGCTGTGTGAGTTGGTGGCATGTGTCACAATTTCACAGATCATAGCTTTGTGCATATATACAACAGTGTCTATGAACTTCCAGTACGCCAATGGATGGAATAGACTGTTATCTCACATGCTTTAGAAATACAGATGTGGGTTAACTTCTTTTTTTTCACTCTTGTCTTTCATGTTTTCACTCTTGTCTTACCTTCCTCACACTCATACTTGTTGCCAGGAAAAAAATCTGTTTCCAAGAATAATGTCCTGGTATGCAAGTGAACGTTCCAGAGGTCACAAAATGAATTCCTCTAGGTGTTAGGTACTCTTCCTCCAAAAAAGGTATATTTGTAAAAAATTCCAGACAAGATCAACATTGTTATTGTAAGTGGGACCAGGACCTCAAAGAGCCAAACATACAGGTCCACCTGCTGATAAGCAGCATGCTCCTAGTCCCCACTCCCATGTCAGTCTGGCCTCAAAGCTTATTATGTTGGTAAGATCTTTTACTTCACTGAGTTGTTGGGAATGGAACAAAATTAGTGTGTGATTTTGCAAGTTAGTAACAGTTGTCAGTTGATTCAGCAATGAGATTCGGCTCTGGATCAACTCATTCCCAGTTATGACATTTTGAATACAAAACTGTATTTTCAGCTGTCATTCAAACATATGACTTTGCCATCTTCAGTGCAGATCTAATCTAATTCCTTTTTATGTTACAAATGAGATGGCAAAACAGTTGGTGCCTTTCCTACACACCCCTGCCAAGGCATGAGTATTAACTTAGTATCCTCTGTGCTACAAAGGTGAACTTGTCACAGCCTCTCTGGATGACTCGGATGGGAGATGCAATAAAAGCACAAATGTTTAAAGCAATCTATCTGATTTGTTGAGGGTGATATGATCTGTATTTCAGCATGTACATAATGAGCTGCTGGTACATCTTTGGGAGAGCAAGAAATATTTGATTTGATCAATTTGTGTGGCTTTATTAGGTGAGGAGGAAAATTCACGTATTGTGTTGTCTTAAAATACAAGAGGTAAGCATTCAAGACAAGACTGGAAGAACACAGCTCTATACATTAGTATCCAGTTAAAGCAAGCAGTCCAAAGGCAAGCCATGGGTGATTGAATGGGACTATGAATCATCAGGACAGACTTCATTTAACAATTCTGTTTATGAAAATGATAAAAAAATCTGTACAGGGAAAGACATCTATTACATGCTCTCCTGTCATCTGTTTAATAAACTTTACTATAAGACTTGAGCACTCCCCATTGTATTTGGAAGTTGTGTGGAAAAAAAAAAATAAAAATAAAAATAATTATCCATAACTCCTCAGCCTGTGGCAACTTCCTCCAACTCTTAATAGTCTGTATAGTTTTGCACTTTAATTTTACAGATGATATACATTTTTAGGGCAAACAGTCACTTGCCAACATATCTGTACAAATAAATATATATGTAGCCCTTTTCTTCTCTTTACTGGATATCACCTTTATAATGCATCATGCTGCACACAGCAAACTCAATATAACAACTGCTTCTTTGGCTGGACAGGTGTAAAGGGACAGGATGGGAATTGAGAGGAGCTCCTTCCATGTTCCCAGGCATGCCTGGTCCTATCACTGAGCCCATGCAAAGAGAAAAGTTATTGGACCTTTTGTCTAAATTTGCACAACTTATATGTTCTGGGGCCAAGATGGTGAAATGAAGTCTGTGCACATCTTTCATATTCTGCCTGTGAGGGTGGAATTCATGCTGTTAGAGTCTGTATATGCACCTAGGGAAAGTCAGTGCAATGGGCACTGCACCAGTCCCAGGTATAAATCAGTGATAACAAAATGAGATCCAGCTATGGGTGAGGAACCGCTTGAGCCAGGGAAATTTCAGGGCTATTTATAATGTCTGTTTTGATGCCTTTCTGGTTTTGCTGAGTATCACAGGGATGCTAATGACATAGAGGCAAAGGGAGCATAACCCAGGATTAGGCCTCACCTGTCTTGGTTTTGCTTCTGACAGTGCCAGCTCCTTTGCAGGCAGGCAGAGGAGTGCAAAGGTGGGATAAGAAGCTCCCACATAAATTTGATGTTTCTGAAATGTGGTGATTGCATTGGTGCAGAGGGCTATATATATGCTAAGGCTCTCTGTATTCTTCTAAGGGTTTTGTGATCATATTCTGTCTTCAGAACATAATCTAATTTTAAATTCAGGTTCATTACATGATACACTCACTCATTTGCTGCTGTTTAGTTCTTCTGTTCTATTATGTCTTTACTCAGAATTTTAAAACATGCATGCTGATTGACTTAATGGGTATCCTTATCCAAAAAAGACACATTTAATTTTGAGTACATTTCATGGCTAATATTTCTTGTGCAAAGTCAACAGTATGCTCTGCTGAACTGAGCTTATTAATATCTGATTCCACATGAATTCTGGGTTAGCTCTGCCAGTCTCCTAAGCAGTTTAATCACTAGGAGAGCACCTTCACCTCCTTTGGTCACTCAGAGTTTTATGAACACTTCCTTAGTTTTTGCAGAACCTTTTGGTGTAAGAATTACTATGTCCATAACTAGCAGAATCAGACTCTGGGTTTTATTTATATTTCTGTTTTTCATGGACTGTGATTAAATCAGTGGTAAAGGCTCTGTTGATGGTTGCATTAGATCTTTTTCTAAGAAAATACAATGGCTTATTTTCTGAGTTTACATAACCCTGCTGCAAAGATGGTGCAGAATACAAGTTTCATCCTAAGCAAACAGACTGTGAATTATTGTGGCTTCAGAACTAATAAAAGAAAATTCATCTAAACCTAATAAAAAAATATCTGTTGTGAATTCAGGCTTTTAGGTACTTACAGCACTACTGATTTCTGACTTGGGAAGTTCTACATCTTCTGTAATTTTGCAGGCAATTTATTAACTGTGGGCTTAACATCTGGCCTATTGAAGTAAAATATGTGTCTTAATGCTTCCTTTTAAAAGGAGTTTTGAATTTTAATCCTCAAAGATTTGGAGCATAGAAAGGGGTCTGGTATAGTTCATCTGTTATTTCCCCACTCCTACATATGAGCAAAAATTGAACATAGGGATCTCCAACACATACAAGTGATTGCTGCTGAGCCCCTGCATAGGGCTAGGAGGACAAAAAGGCATCATACTTCCTTTTGACAGTAAACTGGTAATTGTTCAACTAAAAGAGTAGTTTAAGTTGGCAAATCTGCTCTTTAAAATAAAGGTCAACTTTAATGAAAAAAGGAAAAGCCAAAAGCCGGTGAAAGTAAGGTTTTTCCTTTTTTTTGGTGTGAGGGGTTGGTGTTATTCCCAGATCTTGGATTCCCCTCTTGCATTTCTGCAGGTAACTCCAAAATAAACTGTAAATGAATGAATGAATAAATAAATAATTAATAAAGAAAAGGTAAGGGAACTATGTCCAGTCCTGTAAAAATAAAGTAGAAGGGGAAGAAAAAGAAGGGGAGGAGGAAGGGGAAGGGGAAGGGGAAGGGGAAGGGGAAGGGGAAGGGGAAGGGGAAGGGGAAGGGGAAGGGGAAGGGGAAGGGGAAGGGGAAGGGGAAGGGGAAAAGGAAAGGAAGGGGATGTGGTAACAGGGAAAATGAACTGACTCAAATACCAACTCCATGAAAGCCCTCCCTCTGCTGTAATTCGTAGCAAGTTAGCTTTGCAAACTGCCACAAAAGACAGCTTGTTATTTCTCCTTGGAAGTGAGCGACATTCAAAGAAAAAGGCTCTCCTGGTGAAATGTTTCCTTCTGGTACTTTCCTTTTCTATTACATCAAAGAACATCAAATTTAAATGCCATCACATTTGACAGCCATGCAGTTGAAGGGGAAACTTCTGTCAGGTAAGAGAAAGACATTTGGAGTGATATGGATCAGGCCAAAACCAGCAGGTTAATTTCTATCTGTCAGTGATACACAGTCTTGCTCTGAATTAACTTTCTTGTCTAACTCTCTGCCTTTACTGTTAGGTGGTACACTGTGATGCTGCCACCTGGGATAAGGGCTTGTTTCCTTCAGCATCTGAACATCATGGATATTCCCACCATGTGCTGGTTTTGAGTCAAGGTCTTGTGAAATTAGTATCACTTTATTTTTCCTTTTTTCTGTGTCTCGGAATGTCTTTTCCAGTGGTACTCTCAAGTGGTTTCTTTCTTGTTCCTTGAAGCATAAAAAGTAGTGGCATGGTTTTTTTGGATTTTTTTATTTTGCTTTGTTTTCTTTGTGGTGAAATGTTCATTTTGCTGAGACTGCTGTTGCACTGTTGCGCAGTGCTTTTGGTGCCTTAGCCTTTGTAATGCTATGGGACTTCCCTTTGCAGCTCTGGAGTGTACCTTTTTACTTCACAGTCTTTCATCTACATACCCAGAGGATTCCTGGCAGTGCTTTTAACCTGATGTCCCAGCTGCTCTCTTCCCTTGGAATTGCTCCTCTGAACCTTTGCTGGCTCTTGTCTCTTGTGGATAGTGATTGCCACTGATGTTTAAATCATCCTGCTCTTTCCCTGCCTCTTTACCTTTTTTCTTTCTGGCTTCTAGTTCACAACTGTACACTAAAATCCCTTTACTCTTTGCTTCATAGCTTTCATATTAGAAAATACAAAACCTAGGACATAGGAAATGGGTAATAGTCGTATCACTTTCCAGTAAATATTATCTAATAGCTAGACAACTACCTACCAAAAATTAGATATTTAATAATATTTATATCAACACTAATAGTGTCATAAACAGAAATTCCCAGGTGGGTCATTGTGTTAGTCTCAGTGAAAATGGTAATTGTACTAGGAAGGAATGAATAAAGGTTCATTTTCATCATCTTCCCCATCCTCACCACCTCCTGTACTGGAAAGAAGGATCCCATTGCTCCCCACTAGCCAGCTGGCCACTGGGTGAAAGTCTTTTTTTTCTTTCTTTTTCCTCACCTTCTCTTTTCTGCTCATTGCTTCTTCTTCCTATTTTTTTTTAACCCCTGGGGTAACTGTGAAGTTGGTGTATGCACCTTCCTAATCTACAATTTCAGCTTTCCTTGTGCAACAGCTGGTAAGTCTGTGGATAGTGGGAGTTCATATGCATAAGTTAATGCTCATTTAGTCAGAGTTTGCTATTCTTACAAAATCATCATACCAAATTATAGAAACAGGCATTTCTGAAGTTTTCTACTTGGAATATCATTAAAAAGATATTTTGCTAATGCTAAATTAACTCTTACCAGTCTTTTCTTGGCTGCAGAACTTCTGCTGACAAGCTTCTGTAAGTTGTTTTCGGCCAGGTTTCTGCTGTAAGTTAAAAGCAAGGGAACATAGCACCCTGAATTTACTTTTTTTTTATCCTTCAAATGCAAAAAGAAAAATCCCTCTTTCTCATTTTTAAGCTTAAAGTTTTTGCAAGTAATTGGTTTTCTTTATTTGGCAAGGAAGATGGACAATAACCAACTTTTTCTAAAATGTGTTTTACATAGAAACCATTTTGGACAGATACACACTTGAAAAAGCAGTGTGCCAAACACCTGTAAAAGATATACTTGGTTTCATATTTCATTTTGACCTTGAAAGAGGCTGCACTGAGATTAGATGAGGCCTCTGGGAGAAACACACTGTCAATTTTCACAGTGGCATTTAAGCACATAGTAACCCCCATCAGCCATCTGGAGGGCAGCAGAAATTAATGCCTGCCTGCTCCATCTTCAACTCCAGTCATACACAGACGGTGGTGTTAGACAATGCTGCCAGTGATTTTGGTCTGACTTGACACAGGGGGGGCTGTGAACTCAGAGGGTAAAAGGCAGACACCCAAAAGGACCTGCCTTCTCATGGGATGCTGCTGCAGCTGGAGCCACCAGGGATGGAGACCAAAAGACTGTGACAAAGGGGCACTGGGTTTAGAGGTCCAACAGTTCTGCAACCTGAATTTGCTTTTCCTCTAATTGCCCTGCAAATGCGATGGTAAAACTCATCCAGTTTTTCAGCCACTAACAAGAAAGTGTTCTGTCAGATCTAAGGGAAGGTGTTGTTTCATGTTCGCTATGTGAGTGACTTAAGCTAGCTTTATGTTAATTTTTGTTTTTGCTTTGCTACAAAGAATATGAAGGTATCTTACTGTCAATAAGAGATTGTATTTGTTGATGTAATGAGAAGCCTATGCTGGTTATAATATTTTTTGTTACCCTAAATTAGCAGTTTAAAATAAATTGTTGAATATTATAAGTATCCAGTATTATAAGAACAGAGAATGAGCATTTCCTCTGTTACAGTAATGGTTATTACAGTTACAAATTTATATGTCCGGAATACAATAACAGCCACAATGTATTGCTTAAAAATGTCATCCAAAGAACTGTTAATATATTAAAATATGAATATTTTATGCAGGTCATTAACCTTGATAATATACCTTAAAATAACTTTGAAATGGCTTGATTTTGATTAGTTTCTAATGGAGCTTGAATCATCTAGATGTTAATCTTCCCTATGTGGCTGCCAGGTTGTTGATGTACTATCAGATTAATAATTATTCTGCTTTCATCACCCTGATATGCTTTAATGTAGAAACAGCTTTATATATTTAGTAATACAATCAAGGAATACTCGAGCTATAGGGGAACTCCAGAAGCATCTCTCTTTTTTACAATAGCTAGAGACATGCCTGAAAGAAAGACTGTATCTGTGTTATTTTTTGACTAGGATTCTTTGTCTGTGCTTCTTTGAAAAATATCCAGCATGGGCAAGTCTGTGATATCCTCAAGGAACACACTTTGGAGCTTCCTATCCTGAGAGCAGGGAAGTTTTCCAAATGCCTAACATTTCTGCTTTGGTATTAAATTTGTTTCTTTTTATGCTGTGTGAAATGAATGGGGAAAACAGATTGTTCTTTTTTAGGTTGTTTCCCACCCACCCCACCCCCCCCCCCCGCCCCCATAGATTTGTGTGCATTTGAGTACTGCAATGAAATCACATTTGCTTTCTTGCCTGTCTTCTCCTCTTTACTTTGAAATTGTTTCTGTCATATGACAGCCTTTCTCACAGGGTCTGGAAGCCCGGCTAGTACTACAACATGGCCATTTATGTTTTGGGAGTTGAAGAACAGAGAACAGAGGAAAAAGCTTTAGCAGTTACTGAGAAAAAGAAAAATATGTTGGATTAGAAATTTGTGGTGCTACATAGAAACCTTCTGTCTCCTGGACTTTCAGGAGATGTTGTGGATTGGTTTCTATGTATGTTGTTTGTTTCCTTTACAGTAGGAATGTGTGGTTTAAAAGAACAGCTTATCAACTGTCATTTCCTAGTTAAGAGAACATGGAAAAATGTCAAAAGGAAGTTTTAAACACATGGGGAGAGTTAGTGATCTGGATAGCAAGGATGTGACCCCAGTTCAAGAGTTAAGGTCCTGAATTAGAAGAAGAAAGAGAAAGCTGGAAAAAGACAGGGTGGTGATACTGCCAAAATGAAGGCTGATTGACAAAACAGCACCAGTCAGCACAGATGATCTTGTCTGAGTCCAGTCAGGCTGTGGGGAACGTGACATCTTTCTCTGGCTGTGTTTCTTTACAGGTCTGAAATGTTTACAGTATCCAATTAGATATGCAATAGAAAAATACACAATGTATTTGTTTAGAAGGGCCAATAGTAAATATAGAACAACATAAGGCATGAAAATAGAAGAGGGTTTTGGATATGAAGTGTTTGGTTGGCAAGAACCTCATATACCTCTTGATGAGATGGCAAATTATTGTAACTAGTATCAGACAAATATCTTCAGAAAGAGGTAGGTATTTTGTTTTACTCCAGAAGTTCTTAAACCCCTGACTGTTTATACAGAATATCATGTAATCTCAAAGAATAAGGGTAAATCCATTTTTCTACCAAGATTTCACTCTCACAGCAGAAAAACAAGAAAGAGAGCAAAATTAAATTTTTTTAAGTATGCCCATTTTTTAGATGGATTGGTTTGTCCAAGATTGCACAGATAGACATTACTGGAAGTCAAAAACTGATCCAAAACTGTGACTTATTTATACCTAATCTATAGCCTTCAAGAAGATTTTGCCCTTTGGCATTATCTCGTTGTCAAAGGGTTAAGAAAAAGTTATATTTAATCAGAAAGGTCCCCAATAGCCATCTCTATAAGCTGCATTTCACAATAGTAATTTCTCTTAGCTTGATTCAACTTAGAAAGCTATTTTTAATGCATGTTTTGCATCTTCCTCCTTCATATTTTTTTCACCACCAGCATTGTCTTTACAGGACTCCACATTATGGTTGTTGCCCTTTCTTCCACCATTATGACTCCATGCTCAGTGAAGGACATTGTACCCAGCTGACACTAGATGGTATTGGAGTTCTTTTATTCTCATTCGTGCTTTGAAACATATTGCTATCACCACATTAAATCCACATGTCGCCAATTTAAAAATTGCCAGATGACCTAGACTTATTTATTATCTTTGAAGAAGACAGTTTACTCAGTCTAATGTAGTTTGTAAACTGTTCCACCAGTCAGCAGCCAGCCTTGAACTCTTAACAAACAGATTTATGACCCTGACAGTCATTTTAGCCATATGAGCATTCTTAGGACAACAGTGAAGATAGAGAAGGCAAGGATGGAAGATTACATGGAAAGAACGCAACACTTGAAGATGGCTGTACTTTTAAGTTAATGAAGAGGGAGAGCTACAGAAACATGAAAGAGTAGTTCAAAAGTTGTTGCTGATTGATAGTTGTATTCTCTCTATGTTATCTATAGGTGGCTTCAGAAATACCTTTCCTAACTGTTGTCCGAAGGATAAAATACAGAATCAAGGAGGAAAATCAGAGGATAAACTTTTAGAGAGATGCTTTGGTTTGTTCTTGGTTTTGTGTTCCAAGATGTATGGTAAAATGAGATTTTTGCAGTTCTGTTTGATGTTTGGTTTCAATGAAGAAGCAGGTGATCACGACTTCCACTAGGAATTGAACTATGTGGGCTAGTTCAGTAGGCTATCACAGCAAAACTTTGACATGACTGACATTCTCATTGTGCTTGAGAGTGGTAGGTGGGTGGAATCCTGAAACAATCATTCTTTGTGCTGCTAATATGATGCTTTCTAATTGCTATCTCACTTCTTTCTCCTAAAACCAATCCAACAAATACATTACTGTTCAGAAATAACTGTTATTCAAGAGAACTCTTACTTCTTCCATATAGTTTCATCAACATTACATATTCCATCTTTATGATCCTGCCTTCTTCAAATGTCCAAAATCTCTGAAAACCAGAAGAAAAAAAAAAGGAAAGAAAATGTAAGAAGGATTTTTAAGTTACAGCCTCAGTTTCACGTTTATAAAAGTATGAGAGAGAATGAAAAGAATGAAAATATGTTTTATATTTCTGAACAGTATTCCTAAAGCCTGAGACATTCCCTGTTGCCATCTCACTATCAGATTTTCTTTGTTTAAACTTTCATTGATTTGTAGCACAAAACATTGATTTACAGTACAGAGTGTGGTGATGAAACTATGGAAGTACTAGTACACTGAAGTGACCAGCTTTGAGTATAGAAGCACTGTCTGAAATTTGTTAAACGTGCATTGCTGTCATGTTAAGTCACCCCCTCTGTTATTACTCCATCTTGTCAATGAACTTATGTAAGTATTACCTGGACATAAATTGTCATGCCCTTCGTTGGACAGACAGCTTTTATGGACATAACTCTGTCATGCTGCAGAGTTACTTAGGGAATATTTCCTTTTTTTCCTTTTATTATTTTTTTTTCAATATAAAGTGAGTGACAATTCAAGTAGAATCATACAATCATAGAATCATTTAGGTTGGAAAAGGCCTTTGAGGTCATCAGGTATAACCACTAACCCAGGACTGCCAAGTCCATCACTAAACCACACCCCTAAGCACCATTTTTTAAATACTTCCAGGATGGTGATTTCAGCACCTCCCTGGGCAGCCTGTTCAGATGCTTCACCACACGTTCAGTGAAGAAAGTTTTCATAACATCCAATCTAAACCTCCCCTGGTGCAACTTGAGGCAGTTTGCTCTTGTCCTGTCACTGGTTATCTGGGAGAAGAGACTGACCTCCACCTGCCCACAGCCTCCTGTCAGGCAGCTGTAGAGAGCAGCAAGGTCCCCCCTGAGCCTCCAGACTGAACACCCCCAGCCCCCTCAGCGGCTCCCCACAAGACCTGTGCCCCAGCCCCTTCCCCAGCCCCGCTGCCCGTCTCTGGACACGCTGCAGCCCCTCTACGTCCCTCTTGCAGAGAGGGGCCCAGACCTGAACACAGGGTTCGAGGGGCGGCCTCAGCAGTGCCCAGTGCAGGGGGACGGTCACTGCCCTGGTCCTGCTGGCCACCCTGCTGGGGACACCAGCCAGGGTGCTGCTGGCCGCCTGGGCCCCCTGGGCACACTGCTGGCTCCTGCCCAGCCGGCCGTCACCCAGCACCCCCAGGCCCTTTCCCACCAGGCCCTTTCCAGCCGCTCTGCCCCAGCCTGTAGCGCTGCGTGGGGCTGGTGTGACCCAAGGGCAGGACCCGGCACTGAGCCCTGCTGACCCTCACACCACTGGCCTGGGCCCATCGCTCCAGCCTGCCCAGGTCCCTCTGCAGAGCCTCCTGCCCTCAGGCAGGTCAACACTCCCCCCAGCCTGGTGTCATCTGCAAACTGACTGAGGGTGCACTCGATCCCCTCGTCCACATTGTCAATAAGGATATTAAACATAACTGGCCCCAATACTGAGCCCTGGGGAACACCACTTGTGACCTACCACTAGCGAGATGTAACTCCATTTACTACCACTCACTGGGCTTGACCACCCATCCAGCTTTTTACCCACTGTAGAGTACACCCATCCAAGCCAGGAGTAGCCAGTTTCTGCAGGAGAATGCTGTGGGAGACAGTGTCAAAGGCTTCACAAAGGTCCAGGAAGACACCATCCACAGCCTTTCCCTCATCCATCAGGTGGGTTATCTTATCATAGAAGGAGATCAGGTTTTTCAGGCAAGACCTGCCTTCCATAACCCCATGCTGGCTGGGCCTGATCCCCTGGTTGTCCTGCACATGCCACATGATGGCACTCGGGATGATCTGCTCCATAACCTTTCCTGGCACCGAGGTCAGGCTGGCAAGGCTGTGGTTTCCTGAATCCTCCTTCCTGCCCTTCTTTTGGATGAGGGTTACACTGGCTAAACTCAAGTATTCTGGAAACTCCCTGGTTAGCTGGGACTGCTCATAAATGATGGAGAGTGGCTTGGTGCTTTCCTCCGCCAGCTCCCCACGTACCCTTGGATGGATCCCATCCAGCCCCACAGACCTGTGCATGTCTAAGTCAAGCAGCAGGTCACTAACTCTTTCCTCCTGGTCTTCATGCTGCTCCTCTTCATCCCTGTCTTCCAGCTCAGGGGGCTGAGTACCTTGAGGGTAACTGGCCTTGTTGTTCAAGCCTGAGGCAAGGAAAGCATCAAGTACCTCAGCCTTTTCCTCATCCTTTGTGTCAATGTTCCCCACCTCATCCAATAAATGATGCAGATTACCCATGGCCCTCCTTTTGTTTCTAATGTATTTGTAAAAGCATTTTTTGTTGTCTTGTACAGCAGTGGCCAGCCTGAGCTCTAGCTGGGCTTTCACCTCTCTAATCTTTCCCCTGTACAACCTTGTGACTTTCTTATAGTCCTCCAGAGTTTCCTTACAGTCCTCCAGAGTTGCCTGGCCCTTCTTCCAAAGGTGCTAAACTCTCCTTTTCCCCCGCAAGTCCCAGCCAAAGCTCTCTGTTCAGCCAGGCCGGCCTTCTCCCCCTGCCGGCTTGTCTCTTGGCACATGGGGAGGTCTGATCCTGCGCCTGTAAGACTTCCTTCTTGAAGAATGTCCAGCCTTCCTGGACCCCTTAACCCTTCAGAACTATCTCCCAAGGAACTCTGTCAACCAGGCTTTTAAATGGGCCAAAGTCAGCTCTCCAGAAAACCAAGGCAGCTGTTCTGCTGACCCACTTATTTTCTTCTCTGAGAATTGAAAACTCAACATCTCATGATAGCTGTGCCCAAGGTACCCTCTGACCAGCAATTCTCCCCTGTTTATAAACAAAAGGTCCAGCAGGGCATCTCCCTGGCTGGCTCCCTGACCAGCTGTGCCAGGAACTTGTCTTCCACACACTCCAGGAACCCCCCAGACTGTTTCCTCTCCACTCTGTTGTGTTTCCAGCAGGCATTCAGTAGATGAAGTCCCCCATGAGAACAAAGGCTAGCAATCATGAGACTTCTCCCAGCTGCTTGTAGAATGTTTCATCTGCCTCTTCAGCCAGGTTGGGTGGTCTATAACAGACTCCCTCCAGGGTATCCACCTTGTTGGCCCTTCCCCTGATCCTTACCCATAACCACTCAACCCTACTGTCACCATCATTCAGCTCTAGGCTGTCAAAACACTTCCTGACACGCAGAGCTACCCCACCGCCTCTCCTCCCTTGCCTGTCCCTTCTGAAGAGTTTGTAGCCGCCCATTGTAGCACTCCAGTCATGTGAGCCTTCCTACCATGTTTCCATGATGGTAGCAACTGCGTCCTAGTCTTCCTGCTGCAAAGTAACTTTGTTTTCTCCTTTGGCCTTTGGAAAAAAATATTAAATCCCCATTACGAATAAAGGGGACACTTCAGTCTCCTGCTAATGTTCTTGGGAATACTCATTTTCCTAAATAATGTTTGATAACCAAGATGTTTTGCTAAGGTTTAACACAAAACATCTGTGAACAAAGTGACCATGGACACATGAGGACGTGTGCACAGTGAAGCAAAAGCAGATATTGTCTCCCCAGAGCTATTTGTATATCTATTATCACATTTTTTAAGGCTTTTTATTTAATTTTATTCCACAACTTACCCTGGTCACCCTTCTTTTCATTGTGCATCTGCTTTCACTGAACTTTTTCAGTCTCTCTGCTTTTTTGTGCAATCCCTGAAAAATCTCAGTTTTCTCTCTGTGAAGATCTTTCCAGGTGACTGTTTCTTTGTCCTGGTTCTGGTAACATCAATTATTCTGTAAGAAAAATCAGATTGCTTTATTTCTTTGCATTTGGCCTGAGAGTTTCTTGAAATAAGATTTTTCTTCCTTGTCTGTCCATAAAAATGGCTACATCTTCTTACACTATGAGAAATGTAGAATAATGATAGTTATCTAGAATTCTGCTGCAGTGCCGTTGTGAAACTGCACTTGATTTGTAGGCTGAGACTTGCCCTTTTTTTCAGAGAAAATGGTTAAGCTAGTCCTATTGTAACACTTGATACCTCATTATTGAAAGCCATTTACAAAAAGTGAGTTATTACATCTCTAGAACATGGAACAGCCATGCATATCTTGGTGAGGCTGTGACTGGTTACAGCAGTAGACCAGAGGACTGAGGGTGTCTGCAGCTTGTTCTGAACATCAGATACGGATCTTTTTCTAGGGGAATGTAAAAGCAAGTCATCCTGTGAATGTATTTTGTGGAGGCCTATATTGGGTCTGGCTGAGCCCCATAGCAGCCCTCACAGTGCTGTGCTTGTATTGGTAGCTGGAAAGGTGGTGATAGCACACTGGTGTTTTGGCTGCTGCTGAGCTGTGCTCAGCTGTTGTTCAAACTTTCCCCCCTCTCCTCCCCAGTAGACTGGTGGTGGGCCAGATCTTGGGAGGGGACACAGCCAGGGCAGCTGACCCAAACTGATCAAAGAGATATTCCACACCACAGGCCATCTGCTCAGATATAAAAGCTAAGAGAAAGGAAGAGGAAAGGGGGGCATTCATTACTGATGACATTTGTCTTCCAGAGCAATCACTATGTGCACTGAAGCCCTGCTTCCCAGGAAGTGGCGGAACATCGCCTGCTGATGAGAAGTAGAGACATCTTTTGTTTTCCTCTGCTGCTGCACAGGTGACTTATGCTATTACTTCATTAAACTGCCTTTATCTTTTTCTCCCCCCACCCCACCTCCCACCCTCTGCCGTTCTGCTGAGGAGGGGGGTGACGGAGAAACTTGGTGGGCATCTGGCACCCAGCCAAGGTCAACCCACCACAAAACTCTAGTCACTTTTTGTAATAGGCCCTGAAGAAGTGGCTTGATCAATCAGAAGAGAGAATTTTGAGGGACGGGAGAGATATCAGCATATGTTTATGTTAGCTATTTTTTGCAGTGTATGTAGTACAAGATAAATTCATTTAAACATAGGTAAACAGTGCCGGGGTATTAGAAGTATGTGGGCAAAATAAATCAGATTAAATAACAGATTTAATGAGTTCTGCAACATATATCAGGGATTATATGAATTCCCCTCAAGCTTCTTGAAAATTACCCTTCCTTTAATTTGAAGGCCTATTAAGATGACCTAAATATTTTACAGCCATGTGAGTATCTCTTCTGTTCCATTCATGGAATTTCTAAGAGCTCATTATTCTGGTGTTATGAAAGCTTTTGCTTGAAGAAAGTATCTAGTCTGTGACTATTTGTTTTCTGATTTTGCTCTCTTAGAATAAAATTGTTGAATAAAGAGAAAAGAATCTCTACAATTTACAGTTTTGCACATTCTTTTTTTCAAAGAAGAAGATACCAACAATGCAGTTGATAAATTTCAGTGAAAATTAAAAGGTCTTCTCATCTCAAATTCTGGGGTTTTTATATATATCTGTGTGTATATATGTAAAAAATAGGGAAGTAGCAGATGAATGACTGTTCCTTGTTTGAAGCCTTATATAGTAGTTTCTTTTTTTCCACTTGAGATGTAAGTCATGAAACACGTTCTAGTACTAGTACAAGTATTATTCATAGTCCAAATTCATGGCAAAGGATTTTCTTCATTCCAAGAAGCCAAAGCAAGTAATTGGAAATACAGTTTTCAAGGAGAAGCGGAGAAGGCTTAAACTAGGAGGTAGGTTTAAGACATTTTACAGAGCAAATGTCTACAAATGTCTTTACTGAAGTAAAGAAGGCTACTGATACTAATTTGTGTGTTTTCCACTGTCCCTCACTTTCTAGTTACTTTTCTATTCTACATATTTATGATGCTAGAAGACCACTGTGACCAAGCAATTTAAAAAAATACAAAGTCTGCCCAGCAGTGACCTTTCAGATACATGCCACCTTCAAGTTTAATTTATTGTATAACCTTTCACCTTTTAATTTGTTATGCATGAAGGGCTTTATTTTACATAAACAATTTATTATTTAACTCGCTAAGAGTGGTTTCTAATGCTATAATCAAGCAAAGCATTTACAAAGGAATAGTTCCAATATCTAGAGAAAAGTCAATTTTTCCTCTCAGCAGACCTCAAAACCTGAGCACACTCACAGCTGCAAAAATGCCTTCAGAAAAGTCCTCAGCCCAAGTTATTTTCCAGTCTGAATGAGGGAGAAAGAATTTGTATGCCCACACTTTGATACTTAGATATTGGTTTTCCCCTTTGATAATAAATGAATACTCATTTTGAATCAAAAGCTGTATTTCTCAGTGTATTACTGGTTGCCTATGTAATTTACCAAAAAGAGGTTTTCTCTTTGTGGACAACATACTATTTTATTGTTTTCTGAGGTCATGTCATTCTAACACTTACCAGTGTATGTTTCTCTAGGTTGTGGTTAACATTTTCTCTTTTGAAAGACATCTGTGCTATGTCCTACTGTACATTTTAAATCCTGTTCTCTTTCAGTCACATTAAGCAAAAAAATGCTAAATCAAAGCTGCCCTGGATCCTGCTGAGATTCTGGCTGTTACCACTGGAATATAAAATAATGAGACATTACTCCCTGATATTATTTTTTCCCAGAAAGAAGCAACATCAGAAATGGAGAATTTAGAGCTTTAAATATACATTAGAGGAGAAGATTTATTTCTGTGTCTGTTCTGTGGTGTAAAGTTCTTACAAAAGTTGAAATATTTATTTCGTGGAAACATATTAAGCATATAATTCCTATCCTGTATTTGTACTTTGTCCTGACCGAAATGCTTTGAATGAAGGAGAGATGTGTGTGCTTTGAATGTTGTTATTACAATCTAAAGACTGTAAGACACTAAGTTTTGTTTAGGAACAACATATTTTTAAAAATATTTTTTTGTTCTTCCCTTTGCTTTGTAAATGGGAGTAACATTTTGCAGCTTTAGACCGTTTTTATGTTGGTGCATTTTAACATCAGATTCCACCAAATGCAGTATGAATATATTACTTTTCTGTCTGGGGCCTGCAAGTACACATGTTTTGAAGAATGTCTGTACAGCCCAAGCGTAGGAAACATTGCCTGACGTAGCATTTCCCAATGTACCTATCCTAGAGCTTGAAAAATCCATAAAGACATTCTCATTTGATATTAACTAATTTTGCCAGAAACATACAGTTTATATTTATCTGTAGATGTCTGTGGAATGCCTGTATTTAAAAAATCATATCTTTATGAATCTAAAATAGAGTCTGGAAACCTTCTTGTCATCATCACTTCTTAGCTATTCAGTTCTAAGTGGAATCTTCATTCACTGGAAGTTGTACATGTGCAGTAAGAAAAGCATGCTGTTGACACCTGTAGGTAATTTTTCATTATTTATTATGTCTTAATTGGACCATCCAGGACATGCCACTTCTGTTTAGTCCAAGTGTCATCAAAATTTACAACCTGCCTGTTCTGGCTGCAGCTAGCAAGCAACAAACTCTTGCTAGAGAAAGAAGTTCAGTTCCAGACAATCCTCTCTGACCCCCTCTTCCATTTACCCACTGCCTGTTCATGTTCAGTTTAAACTACTTTTTTTTTTAGGACAGACGTTGCACCCCTTGCTTTTTCATGTAGACCACTTAGCTACGGGTTTTGTAATGGCATAGTCACTAGATTAACAAACTACATGTATCACTCAGACATGAGTATACTATGTTAAGATTGGGTTATTAATTTTGGTCCAGATGGAAGAATGCAAAGGTATTTTGGCATCTATTTTACGGGGTAATGCTTGACATATGAATCTTGTAGTTTAATATATTATTTCTTAATTTATTTATTATTTGCTGTAATGATGCCAGTTCAGCAGCATATCAAACCTCGTCTGAGTGCAGGAGTTGGTATTGCAGACAGCCATCCCCTGACTCATTCACAGTGACTGGATGAGGCTGTGTGGTACACCACAGGTAACCATACAGAAATCCACACATTTAGTATAGTACCCATTACAGTTGGATATATTCTTATTTACGGTGACCCTTGCAGCCTTAAAGGCACTGATCTGAGGGAAACACTTACTTTTTAGGTGTACAATAGGTTCATGACTGGACAAAATTTGACTGTTCATAACCTTGGTCACTGGCAATCCTTCTGTGATGTCTTACCTACTTACTAATTTTTCGACTTTTGTACAAATCCCTTCCTATTTGTACTGGTGACAAGGTGAGGAGGGCAACAGACAGACTGAGGGCATTATGATTAATGTCTGATGTCACAGGTGGGTTTGTGCAAGTTGGTTGACAATCTTGTCTCCCAGCCTTGTGCCCCATCCTTCATAAATACATGAAGTGCTACTCATATACACATATGCACATACATAAAATACATAGATCAGAGTCTGCAGGACTGGAATGGGATACTCAGTTTTCTGTGTTATCTGTCGAAGAAAATAGTAACTGAAGATTGTTATTAGCTGCTAACTTTGTTTCCCATGCTGGAACATTTTCCTTTGTAGGAGTTCCCACTATACTCAATGAGAGTCTTCTTCCATTTCTCCAACTGTTTGTTTGCTTTCTTCTCTATAGTAAATACACAAACTTTAGCTTATATCAGCAGCTGTTATATTGATACACAGATTTTATGTTCTTGATCTCTTTCTTTCTATTCCTTTAAAAGCAACACACTACCGTATTAGGATAATCCATTACATATAAGGTCAAAACCCACTAGAACACAGCTGTTAAGTTTAGTTATCAGACACGTATGAGTATCCTCTGATAGTTATCTCTGCCCTTTTTCTTCCATGTTACTTTAATTCTGACTCAATAATTGCATCTTAGTACCCACTTATTCACTGTCCTCTCCCAAACCTTCATATTCACATGCTTAGCCAATAGTTAAGCTCAACCTTTGATTGTTTAAGTACAGATATCACTAACTTGTTTTCCCCTCTGTTACAAACTTTTTGCCTCTTGATGCCCCTCCTATATTACACACCTTTTAAAAACACCAAAATTAAACCAACAATTTTATCACTAGGTCTGGCTGTTTCTTTTCAAGGTGGTGGTCTTCAAAGTCGCATCCTATAAAACAAGGCAAAAAGACCAACCGAAGCAGGTAGGTTGTGCTCTGTCTTTAACTGTGACTGCTGATACCATTTCTTTTTAGATTACTCAAGGTTACATCCACCTATTACTTAAGTTCAAACTGTTTCTCTGCATTGTTTTTTCTTTATGACTAGCTAATACTACTCAAAAGCTTTTCCTTTCTCAACTACACTGTAATTTTGTCCTTCCTTTGATGCTGCAACAAAAAAAACCCTGTCACGTGAGTTCCAGGGTAGATGTAATGCATTCATGATGGTGCATAAATAGAAAGCAATACTAAATTAACTTTTATCCAATTGAAAAGAGTTTATTTGAAAACACTGCCACTAATTTCTGTGCAGCCACACAAAGAGGATGTTGTATATATACAGTGTGTATTCAGACACACTTCAGAGCTATTTGATCACAAATGTATCATTACATACAGTGCACAATCTTTAGTTGCAAAACTGGAGTCATGTTTAGCATAGAAGCCAACTTAGCTCAGCTGTCTGCCTGGGTTGTTTTTCTGTAAGAAATTGATTTTCTCGTTTCCCATGGTTAATGCCAGTAAACTCATATGAAAACATTAAATGATTTTGAAAAAAGAACACCTAACTTTCACACAAAATCAAAGTAATACTCAGGAAGGTTGTATAATATTTCCTGTGAAGGACTGAGAAGGAAAATTAAAGTATCTGTCCAAAATATGCCAGCCAAATCTTAGCATGTAGTAAAACTGGAGTTTATTTGTGAATACATATTTGGAATATTCTATGTAGAGTTTATATATATATTTGGTGTTTTTACTTGAGTGCTAAATTGAATACCCTATTGCTAAAATGATGTTACAGCAATCAGAATGTATAAAGGCATAATTAAGAGAACAAAACCTCATGGCGTAATTGACCTACCTGGTCATAATCTTTTAAAATCAAACTAGAGAATGAGTGTCAGGCATGAAAGCAAGCAAGTTTAGCACTTTTCATGGTTTGCTTTTATAAAAATGAAACTTTAATTAAGGGAAGTGTTCCTTTTTAAAATGTAGAAGGAAAATGCTATTTAACTTGTCTACATAATGCAACAAAAATACCGTCAAAATGATCCCTTAAAAGGATTTGGTTTGAAATGTTTGACCATTTGTGTAGGTAAGAATATAAATAATTACAGAATAACAAAAAAGCAAGGTTGAAAGAACATTAGAAAGCTCTTCTGGGACAATAGTCTCACAGCCACCCTCAAAATTAGGATCATTTATGTTTGTATTATCCCTGACAAAGCTCCAGAAAATTCCTCTTAATGAATTCCCTACTCTATCCTTTGACATGAAGCCATCAATAATTTTTTCTCTGATACATGTAGACAATTTTGTTCTCCAGTGAAAACAAAGTTTTGGCCTAACCTACATGTGTCTGAAGATCCATGTTTTCTTGGCTTGCCTCTGAAAATGTCGTAAGAGATTGTGTCAGGGTCACACATCAATCCCACAGGGAGTGAGACAGCTACCTTCTCATACACAAAGAAGTCAAACTCTGTTAGCTTTTTTTCCAGACTGCTAATAATGCCTTCTATGTTGATACCTTTCAGGTGAGTATTAATGATTTGCTTGATTAATATTTCTGGACTTTCTAGCAATCAAAGATAAGCAGCCTGACCTATAGCTCCATGGTTTACTTTTTAAACTTGTTTCTCTTCCTCTCCCAGCATGAATGTCATTAGTCCCATCTGATTAACAGCTAGTGTTTTCAGGTACTTTCTAATTAACTTTAGGTTGTTTTTTTTTTTTTTTTTCATTTTTTTTTTTTTTTCATTTTCACTGTATAGTCCTTTTATGATAGTTACCAGTTTTGCTGGCCACCAATCATTCTGCAGCTGTACTTTCTACAGAAGGCAGGTAGTAAGGAAAAGCATTAACTCTTGCCTTTGATACTCTGTTAATAGCTTTTGGTGTAGACCACTTGCCACGTATTTTTCCCATTACAAGAATCATACAGAACATTTTCCCACTCCTTTTAATATATTTTGTTATTTTCATTAGCACTTAAGTTATTTTCTAGGCTCTTCATGTTGCTTTTACCAAGATGATTGTACAAAACCTCCATGCTTTAGCCTATAAGCCAAATGATGAGGGAAAGAGGGAAAGGACCAAGCTCCTTTCTGACAGAAATAACACAGTAATTTCTGTTCATGCTCACTAAAGTGTGTGATGTTAGTGATCAAAACTGGGCATGGAGTGACTCTTGTGATACCTGGCACTGAGGTTTTGATGTCTGTATAATAACTCTTGCTCATCATCACTCAAACACAGAGAGAAAATTAGCTTAGCTTGTATATTTTCTTTTGGTTCAATCATGATATTGACACAGGCAGCTCAGACTTACTGCATGTTTTGACTAATCATATGGTATCTTTATGGTATGGTGTGGTACCCATATCCATGTGCAGGAACTACTTTCTGCATCAGTGTAGGTTCTATAACATGGTGTATCTGCCATCATATTCTGGTTTTTTCCACATCATTTGTATGTTCTGTGATTCTTTTTTAAAGCTCTGGGGGATTCAACTTAACTGGGAATGCTTTTAGTTTCAGAGTGATTTATAGTGTTCTCTGGAAGATATATAATCTACCTGACATTGTTAAGGTCTGAAGAGAAATGGATAGCAATATATTTCTTGTGAAAAAATTTATTGTAGCAGTTGTCTTGCAATACCGTTCTAAAATATGCTCTTTTTTTTGCATCCTGTGAATTTTGTAGCGAAGTCAGGGAACTTTGCCCAGATTTAATAATGCTATTTCAAAAATGTGAATCCAGATGAGTTGTTTTCCTCTTGAATGCTGAGAAAATAAAACAAAATGGTTGATCGTGTCACAGAATTAGGTGTTCTTAAATTTGACTTGAGAAGTACTTGAACTATTGATGAAGAATCAATTTGATATTGAAGTGTATTTGCTAATGGTGCAATAGCAAACCATGGGAACTGTGAGTGAGTCTTGTGTTCAGTCTTACGTTGTAGGGGTGTGGTTTCTGCTCAGATGACAATATATTAAGATTGATAGATGCACAGTCAGAGAGCATGAGGGAAGAAATTTATGTATCATGAAACCCAGGTAAGGAGTGGAGAGGAAGAGTACATAAATGACGTGTACAGCTGTATTGAAGACATTTAGCATTAGAGTTTTGCCAAAGGTAATGCCCCAGTTTATTATAACAAGGAAAAAGAGTTCAAGGTATTAAAACAACCTCTAACTAAATACTCAGGGTATTTTGGGCAAGGCCTTGACAGGTCTTTTTTTAACCACAGTAAATACACAATAGTAAATCAAATAGTAATCCTGGGGTGGGGGTGGGGGATCAGGCAGTGGTGTCTTTTTTAAAAAAATGCTACTGAAATAGCATTTTCCCATGAGAGAACCAGCTGTACTAGTTTAAGCAATGAGGTATCATTACTTGTAAAACTCTTCTATAAACTTTGTATTTTTAACTTCCGTATCTGTAAGAATACGCTATCACCCAACATTTAAAAAGGAAACCCAGAGCTATTACTCTCTTCCTGAAAAGCTGTATGCTGGTTATGATTGTTATCATAATTTCTAAAACATATAATTTTTGCCATATTGAGATCAGTTGAGTTTTCCTGTGTAAAGCCAAGAACTGAACCTTCAGTGAAGACAATGTGCTTTGCCACTTTGAATCCTACTGAGATATCCTCAGGGCTGATGACAGACATGAAAATAAATCAGCTACTATATTCAGCTAGAAGGAATAGTTTCAAGGGGGAGAAATCCTGCTTAGGTCTGAGTTGAATTCTTTGTGGAAGTGATGAAACTAGATAGGTTTATGAAGGTCAAAACTACTGTTTTGCAAAACTATTGAGTTCTGATTTGTGAAATGTTCATTGCAAAACCAGAGATTTATAATCATTCAGGGATATTGATTATTTTTTTTCCCTGAACTCTCCTAGCCTTGGACAGGTTTCCACCATGAAGGAACAGAATACAGTTTCTATTGGATCTATTGAGGAAAAAGTTTGCATGCATATTTACTCAGCTGAGTAGCCTGGAATAACGTGGTGTTTAAAGAGCTGATTTTATGTAAAAAGCACTGTAGATGAAGTTCTAATTAATCATTTAATATAAGGATGGACATAAGTCAATGAGATTTTGTAGTTCTAAGCCAGTTTGAAGTTAAGATATTGTTACATATTGTGGGATAACTCCAAATTTGAGAAAGAAATTCTGCCCTTAGGTAGTGTTTACCCCTGCCTCACCCCCCTCCCCATTCACCTGCCCCATTCTACTGTCTTTCAAACCCAACATAACACAATTTTCTGCGCTGTTCCAAGCTATGATGAAGGAAGCTGAGTGAGGGGTGTAAGGTCTCTGGGCTGTCACAGTTACAGAACCTAGGGGGATGAAAGCTGTTGGAATCCATTATCATACATCTGCTCAGCACATCTGCAACTTTTAGTCTCACAGTGAGAAACAGCAAATAATACAGCATGGGGAAAGTGTAGGAAGAAAGAAAAACCAACCTGAGAAGCCTTCAGACTGCCAGGATGTTATTAGCAAAAAAATTAAAAGCAGTAACTCATTCAGGGAGACTAATTCTTGTGTTGAAAATTTTTATAAGCTTAGGTCTGTCTTTCCATATAATGATGTGAGTCCAGCATATGATCATCCGTGTGGAAGATTTCCAGTGCTGTTGTATAAATAATTTTATTAGAATAAGAAAAACTATGAATAATTATCAGAGTTTTCATCTCATTGTCTTAACCTGGAAAAAGTTGCTAATCTCAGATACCAGTAAGTTAGGCTATTTTTGTCAGTCTCAGTTATCTTGCAGTTGTAAACTGCATGCCACTTTGGATTTTTTTTTTTTTTTTTTAATTTATCAGCTAAATTAGTCATTTAAGCCAAGAAAGAAACAGGAAGAAACTTTCTAATCTTTCTAACAAAGGGTATTAGAAATTCTAGAAACTACACTGAACATCACCCATGCATATTCTGAGCCAATTTTTCTGATACTCCCTGGGATTGCTGGAGACTCCACTGTGTGTGCAGAAGAGGTATTTATGAAGTATTTATGAAGTAGCTTAACCCCCCAATTTTTTCTTTGATGAAAAATTCTCTGCTCCTTTTTCTGAAATTAATTCCCATATTCATTTTCCAGCCAACTGCTTAGTGGTAGGTAGATGTCACATTTTTCAGAATGTGTATCTTCCTTCTCAGCTGACAAAAGTCTCTCATCTTCCAGTTTCCTTACAGAGCCACAGTGGCAAGTCTCAATAACATAACTTAGGGAACTGAAATTCTTAGCCAATCAGGGATGAATAATTAGGCAGATAACTTGGACATCATGACTTCTAAATTACGTTTCAGACACTAATTCACAATCTGACTGTTAGAAGTCACTTAATTGCATGTCATATTCTCCTAGTGAAACAGCAATCATATTCACTTATCTTTAGGAGTCATTCTGAGATCAGTGAGACTTTTTTCTCACAAGTCAAATGCAAGGTGCTGTTTGATTCTTTTTCTTTCTTTAAAACAAAACAAAACAACCCCAAGAAACAACAGCAACAAACCACAAAGCTCTAGCCTAGTAAACAGAATCTGTGGTGATTGATGCCATCATAAAACCCTAGAATATCACTAAGCATTGTTGCTATTGCTCAATACTAAAATGAACAGAAGATACTAGATGATATGTTGAAAATGAGAGAGGTCAAGATGGAATAAGAAAGGATACCAAAACCCCATTTTGAGTTGAAGATTTTTATTAAGGGAAAACAAAGTGTAATACATAATCTTACTAAAGAAACTGTTGTAAATTCTGGAGCAGAAGTTCTGGTTTCATCATTTTCAGACAGGAAGGTTCATCTTGATTGTATATTATATCACTAAAGATACTAAACTAAAGAAGACATCTTTATGTCTATTTAAAGAATAGTATTTCTGCTATTGAAGGAAGGACTTTTTAATACAACATAGTATTTATTTAAAATATTTAATATAGCTGTAATAAAACCATTCAGTACAGACTTGTGTTCTAGAGGGTTTTGGTACACTTTTCAAGAAGGACACAGGCTTTGCAATCTTCCCTGGTTTGCTCATAAGATTTATATGAGTAGCAATTTGGTATGCATAACTCAAAAGCTCATCTCTGTGCATGTGTTCAATACTTTCCTATCCTCATACAGCATAAAGGGATGGGAAAATGTCTTTCTTACCTCTGCTGAAGCTTCTGATAGCACATTGGCTTTTCTGCTTAGACCCTGAACAACATTCTATTGAGGGCAGTCTGTATATGTTGTGCTGTAGGTTTTTGGTTGCAAACTAATATTCTAGGACACAGCTGCCTTGGATTCTTCTAGCTACCAGCCAGATATCAGCCAGAATAGGGAGACAAGCAGAAGGAAACCAGCTGGCTTTGAGGTATGGCATATGCTTCTGGCCAGTGCCCTGCTCCTTCCACGGTGCTGCAGAATCTGGGGGGTCCTGGTGGCTGGGAGCATTGAGGCAACTGGGGACTGCGACAGTCATCCCTGCTACCCAGGGCACCAGGCACCTTCATGGGGACAGTGTCAGTAAGACCCATTGGTCCTCTCAAATCCCTGAGAGTTTTACCGTGTATTTCATTTTGGTGTTTTCTTGTCAAATGCACCTTGTTCAAGAAGTAAATAAATCAACATCAATAGGAGCAAGATACTGGAAGATGTCAGTGAACTGAGATATTCTGAGTGACCTGTGGTTGCAGTTTTTGACATTGGTGTCTGTCTGTCTGCTGAGGGAAGGAAACTTCTGCATAAATACACCTGATGGCCAAGGGGCAAACTGTATTGTGGTTATGTATATTAGCATGCATAGTGAAACTCTGTTTTGTAGTTCAGTTCATTAAGTTACTTTTACTGAAATTTTGGAGATTTATAATCTTCTAGGGGGTGGGGTAGGGGAAAGGCCATTGGTTCTTTTCTAAGAGAGGGTTTTGTTTGTTTGAAGTAGGTGTTTGTTTGTTTGTTTGTTTGTTTGTTTGTTTGTTTGTTTGTTTGTTTGCTTTTTAATTCATTCTGACCTTATTCCTGAGTGTGGACTCCTTAGTACCCTCCTCAATACATTCAACCACACAGTTGTGCAGTGTGATATAAAAAGTTATTGTAGGGCAAACTATTGCAAAAGCGTAGCTGCAAGATTTCTCAAACATGGAAGATGTTCTGTGCTTGCCTGCACACATAGAGAACTCTTTGCATTTCATTTCAGTGGCACATCTCTGAGGTGATTTGTTTGATTTATTTTGGTTTCTTTTAGGCTCAAGCTTGTGATCTTTTTGAGACACTGCTCTCCAAATCTGAGGAGCTCTGACAGATCTGATACATTGCTACTAGCAGCGTGGAAATCCTCAAGGGTTAACATTTCATGGTCATGGTTGTCAAAGAGCTGTCTAAAAGAAGTCCAAGCGCTTTCTTTTAAAGACAGCTATTACAGTCAGTTGGCTGGTGGGTTTTCTTTATCTGTCCCATGAAAAGTAAGTGCAAGTAAGTGCTTTTCTAAGGTTTGTAAATAGAACAAATTATCCTGTAAATCCATATCTAAGTTTTTCCTGCAAAATAAAACTTGGTTGTACTTGTGAATGTTTTGAAAAAATTCCTTAAGGGAATACTTTTCAAAGGGACTAAGTTAAACACTTTCCACCAAATGAAAAGCAATTAAAAAGATATAGAAATAGTCTATAAAGACTCACTGAGAGGTTTGGTACATTGAGTTACTGTCTTGTTTAAATATTTCTTGATTCAGACAACTATAAAAGACATTCCTCTTTCTGTAAGCACCTGCTCCCAGTAGAAACAAGTGTTATATTGATTTTCTGAAATTTATTTTCTTCCTGAATTCTGGTCTTGACACTGTGAGAAGATTAATTGGAATTAATGGCATTTGCACAGCTAATTAAAGTCACTCTTTCTCCAGTCAAATCAATTCCTTTAATCAGAGAAGCAACAAAGTCTCGCTCAGTTCCTGCAGTCTGCATGTAAATGTTCCTTGCTTGAAGAAGCATCTCTGCAGTCATTAGTGGTTGAATACAGACACTATTAATGATACCAGGTAATTTCTTCAGCACTTGAAAAGTACAAATAATAAGCATATTCATTCTTATAGATAATGCAAATTTTTTTTTTTTTTTAATTTGAAGTTAATTAAAGAGAGGTTTTGCTCTTACTCTTGATCCATTCATTCTTCAAGTAGGATTCTGGAGATAAGCACGGTTGTATCAGACTGCACTCTCCATTTTTCATGCACTGCCCTAGCACAAATAAATAGTACAACTCAAGGAAAATAATTCTGTATAATCTAATGTTGCAGTTTCTCTTTTTAAGTATCATGCAAAATAGTGTGTAAACAAAGTAATATGTAAAAAGGTCTTTCATGGAAAACACAAATGAGATGGAAAGACGAACAAAATCAGCATGTTGTTAATCAGTGTGTTTCTGCTTAAATTGTAGGAGGCATTACTTCTACTGAGGGAGAAGGCTTTAAAGGAGTATTATGTCCATACAGCTAACAACGCTTTAGCTGTTGTAGACTCTATCAGCCAACATGCAGAGTGTCTCTGATTATAATGGCCTTCTGAGTAGATATGGCAGTCTGACTGCTCAACGAGTACGGGTCTGACAGGGCTTTTCTTCCATATGGCAGTGGGTTTATGTTCTACTTTGATTTTGCTGGTAGGTGACACGTGACGATGACAGGAAACCAAGGACATATTGAAGATGTTGCTTGGCTGTGGATTTATTACAATAAATCCTTGTTTACTGAATGTTTAATGTGAAGCATATTTTAATGTATATGCAATCTTAATTCATGTTATTGAAACAGAAAATCTTTGGCAATTGAGTCAGATCATCATTTACCATATGACTGTGATTACAAGTTCTGTTTCCTAGATACAGATCTAATTTTCAGACTCGGGATATGTTTGTTATCTTTACTTTTAGATTAGATCTATTCTGAAAAAAGGCTATGAATATCATAACAAAAAATTCCAAATTAATCTCTCTGAGCAAAAGGTATGACTGGTATTATTCATGCAGTCTCTTATGAACATTGAAGTAAAAGTTTTTGTTACCTGAAAATTCACAACAAGAGAAAAACTATGATTACCTGGACTGGTAATTGCATTATGAATTATGATCTTGGAAGATGTTAACTCTTGGCATTCAAGCAGGGAGGCAAACTGCAGTTTGTGTCTTGCATCTATCATATGATGGATCAGCCAGCAAGTTGCAAGTAGAAAATGATGGAGAACCAGACGAACAAGGGAAAGAGGAAAAGCAGTTCTAAGGTACATAGAAATCTTTCATTAAAACTAAAAGAAGAGTAAAAAATAATAATTACATTCACGGTTGCTTCTCAGCAACAAAAAGCTGATTGTTACATTCATTGAATATGTTTCTTCACTTCAAAGAAGCCTTCCAGATTAACTTAAAACCAATTCTTAGGAATAATTTTCTTGGATGCTAAACCAATAGTGTAGAATGTAAGCTTCCAGTCCTGTACAGACATCAAAAAGAAGGCTATATTTTATAGCAAGACTATAGAGGAGTACATGTTATCTGCAGTGAGTCCTATTCAACCTGTTCAACAGTTACCTCTGTTTTGAGGTAATAATTTCTACTTCAGGATACATCATTCTCTGCATTGAGACATGAATGGAGTCTTTATGTCATGTTACAAGGACTGTAACATGAATTGCTTATCAGTTTTAGATATGTACATTTAACTAATGGACGGTGGGTGCAAAAGGGTCATAGTTTAGCATATCTAAAAAATCATGTTGATTCTTAAGCTTTCTTTTAAGGTATAGGGAGCTAGTCTATGGGCTGATACAGGAAAGGTATATAAGAGACAATGGTGAAAAATCCTAAAATACTCCCACAGGAAGTAGTATGATCCCTGCTATACAGTGGTTTGTAAGGCTAATCTTGAAATTTACTAAGCTTTGCAAACATACTGTTCTTCCTGAATGGTGGTGGGAATTTAGATATTCAAAGAAAAGTCACAGGAAAGGCTAAACCCAAAGTCTCCACGTCTGGGAAAAGTCAGACTTTTAACTGGTACCAGATATTAAATGAACCAATTGAAATAAAATAGTAGGCTTGAAAAGCCTGTGATCTGTTTCTGAGCAGGGATATTCTATAGCAGGGAAGGACTCTTGAAGCTTTGCTTCCAATACTTACCTGTACAATGTCTGAGTCAGATTAGCCTCACGTAGGATTGAAAATACATTTTGCTGTGCTGTTCCTTTCCACAATTGTAAGTTGGCATTGTGTAGTGTAGTCTATTTAGTCTGTTCAGGGAATCACTGTCTTCATAAGGGATCAAAATATTTTATCGATTCTTTTTTTTGTTTAGACAGTTTGATGTTGAAGTGTTTCTAAAGTTATAATTTAAAAGCCCAGTTCTGAGTCTTGTGAAAGACAGACTTCCATTACAGCTATAGTTTGGCAAGCTAATATGCTTTGGGATGAATGACTTATTGAAAGCTTTATGACAACAGTTTGGTACTCATGCACTGAGAAGGTGTTTCTCATTCTTCATTTTACCACTGAAAACCTTCTGAACTGATACAGCTGAAATAGCGAATATCTTTCAGATACCGTCATCTTAAGGAAGAAAACCCCAAACCTTTTTATTTAGTCCTTTGAAAATATCACCTTTCAGTTATCTGAATTTGTAGTAAGAAGAGAAGTTTCTCAACCAAAACATTATTTCAGCTGCATTTTGTCATAGTTTAACCCCAGAGCTAAACCAAGCCTCACACAACCACTTGTTCATGCCCCACCGTGAATGGGGGGAGAGAATCATAAGAGTAAAGGTGATAAAACAAGTGGGTTGAGATAAGAACAGCTTAATAATTGAAATTACTATTTTTATTATTGTTGTTGTGGTGGTGGTGGTATTATTATTATTATTATTATTATTATTATTAGTAGTAATAGTAATGAAAAGGAAAATAACAAAACCAGAGAAATAAAACCCAAGAAAGACAAGTGATGCAAATGAAAACAATTGCTCACTACCAACTGAGCAATTCCCAGCCGCTCCCTGAGCCGCGGGCTGCTCCCAACCTCTGGTTATTGCTGAGCATGACGCCATGTGGCCTGGCACATCCCCTGGGTCAGCTGGGGTCAGCTGTCCCGGCTGTGTCCCCTCCCAGCTCCTTGTGCCCCCCCAGCCTCCTCGCTGGTGGGGTGGGGGGAGAAGCAGGAAAGCCCTTGGCTCTGTGTAAGCGCTGCTCAGCAGCAACAAAGACATCCCTGCTATCACACAACAGTATTACCAACACTGTTTTCAGTGCAAATGCAGAACACAGCCCCTTACCAGCTGTTGTGAAGAAAAATTAACTGTATCCCAAGACAAAACCAGTACACATTTTTATTGGCAAATTTTGCCTTTGGATTAGTAGTAAAAGCAGTATATTTACATAGGTGAATATCCTATTGATAGCATTTATGACTATTTCAAATTAGCAGCAGATTCAAGTCTTCAGACATGTTGATAAGCAAATTCAGAATTTGATGTATTAGTCTTCCTTTTGTAGCACTTTCTGAGGAACCATTGTTTTTTCTGTTCAAAGGCAAGAGTTTATAAATCTTTTCCTTTGGTTTAAGTACAATCAACACTCCTCAAATACTGTCCAGTTTGTTGAGAATTAAACTTTTTTATGCTGCTTAGTCATCTAGGGCAAAAAGCTCAATTGCTCTGAGTCTACCGGAAGCAATGTCAATTTCAGCAGTTCATAGAAGAAAATCTGTACACCTAATTCTTTATTTGGTATATAGACCAAATATTATTTCACTGGGGTCAAGTAAGTTCCCCTCTTCCTAACCCATTTTACTATTCCCACATGTTGTAGAGGGCTTTTTAATGCTCATTAAAAAAAAATCTCAGACTTCTAAATAGCTTATCTTTCCTTTTAATTGCATAGCAATTTTCTACACAACGCTTTCAAATTAATATAATAAATATAATAAAAGAAATCTAATATAATGTAATGTAATGTGTATAATATGGAGGTTTTTGTTTTGAATAATTAAAATGTAATATAATTTTGACTAATTATGTAATGATAATAACCCATTATTAAGAAGTTAAGCTTACCATAGTTTTCAGAGCTGATGCTGGACAGCTTTGTCACAAATTTTCTGTTTTACAGATGAATTCAAGTACCTTCACACAAGTGCATTGAAGTGCATCTTTTCCCTCAAGGGTTTTTTTGCTTTAAAGCATTTTCTCTGCTTCTTGAAGAGCTCAGTTGCTGCATACTGCATAGGACATTACTGTCAATGCTCTGTGCTGAACACCTGTCTCTCCAGAAGCTTGTACTCTCTCACACTGGAAACATTATCAGCTTGAATCTCCATGAAGTTGCTTGCTGAAGCTGGATAGTGGAGGAAGTAAGCCAGGCCCAGCTAGCAAGTACATCTATCTGAGCTGACTATCTGAGGGAACTTGTCTGGAAGACCTGGCTGGAGGGTACAGCCAAGGTCCAGGTCCAGTACAGGTGACCCTGAAACTCAAGAGGCATTTGTGGCTGGGTGAGCTGATAAGCCCCACAGTTTCAGGTGGAATCTGAGCATAATTTTGTAGCCATAGAGCTGTTGCTTAGCCTTAAGTAGCAAAAAACACAAGCCTCACAAAAACTAAACTGCATGGGAAGGGGGAAGTTTCAGTAAGGGAAAATGAGCAGCAAAATGGTGCAAAAATGTGTTTGAAATGCAGTAGCATACACAGATAATCAGTACTGACCACGCAGTGCACTGTCTGAGTTGTTGATAATGAAAAAGTTGCTTTATTTCTCTTTGTGGAAAAGATAATGATTTTGAACCTTAATTTTATCCAAAGAAGTGCCTTATTCTTAAACATAAATTAGGAATCTTAGTGAGTGCAAATGACAGCAAGAAGTCAGTCTGAGGAAACAACCTTCTTGTTCTGCAGAGTTTTGCAGTCAGGAAGATATTGAGCTCAACTGAACTGTGGTGAAACTCACATGTGGAACCGATCCCAACAGAAAAAAGCTGCTGCAAACCTGACTGATCGGGAAAACTTACCTTGGAAGTTGTGGCTGTCGTTAAAATCAACAATACTTCAGTAGCTTTGCTCTTGTGATGGTAAACAGAGTCTTGACTTTTGGACGGTTTGTTAATGCATACAGCAGAAGTCAGCTGCTTCGTCACAGAACCTGAAGAGAAAGCAGCAGCTATTGCCAATTCCATTCACCTCCCATACTGCCAACTGTTTGATGCTGACATTAAAGAAAAGAAGCAATTGAGGATGAAAAAGCATGAGGCTGGGAGGCTTCTACTTGAAATATAAAAGTACATTGTACCCTGTGCTTCTGCATGTATGCTGACCACTTCAAATATCAGGCTTGGAGCGTGCCAAGCAGGAGAGGAATTGGCAGTGCCTGGAGAGACAGCTAGAAATCACAGATGTGGTGGTCACTGATGAATACCTGCACCCTGGGAAATAAACAGAGAGAATAAATCAAAAGCTACAAGGAACCAAGGAACTTTTCTTCCTCATCTAGTCTGAATTTTACATATCAACAGAAGCTTACAAAAAGTAGATGATGGGCAGGAGGTAGACAGTTATTTCACAAGTCTCTAAAACACAAGGGCTTTAATGTGCTATTGAGGTCATTGGCAGTGTTAGAAGCAGGCTGCTTGCAGTGGAAAATCGAGTCAGGTAGCTGACTAGCTAGTTTTTGGACAGGAAACTGTAAAAAGTTCATGTACATTCCAAATAATTGTAAAAGCAAGGAAGTGAGTGGTAGGAAAATACTTCTTAAAGTGAAAAATTATATCTTCAGAGATTTAAGAGGTCTGCTGTACTCTCTGGGACATGATTGTACTTTTTGTGGGGAAAGATCCAAAGCTGGCTGAAGTTTATAGGAATACTACTGACTCCAAAATATTCAGGGCATGGACACACTACGGACAATGGAAAGTTGCCTCCTGCTGTTGGTGCTGCCAAAGCAAAAATAGTAAAAAAGAGAAAATAAGTTTTTTTCAGAGTAGCAGGAAGAGAGTGCTCCATGACTGAATATATGATGAAAGCACAATGATTACTCTTATGTGTGAAATCTTGACAGATGGCTACTGACTTTAGTAGTACTATCAATTCTTCCATGCTTCTCCATTTCCTTTATTTGCTTCAAACCCTGATGCAAAGTGAGCTCGATATTATTTTTTCCAGTTTCTTCAGTTAGGTTTAGATTCAGTGTTAATTTGAATACTTTTCCAGCATTATCTCATTTTATAAATGCCAACTTATTTTCCTTTTTTTACCCTTTTATGTTTTAGGAGAAAAAGCAGAGTACAACTCTGTTGTTTGTACCCAAAGACTATTAGAATCACAATGATTTTAGGTTAAATATATCAAGGAAATAGGCACACAGACCAGAAGTATATGTTTGGGTTTTTTAAAGTAGAAAACTCAACTAAAAATCTTTTACACCTAGTTGGTGACATTCACTTTCCTCTTTACTAAGGATCATTAAAAAGCACTTGTTATTTACGTGTAACGTCAGACATCACATCAGGCATAGCATTTTAACAAGAAGTTTATTTCTAAACAACACTAACTTCCAGATATCATTCTAAGGAATTAGACAGTAACTTTATTTACCTTTTACATATATATCAGAAAGATCAAAGCTAGTATGAATTAGTATCAGAGATATTCTAGTTTAGAAGATAGAAGTTTTAATTAAGTAAAATTTTATCTTTATTCTTCTTTCCTTGTTAAAAAAATTAAGGAAAACGATTTTATTAATTATATGTGAAATAAAATATTTTATTTGCCTCAGTCTGGATGAAGCCTGCAACTGGTGAGCAGGATAGAAAACTGTATTGTCTTGAAAAGATTTACACTGCATTAAACTCAGTAACTACTGGTAGTCATACAACATCAAATGTTTTTATACTGTTTAGATTTATCTTGCACAGAGTAGGCCACTAAAAACAGAGTATCAAAATAGTTGTTAGAATGACCTCTGCCAAAGCACATGATTCAGAAGATGAAATGTGCAGATGGCCAGTGTGCTGCAGAGTCTACTGTGTTAGTGTGAGAACTACGCTCATGTAGGTGATGAATCTTCCGGAGATGATCGATACAGAGACAACTTTCATTTCATACTGCAGAGAACTACAACATGATATACCAACATGGACCAAACTTGTGTTTGGAGAAGCAAGTTTTAGAACTTTCCTGTGCCCATCCAGCGTGCTTACTGAGGGACAGATTCATAGCATGTGACTATTACCTCACAGCAGAACTGAAATCACAGTGTCATGGGCACAGCATGCAGACTGGCCAGGACCTCCGGAGGTCTCCACTCCAAATCCCTGCCCAGAGCAGGCTCAGGTGTAGAGTCAGATCAAGTTGCTCAGGGCGTTATCCCACAGGGGCTGGAAATTGCCCAAGAACAGGACAGCACCACCTCCCTGGGCCTGTCCCCACTGCCCAGCCATGCTTGTAGGGGAAAAGCTTTCACTTACCTGCAGCCTTTCTGATCCTTCTCAGTTTGTTCCCCACCAGGGCCCAGGACCTTCTGCCCAGAGCTGTCCCTAACCCCACTGGCATTGTTACTGGGACTCTGCCTCCCTGGGACAGGGCTGCACAGTACTCTGGCCTGAATAGCATGGAGGCTCCATCAGCCATGTCCTCCCTCTGGTCCCAGTTCCTCTGCACAGTGGCGCTGCCATCACAAGTATCAGCTGGTGTCCCTCAGTTTGGGAACACCTGTAAACATGACAGACATGCACCTTGTCACCTCCCCAGGCCATTGATGAGAGGCTGCTGTGGAAGCCCACTTGTTCTCAGCCACCAGACAATCAATGCATGACCTATCAACTACCCCTCTCTAGAGTAAAATTATCTAAATTTTTTTCTTGTCTTTTTTTTTGTTTTTTTTTTGTAATCCATCTGGTTGTGCACCTCTCCAGGCCATAACAACATCCCAACTTAGAGGAATACTGTGAGAGACAGTGACAAAACCTTGTTGCAGAAATGAGTGGCACTTCACTTTTAAGAGGTAAGTAACAGTACGTTTATTGGTATAACAGATTTAAGAAAGTTTGATAGTAAATGTGACAGTTGTTTAACAAGATTGGATGTCAAGGTACACTTGATTATTTAACACAAAGAGGAGAGGGTCAGACAAAACTGTCAGGCAGACCCTCCCATTGAGTCATGAGGTTCAGAAAGGACCCCCTTGTGTTCTAAACTCTTTCTCAGGTAGAAGTTGAGTGCAGCTGGATCCATTCCTAGTCCCAAACATAGTTAAATGGTTTATGTGTAATTTAATTTAATATGTGCAATCAATCCTTTATATCACTTAGCTAAGATTTCAAAGTTTAGCATGATATTAATCACTTACTGATAATCTGTCGTGCTTGATGAGTAACTTGAGAGGCGTCCCTGCTCAAGGGGAGATCTCATCGTGCAGCTCACTGCCGTCAGGAGAGGTCAATGGGCTCTGGCCTGTCCACTATGGAGTAAAACTATTGACTTACAATCATATTTGCATACCAACTGCAGAAGTTAGTATATTTCAAACTTGGCACTGCAATTAGGTGGGTGCATTGTTTAAAATAACCCTTGGCTATTGTGTTGTTTTCTGTCTCCCCCCCCTTGTCCACTTTGAGAGGGATACAGCCACCATGACCAGACGCAGCCATTACATCTGCCACTGGTGGATATCACTTCAGCAATGTTACAGAAATAAAGTCAGGAGTCAATTCATCTTACCCTCACAGAGTGGTGGTATGGTCACCTCTTGCCTCTGTGCCATGAACATAAATACATTGATAGTTCGTGTGCTTACAGATCTATGGCAAGTAGATAATCGAGCACCGATATTTGTTATAATTTAATTTGTATGCTTTGTGTGGTTGAAGTTGGGTTATTTGTTTTATGATGTACAATATAATTAGAAGTACTAAACATACTAGAGTTAGTAAAATCACCACTGGCAGAAACATGAAACTAAAAAGTCCTGTTGCTGTTGGTGACCATCCAAGAAGAGTTTCCCACCAATGGTGCTCTCCGTCCTTCTTCACTCTTTCCAGGACATGATATTTCTCTTCTGTATCATGAATGGTGATTAGCATTTTTTATTGACTGTTTTGGATGCATTCTAGCAGTTCACACAGACCATCATGTTGTAGTCATTTCTTTACCAGTCTAAGATCCATTCTGGTGGAGGTAGGCAATAAATCTTGACTTAATGTGTAATTGGCTTGTAATAACTAATAAGATGTAACAGGGGCTGAATATTTAAGGCTGTGTCCCATAATTTTAGTCAAGTTACAAAAATATTTGATTACTTCTATCTACAGTAATGTTAGATATGAATATAATATCACAACTTGTTCTCATATAAACACATCATTTTCCAGCTTATATAACTATGGTTTCAGGTAGTTCATTTTGATGCGTTTCAAAAAGACATTTTATTCATTGTCAAGACAAATGTCTTGGGCTTCAATAGTGTAATTCTTACAAATAAATCCTTGTTACCATACAACGCAAGCGTTAACATCAATAGTTTGCTGTTTGTTTTTGTTTTGTTGGGTCCACATTCTATGTTCTAATGAATAGAGTACGTGCCAGTGCAATGATTAGATATACAGTCTATAACACAGCATTGTATATTGTTAAGACAAAAGCCGTGGCCTTATTGTTATAGGATCATAAGTAAAATTGATTAAATATCAGCAGGACTGCAACTACTTTTCAAATTTATTTGCACTAACCCAAATTACTTTCTGAATTTCAGTGGGTAAGGTGCCTGCTTCACCTTCTCTTATAATTGCTGCTACCATGGATTGCATCCACAGTTGATCTTGGATACAACTAAGAACTTTAGAAACATTATTTTTGCACTGCCCCAAGTGCATCCACAATCAATTGGTGCTCCCTTTCATTAATTTTTTCTCATTGAGGTAATATATCAGATAAGAACCATTGGTTATTTCCCAATGCTAAAAGAGAAGACTGCAGTGGGCACTTTAATTTGTTTAAACACTTGTTCCTGTGCTCAGTTTATAGTAACATGAACACAGCATTTCCATTTGCCATCCTGCAGGGTGCTGTAAGAGAAAAAATAAACACTTGTTTCTGTGGGGAGATTCCAAACATGTTGCACCATTAAAAAGAAGGAAAAATCCATTGTGCACTAATTGTATGTTTTGCACCACTGTTATTGGTGGCTTGCCAGGCAAGGGGGCTGCAAAGTTTAGTTAAGGTTAACTCCTGTTAGGTAGGCATAACATTTTCTGATAGTGGCGTTTTGTGCAACTGCTTCTGGGGGACCAGTCCCATTTAGGACTGCTTCTAGTAAATTATATGGTCATCTGGTTTACACAGGTTGTCCTTGATGCATTTTCTCAAGGTGTTTAACTGCTTGGACTAAAAATAAAAGTTCCTTTTTGCATTCAGAGTATTGTTGTTCTGTTTCTTTAAATGCAGTTGAGCTAAACAATATTTTTTTTTTTTTGACCCATCCAAGACAGTTTGGAACAGGTTACTGTGTGTTTGGAAAACCCCCATTTGGTTTTAATAGGGTCACGAGGGTGTACTGGTCCCAGTGAACTCATATGCTTTTAATTCTTCAGTTAGAGTTTTGACCGCCTCTTTATGTTCTGATTTCCACTCCCTTTTTGTAAGAGTGAGTATAATGGTCGGGAAATTATAGAAAATCCAGGTGCATGCTTCCCCCAGTATCCTAATATTCCCATTAGTTGTTGTAAATCCTTCCTTGATAGGGGCATTTGCAGGGTTGGGTTTTATTTATTTATTTATTTATTTATTTATTTTAAGGTACCTGAAGGAATCACTGCACTGCCTGCTATCAGCCAAGTACCTAAAATTTTTACTTCTTTACTTGGTCACTGACATTTTCTGGGCAGAATCTCAATTTCTGCTTTATTTGGTGCTTGCTATATTGCTGCTGCCACTTCGCCCACTTTCTCAGAGAAAGTTCCTCCATTGAGAATATCATCTATATGTATTGGCACAGTTTCACATCTTGGGGAAGTGAGACTGTCCATACAAGTTCAGCAGCATGAGCAATTGTGGGTGAATGTTTACACTCCTGTAGGAGTCTGTTAAAGGCATTTTGAATTCCTTCCCAAGTGAAAGCAAAATTCTCTTTATTCTGCTCCTTCAAGGGACCATAAAGAACACATTGTTTGCATCTAGATCTGCCATCCATGGGTGTGCAGCTGCTTGCCAAGTAGCTGTTAAGTTTGCGAGGTCTGGTACATCAGCTGTTAGTGGGGCTGTATTAGCATTCAGGCACTGATAATCAACTGCTAAAGGCCACCTCCCATCTGGTTTCCAAACTGGCCAGAGAGGTGAGCTGTGTGGGGAGTGGTTTCTAGAGATAATGTGTCATTTTTCCAAATCAGCTATGACTTCAGAAATTGCATTTTGTGCTGCAGCAGAATTGGATATTGAGTTACGATAGTAATTTTTGATTGCAGGGGCTGTGCACAACACCCAAGCTGTAGACTCCTAGTTTCTGCTGGGGCTGGGATTGATGTTTGAGCTGAAGAACCACACGCTGCCATTTGGCAGGTGCCAGGTTTGTCTGTTTAAAACATTGAAACCTAAACCATTTTCATGATGGTCTCTAATTGCAAGGCGAGTTGTTGACTTGCACTTCTCACCCAGAAGCCATAGACTGACTTTGGCAGTTTGGCACACAACACTCCTCTGTTCACATCACTGCTCTTAACTCTTTGCCATGTGGATCGCACACCCAGCTTCTCAGCATCTTGTTGTGTTGGAACTTAAATTGTGCTCCCGTATCTATTAAAAACTTCACCATCTGTCTCTTCTTCACCATCTGAGGACCAACTGGAATTAAAATGTATGGGCCATCACCACTTATCCATTCATAAGCTACCGCTTTCTGGACAAGCAGGCCCAGTTACATTCTGGACATTACTCATTCTTTTTGCTTGCTTCATGTCCTGTAATTCCTCCCTAAGGGGGAGGAAGGGGTTATCTCCCTTTCTGGGGACTGATGCCAGAGGATTTGCAATACTCTCCTTCCTTCCACTGTTATCCTGCTTCTGGAATGTTCAGTTAACATAATTCCAGTAGGCTGACCTTGAATCACAGCTCTAGGAATGCCTAGGGTAACGGCTTCCCAATTATGCCAGTTGTCATGAGCCCATTCTTCTGAGAAGTTGGGATTTATATTTGCTCTGTGCCTCCATAAATAATGGGTGATAGTACTTGCTGCCCTGCTGACTATGCCAAAGCCATGCTAAGCTAATGACAACGTAAAAGACATCCACAGTTCTCCACTTATCCATAAATACAGCTATGTTATCACAAAAGGCAACTGTTCGGGACTGACATGTTTGGTCAATCCATACTGGTTGTTCCCTGCCACCTTTTTCATCCTCTTGGCCCCACAGTTGTGCTCCAACAGAACTTGTTCCATGATTTTCCCATGCACCGAGCTAAGTCTGACCAGTCTGTAGTTCCTCAGACCTTTTGTTTTTGTCTTTTTTGAATGTGAGTACATGTCTTTCTCCAGTCTTCAGGTATCGTCCTTGATCACCACAACCTTTCAAAGGTGCTAGAGAGCCACCAGCTCCTTCAGCACCCTTGGGTGCCACCTGTTGGGTCTGGTCCTGATAATACTGTGCTGTTTCATGCAGAGAGATGAGCTGTGTGCAATGATGCCTGTCAACAGGACAAATGAACTTTGGTGTACTACCCCAGCAGTGCAGCTATCTGCTGCCGATGCCAGAGCTGTATTTGTTACAGGTAATTTGGATATTGCTGTTCTGTGTCACATGGATGGTGTGCACATTCCTGGCTTCTCCTTCACTGTACAAGGTGCTGCCAGCCTGTGGAAGAACTCCTGTATGAGTTTCTGCAGTCAGTGCTGTGCTGCTTTTGGTAGGACCAAACTGTGGGGCATGGTGACGTCTTCTGCAGAGCTGGAATAGGAATGTTAGCTTCAGAGCTCAGGTGGTAGTGCTGTTTTTCAGTATCCTAACGGTTTTCAGGGCCTCTTGGATTTCAAAAATTGACGACAATGCCATCACTTTAATTTCTACTTTAATGATTTTTGCCATCCGTGCTCAGAACTACATAAAATTAATAACCTGATCACATCAAATTTTCTTATGCCTTTCTGATTGTAAATAAAAGATATGACTAGTTTCTGTCCATATATATATATTTTCCAATCAGATTTCTTTCAATCTTTCTTCTATTCCAATGCTTATATTAAATTACAAATAGGATTAAAATACATAAAACACCCCTTTGGTTTCTGAGAACTGGTCCAATTATTAAACCATATGTTTATGCTGTATTTGCATTTATTTTCTTGGGATTACACCCCACATTGTCAGGAAAATCTAGCCTAAACCAAATTAGGAAATCAATGTAATTTCACAACTAATAATTACAGCTTAATTTGCTAATTAAAACACATCCCATGAAGAAAACGAGCTCTATCATCTGGCCAGTTAAAACCATTCAAATGTTAGCATTTAATATTCTGATCGAATAGCCTACAAATGAGTGATAGATAGTGAATTGCGTCTGAAATTATTTGATGAATAGTCTCAAATTACTGGTATATACAGAAATAACTGCAGTAAAGGAATAAAAACCAATATGACCAAATGCATTATCCCTTAAAATTTACTTACTCACATCTAATTAAATACAATAAAACATGCTTGATGAATATTTAATCTCAATAAAAACTCTATGAGTTCAATTATACGTTTTTGGAACGTTTTATGTCAAGAAACCATATGATCTAGTAGTTATGATTTTTTTCTTAAAAAACACAGGTATTTTAGAACAAATTAGACTATTCTTGCCATGTAGCCCTGGCAATGAATTGGACCTATGCAGTAAATTCTTTAACAATACCAGTATTGCAAAAGGATATGAAAAACATATGCATAGGTGTTTTTGTTCCTAGTATGACAGGGAGCAGGGCACAATTTTTGTAAGAGATGTCCTGAAACACTGGTCTGATGGTATCTTTAGAAGTGTGTTTTAGGTGATGGCAAACTGTAGTTAAACCTTACTTATCATTACAGCTAACAAGTTACTAAGCTAAGGAATTATTGTGTACAAACCTTGGCATTCTTAAGGAAGATAAACAGCTCAACGTGAGGCTTTACTTCTTCTGACACATTTTTAATATTTTGCAGTGCTTCTTGTATTGCTGACTAAACATAGTCTGTCTCTTCTATGAAACCTGATGTTTCTGTGCCCTTTCCTGTGCCAGAATTTTTTAAAAAAATGCTCATCAAGCAACCATCCAGTCTGTTGTTTATGAATGACCTTACTGCACACTGTAACAAGACATTTAGCATTAATTTTAGTATAATAACTTGCCAGACTAAATGATATCCACTTGATTTTGACCATGATTTTCATCAATGACATAAAAATAAATATTGGGCAGAATAAAGATACTTATAAACAAGATCAGGCAAAAAGTTGGTAAACTTTAGAAAGTACTAATTGCAAGGTTGCCTTTCATATACAGAAGGTTTCATTATAGATGCCATCACTTCTTACATTCAGATTGAACTGAAATATGTATATCAAAGACATAAACTGTGGTTTCTGCAGCCACCAAAGCCTTAACATTAATTTAAAAGCTAGTGTGTGTGTTCTGGGTGATGAATGGATTGAGAGCAGCCCTGTGGAAATGTACTTGGGGATACCGGTGGGTGAAAAGTTGGACAGGAGCCAGCAATATGTGCCTGCAGCCGAGAAAGCCAACCATATCCTGGGCTGCAAGAAAAGATGTGCGGCCAGCAGGGCAAGGGAGGTGATTCTGCTAACTCTTGTCATCCAGTTCTGGGGTCTGAAATGTTCTGAAATACTGAAAAAATCATTGAGAAGTTGAAACAGTTCCCTGTGGTTTCCTTGTACAATTTCCAAGTAGTAGTTGAAAGGAGAAATTATTTTCATGCCTTCTGATCCTTGAGGAAAGCAAAGGCAGAACTGAAGGACATGGAATGTGGGGTAAAGTACACCCAACATGACATGAAGCTGAAACACCTTTTCCAAGTCCAAAGAAACTAATAAAATTATCCATGCCAGGTTCTGGATCTGGACCTCCATGATGAGATGAGAAATGGTGTAGTACTGGAGAAGGTGAAGAAAAGCTAAAACCCAATGATAAGCCACTTTGGAAGTTATGATCTCTGGTTCTGATGGGATGGTGCAAAGTGTGAGGAAAGGACAGGGTAAAAGGATGCAGCAGACTCATCAGGGAAGCTCTTTGTGGAGTATATGAGCTTTGAAGTGTACTAAATGTCACATGCTGTCCCAGAAAGGTTTCATTAGTGGCCACTCAAGACCAAAAATCTGTCTTGCTTGCTGCACAAGAGGTGCTTAATGGCACTGAAATTGTTCAGTTAATTAAGAACTCACAGGGAAGGCCAGTGTTCTTCCTAATATTCCTCATAACATAGTAAATTACTGACTTTTGTTCACATTTAGAAATAAAGATCTCATTTACAGCTAGAGAAAAGTAAATGGCATCCTAATAGGACTTCTTCTATTTTATACAATGGGCTACACTCTTTTTCTCAGTTTCCTGTAAATCTGCAGTAGTTTCATCAAATTAATGGATTTTTTCTTTCTATAGTTACACAAGACTAATTAATGTAACCCTGCCAAGGAAAAGGGCAGAGGCCAGTTGTGCTAATACTCAGGTCATCAGTCCGGGTACAATGAAACTATATAGTGGCTGTTTTTCAAGAAAGGTGATTCAGATTTCCCCTCTGGCAATAACGGAAGGAAATGTACCAATGTCCTATTTTCCAGTTGTGATGTAAATACAATGGTCTCTTTTTAAATGTTCTCCCATTTGAAAGAAATAAGCACAACATTTTCATAAATAAATAAATAAATAAATAAATAAATAAATAAATAAGATTTCCACAGTGAAAGTAAACATGTTCTACCTTCAGATCCCACCCATTCACCTCCTCCCCTTTTCCTTTACAGAACCCTGCATGGTTATGCCACCTTCCTGCTTCCTGCCATAGAAAGTATTCTTGACAGAAGTATACACAGGTCTGTCTACTAGGTCTGAAGATGCCAGGATGTTTTCAGAACTGGTAAAATATGTCAAATTGGACAAGAGGGTTGGACCAAAGTTAAAATTCTGGACTGACCTGCTTCCCAGGTGGTTTTCAAAGTAAGACACTGTCAGTCCAGGACAACCCTTCAGACTGGAGAAGAGACTGACTCTTGTTCTGAATTCAGTAGATTTGATCTGACAAATGGCAAAATGACATTCTGTCATTGAAAGAAAAATCTTCAAAACGCCCAGCTGTTTTGCTAACCTGTAAGTATGGAACTGGTTTTCTCTAACTTTGCTAGTCTTAGATTGGTGAATTTTTCAGATGCCCTATAAAGGCATTTTGCTGAAACTGAAAATCAAAACTTCTTAGAAGAAACTTCGCTTTCTTTGAACATGCTTGATAAAACTGCTGAGTTCTCTCCAGATTGTTAAAGACATCACCTCAAAACAAAGAATATCTAGGCAAATATCAAAACCAAAGCAATGGTTATATGCGAAATTCCAGGAAAAGTATTGTTGTTGACTTTTTGCAAATAAAGAATACCAGTCAGCCTCCATACCAACTGACACATTTAAAGGTTAGATCCTGACACCTTCTGATATTGTTTTTTGGGGTTTTTGTTGTTGGGTTTTTTTTATTTTATTTTTATTTACGGTTAAGAGCATGTTTTCGTATTCTGGTAATTGTTAGGATGCTTTCTTGGTGCAAAATTGAGCCTGGTTTTACTCTTTTTTTTTTTTTTTTTTTTTTGGTTTTCCCACTGAAAAGGATTTTACTTTTGAATATGTAGACAAATAATTTGTATTTTATTATCAAATGCAGGAAGCTAACATCTCAGTATTTTTGGCAATCTTGAATGCCAAGCCAACGACAGGACTTCACAAAAGGAAATGTTGTCTCCTTTTCCAGTCTTTCAAATAGTCTAGCAAATACTGCCTACATGCAACCCAGTCAGTGCAGGAAGGGAAACTGTGAGGAGAGAGGCCTGGATATACTGTGAGAAAAGGAGGCTTTCATAATGACTTTTTGGTTTAATTTTGTTCAAATCAGCAAAAAATCTGAGATATCCCTGTTCTGAACTAAACCACAGTTACCCTACTCATAATGCTTCTTATAACACTGAACAAATGTGATCCATATAAAGAAAATAAAACATTGTCATCATCATCATGTCATTTCTATATGGTACTTTCCATTTGTAGTTACCAAATAAATTTCTGCTAGAAGGTAAGATGGAGTATTAAAGCAAAATTTTACATAATAGTGTATAGAATTTGTCATGAATGCCTTAAGGAAGGAAAATTTTAAAATTTCCAAGCCCATTGTGTAGTGACATCAAACCTGCTTACTATCCTTTTGCAAAATCTGAAGTGCTTCATACGCACAAACCCCCTACCCCGTGTAACTTTGTCAGAAAGTTATCTGATTTTAACTGGAGTAAATCAGTTTATTGATGCAACAAAAAGGACAGTATTTAATACTTGATACTTCAGTGTTATAATTTACAACATGAAACAATCATATTTAATTCCAAAAGTTTAAATATGAACACAAGGATCACAGCAAAATAAAAGCTATTATGGTATATTAAGGAATGAGCAAATGAATCATCTTCCCCTTCCTAAGCAGATTTGAATCAAACCTTTGAAATACATATTTCTTATAATATCCATAATTAGTTTAATTAATAATGCAATTGATTTAAGTTCTTTGTTATGCTTTGTGCTTAATGTTATTATTATAGCAGATAATACTAATCTGACTGGTGTGTTGTGAACAAAAAGTTACCTTTATCTTGCTTTTCCGATAATGTCATTATGTTATGCTCTTTGCCTTATTCCTCTGCTTTTTTTTTCTTAGAGAAAATTCAGAATTTTCTCAGAGAAAAACAAAAAGAAATTGCATTTTGTGTTCTGATGCATTAAATATGTTCCTTTATTGGTTTTGGCTAAGCTGCTTGCTCACTCCCTACCAGTGAGAATAGGCTGGAGAATCAGAAGGGCAAAAGTGCAAAAACTCCTTGATTGAGACAAAGACAGTTTAATAGGTAAAGCAAAAAGTGCGTGTGCAAACAAAGCAAAATGAGGAATTCATTCCCCGTTTCCCATTGTTAGGCAGGTGTTTGCAGCACCATACAAGTGACTATGAAGAAATTGAACTCTATCCCAGCCAAAACCAGCGGTGGTTCCTTTTGTTACTATTTTGATCGGGGTGACCTGTGGGCCTGCCCTGGGACCAGGATTCCCAGGTGTCAGCTTAGTCCTGCTCCAGTGATGCCCCCACCCACAGTCCAGTGTCCCAGCCCTGGTGTGTCCCAGCCCTGGCCCTGATGTGCTTGGGGGCTTCTGCTACTGGGGATGGAGGGAAACCCATCGTCTTTCCTCCTCCTCTGGGGTTGATGGTTTCTGCCCCAAAATTCCCAAGTCCTCTAGCTCATTATCTCCTTCAGCTGCCAGGTGACCCCCAGAGCCACCTTGTGGTCCTACTGCCCCACTGCCATAGGAGAGAGTTGCTTCATACCAGTTTTGCCCTTCTGGGATCTGGAAAGTAACAGTAGTCAGAACAATGTTGATAAAGACGTTTCCATCCACAGCATGGCCTGGTTTTGAGAAGAAAATAAAAAACTCTATAAGAACAGATGAGGAGACATTAGTATCACTCCAAAGAAATGTCCACCATGTGTGCTCAAAGGAAATATCCAGCCTGGTTTAGCATGATCATATTGATGAAGGATAGATTTCTTTCCACAGTCTTTTTTTACAGAGCAATAATTCATGCTAGTGCTAGTACTTCTACCTCCATAGATGAGATGCTTTCCTTAATTCCTTTAACTGTCCCTAGCAAAAGGCAAGTTTTCACTAAGGTACTGCACCACTAACTGGTGCTAGGAATGTCCCATAGCCTTCACACTTGTGGTTTGCTAAGCTGGATCTCAGTTCTGCTCCTGGACTACCGGATGCTGTGAGCCAATCTCTTTGCCCATCTGACAAAGTACAGTGCTACCACTTCCTCTCATAGTTTTCTCAGTGATTGGTGTAGCTAAGACATTTTTTAAAAAGTTGGGAGAGTGCTGGTGTTCTAGAAAAGAATATTTCAATAATTGCTGTAATTTTATAGGAGAGACTTGTGAAAAAGCTATGAAGGCAGAAGCACAGGACTGAATGCTAGGAAGATCAGTGTTTCCTTGGTTTTGCTTTTGTAATGAAGGATGTTTTTTATGTTTCATCTGATTGGCATCGAGAGTACCTTCTCCACAAAAGTCTCTTGCTAATAAATATATTTCTTTTTATGCATTCATTATGTATTTGAGAATGTATAGAAAGTATTCTAACACTTCTGATGTTATGTAATTTCACAATGACACAACCTGCTTTCCCTTTTGTGATAAATTAATGTAAGTAATTCAGTTTAGCAACAAGAGGCATCAAAATGTTTTATCTTCTGTCCTTCTTTCACTCCCTCAAATTTAGCCATTGAAAAATCCTGAAAAAAATACATGCATTCAAATCACAGTTATGCCATGGATTCTTTATTTTCCTTGAGCAAATCTAACCACCTCAGTTTTCTCTCTGAGATAAAGAGGCTTGGTGATGGTGTTTGAGCCTTTAGCTGGAATGGCATTTTACCAACAACTTCACAAAGGGATTCTGAATCTTTGCAAATGGGGAATGTGTTGCACAGAAAGATGAAAAGGTTTGCCCAGGGTCATCACTCAAACTAGAAGCAGGTAAGGTCAGGACCTACTAAGACCATGTCTGTTAGTATACATGAGTAATTTAGCCTTCTATAAGACATAAATAGCTGTTCTAGAAAATTCTTGGAAATAGAAAGCATCACATAGTGGTATTACAATACATGTTATGTAGGACAATCAGATCTATGGCTTGCAGTGCCTTACAGAGGTTACTGTAGTACACACAATTTTTAAGAAACAAGAGCTATTAGTGGATGTCATTGCATAAAGTAGTATGTTGAAAAAAGAATTTTTTGTATGTCTTATTTCCACTTCTTTTATTTCAAGTAATCTTAGGTATCTGCTAAAAATGGTGCCCAGAAGTTGGATCCCCTGATTTCTTCTGTGTAGGTCTTGGCTGGAATATGGAAAAGAGGTACAAAAGAACGCTGAAAGTTTTTGAGGTGGTGGTTTATTATGCGTCAAATATGTGTTTGTATTTTTTTTTAATCTTCTAACAGCTACAGTCCAAATACCATCTACATTTACAAAAAAAGTAGAAGACTCCATCTCAAAAAACACAGACCCTAAGGTCCCATGTAAAAATGCAAAGTTAGACAATGTAGTCTCACTCTTTAGTCAAATCAGTCTGATAGTTTCTGTCTTTTGAGCTGGAACATTGTCATGTTTTGACCCCAGCTGGCAACCCAGCACCACGCAGCCGCTCAATTACTGCCCCTCACACAGAGGGGTGAGGAGGAGAATTGGAGAGGAATGTAAAACTCAAGGGCTGAGATAAGAACGATTTAATAGGTAAAGCAAAAGCCGCACACCCAAGCAAAGCAGAGCAAGGAATCCATTCACCACTCCCCACGGGCAGGCAGGTGTTCGGCCATCCCCAGGGAAGCCGGGCTCCATCACGTGTAACGGTTACCCGGGAAGCCAAATGCCACAGTGCTGGATGTACCCCCCTTCCTTCTTCTTCCCCCAGTTTATATACTCAGCATGACATTATATGGTATGGAATATCCCTTTGGCCATTTCAGGTCACCTGTCCTGGCTGTGTCCCCTCCCCATTTCCCGTGCCCCCCCAGCCCTCTCGCTGGCAGGGCCCAAGGAACTGAAAAATCCCTGATTTAGTATAAACATCACCCAGCAACAACTAAAACCATCAGTGTGCTGTCAACATTTTTCTTACACCAAATCCAAGCCACAGCACTGCGCCAGCTACTAGGAAGAAAATTAACCCTATCGCAGCTGAAACCAGGACAAACATGCAGTCACCAGTTTAAACATTTAATAAACAAATTGCTTCTCCTTGCAAACAATACTCGTGAAGAAGGGGATTAATAAGAACTTTCTTGGTTTACTTATGAATTCAAAACTCTGAAGTCTGTCTGTGGGCTTCACTGGGACCCTTTGCTTATGCCAACATTTATAACAATACAGCTAGCTGAGATACCAGTGGCATCAAAAAACAGTGCTGTGTTAAGTTCAAAGCACACTCAAGAAGTGAGACAAATAAATATTTGAGCAGCTGCCTTGTGCTGAGCCCCCTACAGCTTCCATCAGACTCTGATCTAGGACTGGAACACAGGGGCCTTTCCCTTGGTGTAACTTTTAGGACTACCAGATAATCCCATTAAAATGTTATCCTTCATCTGAGAGTTGCAAACATTTGCATTAGATCACATTATCAACTCTTTTCGAAAGGCATGAAACATATTTAAAAAAAATGAAAACCTATGAAATGTTAAACGATCCATTATATGATAGTAACATAATATTTGCTTAGAACTCTTACAAAGACAGTAAAATCACAAATGAAACAACAGCAGTCTAAAGAAATAACATGACTTTCTCAAACACACAGTTAAAAACTAGCACGTTTTCATAGATTTAGTGGCATGGTATATTAAAAATATTTTTCTTTCTTTAAGCTTTAAACTACATAAATGTTATAATAGATCTTCTTTTTAAAAAAACAGAAGGAAAAAAAACATTAAAAAAAAGCTCCCCAATACTACACCCTCAGATTTTTCCTGATAGGTGGTATGATAGGGCTTGAGTTTTTGTTTTGTGACATGGTTGGTTGTATCCTGGAACGTACGAAATTATGACACATAGGCTCATGGGTAACACAGCAACCAGGTGGCTAAGTGAACAACAAACTCCATACTTTATAGAAACTTAAAGCAATCCATGAGTTGGCGTGTGGTGAAAGAGGAATTCTGATTTTCATTGTGTCTTAGATTGTAAACATGATTTCTCTCAGATGTAGCTCACTGCTTTGTGTTACATGTCACAGCTTTATTGTTAACTTCTTGTCTGCTGCCAGGTATGAGTATTGCACATGTATATTCTAAGAGAAGTGCATTTTTTTGTGTGTGTTTTTGTAGGTCTTGGTAGTCTATCTAATTTTATTCTCTTTAATGTCCTCACAGAATTATAGATTTCTTTTATTCTAAAACCTGGACCTAAGTCTAAAAGGTCTGCATCACCTTGACAGAGAAAATCTTATAAGTAACTTATGGGATCATCAATACTTGCTCCACCCTTCTTAAAAATGTGTGATTTCATCCACAGAGAAAAGGGTGTTTATTCTGGGAATTGTGACTTTTCCTTCCCTGCCTCCTTTTCTTTAAAATCTGTGAAAAAACTTTGTATTCTTTATCTTTCAAGAATATGTCCCAACCTGACAGCTGTCTTCTGCTTTTATTGTTAACAACCTTGTTTCTACTGACCTAAGCTTCTGTTAAGTTGTAATTGTCTCTCCTGTGCTGATCTTTTCATAATTCTAATTGTTTAAACCAACAGGTAAGTTTGGGGCTATGCCCTATCCCACCCTTTTTATGTTTTAATTTCAAGGATTAGCCACATCTGAAAGCTCTCCAATCACGTCAGCAGCAGAGGCAGTCTGTCTTAGAGGACTGAAAACACACCTGCACAGGAGCATTTATTTACCAGGTCTACTAAGACAACAATAAATGAGAATCAAAGTAAAGAGTGAAATAAAGGAACAGATGGAAATTTTAGTGCGAAACTCTAAAGGCATGTCAGTAGTCTGTGCATAGTTCATGGCTACAGTAAGACTGTAATATTTCTGTGTATGTCTCCTTTACATCTTCGAAGAGGCACACTCAGTTCTGGAGTGTACGGCAGTTTCAGCACGTTGTAAAGGCCAAGAATTTGTGTTGTTGTTCATAGAGTAAATATTGAATGCCAAGTTATTGGTTGCAAAATGTTTTAGCAAATGTCTGGGTATTGTTCTGGTTTAAGGCCAGTCTAAGTAAGTTCACACATTATGTTGTGTTGCTTTCTTCTCTGTCTCATGTACCAGATAGAGACATAAGTTCAGTTCCTTGATTTCTTCCCATGAAAAAAGCAAAGCTTTGGACACACCAGTATAGCTCCAGTTCAAAAGAGCAGAAGATGAGACTTAAAACTAGCTCTGCAGGTTCACCCTAGCTTCAACATGGCTTTGAGGCCTGGTTTTACAAGACGGACCTTGCTTAGATAGTTTTGTAGTTGAATTAGAATTCCAAAATAGTATATTTGGGAAAAGAAATGTGTATTTACATCAATGATACTGAATCTTGCTTTTATCTAATAAAACTTTCTTTGTCCAAAATGGGAGGGAGTGCAATAATACAGTCTAAAATTAAAATCTAAATAAAAATAAAATTAGAAAGAGAACACTGTTCAATTTTAAACCAATAAACAGTGGAAATACTGGGGACTGAATGAAATGAAACCGTTAGCTACTGATTTTCCAACTGAAGATCTCTGCTTCTCCTTTTATGTTTATAGCTAGTGATAAAAGGTCTATTTTTCCTTAAGGAATAGCTGGTCTAATGCAACATTTTCACAAGCCATGGTAAGCCAGGAGTCAAGGGTGAAGAGGAGAGAAACACATAACCAACTCCCTGTTGCCAAGCGTACGGTTTCTAATTTTATTTCTAGGTGGGATTTCCCCCCCTTTATCTGTTGGCACAATAAGCAGAACTGCCCATACTAAACATATCAAGATGCTCATACCTTCAGAGACTTGTATTCTTTCTTCCACTTTTGAGGAGTACAGGCTTGCACTTATCTGATGCCAGTCTTTACTCTGTTTCTTAATCCCTCCTTAGAAATATTTTGTCTGGCTTCTTTATGGAATGTTGGTAACAAACATTGCTAGTCTGATCTGATGAGGCTATTACAGTGTTCATTGCATGCCTCAAATGTCAAATAGCTTGCTGTATATTCAGCAGAAAAGACTTATTTTTTTAATCAAGTACAATTAAGAATAGCCACATTTGAAAACGTTATATGTTATGTTCTATTGATATTAGAAAGAGGTTAGAGGTGAGGATCCTGACAAGGAATGTAAGTACTTTCCCAAAACACTATTTTAAATGGCAATACTATTTCAAATAGTAAATGCAAACAACTAAAACTAAAGTGAAGTTTTCTTTTACAATATTACACTAACTCTGAATTTTTTCCTGCATTTTAAGAAGACAGATAATCTTGAGTCCTGTAATCACTACAAGCAATGTGTTTCTTCCCTTACATAGTACATTAGCGATATGTCTCTTCTTAAGTGAGAATTTCAGTCTTGGTTTAACAAACAGTATGCTCAAAATTGCTTTAGAAAGCATTGCTTGCTTCTATTAAAAAAATATTTGAGCAATCAATTACAGTAGAAAGACTAATTTGCACAGAGGGAGAAAGCTTTTGTTAGATATTTTTATGTGCGGAGTTTCTTCCTAACTTTTCTGTAGTCAATCTGCAGAGCCAAATCATCTCTGTTATAATCTTTGTGAAGTTAATGGAGAAGCTTTATGGCTGAATTTGACAAATGAAGTGTGCAGCTGTAATACACAGCTACTATGTAGAGCGAAACCAGAATTTACGATCTGCTCTGTACACCTCCACAGATATTTATGCTGTACCTATTCCCTTCCCATTCCACACCTTTACCTTGTCCTGGTCCACATTTCCCAGATTATGGCAGAGTTGATTTCTTGACATGAGAGACAAATTGCTGGAAAATGGGGAATTAGTGCACAAAATATGTGAATTTGAGAACAGAAGTATTTGTTGATTGATTAGATAAAACATGAAAATACTTAACATCATGAAAAGATGCTTTAAATACTGGGGTTTTTTTTGCTAAAAAAATGCCAATGTCTTTCATGGTAGAGTTTTATATAGGTCATATAATGGATTTATGTAATTCTCCCTCACACTCCCTCTCTCCCTACCCTACTTCCTTCTTGGTTCTCTTGATCTTATTTTTTCCTTTCTTCTCCTGTTGGCATGGGGATGAGAAAATTCCTTGTATTAGTAGATCAAGTTGCATTGTTTGTATTTTTGTTTGACCTACCTAAATTTTACTGGAATCCTGACTGCATCAATAATCAAAGTGATGGGAGTACAACATTTTAAAGGCATCTTATTGACTGATTCTGGAAGAGGCAGTAAGATAATCTGTTTCATACAAAGGGTTTAAACATGTAGAAGAAAACTTTTTAATTATTTTTTTTTTTCATTTAACACTGTGCAGGAAGTAAAAATTATTTAGGTTGTTCATTTCATGGTAGGCTTTTGACATTTATCTTCAATAAATGAAGACAGCTCTCCTGTATCTATGTAATTCAGAGATAAACCAAACAGAGTAGAAAAAAAAAATTGTAGATGAGGTCCTACTTCAACAAAAGCTGTGAGTGAAGGAAAGTATGCAGAACTATACATAGCTCCAAAGACTGAAAAAATTTCAAACAAGACTTTGGCCACTGTGGTCTGAACAACCACGGAGACAGACTTGACTTTCAGGAATAGGCTGGATGCACTTAAATGTTGTCAGGATGTGATTCTTGACTTGGCCCAAGAAGTACGACAAGATTTGTAAAATGTATATTCCAGTCACTTTCAAATTACAGTTGTACTTGGAGTCTGAAACGTGTGTGAGGGGAAAGAAAGAATGGCTCCTGAAGATATCTCAGGCTCTATGCCCAGATTCTTGATACAAATTTTTTAGACCAAAAACAAATCCTTTTGAACCACTTCAGAAAATGAAAATTTGCCAAAATAGAAGCAAGCAGAAAGCATAAATGCATTCTGAAAACTGTAGCCACATACAAACACCTAAGTATACAGTATCTATGAAAAAATGTGAATATACTGGGAATAACAAAGAATGTCAACATTCTTTGTTATTTTATGTCCCATTCAAGAAATTGAAGTGAGGTCATTTCTCTGTTCTTAGCTCTGGAAATACAAATATTGCACTGAGCAGAAGATGTTGCGTTACTGAGTGTAGAATCACAGAATGATTTGAAATGATCTCTGGAGGTCATCTGGTCCAGCCCTCCGGTTCCAGCAGGGCAACCTATGCCAGTTGTGCAGTGCTGTGTCCATATGGCTTTTAAGTCTGTCAAAGGATGGAGACTCCACCACCTCCTTGGGCAACCTGTTCCAGTGTTCAGTCACCCTTACATTAAAATATTGTTTCCTGATGCTAAGAGGAACCACCTGTGTTTATAGGGCTTATTACTGGTGAAATAAAAGTTGATTAAACTAATGAGCACTGTAACACTTCCAAATTCATAGTTAGCCATCTTCCTTTTGAAGCTGGATGGTGTATCAGTCACATGCAAATGTCTTAAGTATTTTTACTGATCTGAAACACATATATGGAAGAGGAACCTTAGTTTTTCTTCAAAAGAAGAGTGAAATTAATTTGCTTTATTAAAGTTAAGTAGACTTAGCTGGAGATTATATCTCTTGTTCAAGTTTCAATATGCTCAATATGCTCTTTAAATGTTTCTTTTTAGTTATCTGGCATCACTTCTAGAAAACTCTTCTTTCATATCTCTAGAACTGGAAATTCTTACCAATTCTTTCAAGTCAGCATTTTTTCAATCTCTCCCAGTTTAAGTTTCATTTTGAAACTCAGTATTTCATGAAGCTGTTTGCATATAAACCACTGACTATCAGCAGCATTTGAGATGCATGTACCAGTCACCCGTGCCTGTTGATCTAGCCTGAATATCAAGCTTTGTCTTTCAAAAGCTTCAACTATCAACTGACTTCAATGGAGATCCATGACAATAATCCACATGCTTTAACTAAGGTTTGATTTCTTTTTTTTTTAGTATTTTTTTTTTTTAATATTATGGCTTCAGGTTTTTCATTTATGTGTGAAAAATGTGAAAACTTCTAAGTTCACATAAGGAGTTGTCTTCTCAAAACGTTTTTTTCTGAAAGGTGTGTAATGATGGTTTCTGTTAAGTACTTCCTTTAGCCTCAATGGAAGAATGGGTGAGCCAATGCAGCACACCTAACACACTTCAGCAGCTCAGCCATTTGCCTGCTTCCTTTTCATGAGTCCTTTGGCACTGCAGGGAATTTCCATCCTCCAATGTCTATGTTTACTTTAGAATTAATGCATCCTACTACATCATGTCATACAAATCTTTCTACTGGTAGCACAGGAAAAACAATTCAGGAATTTCATAAGTTTTGTCTTGGGAAGACTTCACTTTATGTTGTTTTTATTTCAATGAATGTCTTTCTTTTCTTCCTCCTCTCCCAGAAACACAACTTCTTCAGGTAAATTGAAAGAAAATATAACCAGAGATTTCCAAGACATATTTTAGTGATTCAACAAGGAGGGTGACTCAAGTGCATTATGGCAGGTATACTCCAAACTGCGAGTCCAGCAACACCTAACCTGTGCCTCTAGGAACCACACACACTTTTCCATTTTTTTCATGGGATAAAGGAGATAGATTGAATTTTCAATAGGAAAAAAAAAGTTTGTTTGTTTTTTTTTTAAATGAACGGTATCAGGTTTGTGAGGAAAAAGAATACCCTGCCCCAAAATATTCCCTCTTATTCAGCAGCTGTGGAATATAACGGAACTACAGTGTGACTCCATTTGCATCAGATAAGACTGTGAGGTACCCAAAGTACATCATTCTTAAGGTATGGCAGCGGCATAGTAAAATTGGGTGGGGGGCATCTGTGTCAGCTCTTTTCCATTTCTGATCAAAATATGTTTCAATGAGAGCTCAAAAAACTTCTGCAGGAAGCAGACAGTTTTGGAAAAAAATCCTGTCAAAAATGCATGAGTCAAAGTTGTATTGCATGCAAACAAGGAAGGGATGGCAGAAACCCCCCCACTCCTTGCATATTAACAGAACAGAGTAGTTCCTTTCATTGCTAACACTTATCATGTATGTCATATAACAGGTGCTCGTCCTAGTTCTGACAAAAGCTTTTCATTTGTTATATGCTTCTGTCACTCTCATACCATGAAAATAGTCCCCAGTTTGTGGTAGCACTAAATCTTCAAAGACTACTACTCTGCCAACCAATTTGCTTTCCATCAGTATAGTTTTGGACCAGTCCTATCTTCTTCTTTCCCCTCCCTCCATCCCTCCCTCCCTCCCTCCCTCCCTCCCTCCCTCCCTCCCTCCCTCCCTCCCTCTCCTTCCTTCCTTCCTTCCTTTTTCCTTCCTTCCTTCCTTCCTTCCTTCCTTTCTTCCTTCCTTCCTTCCTTCCTTCCTTCCTTCCTTCCTTCCTTCCTTCCTTCCTTCCTTCCTTCCTTCCTTCCTTCTTCCTTCCTTCCTTCCTTCCTTCCTTCCTTCCTTCCTTCCTTTTTCTTCCTTTCTTCCTTTCTTTCCTGCTCCTTTCAGCTTCTATTTAATGTCCAGTATTTAGATGTTTTCATTAAGTGTGTTTTGTTTTAGCCCTGGTGAAAGTGATTTATCTCCCCATGTCATCTTGCATTTTCTGTTTTTAACCTCAGTGCATACAGTTTGTCCCTTGCAAGGCTTACAGTGGTGATTGCAGGAGGAAGCTAATCTTAGTTTGAATATCTAGATTTTAGTGTGTTATAGGTATTTATGAACTGTAATTAAACACCTCTTTTGCAGTTGGCATCTCTTCTACAAATTTGAGAAGACAGCATTAATGGCCTGAATTGTATTACGAAGTTTTCCTTTCATTTTTTCTCTTGTACTTATTTAAATGGGCAAGTAAAAACATTGTGTATACTGGCTGTCTTAGTAGTATTCTCCACTGTGGCCAGTCCAAGGTGGCCTGCTGACCTAGTGCGTGTGATTTCCAAGTTGTAGAGTACAGAGAAATGTGTGAAGATTTTTGTCTTTAAGGGTAAACCTTTGTCTGCAGTTTGAGCAATACTGAAGGTTTTGGTTTTATGTAAGTAATAACTTGCAGTGGTCAGCACAGCAGGTACACATAGGCCAACAGATACAAAAAGGCAGAGCTGAACACTGGAGATTAGTATGACCTCCCAGTGAAATGCTGGTGATGACATCAGATATACATTTAAATAAAGCAAACTCTCCTGAGATTTCCTATCCAGCTGTTGGAAAGCAAATAACTGAAGGAAGCAACATGTGCATGGTTTTTCTTCTCTTTGTTGTTATACCTCTTGCAGTAGGGCAGTTTATTAAAATTTTTATTAAAAGGGAAATTACAAATTGATGCTAACCTGGGTTACAGGTCAGAAATAGTACAGAGGCACAACAGTGAGAGTGGCAAAATGATATAAATTAAAAAGATTTAGGAGTCCTTCTTTGGAAAATGTTTTTCCAGTGCTGTGAAAGTGATGTGAAGGTGGTGTGAAGATATTAACACATTCAAGTGGGGTGTGTGGGGCATGGTCTGATGAAGGCATAACAGATCTCAGAGAAGTGTTTTTTTGTAGTGTTGCATTCTACCTTAGTGAAACAAAGAACTCTTTCCCTGCTCAGCTGAAATTTCCACCTATCCTCAGAGGGAACAACTAACCCAGTACTGGGTGTCCGTTAGCTTCACCAGAAAGATGCATGTTCTAATTAAGCCTACTAGAGACTGTATTTGAGTCACAAATTATATCCATGCTGTTCACCGCATGCTCCACCTCTGCTATATTGCAGAAAAATGTGTGTTTCTTTCCTCCTTCTTCAGCGTCTTAGCTACACATGGCTATGCCTCAGGACTGCTGTAACTGTTGTCATAATAAAAAAAAAGTTTCCAGTTTGCTTCTGACTACTTTAGTAGTATAGCAGTCAGCTTCCAAAAATGGAAGACCTTTTTCCGCTTGTCTGGTCTCATTCCCTTTGTTGCCATGACTTAAATAATGTTATGATGGGAAGGTCTTGTCACAGGATATTCAGGATAAGTGAATTGCATCCCTAAGATGAAACCAGCTCAGATGACTTCTGGTAAAATAGTAGATAATTCAATATACCTCTGTGTAAAATGTGACATCATGATTACTCAAGATATGGGAAAAGCTTTAGAAGTCTGAAATTCTTCACCTTGTTTATTGAATTGCCAGTTACATGTGGGTAAATTGAATGTATTCTCATCTAGGGTATTTGCTTTTCTACTCCTATTAGATCTGTTTAACAAGTTTTTTGCAGTGCATAAGAGAATGCAGTCATAGGTTAAACAAACATCTAAATTAGTTTGTTGTTTTTTTTAATCCCTTACAATAATTACAGCACCTTTTAATGCTTAGAAGCAAGTCTTGAGACATTATGGTAAGCTGAGTAACATCTTTTATTAACTTACTTTATTTAGCATTACTGTTTACATTGTTTAGGTTTTAACAGTTGTTTTTTTTCTATTAGGTATAGGAAAATCTATGAGGGAATGCAAACCAGCTTTTGTTCGCTGCAGGTTTCAGACAGGTATAACTTGAGGGGGAGGAGCAGGGCAAAAAAACCCCACCAAACAACCCAAGAAAACCTCCCAAGATTCCTATTTCTTTGTTTCAGGAGGAAAACTATGCCTCTCAAAAATTTGGATGCTGGAATAAATTTCACCAAAGACAAGCTGGACAGCAGACAACTGGCAAGAAGATAAACGAGATATGTTCAGTTAATAAATCACATCTCTGAACGCCTAAGCATAACACCTCCACATATGTGTAATTTATATAACTATTAAATTAATGTATCTGTAAATGACACACACACCATCCCACTGTATACTTAGTCTATTAAGATTTCCAAAGCAATTGTCAGAGCCCTGTCTAAGCTTTGTAAAGGCTTAAAACACCACCACAGATATTTCAAAAGTAGTTATTAATTGTCCTTCTTATGCCAGATAAAATGATAGCCTGCTGTGTCTGAAGAAATGTGATGGTTGCACTTCTGCTCTCATTTTAGTGAAAGACTGTTGTTTTATAATCCTATCTTATTGCTTTCACTCTGGTCCTTTGGGAAAGCTTGAGTGATAAAGCAGGTCTTACAAAATAATCTAAAGATTGTAGAGTGATGGGTTTTTTTTAGATCTAATTTTGGAAGATATTTCAGAGTCTTGGACCTACAGTTAGCTGTTAAGTCATGCACTTGTTAACCACAGCAGTAACAGCTAGAGACAAAAGCCTTGAGCCTGTGCCAGAGTGTTGCACTGCAACAGCTACAGATCTTCAGTTTGGGAGAAATAGAACAAAAACCACATTTCTGGAAAGTCCTTCCTATGTCCCCTGAATGGTTCCTTTCCCTATGTGTAGGCAGCTCACTTATGAAAGGTTATTTCTTCCCCAGCTTTTAAGAAATCCATCCACCAATATCAACCAAATATATATGAAATAATGCTCCTCAGAACATACTTTCTTAAATTTCCAGAACTCTTTACTAACTGCCTGTGTGTATTAAAATAGAATTACCAACCGGTCCTTGCAGGGAGACGAGCATATGGGTGTGGGTTTCTGTAATCTGAATGACCTCAGGAAGGCACATAGGAACCCATGGGCCAAAATCTGATCTAGAACCAGAATTTGGGTGTTGCAAATGTGCTTTTTCAAAAGCAGCTTCAGCAGTTTGGGTTTGTAACACAGGAAGCTTGAATCCAAACTGAAATCAATTAGAGTTATAAAACAACCTGGCAGGCTGAGAAATCTGGCACTGGAGCGTATGATTAGGGGAGACAGGGAACATAAAGAAAAAAATGAGATACTGCCTTCAGTCTTATGCTGAACAATCCCCTTTTTTTTTTTGTTTGTTTGGTTTGGTTTGGTTTTAAAGTTTGGTCACTTGGTTACCACCCAAAAGTTTTGTTCTTTTTATTTTTTCCTGAGTTTTGTTCTTTTTTTTTTTTTTTTCCTGGTGTGAAACCTTTATCTTATTTTACCCAGTGAGGTCTGTCTTGCATCACAGTAAGGTACTATCACCTGATTGCTCAGCCTAAAAGCTGGGGCTGTTCAGCCTGGGGAAAAGCAGACTCAGGAGGGATCTTAACAATGTATATGAATTCCTGAAGGGAGGGTGCAAAGAGAATGGAGCCAGGCTTTTTCCGGTGGTGCCCAGCAACAGGGCAAGAGGCAATGGGAAAATGGGAACACAGTGAAACACAGGTGTTCCCATCTGAACACCAGCAAACCCTTTTTTACTGTGAGGATGATTCTACTCTGCCACAGGTCGTCTAGAAAGGTGGTGGAGTCTCCATGCTTTAAGATATTCAAAAGATGCCTGGGCAGCTGGCTGTAGGTGGCTGTGCTTGAGCAGGCGAGATTGGACAAGTTGAATTCCAGTGGTATTTTCCTACTTGAACTGTTCAGTGATTCCTGGTAATGGAAATAACCCTGGGACCACTGGGGACTCAGCTGAAAGCCAGATTGTTGTATCAAAAGGAAAGCATACTGATAAACCTTTTATTTTTAATCTCTCTTTTCTCCTCGCCACCTTCATCCCCCCCCCCCTTCACTTTGGACATCTTCTGCCAGTCTGTAGTGAGCTCACTGAAGGAAGAGAGGTAAAAGTACTTCCACTTTGTAGCTTTGGCCAACTTTGGTTTTTGTTACCCTCTAGTCATAGAAATGCTTGTGCATGTATCAGCTCTTATCATTTGCACACTCCAGCTTGTCTTCCAAGAACTGGACATCCAATGCTCAAGCTTGTGTAAAGAGGACAGTTCTGAAATGCCCAGTTTATGTTTATCTGTTCACTGTTAATTATATGCTAAGCATGGCAAACCTTTGCTTGAGTTAACTGTTGGGAATGATTATTGTTTAGTTCATATGCATTTGTGATTTCTACAGCCTTGTTTGTTGATGTCAATAAATCAAAAATAGAACAGGTGCAAAATCAAACATGTTGTTTGCCTATAGTACTCCTGGAGCTCTGAAAGCTGCCAAACTTGCTAGCACTTCACAAATACTTCTGGAAGTTCATAACCCCCTTTTTTTTTTTCCTCATACTGAAAGATACTGTAGCTAATGTCAGGGTGATAAGTGTAAGAGGCCTGGATACAATGAAATATTGCTTGCAGCCTTACTAGACAATGTTTTTTCAGAAAACTCCAGCTCAACTGGTTTGGTTGGTTTTAGTTTAATTTCCTATGTCTAACTGTTCTTTGCTACCTCCGGTAACTCATTGACCAGTTTCAATATACATCAGCAGAGATATACACATCTCAAATATAAGCAAGTTTTTATGTAAGAATAGGTAGCAAAACTGAGGGGAGAAAACTTGCAAGCGCCCCTGAGGCACCACAATAGTAGGAAAAGCAGTACTGTGACTGCACACAGTTAAAACATAGGAAAAATCACATGGGGGAGAAGCTCCAAACACAGATGAAGCTTCAGTTAGAGTCAGCAAGCCATTATGAGACATAAGCCAGTAGAAAAAATGGCTATATGTGTTTTGGTCTTCACAGAATTTCTTGTGGAGGACAAGGTTAAGTCGACATTCATCCTTTTGCCCACCTTAAAAAAAACCCAAAATGCAACAAACCCACAAACAACCTGACTCCTTCTACTTTGGAAAACTCTGGAGACTTTTGGTATCTTAAACAGAAAATTGGGTTTTGGCAGTGAGAAAGAACAAATTCACAGAAATTATTACAACAAAGTTTCCGGAAGGAATGCAGGAAACATCAGCGTGGGAGAGAGCAGCAGCTGACCTGGAGGATGAGAAGGCTTGGATAAGAGGAGCTGGTGGGGCAGAGGACTGGGAACAGTGAGCTAGGCAGGGCCACTTATGCCTGGAAAGAAATCAAGAGAGAAAAGGTGGGCGATTCATTATGTTAAAAGAAACCTGGATCAAAAAGAATCTGAACATATGAAGAAGTTGTAAAGCTAGTTCTTTCTGTTTTGACTTTTCAGGTAGTCGGCTTTTCCTCTTTCCTAGTATTTTCAAAATTAGGTTTGTCCAGGAGACATGTTTGAGGCAAAAACTAGTGGAGGGCTAACTGGTTGTATATGTGTGACTTGCCATAGTTCATCCTGTGTGTAAAAGTAGCAGATTCATAGACTGCAGTTTTAACTAAAATCTGGCTGCTAGAACAAATAAAATAATTACTGTCACATGGTACTTTTTCAGGCACAAAAACTTTGCAGGGACACATAACTCATTTTATGTTTTTGTACTGAACTAAAATATATTCCTGTTTTCTTCCTTTATCTTTCTAAAAACATAGTAATATTAAATGATTTTTAAAATTTGAAACAGGCTTTCATTTAAAATACTCCTTAAAAAAAAGGTGCAAATTTGAACATGTATGTACCAAAATGAATCAATTCAGATGCTCAAAACAAGAGGTTTTGATTGTTTATTAAAGGAAAAGATTTTTTTCAGAGACATAAAAATTACTATTGAAATTTTAGAATACCCTAAAATCGAAAAAATCCTTTTCTATCTGGCTTTGCTTGTTAGATGCAAGCAACTCAAAGAAGCTAGTGATGCACACATTATCTAAATACAAACCTTGTGAAGTGCATGGTTAAACCTGGGAAAAAGAAGATGTGAACTGTCACTGAGCGTATTATTGTCTGATAGGTTTCCTGTTCTTCAAGAGACATTAGGATGTAAATTAGGTGGCCTGTTTTATCTTGAAAAAAACCTCTATGCTAACAAAGGCTTTTATAACTTTTTCTTATGCTTAAAATGCAAATTAAGTACTTTTTTATTTGGTGAGACATCTTTAAAGAATACTTGTGTTTCAAAAGGCACAATTCAATGCAGAGCCTTCTAGGACTAAGAAAAATAATCAGAGAGCAGAAGAGATTGAAAGACTTAACCTTGAGACTTAACAGGTTTCCAAAGACATGAGCATGGACTACAGATGAAGTCATGCTGTGTTATTCGATTCAAACAGAATTATTCGTTCTATTTTTTGATGTTTTTGCATGGATTCCATGCAACATACATGGATAGCTATGATTTTACTTTTGGAGTTGGAGACTACCCTATTTTAATGTTGCTTCACTTCTGGAACATCAGTTAATAACCCAGAAGCTTGCATCAGCTCACACATATCACTGGCAGGACAATTTCATCTGAACTCTTCAAGCACCACGTCTTGTGAATGCCTCTACACAGAAGGCCCAAATGCAAGTCAACCATGACAGCAGTTTGGGTTTTTTTCCCCATAAATCAGGGGCTTGTTTACACATGGAAAAAAACCAGTACAAAACATCAGTGGAGGACTATATTTTTGCCCCCTCTCAGTCCTAGTGAACTGAAGCAGATTGTTGGCTTTTGTAGTAGCTTTAGATTGCTTTCTACTGTAGAATAATGTAGTCAAAATCATGAGGCACTTCTTTTTAAATGTTATTACTACTTCATCTAGTCTGTTCTTCTGCTAACTTTTTAGTATTATTTTCCTCAGGCAATAAATATTAATACTCTTTTAAACCATGGTAAGAAAATCAATTCATGAGTTATTTTTTCACGTTTTGCCTCCCAGTTAATTCAAGAAGTTAAAAGCTTTTCCTAGGACTTGCCTTTCTGGTGTGATAGACCAGAAAGATTAATGATTAACCAGATCATTCAAGGCAAAACTTCGCTAGTGATGTCTTATTTATATATGTCCAGAAATATATGATACACCATTTGACCACAAGCATGTTAAATTACAGGTATCATGAAAGATTTACTTCCGAATTTCACTTATCTATAAAATTAAATTGAACCACTTGTTACTTGCATATTTTTTTTTCTTTCGTGAAGAGCTTGCTTTTTTTTTTTGCTTTTTTTTTTTTAAATGAAAACAGATTGGATGAGGCTTTGAGCAACCTGACCTAGTGGAAGGTGTCCCTGCACATGGCAGAGGCATTGGAACTACATGATCTTTAAGGTCCCTTCCAACCCAAACCATTCTATGTTTCTATGATTTTGTATGTCTGTACTACTGAATGTTATTTAAAATTAATTCAAGTAGTTTTGAAAATGCTTTTACTCCATGCTAGGAGGATTTGAATTCCGATCCTTAAAGACCTACTGATGGATGTTCTGCTCATGGTGTTGACTGTCATTCTATGCTGGCCTGAACAGTTCTCTGGTGCTTTGACTGGCTGGTAATCTTTGTCACCTCTCTGCCTTTCACTAAGATGAGAACATTCAGGTGCCACCATGATAAAGCGTTTGCATGAACAGTTTTGTATTAGGCAACATGTTCATTGAGATGACCTGCAGAACTTGCCTAGATCTGGCAAGGGCTTCTTCATGTTTTTCTGCAGAGTAATGTGGGGACATATGACAAATACCAGTCTTCTGAAAAGTAACATTGAGAAGAACTTCTCATGAATTTCCTCTGACATTTTTATATCTGGATTCTTAAATGCCGTGATTCTACAGGGGGAAGAATGATCCATGAAAAGAAAGTAAAGTCCACAGTAATCCTAAAATCCATGAGGAATTTAGAGACAAGAATATTTTATTGTGACGTTTATGTGCAGCATTGTAACAAAGAGGAACTAACACGTAGGTGCTACTTCCCCTTTGTGGTGAACATATCCCCTTATGGAAATGTTGTTATTACCAGATTGTTATAGACAAGGAAATTCTCTGTACTCTCAGTGTTGCACAGCTCTGTTTTCTTTCTGTGGAAGTATACTTCAGGGTGTGGAATATAACAGCTACAAGAAAATTTAATTCCTTCTTAGTGGTGTTGAGATCAAAAGCTTCAGCGTCTTTGGAGTATAAGAATTTATGTCCTTTCCCTGAGTATTGCCGTGCTGATGGGTTGGAACTGGTCTTGGTGGTATGACTCCATATTAGTCAACCCTGTGATTCCTGTCTCGTTTAATCAAGAACTTCATGTACAGTTTTTGAGCTCTACTACCTTCCCATATATTGAATTAATCAAATGCTGACTAGAGTTTATGTTAAACAAATTAAATTCCAGATTCACATAGCCTTTGCTAGATTGTTCTGCCATGGAAAAAAAAATCAAACTTGATTGAAAATAGTTTTGTAATCCTTCTAGCTAAAACTTATAGAATGCATAAACTGTTTTCAAGTTAATATTTCATAGATTAAAATGGTACTGTCTTATATAGAATCATATAGAAGTCTTCCAATAGTTTAAAGCGGTTTTTTACTAGTATTGGAAAGTATACTTTAAAATCTCATCTGTACATTATAGCCACTGCTAAATGGCAGCTGATATGGGCAAGAGAGGATTTTGGGCTTTTAGTTTTCCCACTTAATTTCACTGTAATTATTCTTTCTTGGTTTGGGTCTGCAGGCAAATATCTGAATAGACTGGAAAAAGAAATTATGGGAAGTGTTATGATCTGAATTCCGGCTGCTTTCTAATAACATGAAATCCTTTAAAATATGTTTTCACTGTATCTATAATTCACACTGTGATTGTTTGCATGCAGATTTTTTTTATACTACTTCTACTGGTATAGTCGCTAGAGCAAAATTCCTGAGACAGTTCTTTTAGAAATAAAATATATTTTTAATTATATCTTTTGGTAGCTTGGAAATGTTTCTCTGAGAAAAAAAAAAATCTCAAAATGTGGACTCAATTTAAGTATACTTTTTTTTTGTGCACAAGAAGTCTTTAGACTAAGGAGGGTCAGCTAAGAAAGAGATATAGAAAATAAATTTGAGTTGTTTATTTTGTGATTGTAAATGGTCCTGAAAAACTGTACCAGCAGGAGTAATGGGAAAAACATGCAAATACAGTCTAAATATTCACACCATATAAACTTTACAGAGGATTAGGGGACAGATGTTATTACCCCACCTGTAGTTACTCTGTTCTATCAAAGGGCTCCCAAACTCCAAGAAGCTCCCGAGAAAACCAGTGCTTTAAGGGGACTTTGAGCCATCATTAAGCCAAAAGGCATTACTGTATGCATAAGGACATTATCATCTTGTTGGTATAATTTAAATACATTATTTATGTAGTATAAGTTTAGTTAATTAAGTCACTGGCTCTGAGTCAATATATGTTTGAACTGTTGGATCACACCTGAAGGCCTATGAATAGAGAGCATGTGGATTTAAAATGATGGGGTGGGAGGTGGGGATTTTTGTGTGTGCTCCTGAATCTAGAAACAAACTTAATTGAAATTACATAAGAATTTCATCTTTAAAGAGAGCTAAGCAAGATAAACAAACCTCTTCATTCTTCTTTCCTTGTTAATGGTCCCTGCCATCTGTCTAAAATGGGTTAACTGGCATATGATGGGTTTTTTTGATTTTTTTTTTGCATATAGAGGAACAGAAGGTACTGAAAATATCCATTAGTAGGCCACCTCTGATTTACCAGGTTAGCTATGTTCTGTTTCACCTCTAGCCCTTGTTTTTACAGAGGGAAATTTTAAAAATTGCTTTCCTGGGCAGTATTCAGGTGGAGACTTATCTACTGCTTTTCTCTGAGCCTGGTGGCGTGTTTTAGGAGAAGCCTGTTAGCAAAGGAGTTTGAAACAGAATTTTCCTACTTCAAACAGACTGAGAAGCAATGTCTAACCCTGGAGGGCATATAAGGATCCCTTTTGGAATAGCTTTATCATCTAAATGACCTCCATCTCAGTTTATTAGCTTACTTGGAACAAAGCTCCACCTGTGTGTAGGATTAGTGAAATAGTGACTATCAAAATACATGGTGCACTCTTTTTTTTCCTCCTTTTTTTTTCATCCCACCAGCTGGACAGAATACATGGTAATGGAATTCTTTTCTATCTGCATCATCTTCATGGACATTGAACACCCTTACAACTTGGCCCTGCATGTTTCATAACATTGTTGATCCATCTAGACATGCAACACAGAGTGGTTCAGCATGGTAGAGAAGATGTGCCCAGCCATGATGTTTCAAGTCTGGAATCTAAATTGAACCTCTGTCTCGAGGCTTACCTTGAAGCCCTCTGTTTGTGCCCCTTGTAGAGCTTTGTTGCTATTCTTTTCCAACTCATGAACGGGCATGTCTTAACTGATTTGAGAAAAGTCATTGCAATGCTTGAAGACAGGTATTTGCTTACACATTTTTACTAAGGTCCAAAGAGATGCATTTAAGATGTATGTCCAAAACTTAACAAAATATTTTTTAATATATTTGTGGGAAATAAAGATAATTCATAGCTTGTGAAAAAATTTATTTTGATAACTCACATGTTGCCTCTTTTATTGTCCCTCTCACTCACCCAGTTCCCCATGGGCTGTGTAGTGGCTCTCACTGAAAATACCCTGTGTTCCTACCTGTCTGTGACAAGGAGCACGGCCTTGGTAGGGTACATTTCTGTGTAATTTCCATGTTATAAATCTAGACTAATTGTATGTACAAAAACTACACCACTACAACTACTACATTATACGAAAGGCTTTGTTCCCCTTGTACATTACACGTTAAGACATGTAGAGGTGATATAGAAAATGGCTAGATTCAAACACAGAGTTAACTGTTTGCCTCCTATTTGCTACACTTTATTCACACTGCAAAAGTAGCCTGCAGTCCAACAGTGCCTACAGCTGTGTAAAGTCACACTTGTTCAAGCTTCAGTATGAAATTACAGTTTTGATCTTTTGATAACAGAACTAAGTAGAAAAGTAAATATACAAACGTGACTCATCAGTAGTGACTACAGTGTGTAGTACAACAGAAACAAAGGACTGCAGTCTTCAGATAAGAATAATTAATAAATCAAACTGATTTATTACCTGTCCTTTAAGCTTTATTTTCATGTTACTTACATAGATTTTTTTTTTTTTTAAATGTGTATCCTAAAACATATTAGATTTCTCATAATTAATCTCTGGAATCTAAGGAAGTTATCAGATTTTAATGAGTGAGAATAGGTAGTTTTACTATTTTCAGCCAAGTTAATTTCATTATTTATTTACTTATTTTCAACAGTGTTACTGAAACTCTCAGTTTCCTTGACAGATGAATAATGACAGGCCAGTGAGACAGAACGTAGGAGTTCATAAAACCAACTTCCCATTTGAATACTATGAACTGTACAGAAATCATATGATATACCTGTTTAATTTGACCTGTTAGACCTCAGTAAATGAGATTGCAATATCACTATGTTGATGGTAAAACAGTATTTTTAATTTTTATACTCTTCTCTCTTCTTGATAGCCACAGGTCAGCAATGTACTTAATCTTGATTTTAAATATAGTTTAATTACAGTACTGGATCAGAAATTAGAGGTGTCAGGTCCTGGTTCTGGACCAGACATGACATTTTTGAAATGATTGTTCACATGAGCATACTCTGCATCATCAAAATGTTCTTGTTTTATTATAGCACTTCAAACGTGTCCTTACATCTCAGCAGGTTGGCTGTTCTTATTTAGGATTGTGGACACTCTTTAATGTTTCTCTGAATTGAGCCATTAGTGCTAATTTTCCTTTTTTAAGAAATTTATATCAGTGTATCTGATTTGCTATGAAGTTCTTATTTGTTAACACTTGTATTCCTGGTCTTAATTAAAAAAAAAAATCGAGTTAAGGATAATTCATTACAAGTCATAGTCTTTCATTTGCAGTTTGCCCTATATTCTTATATTCACTTTACTTCTTTTTCACATGGAAACCAACCTGAACTTTGTTCAGAAAAAAATAATAGTACCATAAAAGCATTTCTTAACACTCTCAGAGAAATAATTCTATTACTATTTCTTTTCTCTGCAAGAAATCCAAGAAAAATATAGAAAAGAAAATTTAATATTTAAAGGACTTTTCTTTTATATTGCATTCATCTCATTCTTGAAAATCTGGTGTTTGTTTTGCAGATTGGTTTTGGGAGAGAAAAAAGAAGAAAAAAAAATCTTCAGAGACTAACCTTGTTGAAGTAGTCAATTTTGTGTTTTCCTAAATGCTTTTTTGCCTGGCCTCCTGAATTACCACACATGAAAGTTTCAGTTTCAGAACTAGAAAGACAGAGAACAACATTCCTCAAAATATTGTGTTCCACACTCTCAGGTTCTTTCATGATGTTTTAACAACAGAATATTGCAGGGTAAGTCACTCTAAATTAAGTTGTATGCATTCAGAAATAAGTAACAAGGCCAATCCATGCAGTTTGCTTTTGATGATGTTGGACCACTTCCTAGATATCTAGTTTGATAAGGTGTTGTGTTAAAGGGGGAAGTGAAAGGATAGGTATATCATACCTTTTATGATTTATGCCTCATTAAAGAAGTATTAACCTGAGTACTAGAAACACAAGCATGTGCTTCCTTTTTCAAAATTACTTCAGCTTTTTCTGTATTAGGTGCAGAGGCATGAATGATTGGTCAATGGTTGTTCAATGAATGTGCCAAAATAATTAGTCTGGGATGGTGGGCTATTAATTTTGAAATAAGCACTCTTTTGAAAATTACTTTTTTTTTTTTTTTAAGGGAATCGCATTTGGATTTTAGGTGGAATGTCAAAATTTGGAATCTTTTTAATGAGCTCTGTTAAAAGCCAGGAAGCATATTTAATATTTGGATACCAGGGAATTTAATTTTAAGAGTAGCTTAGGCTCAGTAGAACTTTGTAACTGCTGCAAGGACTATCCTTGGCTTGTCTAAAGGCAACCTCACCACTGGTATTTACTCAAATACAAGAAACAGTGGTCAAAACAAACCCTTGTTAGTGGCACTGTCTCCTTTTCAGACTTTCTGTCTTGTCTGGTCTAGCAAAACAGTTACTGACAGATGTCTAGGGTAATGCCTTAGAAAAAGTGCCAAAATGCCCTAAATGGTATTGTGCATTTGGCTCAGTATCCCCTAGTGCACTTGGTACTAACACCACTGTTTGAGTGACAGTTCATTTACATCACTTCATATTAGCAAGACCATTAAGGCTCCAATTATGCAACATGCACACTCTTAAAATTCTCAATGGGTAAGCTACTCAACTTTGCAACTATGACTCTATTCTCATCCCAATTTAAAAACGTTTCAACCTAACCAATTATGTAATCTATGGCTACATCGTATTATTAACTAATTAACAAAAAGTGTTTTTCTGTGTTGAATTCATGGGCACAGCCTTTTCTCATTTCCCTGATGTTACCTCGGAACACTGTGAGCCAACTGCTGTTTTGGGGGCCCAGTTTCTTTATATTTGCAACATTTCTTTTACCAGAAACTTTTAAATGTTCAGGCATTACCCCAGCTGTCCTGATAGGAATATGAAACATTCTGAGCACATTTTTATAATGCCTTAAATATTGTGCAGTCATTGACATTTGTGTAAATGAGCATACAGTACTCCCAAATTGGAAAGACAGTTTCACATAAATTTTTCATAGATATAAAAAGCTATCCAGTGGGCAAGACTTTGACTGCTAAAAGCTAGCTTATGTTTGCTTTCAAGGCTGTGTTTAACTCTGTAAAATATGTTTTTTGCTCTCTTTAAGACCGATATGGAAATGTTTACATTACTGATATGTGACCTGACACTTTCAAGATTCAAATAATTAGTGAGAGTAGTCTGCTGGTACATGGCAGGCAAAAACTCACCTTGACAATAACAATTCTCTCTACCTCTTCCCATCATTTGATAACACATATCAGGCTGACCCCTACCAGCACAACATGCCTGTCTGCTGATGTTTAGCTATAAAGTCAATGCAGAGCCAATTAACCCACTCCAGCTTGGAGGAAGGCATTGTGGACAGCTGGAATCTGCAGCACAATAAGCATTTACCTTGGTGTTTAGTTGATGTAGGCTGTAGCTCTGAATTAGACCAGAATATGTTGACATACATCCTGTGTACGGCGGTGGCCGTGCCTGCCAGAGAAGTTGCTCTCCAGGGCTAGTTTTGGATTTCTTCCCCTGGTTGGCTTCCGCAGGACACTACTGGGATTCCCCTTCTCTGAGAAGTGCCAGCCTTTGTCAGTGTGAGAAGTCACTCAGCTCTATCCACCAACACATGCAGGCAAAGTTTTTGTTTTGCTGTGCTCAGTTTTTCAGTCTGACCCAGGCGAGTTAGATCACTCTGAAGTTAAAAGCCTGGGGAATGGTCATCTGGGTGGCAGGAGCACTTGGGTGGTCTGCTCTAGAGTTACCAGCAATAACTTCTTTACACTAGCACAACTGTAGCCAAAGGAGAAGGTACATCTGTAGCATACATCTGCAGTTTAACAAAAACGCTAATTCAGGCAAGCTTAACCTCTTCCAGGGTAGATGCACCTGAAGACATTTGAACCTGTTGGAGTGTCAGTGTGAAGAACATTGCTTTAATAGAATAACCACTTGCAACTTGTGCTTTGTTTCCACAAAACACAGTGACATGTTTAATCAGAAGCACTTGAGTAGTCCCACTGAAATCAATACAGCTACTCACATTTTAAACGGTTTGTTTTAGCTTCCATTTAAGGTATTTTTTCAAATAATAAAATAAACAGAAACACGTAACTGTAGATGTAAGACATGCTTCAGTTTGTATAGTCCTAAATCTTGTGATATTATGTCCAAAAGTTTTAATTAGGTCCTATGGCAGAAGCATTATTTAGAAAAATAGCCAGAAACCCACAACTACATGTTATTACCAATATACTGCAAGGAATTATTTCTATAACTGTAAGTGTCCAAATTATGGAAAAGAAGGAAAAAAAAAATCTTTATTAATAAACTTTTAACCATAAGAACAAAACCTGGACAATTATTTTGGATCCAAAATATCTCCAGTGCTCTACTTTCCTGAAGACCTCTGTATACAGTGTTGCCTCTCTTCCTGTTGCTGTGCACTTCTGCGGGAATTGAGGCATTAAAAGAAATCTTTTGGAAACGAAATCCTTGGCACCATTGTTTGATTTTAACCTTTCTTCTTCAAAATGAAGGTGTGCATTCAAAGTGATGTTGAATTTTGGGGTTTTGAGTGCTTTTTAACGCCATTGGTAGCTGGAGAGGAAGTGGTCTGTTTTTGCAGTGGGTAGGGTGGAGTTATAATGCACTCACAGTATCAGTGTTTGAAGTATTTTAGATACATTATAAATTATTTTTGCCTGTATTTGTATACATGCAAATGCAGAAGCTGAAATACTTCACCTTTTCTCTATTTAAGCAGACAAATACAACAATGCTGCCCATTTTTTGAATCATATCTGGAGAACAAGTCAGTATTTATCTTACTGTGATATTATTATCAGCAATAAAACTTGTCCGTGAGATGCTGAGACCTTTGCCACAGTGGAAGGTTTGCACAAGTATGGAAATCCTCTAATTTCAAAAGGTGTGATATGGACCTGTGGCATTCTTTGCAAGAAAAAGCCAAAACTTTATGGATAGTGTTTGACTCCTATTTCTCAGGATTTCTGTGACTACAGCTGGGCCTTAGTTAAGCTGAAATGCCAAATAAACTTCACACATTGTTTATCTGTTAACTATGTCCTGACCTTAGAAGGAAGTTCCAGTGATCTCCAATGTAATGGGCCCTCCTGCTACCTGACCTTTTTGCTTCAGTAGCTCCTCTGTTCGAATGACTGATGGCATGTGCCTGAACATGCTAACCCAAAGTAAAAAATAGTGGCCCTACCTCTCTGCTTTAGTCTACAGCTGTTAAAGAAGAGCTCAGAACCCAAGGTTTCGTTAATGATTTTGGCACTGCAAAGCTCATTTTTTAAATGCAGATTTGTAAAACCAGGCACATAACTAGAGACTCTGTGAAATGTGGTGCTAATTATGAGATTAAAAGGCTCTGGATTTAAATGAAGACTGCAAGGTTTGCCTTAACTTGGGCATAAGAAGGGAAAAAAAACCCACCCAAACCAAGCTCTTTGTTAACGAAGGACACTGTAATAGTTTGTTAATGTACCTGTATTGTCCAGGGGTCTGTATCTTTGTAATAGTCCTATTACTGTCCCTTGTTGTGAAAATGCTGATGTTTGCTAATTCATTCCAGATCTGTGCTTGAATACACAGCTGATAGCTGTCCCTCATTTTGGTATATATTTAAAATGAAGTTTATAGGTCCTGAGAAAGGATTCCTTGCAGATGAAAGGTGACAAGTATAACAATGTTAAATAGTTTTCTTTGTTAAATATTTCTTTCTTGGAGAAGGCAAGCTTTACCTGGAGACTGCAAATGTCATCTTTGCCATTAAGCTACATAGAAATGCATATTTCACTCCTTCCAGTCTCCTGTTATGCATTTCAAAAGAATTAATGCCCATATTCCAATTTTTAGAGCAGTGTTTTAATAATATTTTTCCCCTCTTTTTTTACCCGAGAAAGCTTAAAAAACTACAAGACTTAGCTCATTTCAAAGTGGTAGGTAAATTTTTGTTACCAAAGTCAATGGAAAGACAGTATAGTCTAATTTAAAGCATGAATATAAACCAGCCAGTTTCTTTAGAAAGATGACAGCTTTCCCATGGAACAACACATGTTGGTGTGTTTACTGCAAATTGATTGTTTGTTTGTTTTTTAGTTTTTTTTTTTATTATTATTATTATTTCCTTTTTTCAGAGTTAATGAACACTGTATGTTCCCAAGGCTTCTCTCCTTCATTTTCACCTACTATCAATCTGCTGTCATGGTAAGTGTAAGGGCCAGTTAGAGTATTATTGACAGATGTTACCCTCATGTGCTGTGACTGACACTAACTTCTCATATTCCATTTATTAGGAAAGGTATGTAGTGCTGCTGTCTTGCTGGTACTTATTCTTGCTGGACTGTGTATTGAAAATAGGTAATACATGACATAAAAACCTTCTACCTTATATTTTTTAAGATTCTGTGGTCTACCAGCGAACATTTTCTCAGCTGAGGTACCATATGTGATTATTCAAGAAAACATTCATTTTTTTTGTGACAGAAATTACATCCATTCCCTTTTTATAGTAAACTGATGTTGTGGTTTAACACCAGGTGGTATCCAAGCACGACCCAGCCACTCCTTCACTCCCCCTCACCGAGAGGGATGGGGAGGAGAGTTGCAAAGGAATGTAAAACTCACTGGTTGAGATAAGAACAAATTAGTAGATAAAGCAAGAGCCAGGCACCCAAGCAAAGCAGAGCAAGGAATCCATTCACCACTCCCCATGGGCAGGCAGGTGTTCGGCCATCCCCAGGGAAGCCGGGCTCCGTCACGTGTAACGGTTACTTGGGAAGACAAACGCCATAATGCTGGATGTCCCCCCCTTCCTGCTTCTTCCCCCAGTTTATATACTCAGCATGACATTATATGGTATGGAATATCCCTTTGGCCAGTTCAGGTCACCTGCCCTGGCCGTGTCCCCTCCCAGTTTCCCGTGCCCCTCCAGCCCTCTCGCTGGCAGGGCCCAAGGAACTGAAAAGTCCTTGATTTAATACAAACATGGTCCAGCAGCAACTAAATCCATCCATGTGCCATCAGCATTGTTCTTATACCAAATCCAAAGCACAGCACTGCAGCAGCTGCCGAGAAGAAAACTAACTCTACCCCAGCTGAAACCAGAACAACCAACATGCTGATTAGAGAACATTTCACATATACAGAAAACTGTATTGCTAAAAGACAATTGAGGCACCTTTAATTACCTGGGGTTTCAACTATCAACAGACAAAAATATAAAGAAATTACCAGAAACCTGAAAAAGTGCAAACAAAAATAAAAAGGAGAAACTCATTAAGTGGTCTAGATGTCTGTCCGCAGTTGTGTAGGGAACATAGGCTCTTTCAGAAGCCTCTCATGGATCACCAGCAGCCATCTCACATTCACGTACTTCCATATGTATTAGAGTCTCAAGAAGGACTCTTCAGCAATGACTCAGTAGTTGCTTATGACTTGAGTTATGGGGAGATGACTACTACATGTGTAAATGTTATAGTGTTGTCAGGATATGAGTTAGAAAAAAAAAAGGTATATGAAGACTGAGGATACAACAGACTTCGCAGATGTGCAGACTTCACCTGCCTTAGCATTAATATCTACTTTTTAAGTTTTCAATGTCCCTGTGCGTTATCAAATAACAATCTCCTACAGTCTAGACACATGAAAAATGTTTTAGAGTACTTTTTCCCTAAACACGGGGCTTAGACTAGAAAAAATATAAAATTAAAGAATTTTAGAACTTCTCTTTCCATAAAAGTAAATTTTTTTTAAAGCAAAGTCACATGTATTCATTTGACACTTTACAATTTACAAGCTTTCAAGGATATTCAATCAAAGAAACATATCAAAAAGCAGTTTATATTGGTTTAAAAAATGAGAACTCCATCTATCCTTGTCCATAGTGTTTTTCTTCTGCCTTTTGATCATGGGAAAGTCAGTGAGATTAGGTTTTTTCAGTGTAATTCAGGGCAAGTTAGGCAGCTGCTTCTCCCATCCCACTTGATGAGATTGGGGAAAGGTTGTTTTTGATTCTCAGTGGGGCCATTAGGAGTAACTATGGTTACTCAGAGACTTGCTGTAAGATGGTGACTTTTACTGGTTGATTCACTTATTGCAATTGGTATGTTGCAAAAGAAGAGAGATTTGTAAACTTGAATTCTTAAATGTATGGTGGAAGAAAACACCCTCGGATCCCGAATGGTCTTGATCCACAGTCTTCTATGGATTGTAGGTGTTCCTCAGGCAGTGGTTGTCCATGTGTGCCTGCGTGGGATGGGTGCATCTTTATACCCTCGGTCTCCACCCAGTCCTTACCCTGAGGACAGTATCAATGCACATGTGCGTTAGGCCTTGTGGAAAGTCTTTGGAATGAGTTGGGGTGTGATATTAGAGTCTGGGGTGTCACCAAACCCCTGACAGAGTCACTTTGAATTGACCTTGCCTTCAATGCCTCTTTGCTTCTTAGCCTATGTGACTCCTGGGCCAGGTTGCAGATGCAGAAAAGTGCCACGTTTCCTCCACAGAATGTACCTCTTTGTAAGGGATTCTGAGAATTTTAATAGTCTTTCACAAATGTTAATAGTCCCTTAAACTACTGTCCACAGCTATTTCCTTGAAAAAACATGGTAAGATCCAGCCTACCTTACCCTGACACTAAACACTTTCCCTCAACCCAGGCTGCACGTTTTCCTTCCAGTCGCTACAGCAGTAACCAAGACTGGCATGAAATGTGGCAGAAGTATTAGTGAAGTCCTGACACTGGGAGAAAAGCTAGGAGCTAAGGATAGTGAAGCAGTTTTGTGGGTAGAAAGGTGGAACAGACAGTAGTAGAAATCATGAATCCTTTTGCTGCAGAGATTGTACAGGTCAGTCTACATCTGGATTAGTTATGTGTATGCACATTACTTGAGTTCAGGACCTCTTTGCTCCTGTTTAATTTAGCAGATTTAGTTAAATGGGTACAATGGGTGATATTGCTATTTCTCTGGAACAGAAGTGAGCAAACATGGAGCTCCTCCAAAATTGAATAGCTACACTATTTTTCCATTTTCAAACCCACTTCCAGTGGATTAGCAGAATTAACTCATGGGATGTAGTTTGATTCCCAGATACCACCTTCCCATATATCTGCTAGATCACACTTGTCCAACTCAAAACCTATGCTGCCAACTTCTCCCAGTTGAAACAGGGAAAGAGTATATTCATATACTCAATGAATGTTCTGGTGATTTTTGTTACTGATACTTATTTCACAGCTGCAAAAAAGAAGTTTGCATGAGAATAAATTAACAATCCATCTGGAAAAAAAACCAAAAAGCCATTAGCTATAACTTCCCAGCCGTGGTCTCAGAGAGGCTGTGCATCTCTCCCTAGGCACCAGCTTGCTGCAGGTACGTGGATATAAGTTCATAAATCTGTTGTGCAGCTGTGCTGGAGAGTTTCCCAACACATATGCATAAAATAAACCCATCTGTACTTTACAGAGAAGACCATTCTTCAATTGGTGCTGGGCTTTTTCTGCTGATGCTTGTATGGTGCTGTCTAGTGGGAGCAAGGCTGGGAGGGTTGATGCTGTCTATGCCATGGCATTCTTTACTTATGGTCAGTTGTGAACCCTGAACAGCCTAGGATGCATTCAGTGGGATGCATTCAGTGGTGGACAAAGTACTTTTGTACTAAATGACAATTAGTTATTCATTTCAAATACAGGGACGCAGCCTGCATTAGGGCACAATCTGCACATCTGACTTAGCATTTTGAAACTGCATAGCAAATAGCCCAATTACAGTTATATCTGTGGAGCATTGATACATTGAGCAGACTGAAAAATTTGCTAGTTGTTCAAACAGAAAATGCTGGACCTTAGAAAATAAATTTTTAAAGTCATTAAAAGTACATACAATGTGCTTGGGGTGGAGCAACAAGAAGACCTATGAACCAAATACTAAATACAGTACAAAAGGTAAGCATTTCAAATACTGTGAGAACGTATACTGAATATATCTGATAATCGAGATGACAGATTAAAGGTTCGTATGCCTGTGAGTGTATGGACCAGCTATTTAAAACAATTAGATACCTTTGGGTCCCTTTGTCACTAGCCATTCCTCCTGAGAAATACCACAAACTTTTTTTTATTATTGCGTTTCTAGGGTTTTTTTTGTGTGTTGGTATTACCTGGAAGTCAATCCAGGCTTTTGTAGGAATGTGATGGCTGTCATTTTCCTTATGGAAAGCTTTTCTAAGTTGTTAGCTCTGTCTGACTTCTTAAGGTAAAGAGGGGATACCTTCCTCATTTTGTACCCTTTTCCTCCTAAGGAATTTCTGGGAATCTGCAAGAGAGGTGTTTATGACCTGTACCAAGTTTCTTTACAACTCTTTCCTTTGTACAGAGTGAAATTTCTTTACAAAGTGTGTAGGGAGCAATAAGGAAAGCTAATAAGACCACAAATTTATAACAGAGTAAGCTAAATTAATGGTGACTTGGCCACCTAGACATAACCAATTAATTCACTTGTAAACCAGTGTTTGCAGTTAAATGTCCCCCTTGGTTTTGCGTTGATTATTGCTGGGATACTTCTTATATTTTGCATCTGGTTCACACATTTCTCAACCTATGTGTTCCCATATAATTTGCATCATAGTCAAAGCAGAAATAAAAAAGAATTACTTTTTTTGTACTTTCAAGAAACACTCTGAAGCCCATGAAACATCACTAAAAAAGATGATCATGACAAAGATGAGCAAGAGGGAAGGACACATTAGCTGGGCATGTTGTTGTTTGTGAACTGGACATTTACTTATCAAATACTGATTTTTGAGTTCTAATGAAATTAAATCTAGTGAAACAAATTTCCTAAGGAAGTCCACACATCACCACTTTTTGTTTTCTTTCTTGGTGCTGAAAGGGGTTAAAGATTTTATCAAGCAACAAAGCTCAGGAGCTCACCAGAGTTAGTCAGTTTAAGTTTAAGGTATTAATTGGATTTGTAGCTGCCAGCTGTGGATGTAAAGCTACAACATCAAAGGAAAGAGAATTCAAGTCTCAATCTATGTTGTTCAGAAGTTAGTGAACATTAGGAGAATTACATAGAGAATTGCAGTTTGATATATTAATGTTGTGGTGAATGATTTTTTGCTCTTGCTATAGAAATGATACACCAATAAATAAAATAAATGAACTTTAATGTTTTTTACTCTGTTTAATGATTAACTCTTACCTAAAGACAGCCATTTAAGTTATGACGCAGATCCTGGGCTGGTTTAACTTGTTGCAGCTCATCTGAATACAGTGTTTAAATAGACCTATGGTCATTTCTACCAGCTGAGGGTCTGTTGCTATAGAGGTGCAAAAGGGTTCAATTGTTTTTCCAAAATTATTCTAATCTTAGTCAACACATTATCTTTGCTAGAAGATAAAAAAACACATCAGCAGTGTATCAACGATCTAATGTCATTGCTGTTGACAGCCCTCAGCAACAGATCACTTGCAGGCACTGATGAAAAAGAATACTGTTACTGTATAGGAAAAGGCACATAAATGTAGTTCCTGAGGTTTAAGGCGTTGTAATGAAATTTCCAGGATAACAGGTGATGAGAGCTCATGACTTTCTTTTATCTTGGTAGCAGTTTTTACTGTAAATCTCCACGCACAGAGGTATAAACATATGCCGTATCATGCTGTGCGGTACAAACCTCTGAGATTCAGCAGGAAAGCTAGCTTGGAGGGAGCTGGATCTCTGAAGGCTCAGCGGTCCCGGTCAAAGGCTTTGGTCAGACTATAAAGGGATCATCTTCCGCTAATGAGCCATGTCTTACACTGACTGGGAGTGGGGTTTCCTGAGTCAGCTCACTTTCTTTGGATCACGGTGAAAACCTGCATGGGAGCTGGGTGTTGTGCTTTGGGGTTGTGTGGGTCACAGCCCTGTCTCCCAGGCCCCCCTTCTCCCCCCATGCTGTTGTGCTCACGTTTACCCTTCCTTCTTTTTAAATGAAATTAAAAAGCTGTTGAGACATTCAGCCACCCCTTCCACTCCTGAGACGGGGTGTCTGGGCACACTACACAATTGTGTCTTCTGTTGGGCAGCTTGCAAACCCAGATACACAGCTTCTTCAGCATGACAATATTTTATGTTTAACATCTTTAGAAATTTGCATTAGGCTGATTTCCAGCTTCAGAGAAACCTGTTATATCTCTGTCACCCTGCAGATATTCATTTAGTACCTTAGAAGTGCTATAACACTAATGCTTACCAAAGCTGATACAGTGATCTTTGAATGCTCCATGAACCCACTGTATCTGCTCTGACACAGAATAACCGTTTTACTAAAGGTGAAATGCTCCTGGAAAAGGTCCAAGCAGAATAATGAAGCACTGGCGGTACTAATATATTTGAGCCCTTTTCTGGATTCTCACTACACAAGGGAAATTGTTTGATACATACAATTCTTCAGCAATGGGCAGCTCTGTTCCTATACTATACCTGTGTTGAAAATGGTTGTTTCGCAAGGATGAGATGGCTTCCATCCACCCTCTGTTCATCAGAAAGCACTGTAAATACACTATAATTTCCAGCCTTATGAGTGTTTATCTGGTAGACACTGTGACTTAGCAGCTGTGTCTGGTGTCAGGACAGTTTTACACTGAGAAAAAATGCAGCCACTGTAACATTTAAAAGCAGTCACACTCCTTTGTGGTGTGTTTGGGTCTTTTTCCTAAACCCTGGACTTTTCTGAATCATGCAAATAAAAATTACTGTTTATTTAAAGAAATACATTAGCAAAATGCTGGAAGAATTACCACTGTGTGCTTTAAAAGGCAGTGTGATCTGCCATCCCTGAAATCTGTTAGTTTTAAAATCCATTTACAATATCTTAAATTTAGTTGCAAATAATGCTGTACAGGAATACTGTCAGAAGAGACTGATTTTTTGTCTCATAAAACTGGTGAATTTTTAAATTAATATTAAACCTACTATCTATATGGAAAGAATTGATACCTACTGTATCTAGACCTATGTTCTGCTTACAATCACTCCTAGCACTCTGCTAGACTGAGTTTGGAGACAGTTAACTGAACTGGCTAGCTGACTGATTGATTAAGCCTTTGATGTTCTCAACTGGGATTTTTCATTGCTGACATACAGTTTACCACTGATGCTTCAGTGCAGCAGAATCCTATAATCCTTTAACTGTTAATCCATTTACATGTCTCTGACCGCAGAATTTCCAAGAGCATCAGGAGAACACATGAAGGCAGAGACATGAAATATAAGGAAAAAAACATCAATATTTTTTTCTCACAAAGGAAAAAAGAGAAAAACTGCTTCTTACCACATATACCTTCAAACACTTTAGGTTGTTTCCAGGGACTGTGCTTTAAATGTCATCAGCTTTAGACAAGAGCTAGAAGGGTGTAAGAAAGCTAACTCCAGATAACTGTAGGGCTGAGTCATGCTAATAAACATTGTTAGCCCAAAGTGTTCTATGAACAATGATTTCTCTGCAAAACATTTCCCCCCATTCATGGAAATGACTGAAAAGAGAATGATCACTTGCAGTTGTGCAAAAAAAACAGATGCATAATAATAATTTCTTTTCTTCTTAGTTTCTTATTCAAGAAAGAGATTTTTCATCAGATTTATGGTAAAGATGAACAGAACAGTGCCAGATGACTGCAGTGGCAAAGCATACAAGTGCAAGTAATGAACCGTCTAAGAAAACTGTCTGTAAGCTATGTCCGGAAAATTATTTTTCTAGGATAGGCTCACACTTCACCTAAAAAGAGCTGTCTTTTAGATGGTTTGTCATGTAGATGATAGAACTGGATGTTTATACCTGACAGTACTCCTCAAAAAAAAGGAGAAAATTCTTAAAGGGAAAGAAAAAACTTTGAGGTTTATGGAACTAATGCTACATTCAAAGAATATTATAATATGGAGAGGTGAAGTACTGGGGATAGATTTTGTACGCAGAACTCTGAATTGTGCCAGGAGAGATGGAAGCTAACACAGATTCACCTTACACTTTTCAGCAAAGATCCACAAAAAGTATGTAGAAGAGGATAAGGTTGAGATACAGGATACTCCTAGACTAACAATTTTAACAGAAGCAGGAAGCACATGTAGCAGTTTCTTCATACAAAAAGGAGCCAGAAAATCTGCTGAGCAGCATATGTGCTCTCAGCAATGGTGATGATGCACCACCAGTCATGGTCCCCGGCATCCACTGGAGAAATTAGCTTTGCCCATCAGAGACATCAACCTGGATGGTGGCTATCAGGGGAGGATGTCTCCAGGTCTGGGTCTGAAGGCAATGCAGCAGCATGGGGCTTCACTGAGGCCAGGGTGGGGGTGATGACATGCTTGTTTCCAGAGTGTGAGCTGGTGGAGGATCTCTATTGCCAAGTAAAGGCACTGCAGGAGAAGGTCAGCAAGCTGTGCAGTGTCAGATCCAATGAGAAGGAGCTCAACTGGGTCATCTCCAAATAAAGAGCTGAACCATCCAGTGTCCTAAAGGAGGAGCAGGCACAGTCTGTGATTGTTAGCTAAGGAAACGGAGAGCCTTTCAATGGTGAAAACTGAGGGTTAGGAACTTCTCATACTGGGAGGACTACTCCTGTTCCACCTGTAGATCTGCAGCTACATGTCAAGAAGAGTGTTCTGGTAACAGTGAAGGGACTAGAAGCTGTGGCCAACAAACCAAGCACACCATCAGAACCTAAACCCAGCAGCAGCACCAGTAAGAAAAGATGTTTGTAGGTGAAGAGTCCCTGTCATAGGGATGGGTGCCCCATCTGCTGACCTGACCTGCTGGGCAGGCAGGCTGTTCCTTGGCAGGGTCTTGGAAATTGTTGAAGGACTGCTGGTCCTTGTCCAGCCCTTGAACTAGTACCATACATGTTCTCCCTCATGACCACCAGTGATGTTGCCAAGGAGACATGGAGCATTCTAGCAGTGACTGCATGGCTCAGGGCAAGAAAGCCAAGAGCATGGAGGCCCAGGAGATGCCACCTTAGCCCTGATGGTAAGAGGAAAGGGCCTGAAGAGGAGTAGATGTGTTCTGCAAGTCAACAAGGGGTTGCTCATGTCCAGCTTGGTGTCTATCAGAACCCCTCAGTCTTTTTCTTCCAAGCAGCTTTCCAGCTGGACAACTCCCAGCATATGCAGATGCCTGTGGTTGCTCCCTCCCAGGTGCAGGGCTTTACACTTGCCCCTGCAAAATATCATGAGGTTCCTGTGGGTCTACTTCTCCAGCCTGTTGAGGTCCCTCTGGATGGTGGCACAGCACCCTGGCCTATCAGCCATTCCTCCCAGCTTTGTGTCATCTGCAGACTTAGTGAGGGTACACTCTGTCACTTCACCAAGATAATCAATGAAGATGTTGAGCAGGAAGCGAGCCAGTACTGAGCCCTGGGGTATGCCGCTAGTTACTGGCCTCCATCTAAGACACTGAGCTACCACACTCTGGGCCTGACTGTTCAGCCAGTTTTCAATCCACCTCACTGTGGATGGAAGTGAGCTCAAGAAGAGTGAACATTTCATGGAGTTCTTTGCTACAAGCATATCAGCAGTGGAAGGATTTTTGGAGAACCTTCCATTGCAGACAGCCCACAATGGCATTAGCAATGCTCTTCCACCAGGCAGGGAGAGCCTATGCTGGGAAGACACTGCTGCTGGGTCATGGGAGATGATTACCTCTCCAGTATGTTGTGTTCATCAAGGGACTAACCGATGACAGCAAGCTGCAGGAATTTTCCAATTCAGTTTGAATTTCCAGACTTGCAGTAAAAATTACATGACAAATAATTTTCTGCTTCTGGTCATTCCAGGAAAATATTTAGCAACTAGTAACATGCCTTACATTTCTTAAATGGAAAGAAGAGAGCGTCTCTACCCCTAATCCGTCTCATTTTCTCTCACACACGCTTAGCCTTTTTCTGGAATAATACGCTCAAGGTTTTAGTCTTTCCTGAACTGGTCCACCTACTTCCGATGGACCAAATTCCTGCAGCCATGCATGGAGCTTGGGTATGAACAGCAAGGGCCACCTGGTCACAATCTCTTGTTCAGTGGAATCACAATCCTTTGCTCTATGGCATCACAAAGGACTGGTTCCCCAGGCATCAGCTGGGAAAGCCCAGTTCCCACATAGGTCTGAGAAGGCCTGGTGTCCCCTGGTCAGGGTACACCAGGCAATGGGGTGACACAGTGCTGGTCATCCCTAGAGTCTGTGCCTGCTGGAAGTGATGAGAGCAGAATTTAGGAAAAGGGTGGAGGCCAGGCATTTTCCCTGTCAGGTCCCCTTCTGGCCTGGGAGCTCCTGGGAAGCAGCTAGTGGCAGGATCTTCCTAGGACAGGAGAAAAGGTGTGCCCCATTGCCCACTGTCCCCACTGGTGGTTGTTAGTGGGTGGACAGATAGGAGACTTGAGGAGTGAAGCTTGAACCTTTATAAAGAGGTGGCAGAGCAAGTTCATCCTTTTTAAATTGTGTTTGCCCATTTGACAGGAGTGTATATATGTCCCCATCTCCTACTTACCTAGTGGGTCAGTATGTTGAAATAATTTTATTTTATCTTATCTTATTTTTTCCCTTTGAAAGTATCTTTCTTAAGTAAAGAAGTAGTCATATCACAGGCCTGACTCTGATGATGGCTACCCAGACAGTTGAAATGTATTTTAAAGAGCTAGGGAGGAAGAATAAGAAATGAAGTTGGAACTTCATAACCAAATCTGTTATTTTAAGAATCAGGAGTAACCAATGCCTCTAATGTAACAAGAAAACAAATATTCTTCTCTAAGGTTTTATGAATAATTTGGTTTGCTAGCTGAATTTCAATGCTCATCACAGAAATAGGAAATCGAAATACATTACATCGATTGACATGGGATCTTTCATTTACCATTGAAATAAAATCTTAAAATTTAGGGACAAGTAAAAGAAAACTGAAGGAAATAAAATACAGGATCACAAAGAACACTAGACAATAAACCAGTCATATCTCAGATTTTTTTTGTGTTTAGATGAGTCTATTCAGATAAGTCCCTCTAAACATGATGGTGTAGGGATCAAATTTTACTTTTCACCACAAAATCATTTTACTCATGCTTTGTCCTTTGAATAAGCTTCATTTTCCATTTACTTACAAAGCTCCATTTTCAGGTAGCATTTATGCATCACATTTCAATCAGCATAAATTCAGGTAGATTAAAAGTACAACAGTGATTTTTGTGACTAGTTTCCACCTCTGAAAAACTCATGTTTAGTTTTCCTTGGCAAAACGACGGGCATACACAACCAAATGAAATTGTGGGATATGTAGCTGTATCTTGCAGCATTCTTCTTAATCTTAGAGAACAAAGCAAGTTTATGCAGCTCTGCTGGGGAAACACTGGGGGATTAAACAGAAGCCCTGCTCTTTCACAGTTTGTTGCTGTTCCCCCTCTTCCGGATCCTTGCATACCCATGATCTCTCTAGACACATTCCTCAAATGGTTTTCCTTCATCAGAAAAATCTTAATTTTATAGCAAAAAGTTTTGAGAATTTGATGGTCTGTATTTTTCTGAACAAATAAGCTTTTGGAACAGTGCTTTCATTTTAGGAACTTGTTCTGCATCATTTTGAAACTGAGTAGGCTTTGTGATTTAGTAGAGTTTGTATATGAGTGTATACATGTGCTTATAGATAAAAGCCTCCATCTTTCTCCTTGCATTCAGTTCTGTAAAGTGAAAAGGAATAAAAAGAATGTAAGGAAAGAAAGACAAAAATCCTACAGTAACTGCCATAAAAACATTAAAGCAATAGTGTTCAAACAATGGAAGGTCACTCATCATTTCTAAAGCAATCTTAAATAGAATCAGTGCAACTGATGACAAGATTTGACACCTTACACAGCAAGGACATAACTAAGATGTCACAGGTAATGATTATCAGAAATGGGAACTGGTGTAAGATGCCTGCCGCTAAATCTATTAGCACCTGAACAGATACTGTGACAATATCCCAATGTGCAGGTAGCATTTATTGGCTTCTGCTGATGCTTGTGTGGCTGGGACAGGTAAAGGCTCAGCTAAGGAGCATTTCTCATCTCTTGACAATGATGGACAACAGCAGTATGTAGAAAGGAAGTGCAATAAATAAATGAAGAAAACTAGCATCCATGCCATATCTGTCTCTCACACTTCCAAAGCAGCTGTTTGCCTTCCAGAGATTTCATGTCTGGAAAGTAAACCCTTTCTAAGTCTGTGTTGCAAAAATAGAAACAACAGTGAATTAGAGAATTCCTTTGGCACACACAGTTATAGGTTTAAAGTACTTTGCAAGCTGGCTCATGAATGGTCACCCAGGCTGGTCAATATGAGACTGATTCCTGTGATAAATAGGTCAGGTTTTGTAGGGTTGTGGGTTTGGGACTTCCTGAGATGGGTTCACCATTCAGGCACTGTCAGTAATTGTCTATGTGCATAGAAAAAATGGTAGGAAAAAGTGTAGGTGGAAGTAGTCAATCCATCCAATGAATGGAATCTGTCACAGATGCTAAGCATGAAATGTACCCTGTAATTTGTATTTTACACCGCCACCTGGTGATCAGGCAGTAGGGAACAATAGCAGAACAGGAAATTGATACCTTGTATGAAATAGAGAAATATGTGTTTCTGCTATCTGAACAAGAGGCAGTTCCAGCGGAGGTAGAGGAAGAAAGATCTTAACAGTGGTGACTGAACAGAACTATGCTGACGCTAAACATTTGAATGTTCACTTTCAGTGACAGTGTTACTACGTGTGGTTCTCAGCTCCATTTTGCAGATTCTTTTTTGTACAGGTGCAACCTTGCTTTAATTAATCCCTGTATTTTATTTAATCTACTCTTTGTGACAAAAATATTAGGTATGGGGACTGAAAAACTCATGTCCTGTTACCATACTTGCAACTTTTGAACTGCACCAATAAAATACATGCCAATACGATTTCAAAAACTTAAATGTTCACAGGAGAAAATAATGAATTCAGATGATGTTGGTATACGCTACATGAAGTTTACTTCATTTTCCAATACAGTATCAAAAAGGAGATCAGCAAACAGCATGACAACAATCTTATAATGCCAGTTCAAGAGCAGCCCACATTTTCTAGACAATAGTTCCTATTCTTAGTTCAAAAGTGAGGCAGAGATTAAACTAGTCTCCATTTTGCACAACATTCTATGTAGTTAGTAAAAGATACCTTTCTCTCTTTCTTCTTTCCCTCTGTACACACACGTATGAAGTGTATAAAAAAATATCTTTATATGAATGAAATTTCATGCAATCTGAGAAAATTGTCATCCTATGTCTGTTACAAAGGTATCCTGGGTAGTTCTTTTTAATACTCATAATTTCTGAAGTTTTAAATAAAGCTGCTGTAAAAACCAAAAAGTGACTCTTTTGTTAGATCTTTGGTTGATTAATGTGACATGCTTTTGCAGTAGTCAGGATGAAAAAGTGTTTGGTGAGTACTACTACTTTTCTGCCAGGGCCTTTCAGCGAGGTTTGGGACCTGCTGGCCCAAGCAATGTGCCACTATGGGGAAAGGACAGTGCCTCCTGAAAATAGTTAAAGTGGGAGGGGGAAAGGTGCATAATGCAGATACCAAAGCTGACCTTAATGAGTTATCAAAAGTCCTAGAAAGAGGAAGCTGTGTAAGAGCATCTATACAAGAAATATGATGTCAGTGGAGCTGAGGGATCTCATGTTTAAATAGTCTCATGTTGAACTGGCCTTAAGATCTCTGTGCAGCACCATGTTGTGCAGTGCGTACTCTTCCACCAGCAGTCTGTAGCCACGCTAGGGCTGAAATAAAACTCCTTCAGCCCCAGAGTGTTTAAAGAGAAAGTGACTTTAACCTACATTTTTTCTTCCATTAGTATCCATTGGATGAGGACTTTAGCTGTGTATATACAGAAGTAGTCCTAAAATGAAAAATAAAATTAAAAAAAAATTGTTTAAAGACTGATTTCTTTCTAAGGTTAAAAGTTTTATTTGGCTTCATTAAGCTGCCAAGAAATACTTTTTAAAGACCTGTAGTACAGAAGAATTATTTGGAACAAAATAAGAAATCTGAGTGGATTATCCAATGCCCAGGGCAAAGGAGAAACATTCTGCCTTTCTTTGTACTGCCTTTGTGTGCTCAGCATTCCTATGGCAGAGAAACAACTATCACACTGAAAGCAGAGGAGGATATGTACATACTGCATATGTTTTCCGTGTATGTGTGCTTACATGGATAGTATACTGTTGGTACTACACTGTTAGTCTCTCAGTCATTTTAGAAACAATGCATCAAGAGGGAAACCACAAGATCTCCTTGCCAAAAGAAGATTGGCAGAATAGCTATACTCCAGATTTCCAGGGAATTCTGGGAATTCCCAGAGCTTTGTGAGATGACCATTGGAGCTCATGTGTTGGGTTGATCCCTGGCTAGCTTCCAGGTGGCCACCAAGCTACTCTCACTTTTCATCCCCAACAGGACAAGGGGGTGTAAATATGACAAAAAGCTCATGGCTTGAGATAAGGACAGGGAGATGGATCACTCAGGAACTACTGTCAAAGGCAAACCAGGCTTGACTTGGGGAAACTGACTTAATTTATTGCCAATTAAAACCAGAGTAGGATAATAAGAAATAAGAGCAAATCTACAAACACCTCCTGTCCATGGACTGCAGCTCCTACCAGGTATCTGCTTCTGTGTTGGCTTTCCATAGGACGCAGCTTCCTTCAGGGCACATTCAACCTGCTTTGGCATGAGGTCCTCCATGGGCGCAGGGTGGATATCTTCCCCACCATGTTCGTCCATGGGTTGTAGGGGGACAACCTACATCACCATGGTCTTCACCATGGGCTGCAGTGGAATCTCGGCTCTGGCACCTGGAGCACCTTCTGCCCTACCTCCTTCTCTGACCTTGGTGTCTGCAGGGCTGTTTCTCTCACATTTTCTCACACTTCTTTCACAGGGGATGTGCAGCATTCCTTTACCCTTTCTTAAATATGTTATCATGGACCTGTTAGCAGCATCACTGATGGGCTCAGCTTTGGCCAGCAGCAGGTCTGCCTTTCAGAACTTTGTTGGACAGGGGAGCAGCTTCTGGTGTCTTCTTACAGAAGTCACTCCTGCAGCCCTCCTGACTACCAAAACTTTGCCGTGGAAACCCAATAAAACTGGATAAGAAAATAACAGGAAGATGAGGAAAACATATTCTCCATCATGACAGTATAATGTATAAAACCTGTATATATATAACAAGTAAAATAATGCCGTAGGTTTGAATCAGAACCATACCTAGTCCAGCCTGTACAGGCCAAGAATTAACAGCAAATTATTGTGAGGAACGTAACATTATAGTCAATATTAACAAAACCTGAATGTAGTTCTTTGAAAACTTACGTATGCCTCTTGAAAGGCATATGTAGCTTTGTTAATAAAGGATGACTCATACCAAGGAAAAGTGGAAAAGTGTAGTAGTCTCAACCATGTGTAGAGCTAGTGGGAATTCATAAAGTGGATGGGTTGCAAAATCAGAAGAAAAAAAGAAAAAAAAAAGAAGGAGAATCCATTAAATATATGATGATGTAATCATTTCATGTAGATTGTGTGACAGTAATATAAAAATCTAGTTTTCTGACTAATACTTGATATTTTTTCTATCAGGCTCCTGTTTTAATTAAATTGCTATTTTAAGAAAGATTGAAAAAAGGAAAAATAGATGAAGACTGAAAAATAAAATTAAAAAGTGCTCTGCCCTTGGATTTCTGTCTTTCAACAAAGCTCTAGAAAATTTTCATGGGGAAACAGTAATTATAAGAATTATAAAATGATATTTCAACATCTGTGTTTGATGAAAAACTACAGTGAGCTTTTCATTGACTCTCTTGAAGAAGTCATGTAGAATCGCCCTTTAGGTGTTTTATTGCTTTCTCTTCTCCTACATAAACACAATTCTCTTATGTATCTACATTATTCTGAACTCCCCTATCTTTTCGATGAATCACCAAAACATTTTCTCGATTGACAGAAAAATACAGTTGACAACCTACGAGTCAGACCTCTCTAAATAGAAGAGACCTCTCTCAAAGAAGGGTAAAATGGAGAGAGTAGTCCTGGGTCAGCATTTCTAGATGATAGTTCAAGTAATGGGAGAAAAGTACAAAAGCAAGTACTGCTGTTGCCCCTTTAATTGGTCCCTTTGGAACTGGAAGAACCAGTTGTTGTAGGAGTGTTACATAAAGGAAAAAACTGTTATTTCCCCATCTAAAATATTTCAGGTTTTGTGGAGGGAAAAAAAATTTGATGGAGAAGGTTTGGTTTGGGACTCTTCATGTTGGTTTTTTTTTTTATTATCATTATTTTTTTTTCAGAAAATTCTACAGACCCATTCATGCTCTTCATGTGAAGTTGTCTATCAAGGCAATGTAGTTGCACGCGATACTATAGAACAGCCAGTAGGATGCAATTGCAGGTTGTTTTATGAAGTAGCGCTCTCATTCAGAGTACATTTGAGCAAGCGTACGTGGTTTGGGGTTTCTTTATGGTATGGTCTCCGAGAAAAGATTATATTTCTTATGGGAGAGTGATTCTTTCTGTGAATGAAGCTTACAGCATGCCAGGGAAGTCTCAGGAATGGTGACATGACAGAAGATGTGGTTTCAGTTTCTGGCAGCCTCTGAGACAGTGTAGTCAATGAAACATTTCTCCTTATATTTTTGTCCTAACTTGGCTTGTGCCTGCAAAGGATCACTTTCTGGTTTCTTCTTCTTTTCACAAGCATGGTATAAAATCTCTGTGTAAAAAGGTGGGTTTTTTTAAGTTCTGTAACAAGAGCTATATTAACAGTTGAAAGTCAAACTACTCATTTCCTGTGAATAATGTCTTCATGTTATAAAGAATAAAACCAGAATATCCTGACTTCCTTCTAGTGTTTCTGCCAATAGGGGGAATTAATTACTGGTTTCTTAAAATTTTCAAAAGCATTAACATATTTTATTGCTTGTTTGGTTGTTTTGCATTATTGTGTGGTTATGTGGTTGTTTTTTTTTTTTTTAAATAAAAATCTTATTTGTGTTGTGGTGCAGAGCTCAAGTGTTTTTGAAGTATTACTGGGCTTGACACTTTTAAAGCATTACGATCACATGAATAAAGCGTTAGGTAAGAACGGGGGAGATTGTGATACCACTACTGTTTTTCTGCATAGATTCAGAAATCAACAAGCCAGCACAGCCTGACTCCAGCAGTGGCACTAAGAGAAGTGCCGAGCATGTGTAGAGACTCCCTGCAATGGGGACAGATGCTCCATCTGCTGACATGGCCTGCTGGGGAGGGAAGTTGCACCTTGATGGGCCTTGGACTATGTGGAGAGAACTACTGGTTCTTGTCCAGCCCTTGGACTAGTACCATCCACATTCTCCCTTGTGGTCACCAGTGATGCCACCAAACAGACATGGAGCATTTCAGCAGTGACTGCATGGCTCAGGTAAGAGAGGCAAGGGCCCAGGGGCCCAGGAGGTGTTCCTCAGCCCCATCCTTCTCTACAAGGGAGGGCCTGAGAAGGAATAGATGACAATCTGGGGTTGAAAATCTGGATTCACAATAGGGTTTTGTTTCATATGATTATGTGATCTTTTCTGAGAATAAAGGACTGTCAGGAAGAGATTGGGACCACCTGATCAGGTAGGGCAAAAGCATCTTTGCCACTGGGCTGGACAACTTGGTGAGGGCAACTTTAAGCTAAAATGATGAGGCAAAGGAGAAGTGGTGGCCCAGGTTGGCAAGCAAATGGTGTGTGCTGATGTGGACATGAGAGTCCTTGAAAGCAATAAAAGGTCACCAAAAGAGGCCAACCCTAAACATATGCACATAGATGAATAAGAACTGCCTACAGAAGAGCATTATCAGGGAAGCTATCGTACCTGTTCAGGGAAATCGGCACAATGATACCTCTGTAAAAGCATCTATACTCATGCAGTGTGGGGAGCAAACAGGACAAGTTAGTCATCTGCATGTGGCTGCAGAGTCACAGTCTCTGGAGATATGGTGGGACAGCTCATGCAACTGGTGGGCTGCTGCAGGTGGATACAGTCTCTTCAGTAAGGACAGGCCAGGGCAGGAATATGAATGAGGAGCAGGACGAGTTCCAATTGATGTGAGAGCAGCAGGTACGTGTGGAGCTCTGTCTAGGAACGCATAATGAGCAACTGAGAGTTTATGGATCAGGATTAGTAGCAAACAAACATGGGTGACACTGTATTGGGAATGTACGTATATACACATGGGTGTATACATGTCCCAATCTCCTACCCACCTAGTGGCTCAGGATGTTGACCAGATTTATTTCCCTTCCCTTCCCTTCCCTTCCCTTCCCTTCCCTTCCCTTCCCTTCCCTTCCCTTCCCTTCCCTTCCCTTCCCTTCCCTTCCCTTCCCTTCCCTTCCCTTCCCTTCCCTTCCCTTCCCTTCCCTTCCCTTCCCTTCCCTTCCCTTCCCTTCCCTTCCCTTCCCTTCCCTTCCCTTCCCTTCCCTTCCCTTCCCTTCCCTTCCCTTCCCTTCCCTTCCCTTCCCTGCCCTGCCCTGCCCTGCCCTGCCCTGCCCTGCCCTGCCCTGCCCTGCCCTGCCCTGCCCTTCCCTGCCCTCCCCTCCCCTCCCCTCCCCTCTCCTCTCCTCTCCTCTCCTCCCCTCTCCTCTCCTCTCCCCTCTCCTCAATTTTTCCTTTGAAAGCATCTTTCTTAAGTAAAGAAGTAGTCATATCACAGGCCTGACTCTCATGATGGCTACTCAGACAGTTGAAGTGTGTTTTGAAGAACTAGGGAGAAAGGAAAAGGAACTAAAAGTGGGAAGTTCATAAGCAGTTCATAAAAATCTGTTTAAAGAATAATGAGCTAGGCAAAGGCTTGGGAAATCATGATGTCACTGTTGCTTTTCTGCATGGATTTGGAAAATCACGTACTTCTTCCTGACCCATAATTTCCTCATCATAATTTACATCACAGCTAATTATTCTTTTAAAAGGATTTTGTATCCATAGCAAAATTTTGGAGAGAGAGCTTTTTGGAAGACCCTACTATTGATATTAGAATAATAAATTTGTGTCATGTGATATTAGGATTAGTAATGTAACGCTCTCAAAATATTTCATTAGGCATATATCTGTGTGGCTACTTTTTCAGTCAGCAGAAAAAAAAATGACTTTTTCTTCTGCCCCTCAGAAAGAGAATTTTTGTTAAACCCTCAGGTGCGGTATGGACTTTCCTGTACATCTGTTCTTCCTCTTGTTCTCATTGGTCACACTAGTCAGAAAACCATATAGCTGAACTGACACAGCCCTTTACACAAAGTAATTCTCCTCACTTTACGTTTTAGACCTATATGGATTCCAGACCAGAAATTACCTGGTTTAGATTCTACATACCCCAGACCACCTGAATTCATGTGCAGTGTGTTGAAGACTCAGACTGGCTAAGATCACCTAGCAATCCCAACAGTGGCTTAACTCTGCTGCATTGCAAGAATTCTCTTTTCTTCTATGTAGCCTTTACTGAGAGGAAAAATCTTTCTTAATTTTCTGTAGAAAACCAGTTAGACTTCCAGGCCAGCAGTTTTACATGTTTACTCATTCAGTGCTAACAACTGTGAAGGAAAAAAGTTGCTCAATATTTGCCCAAATACTCAATTTTTTGTAATGTCATCAATGTTTAAGATGTGTCAGGTACTTGTTTTCTATGTGAAATGTCTTGTAAACAGGGGGCATTTTAGACAGTGTTAGTTGTTCTTATACAGGCAAATCATTGAAATATTCTCTGAAAGTATGCATGTTTATCATAACACTGAGATGATTATTTTTTCAATAGCTTAGTGAACAATACAAGTAATTCCATTCTTGCTATTTTGATGAATGAGAGATAAAAGTGTTTTGCTTTAACTTCTATTGAATGATTAAATTCTATTCTATAAATCCAAGGAACCTCATACTAGTAGCAGCTATCCCAAAAGTTAGGATTATAGGCATTTCTTGATTTTCCTGCTCATTTTATAACATTTATAGTATCAAATTGTTTGATTGTATTACATGGCTGACTAGTAAACTTGGATCCTCACTTTGCACACAAGAGAGTCTCTTGCTGATAAAAAACACCCAAATAATTCTGCTTCAGGCAAATATTATATTATAGTAGGAATGAACAATTTTACCAAAATACCAGCCGAAGCTCTGACATAAAGCTGAAAGTGAAACACAGCATTCTTGCCTCCCAAAACAAGGCAAAAACCACAAGCCAGTGATTTTTCTTATTTCTAATTACAAGCTTTGTGACTGCTCCAATTTGAGGATCTGAAGCTCAAAACTCGTACACCTTTATTGAAATGAAACGGGTGGAAGAGCGATACCTAATTGTGTGTGGAAATTTTGTCTTTCTTTTCCACAATTTCAGAGACTCAGAAATATCAGAAAGGGATTTTGACTTAAATGCTTGCAGGCGGATAAGCCTAGGCAATGCAAGCATGCTGATTGTGCATACGGATGAGAAAGGCACCGTGCAAGCATGATCCTGAGTCCTCATTGGCATGAACCACTGAAGCAATTCTGAAGAGAACTCCTGATTTCTATGCTAGGCAGGATCAAGGCTATATGATGTGGATGTGCTGTGCTCTCACAGTGTTAGAATTGTTCAGTGTTGGCAGCATTAGTGGACAATAGTGATAAAGCCACGTGTAGCCTGGGGCAGCAGTGCAAAGGTTATATGGAGAGTGTGGCCTTGTAGTTGCTGTCATCAGTGCTCTTTTCTACTCAGAATTCTTGTCTATTTAAGTTGATATTTTGCTTAAGTCTTCTTGCTGCCATCTTATTCTCTGTCTTGTGTAAGTCTATTCTGTGCACATTCTCACCAGTCCTCACAACGTATACATTTCTTCAGAAGTCTCAGCTATGCTTATGTCTCTGGCCTGTGGCAAACGTAGGCTTCAGGTTTCAGCTAGGTGCATTCCAAGGAAGACGGGGAGAGAAGGTTAGAAAACAGGACATTAAAAAAAAAAAATAATGAGAGAGAGAGAGAGAACAGGACATTTGAGTTAATAAACTGGCCCCTTTAGAAAACTGGAAGCTGCTGGTTGTGATCTGCTTATTTGATACATTCTACACATCAGGAAAACAAAATGAGAGTGGAGCAAGATGGAAAATTGCAACTGGAATTTATAGGAAGATAGGTGGCCCCTGATAGCATTGTCTATAATGAAAATTCAGCCTTCCTTACTAAGATAGTTACAGAATTTCCCAGGGCGCTAGGCTGAATTCACTGTTATACATCAGTGAAATCTGATAGATGAAACCCAACTTTCAGAAAAAGGAACAACTAAATCAAAGTGCCTATTAAGAGCAAAACTTTATTTTAAGGTAACCTTTACAATTATTTTCTTATCCAAGGTAAATATGTATCATATCCCATTGTCAAATATGACTTTTGTTTGTGCTCATTGTTTCTAATACTGATGGGATTAAGAAAGCTTCTTTTTGGAATTTTAGCACTAACAAGAGCTTCTAATTCTTTGCTCTATCAGCAAAATCACAAGCATGGAGGAATAGTTTAGAACCTAACGTGTTCCTCTTAAGCAGTGAGTATAGCAGTAGAAAACCATAATTTGGCTGCTTTTCTGAAAGAATGCAAGATCATTATACAAAAGCATAGGAAAGACTTGTACAGGTTTCAGTCTTGCAAGAGCATGCCTGGATGATTCCTTTCTGTTTCAGGAATACTACTGGTATAAGTTTGCAGTGTCAGCTGGCTTACAGATGATAGAAAAGGGAAGAAATTGGACTCTGACACTACTGCCCACCTCACTCTACCTGTTTGGGGGAAAACAGAAGAGATAAACCCTTCAACTGATATAGAAGCTTTTTGCCGTTCAGCACCCCATAAGGACTGTGAGCCCTAAGACTGGAGCTTCAGGAGTAATTTTAAGCCTTGGTAAACCGAGAGCAAAAGCAAAGCCAGAAACAGCCAGGTAACCCCAAGAACTGAGCTTCTACACATGAGGGAATGTGCTCCTGTCACTTTAGGGGCTTCACTCTTGAATTCCCATCAGTCACAAGGACTATAACTTACTGTTACATACACTTAACCTAGTTAGCAGTTCTTAGCTGAAATGGGAATAAAATTATATCCTACATGTCAGTGCTGCGCAAGTTATATTAAATGGCAATTTCTTTTCTTCCTATAAAACCATTTTTTTTCAGAAGAAAACCCAAAAAGTCAGAGAATCCACATATTTCAAAATGATAATAGATGAGCTTTTCTTTTTCTAGCTTGTTTTGAAAAGGTAGTAAAACATAGGAGGCTAATCAAGTACGTGTTTTTCCTATAAAAAAATCTATACCTTTCAAGATGTCACTTTATTGCATTAAAGGAATTTAAAGTTCAAAATCTTGGTAACCTGTCATTTTTGTAAAAGTATCTTTGACTGATGTGAAACAGAGTTCATTTAAAGTTAAAATCTTATTTTCAACTGTAATATTTTTGCCCCACACCTCTGAATTTGTCAAAAATAATGGAAAATGTGTCCAGTTCTAAACTTAACCTGAATTTTGAGGAAAACATTTTTGATGTACTTACTCGTAGGTCTTTTCTTTCCCTCCCATGACCTCATTATGCCTACAAATATAATAATTAATTATTTCTTCCCCCATTTTTTTCACAGCACAGAATCTCCTGGGGGTGGAAAAAGCAATAATGAAACCACATTCAAGGTATATTATAGATTAACAAAAAAGTGCGGTGCATTTTTCAAAAGACTACATCAAATGTTCATAAATCTTGTTGCTAGACGAGTTGATGGTAGATCTATGTTTGTAGAGCTGTAATGTTTTTTCTTTTCATTGATTTCCCTCATGACATTGAGCAGATACTCTTCGTACTACTGGTACTTTATCTCTGATATGGACTCTGAGGATGATGTCTGTAATAATATCGCTGACCTGAAGCAAAAATGTGAAACCGGGAGGAAAGGTTATCTAAAGAAAAGATTTGTTATGTTCTTTCTGTTGCCCTTGATGACAATGTGATTACTGAGGACTAAAATTCAAATGCAAGGAATTATGTATGCATTGAATAGATATTTGCATTGATCTCTTCAACCACTATAACTTTCTCGAGCAGAGGTGAAGAAACCTTAAGCTCATCTCCTGTAGCTATTTCCAAAGACTTAGATATAGATAACAGTATGTCTTTCATAAGAATGTATTTCTGCCAGCCTATGAAGTTCCTTACCATAACCAACCAGTAGCATATATCATGTTGAGGCTTAGCAGGAAAAGTCTTTTTAGGATTTAACACATAATATTTTTGGTGGAGTGGAGGCACTTGACCTTTTAAAAGAAAATTTTGTCATGCAAGGGTTTATTTGCTGTCACAGTTTAGAGTAACCATCTTCAAAACCAAAGTATTTCTGCAATTTTCAAAATGAAGAAAGATATCTGTCATTATTGCTTCCCCCTACTTTCTTCTCCTTTTCTTGTTTACTTCCCCCCTCCAAATTACTATTGTGCAAATCAGCATTCTGTTCACGTCACTATTTCACAAAACCCAGGTAGTGCTGGTGGTGAACGTTTCTGCCTGTAATTTGTGTGATTAACATAAGATATTTTGGACATCACTGTTCTATGCCCTGCAAACAGTGGAATCATTCTTCTGTGTATCAACCCATTTCCATGTTTCATCCCGGTTTAAAGATTCTTGCTTGACTACTAAAAATTTAGTAACTGCATCTAGTTCGTATTCATGTTTTGGGATAAAAACCAGAATCTGGAGCAACAGGGAATCTGTTTCTGTACTCAGAAACTGTCATGTTCCTGTATTATCTTTTTTGCAATTCTCTACACACCCCCTTTGTTGATATTTCTGTTATACTTCTCAAGTTATTATCATCTGCAGTGTAAAATACTGTTTCAACACTAGTGTTCTTTATTAAAGGCAGCATAACACAACTGCTGTAACCATATTGTTGTATGTTTTGAAGTTTAATACAGCAGGTAAATTTACTGATCATGAAGGAATTTCTTAGAGAAGGAAAAGCTTGTGTAACTTTTACCTCAAGCTGGATGGGACAGTCTGGCTAGCACAGAAAACTGATGAATCTGAGAGGAAGTATGATTTAATTTGAAATGTGGAGGAAGAATAAAAAGAGATAAGGAGACTGATATCAAGAATATCTTGTCAGGAAGCTGTAATACAGAAATCTGTAAATGGTAGTGAAGATAGCTAGCATGGAAGATGGAGAGACTGAGGTTTCAAAGGCTGGTGATGAGCTTAGACGGGCACAACAGATTTTTGAAACATTGTGAAATGACAGAAACTGTGAGCACTATTTACCACAGGAATGTGCAAAAGTATCTCTTCACTTAAATCTTCCTGAATTGCTTCTTTACTGTGTCATTGTATATTATCATTTATGTACCCAGAGCTGAGACTTAAAAAAAAAAAAAAAAGAAAAGAAAGGACATGAAAGTTTCCTTTCTTTTTATTTACCTTTTTCACAACACAATAAATGTAACTGGTTCAAGGCTTTCAGAGCTCAGTTGCTATATAAATATCATAATAAATATTCACAGTCTTTCTTATTCTCATCCTTAGAACTTCTCACCATGGAAAGCCAACTCCGTGCTAAGTGTTATTAAAAAAAATGTTTCTGACCTTTACTGTGAAACACTCTGAAATGCTCACTATTTGAAAAACTCTTCTACTGATTTCAAAGAAAATTAAAGCAGCTTTTGCATATGGCTTTTGCATATGCTTTTGCACAAGCTGGCCAAGCATATATCAGTAAAAAACAAACAAAAAATGGATTTCTCTAGCTATGGTAAATATATGTATACACTTTGAAGAATGCTCTGAAACTTCAAATACATGTTTATTTTAATTGCAAATATTTGTAGAATATAAGTGTGGACTGCACATTTTAGGATAAATTATCTTGGAGTTCCAAACTTCTGATTTATTTTGTTTTTAAATCCTTGTCTGATAGTGGTTGCAGAAAACATGCATATTGCTCAACTTAAAAAGGCACGCACACACAAATACAGCACTTGAATAAACCCTATGCATTATTAGATTTTTTTGTACAAGTTAAGGGAGAATACAGGAGGAGTAGGGAATGATCATAGCATTTAGACTATGCACGTCTCCCTCTGTCTCAGAAAATAAACTTGGCTAAGGTTATTGAGATAGTGCTCAGAATTCATAAATGAGGGCACTTCCCTGGCTGGCTAAACACAAATCAAGAAACCTCTTTTAAAAAATCAGCAAAGACAATCCTTGATCTGTAAATTTAAGTTTAAAACCTACTAAATAGACAGCTTTGAAAAGGCTCCTCTGCCCAGTCTGGCCTGAAAATGCTGTGAATTCTGACATGCACCAGCTACATCTGAGATAGTTATGGTAACATCCTTTGCCTTTATTACTGAGGGACTGTGGAGAAACATACGGATTTTATGCTGTAAGTTTTGTCTGCTGCATCAGTCAATTCTCTGAGTGTTTAATATAAAATCCAGTAAACAATCTCTAGCACACAGTTTTATGCTACCATCACATAAAGCAACTGTTGTTGATACTGCTGTTTTTCCTGATTTGTTTACTTATTCAAAAAATATAGTTTTTTTAATCTGCTCATCTGTTTATGGTATAGGATAGAAAAGATGTGAGAAGTTTTAAAAAAATCCCTCCAACCAGCAGTATATGTAAATGTCTATGTATTTTCTATGATATGTTTAGATTTGTAGTTCAGCTCTGTTTTGAGTTTTCATTTTGGTGATGAAGTGATGAAAAGCATTTATATAAAGCTCTGTTTTGGCTGTGTTGTAATTGCCCAGGTGCTGTGAGAGTAGCCTACTGTCTGCTTTTGCTGCCCAGTGTAATAAGATTCTCTTTTCCTGTTTTTAATTTCTTATTAATTTTATTTTAAAACATGGAGATTAAAACAAAATTTCTTTCATTTGCCTTTGTTGTTTGAAACCAATTTCTTAACATTGGTAATATAAAGTTCCTAAAGCTGATCATCTTTGCATTCCTACTGCTAGTGAACAAGATGAACAGAGAAGAAACCATTAGGGGAAGTAATAAAGGACTGTGAGCATGTTCATGAGAACTAGCAAGTGTTAAAAAAGAGACTTCAGAAGTAGATAGTGAAATTGCTGTAAAACAAAAGAAAGTCATAGCATGCCTGAGAGGTGAAAAGCTGGCAAGATATTTGCATTGGATTTTTTTCTGCATTCCCTATGCTCTAAGGTAATGCAATGCCATCTATTTTCATTTGATCACAATGCTAAAAAAGGAGCTGTTCAAAGGCTTTTTGTAAAGCATTTTGCAAGAAATTGTTAGATTGAACTGAAGCAGAAGCAGGCATGATCTGTGAGGATGTCAGGTTAAAAATTCTCATATGACTGCATGGAAGATAGGGAAAGTGTTTGGTTAAACAGTATCACTTGGAGAAAAAGCTTTTCTCTTTTGACTAAAAGCTGAATTTATAGACAATGGTATGTTTTCTGCCATGTGGTAAAGAGGGTATGGCACTGCAGCATTTATTACATGCCTCAGGGATCAGGCTGCAGCAGACCTTGGAGAGGTCAGGCAGCTAATGTGAAGTAAGGCAGTCTTTACAGATGTGCCTAAGTCTTATTGACATGAAGGGGGGGTTTCCATCACATCTGTTCCCACCATGTATGCTTCTGCAGCAGGGCATTAGTTCTTGAAATGCTGTTTCTGCCCATGAGGGCACAGCAGGGGCTTCCCATGCCCAGAGAGGGGTCTGCATTCGTGGCTGCCCAGCTGTGCTTGCCTGCAGCCAGGACACCCTTTGAAAAGAGGAAAAGACACCTCCTTCTTTGTAGGAGAGAAAGGGTGGGAGGAAGAGTGGTCCAGTGACATTACCTCTAGTACCAGGAGTTACAGGGCAGCATTCATAACTACAAAGCCAGCCACATCTACTGGAGATTTTTTGCATGTCTGTCATTCAGTGTTAGTACCTGTATTGTGTGCTTGTATTTGTTATGGGTTTGTTCATCAGACATATATTGCTGTCATCTATTGTTTTTAATTTGAGGTCAGTTCAGCAGCTCACATGTCCCACTGTCTTTGGAGTTTAAAAAAAAAAAAAAAAAAAAAAAAAAAAAAGTGTATTAGCAATATGACAGCAATGCTGTTCTCCCTAATGGCTAAGCTGCTACTCATCTGTAATCTCCTTCTGGACTACTACTGTCTCCAGAGATTTCTGTAACTCAGTCCCCTGAGTCACAAATAAAATGCTTACTGTACTCTGCTGTACCAAAGCAAATATTTCATTTTTTCCAAAGGATTTAAAATCATCCATTGGATTTCTTTCAAGCTGGAAAAGTTTCCTCACTAATGCTATCTTTTCACAAACAGTTGTGATATATCCTTTAAATTCACACCATGACCTGGAGGTCTTTTTATTTTTTAGCTATTAGTATCCATTGAGCTCTCTTAAGTGGTTCTACTAAAACATTTATGTTCAGTGACACCAAAGCTCTTGATACTATGGTCTGCTCCAAGGCACTCTTTGCCTACATAATATGTCATTTGCTTTGACAAATCTGTGTTAGATAGGATGCAATTCTCTGACAAGGTAAAGGCTTTAAAGATTTAATTTACAGAAGTTATTTTTATTATTCTAATGTACACATATTGGCACAGAAAAAGTCAACAGCTAACATTAAATGCTTATCAAAACCCTTTAGCATTACATATCACATTTATTAACAGCACATGACAATTTCTTCTGGGAAGAATTTGAATTTAAGATATTCTGAATTTGATTTCTTTTTCCCATAGTATTTATTTTCCAGTTGTTCCTGGGTTTATCTTTGTGCTTCTTCCTAGTAAGGAAGACACAACTAGAAAAAAAAACAAAAACAGAGGAATAAACAAACACTAACTGTTGGAAGAAAAACGGGCATGTGGTAGCAAGTTTTTTCCCAGCTCCATCCCATATAACAGAGTTTTTTTCATCTCTGCTTGCAAGGACCTTCCCAAAGGTTCCCATGGATATGTGCTATTGATTTCACCGCAGCTGTCACGCATGTTGTCTTTGCTATATTTTTTCATTTCCTTTCCATCAACAAAAGGAAAGCAAATAGATTGGAGTAGGAGTCATAGAGGATCTTAAACAAAACTGAAGCTTCAGTTTTAAACTTTTGTACGTGATTCCACTAAAATAATTGTCTTCAGCACATAGTAGTTTTCATGAAATGATTGTTTCTACCAGTTCTAGAAGGGTTGACTTTTACATTGGGTAAAACAGCACATAATGGACAGCATGTACTAGTTCTGCCTAAACCCTGGAAATGTGGTTTAGCTGGAATTTAATCATGGTGAGGGGGGAACACAACAAAAAATTGGAATTAAATTAATCCCTGAATATGAAAGTTTATTTGAAATTTCTGGTCTACAATTTTGTTTTCTTTTAAACCATGACAATTTTTTTCAGCTTTTTGATCAATAGCTGTGGATACTGGTCTAAAAAATGCATATAAAAATACAACAAAACACAATAAAAAGTACATGATGCATGTATGTCGCACTTCCATCACAGCTAATGACTAATAGTAACTGGCTGTCCATAAACAGAACTATAAAATTAACCCTCACTGGTGTATCACTGTGTATCCAGACTACAAACAAAACAGCTTATCATGGTGACACTGGTGACATTTATCATTTGTTTGTCATGGGCTTTGTTTGTTCTGTACCTGCTGTCTGCAAGATGAGCAGAGAGAATAGACTACCCATGTTAAACCAAAAATATTACATTTGGAGGGCTGGGAAGAGGGATCAGAATGACTTGAGACCTCTGTGGGAAACTACAGCATCTACACTTTGTTTGATGGCCTGGATCAAACCCCAATCTTTTTGCATTGTTTTTTTTTCTATCTTTGAGTAATAAAACAGGCAAAACTTCTGTAAACAAATAGGACAATTACCCAAGTATGAAATACTGTGCTGTTCCAAGCCAATAAACATCAGGCATAAGATTTTGAAACTGTGGCATAAGATTTTGAAGCTGTATCTCTTCTTCCTGGTTTTTTTGTGTTTTTGTGTTTTTTTTTTTAATAGTCATTGTTATTTTTAACACTAGATTGCAAAAATCTTTAAACAATTGTAAAGAATTTTAATAGGATTTCTGTATTTCTTGCATTTTACATTAAAAATAAATTATATATTTTAGGGAGCACTTATGTAAATGCACAAAGCTGAGAAGGGCACCACGTGCTCTTGAAATGCTCAGTGAAAGCTAAAGAAGCATACCAAACCACACTGAATTTCAGAGGCACTTGGGGAGCTAAGCTAGGGCCCTTTCTCTCCCATTCATATTTATCTGTCTTACGGCTCTGTGTAATCAATATAGAATAACCATGAAGATGTAAAACATGTTTCATATTCCTTTTTGTTAAGAGATGTTTTACTTTTATTTGAGCTGGGAGAACCCATTTCATAGTCACAGGAGTAGCCTAAACAGGGGTGTGGGAGAAGGTCGAGTGGGGGGTCTTGCAGATATTGTCCCAGTGCTGTATAGTTAAAAAAAAATTGAAGTGCATGTCTATAAAACACTAAAAAAAACCAATGAAGAGTGTCTCTGGTGTATGCAGTTAAGTGTCTGAGTAACATTGGTGCATACCTGCTTCTAGATCACTTCTAGGGGATATATTTCAAACAGCTTCTCTCCTTACCTGAGTCACACACATAGATGCAAATTGCATACATAAATATATAAATAGATAAATACGTAAATATTTAAATAAATAACTAAATAATTTTTTATATCTTTATAGATGTTATATACTACCTAGAGTCACACTCCTATGTAAATGTAATTGTTTATGTTTGGTAATATATATACTTTGACAACATCAAACAAAAAAGTGCTAGGACCATCTCTTACCCGGTGGTACCATGCACATCTAGTAGGCCTAATACATAAATTGAATCAGGAAATAAAAGCCAAGCATAGGTGATTCCTTATAAAGAGGAGGGAGTTACTTTCTTACCAGATTTTACCTTTTCACCTCTGAGAAAGTTTTTTTTAAGAGGGGCAAAAAAAAATAAAAAATAATAAAAAAAAAAATTAAAACAAACCAAACCAAACCTGAAACTGTGTGATCTGTGAAATGCAGGCGATTCTGACCCAAAGGCTGTTCTAATGGTTTGGGAAGGAAATTAAGTGGTAGTCATGATAGTGGTGGTGGTGGTGAAGCATTTTCAGTACATACATAGTATAGGTGCCTCCTTGTGTTATATCATAAAAGAAGCTTAACAGTGCTCTTTTAAGGTGGGTCACTGTACCCATGAAGCCCAGACTTTTGGTTGTGGCCCTGCTGGTACCATCCAAATTCTTCTTACTGGAAGTCTATCACTTTCCTGTGACCTGTATCATTCCTTAATAAACCTTAGTCTTTTGTTTATACGGAAGGGACACTCATCTACTAGCAAACAGAGGATCACATTTATTTCTGCTTTTATTCTATAAATACCAGCTGAATTCAAAGATGAATAAAGCTTGCTTTAGAAGTCCTGATGATTTTCCACACTAGCCATGTGACAGGACTTGTTTGCAGAAAATGTTTACCTTTAAAATTAAATCAATTTGGTCTAATTAGCTTTATAATTACCTAAATCTATTTTTTTAAAAAAAAGATCATCTGCTTTCTGCAATTCATATCCTATCTTTCTGGCACATATGTGCTTTAAGGTGCTACAGGCCAGTGTATGTTGTAATTTATTGCTGTTGTCGAGGATCATCGAAAAGGAGTAAGTATCAGCACTTCATTTTGCTAAAAGCTTATACATGCGTGATGGAAGATACTGAAGCTCTGTAAAAGCTAAATGCCAAAAAGCAGATACATAGACACAGCAATTATCCTTATTTCAAAGGAAAGTAGCTATAGTGTTGAAAGCACAAGGGGAGCAAGACTTAATTTAATTTAGCAAAGCTGACACACAGTTTTAGATACGGGTTTAAGTCCGAATGTGGAGTCTTTTTTTGCTTTATTGGTGTGCTGGTTTTGGCTGAGACAGAGTTAACTGTTTTCACAGCAGCTGGTAAGGGGCTGTTTTGTATTTGTGCTGGAAACAGCCCAACAGAAATGTTGATAATACAGGGATGTTTTTGTTATTGTGAAGCAGTTCTTACACAGAGACAAGGCATTTTCTGCTTCTCCCTCCACCTCACCAGCAAGGAGGCTGGGGGGGCACAAGGAGCTGGGAGGGGACACAGCCGGGACAGCTGACCCCAGCTGACCCCAGAGATATGCCAGGCCACATGGCGTCATGCTCACATATAAAGCTGGGGGAACGAGGTGGCAGGGGGGAATGTTCAGAGTGATGTCATTTTCCTTCCCAGGTAACTGCTAACATGTGACAAAGCCCTGCTTCCCTGGGGATGGCTGCACACCTGCCTGCCCATTGGAAGTATTGAATGGAATGAATTCCTCTCTTTGCTTTGCCTTTACACACGGCTTTTGCTTTACCTATTAAACAGTCTTAATCTCAACTCATGAGTTTTCTCACTTTTACTCTTCTGATTTTCTTCCCCATCCCAATGCAGTGGAAATGAATGAGTGGCTGTGTGGTCCTCAGCTTCTGCCTGGGGTTAAACCATGACAGCTGGTGAGAAGAGTAATTTTTTCTTCCATCCTTTCTTCCTCAAGAACGTACAGAGTTTGGCAGAACTAGAAAGTGGAATCTTCTGAATTTCGGACCAGTTTATTTATGTGTTGTCCTTGTGATGTACAGCCTAAAAGTAGGATGCATAAGAGCAGAAGAAATTGGAACATCAAGGAGAGAGAAAATGAAGTAATTTTCTTTCAAAATAAAGGTGTTGCTGGAAGAAGAAATTAATCCCACCTGTACCTGTAGTTTCAATATTAGTGGGAGAAATCAGTTACCTTTTCTCAAAGTAGTGGTTCTTCAACCAGCTGAGTGTTTTTTTGGGGAACTACAGCTTGCTCGTCCACCAAAGTATTTGCTGAATGAAAGTCATGCAAGTTTCTTCTTCAGTCAGCTCTTGGGTGACTGTATGCCCAGAAATATAACAAATGACAATGATATATGGTATAACACTTTTCAATGGTGGTGATATATACAGCAAAGCACATAATAAAACATACTGACAAATTTGGAATTCAGTTCATAAGCAATGTCTCACAAGACCAGAAGGATGATGGCAACATTATAGACTTACTGTTATATATTTTACTTAAGAAAGAGGCAACATATTCCTAATGTCTCAGGGTACAGTTTGGTGATGAATCCAGTGGTTTTAAATTAAGTACTTCATTTTGGGTAAGTTCCAGACCTGTGCCAAGCTAAAAAAAAAAAACAGCCTGGCTGAGCTGCATTTAAGACTGTTGCTACAAGTGGCTTTTAAAGGCTATGTAGATGTTATTATTAACCTCCAGAAAATTGCTCAGAGTGAATCTGGGGAGAATTGTCACAAGTGTTAAAAAATGATTGAGGCTTCAAGTACCATGTGTTTGGAGCATGAGCCTCTTTCTGCAATTATATTGGAAGTGAGGAGGCAGGGCTCACTGTTGTCCATTTATCCACAGTCATTGTAAGGCTGGGAAACATAATAAAACAACACAGACCAGTTTATTCAGTGAGAAAAAACAAGGCAATGAATAATCTTAATAATACACAAAAATACGATTTATGTATCAGGTAGCAGATACCACTATTTTTTTTTTTTTTTTTTTTTGCACAATTCAAAAACTTTTAAAACATCTGTGGAAAATATTTGCAATGAATGCAATCTAACCTCTTGCTAGAGTTGTCTGAGTCTTTTATTCAGTTTCCAAAAAATCAATTGCATTTCTCTTTACTTGTCCAGTAACTTTTTCAATATCTGACATAATTGTTTCTTCTAAATTAAACTTACTTCATCTCCATAAAATGGGATATTTTACCATACACTGAAAGAACAAAAACATTAATTGCCTTTTATTTTCCCTTCTTTTCCCTGATCTGTAGTAATTCTCTCAGATACTTTATACTGGCTAATTTAATGAAATGCCTCAATATATTATCATAAAGTAACTAAATTTTGATCTTCATAAAACTTTTGGAATTGTCACATTAGGCTGTAAGCTACTAAATGTAATATTAGCCATTTATCTTGAACTGACTGCAACATCATTATCCCTACTGAGAAACACCTTATTTTTTAAAAAGCGACAATGGGATAATTATTATTATAGATAGATAGATAGATAGATAGATAGATAGATAGATAGATAGATAGATAGATAGATAATTCTGTGGCATATGCTCAGTATTGCAGAAATTCACCACAACCCCTTAAAACATAGAAAAGCAGTATTGTATTAGAACAGAACAGAATAGAATAGTTCAGCTGGAAAAGGCCTATAATGATCATTCAGGCCACTTCAGGGTTGACCAAAAGTTAACAAGTAACAAGTTAGAAAAGTTAAAAGTAACAAGTAAAACTTGTTACTAAGGGCGTTGCCTAAATGCTTCAAATACTGACAGGTCTGGAGCATTGACCACCTCTCCAGGAAGCCTGTTGCAGGGTTTGACCACCCTCCTGGTAAAGAAATGTTTCCTTATGTACAGTCTAAACCTCCCGTTGCAACTTTGAAGTTGCAATTCCTTTGAAGCATTCCTGCATGTCCTGCCACTGGATCCCGTGGAGAAGAGCTCAGCGCCTCCCTCTGCCCTTCCCCTCCTGAGGGAGCTGCAGAGAGCACTGAGGTGGCCCCTCAGCCTCCTTTGCTCCACACCAGGCAAACCCAGAGCCCTCAGCCGCTCCTCACAGGACATTCCTGCCGGCCCTTTCACCAGCTCTGTTGCCCTTCTCTGCACCCATTCGAGCACCTGCCTGTCCTTCTTAAGTGGTGGGGCCCAGACCTGCCCCCAGCCCTCGAGGCGAGGCCGCCCCAACGCTGAACGCAGCGGGATGGTCACCCCTTGTGCCGGGCGGGCTGTGCCGTGTGTGATGCCCCCGGGATGCGGGTTGCCCTCCCGGCTGCCAGGGCACACAGCTGCCTCCTGCGGAGCCTGCAGCCAGCCGGCGCCCCCGGAGCCCTCTGCAGGGCTGCTCTCCAGCCGCCCCTCTCCCCGTCTGTGTTAGTCCACCCCAGGGGCAGCATCTGGCATCTCGTCTTGCTAAATTTCATGCCACTGATGGCTGACCAATGCTCCAGTCTGTCTAGATCGTTCTGCAAGGCCTCTCATCCCTCAAGAGATTCAACAACACCTCCGAGTTTGGTATTGCCAGCACACTTGCTAACAGTGTGTTCAACTCCTGCATCCAGATCATTGACAAAAGTCTTGAACAGAACTGGCCCTAGGATTGAGCCCTGAGGAGCACCGCTGGTGACTAGTCACCAACCAGATGTAGCCCCATTCACTACAACCTTTTGATTCCTGCCGGCTCATCAGCTAGAACTGGCTTGAGGAGCACCACTGGTGACCAATCACCAGCCAGATGTAGCCCCATTCACTACAACACTTTCAGCTCTGCCCTTCAGCCAGTTCTTCACCCAGAACACCATGAACATGCTCATCCCACAGTTGTCCAGAAAGTTGTTGTGAGGGACAGCATCAAAAGTCTTACTAAAATCCAGAAAAACTACATCCATCATTTTCCCTTCATCCACAAGGTGTGTGACCTTATTGTAGAAGGATATCAAAGTAGTTATACAGGACTTTACCATTGTAAACCCATGTAAATCATGATGGTTACACTGTCCTTTAGATGCCTTATGAGAATAGCCAGTATGATCTCCATAAGTTTTCTGGGTACTGAGGTGAGACTAACAGGCCTGTAGTATCTCAAGCCTTCCTTCACACCTTTCCATGATGGAATAACATTGGCTAGCTTCCAGTCAGCAGGTATCTCTGCAGACTCCCAAGAAAGATGATCAAGAGGTGTCTTACTAGCTCCTCCAGTACTCTGGGGTGAATCCCACCAAGCCCCATGGACTTATGAATTTCACTGTCCACAAATGGAAAGTCACTGTTCCAGAAATCATGGTCTTCTGACCCAGAGCACTAGGCAGCCCAAGGTCTATCAGTATTATTAACCACTGAGGCAAAAAAATCCCAAAACAAAATCAACACATTAAATGCTTCCATTTGGTCTTCATCCCGATTTGTCAGGTGACCATCTTCAACAAGTATCGGTCCAATGTTTTCTGTAGACCTCCTCTTGATATTAACAAACTTGTAAAAGCCTTTCTTGTTGTCTGACACAACACTAGCCGATTTAAACTCCTGAGCTTTGGTCTTTTGTGTCTTCTCCCTGCGTATGTGAACTGCGACTCTCTAATGTTCCTGCCAAACATGACCCTGCTTCCAGAGGTTGTTCAATTTCTTTTTCCTCTTTAGCCCCACAAGGAGTTCCCTGTTCAGTCATGCTGGTCTCCTCACCAGCTTGCTTGACTTATGACCCAGTGGAATTGTCTGCTCCTGTGCTTTTAAAAAGTGTTTTTTTTAAAAAAAAGCTGACCAGCCCTCATGGCCTCCTAAACCCTTAAAAGCAGATTCCCAGCACACACTGCTAAATAGCCCCCTGAATAGCTTGAAGTTTGCTCCCTTCAAACCCAGGGTAGCAACTCTGCTGACCTTTTTTCTCATTACTCTGAAAAGTTAAACTCAAACATTTCATGATCACTGTAGTTGAGACAGCCACTTACCATCCCATCCCCCACAAGTCCTTCTGTATTCGCAAATAACAAGTGTAGGAGGGCACCTTTCTTAGTTGTCTCACTGAGTTCTTGTGAAAAGAAGTTATAATCTCCCACAAACTTCAAGAATTTCTCAGACTTGCTCATCCCAGTTGGTAACTGGGAAATTAAAATTTCCCATAAAAACAAGGACTACCAATCCAGAGATTTCTCTTAATTCCCTGTAGAGTAACTCATCTTTGCCATCATCCTGGGTGGGCAATCGGTAGTAGGCGCACACTATAACATCTGATTTGTTTTCCATCCCCTTCATCCTCACCCAGAGGCTCTGAACTACATCACTGCTAACTGTAAGGGGTGTACAGCCAAACCTCTCCCTCACATACAGTGCAACCCCTCTACCTTGCCTGCCCTGCCTGCCCCTCCTGAACAGGCTGTAGCCCTCCATCCCACCACTCCAGTCACGAGACTCTTTCCACCATGTCTCACTAATACCAAATATATTATAGCTCTGGGAACTGACCAATTAGTTATTTGGCAGAGAACTTGTTGTGTGAATTTTGGGTCATCTCATGCAATAATAAGGGTGACTGCAAGGTTTCCATGAAAGTAGCAGTTAAATGTAACACCCAAGGTGGTGTCTCTGAACTAAAGGCTGGCGCATACATTCTTTAAGCATATCTGAGTCATGGATGAGAGTTGGCTTCATAAATTTTCTTGTGTAGACTGAGTTTTTAGGAGTTGTCTTGGAAAAATCACATAATAAATAATGAAGAATGCCCCTTACTGTCTAGGAACACTTTTCAGTGGTTGTGTGAGGCAGGCGTATGAATTCCTACAGTGAGTAGAAACACTTCTAACATGGTGATTTCAACTGCACCTCCAGCTTCTGTATTTGGCAGTTGATGCACAGGGCAGTGAGTTCATGACTGGATGCTTTTGCATATTCTGTGCTGACCCATTTCAGATCTCACATGTATTTTAATTCTTCACTCACAGGTAAGCTTATGATACTGAAATGACCCACCCATTAATGTACTTCATAAGTCACTCCTGAACTGTTCCCTTTAAACTGTCTTTGTTGTAGAATGACAACAGTTTTCAATTTGAAACCTTGTCTGCTTCCATAGATATGTGCCACAGGCATTGAACTCATGGCTCGACTTTGTGTGAAGTTTTTAAGAAAACTAGCATCTGAGTTAATTTTTTTTTTTGGAAGTCCACCAGCCGCAGTAGTTTTACTACTGCTAAAATGTGACTCTATATGCTTATTCCAAACAATGAATGTAGAGTGAAAGCGAAGTTATTTCCAAAATAAAGTTTTCAGGATTACTTTTAAGATTTAATTCTGTAGATTTCCATGACAAGAAAAAAAAAATTAAAATTATTTATGAAGGTTTAATTTAATTTTACAGTATCAGTTTGGATAGGTCTATCACATTGACTCTTCTAGGGAATTACATTTTGCATAATAAAAATTGACACATTTTCATTTTATTTTCAAAGGGAAGAAAAGAATAGTATTGTTACATAAAAAAAGTAGCACATGTTTAAGCAAACTGAATTGTTCCTGCAAGGAAACTACAGCAGATACTGATAGCATTAAGTTGTTAATGTTGCTGCGTGTATTATTCCTTTTTTATGTATACATCTGGAGCTAGATTTTCATAGGTTTTCTTCAGCTGCATAATATGGTAAATTTGTTACTTCTCTGAACCATTTATACCACAGTAGGAAGAACTAAGTTGCTCTCTTAGTGTGTCCTTCTATGTGTAACAGAGGGGAATAAATGGGGAAAGAATTAGAAGCTTTACCTGTCCTATTTCCAGAGTCCCAGTAGCCAGAATAATTGGTGGGTATACAAAAATGAGCAAGCTAAAATACAAATGAGATAAAGAAGCATTAAATAACAGTACTTTATAGACGATTTTTATCAACAATATTTATCAGCCCTCAGGTAACCTTTTTAGTTACATGTCAGACAAATCAACAGACTTTTTATGCGACTATTTTTGCAACACTGCTCAGGAAAGGAAGTACGCTATCTGGAAATACTATCTGGAGACTCCCACCTGATGAAGAGTGCAACACCTGACTACAACCATGTAATACAGCCTCCTGGCCTGCATTAGTAGGAGCAGTGTCAGGAGGTAAAGTGAGGTGATCTGTCCTTCTATTCAGAACTGATAAGACATGTCTGGGGTACTGCCTCCAGCTCTGGGCTACCCAGTATAAATAGGGAATTACCTAGGGATAAATAGGGGAGGAGTCCATGCAAGGGCCACAAAGATCATGAAGGGACTAGAGCATCTCTTATATAAAGATAAGAAGAATGACCTGGGACGGTTTCAGCCTGGAGAAGAGAAGGCTCAGGCAGGATATTATCAATGTGTGTAAATACCTGAAGGAATAGTACAAAGAAGATGGAACCATGCTCTTTTCAGTGGTTCCCAGTGACAATGGGCACAGAATAAAAGACACTAAATTCCATGTGAGTACAAGAAAAATACATTTTTATTGTGAAAGTGGTCAGACAGGCTGAACAGGTTGCCCAGAAAGATTGTGGAATATCCATCCTTGGACAGATTAAAAGCCCAGGTGGACAGCTGTCCTGAGCAACCTGTTTATGGCTGAATAGGGGGTTGAACTATGTGATATTCAGAGCAGCCATTCTGTGATCCCATGAATATAAAGGTCAGCTGTCATCCCATATATAATTTGTGACATAAATAATATAAAAGTGAGAAGAGAGAGCGGAAACTTTGGAGTATGTTTTTTGAGTATGGAGCAGTCAGGCTGCTTTCAGGTACAGAAAGTCTCAGAGGTATGTTGAAGTTTACCATATAGGAAGCACTATAAAAAACAGTAAAAAGAAGAATTAAAAACTTGGAGCAGTTCCTGGGGTAGAATATCATCTGTCAAAATCTCTGCACTACAGCGGCTACATTTCTCCAGGTATTTTTTAGTCTTTATTTATTTACAAAATGGCAATATGATAAGGCCATGAAGAGCATCTAAAAAGAAAAGAAAACAAAACAAACCAAACAAAATCCAGGAAGGTTAGCCATTATGAAATAACTTCTTTTTTTCCTGAGTATGGTCTGTGATAATTAAATGTTCAAATAACATATTTCAAATACACCAGCACAGTGAATCCAGTGCAAATACTTTATTTTTATTTTAGTTCTGATACTGTTATTGCAACATCAGTGAGAGTCAAGTGAAATAGATGCCTACTGTAAAAGTAACAAGTTTTATAATTTGCTGTATAATTTTGAGAATGTCTTTGTAACTGCCTGAATGAATGGAATTGAACTGTTCCTGAAAACTACAATGAAATCAGATCTTTGCAAATCACCCAACATCTTGATTTATGTGTATTCCCTCAGAGAACGGAAGATTTGTGCATACAAAGATTTTTTTTTTTTCAAGTTTTGGGGAGGGAGATATTGCATATTAAAGTATTTATGTAATTCATTTACCACCTTTATATTTCTTTCACACTGCTTTCACATTTAGCCTGAGTAACCTCAATGGGGTCCTAAATCAGCTAGAAAATCTCCTGGGTGTGCGTTCTTTGGTTTTCTCTCTCTTAGCAATGTACCCATTGATTCCTAAAATAGCTGTTGCTTGCAGATCTTGGATCAAATTCTATCAGAGTGGTTGACCAGTCAAGTCAGCAGCATGAGAAGAGATGAGAGATCTAGGCCAAAATGTCTTATTCATTCTGTGGATAGCTTTCCCATGTGTAAAGTGAAAATTATTCTCATTTTTCTCAACACATCTATGGCATTTTTTAATTACACATCCTAATGAGTAATACTTCATCTTCACACATCTCCACAAAACATGCCTCTGATGCACATCCAAAACTGACATCCAAAGTGCTTATTATATACCATTTGGAATTTGATTTGCATACCTTCTTATTTTGCTTTTAGTTGCACAGTTGTAAAATCAGATCAAAAGGTCAAAAGCATATGATGCTCTTGGTGATTTTTTTTAAGGTATTCATTAGACTAAAGATGTAGACTACTACTTCTGAAGACATTTCTAGATGCCTCAAGTATGATTTTCCCACATTTATTATGATAACTGATTTTACTTTATATCGGGACTGCTGCTGAGACCCCATTTTCACAAGTGATAATAAGAAGTAGCAACTAATTGCTGTCTTAAAGGTATGAATTATTATGATCAACAAATACCCATGAAAGAGCATCAGGCTGGGAAACTCATGTCTTTGAAGTCTGTAAAAAGGGCAATATTGCTGGGTCAGAGCTAAGAAGCACTCTTTGCTCCAAGTGCTACATCTTTTCTAATAAATATTTGTAAATTGCAAATATCAACAAACTAAAGATATTTGCTTGCATTTGCAATGTGTGGTTTCACACCCTTTGGGTAGAGCTTTCAGTGACCCTTACAAACCTGTTGGTTTTGGGCCTCCTTCAGCAGTCATACATACCATGACTGATTTGGTGGGCCTGTAGTTGCAGAAGGTATTAACAAGAGTTGATGCTAGTGGGGTAGGAAGTAGGCGGGGAAATAGTCCTTTCTTCTCAAATGGACAGAGTTGTCTGATGCAATGATATAATGAATAACCAGAATAACCCAATTGTTTTTGAGTGACAATAAGTTACTTGCAGCTCCTGCAGGCAGCTGTAGTGTTGTAACACATCTTCACATACCAGCTTTTCAGTACAGGTTATCAACGGTTTTCTGAAAAGGTACCTAATGCTAGCAACCTCAAGGGCAGAAGGACTGATGAAATGACAGAAAGCCTTTTGCATTTCATTTGAGGTAGTGATAGGGATTGTTCCCTTAAGAGTGCTGAAGCAGTCTGCATTTTTACAAACACGTTGCTACACCACTGTACCCCAGGACTGTCTAGGAATGTAGAAGTTATTTGGGAAAATGTAGAAGCAATAGTATTTTACAGAAGTCTCAACATTTCTTTCATTTTTTGGTTTTGCTCCAGGGCTTTCAGTAGTTTATGGTGAAAAGACAGGAACTGATTTTTGTTTACGTTTCATTAACGTAACTAGAATATGTAGTCTAGTTTATATATAATAATATATATAAAATATAGATAATAATATATATATAAAATAAATTATTACAGTGTTAAGTTTAGCAACTTTTAAAGTATCTTCAGGAGAGTGAGACTGTAGATATACTTAGTTGGTGAGTAACTAACTGCTAATGTGTGCAGTCTCTAAGTCACGAGTGATTATTCAGCACTAAGTTTGTTATCTCTCTTCAAGATGAGTGTGAAATAATCCAAAGCAGGGAACTGGGATATCACATTTCGTGAAGGGCCAGTGCTGTGTCCCTTGCACATCCAGTTGGGAGGATATCGGGTGATTTCACTAGGTAGATTCACTGAGGTTAAAAGATTAACACATCTGGCAGATTCAGTCTTAAAAAAATACTTGCATCTCTACAGACTGATTAGGACCTGGTGGCATTCCTACAGGGTATGATTAATGTATTTCTCTTAAGGAAAGATTATACTATATTTTCTGTCATATTCTTTCTGATTATGCAGTGAAAGGTATCTCAGGGGCCCTCAGGTTTCTGGTAGACTCATTTCTTGCACAGCCAGAGACCAAAATTTATGAACTCCGCAGAGTAAAATGCACTGTATTACAGAAATATATGTAGACTTGGGAGAAATCAAAACCAGATTCAGAATAAAAGGTCTGGAGCCACTCTAAAGCTTCAGCTAACTGAAATGGTGGTGTAGCCTGAGGTTACCCCTATCTGTGAGTCCTATCCCACAGGGGCTATGTGACATTGACACAAGACTTTGCAAATGGCATGAAATCAGTTTTGACATTTAAAGGTGCTGTGCAGTGGGATGTTTGCATGCTGAAGACTCCAAAGGAAAAACAGGAATGAGTGAAAAAGTGGCTTTGATTTTTGAGCACAAGGCTGCTTATTTTGTGAATAGCTGGATAGTGTGTTACGGTCCTTGGGTGTTGTACTGTAACATACATAAACCTACATTTTTTCTGATCCTCAGGAAAACATGCACCTACATTTGCCTAAGTGCAAAAAAAGTCTTGAAGCTGCTTGGAAAAGCTGGAAACAAATCACCTATTTTTTAACCATTATTAGGTTTCATCTGTACTGAAAACCCGAATCTTGCATGTTGGCCTTCTTGCAGCCTATTTTTTCATTAAGTAAACAAATTAATTTCTAACTGGTGTAACAACATATTTTTTTTTAAGAATTTCAATTAATTTTAATATATATGGGCTACATCCTTCACTGGCACAGGTGAGAGCAGTGCTGTCAGTGGTAGCACAACAGAGTTGGTTAGTATGTGGTGGGCAGCTTGCTACAGATACTTGCTGTGCCACACGGTCCTGGTCAAGCTGAATCAGAGATGTGCTGAGTTTAAGCAAAGACCACCAAGAAAACAGCATTAACAAAAACTTCTTCATCAATGCAGACTGCCCTTGGAGCAGGAGTTTAGTTCATTTCTCATTCGTCTTCAGATTGCCTGTGCCAGATCTACAGCTGGTGTTAACCGGCATAGCTGCACTGACTTAAAAATTAAGTTAGGCGGATTTATGCCAGCTAAAAAGACAGACTTCCTGGTATGACTTTTTTCGCATCAGAAATTTGTGTAGAAGCTGGCTTGGCACCGGCAATTCAGTTGTTACTCTCAGATAAAAATTTCTAATAATACTGACTTGGCCTTCAACTGTAATTCGGAGGATAAAAATGTAAATAACACAGCAGGTTCCCCCACTGTTTCCTGAGTTTTAGTATGCTTTTTTCTTAATCAAAAGTCTTTTTCAACCAGTCAGAATGAATCATATTTCATAGAATTCTAGCTTTATAAAAACAACAATATGGTATAACCTAGGAAAAAAGCTAGGCTCACAGTCTTGCTAGCCTCCAAAGTGCCTCCTCGCTGTGTCTGTATCCAGTCAATACCTTACTGTCCAAAGGATGGGGTTTGGATTTCACTGTACTGTGTTAATTTGGATAGTTTTACAACTTGTGGAATGCCAGCTTGCTTCTTTAGAAATCTAGAAGTTTATTTAACGATTTAGATGCTTTTAACCATAACTAGTAGCAGTACAAAACAGCAATAACAATCTCTCCAATTCTTTGCCTTTAAGGAGTACCTGCACACATCCGTCTTGCTTCTGCTGTCACATGCCAAATAAATTTCATGTTTTACAACTTTTAAAAGACAGCAGTGAGCTTCTATGATGAAAATAATGTACACATACAGTGCAATTCTTTAGAAAGCTGTCCTTCAGGATTCAGCTTGGGGTAAAGGCACCTTGGGAGAAAGAGCAAAGACAGGGAATAAGTCAGATCATACATTTGGGTATATTAATGTATATTTCCAAAAGCTGGGTGCTTGGAACACTGTGTTTTGGACTTAGATACTGTTTTTGCATCCAGCTCTAATGAAATTATTCTTTTAACTTGGTGTAAGTTATGACTCATGCAGAAATGCAAGACTATATAGATGTCTTTGCACTATGTCGTTTTTTCTCACCTTTCCTCCCCAAGTTTTCTTTTTTTTGTTGTTGCATGCAAATATAATAGAGTAATTAATCATATGGTATTTTGGGTTTGACAGCTTTAGCTTCTTGAATACATTTATATCACCAGCTAGAGCTTCTTTATGCCACATCCTTTGGCTTGCTATAGGTTGCCCAGTAATTCTTAGTTCCATCTACTATTCACCTCAGACACCATTATACAGCCACTCAGGAATGATTATCTCTCTGGGAAATCAATAAACTGAAGCTATATTAATAACACATATTATAAAGGATATGCCAAAATGACTGTCATGTTCTCTTGTGTGAAAGCTGTCTTAACATAGAGGAAGCTGTCACAAACCCATTAGAAATAAATCATTCTGACACCATTATTCTACTTTTATAATAGTGGGGTGTCAGCACCTCAATATTTCCCTGTGCTAATAGATTGGGGGGCAGGGGGGCAGAAACAAAATTCACTGTCACTAGCAAGAGACCTTCAAAGCTTGAGTCTTGATAACATAAAATGAAAACAACAGACCAACTTATTACCTCTTGCCCCAGGGCCATTGTTACAGACTAGTCATTCAAACACTTGAGAGACATTTAGAAGCATGCCTGCTTAATTGCTGTGAAGGACTCTTGAAAAGATTCATACCAGAATAAAATTGAACATTACTGACAGAAATCACAGCACTTTAAATTAATCCCCGTCCTGGATATTGCATTTTCTGGATATTGTGTTTTCTCACAAAACATGACAGGATAGGATCATCTTGCATCTTGGGCAAGAGAAGCAGTCAGTCTCCATCTGACACTAGTGGCTATATATCCTTATGTGAATAAAATGGCTCCTTGCAATCTTCACCTCCATCGTCCAGTTCATGGGAGGATACACTGAAGTGTTATGTTTTCCTGGTCTGCTCTGGATATTACATGACTCTTTCAGAGGCTGGCTGTATTGAAGAGTGTGGGATTTTTCAAAACAGCACTTAACAAACGATATCCAGGTTGCCCTTTAAAATAAGTAATACTGGTAAAGAGGAATGGAAGGGAAGTAATTGTAACATTTCCAGGCATTCCTAGGGCTATATTTCACAGTAGATGGCTGTAGTTTTTCAGATTTGCACCACTCTTTTTCCACTTTTTGAATTGTTTTCCAAGACTGAGTGATGTCCTGTAATCCTTAGCGAAGAAATCATGTCAGACAGCAGAATCTGTTTATTTAGCTTGTTTTCAGACAAGGTAGGCACAGGAAAAAGATTTCGATCATTCAGGTCCTTAGGTAACAGAAGCTCATGCATTACTGTATTTAGCTGAATATATGCTCTCCTTTCCTATGGGAGGAAGATAGTTCCTTAGGCCCTTCTGAGAGAGAAAGAGGCAGATACAGCATGCCATGAAGGTAACACCACCTCCCACCCACATGCGGAGATCAGTTCTGCTAGGCAGATGTGTCTGCAGATCCCTGCCCGCAGGACTTCACAATATGAGGAGAGGACAAAGCTCATTCCAATTTGTGCATGGAAGTCTCAAGTCTCAAGTAACTGCGTCCCATAACATGAGCCACAGTGCTTTCCTGTCCCCACATTTGCTAAAATTATACATGGTGGTTTCAAGGACTCAGAGAAGTTTGTAAGGACTTTATATGAAAATCTGAATGAACCTAAGGTTTCAAACACTGTTGAAGAATTGGGGCTTCACTAAATTTTGAATGGAAAGCAGAAAGAATTTTTTTTTATTGGTACAATTTTGTGTGGAATTAACTTCTTCCAAACTTCTACAAGACAAATGAGAGTTTCAGCCATTACTTGCTAAGAAATCAAGATATGCTGAAACCTCAGACTCCCTGAGACACAAGACAAGTGAAACATAGAAAAAAAAATGATACACCAGGGTCTACGTGTAGGAAACATGAAAATTTATATAACAATTAGCAACCATAGATGTAGCTGAAATAACAACTGCAGTAGTGGAAAAGTAACTCAAATTCAGAAAAAAAGGTTTTGATAGAGCATCCAGTCAAATGTGGACTGTCAGGGAGTTTAGCCCTAAAAGTTCTTGCCCTGCTGCCAGCTAGCTGTTACCTTCTGTCCCTCTGTTGTGGTACAGATGAGAAACACTTTCCCATTGGGGTGCTGTGGCATCTTTCCAGTTTCTGAAGCTGACATGTTAGACATGGTCTATTGGCTTGGAAGTTAGGCATGCATATTTTCTGAGCCCCTGAAGCAGAGAAAACTTTGTAATATTGCACAAAGGCAGGACTAATTTGCCTCTTACTGCAATGAGAAGTAGGAGTGGGGATGAGGAAGTTAATATTATGCAAGCTTATTTTTGCATTCATATCTATCCTCCTCTGAGTTACACATCTATGTGCTGTCCCAGAGAAGCAATAAATAATGCATTCTGGGATACCACAAAAGAGCTGATGTTAACTTCCGCTGGTTACCTGTTTGTAGTTTATAAATCCTAGTGTAAACAAAACTTTTAAGTTATGCATTTGACATGAATTTTGGGACCATAAGACTTCTTTCAAAAGGAAATTAATAATTAGTTAGAATTTGTGACTTTACATGGATTTTATGTATCTTTAACAGTTTGGGGAATTTTGGCCATCTTTGCTTGACAAAATGTTCACAGGTTTGCTTTTTATGCCTTTGAATAGTTGAAGAAGCACTATTGTTACTCTACAGGCAATAGCAAATTCACAAATACCATGTATTTTTCCCCCAGCCCAGAAGGATCTGTAAGAGCAAAGAAGAAAGATTTCTTTTCCTCTCTATCCCCCCTCCCCCTTTTTTTTTATTTTTTTTTTTAATTGTTGCACCTCATTAGTACTGTTGGTATGAAAAGTCTTAATGGCATGACTGGTATGGCAGATTAAAACCTATCAGCTTCCCCACCCTACCCCCCCTGCACTGCTTAACACTGAACAACAAAAAAGGCAGAGACCTGACAAGACCACAAACTGCTCAGGGTTATTATTTACATTGGCTGTTCGCACTCTTTCTCTCCACACACACCCCCTTCATCCTCACCCCCCTCACCCCTCCCCCCAAAGCAGAAAGTGTGGAGGCAGGAAAGGATTTTTTTCTGGCAATGAGCATTTCCCCACAGCACAGCCGAACACCCAGAACATAGCTAAGAAAGGCAGAAGAGCTGATCTGACAAATTCTAGGTGCAGGAAAGATGTAGCCTCAGATTTACAAACTTAAAGAATACATGATGAATCATGTAAGGGGTTACATAACAGTATTTTCCATCAGGAAATAGATGTTCTTATGCTTAACGGCGCATATCTTACTTTGCACAGAACTTCCTTAGGTATCAATGGTACTGCTCAAAGGAAAATAATGCTTAGATGAAGTAAGAGAACACATTTTGTTATATGCACCCTGGAACATTGAGAAAATCTGGTGTTGTCTGTTCCTTATTACTTCTACTACTTAAAAGATGTAGAATTATCAAAGGACTTCTGCTGTTTAGGGTTTTATGACAAAGAATAAAGCATGGATCTATGCATTGCCTAGGAATGCTAACCTTGCTTTATTCCCAGGAGAGACGTGTTGCTGGTGACATTTAGGTTGCAGTCTTAATGGAAAAACCAGTTTGTTCAGAGGTAGAAAGCAAAGATGCTTAAAACAGAGCAAAGGGAAAAGAAAGCATATTAGCATCATCGCAGAAGAACACAGTAGAAAGAAAAAATGGACAGGATGAATGAGAGGCAAGCTGTGGCTGGACAGTAATTGGAAGGACGGCAAGTAAGCTGGACTTAGAAGGGTGTATGTGCACGTATGTGTGTGCATGTGTGCGTGTGTGTGAACATTCTTGTAATTACATTAATGGTTTGTTCGTTTGTCTGAAGCTTTAATTAACTGCCACAGTTTTGGAGAAAGAAAACAAAGGATGAAATAGTGGTTTAGTCTGGTTGATACCCACCTTGTGCAGTTTGTCATTGTGTCTTCAACATGAAACTGACATGTTGCTGTGTGTCACAATTTGTAGGAGAAGGTAGTAAGTTTTGTTAGCCCATGTGATAGAGCTGGAAAATAAGTCTTCAAGCACACTCATCTAAGTCTTCCATCACCAGTGTGTCTACAGCATTCTGTTTTGTTTAATTCTAGAAAACCAGAAAATGTGGTTTGCCAACCATTATTTAAAACAGAACAACTACAACATGGGTATTTGTATTTGAAACAAACTGCTGAGAGTCAGCATGCAGTTTGTTACTTAAAATGTATTAAACAAAGGTATTGAAAGAAAGGTATTTAAAAGAAATAACTCATATAAAGCTGCTATACACAGGGTGGAAACTCTAGAAGATGATTTTCTGTGCAGCTTTGTGGGAAATTTTGTCTACATTTCTTCTCCAGACATCATTAAAATTAATATTATAAGTTTGGGTTTTTTGTTTTATTTTTTTTTTCCGTTTGGAAGAAAGCAGAAAAAGTGAGAAATATAGATATTTGGATAATAATGACTGCCGGGGACTACATGCTAGATGACACAAAACAGTTTTATGCTACTCACTGTCAATGTGCCTATGTCAAAAGTTCCTATACAAATGCAGATCATGGAATAAGGGTGTTTTAGTCCTCTGCCTCTGTGATGCTGACTGAATAAGAAAAAGAACTTGGTAGTATCTCCCACATGCACAAACTTCCACCTACACAATCAAGCTTGTCAGCAGTAGTAAAACTTTGGTCTTATACAATAGAATTTTAGCTGTGAATCTCAGATGTGATTAAAAACACGAAAAGCAACATATTAAACAGGTGGAAAACCTAAAGTACTTGGATAGTTACTTATTCAAGGACAGGACAAGCCCTTAAAAAATCATGTATTTCCCAACAGTATTTGTAACCTGGTTTATCTCCAAATGGAAGAGATGACTCTTGTGTTGCATAATTGAGATTCTGACAATCAGTCAAGTACGGTACATTATAAATACGAAACAATAAAGCTGCTTTTTTCTACTAATTATTTCAAATTAAAAAAAAAATATCAAATTTCCCTTCTTTTCTTAAGACTTCACATTTCAAGTTATTTTTTACATAAAAAATTATTACTTCAAGCTCACCCCCCCCGAAAACTGTTGATGAAAAATAAACTGTTCTTGTGCCAACAGGTTTAATTTATTCAAAGTGACTGAATTAAAGGAGCAGGTAAGCTATCTGAGAACTGGAGTAATTTGTGATAATTCTGTTGAAACCTGACAGATTCTTTTCTCTTTCAAATTGATGTATTGTCATCAAAGTCCAATCAGGTCTTAATTTTTAGGATAACATCCTTCACAGATGTATATTAGTGCAGCTCCAATGACATTGATAGGGCTAAGCTGATTCTGTCTTGCCTTAGGGTCTGGGACAGCCAAGGTTGTTAGGAAAGTAAACTATGTTTCAGGGCCTGAAAATTGTTGAGAAGTAGCCTTTAATATATAGTACACTTAATAGAGCAATTAGAACCTCAGTGCACACACACACTAAAACAGAAATCTGGAAGCAAAATCAAACCTTCAAAATCTATGAAAATTCAGAATTAAGTCTGCCTGAAGAACTTTATTGTGGCTTCCTTGGCATATGCATGTGATGCAAGTTAAAAGTGTTATGTTATCCCTACCCACTTGTGCACTGCTTCAGAACAAATGGTAGTAAAAAGCCTTAGGATGCTATGCTACATTTTGTTCTTTTCCTCATCAGTTATTGTGTGGTCCAAGTCTTGTTTTCCACACTTTGTTCATGTGTCTCTCTGACAATAGTTTTATTCATCTTGTCCTCGAACCTGAACAGTTCAGTGATGAGAGTCCATTTATCTTCACAGTGCCCTTGGGATGTGAGATGGTGTAACAGGCTTTTCAGGATCTCCATTTAAGAGCACAAACCTTTTTTTTTTTCTTTTTTTTTTTTTCCTTTTTTTCCCCCTCTTTTCATAGTGTGTACACATCATTTAGCATCTTTAAACCTATTTAACCTCAGTTCAAAAGTGAGTAGTTGGGTCAACCTCAAAATGGGACCCTGCTTATTCATACTGTGCATTAGAAAACTGGGAAGGCACATGCAATGGTTACTGTGGTCCATCAGCTGAAATAATGTGATCAGTGTTGCTGAAGCAACCTGGAGCAGGGGAGGGAGATATAAAGCCAGTTCTGTGCAGCATCATCCTACTGTCTTCATCATGAAAGAGACGGTGTTCCCCACCTCTGGTTGGTAACCATGGTGCTGTTTTCCAAAACAAAAAATACTTCTTAAGAATTTAACTGTATCCGGATGAGAGGTTAATATTTTATATAAAAGGAAGCAAATGTGTGTTGTGGGTGCCACAGAGAGTTTTGTTACAGGAAACATTTTAAATCAGTATTGGATAAAAAAATGGCACTTATTAATACCCTGGTTTTGGTTTGGTTATCTTTCTTACTATAAGAAGTAGCTGTACTGGATTCCTCTTGAAAGAGCATGTGGGATAGGTTGGCCAAGGGTGTGGTTCTACTGGGTCCCCAGAAGCAGTGTGGGATTCCCTCTTTGCATGTGCATAGTGGCTGTCATGGGGGATGCTTACCAAGGGATGTGACCAAACCAGTGCTGGTTCATAAGCTGGCCAGGTTCTGGGCTCAGTATCAGGTGGGACTTTCTTTCTGAAAGCTGCCTTTAACATTTGCCTGAGAGTTCCCACAGCTGCTGGATCACATTCTCCTCCCAGGCATAGACAGACATGTCTGCTGCAGTTAAATCAACAGGGTCGCATCAGGAAAAGGGAGGTGGGGGTGGGTGGGAAAGGGAAGGCAATATGTAGTCCAGTACTTATAAACTCCGTATTATCTTGCAACAGAGATTTTTCAATAAGCAAACATAAAGGGAGAAGGAGTGAGAACTACTGTAGCACACAAGATTACTCTAATTAAATTTAATTAATATATTCTTTCACAGCACTATTTACAATTCAAACTAATTTCATAAATACATTAATCATGCTGGTTAAATGGAGGTGAATAGGTAATTCAGTATGCCCTTCATTTTCAAGAAAAGTACTAAATCTTTTACCAAATTATATACCTAGAATAGAGGAGTCTTTGGAAAAATGTGACATTTGTCAACATTTCTGCCCTCTCAAGAGTCCTCATGGTTAATTGATGCTTTTCTAGGGCAGTGTTACTCAACCTTTTATTATTGAAGGACCACTTTACCTTTAAAAAACAATTCATAGATCTTATCCTCTGCCTTGTTTGGTATCTTAAAGAGAAGGTGATTAAAATGTTACTTGGAATTTATGTATTATAAAATTCTGTTTTGTACAAAAAATGTAATGTGCTGTTAGGATTAAGAATGATGTAGTTAAGCCACCTGATGATTAAAAAAAAATAAGTTACCATATATCCATCTTCAGAGACTGATACATGTTGTCCAGTTTCCATATGTATGCATTTTTTCTTATTTTTAGATTTCTTTCCAGTTTATTTATGAGATTTTTGGGAGTGGAATTAATTGATTCATGAGGCCTTTTGGGTGACCACTGCAAGACTGAACAGTGTTGTATTAGAGAGCTGATCTCTGGTAATTAATTAAATTTGTATGTGGGTATGAATACAAATATAGAAACTGGGTGGATTACTGATGTAATATCCACTAGAAAGAGTGTGTCTTAATCCTGCATTCAGAACCAGCCTAGATATTTAGGTCCAGTTCTTCAGTCAATAAAAGTGACCAAATCCTATTTTTTAATGGTATTTATGAAGTAGATCTGGTCTATCAGATAATATCTTCTGTTGAAAACTGGTAACTATGCCTGTTCTATGTGCAGTGTATGTTCTGTTTTACATTCTTCAATCCTGGCCTTTGCACTATCCAAAACACTGGACATGTCGGCTGACATTGTGCTTTTGCATTTAAGTTTCCTTCCAAGGAAAGCCGGGTACATGCACCACAAAGCTCTCATCCAGACATGCTACCAACATGTGGCCACAACTGAAGCCTTGTCCTGGTTTCAACTGGGATAGAGTCAGTTTTCTTCCTAGTAGTTGGTGCAGTGCTGTGGTTTGGATTTGGTGTGAGAACAATGCTGACAGCACACTGATGGTTTCAGTTGTTGCTGGGTGATGTTTATACTCAGTCAAGGACTTTTCAGTTCCTTGGGCCCTGCCAGTGAGAGGGCTGGAGGGGCATGGGAAACGGGGAGGGGACACAGCCAGGGCAGGTGACCTGAACTAGCCAAAGGGATATTCCATACCATAGGATATCACGCTCAGTATATAAACTGGGGGAAGAAGAAGGAAGGGGGGGACATCTGGCATTATGGCGTTTGGCTTCCCGGGTAACCGTTACACGTGACGGAGCCCGGCTTCCCTGGGGATGGCCGAACACCTGCCTGCCCGTGGGGAGTGGTGAATGGATTCCTTGCTCTGCTTTGCTTGGGTGTGTGGCTTTTGCTTTACCTATTAAATTGTTTTTATCTCAACCCTCAAGTTTTACGCTTCTTTCCGATTCTCCTTGTCATCCCTCTGGGTGAGAGGGAGTGAGCGAGTGGCTGCATAGTGCTGGGTTGCCGGCCGGGGTTAAACCATTACAGTCCTTGATGACTGGACTAATGATTTTGGAAAAGTTGTCTTTTTAATTTAAAAAATGATTTTTAAATAATTTAATCCATACTACAGTTCAGGGACTCATAGACCAGGGAACTTGTTCATATTCCCTGAAAACTGAGTGCACACTCATCAGACGATCTTAATAGAGAGGAAGGAACAAACGGGACACTTAACTCATGCCTGACAATGAGATGGATTACAGGAAATCTTCTATACTTTAATAAAACAATCTTCTGGCTTCTAGAATAGCTGATAACAAGATAAACTAAGCAATTGCAAATTTATGGAGCCTTTTAAAGAATCAAAACATCTTCTCTTCTCAAATGCCCTCCCTAGACCATTGCCAGGCATTGACAGTACACTGTGGGAGTGCCTACAGTGTAAGACCCCCTAGACAGAGGTATCTGATATTGGTGTGACATTCCACAGCAGAACTTCTTGAAGAGGGAAAGCCAGCAACAGAGCTCTGTGAGATGAGGACTTGCAGAGTGCTCTTAGATCCAGGGATCAGAGTCAGGCAAGAGGACCAAGAGAATTGTTGGGTTTAATGCTTCACTGAATCTGTAAAGGATCTGTTTCTCTTCCCTGTAGGATCAAAATTCCCACAGAGAACACAAAATGTGGTGGGTGAATGGGTAACAGGAAAACATAAAAAACAGGAAAAGAAATATCTGTGACTGTACCAGAAACAATAACATGACTATGGTTTTACATAAACATATGCTTATATATGTGTGTTTATGCACAGATAACCACATTCTGGACATACAGATTATCTCTCTGATATCACGTTTTCCTTGAATTTTGTCCTGATGTCAAAGTTACTTTTCAATATATATTTACCGTTCTACTTTAAAGAGTGGATCAGGTTACACTTTCTTTAAAAGTGTATTTTAAGATTAAAGAGATCTCGCATATCATTCTTTTTAAATGTGTGACTTTTTTTTTCCCCCTTTAATCCCTGAGTTTTAACAATGCATATTCTAGAAAAGCCATGCATTATATTTTAGCCTCCTAGATTATCTGGCTGTGCTGAGGACTTTAGGATCAATTTCATGGAGCTGGATAAATAGCATTTGACTTTCTCTATATTTGCAAGTTGTCCTAATACTTTGTAAAATCAGGCTAACTACATTACAATGGCCACTTAAGTGACTTTATTTTGTCACAGAATTTGTAGCACAACCCCCATTTTCTAAAAAAATTTTAACTCTTAGGCTCCCCAGTAACCAACAAACTAATATTTTTTAATTGCCTTTTCCATGTGTGTGTTTCCCCACATGTTCCCTCTCTTCTTCATGCAGTCCAAATTTGTAATACAACATAAGAAAACCCAAAGTAAGAATGTACACATATGTCTATACTGGATCCATTATGGTAAGTAAATTTGCTTTTGTATCTGTTTCTTCATCCTGCATTTTTGAGGATACCAAGTTACCACAGGTAGCTTTGAAACTAAGAGGTTATGTTGAGATAAGGGGTATTTCAGAGGTAATGATCTGGTTTTACAGCATTAGCTTAACCTTGGACCTACAATAAATTCATGTTGACTTTATTTCTTTCAGTGTTTGCCAAGAATTGCATCATGAAAATGAATGTTGTGACAGTGACAGAAGTGCAAAGCCTGGGACACACCATGCTGTGTAGCCATGGGTCTAGTGCAGGGTCCCTGGGGTGGTCAGGGCCGGAGCACAGAGTGCACAAGGGGATGTGGTGGGAGCTGGTCTGGTTCAGCCTGGGGAAGAGGAAGTGAATGGGGGATCCCACTGATGTCTGAAGCTGCCTGGTAAGAGGCTACAAAGAGGGAGACAGACTTGGAGGAGCATGATGACAGGACAAAGGAATTCTCAGTAGATACAAGTAAAAAAAAAAAAAAAAAATGTTTATCAGGGAGGTGGTCAGACTCTGGCTGCCCAGAGAAACACTTGGATCTGCATCCATGGTAGAACTCAAAACTTGACAGAACAAAGCAATAAGTAATCTACTAAATGACCCTGAATGGAGCAATGACTTGGACTAGATGACCTGCAGAGTCCCCTTCCAATCTATGCAATCTTTGATTTAAGATATACTACCTTGTCTTCCAAGCTTTCTTAGGAACAGTTACAGGCACACTCCCACACTTGAAATTTTGAACTTGCATATTATTTTGGTATAAAGATCTGGTTTTTATTAATAAATTCCAAGGCAGTATGTGTTGCTTTCTTTTTCACTTCCCTCCATACATTTTTCCCTTATTCATACGATTCTTGTATATTATTTCATGAACGTTTATTGCAACTGAAATTGGCTCATAAGCAAACATCATTTCCATGAAAAATTCAGTCCCAGATTTCCAGATCTGGATCTGAATTTGGAGATAAGATCTTTACTTGGACAATTTGTGGATCCAGAACTGAGCTTCTAAAAAACAATATAAATCATCTGGATTTCTAACACTTTTTTTTTAGTAATTATTTTTTCCCCTTCTTGTCAGATTTTTCTGAGTATAAAGCCAGAAATCTGCCATCTCCTCCTTGTGTGAAAGATAAGAAATTGAATTAGAAATAACTGTTACCTATCCCTTTGTAACTGTTTGTATTCCCAATATATTTTAGACTTCTATTATAGCCTACCTTCTTAAGAAATATGTGGTAAGCATGTGGTTAGATGTCCAGGTTTCCTCCTTCAAAGTAGAGATGACTAGCAGGTCATGGTAGACTTCTGTTCCATAAACTGAGAAAAGACTTTGCTTCATCTCAATATATTTTATAACCAGGTGTTACACAAAAGCACAGTAATCTGTTGTGGAATTACTTGCTTTAAACATGATTGGATAACAAAGGAAAAATTTATTCTCTCAGGATGATACGTTGAAAGTAATCAGAATAACCTTAGTATGCAGCGTGAAAGAAATCCACATCACCGTTAGGATTTAATTCTGAAAAGTTTTTGATGCCCCACAAGGGAAAAGACTTCTGGCTTTCAGAACTCAGTACAGACATAGGTTTATATTTATGGGTTTTCATCATAAGTGTGTGTTCCACAGTCTGCTTCCACTAGAATCAGATCACCTCCCTGAGATATAAGATGGAATCATAATGTTATTCCATTGTGTTAACATCAGAGATATGGATTAATTTATCATCTTGTGACTCTGGAGGAAAGGAGGAAGAAGTGTGTTTAATGGAGTTTTGCTCTTTCAGTTAGCAGAGGTGTTATTGCCTCTAGGTAAAATTGGTTCCTGATCCAGAGGAACAGTGTAGTATGCAGCATTGGTTAAGTCTTGCACATTGGCGGTCTGGAGCTGATAGACAAAAAGATATGCTTGTGCATCTTGAGACAACTTCAGGTTTCTCAAAAACCAAGTTAGTGTTTAAACCTCAGGCTAAAGGAAAACACTTATTTAGTGTATATCTATAGTTACTTAAATGTTTCAAAACAGTTCAGTAACTCTGGCAACCAGCAGTATTGCCACTAGTGTTGGGAACTGCAAACCAGCCTTTCATTTGAAGGAAATAAGTCTGTCCTTATGAGCTCGGTCAGCGTCCTAGCACCACATTTGTGTAGTCTGAATGCCCAGCTGGGACTGAGGGCTTTAAGCAGGATGCAAGCTTGATGAAGAACAACAGCATTACATAGATAATTCCATTTTGGGAACCTGTGCTCATATCAGACTACATAGAAACATTTCAAAAAATTGCCTAGCATCCAGGCTGTCCACATGGCTGACTGAGATTGGGATCAATCTCCATATTGATTGATAGATCTATTGATAGTGAGTTTTGTAATATGTTTGTGTATGTGTCTATTTTTTCCATTTATTATCTACGAAACATACTATTGTTTGAAATGTCTCCCTTCCAAGTTGGAATTAAGTAATTGTGGTGGAGCTGATTTGTCCTGTCAAGAATACATCTTCTTGAACAGTGAAATGCTCCACGTGTACTGGGTCTCTGTGCCAAGCTTTTGGTAGCAGGGTAGCTCCAGGGGTGGCTTCTGTGAGCAGCTGCTAGAAGTTTCCCCCATGCCCGATGGAGCCAGTGCCAGCTGCCTCCGAGATGCACCTGCCGCTGGCCAAGGCCAAGCCCCTCAGTGACAATAGTAGTGTTTCTGGGATGGTGTATTTAAGAAGGGAAAAAAACCATACAAGGGCAACTGCAGCCAGAGAGAGGAGTGAGAATACATGATAGCAACAACGCTGCAGCCCCCCGGTCAGTGCAAAAGGAGGGGCAGGAGGTGCTCCAGGTGCCAGAGCAGGGATTCCCCTGCAGCCCGTGGTGAAGCACATGGTGAGGCAGGCTGTGCCTCTCAGCCCATGGAGGTCCACGCTGGAACAGATATCCACCTGCAGCCCGGGGAGGACCCTCCACCAGGGCAGAGGGTTTCCCAAAGGAGTCTGTGATCCCACATGGGACTCATGGTGGAGCAGTCTGTTCCTGAAGGCCTGAATCCTGTGGTAGAGACCCATGCTGGAGCAGTTTATGAAGAACTGCAGTCTGTGGGAAGGACTCACAATGGAGAAGTTTATGGAGCACTGTCCCCCGTGGCAAGGACTCCACACTAGAGCAGGTGAAGAGTGGGAGGAGCCCTTTCCCTGAGGAGGAAGGAATGACAGAGACATCATGTGATAAACTGACCTCAGGCCCCGTTCCCTGTCTGCCTGTGCCAGTTGCGGGGAGGAGATAGAGAAAATCGTAAGTAAAGTTAAGCCTGGGAAGAAGTGAGGGGTGGGGAGAAAGTGTTTTAAGATTTAGTTTCTATTTTCTCATAATCTTACTCTGGTTTGATTGGTAATAAATTAAACTAATTTCCCCAAGCTGGCTGAGTCTGTTTTGCCTTTGATGGTAATTAGTGAATGATCTCTCCCTGTCCTTAACCCATGATCCTTTCATTATGTTTTCTCTCTCCTGTCCTGCAGAGGTGAGGAGCGATAGGGTGGCTTTGGTGGGCACCTGGTGTCCAGTCAGGGTGTATTGGGCCTGGCTGAGCCCCACAGCATCCCTCACGGTGCTGTGCCTGCACTGGCAGCTGGAAAGGCGGTGGTAACACACCGGTGTTTTGGCTGCTGCTGAGCAGCGCTCACACAGCACCAAGGCTGCCCCTCCAGCCTTCCCCCTGCCCCCATCAGGATGGAGGTGGGCGAGATCTTGGAGGGGACACAGCCAGAAAAGCTGACCCAAACTGACCAAAAGGATATTCCATGCTATGACATCTACTCTGATATAAAGGTTAAGAGAAAGGAGGAGGAAGGGGGGCATTCATAATTTACGATGACTTCCAGAGTAATTGCTACACGTACTGAAGCCCTGCTTCCCGTGAAGTGGCTGAACATTGCCTGCTAATGGGAAGTAGAGGCAACATCTTTTGTTTTCCTTTGCTTCTATGTGCATGACCTTTGCTATGTTTCATTAAAGTAGTGGTTTATTTTGATGCAGAAGTTTGTGGGTTTTTCATCTTCTGCTGAGGAGGGGAGTGATAGAGCAGCTTGGTGGACACCTGGCATCCAGTCAAGGTCAACCCACCACACAGGGTCAGCCATGAAACAGCCTTTTGAGACCTTTGTTCACGAATGTTCACCTCATAAATGATACATTCAGTGCCCTCTGTTTATTATACATTAAATTTCATTCTTCATATAGCACAGAACTATGAAAGATACTACAGCTGTTTTCTATATTAGAAAGTCATGTAATTATCTTTAATTAAGTCTTTTGTGAAGGTAGCTGTTTTAATGCTGTATTAAATTTATAATTAATTTCAGCTCCGAAGAGCTTGCAGTTTATATAAATAGCTGAAAACTGTTAGTCCAGCTATCAAAAAGTAAAAAGATTTTAAAATAATTTGTTTTGGGAGTATTTAGTTTTTGTTATCTGGTCAAAAAGGAAAACCTTTTGGTTTGGTCCTTTTATTTATCCTATCTCTTGCCCTAGTTTCAGGTTGATGGTATGGTAGGGGTTTTTTGGTGGGTTGGTTTTTTTTCTTTTTAATCTGACAGAAGAAATTTTGTCAGAATCATCTGGTACTCGTTTTTTTGAGGTACATGTGAACTGTCATGAAAATAATCACAGCATTGCTGAACAACATGACTGTTGCAACATCCTTTTTCCCAAGATCATTCGTCAATCACCTAGATATTAGAGCAGGGTCCATTAAAAGCAAAAAGTGGTGTACTTCTTGTTAATCACCTTTCTAAAGGCCATGCGGTACTTGACATCTTCTTTACTTAAGCTGCTAGACTCAGGCAGCAAATTTTTTTCCCCTATTTCTTCTATTTCATGTGATGACTGTTTAATGAAAGAAATATGAACTGGGTCAGTGGGAACCAGAGCATGGGACTCTTTCTTTTCACATCATTGAGTCATACTCATGTTGGCAATTTTTCCCTGTGAGAAACCAATATTCCTTCTTGCACCAGTGAAAGGGCTTCAATAGGAGGGATCTTCCTTTTTTTTTTTTTTTTTTTCTCTTTTCTTTTTTCTTTTTGTGACTAAGCAAAGCCATTACTTTCCAAGGATGAAGAGAGGGAATATTATCTGACAGTCAAGAAAAGACCATTGAAGGTGGAAAAAGAAGATCAATAAAATGGAGGATGTGTCATCTCTCTCAACAAAATGTGCAAATCTCACAAAGAAGCAATCTGTCTTTTCCTTTCACTTGTAGACCTGTGACTGTGATGCTTCCATCTTTTTGTTCTAGTAGGCTAACAACAGTGGGTGCAACCTTTATCTTCAGTAAACAACAACAACAAAAGGTAAAAAGAAAAAAAGACCAAGTCCTTAATTTACCAATCTTCTTTCTTATAAGTTACGGAAAATACGAAGGACAAGGCCTGATGATGCCTTCCCTACAGTCAAAGCTAAAGATAATTTCAAGCTTTTTCAAAGGCATTTGTGTGACTCAGGACCCTCTAGTTCATTTGATAAAAAATATTGGAAAATTTTGAAAAAAAAAATCTCTCAGCTTCTTATTGGTTTGACAGATTTCAGTCAAAAGCACTTAGCATACATCTCACAGCATTTAAGCTCCTACAAGTTACCATATATAACGGTATTTTAGGTGCATATGGGAACCTGAAATGATCTTGAAGCCCTGAAGCAAATATGTACAGATTCAAGTCTAAAGGTAGAGGGCAAAGCATAACTCACATTTTTGTCAAAATTGAATAATTTTCTTCTACTCATGACAAGAATAGGTTGTTTCTATGGGTTTAGGCTTCCAATTCCACATTCTGGACTTGCTTTAGTACTTTTCAGAATTTACTGATGACTGATTGTATGTTAGAAATATATGCTAGAAAGAAACAAACTGGCATAAAATTACTCAACTATTGAAAAAGCAAAATTAGAAGAAACAAAACAGCTCAGCTGCTCCGATTTTTTTTTCTGAAGACCTAGTAAGTAATATTTTTGATATTGAAGGTTAGTGATGATAGTTAGATCATGTTTGTCTAGTTCATGGTTTTGCAGATGTTCCTCCAGATTAAGCCCTTGCTTCACTGCTAGCTAGTCAGTCTGCAAAGGCTCTGTACATGGCAAATTGTGCATTGCTTAGCTAGTACCAGCCAATTAATTGTGCACTTCTGCTTGTTTTTATGGAGGTGCAGGCTGGAGCCCACACAGCCATACCTCCTCATCGATGCAGACACAGGCACTCATGATAGTCACACTTGCATCTGCTAACAGGTTGGTCCTTCCTGGAGGGCCATGTAGACAAGCTCAGTTAGTAATTACTTTTACTCACCTTGACTTTTATGGGGTGTTCACTCATTGGTAAAAGGATTTTTCTTGTCAGTTTTGTTAGTAATCTTTTTTTCTCCTGGTAACAATTTAAGTTATTCAGATACCTTGTTTCTCCTCTCCCTGTCATTGAGGAATTTATATTCTGTGCAACACTAAAAGAAGAAAGAAGTCATCCTCTCAGACACAGTGTTTTGTAGCCAAACTTGAGACTAAACATCTTTTGCTAGGTTGCTGTATTCAGCAAAAATTCTTGCTAATATTTCTGTTCTGATTGTACTTCAGAATGCAAGGGAGAATGTGCACTGTGTGGTGTATTAATATTTGTATGTGTGTGGATAGGGAGAGAATTCAGTATTAAAAGGAATGCAACATGAAAGGTCTACATGTAAAATACATGATATAGAAAGACAAGGTGCCTGTACTTTAGCAATTATACCTTAGGGATCTTTACTTTTTAAGCAACACTTATAATGCTAAACAATGTAATTGACCTGCCGTTTAATAACTGCAACGAATAATGGTGTACTTTAATCCTGATAAAAAAGAATCCTCAAATTTATTTCTTTTCATGGGTATTTGGTGGGGATGAGGGGAGTTGGATATGAAGTACATATAGTTCAGCAGTCCTCAGGAATGAAAACAGCTTGGGATTTTACTGAAAAACCCATTAAAAACATTGTTTTCCAGACATATATGCTCTATCAAATATTAACGAACTTTGTTACTTATTTAAGAAATAATTTCTGAAGGTGAACTAGAGAGAAAACTATTATCTAAATTAGTATTAGAAATGGAATTAAGTTCTTCTGGTGCCTTTAGGATGCATTTCAGCTTTATTTATTACATAATAAATTAATGTAAGCAGTGTTTTATGTACACATTTGCCATTTCATAAGCTCAGCAGTAAATTAAAAAAAAAAAAAAAAAAAAGTGATTATCAATGCCAAACGTGCCAGTATTTCTCTCTTTGCGCCATGAGGACAGGATCATGGACTTTTGAGGACTGGTATTTCAGACAGCTTGTGATTTCTGATCAACCATGTCCCAAGTCTTTAACATTGTACAGTTTGTGAATTCTTTTTTTATACTTAGCGAAAGCACAGGCCATGTATGGTCCTGTAGCACTGGTGCAGACAACTTCCCAAGGGATTGCCTCAGATTATGCTGGTTGAAACCACTAGTCCCTTACAACGTGGGACTATCTGCTGTATTCAAACCCCATGGCCTGCCACACATTCCCTTTCCTAGTTTCTAGGAAGTGAGTAACAGAAAAAGCTACATGCAGAAATTCAATACATGTTCCCTGAGTCTGACTGGCAGGAATGCTAAAACAAAATAACTAGAATATCCAGATATTTTATGGGGATAACGTGCTCAATTTTTGTACTATTTTAGAGCTATTAGGTTTCCTTAGCTTCTTTTACAGGAGCTTTTTGAAGCCCTCCAGGTTGCAAAGTCCACAGGTGGACGAACTGTGTGCATTTACACAGATTAGCACACTGCTTTTTGGTAATATCCTGTGCTGTGCAATCAGTGCACGGAGGGGAGAAAAAGCAACACAGCCTTCTGTGGCTTTCTCAGCTGCTCCAGAGAAGAGAAGAGACTATGAATCACCTTTCATCAGCAGTTACAAATTTCAGATGTTCCTGAACGTTGTTCGTGACTCAGATGCCAGTTCCTCTTGCACCTTTCTGTAAAACTCTGTCAGCTTCCAATCCTATAACAAAATCAAAACCCCTTGCTGACTTCAGGCAGCAGGAAGACAAATTAGCTGGTATTTTTGAAATGTTTTCCAGAGTACTATGCTTACAGAAGATATATCTTCTGTGATTGCTAAATATTCAGCACGTCCACATTGTTACAGCAAGAGAATTATAGGTATTTGGTCAAATGTAGCGTGGGATAGAAACAGTTTAGCAGGTGTGTGCAGGAGGAAATGAATAGCATCCCATTGAATCATGCAGTAACAGAAGTGCTGTTAGTCATCAATTTTTGTTCTGCATTTTTACTCTGTGAAACACATTATGCTGCTTAGTAAATAAAACTGCATGTCTCCAGTAAGCTTATACGTATCTCTCCCAAGCAGAAGATATATTAGTGCACTGAGAGAGGAGTATTCCCTAAAGAAACAGGAGATTATTTTAGTATAGTTCCTCTTTTCTATTAAGCCCAATAATTAATAAAGTACTAGACTGTCATCATAACGCTCAACATCTGTTCTCTAACCTCTACAGAGCAGTAAAAACATGCATTACACTAAAATTAGGTATTATCTTCAACTCTTGCAGTTCCCAAATTTTTTATAATATAAAAAGCCAGCAACTAGCAAGTATTTAGAAACACAAATAGAAAACTCTGAGTGATACTCTGTTGGTGTATAAGTAATGGAGGAAAAATCACCAAGGAGTCTGTGCTTTAAAAATGAGATAAGAGAGGGAGAGAGTGTGGTGAAATACTATATTTTACAAAATCGTTACTGTCCTTAAATCCCTTTTTTTCCTACCAAAGTGTCAATGTTTGCTTTAAACTACTCAATGGCTCCTCTCCAAATTTCCCAAATTAATTTTCTTCTTTATATATTTTTCCTTAAAAATATTATGTCTTAAATTACTACTCAAATCAGTATCTGAAACACAATGACAAAAACCTGGTGGCAACTAGTATGACATTCAAAAATACTGGTTTTGCTTTGGTAAAAAGCCAAGTCCTTAGGCTGTAGGTCTTCTCCTATTTCAGTAAAGTCACTAACTATAGAATAAGCACTAGGTAACCTCAAAATTTCCTTTCAGTCTTTGGCTAAAATGTGTAAGATTATTTTACTGTCAATTAATGAATATCTTGGATTCATATCCAATATGAATATATTGGATTTTAGCAAAAATTCATGCATTATGACTTTATTAAATCTCATTAGAGATGATAAATTAAATACATTTGTACACATATGTAAACCCCACTAAATTTATATGCTTCTAAGCATAAAAATCTTCATTGGTAGAAACATATAAATCAGAGTAACAAATCTTCAATGGTAGAAACATATAAATCAGAGTAACTTTATTAGATGAGAGATAAAAGCATTGTTTGACTCTGAACTTGCCTGACTGGGTATTTTTTACTATTGTATTTGGCTGGGTCTTGTCTCGCCTGGGTGCTTGTGCATTATATTTATTCATACGCTCAATGTCAAAGGCATGGCCAGAGTCAGCAGGAAATTTTTGGTGTTTTAGGGATTTTCTTCACTTTGTTGGTTCATCCATTTGCCTTTTGCGTTTTTCTGTCCTGTGATCATTTCTTCTGCAGCAACTGTTTACCATAGCATCCATCCACATCTCATATAATTATATGATATCTTGCATTACTGACATTTCAGCTGTAGTGAAAAAACAGAACATATCTCAAGACTAGGGCATGGAATTTTTAATTTTTTTTTTAATGTGATAGGTATTTGCGGGCAGATGGGAATAATAACGCTTACAGATAAAGTGCAGCTTGGTTGGGAAGTAGGTAATGCATAGATCCCTGTACAAAAGGAATTTCAGGTTCCTTGGTGGAGATGTTTGACAAAAGCTCTCTCTGCTGATAGCCAAAAATTTTGGCTGTTAGAAATTGTTTCTGATTGTTTTTTTTACTAATGCCATGAACATGTAATGTATGCTTTAAAAGCACTGGTGTTCCCTTGGAAGGAACTTGGAAGGAATTTCAAAATGTTCAGGAAAAATCTGCAGAAATAATGAGAATGTAATGGGAATCAAAACAGGAGCTGGTATGACAGGTTTGATAAATTATAGGATTCTTTTTTATCACAGGGTGTACTTTTGAGATATTTCTTTTCTATGTGAGCAACTCACATTGCCTAAATAAAGAATCCACTCAAAGGCATAATTAAAAGTGATCAAGGATGCTCTACTCTGATAATGGATAGTGATGTAATGGTGTTTCTACAGCACAACTGCTTTGCTCTAAAATCTTGTCAATATGAGGTCTAACTTTTTCTCCTTGCAGTGTTTAACAGAAAAAAATCCATCAAATTAAAGCTATCCAAGGTATCTTTATTTTGTTCACATTGATCATACAACAATGACCATTATTCTGTATTTGGATTATTATAATGACTTAATTGTGTGTTGATGTCATATTGCAAGTTTATGTGCATGTTTTGGGGTTTGTTCCTGTACTTTCCTTCATTCAGGTTGATGATTTTTTTTTGTTGTTGTTGTTGAGCAGCGTTTATAACCAGAGTGCCTGAAAGGTTGCTTCTGACATGGCTAGAGACCAACTTACACCATGTTCTGAACTTTATTGACAGTGTATGTCAATAAACAGAACTATTCTGGAGAATTGCAGCTGCCAGCTGCCGTTGGATTTTACCTGTATTTGCAAGCAGTAGATGACATAGTTACCTTTGATAAGCACAAATGCCAATACAAAGAGGAAAAGACAAAACCCAAAAATCCAACATGTGAAATGTATCTTTTCAGATGTTAAAGGTAAAAGAATATATTAGCCACTGAGAAACTTAAGTATTTCGTAAGTGCTCTAGAGACAGTGCATATAAACATACTTCAAAGAAGAAAACCACATACAGCTCTAAGATTTCTCATGTATTATTAATACTCAGGTCTGGATATTGTTTAATCATACTGTGAAACTAAAGTAGTAAAAATGCTTTTGATTTTCACGTTATGTAGGTTTGCAAAGGCGTTACACTGTTCAAAACAAGCTTTTCGTATGTGAGCTGCTTGACACAACTCCGTTCAGGGTTGAGCTGCTGGCTTAGAAGTTAAGCACAATGTAGCTTCTTACCCATGAAAGCACCCCTGGATTTACTTGGATCAAGATTGTGACCCCTATGGATTGAAATTTTATAAAAAACCTACTTAATACTCTGTAATTTCTCTGTTGTATACAATTACGCAATAATTTTGAAATTAGTACTGAGAACTAGACCTATGTTTGTGCATGCCCAGGGTCTGAATGGACTTTTCAGCCTGCAATTAGTTCTCTGTGTGAGTTTAATCATGTACCTATGTCTTTATCATTATTGATGAAATCACTGATTGAAGCAATTTGTTATGTTCACCCAGCTCAAGCATTTGCCCTAGCAAGCCCTGTAAGGCTGACAATATAAGTGCCAGCTAAACCACAGTACCTGGAAACAGAACTATGTTCAATATTGTGATTTTTTTTTTTTCTTTCTTCTTCTACAGGGATTTTTCCTGGTTGGTTCTGTCAAGAACAACTTGCTAGATTAACTTTGCAAAGGTGCTGAAAGTCTTTGTGATAGTGATCTTTTTATTAACTGGGAGAAAAAAAAGACTGATTGTCATAACACCTGATATTTTTAATTCCATCTTAGACCTGATGCTACAAAACATTTATCCTAGTATGAATTGTACCTACCGAAAGGACTGAGGATGTTGTTTGTGATGAAGAAGAGAGAAATTCCCATCATACAAGAGATGTGTTCTAGCTGGGGATGAAGAACAAGGTGAAACAATATCAACTACACTATCAATCTTCAATTAATATGTCATTCCCACACCCCACACGTCTGCCTTTTTTAATTAAAAAAATATTTAACACTAAGTCTTTCTGGTGCCAGTTTTTGTTGTAACTTTGAAAGGAATGGTAGCATACGAACTGTATTGTAGAAAGAAAGTCATTGCAAGGGTATAACTTCCATTCAGTGACTGTCTTATATCTTCATGCAGCCATGGCTTTTTAGTACCGATTACAGTATCATAAAATCATGTGAAGTTTCCATTCTAAGCTTTTTTATTTTTCCTTCAGTAATTTAGTGGGTCTGGCTGCAGTGGAGTTAATTTTCTTTATAGAAGCCTGTATGATGCTGTGTTTTGAGTTTGTGACTGAATCAGTGTTGATAACAATAAAGTTTTGGCTGCCGCTGAACAGTGCATGCACAGGGCTGAAAATTTCTCTTTCTACATTCTGTACCCATAGCAATCATCCTGGGGGGACACAAGAGGCTGGGAGGGGTCACAGTTGGGACATCTGATCCCATCTGACCAAAGGGATATTCCATACCACATGAAGTCATGAAATGTATGTTAAGTTAATCAGTAAGAAGGAGAATGTATGTTTTATTAAATAGCTTTCTTCTGTAAAATATAGCATTTTTTATCGAGTGCGTTGTGTTTTCTCTAAGTCTGTAAAATTTCATCCAGTGCTAGTATTTGTTCTTCTCCTAGAAATATCTTTTCTCCAACATCTAAGACCAGGTAAAAGAATGAATATATTAGCATTTATTTATACCAATATACTGGGTCTGGCAAGCATAGAATTAATTTTCTTCATAACAGCTCATATGTGCTGTGTTTTAGATTTTTGACCAAACAAGTACTGATAACACACTGATGTTCTAGCTTTTGCTGACAATGTTTGCATCAAGGCCTTCTCTGTTTCTCATTCTGCTCCAGTGGTGAAGAGACGGGGCGGCAGGGGAAGTGCAAGAGACCAGGAAGGGACACAGCTGGGTGGATGACCCAAAGAGATATTCCATAATAAAATGTCATGCTCAGCAATATATGAGAAAAGAGAGGGCTTTGGGAGAACTATTCATCTTTTGCTCAGGCACTGGGCATCATCTATCAGTAGGAGGCAGTGAGTGATTGCTTTTGCATCACTTGTTTTGTTTTGCTTGTTCTCTCCTCTCTTCCACTTCTCCTTCAATTTCATTTTTATGTTTGTTTGTCTGTTTATTTTACCTGGACTTGCTTTTACTCTTTCTTTCTTCTTCCCTGTCCCAAGGGGGATGGAGGGAGACATGGTTGAGCGGCTGTGTTATGCTTAGCTGCCAACCAGGATTTAGCCACAACAGTGATTCTTAAAAATCTAAATACTGTATGCAAAAGTGTTGACGTAGACATGAAACTGCAGTTTATGAAAATATGTGACTGGGTGTTCACATACAGTTTTGGAAAAAATAATAAAAAAATGAAAAAATATTTAATTCTACAGCTAATTTATAGTCACACAGACAGGAGTAATTGACCCATTTTTATAACTACAGAGAAAAATACAATTACAGGAAGGTAAAAAGCAATTCAAAATAAACAGCCCAGACAAAATACTTAGGCTGTTCCCCACTGTAGAAAGGATGATAAACGAGTACTTGTGTCTGCTTCCAAAAACTGGGCGTTAAGCTGCAGGTCTGCAAAGTTTTCATCATTTTTTATGCTTTCTTTCTTACAGTTTGAGATTTCTAGATTTATAAATGTCTTGAAATATTCAACAAATGTAGAGTTGGTGCCCACTACCACACTGCTTTTCTGGATTACTCATCTGTGTCACTCATCTTTCTTCCTCTAGCATCATCATTATTACTGCACATACTGGAAAACCATGGCAGAAGCTAAAGCACCCTCAAATTTAGAAGATAGCTGGTGATTACCAGGAAATGCAGTACTAGCTGGCAGAACAGTAACTAGGCAATGTTTCTAGGAAAAATGTTTTTCTAGGGGTTTTTTTGGTTAATGTTTTTAGGAAAATTCACCTGTTTTGATCTTTAATAATATCAAGTTGTCATTGCTGACAATGGGAATGGTAAGAAAAAACTTCTGGGCGTGTGAAATTCAGTTGGACATTAGAAGCATCTCAGCTGAAGCTGATAGACCTGATTTCCAGCTTCACAGTAGGGACAGATGCTTGAGTAAATATTTGTAGGCACAGCTTACAAATTTTAAATAGATTTTACAAGTCAATGTATACAGATCTATTCAGGTCATAGACTACTACTTTCCACTCAGACTGGGAGACAAACACTTGTGCTAGAGATTCAAAAGTGTTAAAGAGCAGCTGTTCCAAATCCTTCTTAACTAAGACAGTACGTTGACTGCAAAAGTAAATGGACTGGTAGGAATGAAAGGATCTGGCCCAAAGCCCCTCAAGGATCTGAAGAAACACAGACATGGCCAGGGACATCAGTATAGTTTTTCAATTGCTCCCATGCAGCCTTTTCAGGACTTTCCTACCCTTTTGTCACCTGGAACAAGAAGTTTCTTCCAGGAAAAATGGGACACAACAGCAGTGTGTTATTCTGTGATCAAGTGAAAACCTAGATGCTTCCCATATGTAAAGTACTTTTTCTGACTGAATTTGCCAGTACTTTTCTGCATCGTTGTTATCTTTTCCTCACAGAAAGATTTTGGTATATTTTCTAAACCATATTCCCATAGGCTGTGGCCTAACTTTGATTTCAAGGCTTAGTTCTTGCTTGCTGCGCTATTTCTTGCCCCCATATATACAAGATAACTTTCCTGATATTTTGATTGGTTTTGTTTCTGCTTGCTTTACTTTTGTGTATTAGTCCTGTAGACCTCAGTAAAATTCTAATTTCAACTGAGTAGTCTTTCTGCAGTTTAAATTCTGTGTTTAGGCACTTTAGTTATGTGGGGGCTCCAATTTTGTTGTTATTATCTTCCCCTTCTTTCACCTGTGTGATATATTTTGCTTTTCTGTTTTGAAGACATAGTTTCCACTGGTGGCCTCTGAAAGAACTTTTGTGCCTGAGTCCATTTGGTGACAATCGGGTTGAGGGGAAACTGAATACACAATTCATCACAGCTCCAGAATATTTCCCTTCAAAGCCAGAATGACCCAAACAGATATGTTTTTGAAAAAGTTTAACACCCTCCGAACCCACAACAAAACCAGACCCTACACAATCACCTTATTTCTTTTTTTATTACTGCTAAATCAATAATTTACATTAAAGCAATCACTGTTTTGTCTTAAGTTTCATTATAAAAGCTGTGGACTCTGGATGCCATATGTGTTGCCCAGCCTTATAAGTGAAGAAAAGAACAAAGTGGATTATTTTTTTCACTTCATATTTGGTAGATTATATTAACTATTTTCCAGATTCTCCACTATTTGATCTTTTTGCATGTATTCAGACTCCTTCTGAAGAGGACAATTCAAATACTTAGAGCTATGTACGTACCTTCTACCTGCCAAAATAACAGCATTGTTTTCATAAAGCTTGGGGTGAATGGCAGAGGGTTTTTTTTTTTGCTGATCATTCACATTGTTTAAACCTCAAAAAGCATTTTGCTTTGAAACAGGAATCTGTGTTATGTACCCTCAGAACTATGCCCCAGATAATCTTACTGATGAATAACCACTACCAGTGGAGAAAACAAAGGTGGAATTACTATGATTGTTCTGAGAAAAAGGGTTCATGTAAAAAAGCAAGTAAAAGCAGAAAAGTAGAAAATTTGGTCTTCAAATATTTTTTTCAGAGAATGTGATGAAAAAAGAATTTCTATAGGATACTGGGCTGGATTTGATAAAATATTGCTTTCTCCCTTGGACACAGTCACAATTACTTTAGATACAATTCCTTAGTATTCAACAAAACCCAGCAGTTACAGCATTTATCTTGCCTTAGCGTTTAAGTACATTGAAAAGAAAGGGGACATGTACGATAACCAATTTTTAGTAAATGACTACTTGGTCTTTAGGACATCTGTTTGTCTCCACCATCTTCCTTACTCTCTCTGACTGCAGTTTGAGCATCTGTCCTTCTACTGCAATGCACTGGTTTCTGTAACCTGCTTACCCGTACATATGCCTGGTTTTGAAACTACAAAGCTGTTAATATTGCATCCTTGTGAGATCCAAAGGATTTGTCTGCAAACTGGAGTATGCATGACTAAAGGTTATGTTAAACACATTTAAGTTATTAAGAGAAAGTAAGGTAAACACACACACACACACACTGCTCCCCCCCTGAAATTTTAGCTCTTCTGTTAAAAAAAAGAAAGTCTTATTCTGAAAGTGGAAAGAAATTGGTTTTAGAAGTCTTATATTAATGACAAAAATCAGATGGGTAAGTGATAAAGAAGTGTCAGCTGAAAGAATACTACAAGAAAGGTGCCAGCTAAGAGTATTTGCAGATTTCCAAAGGCTACACAATTAACTGCTATGGCAGCATGCTACTGAGGTATTTGATATCTAGAGTGGTAACAGCGGTGATTACCAACATGAGAGATGATCTCCTTTGGGCCTACTTATGTGTATATGGTGACTGTTTTGTTTCACTTCATTGTGCATTTGTCATGGTTTAACCCCAACTGGCAACTGAGCCCCGCATAGCCAGTCACTTACTCCCCTCACAGTGAGATGGGGGAGAGGATTGGAAGGGTAAAAGTAAGAAAACTTATGGTTTGAGATAAAGGCATTTTAATGTGCAAAGCAAAAGCTTCGCACAAAAACAAAGCAAAGCAAGGAATTAATTCACCACTTCCCATGGGCAGATAGATGTTCTGCCATTCCCAGGAAAACAGGGCTCTGTCACATGTAATGGTTACTTGGGAAGACAAACACCACCACTCTGAACATTCCCCCCTTCTTTCTTCTTCCCCCAGCTTTATATGCTGAGCATGATGCCTTATGGCCTGGCACATCCATGTCCTGGCTGTGTCCCCTCACAGCCCTTGTGCTCCCCCGGCCTCCTCGCTGGTGGGGTGGGGGGAGAAGCAGGAAAGCCCTTGGCTCTGTGTAAGCGCTGCTCAGCAGCAACAAAGACATCCCTGAGTTACCAGCACTGTTTCCAGCACAAATCCACAACATGGCCCCATGCTAGCTGCTGTGAAGAAAATTAACTCTAACCCAGCCAAATCCAGCACATTCTCTACCGCTTATTCCATACCATTTATGCCATGCTTAGGTGCCACACTATGCCATACATCCTCATTACCCACCAGTCCCCTTCCCATCCTTTGATATAATACACAGATCTCATTCCCTTGGGTTGTGCACCACACCTGTCAAATGTCTGTTGAACGCCCACAAATGTCCACAGAATGAGCACTGAGTTCCTTTAGTCCATGACTTTGGGCTCGGTCTGCTATGGTGGTCATGCAGGACAGGAGGGGTGCTGTGTTGTGTGGAGTTACTGGGCACCAAAGCCAGCTCGGATCAGGTCACTGCTGCACTTGCACTGCTTCTTGTAAGGCTTGTTCTCCACCGGTTCAGGTGGTTCCTGCCATAGAAATTCCTGTAACACACAACTCAAATTCCAGGTTACAACAATTTACAGATATTTCCATTACAGTCTCCACCCTGGTCCCTTTGGGCCAGGTTATAGGGTTTAACATTGCAACGAACTCCTGCCCTTGCCCCTGCTCCGGCTTGCGCTTACCCACAGGCTGCAGACCCTTAGGGTTGTGCCTGCTCCAAGTGGAGCCGTACCTATGTGCCACAGTCTCCTCGGGGGTACACCTGCCGTGGCATAGACTCACCCACAGCCACAGTCACTTTGAGGTGCACCTGTGCTACCATGGCCTTATCCTGGGGCCACAAGGCCTTCAGAGATAGACCTGCTCCAGCGTGGCCTTACCCCTGGCTGCAGTCCCTCCAGGTCTGTACCTGCTCTGTGGTGGGATTGATTGTCCATGGCCACATGCTTTGAGGTTCTCCAGCATGACCTCATGCACAACCACTGATGCCTCAAAGTCTACCTGCTGCAGCATGGACTTATCCACAGCCACAGATGCTTCGAGGTGTACCTTCTCCAGCATGGACTTGTCCTTGCAATTCCTTCAGAGGTAAACCTGCTGTGGCACAGACATAACCATGGCCACAGATGCTTGGAGATGTACCTGCTCTGGCATGGACTCATCCACAGCCACAGACACTTCGGGGTGTCCTGCTCCCACATGGATTCATCCACAGGTCACAGTCCCTTCAACTCGAGTTCACACTGGAGTCCCAGCCTGTCCAGCATAGTGGCACAGCAGCAGCAGTGATGCCCTGGCCATCTGCCAGCCCCGGCGCGTGGCCGCTGCTGTTATCAGAATGTTCCGGGCACAGCACAGCGAGACGATAAGCAGTGCAGCAGCACAGCAAGCAGCAAAAGCAAGAAGCAGCCACTAATGAGCACTAGACTCTAATATACAGCAAGGCAAGCAATCCCCATGGCAAGAGGGGAGCCTCCCGGTTAATAACTAAACAGCAATAACAGCTATAGATTCGATCTAGCACATCCCAATCAAATCTGTTACCTCGAGCTCTTTGAGCTCCACGTTGGGCAGCAAAAAGGACTGTTTTCAGCACAAATCCAAAACATAGCCCCATACTAGCTACTATGAAGAAAATTAACTCTAACCCACCCAAATACACCACAGCATTAGATGTCGAGAACCTTGAAATTTATCCCTGAAATTCTTCAAATTTTGGCTTATATAAAAATTGTAAGAGTTGACATGGGTTTGGTTTTGGGACTCTGGAAGCTTAGTAAACAAAATGAGAATAGAGCAGTTGAATTTGCCTATACTGCTTTGATAATCTCTTTATATAACTGTTCCTTCTTTAGCATCCAGAGACACTAATTAGTGTCTCTTACTCTTTTGTCTCTATAGATGTTATGTTATCTGGTAGGTGCTCTCTTTTATGCATTTTCTTTCACATATACTTTCTTGAATATGGCTATAGCACAAACAGTCTGTGTTCCCATGAATATATTTTATCAGTATCTGTTATTAAATGCCTCTTATGCCATACAGAGAAAGGACAGGGGACAGATCATTAACCTTCATCAACCTTGTGTATTAAGCAGAATATACCTGAGAAAATGATACAGGGTACCCCAGTTTTGGCTACATAACCTCCTGCCACTTGCATAAAACTGATAAGCAAGAAAAAAGCAACTATTTCTAACGTCCCAGTAATTTTAAGACTTTGATTTGCAGAGCTCATCAGGATGATGATGTTTTGCTTTTCTGGTACAGGACATAAGAAACCATGCAAGTACAGCAACCACAGAGAGTCTTTGGAATAACAAGGCTACCATCCAGCCCATGAATACCAAGCTCCTGCATCCTTTTGGCTTTTCTTTTTGCTGTCTAGTTGTCTCAGTGAGTATTGCTGAGAAACAGGGATTTGTGCTGTTGTTTTATTAATTCCCTCATGGAAATTGGAAAGTTGCCATGACAATTTTTGTTCCTGATATTTATATTGCTTTATTCCCCAACTGTTACTGTTACTAACTATATTCCCCAATAGTTACTAAGCTGTTGGGTTTGTTTTTGTTTTTTTGCTGTCCACATGTTCTGCAACCAAACAGCTCAGTTTGTCTCTTTCCACAGGCCTTCGTATACACTATAACTCAGTATAGTTCTGGGAATGTATTTGACAAGGACTTGCTGCTTTATTTAGAACATCAGGCTCTGGTCCCAGAGCAAGTGGTTGTTTCATTTCTAAGTGCTTGGTTCCCTCAGGCCATCTCAGGCCTTCATTTGTATTTGTGCCTTTCATTTGAAAAGACCTTCTGTCTTTTTAAATATTGATTTCCTATAGATCTGGTATATCATAACTTAAAGTTTTGCAAAGTCACTTTTATTAACACAGGAAATTGTTACAGCTTGGAAGATAACTTGTAAAGCAGACCGATGGAAAGATATTTTGCTCTCTCTTGCTGCCTTGTCAGGTATCTATTGCTTAGCTACAAAATTGTAGCAAATGTATATCAGCCTTGTCTGACTGATGAAATCAGATCATCTCAGTTTCATTTCTTCTGTTGACAGAGGCACCAGACTTGAGCATTCTCTCTGTCTCACTGTGTTATAACACTGAATCAGCACCCTATGTTTTAAACACCAACTTATCAAGGAACAGAGTTTCAAATGGGCAGAAAAAGATGAACAGAAAAACAAAATATTGACTCTTCTCTTTTCAAACTGAACACTATCTTAATTGAATGTCTTTGGAGAACATGTGGTTTTGGTCCAGAAGTACAAAGCCAGCTTTTCAGTCTTCAAATGTTATAGAGACAGTACCTTGTGAACATCTGCTTAACTTTCAGCAGCCGAAATGTTTTTCTTAATATGGAAATTCCCTCAATATGGAAAATTACGCCAATAAGGAAAACAGGCCTTGCTGGTCTATCTTCTGCACTTTTCACCTCCTGTTTCACACTCATGTCCTTCAGATCCATTGTTTCCTAAATATTTGACTGCTATGTTCAGGTATGAAATATATAGAAAGTAGCACTTGTTGAAGATAAACTCCTCTCACATGACAAATGTTAGCTGGGTGTAGATACAGATTTCCTTCTGAAGGAAGAAGCATAACAAAACTGAGTAGGGCTTTTTTTAGAACCAGTACAATTCCTTTTTTTCCCCCAGCAGTCATCTGAATTGGAACTCTTTCTCTCTTGCTTGTCTTTAGTGCTTGCTGAACTTTATATTTTGCAAATGTAGGATGAATTAGTCTTATATAATGCATATAGCATGTTTACTTATGGTGCTGCTTTACTGCAGTTTTCATAGGTTTTTATATAATTGTAAATTTTTTTATTTAGCAAACTGTGGTACTGGCTTTACTTCCCACATATTTGTGACTCATTAAGTTAAAGCACAATAGAAAGCTATCACAGAATCTTTTGATTTTTGTCTCTTTCCTGGAGATAGGAGATCCTAACTTAATAATTTCCACCTCTTTTACTTGCTTACTGCTAAGCAAAGCTTTGAAGCTGTTCGCATAGGTCCACCTTACAAATCTCTAAAGTTCATTTTAATAAAAATAAAAGCTGAGATATTCAAATACTCACCACTCTGTACCATTAAAAAGAACAACAAATTGTCCACTCTGCTGATTAGTTTGTAGGTGTTTCAGGAGGCAGAGAGGATGTTTTCAAATTGCAAATACTAAGTGTGTCTGAAAAATGGACAATATCTTCACTTCCAAAACGTTCTTCTTTTTCCATTTCACCATATAGTAGAATCCTGTACAAGCTTATACTAAAACAGCTTTAATTAGGCTACAAAGAAATATATGAAAATGCCACTTGTCAAAGTAGAAATATTAGCAAAGCTGTCAAATTCATGAACAGAAGTAGGAATAGCTCTTAGCATAAAATATTATGTGCTTAACTCACTGACAGGGTTTGCAGAAATGGTAGGTTTATTTTAGTTGAAGATCTTTGGAGAGCTGATTTTGCTAGTGAAGGCTAGAAATCTCTCCCTAAGTCCCAAGAGCAAATAACTATTTAATTTTTACTGAGTTTTGAGATTATTTTTGCTGTATGTTTCTAAAAAATGCTGCTGTTAACCATGAAGTAAAATCAAAACATTTGCAGGGTCACATAAAATTTGGGCAAAGTCAAATCCTAGTTTGACATAAACATGCTGAAGTCCATTGGAAGGTTGAAATTTTGCCTTTTTACACAAGATTCATGCTTAATATATAATATCTGCATTACTTTTTTGTTCTTAAGGATCTGCAAATACTTTGCCATTACCAGTTATCCCACCATGACTTTTTAAGCAGGCATGACCTTAATATGCCCCATGCAGAACAAAAGTAGGAATGTGACTCAGAATTCTGTGTACTTCAGAAAAACTTTGCTGTTTCAAGATGATCGCTGAATTAGGGTGGTCCCCTTCTACCCATACAGGAGACCAAGTGTGAGTTCACCCCATACATAGACTTGCTTCTGTTAAAAGGAAGAATAATTATCATTTCTGTGCCTACACACGTAAGCCTTGTGGAGTCTAAATTTAAGTGTGCCTTTGTGGCTTAGAGCTAACACAGGAATATTAAACCCCAGCATCTTTCATAAAAATTTATGTGACCACAGCTCTGAATTAATAAAAACATGCCTAGTTGATAGTAATCTGTGTTTGACCTTCACCAAATACAATACAAGGACCTGAAATGCAAATTCCGTCTGTGAATACTAAGAGTATTAGCACAGAATTGCACATTCACAGAATGGCTGAAGTTGCAGACAACTCTGCTGATTGTGTAGTCCAATACCTTGCTGAAGCAGGATCACTGTGATTAGATTGTCCAGGATTGCGTCCAGAAAGATTTTGAATATCTCCAAGGATGGATACTGCACAGTGTCTCTGGGCAACCTGTCCCAGTGCTCAGTCACTCTCACAGTGAAAAAATGCTTCCTGATGTTCAGAGGGAACCTTCCTCTTTTTTGTGCCCATCGCCTCTTGCCCTGTAGGTGGACACCAGTGAAAAGGACAACGGCTCTGTCTTCTTTACTTCCATTCCTGAGATATATACATATATGAATAAGATCCTCCTCAAGCCTTCTCTTCTGCAGGCTGAACAGCCCCAAATCTCTCAGCCTTTTCTCATACAAAAGATGCTCCAGTGCCATCATCACCCTTATGGCCGCATGCTGGAGTAGAGGGAAGGATCATCTCCATCAACCTGCTAGCAATACCCTGGATAAGGATACTGTTATCCTTCTTTGCTGCAGGGACACATTACTGTGTCAACCTGGTGTCTGCCAGGATCCCCAGTCCTCTTCTACAAGGCTGCTTTTCAGCTGGACTACTTCAGCCTGATCTGGTGCCTGGAGTTATTCCTCCCCAACCTCAGGGTTTTGCACTTCCCTCTGTTGAACTTCAAGAGGTTCCTGCCACCCCATTTCTCCAGCCTGTTGAGGTCCTTCTGAATGATGGCACACTCATCTGATCTACCAACCACTCAATATATATCACTAGTGAATTTTCTGGGGGTACACTCTGACCCATCTTCCACATGATTCATGAAGAGGTTAGGTAGTATAGGCCCCAGTATCCTTCCCTGTGAAATGCCACTAATAGTTAGCCTCCAGCTTGACTTTGTGCCATTGATTACTACCCTTTAACCCTAACATTTTACCCAGTTTCCAAGCCACCTTCATATCCACTTATCTAGCCCATACTTCATCAGCTTGTAAGAAAGCTAAAGAATACTAGGAACAATTTTTTACAGTGTTGGACCATCTTTAAGATTCTTTCTTACTTAAATCTATTTTGTCAAGACATCAGACACTGGTAGAAGGATTAACATGTTAATATATATAAAGTATGTAAATTATCTTTTGGAAGCCGTTTCTTTCTGGCATTCTGAGGGTTCATGGTTCCTAGCTAGACCTGTTCAGTGTAATGAACAATTTCTAAAGCTCTGTGTCTGACCCTTGACATTTGTCTGTTTTGCAGAATGTACAAGGTATTTCCAGTGCGGTGAACAGACAGACGCCAAGAGAAGTGTTCTTCAGCAAACGCTGCAATTTGCTAAGCCAGTTGTATTGCATTAACTTATATGATTAGATTTTTAAAGTCCTAACAATGGAGCTTTGAATATGAGCTTTATATTGACAGGCACTTTATGGAAGTTCTGTATATAATTTAACAGGAACTACATTGTCTAATGCACTTAAGTCCTTTGTATCTTATGAGGAATGCAGCATTAATATATTCACATAGAAATGCAAATTTCCCTCATTACCATACATTTAATGGGGGCTATTATTATTTAGTTGTTTGCAAAAATTAAATTATAAATTTTTTCAGTGTGGTGTTATTTAGTTCTGTTATACTAAGGGCAGACAAGTGTTTGTATTCTCAAATTTAGATGTTCAATTATTTTTCTCTCAATTATTTACTGGATTGAGACCGATTTGTCCATATTAATTTTCTCCTGCTGAAGCACTTGTTTCTGAACAAAGCAACCTGACCTTATCAGTTGAGAAGAGCATAGTGTTCAACTTAAAATCTTTTAGAGTGTGTTGGTTCTGAAATTAAATTATATATTGCACATCAGAGTGTTGTTCTTACACATATTATAAAGAAAAATTTGAGATCACAGAAATGCTTTGTATTTAAATCATGAATTTGCAAATGCATTTCTGTCATTGTTATGGTGATCAGTAACCTCGGACTTTACTTAATTTCTCATTTTTCTCAGAAAGCCAGATTTAAAGTTACATGAAGTTAATAAGGGATATATATTTGGGAAAAAAAATATCCAGCCCTCACGGGTTGTTCATAAAGAAAGCAACAACTGAAAAACATGAACTAGGAGGTTCCAGTGGGAAGGCAATTTTCAAAGACAGAAAAAAGTGCATGGATCTTTAATAGACTAATAAACGTTAAACCAGATGTATGATATTGAGTCATCCAATTAAAATTTTTCTGTGCTAGAAACTGACAATATTGATTAATTTTTAGAAATATTTTAAGCATTCCATTTCTATTGTGCTATTCTGCCACTGAACAAGCTGCCCATTTATTCAGGTTAAGAGAAAAAGAGGAGGGGGGGATCTTATATAACTATGTCCTCGTCTCTGATGTAAATTATGAGAATAGTTTTGTGGAACGACGGAGCAGATTTCCTGCATTTCTTTCATGTTGAAACTACATTATATGGCAGTGTTTTTCAAAAGGTTCTGTAACAGAGCCATGTAGTGAGCAGCTTTTTACCTATTGTACTCTCTTGTCAGTCTGTATTATGAGAAACTATGACAGATTCCATCAGTTTGCATTTATAAAACTGGATCTAGATAATTTTATGTTGCAAATTTGTTTTGCCAGTTGACCTGGCCAAGTACAAAGTTGCATAGCAAAAGTTAGGTTCTGTTTCATTGCATATACTAAAAATGTCCATTTTCTGTCTGGCATTGACAGCTTTAAATCTGGATGACAGAGTGACAGTAAATAATTTACAGAAGGGAGCCAATTATTAATTTAATATCCTGACAAATAAAGTTTCTTAGCTTCACTATTTTTTTCCCTAAAATTTTGACCCTCTGTATTGTTTGAGGACATAGCCTAGCACTTCAGGAAATAGAAGGAAATTTCCCACTACCATGGGTATTGGATTGACCACTAATTAGAGGGCAGCAAGTATTCAGGAGTGTCTGGTGGACTGATCACTTAATTGGAAGGCAGCAAGTATTCAGGGATGTCTGGAGTCATGATATTCTGGGATATATCCATTTGCTGCTTTGTTTTGTTGCAGAAATAAATCAATGATCATTTAAGACTTGCTCCAGACTCTACCAAAGTTAATATAACAATGGTATTGACTTCAGTATTCTTTGAATGAGAGCCTGGAGCACCAAATTAATCACAGAACCACACAGGGTGACTAAATCTACCTTAAATTGGAGTCCACTCTGTAGTAGCTGGAAATATCAGACCACTGTTTGGAGTGAAGCAGTACTTTCAGGTTTTGAGTGACCAAGCACAAAGAACAGATAAGCAATTACTAATTTTTCTTTTTAAGTAGTTCACTAAAATGAATATCTTACCTTTGAAAAGATAGTGTCTTCAGTCCCAAGAAAGAATCTTGTTAAGTGAACAGTTCTGCCATTTGCTGCTTTCCCCTGCATAATTTTCTATGTCTAAAATTTCTTGCAATTTTCTGAGGCTGAACCTAGGTCTAGTGGATCTGTAATTATCTCATACAGAGATAACCAGTTTCATTTTCAATGCAATTAGTGAATGACACCAAGACTGTATGTAGTTTCCTCCTAATGCAAGAGGGATGAGGCTACACATTTGATCGGTTTTAGCCTTCCTTTGCCTCTGGCTCTGTGGAGCTGAGGTGGGTAATGGACCATGAAAAGAAGGAGGTGAAACACCAGAAAACGACAAAACTTACACTATTTTCTGTGTCCTGCCTCCTGGCAAATGTCTATCAGGATAAGTAAATATGTGTAGCTCCTGCTAGCCCATAAAATATTCAGTTGGCAAGTTTTAAAGACTCTAATCAACATAGCCTGTCTTTGCTATCTTGAAGCTAAGAAAAAGATCCCATTTAAAACAAGATCATCAGCCAGAACGGAGAGCTGTTGGTGACCATGCTGTTCCAATATTTCAAATTTCAGCTAGAAGTTCACTGCCATCTGGTCACCTGGCTCAAGAATACATATGAGCATTTACGTGGTGAACACACACACACAAATAAAAAAAGTTTATCTAAAATACGTGCCAAAAGTTGAGTACTTGGATGACTAGCAGTACAGATCTCTCTCTAACATAAGTGCAAGTAGACTGGCAATTCAGTGAAATGAAATCCCTTTTTTACCAGTTAAAACAGAAAAGGTGATGATACAGTTTTTTTGTTATGTTGTTTTTCCACAGCACTTCAAATAAACTCAGGAAAGCTTGTTTGGGAGGAAATGTTCATTAGTATAGTATAGATTTGCAATGAATCTGTGTGATTAAGACTGATAATCGAGCTCTTATTAAACAGAAAACTCTAAAGCTGCCTTTGCTATGACAGTTACATTTCTAAAACATCTCTCTAAAATCAGTTCCCTATTCTTGAAGACAAGTGTCTATAATAAACAGAATTATTTTTCTCCAGAAACTCCCTTTATAATTTTGCCCAAACTCATATGCTACACAATCATTTTATACAGGTTTGAATTATCACACTTTCACATTGATTCTGTCCTTTTCACTCTTTGTACATTGTAGGCATGTACTTTACAACACATTTGGCTTTATTTCCTTCTGATACTCTGCTGATCCATCTTAGAAACATTAACATTTCTTAAGAAAAATGTAAATAAGGGGAAAATCAAGAAAGCCTAAAAATTTCAAGTGTCAAGATGGTGCAACTTAATCTGTACAGTCTTTGCAGAAGTTCTTCTTGCACTGTTCTTACACACTTATCAATCCCAGCAGCTGGATTTCACTGCAATGAGTGTGTCAAAAATGATAGTAAAAGGATAGACTAAGGAGGCACATACTGTGTCTGCTTGATTCAACAGGGAGAATAACTTATATAGCTAAATCCAGATCTCAGGGCAGGGATGCTATGGGTGAAGAGGAAGGGAAAGTACAAAGCTATTTTACTATAATTCAAGCATTAATTACTTTCATTTCAAATTAAATAAGACTTATTTTGTGTGTGTGTGAAGGCGGGATATTGTTAATCTTTGTGTATCTTGCTATACAGAGATGTAAACATGACCCCATTGATCTCTGACCAACTCATTATCCCATCATACAAAAATTGCCCTCAAGGTTACCATAGGATAAGTCTGAATCCTGAAACAGGGATGCTGCCACAAATAACCATATTTGCAGGAGCAGGATGCAGCATAAAAAAATTAAAGAAAAGCAGAACTCACTCTGCAACTCTTTTCTAAAAAGTGAAAAAAATATTTAATATCAGTGTATCTTTTGTACATTCTCTAAAGAGGAAATCATGCAGGGAGAGGCTCAATCCCAAGAATATGAACTTATGATAGCAAAGATGGAATTGTTTTTTATTCTTCTTTTAGATGGATAGTGTAGCAAAAAGAAAATGGAATATTGTTCACTCTCAAAGTCATGTGAAGGGAAAATGACAGTTTTTACTTTGCTTAATGGTCTTTTGGCTAGATTTATTCATCTGTATCAGTCAGTGTCAAAAACAAGACCAGAAGCTCAACTGAATGGTCACATTAAGCTAAAACTTAAAGATTCTCCCTGTGATGTTCAGTGCCTTGAGACTCAGGCCAGACCCTTGGCTCCCTGTGGCATATTTTCTGGTTGTGCCCATGGAAGAGAAGGCAAGCAGAAGGTTGCACAAAGGCACTTTACAGTGAACAGTGCAAAGATCTCCACTAGCACAGTGAAAGGGTGGGCCAGCTGGATCCACAAGCTCTGTACATCTTGTCCTGTACTTTGTTCCTGAGACTCACATTGGTCTTCCCATCTGCAAATTCCCAGTATTCCCTTCACTGATGGGGTGTTTCTGAAACATTTCCCTCATGACTGTAGAAAGGAACTTGAGAAATTTCCTGAGAGCAATAATTAGTTGTATTACATGGTAATGCTGTCAATTAGGAATTTCAGAAACTTTCAGCCTAGGAAATTGACCTCCAGTCCTGAGATATTCCTCAAGGTCCTGTTCTGTTCTTATCACAGACTAGAAATTTTTTTGAGTGAAGGTGGTAGGTTTTCTTAGAGTAACAGTTTTAAGATTTCAAAGTTTGAAACATAACAAGTTCTTCAAATGTGAAATCTGTTGATCTAAGTTAATGCTTATTGAAGGTGTCATATGTGTGTGAAAAGCAGATGTGTGAATGTAATGATCCTGCTGTTTGTTTTAGTCATGACCAAAGTCCTCTGTATACACTATTGAAAACGAAACTTGTACTGGACAAAATTAAAATATGGAAAATAGGGATGGGTAAAGCTTAGGACCACAGTATCTGCTAGCTTAGAAATATAGAAAGTGCAAACAAAATGAGGCAAAGTAGTATTCAAAATGGCCCGTTGTTTAAAGAAAGGAGGTCCTCGAGGATGTTAAATATGATACCTACTTCTCATGTTAATCACTGTGGTGAAATAAGCCCTAAGACAATGGAAATGTGCTGCATTGTGCATGAAAAGTGCCAAGGTCTTGCATAGGGCAGACAGCATGCAACAGATATGTGAACTGACTCTTTATATACCCTGAAATTTCTTAATGTGCAAAGATTCTATGACAGGAATGTTAAGAATGTGGAGAAAACCAATTACTTTGGTGATGAGGACTATTGGAATAATTGGACTATTCTGATTATAATGTTTTTTGAAAAACAAGACAATTGCACAATAATGTTTTCCCCATAGGTCAACTGATGGTAACAGTATTTATGAAGACCTTTCCGTTTGTTCTCCAGATATTGTATTATAAATAAAACATGGTTTGCATGCTGAAGGAGTGAAAGACTTTTAAAAGCACAGAGATTAAGGTAGTTCTGTGATTTTGGTCTGAGTGGGATAGGAGCATTCCAAGGGGACACATAGTGCCCACAGTGAAATGATGATGACATGCAACTGAAATTGTTTAGTGTGTATTTGTTTCTGGGGGGACTACTACACTGATTATCATCACTTTTTTTCTGGGAGAGGGAGTAGCTACTACCTGTTCAATAAAATATGTTCCTATTGTTGTTTGCAATTCTGTCAGTGCCAGTAACCTTTTGCTATTCTAGCTTTTTCTAAAAGGTGATAAATTTACTCATCTGAATTCAGCGGATATTTAGATCATCACAGGTGAGTATCTCATTGTCAGCAGGGAACAACGGATATGCTTTTATTAAGACATTAAGGATATTCTCAGCAGAAAAGAATTTCTGAGTCTCAAATCTTGTGAATCCCTCAGAAAATTAATGTTAACCTTGTCAAGTTCTTTCCTATTTGTGAATGAATCCCTCTTTATAGCCAGTACTCAATATTGGATTTTTAAGACAGGATTTGAAGGAGTACAGTGAATTGTTGAGTTCCCTGAATAAGCTTGATTTCAGTAACTTTTAACTTTCATAGTTTTCATTTGTTTGGTAAGCTTTTGGATTTGAATTATATAAAATTAGTAAGATATATTAGAAAGATACACCTTTGAAACTAGTGTAGGTCCATACAGAATGCACTGGACCTGCTTGATTTTGAAGTGGAAAAGAGATGAAGAAATACAGTAAGGTCTTAGTCTGAAAAGGTGTAAAGCCTTGTAGGAAAAATGCAAATAAAGCTATTGTCATGTTCTACATAGCCATCTTTTACTGTAGATTTGTAAGAATTTTAAAACCTGAAAGCTTTAAGAAAAGAAATACCAGACAACCTATCATAACCTTTACAATTTCTTATTTCTTCCCATTCACTAAAATCATCTTTCCTTTCTAATGCCAAAGTCCCAGCACTGATAATCTTCCCCTGAATGATAATATGTAAAAAAAGAGAAACATTAATGAATACCTGTCTGGTTGAGAAGAGTGGATATTAACTATCTAGACCATCTCTGCATAAATAATATTAAGAAAGTCTGGAGGTAAGGAAACAAAAGAACTATTAGAGTAAGTTGATAGTAATTCCTGTAATACAGAATCCAACTGATATTCTACCAAACTAAATTGTAAAACTATGATGAGTTAGTAGGATGACCTACTGTCCTGGTTTCAGCTGAGATAGTAGCTGGTGCAGTGCTGTGGTTTGGATTTGGTGTGAGAACAATGCTGATGGCACACGGATGGTTTGAGTTGTTGTTGGGTGATGTTTTCACTAAGTCAAGGACTTTTCATTTCCTTGGGCCCTGCCAGCGAGAGGGCTGGAGGGGCACGGGGAACTGGGAGGGGACAGGTGACCTGACCACAGCCAGGGCACGTGACCTGAACCAGCCAAAGGGATATTCCATACCATGGGATGCCATGCTCAGTATATAAACTGGGGGGTTGGCTGGGGCCTGCTGATCATCACTCAGGGACTGGCTGGGGCATCGGTCAGCAGGTGGTGATCAGGTGTACTGTGCATCACTTGTTTTCTTTTCTCCCTTCCCTTTGGATTTCATTCCTTTCCCCTTCTCCCTCTTTTATTATAACTGTTATTATTATTAATCTTTCATTTTTATTTTATCTCAATTATTAAATTATTCTCACCTCAGCCCTCGAGTTTTACATTCCTTCCCGATCCTCCACCCCATCCTTCTGGGTTAGGGGGAGTGAGTGAGTGGCTGCGCAGTGCCTGGTTACTGGCTGGGGTTAAACTACAACACCTACTTTCAGAGTGGTCATTTTCATTTCCTGATCAAATATCAAAAAAGTTTAGAAATTAGAAAGTTCATACCCCTTTGGCAAATGATGAGTGAAAATACTTTGCATAACTTGAAAATCATGTTGTTGTAAAAATACACAAATACCACATAATTTCAAATAAATTAGTAAACTACATAGATAGACAAGGGAATCAACAAAACCCATAGAATATATGTTACAGTATCACTGATTCTCCACAGAGTCTCCTCTGTTTCATCTGCATGCTTCTTCTTCTTATCTTATCTTAGAAGAAGGTATCCTCTAAGCAGGTTTTTACTTTAAATTTTGTCCATGACAGCAATGACTTAATTTAGTAAAAAATAAAGCTAAAAGTGTCTTTTTTTTTTTTTTCGTTCTGTTGAAATACAGTTTAGTTAGCTTTTAGTCTTCGATGTATTTTAAGTGTTTTAAGATGCCAACTGCATATTAATTAATGTTTATTAATTGGGTGGGTACTTTTCTTCAAATTCCTTCACCTTTTCCTTTCTAATTTTGAAATCAGACTGTTTCTAGGTTAACAGAAATCAGTTCAGTAGCTTTTAGTGTTGGTTTGTTTTGGCAGTTCATATATTTTCTACTGTTCATTGTAATTTTAATGTAGATATTTATCACAGTTATTTGAAGCAAGTACATTTTCCATTCCTAAATACACTGACAGTGAGGTAAGGTTGCTCTGTTCACTACAGCTACAGGGAGTATGGAAGACACCTGAAAGACATATTCTGAAAGAGAAATAACTTATGCTGCATGTTAGTCATTAGGTTGACAATGCTAGCTGAGTAAGGAAAGAAAGTATTCAATAGAAAATTTTACATGGGACAAAAAAAAATCACTTTCCTGAAGGTTTCATAAGGATCAGATATTATGATAGCAGAGCTTCACATGATGAAGGGTCAAGGAAAGGCAGAATAAATTGTCTGTGCTGTGACAAGAAAGCAAATGAGGACCCAGAGTGCCTGCCTCTTAGGTGCCTGCCTGTGAAATTTTGACATCCACTCAATTTTCTAAATTTCTGTGAATTGGACTCCTCTTCCAGTTTTGTAAGTTCTGGTGGTGTGTCAGGTAGCATATCTGGTTTTATCATGTAGCTGTTACAGAAGAGAGTAATTTAGTATTGGGTGAGTTTTACTAATGGCGTAAACCACAGTATGTCCTAAATGCAGATGCTTGTAACTGATAATACAGATCACTGTTATTTTTCATATCATGGCAGCATCTACCTCATCCACCTCCTTGCCTAATTTTGTATCAAATTAACTCTTGAGTCTCTCTTTTTTTCTTCTTCTTTTTTTCTTTTTTTTCTTTTTTTTCTTCAATACATTTGGGTTCTAGGTGCTGTCCACTAGACATAGGATAAAATATAGGTGAAGGCTACATGTCAGTGTGTACGGACAAGCACTTTCTATGTAACACATGTTTTGAAAGGCTTAGATGGGAAACTTAATACTTAAGATGCTGGAATAAATTTCAGGAAAATAGTTTTCAATTTGTTTATTTGTTGTATCTAAACATTGCTGTGAGAACAGGTTGCTTGGTCTGGGATATTCAGTCCAGATGGTCAATGTGAATTTCTGAGCCTTCCTGAATCAAACAAGATTTTGTTGCTGGAATTTCTCAGATTGGTTTTTGAACCCAACTCAACCTCCCTCCTTTTCTCAATCTCAATCCTCCATTTCTCAAGCTGTTTACTTGCCCAAAATGACAATATGTGTCAAATACTTCAAATCTATTATCTCAGCAGGCTACTTTGTGTGCTACAGGTTGCACAATTCACTGTTTGTGTGTAGCATGCACCTTAAAGAACACTTATTAATAAGCAAAGAATACTTTGCTGCAGTATTCTGAATAGAATAACTTTTAGACTTCTTTAAATGTTTTTGGTGGCTATTATTCTGCATGTGTGTGATGTTGTGTTACTTTGAATTGTCAAAGGTTTTGGAAGTAATCAATTGCTTTTAAGTTAGTTGCCTGAAAGCTTTATTAATTAAAAATAAAAAAAAATAAAAAATAATAATAATAAAAAAAAAAAATAATACAAAAAAGCTTTTCCTGTTTCTTCATCTTCTTGTGGTGGTCTGAAAAATGACATTTCCAGCAGCGTTCTCCTGGTTGCCATAAAAGCCTTGTTTGATTTATGATAAATGTTAATTGCCTTCATATAGCTTCCAGCCTGTCCAAGTAAGTGCTCTAGGACAATAAATGCCATGCTCATTCAAGCACACTATGTTCAGAATATTATCTATTAAAGCCACTACGGATTAAATGAAGCAGATAATATGTGATGAAATGTTTATTCTCTTCTCTTGGCTCACAAGACAAGTTTGCATTACTATATAGCTAGATGTCTTGCCTGAAGGAAGAGCTCCTTCAGAATTGCAAACTGTGTGGCTCTAATGCACTGCTTTGTTTCTTCACACTTTCAAGTACATTTACTTTTTTGCTGGTGCAGCAGGAAGGCAAACACTTAGCTGGAGAAGAAATACATTTTCTCAGGCCAAAATATTATTGCAATGTGAGGTGAAGGAAACCGGGAAAGTATTAAATTCAAATGAAGAATGAACTTTTACAATCAACAATGCCTCTAAAACAGAAATGATACCCGTGTATTTTCTGCCCTGGTACAGAGAAATGAGAATTTTTTCCTGCATTTGACTAAATACACCCAATATCCTCTTAGAATTACAAAAACTCATAATATGCTTTTTCAAGTTCTTTTTTTTTTTTTTTTTTTCATTTCATTTTAAGACATTTTTTCTCAAGGGACTTGGCTTTAAGCAAATCCATCACAGAGAAGTATAAGTAGTGACAGTTCCACTGCTGCACTACACGAAAGGTTACAGGCTGTGATCATTGGACCTTCCTCACAGTGTTGTTACCAACTTGCCCTAACCTCAGCAAACTCAGAAGAGACAACATTTAACCTCACAATTCATAGAATCGTAGAATCATTTAAGTTGGAAAAGTCCTTTAGGATCATCACATCCAGCCATTAACCCAGCACTGCCAAGTCCATCACTAAACCACATCCCTAGACACATCTATTTGTTTCTTAAACCTCTCCAGGGATGGTGATTCTACCAACCTCCCTGGGCAGCATGTTCCAATGTTTGACCACCCTTCCAGTGAAATATTTTTTCCTAATATGCAATCTAAACCTCCTGTGGCATATTTTGAGGTAATTTCCTCTTGTCCAGTCACTTGTTATCTGGGAGAAGAGACCAACCCCACCTGCCTACAGCCTACTGCCAGGCATCTTTAGAGAGCAATAAGATCACCTCTGAGCCTCTCCCTCTCCAGACTAAACAACTTCAGTTCCCTCAGCTGCTCCTCATAAGACTTGTGTTCCAGACCCTTCACCAGCTTCATTGCCTTAAAGGTTCTCTACAAAATTTTCTTAGAATATTTTATCTTTGTTCTAAGGAAGGAACAATATTTCTGAAACTACACCTGTACCTGTATCTTCATGTGTATCTATAACCTTGTCTGTCTCTCCTCATCTAATCTCATCTCTATATTTATCTATAATCTATATATATCTATACTTACATAATCTATGTAATCTCTCATCTATATATGCATGTATATGTATACATATAACTATAGCACCTTTACGTTTACCTCTGCTTCTATCTTTCTCTGCCTGTCTCCCTCTCTCTTGGTCTCTAGCTCTAACTCTGTCTTTACCGCGCCTATCTCTAACTAATCTGTCATCTTTATCAATTATCTCCATCACCTCTGTCTTTATATCTCATCTATATATGTGTGTATATATACACATATATCTATAACATCTACATCTATGCATCTCTGTATATTATTGTATTTTCTTTTACATACGTACATTAAATACACTGCATTTGCAAAATGCAGAGAAATTGACAGTCAGTGCAGACCCAGAGAGTTTGGCAAGTATCTGTATGAGAGATTATAACACAAAAAGTACTGTTCATTTCTAGCCAAGAGACCAATATTGACCCTCTTTTTAATCTTTCTGTCATTTCTTCAAAACAGGAATGTTAAAAGGAAATAACAGGATTTCACTTGCTAAATATCATGTACTGGTGGTTCACCACTCCTGTTACCAAAAAAGAAATGCTGAAAACTGAGGTTTACATTTATTGTACGTAAATGGAAGCAACAGAATGCACATGTAGAGCAAAGTAAATAAACTGGATTGCTATATATGTATGTACAGAATTCTGGGAGTTGGGAACAATTCAATTGAAATTTACCTTAATTTTTGCACACAAAAGAAATATTTCCCTTTTTTTATTTTTTTATTTTATTTGTGTTTTAATATATTTCCCATACTTCTTTTCTGCCTGAGGGCAACCCCATCAAAAAAAAAACCCATCACGAACCATCCCTTAAAGATTGTGGTGTGTTTCACAATGTTATTATCATGAGAGAAATAATTAAGAAGGTTTTTTTCCTGACCACTTAAGAAACTTGTTGACATGATTGATGATCCTCTTTGTTTTTAATTCAGAGAGGAATTACCTGCCACATTGAAGCATTTGTGGCTTGAAATTCTGCTTATGTATGCTTATGTCTGTGTTTACATTTTTTAAAAACATAGTTGTGATAACTTTGCTCACTATATTCAGGTTTTCTCAATATTCCCTTCACCTTCATAGACTGGCATGTTTGTACTAGCATTACCAGTTCCTACAACAAGCTGATTAGTGATACAAACCTATCTGTGATCTTTTCTTTTAGTGCATTTTCTTCTTTCTGTATGCAAATATGTTCATAATTAAAAAAAAAAAAATAAATTAAGAGTTTGGGTGTTGGATATTTGGTTTTTTTTCAGGAAGTGGTTTACCAGAAGCTAACTTTCCTCGTGTGTGAATTTTACACTGCAGTTGATCTATTTTCAGAGGTACAAAATATTATAGAAGAGGTTATAATGATAGCTCTGTTTATGCCATAGTCACTGCAGAATGTACTTGAGCACCTTGTCTGTATATTTAACAGCATTTTTCTGTCAAGCAAAGAGAAATCTATTGCACACCTTCTCTTTCAAAAGGTCAGACAGAATGCCATTTGACTTTATCTTTCATAGGAAAGTAATGTTATTTTTTTAAACAGATATGTAACAGCTTTTGTGTTCTCCTTTTTCTCTACCACAGAGTGCCTACTGGTACCATAATTGTTTCTTTCTGTGCAAAACCACACATTTTATTGTGAGCTTTGGGAGTTTGTCTATTTTTCACTTTTTTCCTAGTGAAAATGTGTTTGGTAAAAGAATAAAGTTATCATTTTCAGACAAACAGGATATATCATATAGCTTGAAATGCAGCTGTGCATGTGGTCCACTGCCCTTGCAATAGGCTTTAATGACAGAGAAACCCTGGCAGGCTTTGACTGACATGCTTAGGCAATCTTCTTGCAAGATTTACTGTGTAGGATTTTGCAGTGTCGACATCCTGGTGTTCAAGGTTTTGGTCAATTGAGATTTCTATATGAAGCCAATTCAATTCTCAGATGTAGTCAATAGTTTTAGAGAGTGTACTGCTGTTTTTGAGCTTTGGGTCCTATTCCTCCCATGCTTTATTATACAGCAAATATATTTCTTGATACATTAAGCTTTCTCCTTATGTCTCTGACAAACACATATGTATTGCTAAAACATTCTAGTTACTGGGTATGGCCAAAGTGTTTTCACAGGATTTGTTTCTTCTGTATTTGTGCAATATTTCCATAACAAGATATAATTGATCCGTGGGTTTGGCATTTTGTCTTCTAGTTAGGTTGTATCAAAAACTTTTTAACCTATGCTCAGCTTTAATCACGCAGCGGCAGACATGCTTGAAGACAACTTTACCTTTGGTGTTTGAATGCCCCTTGAGAGCTAGACTAAAAGGCAAAACAGTTTTGTCCATTTTTACCATTATCTCAAAAAATAATGCATAAAATCAATATGCATAAAATCTGTTTCATGAATTTACTTTTCAGTAAGGCTGTTGGTTAGCCTTACTGGATTATCTTCTTAATAACAAGAGAAACTGAGGAGAGAAGTTTTATGATACTTCATTTTGAAGTTTTGGAGATCCAGGGGATTTTTGTGCCACATAAGAATAGGACAAAGGTATATTTTTAATTTCCAATGGAAAAATAAGAACAAGAAATGTTTTCCCCCATTGATAGCTTCATCATTACTGCACTGACCTGGATTTGAGGTTTCAGCTGAACCCAGGCAGCACAAGCATTCCTATGTCCTAGTCACTAGAACACAGGCTCTTGTCATCTCCTTACCAGCCAGAAGATCTTTTCATACTAAGTTTAACAGAACTCATGTGAAGTCTGCCAAAAAGACCTAATTTGATGAGGAGAAAAAACAGTTATTGTGAAAAGTTCTCTGTAGATGTAGCAGTACTGCTTTTTAGAGCAAATTATTTTTATTACTTTGTCTACTTGGGTTTAAGAGACTGCTTTTAAGGCTTTTAAATATTAACGGCTAAAGAGAAGCACAATCAATGTAGAATTTAGGGGACATCTTGAAAGAATTTATAGATGTGGATGGAAAGCATTTGGAAGCTAAAGACACCAATTTTGTCACAGGCTTTATGATGAATTTTAAATAAGTGAGTTTCTCTCTCAGTGTCAATTCAGCACCTGTAATATTTGTGAAATTTTCTTGCTTTTATTTTATATATTGTGTGATTAAAGATATATGTGATTGTGAAGTGCTTCAGCACTAAGGGAAGGAAGTGACAAATTTGTAGTGCGAAGCATTACTAAGTAGAACAAAGAAAGAGCAGAACAAAGAAACAGCAGAAATTTCCTTTCTGCCATGAGCTCTGGAGTACAAAGTGACATTGCAAAGGAGTATCTTCCTCAATCTCACAGCCAAATCTACTTATTAATTTATTTCCTGTCATGTGTGTGCACATAATTCCCAGATGGCTGTTGTGACCAGAAATCAGAGAAAGGAGATTCTCATGTGTGCATGCATTAAAAATAGACAGCTTTTCTTTTCTGGACAGTTGCCTATTAATTTCCAGTGGAAGCTGACTGGTACTGAGCATGTGGGGTGAGCTAATCCAGTAATTTCTCCTCACTAGTGAGCATTTTAAAAGTATGGTTTTAAGATGTGAAGTATCTATGCTTAACTATGCATAAACAACAACCTCAAGGAGACCTACTGATTTCAGGGACTGACCGGTTTTGCAAGATCAGGATTTTAGTGAATTGGCTTTTCACAATAGTACTGTTAATATAATTCTTACTCTATACTATGAAGTAATTAGGAATTAATTTTTTAATCCAATTACTCAGAAATTTTCTCATCCTCAATTACTTAATACATTAGCATGACACTACAAAGGACAAAATATCACAACATAATCAGGAAGCATCTGTGTTTCTATGGGTACTGTCAGTGTAAATCCACTTATGCTCGCTGGTTACTCCTCTTGGAATGCACTTATTTTCTCAGACACACATACCTACATGCTATTTGTAGGGACTGGCATATGCATTGGGGACATAATTACATTTGAAACCTACAGTCTGGGAAATTGATTCAGGATATGAAATCCAAATACTGAAATTCTTTGTGTGCATCTCAGGGTTTCTTTTGATTCCTGTAATTATTTAAGTTATCTGAGGCAATACAGAGAACAATTCTATGAAATTTAATGATTAAAAAGATAACTTTAAAATTGGATGGTAAACTAGAAATCTTAATTTTTTAACAATCTGCATTTTCCGTAAGCTACATTCTCTCCAACAGTTTGTATTATTAGTTTTATTACCATTGGCTCCACACTACTTTATCCATAGTTTATGCATTTATACAAGTTTGAATGATTAATCAGACCATTCTGTTTTATCTTGTGGCAATAGATACCAGCCACTTGCTGTCCGTTTCTTGTGCCTCACTGTGCTGCCAGTAGCGATTCTAAAATACTTCAACAAACAGGTGCTACCACCTGTGAAACAGAGTATAAAAGTGTAACTGGTCTGGTATAGTTTTCATTGTAAGCTGTATGAAAAAAATCAGGCCTGGACTGGCTGATGTAAATGGCCATTACCATAGCTGCCAGAAAATTCCACTTTCAGGAAGAATTGTTATAGTGCTTTTGCCTAATATTTAATTCTGAAATGCTGACAAATGAAAACAAGGAAGCTTATTAAAGTCTGATAGTACAACTTGTACAAAAGTTTGACCTAACTAACAATAAAATGTTTATTGTGATAGCTAGTCAGAAATGTTTTCATTTACATGACATATGTTTGGACATTAACATGTTCTGTTCTTTAACATATATTTTTTGGTTTTTTCATATTAAGAATAAAAGCTGATAATTGTGTAGTTTTTGAATTTGGAATTATCTGATGCTTATTTAAAAACATATTTATTAAAAATTATCATTTTATGCCTGCTTTGGAAGAGCATGTGGAGCTTTGACCAGCTTACTAAGTGCTTGTCAGAACTCTGTAATCCTTGTAATAAGCAAGTTAATTTCTGTTAGGAGCAAATATTTTGCTAACATACATTTCATTTTCAAGTGTCTAGAAAATCTCATTATAGTGTCCAAGAACAGTACGCATGTTGCATACACATAAAATGGCACAGGAATAAGAACAAATATAATAAAAATACTGGCAGTTGTACTCAGGACAACAGTTCATAGAACTGTCATATATGGGATTTTCACAGCTGAAATTATTTTTTGTTTCACCAAATCTTCATAGGGGTTATACACAACTGCTCATGCTGTCTTGCTTATTTTATTGCCAGCCATAATTTTTACTAGGAAGTTTAATAGTCACTGATATGGAGGCTACAGAGGATACTTTAATACAGGAGGTCTAGGAGACCATGGGCTGGTATAGGATTTGGGTACAGATCATGCACTTTTACATACCTGCTGAATAGAGTAATTATAACCAAAGTGTAGTTTACCAGCCTGATACTCTTTCATCAAGCTACCTCTTCAGGAAGACTATGAAATCTGAAGTTCAGTGGGGACTTGTGGGTAGATTTGGAGATCCAGAACCTTGCTAACATAATCACCTTGCCCTGTAGTCCTCTACAATGAACTTCTGTGATGTTTGGAAAGTTGTCATCTTCCCCCTCCCACTGCACCTAAGTTTTACATCAAGATTGAATGCACGCAAGGAAGTGTCTACAAGGCAGTGCTATGGAGAAATTCCAAAAAACCTTTCTAGGACGTTAACAGCCTGGTGTGTCTCTGTATACTAAAACATGCAGTTTGATGAGTTAGAGATCTGTGTGTAGTTGCAAATGTACTCTGGGATCAAATAGAGGTGGTAGGATGGTTCATAGGGCTGGAGTGTTACAATGAAGGGATACAGGTTTTTCAGGAATGACAGGCTGTGAAGATGAGGAGGAGGAGTTGCCCTTTATGTGAGGGAGCTGGAGTGCATGGAGTTTTGCCTGGGAATGAATGAGAAGCCAGCTGAGAGTTTATGGGTTAAGATTAAAGAGACAACAGGTATAGGCAACATTACAGTGGGTGTTTGCTGTAGGCCACCTGACCCCAAAGAACTGGCAGATAAGCCCCCCTACAGAATAGGAGCAGCCTCACATTTGCAGATTCTCGTCCTCACTGGGGTCTTCAACCACCCCAGTATCTGCTGGAGGGACAACACAGCAGGACATAAGCAATCCAGGAGGTTCCTGGAGTGTACTAATGACCACTTTCTGACCCAAATGATAGAGGAGGCTATGAGGAGAGGTGGTCTGCTGGACCTTATACTCACCAGCAAGGAGGGACCCGTTGGGAATGTGAAGATCAAGAGTGGCCTTGGATGCAGTGACCATCAGTTAGTGGATTTCAGAATTCTGAGGGGACTTAAGAAGGTAAAATCACAAGCTCACAACTCTGGACTACAGGAGAGCAGACTTCAGTCTCTTCAGAGGTCTGCTTGGAGGAGTCCCATGGAATAAGGCCCTGGAGGAAAGAGTGGCCCAACAAAGTTGGTTAAAATTGAAGGAACACCCACTCCAGGCTCAAAAGAAGTCCATCCCAGTGAACAGGAAGTCAGGCAAAGATATCAGGAGGTCTGTGTGGATCTAAAAGTACTTCTGGCCAAACTCAAGAATAAGAAGGAAACATCCAGAGGATGTAAGCAAGGATGGGTAACCTGGGAAGTACACAGAGACATTGTCTGAGCATCCAGTGATGAAATTATAAAGGCTAAATCTCAACTGGAGTTGAATCTGGCCAAGGATGTCAAAGACAATAAGAAGGGCTTTTATAAGGATGTAGGCAACAAAAGAAAGGCTAGGGAAAATGTGGGCCTGTTGCTTAATGAGACAGGGGACTTGGTTATACAGTACTTAAAAAAGGCTGAATGCCTTCCTTGGTCCCAAAGACCGGGGGAAAATGTGGAGCAAGGAGGATGTTCTTTTGGTGGAAGACTATTAGGTCAAGGAATACTTGACTGGACATATGTAAGTCTGTGAGTCCTGATGACATGCACCCATAAGTGCTGAGGGAGCTGGCAGATATCATTGTGAGGCTACTCTGGATATTCTGATATTCTTTGATCTATTGTGGTGTCTGGGGGAAGCACCTGAAGACTGGAGGAAAGCAAATGTCACTTCTACTACCTTCAAGGAGGGCAAGAATCTGGATCCAGGGACCTACAGACTGGTCAGCCTCACCACAATCCCTGGAAGAGTGATTGAGCAGCTAATCCAGGAAAACATTTCCAAGCACATCAACAAAAAGAAAATTACCAGTAGTAGTCAGCATGTCTTCCCCAAGGGGAAGTTGTACTTGACCAACTTGATAAACTTTTACAGTGAAATGACTGGCCTGGTAGATGAGAGGAGAGTGGTGGCTGTTGTCTACCTAGAGTTCAGTAAGGCCTTTGACAGGGTCTCCCATAAGATAATCACAGAGAAGTTGTTATGTATGGGATGTATGAACAGACAGTGAGACTGAAAACTGGCTGAACACCAGACCCAGATGGTGGTGCCCAGTGGCACGAAGTCTGGTTCGGGGCTGCTAACTAGCAGTGTACCCCAGGGACAAATTCTGGGTCCAGTCCTGTTCAACATCTTCATTAATCATCTTGCTGATGGGACAGCATGTATCCTCAGCAAGTTTGCAGATGACACAAACTGGGAGGAATGGCTAATAAGACAGAGGGCTGTGCTGCCAACCTAGGGAGGGACCTAGGCAGACTGGAAAAATGGGTTGACAGGAACCTCATGAAGTCCAGTGGTGGGAAGTGCAAAGTCCTGCACCTGGGGAGGAGCAAACCCAGGCACCAGTATATGCTGGGAGTTGTCTGTCTGAAAAGCAGCTCTGCAAAAAAGAACCTGGGGGTCCTGGCAGACACCAAATTTAACATGTGCCAGCAATGTGCCGATGTGGCAAAGACAACTAAGAGTATCCTGGCTATGCTAGGAGGGGTGTTGACAAAAGGTGGAGGGAGGTGATCCCCTCCAGTCAGAGCTGGTGAGGCCACCCCTACAGTACTTTGTGCGGTTCTGAGCTCCCTAGTGCAAAAGAGACAAGGACATACTGGAGAGAGTCCAATGAAGGGCCATGAGGGTGATGATGGGGCTAGAGCATCTCTTTTATGAGGAAAGGCTGAGAGATCTCCAAGGTTCAGACTGGAGAAGAGCAGTCTTGAGGACAATCTTACTAATGTATACAAATACCTGAAGGGAAGGTTCAAAGAAGAAGGTTGTCTCCAGTGGTGCCCAGTGACAGGACAAACAGCAATGGATACAAGCTGAAACACAGGAGGTTCCTCCTGAACATCAGGAAACACTATTTCACTGTGAGGGTGACTAAATATTGGCACAGGTTGTCCAGAGAAGTTGTGGAGTTTCTAACCCTGAAGATATTCAAAAGCCATCTGGATACAGTCCTGGGCCACCAGCTATGTGTGGACATGCATCAGTAGGGGGGTTGGACCAAATTACCTCCAGAGGTCCCTTCCAACCTCAATGGTCCTGTGATACTGTGTGTTTATGTTTCTGCGACTTCCTGCTAATGGTTAGCAGCCTCATAGCAGCTCGGGATTTTTTCTGCTTCCAGCCTATGCATATTCTTTGTGCATTTATCTCTTCCTCTGCTGGCATAAGTGTTTCTTTTCAAACAGTTTTTCTCCCTCTGTACTTTAGTTTCCTCCCTTGCCACTCCTCAACTTTTATTTTTAGAAAAGTGACATATTTAGCACAGCCATGTTTCTGTTGTCTTGGAAAGCACGGATCTCTTTCCTAGTTTTCTCTCAAATTAGTTTTTGGGTAATTTCTAATTAACTTCTTCCCTTTCCACCCCCACCTCTACCCACCCTTCACATTCCAGATCAGCTTTCTCAAAAATGTGTCCTCAGAACTCTGAATAGTATTCAACATAAGATCTTAGCAAGATTTTGGACAATAACATTCAAAAATGCCTCCTTTCTGTGAGAATTAACTAATAAATTCTACATTTTTCTGGGGTTTTTCAGCTGCATCATGTTGTTGACATGTTCATCTTGTGATCAGTTATTGACACCAAAACCCTTTTCAACTTTTCATGTTTATTTAACTCACGATTTATTATACCAAGTTTTCTTACGAATTCCTGAGAGTGTGTTCTCTATTTTGTAGAACGTATTTAATTTTGTTTTATTCCCAGGCCCATGCTTGAGGCAATGATAGTCCCATCCTCAAGGCAATTCAGTTATTTCTGTGGCAATATTTCAGTACCACCCTGATCTTTTTCTGTATTGAGAACACCTCGTGTAATCAAAAAATTAATCAGCACGTGCCCCTTTTAGCAAAAGGTTACTAATGAAATTAAGCAGGGCTGGCTCCAAAGCAGGCCCTGAGGACTCTGCTAGTGACTTTGCTCTGCTTTTTCCACTGCACTTTTCAGTATTAATTTTATGCTTTCTCCTTTTATACAGAACCCTAGCCACTTTGCAGTTCCTTAACTAATGTCTTATAATGTTTTCTTCAATATGTTTCACTGAAGACATTGAAAATGCAGTTTTCTCTGGACTTCTTAGGCATATGCAGGTCTATCTAAGGTGTAAAGAAAATGAATGTAGCTTGGCTGAGACAACACCATCTAAATAGACAGGATAATAGGTATATCCTAGTCACCTGTTGGAACGAATAGGTGCTTAGCAACTGGGTTTCTCAAAGAACAGATCCAACGCCACTTGCACAGTTATTACCTTGAGAATTTCTCAGTGGAGATAGTGGTCTCTCAGACAGTGACCCACTGGAAATGAGAAAGAAGGGAAAATCAGCCCTTGCTAATTGAGCGAGAGAGAATTTTCAGTGCTTTACAAGCAGAACAAGTGGAAATGTAAATGGTGATAACTGGAAGTTAATTATTCCCAGTAGCACTTTATGTACTCTCTCAGACACATGCATGGAAGGAGACTGGAAACATGCGGTTACTTCATTTTGACTCTCAAGCAAAAATTTAAGTATCCCAAATAGAAAATAAAACACAGTTTAATGCTCTGTTCCTGAAGGAATATAATTTAACCTTGGAGTTTTATATTAAAAAAAAAACAGTAAGATTGATTTTCATGTTATCAGTTACATCTTCTTTCTCTTTTTTCCCTACCTCTGCTCAGGGAAAAAAACCAAACCAAACCAACCAAACAAAAAGTTTCTGCAGTCTTTTGAAATATATTTTCAGATATTTCATTCATGTAGCTCTTGCTTTTGTGGATGTTAAACCAGAAGAACCCACACGATGTGTGAATTAGTTCATAGTGTGTACATAATAATTTATTTGCTCACTGAAACTCTAACAGAAATCCCAGGGATGAGAGATGGACTCACATAGGAGTTCATTGTTAAGCTGTAAGCATGTTTATGTTGTTAAATGAAGGCTTGCCAAAAATAGGTGTTTCTAATTAACTTCCTTGGTAACCTGTATGCTAGCACTTTCATTCGAGTGGTGCTTTGATTTTGCATGGCATGATGGAAGAGGGACATGCAACTTATTTCTGCAAAAGAGTATGAACACCCACCCAATGCCAGTGACAGGGCATTGTTGTGCAGCTCAACAGGTAAAATAATTTCAGAAGGAAGACCAAGGGGAAGGTCACTAATTTAGCACAAAAAAAAAAAAAAAAAACCCAAAACAAAAAAAACCCAAACAAATATAAGACTAAAAAAGTTAGGAATTACATTTTTAAAGAAGTACTTACATTTAAAAAAACATTTAAACTGAAAAGTGTACCACCAGAACTTAATAAAAACATAGTCAAATTTTATTAGATTTATCTCTCCTCAGGTGTGTTTTCCTGGCAGTTTTTTTTAATTTTACTATTAATGTTATAATGAACTAGTATACATTACCGGCACACAGACTTGCTTTTAAATATTACCAAGAAAGAAGTATTTAAAAAACTCCTAAGTGCACTCTTAAATTCTTTGATGTAACTACAGCTGGGTAGTGATGTGAATTTCTGTGGTACCGTTTGATAAATTTTCTGGAAAGTTAAGCATATAAACTTGGTAAAGGCCACTATAAGGTGCTTAAGGTAGTGTGACGTATTTGCATGGTACAGCACATCTCTTAAGATTTTTTTAAGATTCTCTTGATATTTTCACTGACCCTTTTCTCTAAAAGAATTTAGCAAGGTACTTTTTCTCTTGTTTGCTGAAGCAAATATTTTTCCATTATGCTGTTTTCACATGCAAGTGCTTTATCATGGCAAAGGATATATTAAGCCTGAAAGTACAGTCAGAGAGAAAGAAACAATGGGAGGTTAATGACTGCTGTTTCAAAGGTGGTGGTAATCACAGAAGTCAAGGGGAGAAGTGATTTCATTTTTTCCAAAGTAATATAGATACATCTTAGAGGAATATGGAGTCACATGGTAAAAAAAAAATGTCCTATTGTTTGAAAAAAGTGACTGAACTTCTCTGTCTTTCTGACATGACCAATCTGTGCAGATGCTCTGAGTTTTGTTTAAGGGCAAACCTTAACAAAGAAACTGAATAATTCCCTGCTTTTTCTTTCTGGAGTATTGATAAGCAGAGAAGGGATGAGAAATATAGGAAAAAAAAAAAAAAAAAAAAAAAAAAAAAACCAAACCACAAAGACTACATAGCAACAGAAATTAGTGGCAAAAACCTGATCAGATAGTTTGCATATTTAGCTATATGTCAAGTCACTGAAAATTTGACACAACAGTTTTAGGTCATCACCAGAGAGTGAAATGCATATTTACAAAAGAACAAACCCAGTTTGCTGGATAATATGACATTTTCTGTCACTTTGTAAACACAGACCAACAAGAATCTACCTCAGCATATATTTTTACATAAAATCATGAGAGATTGATTATTGTACAGAACCACATTACTGTAATAATGCATGCCTCTGTAATCTCAAAACAGTTAAGACTGGATTTATTTTTTTTTTAATAACACCCTTATATTTAGGAGTTTAATCAATAGCAACACACCCTTATAAACTGTACTCTCGGTATTTGACTATAAATTGAGGAGCACATTTTTGGCTGACTTTAACTTTCATTGGCATAAATTTTTCAATGTTTAGTTACGTTAGAAGAACTCAGTTTTTAGCTGTAGAAGAGACTGAACAAACCCAAACCACTTCAAATTGCCATATAAATATAGAGACAGCACTAGATACCAAAATTTTATTTACCTGCGGTCATAACACAACACTGCATAAGTATTTGTTCAGAAGACAGAGGTATCCGCTGTGGTCCCGATTAAAACACAAAAGCTGAGGCTGGTACCTTTCTACCAGTTCTCAGTGGCCTCGTGTAGTTCACTGCTGTTGTTTAGAATGAGTTTCTGGATTGCGGTGGATAAGAATGCAAAAGCCGCTTAGTGTGGGCAAATACAACAATGTTACTTTTTGCATACCATGTGCTCGTAAAAACTGTTGAATGAACTGTTCAAAGACTGAGAGATCTTACATCTAAACAGGCATGATCCTAAATATGTGGTCAGATTTTTATGCATGCACTCCATATATAAAAAAAAAATAACTTTCACTACTGAAGTACTTCAGTTTGCTTATTTTAACCTCTTTTTCTTCCTTTTTATAATAGTGAAGAAAACATCAAAACCTAAACGGACTCAGAAAATTTAATCAAACAAAAGGTTTGAAGACCTTCTCCACTGAAGACAGCAGTATGATTATCCCAAGTGCATTTTTCTGTGTCTGTACTTTTTTTCCTTAATTCATACAGAGTTTCAGAGTACCTAACAGTGCCCTGGGGTCTGCAGGAAAGGAATCAAAGTGGCACAGATGGACAGGAAATGGAGACTGCAGCTTGAACAGGAGAGGTTCAGACAGCACATTGTAATCATGGAAAACTAATGTAATGCTAATATTCACTAACAGGTGGAGCAGGTTGTGCAGAGTGTCTGCAGACTTTCCATCTCTAGAGTTTTTCATTCCAAGCTGGGGACAAAGCCCTTTGCCTCCACATCTGCATTTGGTGTTGTCCCTGCTTGGAGCAGAGGATCACACTTGAGATGTCCTAAGACCCCCTCAAACCCGAATGATCCAATGATTCTGTGTACAGAGCAGACAGACTGTGAGAAATGTTTGTGCTTCTAAACAGCAGTTTGGATTGGCATTTATAGATCATGTAATGAGGAAGGTTTACTCACAGTGAAACAGAATTGAATGCACCATTTCTGTTTTGGTGCTTCCTTTGCTTTTTTTGATATTCTTGTAGGCACCTGTGCTGAACAGATGGGCTTCCTCATATGTGATTTGAGAGTGACCTTTCTGTTCCATCAAGTTTCCTGTACATTTCCTATTATATTTCTTCTGGTTTTTAGCAGCTAGTTCGTCTTCCAGCTGCATAGGTTTCAGCTGTGAAGGAAAGTCATTAATATCTAAAGACAGATGAGTTATATCTTCCTAGTCCCGGTGCATAGCATTCTCTGGACATATATTTTCAGTAAATATCTTTGCTTTGTCTGCTTTGTAACCATCACAAAAGACTGGAACTTTACTGTATTAAGATTGAATTTTATAGTTGGTTTTTTGTTTTGTTTTTGTTTTTTTTTTTTTTTTTTTTTTTTAACCAAAATGCAAGTGCTTTGTTGGATTTTAATTCTTCATTACAAAGGAAACAAAACACAAGTCCTGAAAAAACTTCAATTCTTTGAACATATGAACAATCATACAAGAAAGACAAGTTTATTTACTTCACCATTCTGTTTCTGATGGCTGCCAGTTGCAAAGCCTTAGGAAAAGTGCATGTGTAAAGCAAATCTAATTGATACAGTCTCAGACATGAGAAACTTGGTATACTGATGGACTTTGAGCCGAAAGCTGTGTATACATCTTTCTGCCTACCGATACTTTATGGACTTGACCACTAATTTACCTATAAACCCCTGGTCCCATCTACAGTATCCTATGACTAAAAATATAACCAGTTTAAATTGTATCTTCTGTGGAATGTAACTTCTTTGTGGTTTTGGGTGGTTTTAAAAAAACATACAAAAAAAAAAAAAAAAAAAAAAGTCTTGCTGGCAACAGTCATACTACTTGACATCTGCTTGTGTTCACCACACAGGTAGTTTGAAGTTTTCTGAAGGATTAGCTCTGGTTCAGATCCTTTTGTAACAGCATTTGAAACAGATAGTCCGTATTTACAAAGGATTCTACAGCAGTTTCTTGTGAAATGAATCTAATTTGCACAAAACCAAATCCATCTTGTAGACTGAACCAATTTGAGGACACTGGGTAACTGGGGACAACCGGGGGGAAATCCATTATTAAATCACATCCCTGCTCTGATGCAACAGTTATGTGCGCATCAGACATCCACCTCACCTGTAGTATTAGTAGCTAAATTATTTGTCTTCCTCAATGGAAGCCATTTTCAGTTTTTTTCACTCAATTTTAGCCTCTGAATCATTTCTCTCTCCCATGTCATTTTTCAAAGGGAAAGCAACTGGGAAAATAGGTGTGAGGACTATATACTCTCTTCTAATTTTCAGTGCCACAAGGCTTTAAGCAGAACAATATCAAATTTTTCAATTTGTATTCCTTTCTAATAATGCCTGACATTTGATTTTCTTTTCTCCTGCTGCTGAATACTGAAGTGGTATTTCCAGTGAACTATCCATAAAGACACCAGGATTTTTCCCCAGTGTGGCAACAGCTCACCAGAGTATATTTACAGTTAGATTGTTTTTTCTTTCTTTTCTGCTTAACTTTGCACTTAAGGACAGTGTTTCCTCTTTCATTTTCTGGCTCAGTGCAAATCTTCAGCAAGTCTTGACAGTCAATTTTTGTTTTGCTTGTCTTGAAGATGTTATTTCAATTACAAGCTTTGTCACATTACAATTTTCAGGACTTTTAGAAGAAGTTGGCATTGGTACTGGGGAGGAAGAACAAAAACTGGTCTCCTGGTTGTGATACATGGCCGTATATTACCACAGAGCAGTAATAGTAACAACAGTAATAACAGTAACCTATCTTTCTGTGCTTAAGTTATACGAGATTAATCCCATAGCAACTTTTTGTTCTGACAGTTTTCAAAGTCTATTCTTGAGAAAGTTTTCAAAAAATCTGGGTATATTCTGTCATACAGATCCCTGGAATCTCTGACCTTTCTAAGTCCTGCATGGTACTCAAATATATTTGTAAGGCATGACTTCCTCCTATAAAAATCATGTGGACTCCTTCCCAATATATCATGCTTATGCATGCCTGTTATCTACAGATGTTCTGTAACCACACAAAAGGTTGGGATAAACTTTCAACTTGAGTAAAACACTGTGTTTTCCCCACTTAGATGTTTCATTTTCATTAATGTCTATATCTTCTCTTAGACCAAAACTTCCAGCCATGACAAAATGGAATAATTAATTTCTGTTTAGAAAGTTCCATTTTATAATGCGTCAAAATTCAAAATCAATTAAAGACACTATCTGAGAATAAGTATTGTAATAGCATTGAAGTATGTTAAAAATCCCTATCGTGTATAGCAGTCTACATTGTATCATTTAGAGAAAACGAAAAGGAGATATTTAACTTTAGAATACTATATTCCTTCATTATGCAAGAAAATTATCAGTCTTTCTAGACAGGGTTAGCATACTAAACAATAGAATCATGCAGGTATTTTCAGCCAGTTTTAAAGCTGTGTCTTCAGTTAAGAAGCTGGAAATTAAATTTTTTAATATATCCCCCAAGTAAGAAGGTTAAGTGATAACTGATAAACTCATTTTGCCACTGAAATTGACTGCAAGATGATCAAATCAGTTTTGTACTTGAGACAAAATTATGCCATGAGTAGAAAATCACAAAGCAATTGTGCCCTGCTTGTAACCCAAAAGAAAATCTGCTTTGCACTTGGCTGTTTCTGTGCATGTTAAATATTCATGACCAGATTTACTCATTATAGAAATGCTCACTCATATCATTATGCCATATAATGAATCGTTTTCCCTGTTGAAAGCAGTCATTATAACTTTGTATCTCATCCAATGGCATATTAAGTTTTCCCCCCTTCCTGACTTCTATACCTCCTTTTGTTTGCTGAGGGCTTTTTTGAGAAATAAATGTAGGGCTGATATCTTACGTGATTAATTACAACATGCACCATATAGTTATAGGTGTCTTTTATTACACCTGTTGGACCTCCTGAGGCCAAACAGTTATGCAGCAGATCACAGACTGTATATTAGAATCTGCCTTTCCAAATGAAAATGAGCAATGTCTTCCAAGTGTCCCTCATGGCATTAATTACCTTGTAGACTCTTTCCATCACAAATTATGTCCAAATTCGGAATTTGGGCTTTCTTCTGGTGAGACACCCTTTGTGTCCACAGATCTCACCAATTCCTCTCCATTCTCAGAAAAGAAAACCCACAGTTCCTCTTAGTTCAGTGACATGATCTTACAGTGGAAAACAGGAGGAATTAGGAGGAAAGGAAGGCCAGGCTGAGGTGGATTGTTCCCCTTCCCCCCATTCTCAGAATCAAGGCTCCTGGTTGGTGGATATTGCTAACCACCCTCTCAGTGACGCAAAGGGAACAGAAAAACATTAAATCTCACTTTGAAGAGGAAGCAATCTGTTTCTACGAGTTTCAATTATCCTAATCAGATTGAGAGCTGGTGTTGTGGGAAAATTATGTCTGAGTTTTAATCCAGATATGGATTGCACCCATTTTCACAGGGCACAAATTATGACTCAAACACAAAGTTCTGACCTAAGCTAAATTCTGTGCACTCTAAGAAACCATGAATCACCTCTGCCAGTAACTCAGTTTTGCCTTGCTTAACTTTCCCATTACCCTTGAGTACCTCACAGTCACAGTCATATTGAATGAGTGTTTTAGGAAGTATGTTATACAAAATTATTAATTAATTTAATTTTTCAATTAAAATATCTCTTTTAAAGCTGTAAATAGAAATTACGTGGACAATTAGATTGTTCAAAAAGATGTTCCAGATGGTTCAGTATACCTAGTTATATGAATAAACCCAGATTGCTTTCCTCAACCATAAGAACAAGTTTCAATTATTTTGTTTATTTTATCCACATATACTAAATGTCTGCTCAAAAAAATGTCTAGGTAACTTAAAACTCATAGGCAGCAGAACAAAAATGTATAAAAGTACTATTTTGCATACTTGATAATATAGTGTAGAAAAAGAAATCTTTCAAAATAAATAACAAAATAAAGCATGAGTAAAATATAATCTTTGCATTTTGAAGGAACTGACCTGAGTCTGTATGAAAGAGAAAAAGCAGAAAACATGATCAGCTCCATATTTTCAGTATCTTCTGGTCTGGATGTCTCTCTAATTTATGTTAATACCTCACTTGCTCACGAATTAGGCCTTGCTGCAGTTGTGGCCAGTGGGAAAAAGCTGGGTAACCTGAACTTCTTTAACTGCCTTAATGCCATTCTTTTTTCCATTACCACATGTAATGGAAACACTCTCTGCTAATGTTTTCAGGTTACATTTAGTGTTATAAGGAGTTTTAAATCACTGAGAACAGGTCCTGTGTGATCTAATGTCTACACAGAGGAGATGGAGGTGCAAGAACCTGTGTTATAGTATTTATTCTTCATCTTGGGGAGGCAGAAGAAATGAAGAAGAGAAGAAATTATGAAGAGACTGAGTCCCCTGGAGCGGATTCACCCTCAGTAACAAGCAAACATTGCAGAAGTAAGCCATTCCCCTGTGAACCAGTGCAGTTTCTCCTTCTGCCCAAACCTTCACTTCCTTTGTCTGCTTTCAAAAACAGTACCAGATTTTCCAGCAAGTTTCTCACAGAGTGAAAATGAAAGCTACACACAGTTACAAGTATAGTAAATGTGGTTGTGAGAAAGGACATACATAGCTTTTGTTTGCTCAAAGCAGAAGAGAGATTAGTGCTATCAAGGTGTGTGAATGAAAAAAAAACATAAAGGGAAATTGAGTTTCTCTTGTATCTCAAGCCTGAGTTGAGGTGTACTTTAGTCATTGCTTTGACTGTAAATCAAGATGTGAAGTTTTTTTCAAAAAATTGTAATTAGAGATTCTATTAGAAAATTGTGTAGAGAATTTTAATAAAGATACTTACTGCTCACTTGATATCGAGTGCAGTGATAGCAATAGTAGGCAGATACAAGATTTTCTGGAAGGTTTTGTGAACCATTAGCAGGAGTGTGCTGATAGGGAATAAGAGTCTAGAACCATGATGTGGGGTACATGATGGATTGACAGGAGAATGATAATGTACATAATGATTGCATCACTACCCTGAAGGATGTCAGAAGATCACCTTCATACAGACTGTGTGGCTGCTGTTATCCAGGCTAGCAAAAGTAAGAGAGGAAATAAAGAGTTAGTGATATTGTCACTGGAAGGTGAGCTTAAGTTTGATCCTCTTATTGTCAAAGGAGTTGCAACAGGTCAAACTCATGCATGGTATACTAGTACTTACACACCAAAAGACCATTTTGTTATTTAATCTCCCTCAATACCGACATGACATAGAAAGCACCATCTTATTGTTCTTCATGTGAAATTTGTTATGCGATTGTCTACTTTAGAGGACTATATAAATTGCACTATTCCATTTCAATATTTCTTTTTTCCCACAATTCCAATGTAATATTGTTGTTAGGGAACAGTCGAGGTGAAGTGATATGCCTGAAGTCATAGAGAAGTATATGAAAAACAGAGAACTGAACAGTATCTGATGATGAATTTATAATATCTGAAGAGTTTTTCCTTTTTATGCTTAAGCTTACTAAATATATACAAGTGAAAAATATTGGTAACAAAAAGGACTATAATCTGCATGTAAGCAAAAGAACAGAAAGAAACAGTGTTTCTACAGCAAAACGTGACTCAATCTGAAGATAACACATAAAACCATAGAGAAATTGTACTTGGTACAGAAATGATCACATCTTTAGCCACGTTCTGGGCCTCCACAAATTGATGTAAGTATCCAGTTTGCCTGTCATTTTATCATATATTACCATTCTGATCACACCGAAGATTTCAGTTGGTATGAACACCCTTATGAACTAAAAAGTTTAATGGCCCAGAAGTTACAGCTTAAGTTGCTCTTTGTTATTTTGCACTAAGCTACAGAATATATATTTTTTTTTTTTTTGCATTGGAAGGAAGGGTTGCTTTGTTAAAATTTAGTTTATTTATTTTTCTTTTGTTGACATCGCCACCTTGCCATTTTCAAACTGAGCAATTTTTGCCACAAGCAGCAATTAAAGATATCTCAGTAATTTCAACATGGTTTCTGATTGTCTGCTATGTATTTATAAAGTGATAATGTTGTGTGTAGTCACCCCTCTTTAAGATTTACATTCTACATAGCACTGCAGTTTTGTCCAATGAAGTTCCTAACAGTTCTGTTCTTTGCCCTTCTACCACTGATTTTTATAATCTGAAAAAGGTTGAATAATGTACATATCACACCATGGGCAAAGTTATTGTATACTGCATATCTCAAAGACTGAAATGTACAATACAATATAAGTGTAATTCTGACTTTCTGTGTACATGGAATGATTCTTCAAGGATGAAGAAGTTTGCCAAAATTCTATATTGGTCTACACTGCAAAATCAACCTTCTTAGGCAATTCAATACTAGGGCTGAAAAATAAGCTCTTTGAGACACTTCTTTTGACCTCTCCTTCCTTTAATGTTATCTAGAACTCATGCAAAAATGTGAAAGTAACCAGGAAAAACTGTATCACTGAAAAAAAAGCTCTCCACAGGGTAAATCTTCGGCTTTAGATCTGAGCCATAATGTTCTCCCGTGTAATCAGAAAGAGCTAGTAGTAAACTTCTATTGCTGCAAGGACCTGCAAGTACACAGCACACACATTGTCCTGTCAGATTGCAGGAGTGTCTAACAAAGGGTGTCACACTGTGTCAAGTGCACACATAAAAAGCTCTTGCGCATTTTTTTGTATGTTACTAGTGATCTCAAAGGTTAATTACCACACAAACCCACTGGAATACCAAATTGAGCTGCATATTGCAGGTAGTCAAACTTACTTCTTCCATGACACTGATCAGAAACAAGAATTCCAGAGACAAACTAAAATGGAATAATTTGATAAAGGTTGTTTTGTTCTAGATTTTGGATAGAACTTTAATTTTTATAAATATATTTATTAATAATTTCTAAATTAAGTTTTCAGTAACTTAAAAAATCAAAAGGAATATTTTTTTTTTTCTTGCAGAGGTATCAGTTTGCTAATGTCTAAAATCTATTGATCAGTTTTACTTTTTTGAAATTTTACTTTTATGAAATTCTTTGTTTACTTATGATGCTAGAATAGCTCTACTTCAAACAAGCTGTCTTTCCAATAGGTACAGAAGTACAGAATTACCAGGAAAGAAGTTTCTAAACTATAGGTTAAACTTGTAATTTAGCTGGCTTTCCTTTCATCATAACAAGCAAATTTTCTCCTCATAACTTCATTGGTTGAATCCATGAATATGTACATCATGTCTTCTTTTAACATAAACTACTGATGAAGGGATTTAATGCTCTATGGAAAATTAATTTAGTTTTGTAGATAGTTGTCCTTTGAAGGACAAATGTTTTTATGTGTGTCTTAATATTTTGTGCTTGTGTTAGCAATTTTTTATTTTATTGGTCCACCAAGAGAACATTTGACTGTATAAGCTCTGTTAACAGATATTTCATAACATATAGGGATAAATAAGTTACATATGCAGAAGGTTCAACATGCACCTCCCCAGGGACTGCTTAAAACTTGTTTAGTGATATAATTGTTACCCTTATTGGTTATTTTCTCTTAATTATGAAATTCCAATAAGTAGTGTATGATGGTTACAACTTGGACTTTGATAGATACTAAGGGAGATAGTGTGAAATATTGTCAGTTAAAGCTGCTTTAGACGCTACCTATTTCAGGTGGTACTTTTGTCAGGGCTAGGAGTCAAGCTTCTTATTTTCTGTGAACTTCTTGTCACTTCATATCATTCAGCTGCATGTCAGCCCTACCTAAACCAAAAGTCAAGATTTCTCCAGATGTCTATAAAAGCTGCAGATTTAATCTTTCAAGTCAATGTAGATGTTTTATCAAAGAGTAAAAATCAAGGATGTAGGTAGCTCTTGCTTTTTACCACTAGTGTTACTTTTTCTTTCATTATCTATGCTGTTGGACAGTTGTGATTTGAAGATAAGAGTCATCAAAATGTATTGCTACATCAGTGGAAATCACTAGACATAAATAAGTGTACTACTTTGTGAAAATACAAAGAGATCCACAAGGCAAAATATCAGTTTTAATGTCTCTAAAACTGATTTTTATATATAATCATGCCTCAGATTTTGCACCAGCTCTTGATCTTACTGCTGGTTGGTTTTACTACTACTACTACTACCACTACTACTACTACTACTACTACCACCACCACCACTGCTATTACTCCTACTACTGTTGCTGTTGCCATTATTATAGACATTTCTAAATTATTTGGCAACATTTTCAAATAACACTTGTACCAGGTTCTGGTTTTAAGTTGTCTGGGGCTGGGAAATGAAGTCAGTTTTTTTTCACTTTCCTCAGACCTATCTCTAAATGATTCAGGTGGCTTTTAAAGTAAAAGACTAGATGCTGCAAAACCAGTGCATTTCTTTGTGTTCTTCGCACACATTATTTCTTGGTGTATTCCCTCTCTTCTAATGATTTCTGTATTTGTTAGGAAAGATAGCAGTGGCAACCCTTTCATGGAGATGTTTGAAGTACATATTATGCCCTTGACAAATCCAGAATGATCACCTGCGGAAAAATCATATTCAGGAAAAGCTGCAGAGTTGCTTTCTCAGCTTTATGGCCCATGATGTCTTTCCCCTGTTACAAGGAGAATCAAAGGACAAATATTAGTAAGACTGCACACACTAACTAAAATGAGTGTTGGGATCGATTTAAACAAAACAGTAGCCTAATCAGAATTTGAAGTCTTTGTCGCCAAAGCAGAAAATAATGACATTCCCTTAAACAGATACATTTTATAAAGTTGTGGATAACACTAAAACTCATGTGTGGAAGAGTTATATGCAATTACTTTAAATTACGTTCTTTCTGTGGTAGTAGATCAGTGGATGTGTGAAATTCAAAACCTGCATACCAGTGCTATCTTACAGTAGTCTAGGGAGAAATTCTCCCAGATTTTATTGATGTTACTCAGGGGAAATTCTCTGTTACTGTACTTTCACCATTTCATGTTAATTTCTTTCAATTTTACCTATATGCAGAAAATGAAATTAAGATATTTCTACACATTTCTAGGTTAAATACAAGTCCTTATTGAAAATTACCTTTCAAATGACATCTGGCAGGGCTTTAAATTCCTAATAACCTAGGAGGAGGTAATGTTCTATGGTTCATTCATTCTGAGTATCTAAACTTTATGTAAAATTATAATTAGGAACTTGCAGAGTAAATTATACTACTCATATATTATTGCATTCACTAGTCTGAGAATTAGTGAAGCAAATAGCTGCCAATATTTACCAAAAATTCTCTCTGCCAGAATTTTCTGGTACTATGTTTCTAGTATTGTTTAATTTAATCTCTGTTTAATGTAAAAACAAGCAAAACAATAACAACTGAAAAAGATTTTGACCATTCTTTGTTAATAAGTATCTTCAAGGGAGGCAGTTTTCTTCAATGGGTTTAACTCGGTAGATATTTGAAACACAACCCAAACTATTCCCCAAACAAATAGTAAAACTTAGAGAAGTCAAGAATGACCTGATTTATGCAAAGATCTGGTGATCACATCATGGAACGCCTGGTAACAGCTTTTTCTTTAAACCTGGTACAGCCCTAAGATTGTAAATGGTGTAGATTTTCTTGAATATCCACTATTAAAGATGTGGTCTGTGACAGTGGAGTTTGTCTGTTTGGAATAATGCAGTGATAGACTGAATGCTTTAATGCAAGTATTAAGAGTTGCTATTATGCAAAGTATATCCATACAAGAGTAAAGGTGGACATTGTCCTAATTTTCATTTGGATGGCAAAGATGCTTTCACTATCAATATGGTCTTCACTAATTATTGAAGCAACCGAGCATCCAGCCCAGGCTGCACAAATCTGTTGCGGGTATGATATCCCCTCAGTCAACACAACTAAACTAGTAAGAAATTATTTGCACATAAAAAAAGAAATGACAGCAATCCAGTCTTTCCAATACACAGTTTTTCTCTAAGCAAAACTAGTTAGAGAGTGAACACCTAGAATTATCATCTAGCTCACCTTTGCTTTTTGCACCAGTTAGTTTGGCCGAGTATGGGACTAACAACGCCAATACACTATATTTTTGTTCCATAGTGAGTTGGTGTGCAGGGAATCACTTGTCTCGGAAAAGTGAAGTAAATAAAGAGTTTGCATATACCGTTCGGTTTAATTTTTTTTCACTGAAATCTTTGGCTGAGTTAAAATACTGAGTTCTTGTCCTTTCCAGTACTAAGCATCTCATTAAGCATGTAATGTTGCTTTCATTCCTGAAAAGAAGAAAATCTTATAAAAGTAGTTTATTCTCAAAACAAGAACTTAAAATGAGAAGTGTATACTAAAAATGATTGAATCACTTGAAAATAAAATATGCTATATAATATTAAAAACAAAACCATTTTTATTTGATTCAGTATTAAGAGTAGACAGTGGCATGTAGACATAAACACAAATGTGAATGTGAATATGTAAATATAAAAATAGGTATGATTCCCATTGATTCAAAATTAAGTTCTTTCATTTGATAAATATTGGAATATAACTTTGTTTTTTGGGGTTCTTAATGAGGGGTGGTGGTGGCACTTTTTTGGGTGGTTTGTAATTCTTTTTCCATTTTTATTTCAACATCTATATAGAATTTAAGGCCTGTTACAAAGCATATAACTTCAGTTAAAGAGTGGTAACCTTAAACGAATCTGGGGTTACTGTCCTTTCAATAAATGTTTTCTCTTACATAAAAATATGCATGACCAGCAGATATCACCTTTGGGTTTTTTCCTACAAACATTTCCTTTCTTTTGCAACTTTAGAAGGTATGTGTTATGACTCCTGTCAGATGACCATGAAGTTTAAACGATACTAAAATATATTTCATACTGCAGAAGAAGTTAAACCCAATAGGTTTTCCATCCAGCAGGAGCTAAATATCACTGTTCTTCTGTTAAAGGTTTCTGTACAAAATTAATTTTCTTCTACAAATAAACCAACATGTTAATACTGTCATTTTTATTAATGTTGCTCCAGTACACTACATGTAAGAAATTGAATGGAATAGTTAAGAAAAACTGGGCAGTGACAGGTCAAAATTGTTTTCTTAGTTATTTTAATTCTAAAAATACTTGTTTAAAAAATTACAGATTATTATTTTCAATTTTTTCGTATTTCATCTAGGAAAATAATACATAACTAAGAAATATTCTTAAAAGAAATAGATGGTTATAAAACCAAAGATTGAAGAGACAAGATTTCTGAATACTTTAAACATCTTCAAATACTCAAATAAAAATAAATGTTAATATACCGACTCATAGTTTCTTATGCAACAGTTTTTAATTTTTAAAGGTAGAGAAGCTGTTCATAAGGGTGAAGCAAAAGCAAAGGCAAAACCAAAACCAAAAGTAAAATAACAATGAAAAATAAAATTCAAATTAGAAGAGAAAAAGAAAGAAAAAAGAGAAAAAAATAAATATAAAAGAAAAAAGAAAGAGAAAAAGAAAGAGAAAAATAAAAAATAAAAAAATAAAAGGAAAAGGGAAAGGAACAAAAAAAAAAAAAAAAAAAAGAGTTGTTCTCCTGCTTTGCTATATTGTTCTTTAACTGAAAAAAAAAAAAAAAAAAAAAAGTCCTTATGACACTTTCCTACCCAAATTTCTAAAACCTACAAAACTGTAATAATTACAAATAAGTAGGAAGTCACTATATTGTTATGTGCTGCAATGCAGAGTCTTTTGATGGAATTACAGAGTATGTTGGGCTGGATCCAGCAAAAGACTATTTGCTGTGTGTAGGACAGGAAGCATAAGAGCCAACTCCCATGAAGTATATGTATATAATGATGCTGAATTTCAAGAGCAGCCAAAGGTCAGTTGCTGTTTGTGATTCCTACTTGTATGAAGATTCTCACTTTGATGTGTGTGTTAAATATGTTTTCTTTCTTTATTATCGAAAGAATGATTAATTTTGTCTAAGTTTTTAACTAGCACTGTCCTGGCCAGGAGAAAAAGATTAATTAACAACTTTAATGAAATTGATTAAAGTTCTAGGATTCACTCTTTTTCTGAGTTATGTATAACTGATCTGTCTTGTCATTAAATAGCCTGAGCAATACCTAAGGGAACATTTCTTCTTTACTTAATCCAAAATAATTTAATAATAATAATAAACTTTTAATGAGGAAAGAAGACAGTCTGATTTTTTACATTCCTACTTGATCTGACGTATAACTTGTGTGGCTTACTAAATTAATCTGCTAAACTAGGTGAGAATATTTGGTTTTGAAACATTGGTTGCTGAGAGTGTGAGCACTTGATAATGCATTTTTTAATAGGCAGCAGCTCTTACTGTTAGAATGATTCTTCATTAAATGTTCAGGTCACTTCTCCAACAGGTGATGCACTGAAGTTAAATTCAGGGTTCTGGGGTTTCCATGCACTCTCTTTCATCTTGCTGCTGGTTTTAACCATCATGACATATATATATATGTGTGTGTGTGTGTGTGTGTGTGGGTGTGTGGGTGTGTGTGGGTGTGGGTGTGTGGGTGTGGGTGTGTGGGGGTGTGGGTGTGTGTGGGTGTGGGTGTGGGTGTGTGGGTGTGGGTGTGTGGGGGTGTGGGTGTGTGTGTGTGTGGGTGTGTGGGTGTGTGTGGGTGTGGGTGTGGGTGTGTGGGTGTGGGTGTGTGGGGGTGTGGGTGTGTGGGTGTGTGGGTGTGGGTGTGTGTGGGTGTGTGTGTGTGGGTGTGTGTGTGGGGGGGTGTGGGAGTGTGTGTGTGTGGGTGGGTGTGGGTGTGTGGGTGTGGGTGTGTGGGTGTGTGGGTGTCTGGGTGTGTGGGGGTGTGGGTGTGGGAGTGTGGGGGTGTGTGTGGGTGGGTGTGGGTGTGTGGGTGTGGGTGTGTGGGTGTGTGGGGGGTGTGTGTGTGTGTGTGTGGGTGTGGGTGTGTGGCTGTGGGTGTGTGGGTGTGTGTGTGTGGGGGGGGTGGGTGTCTGGGTGTGTGGGTGTGTGGGTGTGTGTGGGGGGGTGTGGGAGTGTGTGTGTGTGGGTGGGTGTGGGTGTGGGTGTGTGGGTGTGGGTGTGTGGGTGTGTGGGTGTCTGGGTGTGTGGGTGTGTGTGTGGGGGGGGTGTGGGAGTGTGTGTGTGTGGGTGGGTGGGTGTGGGTGTGGGTGTGTGGGTGTGGGTGTGTGGGTGTGTGGGTGTCTGGGTGTGTGGGGGTGTGGGTGTGGGTGTGTGGGTGTGTGTGGGTGTGAGTGTGGGTGTGGGTGTGGGTGTGGGTGTGGGTGTGTGGGTGTGTGGGTGTGGGGTGTGTGTGTGTGGGGTGTGTGTGTGTGTGGGGTGTGTGTGTGGGGGGGTGTGTGTGTGGGGGTGTGTGTGTGTGGGGGTGTGTGTGTGTGTGTGTGTGTATTTATTCATTTCTGTAAAACCAAAATGTCAAGAAATTTGTTTCAGTTGGTTACCTCTGTGATTCTAGAACCTTCACAGAACATGAATTTCTCTGACTGACTGACTGACTGACCCTCCCTAGTAAATCTGACATCCTTCACTTTATGAAAAGAACTCCCATTTATTTTTATTTTGTCTGTCAATGTTCATTGCAACAATGCTTCGAGGTAAAATGCTCTGCTGACATTTTTACCTCCAATACTTTTTGGGTCATTCCACAGTTGCTCTCCTCATAGAACTTTCTAGATCTTTTTTTTTTTTTTTTTCTTTTTTTTTTTTTTTTTTTTCCCCATCAATAACAACAGAAAAAAACCACTTTTTACCCCACTATGGTCAATTTGCACATACAATAAAAACTTATTCAGACTTTACTCTTCATACCTCTGCATGAGCATGAGGGTTGGGATATGTATATTTGTAATTATTGCTTAGCATGAAACCTGAAAGTCAGAGATTCCATGGCTACCTAAGGCCTGTGTTAGAAAATAGGAAGAAGATTTTGTAAACTGTTTTGTTTGATATTTGAAAATTTAAAATGTTTTTTGATATTTTATTTGTACTCTATAAAAGTGCATTGGTCTTTTTCTTTAATCATATCATGTCTCTAGTACTGGTCACTATGAAGGACATGATCCTTAAGTTTGATCTTCTATTGCAGCGTTCATGGTCTTATGACCATGCATGCAGTGGCATCTCTTTTCTACCAAGCAGCCTTATGATTTGAAAAGAGGCACTCTCTTTAAAGACACAGATTGTCAGGAGTATATCTGATACAGAGTGAAACAAAATACATCTCACCTGTAACCTTGTGTTTCCTTTTGCTCTGGAGACAGTTCCTTTGTACGCTTATAACAAGATACGGCCTTTATAGCTAGTTTTGTCAAAAATGTGAGCTCAGATTGTCTTTCAGAATTCTGACCTTGATGCAATGTTATGAAGACCTACATTAGGACCCTCTGCTTATAATTTATTCTGTGGAGGTTAATATCTAAGCCTACTTTATAGCTTCAGATTTTCATAAATTTTTGTCATAAGGAAGTCTTTTTATTGTTTCCAGCATTTTAAAACTTCTTTTGAATTTTAATTTTCCCAGCATATGGCACTTTTCTATGGCATTACAGCCCATGTTACTTAGTGCATTCTGTCAAATGTTTAGCATTTAACATGTTTTTCTTATTGATTTCAGTCTTCTAGTGCTTCATATTAAGTTGCTATTCAAGTTATAAATTGCTGAATTGGAAACTTAAGGAGTTATTTTCAGATATTTTTTTTTCCCAGGTTTTTCTTTCTATCAGCAGCTATATGCATCTTGATGGAATTGAGTGGAAGAGAAAAATCCCAGAGATTATTCTACCAAAAAAAAAGTTTTAAAATCTATCATCTGTTCTTCTGATATTCTTTATCCATGTCTTCTAAGGCTAAATTCACAAGACACATCCAAATATAAAATTTACATTATAAGAGTGGCTGGCACATGTTATGCAAATCTCAGTCCACAAAGTATACAGTGTCACCCTCCTGGCTGCCTCAAGCTGTTGTAATAGGCATGTGCAGGGCTGCATAACCTCACCTGTGCTGACCAGTTCAGCATGTGTTTGGGTCCCTATGTTGCCTTATGCTTTGTATGTGGGGTATCACCTGGCAAAAGTGCAAACTGCAGCTCTGTCCCAAAAGCTTATTTAGAAAATTAAGCAGGGTTTGCCTGAGAAACTATCACTTATCCCCTCAAAGGACATCCCAAATCATTATCAATAGGGTATTCATTTTACAAGAGGTGGTTACAAAGAGTGGTATTTAATAGTTCAGAGATTTGGACACTTCCTATAGCTTTTGACTGCTCCTGCCGCCCTGCCAGTAAAGGCTGCCTGCGTGGCTCACCAGGGTCATGGCACCAAGGCTTAGCCAAAAAGCTTGTTAAAACCAGCTACCTTCTGTCTGCATTGTCAATCAAATAGTAATTTATAATACTAACATTGTGCTTACCCTACTTGCTATCTCAATACATGTGACTAGTGATGTTCAAACAAATATATACCCACCTTTGTAACACATTCTTCCCTTAGAATCTGCTGGGTTTTGGTGATCTTTTTTTTACCTTCTTCATAAAAAAACAGATCAGCATTGTATGATGCAATGCAGGCTGCCAAAAAATGAGCCTATTGCTAGCCAAACTATCTACTGCTAATTGTTTAGCTTTTGAATGGTTATTGTGTGTCTACAGTTTTTTTCATTCCTAAGCTTTGTTACCATATAATTTACTAACAAACCTCAGCAGCCGTCAGTGCTACTGGCGATTTAATATATTTTCTTGAATCAAATATTTTTTAAATTACTGTGTTTATCTTAAGTTTGCCTGGTTTGTTGTAAAAATTGTTGTTAGTATGTGTTCATCTTCATTAGACCACAGCATGAGAAGCACATTGTGTTGCACACTCTTTTCAAGGTGTTTTTCTTACAAAAAGCATGGCTTATAACTATGTAACTGTATTTCCTGCACTGTGGGTACATTAAGGATTTCTCACTTAGTTGGAGATTACTTAAGATCATAAAACCTCTCTGTAGGGTGTCTTCTTAATTTTTTTTTTTATTTTTCATAGAATCAGTTCACCTCTCATTTAGCATTTTTGTAATGAACATGGCTTGAATTAATTGTTTAGTCATAAAAAAAAAATCTTGGGATAGGTACCCCTACCTAATTCACGTCCAGAAGGATTTTTTGGAATGTAATGACTATCAGGTAATGTCAGCTACTCTCATAACATGAATTGCATTTCTTTCTCATCCAGAGTTGAATGGTTGAAAGAAGGCAATGTAACAAGAAAGCTGATGAAGACATGAAGTGTTATGCAAAAAAGACTACCATGAGATTTTACATGCAATCTATACTGTTAATTTATATTTTGAAGTGATGGAAAATTCTAACACACTTTAAGCTTTATATTGTCACTCTCCTCTCCTATTCAGCAGGTGTTCTGTAGCTCCACTTCCAAACTTCTCCACTAGGGAACCAATGGTTCCCAACAGTACCACCCTGCTACACTAACAATAAAAAAATATACAGCTGTATTCACATACTCACAAAAAGAAGAATGTCAGTATATAAGATCCCCTTTTGATCAGTGGTATATTTTCCATTGAAGACAATCTGATCTAAGGAAAAACAAAAAAAATCAACCAGATCTTCTTTAAAGTTTTGATTTGTTTCTTGTGTAGATACCACAATCAAAGGTGGTATGATAGAAAGAAGTGAAGAATAGATGAAAGGAAAAGTGAAGTAACACAAATGTTTTTTAAAAAGCCTGGAATTCACTTTTCACACAATATATCCTCTACTGTACTGGAATGCTGGACAGATACTTTGCTTTTTCATTGGATTGTGATTTCAGGGTAACGTTTCCTCAGCAGACATACAGTAGCTCTAATTTACCCAAGAGGAAAACAAAACTAGGAGGCCACTAGTGATCTGCTGATTAAAAACCTACAGTATTAATCTAGAAATTTTTCCTTTGAAAAAAACGTTTCCTTTCCTTGAGTTTTAGGTATTTCTAAGGTGGTGGGGATGGAGCTGGTTTTGTTTCTCTTCCAAGCAGATACAGCCTTTCTGTCTGCATTTTTGTGGGGCAAGAGTGACATTTTGCATTCAAAACTGGCTATGTGCATTCCCAGAATGTATTCTGGGCTAACTTTCTTTGTTAAAAGTAGGGGTCTGGATCATAACTGGGTACTGCATCTGCTGCTGTAATGGTTTTAAGGTTGCAGCATTACACTCCTCAGGGAAAGGGAACCTTGTGGTTGTTCTAAACTCTCTTACTGATGTTAGGTTAAAGTTAAAGCTGTATGTTTTCACCTGGAAGGAAATATTTGGAGCAATATTCCAGATGGAGGCAGTGCATAGGTAGATTTTCCAGTAACTCATACATTGCTCTTGCTTATGGCTTTTGGGAGCTGAAGCTCGGTTCAATTCTTTGGACAGGGAACGTGAACTGCCTGGAAACATGTTGCTCAGTAGGCTAAAGAGTATCTTGTTGTGGGTAATGTACTATACTTTCTCATCCTAGCATTTCTGCCAAAGATAGCCTAATTAAGAAAAACATAAAAGCATCAAAAAGGTCATCTTGAAAGTCATCTTTTCCAGCATGTTCTATAATGTAGTGCTAAGGTGTTCTCCGAAGATAGAAAAATATCCAAGAGGCGCTTCAGAAACCATTTGAGTGAAGTGGAACGCAAAACTTTACCAACCATGGAGGAGATATCCTTCATCACCGTAAATTTTCCAAATCAAACTGTTCTCTTTTTGTTGTTCTTTTTCTCTGTTTTTGTTATTCTTTGCTGAAATAAAAAAAAAAAAAAAAGAGGAAAAAAGCAACAAACCACCAAAAAAAGAACAAATGGTAGAGGAGGTAGGCTTACTGTTGTGCTAATATTCTATTCTTTACCAATTAATTTAGACACATCTCTGTTTCTTTTAGATTTATTTTTAACAATAACATCAGGTGGCTGTACTGCTGTCCTTGTGGCTGTTCTAAACATACTCTTGTTAGGTTAGAGTTAAAACTGTATTTTATTTTTTTTTCTGGAAGAAAATATTTAGAGCTGTCATTTCTAATGACAGCATAAGTAGATTTTCTTATACATCTTCTAAGAAAAGATCGGAGCAGTATCTAGTTCTTAATATATAACTACTCAGGTAGAGTAGAATGTTTTCTAATATTTTGCTTTTAAAAACTAACATATTGAAATATTGAAAAGCATAGAGAAATTAAAATGAATCATTTTTGTCTTTAGTCTAGACTTCTTCTTTCTGTTTTTTGTTTTTGGGTTTTTTTTGTTTGGTTTTTTTTTTTTTTTTTTTTTGTTTTGTTTTGTTTTTTAATCAGAGGCAAAACCAGAAAGAAATCTGGCATTAAATTAAGTTAGAATAACTTTTTTCTTTCTCCAGTCTTTCCAGTTTAGCACATAAAGTAGGCACCATTCACATATCTCTAAACTGCTTTGCCATTAGCCCTAAAATCCCAATGTGCTGGAGATAACTGCCTAACTGAGTCCAGAGTTATGGTATCAAGAGATTCTCATGAAAAGTATTTAATGTATAATTTTAGCATAGATATGTATAGAAAACCTTATTGAAGGAGAAAAATTTGCTTCATCCTTCTGAAATCAATTCCACCAAATCACTTTGCAAAATTTTAACATTCTGCCTGTCCTGATTAAGTGTTGCATAGGATGACATTTTACAATCAAACAATAAAATCTCCTTTGTTATTATTACTGAAGTCCCAAAGTAGGACATGATAGTTAATCTTTCACTCATTCCAACTATGAATTCCACTTTTTCTTTGTTTGGTACAACGTTTTGAACAAAACACTGCCATTTTACTCATTAACGTGTGGATTATTAATTTAAATTATTTTTGCTCAGTTCTTCATGACAGAAAATCTCCCAGGATTTTCTTGTCTTTTCCAAAGCATTCATCCCATCAGCAAACAGTGAACAGTTCCACCTGTAAGTGAATTGCCCTTACTGTGAGAAACAAAGGCAATTATAATCTCCTTCCATTTTGCTAAGAAACTACCATGCCATTGTGATATACACTTTACAATACATAAAGCATCCAGGAGAGTTTTTTGTTTGCATTTTCCTAAAAACAACGCCAAATCAAACAAGACAGCAATAAAGCCCTACTAAGCTTTCATGTTATTTAGCCTTCAAAATATTTAATTAAAACTTTCCAGCAGCATAGGTTTCTCAGAAATGCAAAGGTATAAACTAAAGATGTAGGCAAGTTACATTGTTCTCTGCTCATTCCCAATACAGTTTTAAGAGGTTTTGTAATGTTAAACTTCTTCTGCACAGAATGGATGAGGACTCTTCTGAGTGAACTTGATATATAACTGATGGCTAATTCTTCTGTCCCAGATGTACACTGTGTTTGTCAGTGGCACATATTATGCCTTTGATTTGTGAAAGCATGAAATACAAGTGCATAAAACGACCACGTTGAGAAAGCTGACATGTGGGCTTTTTTTCTCTCTCCATTCCCAAGGTTGGAGGATTTTTTAAAAAATGGAAGAAAATACAATGCATCTGTCAGTGGAAACTGATCATGGTGCATATTGAATCACCTACCTTCAGACACCACTGCACTAATGGAGGATGGATAACTTTACTGGAAATGCACTAGATTAACATTTAGGAATTCTGAATGCAATTTTATTCTTTGTTTATTTTTATTACCTCCCAAATAATTTAATGTTGATCTCATTTCCCCATTTGTAAAATAGCAGTAATATTGCTTTTTGCACTTGGATGGAGGGGAAGTTTGTAGTTGTGTGAGACAAGGATGTTTGTAGTGATTAGGTAGGAAATGCTAAATAACCTGATAGTAGTTGGTGTGGTTGAACCACAGCTAGCAACTAAGTACTGCACACCTACTCACTCACTGCCCTTCTCCCTGGGTGGGTTGGGGAGGAGACTGGGGAAAAAGGTAGCTCCAGAAAACTTCAGGAGGACAGAAATACAGATATTTGAAGCATCTACAACAGGAAAAATTATTAAAAATGCTTTTTTCTTGGAGAAGGTCATACACATTTATATTATTCTTTTCCTTCTTTTGGTTTCCTTACTTACTGTGATTCTTTTCCAGCCATCACATATTCTGTGTTTATTACTTTGCCCTTTTCACTACCTAGATTGTTTACTTGACTTCTCCTTTAATCAGCCAACTTCTTGTCTTCAGTTATCAACTCTCAACTCTCCATTTACCTTTTTCCTTCTCTTCGTCTCCTTCTTCTTTTGTTATACCAACCTGTAATCTTCATAGCTGGCTCCATGCCAATATTTGTTTGATCCTGCTGTTGTCTTTATGCTGCAGAGCATATTCCTGAATTTGAATTACAGGAATGTTCCAAGGCTGCTATTTCTATGTGACTTTCAGACTTACCTGTGCATACCTTGAAAATGTTTATGTTATTTTTCCCATGTGGACATTGGTCTCACTTGTAGTTTTGACAGAACAATAAGATACCCACTGACATATGTCTATCTCTGTCTTGGTTTTGCTGAGATATAGTTAATTTTCTTAGTAGCTGGTACAGTGCTCTGTTTTGGTATGAGAATAATGTTGATATCACTCCGATGTTTTAGCTGTTGCTAAGTAGTCTTTACCCTAAATCAAGGACTTTTCAGTTCCCCATGCTTTGCCAGTGAGAGGGTGCACAAGAAGCTGAGAGGGGGCACAGCCAGCACAGCTGACTCCAACTGACCAAAGGGATATTCAATACCATAGAATGTCATGCTAAGTATACAAACTGGGGGAGCTGGCCAGGAGTCACTGACCATTGCTCAGGGACTGGCTGGGCATCGGTCAGTGGTTAGTGAGTGGTTGTGTTGTGCATCACTTGTTCTTTTTGGTTTGGTTTGGTTTTCTTCCCTTACAGTTTGCTCCTTTCTCTCACTCTCATCTTAATTTCAGTTATTATTGTTGTTGTTATTATTATTGTTATTGATGGTATTATTTTATTTCAATTATTGAGCTGTACTTTCTCATCCCATAGGTTTTGCCTTTCTCTGATTCTTATCTCCATCCCACAGCGGGGAGCGGGGAGGAGGGAGTGAGCAAACAGTATGCTGCTTAGTTGCTGGCTGGGGTTAAACCATGACAAGCTCTTTATACATATTTAGTATTTTGTTGGAATAACCAAGTGTGTGTGTGGGAAACCCCAAACCTATATTCAGAGAGAAGTATTTTCAGTTTTAAGGCTTCAGAAGGTGCAAACAAAAATATGTAGATGCATACATGGTTTCCAAGCTCATTTATGCAGCACTAGAGAAACTAAAGTTTTAATCTGATCTGAGATACTGCTCACATAGAATGAGACAGCAATTTTACAACTCAGCAAAAACAGGGAAATACAGTAATCAAATAATTCATATTTTTAACTCACAACATATTCATCTGCAGTTTTATCCCTCCTTGCTCCCTCCAGAGAGCAATGATATCCTATTCTACCTGTGTTGTCTGAACATGAAACCAACCAACCACACAGGGCTTACGAGCTCTGCATAGAGAAAGATGTCAAAATGCAGCCTTGTCAGAGGAGACAATCTACTGGGCCAGAAATTTTTATTAGGGAAGAAATAACTCTTACGTTATAGCTTTAGTGCATTGCTGTGACTTGTGTTTTGTCAGAAATGCTCACCAAAAGCACTGTGGTTTGGGCTGATAGCAGCCCAGTTAATTCCTTTCAGAAAAGTCAGTTCACCTTTTCGCAGCTTTTTTTCATTTGTGTGCAAAGCCAAATAAGACAATTATCTTTATCTTATGGATTCTGCCCTCATTCCATTAGTAAATTCTATTACACAGTTAGTAGTCTGGAATTCAGTCCTTCAGGACTCTAGTATCTCATTGGGCCAAAATAACTGAATAGTTATTTCCTGAGGCAAAAGACAAAAATGTATGATTTTTTTTTGTTTTGGGTGGTGGGTTTTTTTGTTGTTCTTTTTTTGGTTTTCTTTTTCTTTCCGTGTACGTAAGAAACATAAATGCAAATCTAAAATGCAAAAGAATGGATTTTGCTGCCACTTGAAAGTGAAAAGAAAAATATTTAGGAACTGGGGAAATGTTCCTTAGCTATTAAAACTTTTTTGTACCCCATCTGTAATTTTGGCTGATTTCTAATTTACTGCATGGTGAGAACAAAAGTAGCCCAAGTGTTGATATGCCCTCCTTGGTTTAGTACATTCAAAACTAGAACAAACAGATCAAGGTTAATGTCAATTTGCAAGCACCCAGTTCCAAAGGCAACCTTTACTATGTGCTTAGGGTTTTTAGGGGGAGGTGGCTGTTTTTGGCGGGGTGTGTGTGTGTTGGTTTCTCAAGAGAAAATTTCACTTCATTAGTTCCTTGACCTGTTGCAATGCAACTCCATGAGAAAAACAGGCTATGGTGATGCATCTTTTTTTCTGAAAGGGTATAAGATTTCTGGAGGAAAAAATTGATATTACTTCTGCACTGTGGTTTTGTTTTCAACGAAGCATCTCAATGAGTACTCTAATAACAGGACTGTTTGCGTAGTAAGGTCTTGGAAAAATAAGAGTATCTGATTTTGATTAAAATATCTTTCTTTTAAAATCTTTTGTTTAAATGTTTAAAAATATCTTTTAAAAGCAATCTATGACATTAGCACATTCATTCAAGTGGTATATTCATTCTAAGAATTAAAAAATTGATGAACCACATTAATTGGAATAGGTAGCAGTTACCAAACTGGCCAATGTAAAACTGAAAAAAAAAATCAAAAAAATCAATTCTTCAGCCCAATCTCAAATCAGAAACTGGCAGATTGTGTCAGATTGTCTGTATTTTTACTCGGTAATAATGGTTACTCTATGCTTCCCATGCAATATTAGAAGTGGAAGCTGGTTGTTCTAAGAGCTAAGAATGTTAGAGATATATTTGAAGGCTAGAATGAAGTAAACTCATCCAAACAGTAGAATTAAACCCCTCTTGGTGATGACCAGTTAAGGGTACTGCTGACTGGGGTAGGATATTAAATCTTCTCCTCAGAGATATAGTTGTCACCATGACAAACGAATACGCTGCCTACTCTTACAAAGCCTAAATGATTTGCCGTGCTCCATATATATATGCACATGCTCCTGTTTTAATGTTTCCTACAGATGAATCCATAACACAGTTCAATATGTATTTAATTCTGCCTGTGTAAAAGTCAACCTTCTAATTAGATATTATTAGTCAGGGGATAAGGCCATGAAATATAAAAAAACTATTCCTGCTCCTTTTTTTCCCCAGTCCTCCTTATACTCCTGCCAATTTTATGCTAAACCCAAAGTATTTTTAAGTGCTGCAACTGTCACTGACTTCTCCAACAATCCCTTTGAAGCATCACTGGTTTTGATCCTGTACTTCAATCACAATCAGAGGAATATCAACATCCACATCTGTGGACAATCACTTCAGTGTATTGCCCAGGTAGCAACTATTGGAGAAGTGGTGTTGAAAGTTTAAATTGCTGGTCAAATTAGACTTTTTAGATTAAACTTCTCTGTGTTACAAGATGCTAAGGCTATGCTAATGATTTATTGAGGGAAACTGCTACAGAATTAGGAAAGCTTTCTAAGTTTTTCATACACTATAAGGAGCAGCAATTTGTAGCAAACCTGCTATGTGGATACATTGTGTTAATTATCATCAAAGTGATTATTTTTTTTCCCATGGTAAGAAACTCTGAGAACAACTTGCTGAGATGTTATTCGATGGGCTGTGATCCTCTGAAAAAGGGTGAGACACAAGCAGTGGATGCAAGTTTTAAAGTGTTTAAACAGAGCATCAGTGATTTACTCCAGCTGAGGATGTAGACCAATAACCTGTAAATCATTATTATTGATTGAAGGCTTGTTTCTTAGCTGCATGATATAGAATTTTAGTAGACTTCTACATATAAGATTTCAGAAGACAGATAAGTAAAGCTAGAAAACCCGATTTTAGTGATCCCACCCAACAAGTCCTCTAGGTACCCACACTGTTTAAGAGATCAGTCACTAATGGATAAAAGGTAACTTTTTGGTCTAACCCCGGCCCACGCAGTGCCCAGATATGCTTTTGTTAAGGTGGAGTTAGCATGCTATTGTCTATGTCCTATTTCCACTTTACTCCTAGTTGATTTTGCTTTAAAAGAGGAGTAAAAATGTGGGTGTATCTTCATTAGTTTTTCCTCTTATATCAGTACTTCCTGTGTTCTATTCCAAAATCAGGTAAAATATCTGCATTGTTATTCTGTATGAAAGTACAAATGTCACGTCAGAGTCCGGGAAAAAAAAACAAACCCCAATGTGTTTTATAAATAGAAAAAAAGGTCCTTACATTAAAAAAAAGACAGTTCTTGTCTTCAAAACCTACCTGTCCACTATTCATGCTTAAGTACATTGTAAAGGTGTTCATGAAGGAAGCAGAAGATGCAAAATTTTGCATCCCACAACTTTCAGTTTTTCCAAAACAATAAAATCTTATTCATGCAGACCACTTTGTGGTTGTTATTATGGAGGTGACTAAGGTATGTTCTGATTTTATGGTGGCATAGTCTGGTGTAATTTAATAGACTTTTCTTGGACTTGTATCACTTTACAGTGCTGAATTTCACACTGTGTGCTATTGTAGGTTCTTTAATTTATTTAACAATTTACAATTTTCTGAAAGTTGGGAGCAACATCTAATCTTTACCAAAGATCCTTAAAATTGTCTGGTGCTCTGCTGATCCATTCTTTTAAACACTGATCACATTATATATGTGATCCTTGGACCCTCAAGTAAAGAATGCTGGAAGGACAAGCTTTAATTTCTTCAGTTACTGGAATTTAGTTGGACTGAAAATATTAGTATATAAAGGTCATATAATCTAATAATTATCTCTGTGCACAGCTAAGGTCTTTATAAGCCTGCAGCACTTCACATTTGCTTTGACCCTGGGCAAATAAAACCAGCAGATGTAATTTAGCAGGAAATCAGAATCTGTTCTTTCTTGGTTTTTATAATAGTTCACTAAGTCTGTACCCATCAAATTCCAGATTTAATGAATTGCAGTTTCAAGGGTGGGTTGTTTCTCTGTCTTGTGAACCAAGCAAATCAGTATGTGTGATTCAGTCAAAAGAAATCTCTGAAGAACATCATGTTGTAGTAATTTCAAATTACAAAAAAGAGGAGGGGGTGGGGGCGGATCTGAATCAGCATTGGTGTTCCTGACACCAAGATGAGAAGGAACTCTGTCTTGGACTCCATTAATGCTTCTGCACCATTGACCATACCTCCAATCATGTAGCTGTTCTTCCTGAGATCTTCAAAATTCACCTTGCAGAATAGTGGACATGAATTAGGTGTGTATTCAGGCATTTCTGGATGTAGTAGAAGTATAGATTCTATGCTGCTGTAGGACATCTCACACTAAAGACTGACTGACAGCTACAGCCTTTTCTGTAGCTGGAGCAGTCCTGCCAGTGTAGCATGGCAAGAGACCAATAATGTTTCTTCTCCTGCAGCTACAGCTCTTGCTTCAGTGGGTGCTAGAAGAGCTTCATGGTAAAAGCCCTACAGCTCTGGGAGAGTGAAGGAGGAGAAGGTGGTTGCAGTATCTTCAGTGCTACCTTTCAGTTCAGTCTCAAACATCAAACAATGTCTCCAGAGGAACCCCACAGATATAAATGTCGAAAGGAAAAAACAGAAGAGAGAAAATGACATTTCCTCCTTCCCTCTTCTGTTCCCTGTACCCTTAGAACTCCACTGCCCAAAGTCTTAAAAAGCATTGTAACAACTGGTGATGTTATTATACTGTTCAGAGTAGTCAGATACTGTCATCTCTGAGCAATTACTTTAGCTTTGATAATCTTTCCTTTGATGGTTAGATTATGACTATATAATTCCACTGTAATTAGCATGTTGTTCAGTTACATACAGAAATTCAATGAGATATCTATTTCCTACTTTACCTGCTGCTTTCTTTTGCCTATCTTTATGTTGTGTTTAGAGATTAGTGGTTTTTTTTAAATTTCTTATCACTGATACTATAGCTCATATAAGAAGGTATAACTAAAACATATTCCTTCCCCCAGCAAGCTCTCTCACACTACTCAAAAAATGCGTGTGATTTTATGTCTCCAGCTTCCTTTTATTTCATATTTCTATTCTTTATGTGCAGCTTCGAGATGCCTTATTTTAGCTAATGAGTTTTTCAGACAGCATTCAGCATTGCAGATTTACATAAATTATACTTCTTTGTTGATATTTTGGCAAATGTTAAAGGTTCTGATCCCATCTATGTTTATATTATTAGAAGACATTAAAACAACAAGGATAACCTACCTTTTTTTTTTTTTTCCTCTCTCTCTCTAAGTATTCACTAATTACTATTAATGTTATTAGTACAGCAAATTAAAGCAGAAAAGACAGAGTTATTCACGGTTAAATTACAGAAATCAGTGGGTTATAAAGTATTTGCATTTTAATTAAGTCATGAACATTTAGTGCTACGTGCTGGAAATACAGGTGGATTTTCTGGCTTAACTGAAATTTAACATTTATATCATATTACTTAACTTTTGGTAGAATTTTTTATCTGTGTGTCTGAAAATATCCACAGGTGTAAGCTTGTAGTTTTATTACTAATACATGTCCATAACATAGCAAAATTAATAGACAATTCTTTCCTATAGATCATCAAGACAATCCTAAATCTGCACTACAGGTAATGCAATAACTTGATTTTATTATCATGAAATAAACTTTAAAACAGTCTGTGATCCTTGGCTGTTCAGTCTACAGGCTAGTTCTTGAGGGAACCTTAGATTTGCAACACTCCAGTTCATGAAGTGCTGTTAAACGGTATACCAGACAGGTTCCTCACCCTAGCATCTGTGCAATGTTAATTTTAAGTAATAACATCTAGGCACCTGGTTTCCATTCTGAAATTCAGTATAAAATTCTTCGTAGACTGTCTTTATATAATATGTAAGGAAAGTTAAGAGTCCTCCAGGTTTCTTCACAGTAACCAAACAGCAGCACTGAGAGAAAACCCTCTGTCCAGAGCAGCAGCCCTCTCTGACTTGGCACCTGCAACCAAAGGCATTTCAAGCTCAAACAGAAAGTAGGTGCTTGCAATCTTTCTTTAACCTTTTACTTTTGACTTGTTTGCTTTCAATAGATATCAGGAGTATGTAATACCTCTCACTCTCTGCTGTACAAGAGCCATGATTAATTATTTCTGCTAAAAGAAAGGGGGGTATGCAGCTTTCGTTATCTCTTCAACATGAGGGAAATCCAGTCTGTAATCTTCCATTTCTAAAACATAATCATTGGTGATATTTCAGATAAGGAAAGTGCTTTTACCCTTTAAATTCTGTTAAATTCAGAACAAGCATGAAAGAGCTTCATCTAGGTCCAGACTTTCAGGCAATTTTAGTTTTTTGGTTTTTTTTTTTTTACATTTGTCAAAGAATATGTCTTAGTGTTCCATGAAGACTGGAAAAGAGAAATTGAGAGAGTTAAACCATTCTTCAGGCAAATATTTGGCAGTTTCCTCCGATGGAAGAGAAGATCTTGATACAAACAGCAGCTCTGAATTGGACTCTCACTTTGTTATTTGTACAGTCTGAAGCTGAGACCATGGCCCCTAGAGATACCTGAATCTTTCTATCACCAGAATGAGGAAAGGTGTACATCACTTTATGCTTGGCTCCTTGTAGCTACTTGATGAGTCTGGGGAGTCTGGACTTGGGAGCAGGTACTGGGACATTCAGGGCTATGCTATCATGTGCTTCACCCAAGTTCAAAATCTATCATCAAATTACACAATCAGTAAAGATGGTGCCAGGGGATTTTGTTGTACACCTCCCATTTACATAAATGGAAGCGGTGTGACTACATCACTGTAGTCAGCAATGAAATTCTATTACTTAATTGAACATATTAGGAGAAATAAGGAATTGTTCAGAGGCTGAATTAATTTTTTACAGGCTTAAGGTGCAGTGATTGCCTTCTCCACTGTATAGAAAATATAGGAAAAACCAAACACAGAGAAATTTGTAAACTACAGAAAGTACTGAATGTTATACAGCTTCAGCCCAAGCTCTGTCTCCTCTTGCTGCTCTTCTAATTGGTATGTAATGTGCACCATGCAGAGTGCTGGCTTTAGAAGAGTTAAATAGAATAAATGTCAACACTAAACAAATTCTACTGCAGACAAGCTGCCAGAAAACGTTTATCACACTTCTGGTAATGCTCAAAACAGTTACTGCACAATGATGAATCATACCTTATATTGCACACATGTTGATCATAAACGTTTATCAGACTTCTGGCAATTTCCACAATGTTGAGAAGACACTATAATTTGTTGAAAAGAATGTCTCTCTTCTACACAGTAAGTATATTTCTTGACTTAGAGTACAAGCAAAGCACGTTTAACTAGTGTTAGATGGTTTTGCCAGAGATGAAGGAAAGATGGAGGTATTATAAATATATATCACACATATATATATTAATTTTACTGTGTTCTGACAACCTTCTTGTGTTGTTTGATCACTATTTTTTAATAACTCTTTGATTCTGTGTTTCCTGATTTCCTGATTTGATCAATTTCCTTTTGATTTCCTGATAAGTCAAGCCATAAGGTTTTCATGGTGTCAGTGCCACAGTAAATACTACATGAATTCCTGCAGGTCTTATTTATGAAACTTTGAAGTTAGCAAAGGCTTGCTTATGGTTTAATTTGGTACAGTCTGTAGTGTCTACTATTATAGCAGATACAAGCTTCATTCTTATATTTTAAAAAATGAATATTAAGCCAAGCACAGAAAGGCCAGAGTAAATAGAACTAAGTATATTGCTGCCTGATACATCAGTGATGCATTGGTGGCTGTATCAATGATTTAACTCTTTTGACAAGGATGGAATTTTTCAGCTTTGGAAAAAAAAAATGTTAAGGGCTTTAAATGAGGGTCATGCTTCTTTTCTGTCCCTCTACAACATCAGGCAAAATGTAGCATGGGTTCTGAACCATACTAATGAAAATTAAATTATGGCATAAATAAGCTTTCATACATTTTAGTGTTATAAACCCCTATGATTTTGTCCTCCAAGTTCTAATGTGTGCCAGGCAAATAAAATTATGCTACTGATGAGAACTGAGAGAGCAACTCAGTGGCCTATGACAGAAGAAAGTAAATTTTTATCTATTTTTATATCCAGACTCACACCCTAAACATCAGATCATTCTTACATGTAGACTTTGCCATCTAATCCAATGTTTTCTCCGCTATTGCTATGATTGATCAGTGGTGGGAAGAATTCAAAGACATCATACTTTGATGACAAAGTGAGACGAGTAGTCTGTATTTTCCCCAGTCTGAGAAGAATGATGAAACCTCCTCCACTATCCTTTGCTTTGATTTGAGCAGTGGGTTCAAGATGTCTTTTCTTTTGAGCGTAAACTTTTTTCTGCATTTATATACTGTGTAAAAAGAGTGAATCCAAGAACAAGACTGTCAGGGAAAAAGAGCCAGCATGACTGAGTCACACCATAAAATTTAATAATAGCACATTCTTTTATTTTGTACAAAAATCAGGAATTTACATATACTTCAGTGGCAGGTTTGAAGTGCTGTGTCATAACACATGATCATTTGTTTAATTATTAACCGAGAATTACTACCTGGTAACTTAGTTATGCAAAACTCTGCATTCTTATAAATGTCATGCTGAGAACTTCTCCCTCATTTAAAAATAAAGGCCAATTTTAAGGCATCAGAAATGGACATTTTAATACACTTAAGGGTTTTTTTTTTGTTCACTAGCCGCTAAAATTTTGCTTTAGGTGTGATTTGACTTGTAACAGAGAAGTCCTTTTTAATGAGGTATGTGCTTGCAATAAGATCAAAGGAATTCAGGAAATAAAATGAAAATGAGGTCCCATAAAGAATTAGTACTGAAAATAAAATAATAATAATAATAATAAAAAAAAACACAAAGAGTCTGTTATGCAGTTACTAACAAGCTTTGGAATCAGTGCATCCTTGATTGTACTATTAATAAAAATTAATCACTCTGGAACCACAACTGCATACCCACTTCTCTGACACAGAGCAATAAAAAGTTTTACACAACAGTGTGACCATACATTAAGAGCCTTTAGGCTGAAAATAATTTTTACCTCTGCAAAAGGATCTTCTCACAGCAGTAAGTAAAGTTCCTTTAGTATTTTTGTCATCCAGTAACTAGGGAAAGGCATGATTAAGTAATGGCTTTGGTAATGAGCCAGAATACATTTTAGAAAGGTACAAAAATACATACTAGGATTTGCCTGCCACAGCTGAAAAGTGTAAGCTAATGGAACCTAAAGTGGTTCAGCTTAGAAAGAGCTCTCACACTCCCTCTTCAACAGGACAAAAGAGAGAAGACAGAAGGTTGTATTTTAGGAGGGACATTTTATGTGTCTTCAAGGGTTTCATCTTCAATATGAAGGGTTTTTCCATACTGTATTGGGTTTGTGTGGCAAGCTTTTGGTAGGCGCAGGGGGGCTACAGAGCTCATTTCTGTAAGAAGCTGCTAGAAGCTGTCCCTGTGTCTGACAAGGCCCATGCCAGCCAGCTCTGAGATGGCCAAAACTTAGCCCACCAGCAACAGTGGTAGCACCTCTGGGATAACATACTTAGGAAGTGGGGATAAAGAACTGCACAACAACCTGCAGCCAGAAAGAGAATACATGAGAGCAGAAACTTTGCACCCCCCAGGTCAATGCAGGAGGGGCAGGGGGGGGCTCCAGGCGCTGGAGCAGAGATTCCCCTGCAGCCCATGGTGAAGACCATGGTGAGGCAGACTGTGCCCCCACAGCCTGTGGAAGTCCACAGTGGAGCAGATATCCACTTGCAGCCTGTGGAGGACCCCATGCTGTAGCAGGTGGATGCCCCAAGGGGCCTGTGACCCTGTGGGCAGCCTGTGTTGGAGCAGTTCCTGGCAATGCCTGTGGTCCCATGGGGGGAGCCTGGGCTGGGGCTGGGCTGGGGCAGGGGAAAGGGGAGAGTCCCCTGTCTCTGGGGGGAACCCTGAGGAGGCAGGCGCAGCAGAAACAATATGCAATGGACTGACCGCAGCCCCCACTGCCCATCCCCCTTTGCTGTTGAAGGGGGAGGAGGTAGAGAAAGTTGTAAGTAAAGTTAAGCCTGGGAAGAAGGGAAGGGTGAGGGCAAGTTGTTTTAAGATTTTGTTTTACGTCTCATTACCCTACTCTGATTTGATTTGTAGTAAATTAAACTATTTTCCCCAAGTTGAGTCTGTTTTGCCCACGATGGTAATCGCTGGATGATCTCTCCTTGCCCTTAACTCCACCCCCAAGCCTTTGGTTACATTCTCCCTGTGCTATTCAGCTGAAGGGGGCAGTGACAGAGCCAGAGTGGCTGTGGTGGGCACCTGGTGTCCAGGCAGACTCAACCCATCGCACATACCATTGTAGTTTTCCAGTTATTACAGAAGACAGACTGAATATACATAGTAAAGAGTAAATAATTTGCAGAGGGCATATAAGCTGAAAAGCATGAGATGAAAGATGAGGAGAAATAGCTGCTGTCCAGTTTTGCATATGAGGAAGTAAGGTCCAGAGAAATCAGGAACAAGCCTTACAAAAGACAATATCATCATATGTGGGAATTAAACAGATGAACAGAAATTAAGCATTTCTGAAAATACCTACTGCATGCTTCCCTGCACCTGAAGGAGCCTGGATGCCATTACCAGTTACCTTGCCAGGACCATACACAGGAAATACACAGGTTAGCATAGAGAACTATCAAAAAAAGCCATCATTTGTGATACATCCACAAATGTCACATGCACAATTACATAAAAAGACTAGGATGATTGCTAATCATGTTCAATTCAGTTCCAAGTCGCATAATGAATGCAGGCTGGAAGTCTTTATGAGGACATTTATAGACATCCTGAAAAAATAGTATAGAACATAAGAGGTATCTTTGCAAATAATTTTTAAAGTGGGGTTTCAGCCATGATCAAGACCATGTTTGTTAGATGATATTGCATAACCTGAAAATGAGCAGTCTGAATTTTACCTTTATTTGAAATTTAAGGTTTCTTTATTTCTTTCTTCTTAGTTTGCTTCTTCATAACTCTGGTGTTAATTCAGTATAACCTAGCTGTATTTGCTGTATGTCTATATTCTGTTGCTAAATAAATGTTTCTTTTTTTATTTAGTTTTACTTAAATACTCAGCTTCCACAGCAAAAAGTGGTTCAAGAGTGAGTTGCCATGGTGATTTCAGGTGTCTGGAAAATATAAAAATACAGTGTGTTGTGCGTGTAAAATATGAACAGAAACCCAAAAGTAGTATTTTTTTTAGCACAATGGGGTAACAAAGTAACTGCAGGGATGTATAGGTAACACTGAAAATCTAACTACTCAAGTTGCAAACACTTAAAAAGGTACCTGGTCTTTCAAACATAAAATAGTGAGTGCCAATAAAATATTAGTCAAAAAAATAATATATGAATATTAATTTTTACACTTGACACTGTTAGGTGTCCTGAAGGTTAGCTGTGACCTTTGAACTTAGCCTGGGTGTTTGTTAGAGACCACCTGATCAGAAGAGGAAGTCAATGAGGCCTTCTACAGACAGCCGGAGGTAGCTTCACAATCACAGTGCTAGTTCTCATGGGGGACTTAAACCACACTGATAATCTGCTGGAAAGACAACTCAGCCAAGCTCGCACAGTCCAGAAGGTTCCTGCAGACACCAATGCTAACTTTTTGATGCAGGTAGTGGAGAAGCCAATGAGATGAGTTGTGCTCTTAAGTCTTCACAAACAAATAAAGGCTCGTTGGGGATGTGAAGGGTGGGGGCAGCCTTCAGGATCCTGTGTGGACGAAGCAGGGCAACAAGCAGGATTGCAAGCCTGGCCTTCAGGAGAGCTGACTTTGGCCTCTTCAAGGACCTCCTTGGAAGAACCCCATGGATTCTGGCTCTGGAAAGTAGGGGGGTCCAAGAGAGCTGGCTAGTATTCAAACATCACTTCCTCCAGGTTCAAGATTAGTGCATCCCCATGAGTAAGAAACCAAACAAAGGGGGCAGGAGGCCTGCATGGATGGGCAAGGAGCTTCTGGCAAAGCTCAAACAGGACAAGGAAGTTTGTGGGATGTGCAAAAAGGGACAGGCCCCTTGGGAGGAATATAGAGATCTGGGCAGAACATGCAGGGATGTGACAAGGAATGTTAAGGTCCATTTGGAATTGAAACTGGTGAGGGATGTCAGGGACAGCAAGAAGGGCTTCATCAAGTACATCAGAAGGAAAAGAATGACTAGCGAAAGTGTGAGCCCACTGCTGAATGAGGTGGGTGCCCTCATTGACATGACAAAGGACACAGAGAAGGCAGAGTTACTGAATGCTGCCTTTGCTTCATTTTTTCTGCTAAAGGCCAGCCCTCTGGAATCCTTGGGAATCTGCAGGCAAGAGAGGAAGTCTGGAGGAAGACAGGCTTTCCCTTCGTCAAGAAGGGTGATGTTGGAGGTCACTTAAGCAAACCTGACAGCCACAGATCCACAGGCCCCAATGGTTTGCACTCCCAAGTGCTGAGGGAGCTGGCAGATGTTATTGCCACGCCACTCTCCACCCTCTTTGGAAGGTCTGGCAGAAAAGGAGAGGTGTCTGAGGACTGGAGGGAAGCCAGTGTCACTCCAGTCTTCAAAAAGGGCAAGAAGAAGGTCCCAGGAAACTACAGGCCAGTCAGCCTCACCTCCCTCCCTGGAAAGGTAATGGAACAGCCCATCCTGGAGATCATCCCTAAGCATGGGGAGGAAAAGAAGGTCATGGCAACATGGGTTCATCAAGGGGAATTCATGCCTGACCAACCTGATAGTCTTCTGTGATGGAAAGACTGGCTGGGTAGATGAGGGGAGAGTGGTGGATGTTGACTACCTTGACCTCGGCAAGGCTTTTGACACTGTCTCCCATAACATCCTTGTAGGTAAGCTCAGAAAGTGTGGGTTAGATGAGGTGACAGTGAAGTGAACTGAGAACTGGATGAATGGCAGAGCTCTGAGGGTTGTGATCCATGGCGCAGAGTCTGGCTGGAGGCCTGTTCTCCAGGGATCAGTAGCGGGTCCAGTCTGGTTCAGCTCATTCATGAATGGCCTGGATGAAGGGACAGAGCACACCCTCAGCAAGTTTGCTAATGATACAAAACTGGGAGCAGTGTCTGATGGACCAGAAGGCTGTGCTGCCATTCAGTGAGACCTGGACAGGCCGGAGACTTGGGCAGAGAGGAACCTAACAAAGTTCAGGAAAGGCAAGTGGAAGGTCCTGCTCCTAGGGAGGAACAAACCCAGGCACCAATACAGGCTGGGGCTGACCTGCTGGAAGGCAGCTCTGCAGAGCAGGACCTGGGAGTTCTGGTGGACAACAAGTTGCCCATGAGCCAGCAGTGTGCCAGGAAGGCCAGGAAGGTCAATGGGATCCTGGGGGGCCTTAGGTGGAGTGTGGCCAGCAGGTTGAGGGACGTGGTGCTCCCCCTCTAACCTGCCCTGGTGAGGCCCCATCTGGAGTGCTGTTTGCCATTTCTGGGCTTCCCAGCTCAAGAGACAGGCAACTACTGGAAAGGGTCCAGCAGAGGGCTAAGAAGATGATGAGGGGACTGGAGATCTCCCCTGTGAGGAAAGGCTGATAGAGCTGGGCCTGTTCAGACAGGAGAAGAGAAGTCTGAGAGGGGATCTTGTCAATGACTACAAATCTCCTAAGCGTGAGTGTCAAGAGGATGGGGCCAGGATCTTTTCAGTGGTACTCAATGACAGAATAAGGGTCAATGGGCACAAAATGCAACACAAGAAGTTCCACCTGAATATGAGGAAAAATAACTTTACTTTGAGGGTGACAGCACTGGGACAGGCTGCCCAGAGGCGTTGTGGAGTCTCCTTCTCTGGAGATATTAAAAACCTGCCTGGATGTGACTCTGTGCAACCTGCTCCAGGTGAACCTCCTTTGTCAGAGGGTTGGACAAGATGATCTCCAGAGGTTCTTTCCAACCCTGATGATTCTATGATTCCAGCCACTGCATATTAATATTTTTTTGTAGAATGCTTCAGACACAGACAAAATATTAGTTAAAAAAATAGCTTTTTCAAGTATCAGCTTGGGTCTTTTTATTTGTTCTTTCGTGTACAGGTTTATACACTATTACTTACAAGTACATAGATCCAACAGACGCATTTGCTCTGCTTTCTTTATCAGAAAGTTTGGAGTGAGATAGAAGAAAGCAGGGGGAGGTTTGAAACTAAATTAAAAACTCTGCCTTAAAACTGGAGATTAACAGAATTTATGGAAATGCATTTGGGCCTTTGACAATGAGTTGATTTAGCAGTTTAGAATATGAGGAAGACTCTGAAAATGTAGGAAGTTGTTGATATCTGTAAAGAAGACCAGTTTTCAATTGCCTAACCCTTCTTTGAATGTGTGTCTTTAGATAATTTGCATCTTTCTGGGTATGCCTGAAGAGTAAAGTAGGCTTGCTTATGTAAGGAGCTGATTTTTAGAACAGAGATCATCTTTTAGGAAAATAAAATTAATAAAAATATTTCAAACCAGAATGTATTTTGCCAGAGAACAGAAACAGGATTTTGTTTTTAAATTTCAACTTATATTGCTATATCACAAAATATTATTTTTCTTGACATTACTGAATGTTTCTATTAAACTTATGAGAATGCATTGCTTTGTCTCTCAGAGATGTGACTCAAAGAATGAATCCAGGTCCACCAGCCAGTTCTGAAAAGAATATAACACAATAGGTAGTCTAGAAATCTAATCTTCGTTTCACTCCTCCCAGTCTTGTCTGTACTCTAAGGGGATGACACCAGGAAGTGAATCATTAAACTTGCTCTTTTAGTGTGCATAGTAGTGCTGCAATCGTTCCCCACCTCCCAGGCTCATCCCCATTGCTGGCACACTTCATGCTTTGTACCCACAGTGTGGCCAGAACAAAAGTTATTTTTTTGCCATATGTTATGTATTTATTTCCCCAGCTTGGGACTGCTTAGGGAGGACAAGACATTTGCATACTCTCATGTCTGTGATTTTCAGAGCATATAAAAATATCTGAAAGGCTCACTGTGACTGTGTTGGAAAGTTGTTTTGGGCAGTAACTTGCAGTAGTCTATGTCACCCACATGTAAGACACCCAAGAGAAACCTCTTGTTTAGCATGCCCCAACTTATTTGAGAAGGCTACTTGGATTGGATTTCAGGAAAAAAATAGTTCATATGTGTCAAAGTCAATACCCTCTGGTCAAGTTGGTTTTGCCATTCCACATGTCACATGTAGAGGTTTAATGTTTAATACAAAATTTACTTATTTGAATGTTTTTGATTAAGTGAAGTTTTACAAGCTATACTGAAAGTACAATAGACGTGTAAGTTACACTTGAGAAGATACAGCTATTGCAATGCATAGTTCAATCACAATACTAATGTGATTCCCATTACCAGTCTTTAGAACATGCTGACTGTCATGATGCCGAGTGGCCCCTGTTGTCAGGAAGGAGCGTGTGGATTGAAGCCAGCTCAAGCCTGTTGCTCTCTGTAATTCTTTTGTTAGTTTTACAGTTCTTATAGTCTAAGTTGGGTTGATACACACATTTGCTCCCACCTTGTTGGTCTGGCTAATTCAGGGAGACACACTTTTTTAATGAACTCGGAAAGAGACATTTACATCACCAGCTGATCCATTCAGCTGTTGATAGCTGTATCTGAAACATGTCACCCTCCAAACCCCTTTTTGCTGAGATAAAGTCAGCTTCTTTGCAACAGCTGTGGCCACTCATGACCTGCATTATTGCCTAAGCTTCATGAGCACATCAACCTTGCTCATCTCCTCTAAACCTTCTCCCATTTTAAGGGCTTATTGGTCAGTCACAGTGTGAAAAGTATGTACAAAAATATAGAAAATTGTTGTATATGATGGGGGGAGCAGCAAAATTAGAAGCAGTAGGAAGAAATTCAAACTGATATTGTGAAGAAATCCATAAACAGGCAAATGTTGCAGATGGGATGCTAACAACTAGTATAACTTGTGTTTTTAAAGGGCTGTGTCATAGCGCTTCATTTATGTTGTGTTTCTAATAAACAATGCTGGAAGGAAATACTTCTTTTTGTGGTGCCTTAACATTAACTGTTGTGTTAACAAAGGAATATTGTTCAGAAGAGGATCCTTCATCTTAGAACATAAACTGGTAAGCGTGGGGAAAGTGATTCTTTTTTGTGCTTCTTTTGGTACACGTCATATGAGCTGTCTGAGGAACTTTCTTCATCTCCTAAAGGATCCTTTAGAACATTATGATGGAGATGGTAAAAATAAATCAAGCAAAATAAAATAAGAAACTATTGTTAATGCTGAATTACATTTTAATCTTATGTTTTTAAATATTTTTTTTTTGCAGTGTGAACAATGCAACTGAAGCTCTTCAAATAGGTTTATGTTTGTAAGTGGCACACAAGCAGTTTTTCAGAGGCCCAGGCTATGAACAGTGTTTTCTTTGTTTTGTTTTGTACTGAGTACGAAGAAAATTACCTTCAATAACATCAATAAGGTCATTAACAGGCCTCTCTAAATTGGAGTGATATGGATTTGATGGGTGGACTGTTCAATAGATGAGGAATTGATGGGATGATCACATCCAGAGGGTAGTGGTCAATGGCTCAATGTCCAAATGGAGATCAGTGACGTGTCGTGGCCTGCAGGGGTATGTCCTGGGAACAGCAGTGTTTAACATCTTCACCAATGGCATAGACAGTGGGATTTTGTGCACACTCAGCAAGTTTCCAGATGACACTAAGCTGTGGTTGGCACACCTGAGGGACGGAATGTCATTCAGAGGGACCATGTGAGAAATGGGCCTGTGTGAACCTCATGGGGTTCAACAAGGCCAAGTACAAGGTCCTACACCTGGGTCAAGGCAAACCCTCGTACACGTGGGGGGATGAAGGGCTTGAGAGCATCCTGGTGGAGAAGGGCTATGGGGTACTGGTGGATGAAAAACTGGACATAAGCTGGCAAAGTGTGCTTACAGCACAGAGAGCCAGCCATATCCTGGCCTGCATCAAAAGAAGCAAGGCCAGCAGGTCAGAGGAGGTGAATCTCCCCCTCCACTCTGCCTTGGTGAGACCCCACCTGGCGAGCTGTGTCCAGCTCTGGAGTACTCAGCACAGGAAAGACACAGACCTGTTGGTGTGGGTCTAGAGAAGGACCACAAAAATATCAGAGGGATGTAATGATTCCAGGAGGAAAGGCTGAGACAGTTGGGGTTATTCAGCCTGAAGAAGAGAAGGCTTCAGGGACACTTTGTTGTGGTTTTTCAGTACATAGAGGGGGCTTCCAAGAAAGATGGGGACAAACATTTTACCCGTGCCTGTTGTGATAGGACAAATGGTGAAGTTTTTAATCTAAAAAAGGATAGATGCAGGCTAGATTTAAGGAAGAATTTTTTTATGATAAGAGTGGTGAAACACTGGAAATTATTGTCCAGAGAAATGTAGATGCCCCATCTCTGGAAACAGTCAAGGTCAGGTTGGATAAGGCTCTGAGCAACCTGATTGAGTTGAACATGTGCCTGCTTGTTACAAGTGAGTTGGACTGGATGGACTTTAAAGGTCCATTCCAACTCAGACCATTCTATGATGCTGTGATTCTATGATCAGTTTCTTGTGTGAGGATGTTAACTTCTTGCAAATGTTATGGTCTGTCTATAGCTATTACCTCCTACCACCTGTGTGCTGTTACAAGGCATTTTCTCTTTGACAAGCCTGTCTTTTATTGACAGTATATTTTCTGTATCAAAAAATGCCCTGCTTTTACCTTTCAAATGATTATATTTTATGAAAAAATATAATTTTTACTCAGTTCTCCCACCTGGTTCTGTTGAATGAAAAGCTTGTTATGTTCACCAAGTATAACAATAAAAGCAGTTACAATATAGCAGATTATGTTTTTTCAGGCTGCATCTCAGAGCTTCAATTTTGCTTTGGTCTTCATCCCAAACTCCATTTTCTAGTAACTTTCACCATACAAAGAAAAGAGCTTTAAAATGTGTCCTTAGCAGCAGGAATGAGTGCTAATCGGCTGTAAATTAATTCTAGTAATTCACAAACATTTGGAGTAGGCTCATTACATGAAAAGTAATCATGAAAAGCTACTCTTGCAGAATTTAATTTTACTAGCAGAAACTGGTATGGATGATAGGCCAGAAAAGGCTAAGACAGTCTACTGTACAAAATGTTAGGGTATTTTTGCTCCTTTTAAGATTTTTAGATCTGACTGTCTAAGATGCAAAACTAGAGATATTTTAGGGTGCGTGATTTTTCAGAAAGTCCATCACTAGAAGCTTACTCTTTCTCAGGATGGATTTTCAGACTTCAGAGGTACCGCTGTAAAAGGGTTCTTAACAGGGCTTTCAAATTCTATCAGTAAGGAATTAATCAAAGAAATCTGCTTTTAACCTTAATTAAATATTCTTTTCATCTGAAATAAGAAGTGAAGCACTAACTTCAGAGCTTTTGCTGCCATTTGGTACTTCACACATTTATGTTAGAGCTTATAGCTACTCAAGTAACAAAAAAAAAAAACAAACAAACAAACAAACAAAAAAGCACACAATTTAAAACTAAAAATATCCAAATCTCCTCTTTGGTTAGAATATGTGTTTTAATATCATTCAGGAAAATTGGAGAATTTTATTTAACTTTGTTTTGTAGAAACGTGTTTTAAAATGCTGATTTGTATATGTCTCAAAGTGCAATTTTTCAGACAGAGTCACATGAATGTAACTAGCTATAAATATTAATTATACTCATACATGACAAATGTCATCTGGTCACATCCAGTTTTGGCCTCTGCAGTACAAGAAAGATACTGACACATCAGAACAACTCACCAGGGGACTTTGAAGATTGCTGGGGGCTTGAGCACTGGATGTACAAGTGGAAGCTGAGAAAGCATGACTTGTTCAGTCTGGAAAAAACTGTGAAAGAAAGGGTTTATAGACCTATCTAATGGGAAAATGCAGAGAGGATGGAGACCAGACTTCTTGGAGAAGTACGGCAGAAGGGCAAAATGCAGCAGACACACATTGCAAGAATGTGAATTCAAATATTATCTTTAACTCTGTAACAGTAACACAGCATGAGAGAAGGCTCGGAGAGAGGTAATGGAATCTCCTTGGAGACGTTTGAACCTCACATGGATCTGGCCTGGGTAACAGAGGTGCAACAACATGATCTCACCGAACTTTCACTCTACAGGATGTTGGCACACAAGACCTCAAGAGGTCACTTCCAACCTTCTTTACTGTGATTCTATGTTTCTTAATGAAGGCTGCTAAAGGGTTTTACAAGAATTTGTAGCCCATTCTGGTGAATTATTACAGTTCTGCATAAAAAAGTATTTTGTGAATTTTGTTATTTGAGCTGGAAGCACTTCCCAGTCATTGACTACATAAAGTATATCAGTGGGTGTGTATCTATCTTTCTATCTATCTGTCTATCTAGCCACACAATTATATATACATTTCCTGTTCTGGGCCTACACACTGTTAAGCAATACTGTCCTTTAGTCATTAAAGTAATTTTGTAATTGACTATCATCTTATGATGGTCCAAATCCTTTAAAAAACTGTGAATGCTATTTACTTTCTTGGTTAACAAACAGAAGCAAAGAATTGGAATAACATCCCACTTTAGTTCATGTGCTTGTACACTCTTGGCTTTGGTTTGTAGTGTATAAGCTTTCTGTGTAACAGATAATTAAGCCATGAGAATCTCAAGCATACTGATTCAGAAAAGGTATTTTGAACTTCTAAAGGGAATTGTTACATTTAATTTTTAACATATGTAAATGAAAATTATTGTATTGTACCATGGAGCATGTATCCTCCTTAGGCTCAGACTCCGCACATGCAAATTCTTTTAATATGCAAGCTACTATTCCAGTATATGTCAACCTTAGAAATGAAAAATCAATAAATTATTTCAAATAGCCTAGTAACCTAGTAACATGAAAATGGCTCAACAATTCATCACGGACTGCAGAGGCATGTCTGAGTGATATTGATATCAGCAGTGTTACAAAAGCTTAATGTGTCAATAGAAAATCTTTAGGTCAATATATATGTATATAAATTTGAAAAAGAAAGAGAATATTATTTCTAGGACTAATACTGTGCTACTTTGGCCAATTGTATCCACATGTGGATCTGTCAGAAAAGAAAAATATCTTACTGGAAGTATTTTTCTTCTTGATAAAATGAAAGTAGTAAACTCAAAAAAATTAATTACTGTGCTACCATCTATTTATTTTGGAACAATCATTTCAGAGTTTAACAGCAAATTACAACAGAATGTTGCTTTTCTGAAAGTTCATACAAGCAAGACTGAAAGCTTCATATTGCAGGGAAAAATGAAACTAAATCCCATCTCCATTTCTGCCATTATCTAAGTCCTAAGTGACTTGATTTCTAGCATGATTGTTTAACCTAGTATTTTTGCTAAGTGGTACCTTTCCTGTGAATTACACATGGCTGCACAAGCACCATGACACTACTCTCTGAAAAAAATATTGTCACTCTTTCTGTACTGAATAAGTTCTAAGCAATTTAGAGAAAAGAGTTTTTCTTAATCCAAATTGCTCAGTCTAGGCTCTGGAGTTGACACAACAGCATTGTTTGAAATTAATAGTAATCTACTAGAAGATAAAGAGATCCTTTATTTTGAAATTTTATTTAACACCAAGTACTTGAGTTAATGTTGAAACTCCCACTTCCTCCTAGACATCCTTGCTGCATGTGAACTTTACTCATCTTCATTTAATTAGTAATTTGCAATCATTTTTTGTGACTGACATCTGTAAGACTGTAATGGGTGCCTCAAGGCTGCCGTTAAGACTTACATAAGAAGTCTCAAAGGAATTCCTCTTTGTGAGATGCATTGGTCTCCAAGACCTTTGTGTCCTGCCTGATAGATTTGAAGCAAAAATTGAGGTATAATTTTTCATATATTAAAGCCCACTCCATGCTTCAGCATTTCAAACCCAGTGCTTTAGCTGTTGCATCTTTCTGCCATGCTTTCAGTCAAATGGCAGAATGGATTAATTTTAAAAGACAGTTTGGCAGACTAAGACACAAAAACACCCACCTCAACATCACTTTCAAAACAGATCTTTGCAGTCATCTTTAGGATGTGCTGCAAAAGACCGCAAAGAACTTCCAGGCTCCTTATTCTCTGCCTGAGGAACCAGATAAACCATTCCTCTTTTAGAACCACAGACTTACTTACAAAGTCTTAAGCATGTTTTCACCTAAATATTTTCATCATATTTAAACATAGTGATGACGACATTCTCCTCACTTAAAATACAAACAAATAAAAACCAGTTGTTACCAGAAAAGCCACCTTAGCAAGGAAAAGTATTTATTAGTAGACCCAGGATTTTTAAAAATATGATACAATGCTATACAGAACTATATCCTTTTGGACTTCCTTTATGGGTTCAGATATTTCAAGAACATGGCAGTTGAGTTAGCCCCCTCATGACTCATGTGAATGGAGCTCAGATGGAACATATGGAAATACCTTCACCTCTGAAAAAAATGTGACCTTCTTATACATAAAAGGTAGCACAAAAGATCTTTGACTATAATCGCCTGTACTTGTATGTACTGTCATACATACATTGTCATTACTTTATTTTCTTGAAAGTTGTTGTGAGATTGTTGGAACAGACACATATGTCATATGGTATGATGCATGGCTTATGTATATAGCATACAATGTATGCTATTGTCTTCAAGTACATTTTCAAGAATCTTCCACTGTGTTTTTTTGATGAATAGAAAGAGATGAAAGTACTACTTGCAGCGCCATGGAGATGATGTCACAGCATACTAAAAAAGGCAGGGGTCACTGCATGTCACTGAGTGTGGAGTACAAATGTGACAATAGGATGAAATTAAGAATGAAAAACTGGAAGCTGAAGAACAGTTCCCAATTATGAAACATGTTTTTTTTCTGAGTGCAAAGCTTCCTTCAGCAAGAGTCAAGTAGGAGGTGTCTTAGCTTTGTAATAGAGGTTGTCAAAGCAGAGGCTACTTCAGTCTTTGCAATGCAATGACCTCTGCAAAAAAAGAGTGGAAAAAAGGGATTTCTATATCTTTATGCCATCTCTTCTTCCTCCACATTGTAGGCATAATGATAAAAGACAGCAATATAGACATTTATGCTCTAAGTTTCATATACAGTACATCTGTATATCAGCTTCCCTTCAGCTAACCCCGACTGATCAACATGAGTCCTGTTTGCAGTAAATTTCCTTTTAAAAAACAGAATAACTGATTCCTTCTCTTAATACTCACTGGTAATCAGCTGAGGCCAAGGGCTTATGAATCCACTTAAAAGTAGACTGAACAGAATACTGACATATACACCAGAGATAATTCGGCATGGGCCAGAAAATGGATTACATGACCAAATGTAATGACTTTCACTTCAAACTTTTCTGATCGTTATTAGAACAAAACTTTTTTATTTTATTTCACCTTCTAAGGAATGCTTTTAAGTTTTGATTTAGTTCTTTGTCTGGCATAGAAAAAGCTGTCATGATCAAGAACAGGGAAAGTACAGTCTAGGAGCAGAAAATAAAAAAAAAATCTAATAAATCAAGGAATTTTCAAGATATTATACTTTGAATTTGATCTTTTCAAGCACTTCTTGGTGATTAGATCCTGCTTTTAAGGAAAGTAAGGTTATCTCCTCTGGCCCTTTCCTACAATAATTATTTCTTATTCCTTATATTTAAAAATAATTTTTAATTTGTAATTTTCATTCTGATTTGAGCTATCCTGCCCAGATTAGTCATCCCACAACTTAAATATTTTTATAGCTTTTTCTTCTTTTCTTTTTTCTTTTTTAGTTTTAAGAAATAACCCACCAATAATTTGGCATATGCTTATACAGATTTATTTTCTGGACTGTTTCTCACTGGCGGTTTTTGCTGTCCATCACTTTTTATCAAATAAAGGGAACACATTTCCCACCAAGAAGCCTGTACATTTCAGTAGACCAGGTGCCGGAGTCTGATTAGTTACAAAGACAGTTAATTACCAGCTGCACTAGTACAGCCTACGCTTTTTAGTACCATGCCACAAATTATCCATATGGTTTCTACACATGTTCTTTCCTGATCATGGTCCTTACACATCGGGTATTTAAATAGTAATCAGGTAAGTAACAGAGATGCATAGTCAGCATTATAATTGTGAAGGTGTAGTATAAAGATAACAAGCTGCCCAGTTTTATGCCTGTGCAGATGGAGTTCCCCTGTTTGTGCTTTTGGTGAGGTCATGGAATTGGTGGGTCAGAGTGTTTCAGGTCATAATCTGCTTTTTTGTTTGTTTGTTTTTCCTTTTATCCAGGACACCTCCATTCTCCTGTCTATGTACCTCATTCATATCTCTCCCTGTTATCAAATAACATTTATTCATTCTCTTCTTACTTCACACAGCACTCACGTTACCAAAGATGACATTTAACTGTGTTGCTTCCCCCCCTCCGCCTTCTTTTTTCTCTGTGGACACCAGGCTGTCACACTGAAATGTTCTATTACTAACATAATAAGAATGAGGTAGTAGGAGTGCAAGGTTATGCAAGTTGTTTTGTTTTTCTGTAAAACAACCAATCGCTAGTGGGTAGTAATGCAAACTTAACTTTTTGTCCAATTTAAACATGGAGTAAGCCTGCTGATAATTCAAGACTGAAATGGACTTTAGAGTTAGCTGAGAATTACTCCAAAATAGATGTCTTTACTTTTATAGCTTGTTGTTGAAGTGTGGCCTGTGTATACAGGCATGTACAGATTATTGCAGATTATTGTTCTGAACTGCTCATAAAACCAGAAATATTCTCTTTGTTGCAGAAGTAAGGCTCACTGTCTCACTAAGGACACCCAAAGCACTCAGCTACACCTTGAAGTAACTCCACCATAAAACTTACACATTGTCATAATTCAAACCTTTATTTAAAATGTGTCTTAGCCTTGAAAACTGTATATCACTTCAACCAAACTGGCTAGTCATGATGAGCTTGCAACTTGCTGTGCCAAATATCCCTTTATTCCCCCTCCTTCTTCATTGACTTTGCTGTATCCAGTGCTGTTTCTCTTGATTTCTTCACTCCTTTCCCCCACAGCTGCTGTACATTTTTCACCCTTTCTTAAAAATGTTTTTGCAGAGGCACCACCAGGGTGGCCTCTGTGGTGGTACCCTGTGGTGGGTCTGTTTTGGAGCCTACTAGAACCATCTGTAAGTGGCTGTGTCTGGCGTGGGCAGCCCTTGGCCTCTTGTCACAGAGGCCACCTGTGCAGCCCCACATTGCCTTAGTATATACACCCTATACAGATTAAATAGCCACATTAAATAAAAAAAAAAAAAAAAGTTGAAAATTGGCTGTTCTGCTTTTAAAAAATTGGGGTATCATAAGAAACATCTTTTTTTTTTTTTTTAACCTAAAGATGTCTCAGCATGCTTTTAAGAACACAGCAGTATCATTTTCAGCATTGCTAGTGACTAGAATAGCTAAACCACTAAAATACCTGACAGCAGGTAAGTAGCATTGTTCGCCCCACAATGTTAAGGGTTTTGGAAAAGCCAGAAAATTAACTTAAACAATGCTACACTCATCTATTGCCAAAATGTTTCATTAATTGCCCAAAGGTTCTTAGAAGGTTTGGCAGTGGGTTTTTATTTTGGTGTTTTTGTTGTTTTGGTTTTTTTTTTGGTTTTGGTTTAGGGTTTTTTTTTTTTTTTTGACTGTGGAAGATCTGATGCCAGCTGCTATTGCAGGAGGCAACACTGACATCAATGAAAGCATGCACACTGAACAGTCTACTGCCAGCTTAGGCAGTTAGTAGCTCATGTCATTCTTGTTTGCTAAATGATATAATAAAACCTTTTACATGCCAAATGTGATTAGTATAGTCTTTTTTATTTCCATCCCCCCCTTTCTTTTAAATAAATGTTCATGCGCACCCTTAAACACATACAAGAATTGATAACTATTTGCACTTCCAAACCCAAAGAATTTATGTAATATCTACATTGAATCTACATTGAAATATCTAAGAAATATTTTTTATACTTTGAATAAAAATCTTGTAGCAGATACAATTTTTGTATTGCTCTACAAACAGTGAATTTGCTGTGAATTAGAGGAAAGTAAGAAAACATTTTTCTTTGATTTCATAAGGCTTTGAAGAGGGAATATTTCTTACTTTGTTTTCTGATCCTTCCCCATGAGCCAGTTCCCGATGTCTCCTGGTAGTCTGAAAAGCATAGATTCTGTGAGTCTACTTCTAAAAGTTATACCCCCAGACTACACCACATGAGAAAGGAAGGCATATTCACATTTTATTTACCTTCAAGATTTTTCTGTTTTATTTTTGTGTTAGTGTCAGCCTGAATAATGCAAAAACTTAGATATATTGATTTAAGGTAGCATACTAAAATTTGGTCAGCTGTTCTCTACCACACAACATCTGGGAAAGGGAAAGAAAAATATGGAGAGAAATAACTGATAACTTCTCTGAGATACAGATTCTTCCTCTAGTAAGGCCAAACTCATACATCATCCAAAGCCTAGTGTATGGGACTCTGACTCCAGCAATCCCCTTTCTTGATTTAATGGAAATCAGGTCATAAAAATCCATATATTTGTCCTTGACACCCAGAACTGTGATGGGAAATATTTTGGAAGAGGCAACAAGAAATGGAAAGTTCTTACTGCATTGTATGGCAGTCTGCCAGTACACAAAACGTATGGCATATTCTTTTCCTTGTTATGAACCTTCAAATATGTATTCTGTCAGTTTGAGAACAGAGCTTAGTATGTATTTTCACATGTTATAGGATTTCAGAATTATAGAATGGTTTGTGGGATCTCAAAGACCCTCTAGTTCCAATCCTCCTGCAATGGGCAGAGACACCTTCTACCAGACCAGGTTGCTCAAAGCCCCATCCAGGCTGGCCTTGAACACTTCCAGGAATGGGGCACCCACAACAACTCTGGGAAGCCTGTTCCAGTGTCTCACCACCCTCACAGTAAAGAATTTCTTCCTTATATTTAACCTGAATCTACCCCCTTTCACTTTAAAGCCATTAACCCTTGTTCTATCACTACAAGCCCTTGTAAAAAGTCCTCCCCAGCCTTCACGTCGTCCCCCTTTAGGTACTGAAAGGCTGCTGTATGTTGTTCCTGGAGCCTTCTCTTCTCCAGGCTGAACAACTCCAACTCTTTCAGCCTGTCTTCCTAAGAGAGGTGCTCCAACACTCTGATCATCTTCATGGCCCTCCTCTGGACTCAGTCCAGCAGTCCTATGTCCTTCTTATATTGGGGGCCGCAGAGCTGAATGCAGTCACCAGGTGGTGTCTCACGAGAGCTGAATAGAGGGGGAGAATCATCTCCCTCAACCTCATGCTTCTCTTGTTGCCCAGGATGTGTCTGTCTTTCTGGGCTGCAAGCACATATTGCTGAGCCATGTTGAGCTTCTTGTCCACTAACACACCAAAGTCATTCTCCCCAGGGCTGCTCTCAATCCATTCTCTGCCCTCTCTGTATGTGTTCTTGGGATTCCCCTGACATACATGCAGGACCTTACACTTGGCCTTGTTGAACTTCATGAGATTTGCATAGGCCCACCTTTCAAGCCTGTCCAGGCTCCTCTGGATGGCATCTCTTCCCCCCAGCCCACTGACCACACCACACAGCTTGGTGTCATTGACAAACCTGCTGAGGGTACACTCAGTCCCACTGTCCACGTCACCAACAAAAATATTAAACGATGCTGAATCCAATACTGACCACTGAGGAATGCTGATCAGTGATCTCCACTTGAACAGTAAGCCTTTCACTACAACTCTTGAAGTATGTTCATCCAGTCAATTCATTATCCATCAAGTAGTCCATCTATCACATCCATGTCTTTCTATTTTAGAGACAAGGACATCATGCAGGACAGTGTCAAATGCTTTGGACAAGTCCAGATAGATGAGTAGATGACATTAGTTGCTCTTCTCTCATCCATCAACACTGCAACCCTGTCACAGAAGGCCAACAGATGGCCGAACACCTGCCTGCTCATGGGGAGTGGTGAATGGATACCTTGCTTTGCTTTGCTTGTGTGTGTGACTTTTGCTTTACCTATTAAATTGTTCTTATCTCAACCCTTGAGTTTTACATTCCTTTCTGATCCTCCTTGCCATCCCCCTGAGTGAAGGGGAGTGAGAGAGTGGCTGCGTGGTGCTGGGTTGCTGGCCGGGATTAAACTACAACACCTCCTTATTTACCATGTGCTTTAGCATAGTTTCCAGGAGGATCTGCTTCATGATCATGACAGGCACAGAGGTAAGACTGACAGACCTGTAGTTCCCCAGGTCTTCCTTTTTTCCCCTTTTTAAAATTGGGAGTTATGATTCCTTTTTCCAGTCAGTGGGCACTTCACCAGACTGCCCTGACTTCTCAAATGTGATGAATAGTGGCTTAGCCACTTCATGCACTGGTTCCCTCAGAACCCAGGGATGCATCTTATCAGGTCCCATGTCCTTAGTGAACACTCAGTATAAGAATTATTGTATGATGAGAAAAGAGTGACAAAATCTGACCTTATAAAGCTTTTACATTCCAACCATCTTCAAATGAAAATAGTTCCATCTTCTTGAGAAAAGGCCAGATTCTATACCTTTATGAGTGTTAAATACCTGCTTGACTCTACAGGGAACCTTACTTTTATTGATATGATTTTCTTCAATTATTATCTTTTATCTTGTTTGATGAATGACACTAAGCCTTATAAAGGAAATGCAAAAGAAAATTTTGAAAGTCTAAAGATGTGCAACAAATTTACATTTTCATTGAAAGACTATACTAATAACTGCATATCAAGAAGCAGGTGGCTGCCTGGTCCTTTGAATTCAGTCAGGGCAAAAGGAGATAAGTGCTTCTATTATATACAGTTAGTAAAAGAGAAAGTCAGGGGAGACAATTACATAGTGCATAAACCAGTATTTGTTTATCCATCTGCCTTAATTTTCTTCTCCATCCAAAGATTAACACATATACATGTGCTACATTAAGCATCCTAGAGGAACAATTGGAAGTAGCAATCTTTTTTTAAACATTGTTGATTTCCTTTTCTAATTACTAAAATAATTAAGAATTTGTGACAGTTATGTTCTGAATTAATGGCAAAGAAATGAGCTGTAACGCATAGAATGCTCTGTTCCATTGCCTACAACATGCTTTGGGAGAATTATTTGTGTTATGCTTATGCTCATTTCTGCAAATAACTGGAGTCTGACTGGGTGCAGTGCTAATTAAAAAGTGAACAAACTTACGTATTTGGCTCATCTGAGAAGTAAAGGAACACTAAATTGCCCAACTTAAAAGTGGGTAAACTTCATTTGCTACCACATGATGTTGGCAAGGCACTGCATGCCCATATAGTGATAGTAGGAGTACTCTAAAGTAAGCCATGTTTCTGGAGAAGGATTAAGCACAGTGTGGGACATAAGCAAGTGAGAAAGGGAACTGGTTATTGCTTACATTTATATTTTGTTAGAATTATTTTTTTATAGTTAAAAGATCAGATTTTGCTTGAAAGAAGTAACTGGCCCTTTGCAATCACCACTCAAGTCTTTGCCTTTCCTTTGATGGTAAAAATTTAGAAATAAAGCCAATTCCTGTGGCAACGTTTTTGCCATGGCCCTAAGGTATGAATGAAATGTACTTTCCCGTCAGATGCTGAAGACCGTTATCTTTACTAGTTGTTTTGGTGATGGATGAACTGGAAAAGAAGCAGAGTCCTCCTTCTCTTGGAAGCTACATATACTTCTGTTGCAAGTCCTCCTCAGTTGCCTAGGAACATTTTCTTTATATCTCCCTTGCTGAAGTAAAAGAGGAAATTCAGCAAATCAGCACTTCTTTGTTCTTCTGAGTGTCGAAACTGTCAGAAAGAAAGCTTATAAAATTACTTTTTTTATAAATTAGAATTGTTAGCCACTAATCATATGAACATAAGTAGATACCTTTAACATGAGGATGAGCTGCCAGCTACTGAAAAGAAAATGATATTTTAGCGGATAAATGCTACAAACTAGGACAGACATATTTTTGACATTTGCTGCTGCACAGTTGGAAAGGAATTCATGATGCTGACTTCATGCCCTTAAAGTTCAGGAATGACAGTGAGTCTGCTGTTTTCTGACAGTATTAAAATTTAAGTTTCACTTGAGACATTAATGCTTTGTGATTTCAGCAGTAGCATCAGATTCATAGGGAACAAAACATTCTTTACGCAGCTAAGTACAGGCTGGGTGTAGAAGCAGAAGTCTGGGAAATCATCTGCTTCTTTAAGAACTGGCTTTAACAGAAGAAAGTATCAATGGCTCTGTGGAAAAGGTAACGAAAAATAACACCCAAATACTTACCTTCAGGCTGATGAATAATAGCAATTTCTTGTCTCAAAAAGTCATACCAGATTGGCAGACCCAAATATTTTAGAACAGAATCAAGGATTTTACTAAATAAAATATTTCATTATTGTATAACTAACCTTGGCACTCATTTGCACTGAAGGCCCATTAAGATGTATTTATGCCTTTGCTTACACCACACTTGCAAGTTATTGAAGACAGAGTTAGATCCAACTGTTACACTTAACACTGACCTCAAGGAAAAACACAAGAATATCTTTGTACCATACTTTTCCAGTGGGAAAAGAAGGGTATTGTAGACCTCAAGATTCAGACTGTGAAAGAACTAATCACTTTAATCCAACTCAATCCAACATATTACATGTAAGAATTAATATTGCTGTTACAACTTTCAGAGGCCTTAATTAATTAATTTTAGTGGAAATATGTTATCCTAAATTTCCCTAGCATAAATACTCTTCTTCAGTTTCCACTAAAATTAAATTGTTTCACACTAAAACTGTCAGCACTATTTTTCTTTTTAGAAGAAAAATGAAAGCTAGGTGTATTCTGGATGGGATTTTTGGTGGTGGAGGTAGGGTGTTTTGAGTTTTTGCCATTTTGTTTGAAATCTATAATTTTTTTAGGAAAACATTTTAATTTATAAACTCATTGAGCCTGGCTTTTTAGCAACTCAGTACCCATTTACCTTCTGATAGACTGTCGTCATTATACAGACACCACCCCCCCACCCCCCCTCAGACAATACTTAGCCTTTTTGCATTCTGGAGGATAAATTGCAGAAGCTAGTCTTTAATGAATTATGGAAGAAGTGCAAAATTGTGATCTACCTTCTGAGCTGTTAAAACCTGAATTATATGAAAAGAGGACAAAACGGCTCTTTTTGCACTCTAATTTAGTATTACTCATCCTGTTTTGTATCTGTGTATATACAATTGAGGATTAACACACAGAAGGTAAATATGAGGAAGAATTAGTAATCATTCATAGATGATCCCTCTAAATAAAAAAAATAAATGTAAACCTAAAATAAAACAGAATAAAACTGAAACTTCCCTGTTCCTGAAGGAAATAGGAAGGGAAGATGTGTTTTCAGCTCACTACCATTAACTGAGCTACAGAAAATGACTGTTTGTCTCCAGTTAATCACCAGAGCAGAAACAAAGCAGCAAGAGATTTATGGACCCAAAGAATCAATGACTTCTGGGAGCATGTATGTATTGCCTTATCAAAGCTGTAACAGCCTATTCTGAGTCAAATATATGAACTGAGTCTGCATGCTTCAGGGGAAAGTTCTCCACATAAAACAGGGACCTGTCTTCTACAGAGGAGTGATAAGTGATACTATATGAGGAAATTGTGCCCAGAATGTCTTTTTTTAAATTCTTATTTTTCCCACATTCATGTCTTTTCAGATCTCCAGATTACGCTTAAAGTTTGTTTTAGGTGTCTTAAATCCACCATGGGGTGAATTGTAGAAAACTGTTCAGGATAATCTTTCATCAAACCCAGTGAAACTGATATGTGAAACAGCAAGGAAAATTTGGGCTGAATTTTTTGTTATTAGGTGCTATTGTCTTACCTCTACCAAGGATGTGATCTGAAAATATATTTTAGCATTCTACAGGATTGACTGTACGTGTTCACACCACACATTTACCAGGAGAGAATTGAAACACTGTGAGGAAAAATGCCAAGCCACTTTTTTGTTTGGAAAACAGATGATTCAGTTCAAAAAATGTTTGGAATATTGTAGACTTCAGTCTTTTGGGAAAAGCTTGATGTTGAGCGATAAGTGGTGTCCATCCAGCAGGTATCTTAGTGGACAATTCTCAAATGAAAATGGACTTATATTCTTTGACTGACTGGTAAGGTTTGCATTGCAACTTCTGAGACAAAACAAGACTAAAGACAAACACACCCTTTCTGCCCTTCAACCCCAAAACCAAACCCAAACCAAACAACAACAAAAAAACCCCCACCAAAATAACAAAAAACATGAAAACAACAACAACAACAAAACCAAACCAAAGCTGTAAGCAGTATGTGGCTTCTTTGTTTCATACTTCTAGATAAATTTAGAGATTTACATTTCATTTAAACAATAAAGTTTGATTGATGGTAGAAAAAATGATCATCAGCAGCTGTCACTGCTATCAGAAAAATTTGCAAACAAACACGGGAGAGTCATAATTCTTGTGTGGTGTTTATTCCATTAGGTAAACAGCTTGATCATTTGTCCTATAGACAAAATAATATCACAGGTTCACCTTTTATTATAAAAGTAACTGCTACTGAAATAAGAAAAAGAAAAAATGAAAAGGGAACTGCACACTGAAACCTTCCAGTTATGTTAATAAGACCTTAGAATATATGTTAAAATGCCTGCAAACTGCTACCACCACTGTTTTCAGAACCACGTTTTCCTGGAGGTTCCATTAATATTAGTAAGATCATTCCCAGACCATGAGAGATCAGTATTTATTAATCCAGCCTAAAACTAATACAGTTTCTCAATCATATTTCTTAGTTATGATGATATGATACAGAACACGTAGATGCTCAGAAGAGATGAAACTCCAGTAACTATTAAAAATCTATTTTAGGACCATCAGCATTACAACTGAACATAATTTGCATCTTAAAAAATCATTCAAATCTTTTTATGTTCTGCTCAGAAAATTGAATAGTGTTGCTTAATGCCCCTCACATTAAATATTAACTATTTTCTGCAGCAAAACTAAACTGGGAGTAGCACTAACAAAAACATTTTGTAAATTATTTATGTGTAAATTCATATAATACCCTAAAATCCAGATATATGACATCAGCTGTAAAAATAAAATTTAAAACTTTAAAGAAAAAAGAGTTGCTTTTTGTTCTTTTTGAGCTTTCTTTTTTTTTGGCAGGTAAGTCTTGAAAAGAAAGCTATTTTATACCCGATTTACATGGTTGATTATATTTCAATATCTGTCTTAATAATTTTTTTTTCCAAAATGTGGCAAACTCATTTAAAGTATTTTGAAATTGAAATGTGAAACTTCACTTCACAGGCCTTTCATTTAATTGCTGTTGACCAATGTCTGTTATTTTGATGTCTGTATCTTTCACTGGTCTGTATCTGTATTAATTTCTTCCAGTGAAGCATTTAGCTTCACCCTAGTTCCTAATAAAAGTCAGTGATCTTTATTTATCAATGGGCTGGTATTAGGGATTTTAGCTATGTTTAGGTGCCTAACACCAAAGTGTTATGGAACTAAAAAAAGAAGGCAAAAAAGCTAATTAACTACATATCTTGTATTATCTTTGCTTATTTAGGTATTTGAATGTCCTAAAAATCTGACTCTTGCTTCAATTTTCCATTTAATCATTCATCCAAGAGACATTTATTTCTATATTGTTTCTTAAAGAATTTGTACATGAAGCCCAGAAATTAAATGATACATTCTTTTTCTGGTTGCTTAAGCTCTCCTAAGTTCTTTTTTGACAATAATTTTTAATGCTCTCTTTATTTTAAGTCTGTACAGAATGTACATGTCAGAAAATAGTAACACAGAAGGAGTATAGAAATGCAAGTAAAAGCTACATTCTTGCAAAAGCAAATCATTGACATGTTGTTTACCACTAACTTCTGTGGCTTATTTTTGCCAAGGGAACAATGACAATGATACTATATGAACTGCACCCAGCGTTAAAAACCATTTAGATCAAGCTCTGAACATTATTTAAATGTAACTGCCAGTAACTTATTCTGAAAACGAAAGTGCTAAAATACAGCTTAGGGAGAACAGAAAGAGGAAGAAAAAAAAAAATCCACTAGCAAAATATGCTATAGAACTATCACTAGAAGGTGATATGTAGAATGTCGTATCTTCTGGAGCCGGTGAACTCACGTGGTATAGCACTGATTTGTGGTAAGTAGAGGCAATGGGTATTGGCTGTGCGAGGCGGGACCTCCTACCGAAACCTTCACAAGAAACCACAATGAATTTTCATTGTCAAGGTTGAATAGTCAGGGGTTCTCTTGCAGCTCCCCACTAACCAATGGATACTACGAACAATCGGTGAGCCATAAGCTGAAACATCAAACCAACTCTTCAGCATAAAGGGATTTTGGCAAGAGGTGAATTCACCTAGAACGGCCATTCTGGAATGGTCAGGATTTTGCTGCAGTCCACGCTTGCCTATTAATCGTTGTCAGGCCAGAGTTTCAACCCAAGTGGGCAGTGGGCTACAGTAATAATTTGTCATGTTTCATCTTTGCTGTTCTCTTACTAGTGGCGAACTCACGTCTCAATGAAACAAACTTCCAGAGAGGGATGGCATAAGGCTTTGAATATATAACCTTAATTGGAAATTAGTGTGCTAAATATATATATACACAAATAAGTTCTGAGAAAAGTTATCATATAATGCACAATTGTTTTTCCACTTATCAAGACGATGAGGTTGATATTTATAGAGCACTGAAAATACATTTTAAAAAGTGTGGGGAGAAGAAACCCACAGATTTTTAGTAGTTATTTGAAAAAAGGGAAAAGATTTCAGAGAAAATCCAAAGCACTTTTCTATAGTAACTCAAGTGGCTCAGTCTTCTACAAGCTGTGTTCCCATATTGCATTAGAGCTCTGCAAGAGAAGTTCCTACGAGTGTTCTTGTTAATGTCATGCTGAGACGATGTAGTTTGACCAGACACATTTGCCTCATGATAAACATTGAAACTTGGAAGAACTAAACTAAAACATCATATCACAGCACAGTTTAAATAGAGTATCTGAAGGCTTAGTGCTTTAGTGAGGAGACTTGAAGGATGACCCCATTGCTGTCTACAACTTCCTTATGGCGGGGGAGCAGAGGGGGACTTCTTTCTGATATCTGGTGACAGGATGTGAAAGAATGGCTTAAACCTGCATCAGGGAAGTTCAGGCTGTATGTTAGGAAAATGTTCTTCACTGGGAGGGTGGTCAAGTATTGGAACAAGCTGCCCAAGGAAGTGGTCATGGCCTCAAGCCTGCTGGTGTCCAAGAAGCATTTTGACAATGCTCTTAGATACATGGATTAACTTTTAGGTTGCCCTGTGTAGAATCAGGAGCTGGACTTGATGATCCTTGTGAGTCCATTCCAGCTCAGGATATCATGTGCTTCTATGATGTCATTGTTTGTTAAGGAACGGCATTCCTGTATAAAGCAGTTGTTTTTCATAAATTAATAAATAAAAGTATACTATTAGCCTGTTTTTTTGGCTATGCACTTTTAAGTAAATGGTCAAAAAATTAAACTTAATATTTCATATTTCTTTTTAACATGTATAACTATAGGAAAAAAACAGTTCACAGGATGAAGGTTATTCTCCATTGCAGGAGAAACAACAACAACAAAAAATTCTTTGAAGTTTTCAAAGTTTCAAAGCTTTGGGGCACTTTTATTTTCATTTGGGAAACCTGTTTTCTAATTTCTACAGAATAAAATTAATATATTAAATATCTGCATACTTCTTGTGTTTTTGAAGGATACTTACTTCTTTCCTTAATCTGTTAAGAGTTATTAAGAATAATTACCTGTATCACCTACATAACTGCAGCTTATGCATGACCAGTGACCAGTGTCATGTTTGGGGAGTTTGAGTTTACTAAGCAGAATCATTTTTCTGATAATTTTTTTTCCATTTTTTATCTGCCGCAAAGTAACAGGATGTAATCCTTAAATTATTCTTTTTAGAAAGCATTTTTTTCTGGACCAGATAACTAATTCTCCTTTAGTTTGAATTACTATTAATGAAAATAAAAGCTTGTATAATAATGTGCCTAGGAATGAAAAAGCTAGTAGAAACAGACATATTTAATAGTCCAAAATGTAAGCACTCCAATTCATGTAAAACACTTTATTTTTCTTTTTCTCCCTGCATGAAATGTGAGAACAATTTTTGTGAACTTCAGTCATATTTGAGATTGTTTGATAATTCCCAAGTGGACCGACCATATGGTGTTCCTATGGCTGGTACACCACCATTTTGTTACGAGCTTCTAAACCAGCCTTCAAACAATAAATTCAAAAGTGTAAGAATAATTTTAAAATTTTTATTATCACACTTCTCACATTACAAAGACTAACAGGGAGTTTGCTTCACTTTCCACACATGAGAAATGACATTTTCAAAGGTTTTGCTAGATATTCTTATAGCAAGATTTCCTCATCAGGTAAATTTTGAATACTATGACTTACTTAAATCTGAGTGTTTGTGAGTAATTAGTTGCTTGTAGCTACCTCAGAAATGTCCTAATTACCAAACTGACCAAAATAGACACTCACATGTATAAGCCTTCATTGTAGGAAGACATTATTCTCAAAAATAATCTGATGAAATAGACACACTAGACTTCACCCTGAAGGATTGCAGTATCTTCTTCAGAACTGTTGCTTATGGCTCTGCTACCCTTTTGTCTCTGGCAGGTAACCAGCACTCAGCATCTTGGAGACTCATGAAAAAATGAAGATAAAAAGAGATAAAAAATAGGAATATTCTTCATATGAATACTGTTTTCTTGGGATGGGGGAAGAGAAAAAGTAAAAATATGAGCCTCAAATGTGCCATCCCAGTGAGCTCCTGACCAGTACCTTGTCTTTCCCTTTGTTTTCCTTCAGGGCTGTACAACCTGTTCTGTAATATTTTTGCCTTCAAAATACAGAATTTGCCTTCAAGGGCCATTGCCTCCCAGCCCTTGCATTTTCACTTTTGCAAGGAGACCAGAGTTTGTTAATTTCTTATTCCCATTTTTGGTTGTGAAAGATAAATAATCTGATTTTAAATTGTCTCTTTAGTTAACTTAGTTATTAGGACAGCTTTTTCATGTAGTGCAAACCTGAGAAGGAAATTTTATTTTGTATGAAATGACTTTCTGGCAAATGTGTTGGATTAAGCTGCTGTCCAGTTCAAAGGTAACTTGACAGAGAACTAATCATTTCTCCTTAATCACCAAGAGAATTTAAATTATGAATGGCAGTTTTGGTGGTCCAGGTACCAACACAAGCCTGATACAATCACTAGCTTCAACGCTATGGTTTTTCAGGAGAAATGCCCCTGCCCTATGACTGAGCAAGCACCTAGTATCTAAGTGCCTCGGCAGACCACACCCAGCTAAAAGCATATGCTTTATTTACAGCTAGTTTTAAATGTGTGACTATTTGCTTCATTACGACATTTTCTTCAAGATAGTTAATTAAACAAAATAGCCTAGACAGCTATATCCACTGTCACAAGCACAGTTCATGAAGTTGGGATTTATAGCTAATCTTTGAAAGCAAGCTGTCTATTGAAAAAGGTAGATTGTGCAGTTTCTTCTGAAGTGTAAATATCCTAATTAGACAGACTTAATGAGCAGTCTTCTTAGGATGTAGGCAAAGGCTGACTGCAACCTTTAAAGACCAGTTATAACATTTCATGTGAACATTACAACTTATTTATAATGCTGTTAGGTGTTGTATAGTACAACTTTAAACTCACAAAATTAAAAGTAAGACAAAAATGTTTTTGTCACCTTTACAACTTTATTATGTTCTACATCAATTGAACGGTGCCATTTATAAGTCTGCATAACAGGTCTAACTGTTAACTTGCCTTTCAAAAATTTTTGAAGTCTTGAACAAAATCATATGTAGAAATATGATAATAATCTTACGCATAAAGCTGCCACTTATCCCTGAAGTATATATATTAGATATACTTTGACAATGAATGCACTGATGCTTTTTCTTTGCATTTTGACATATCCATGGTCATTATCATTTGACATATTTATGGTGATTATAGGCAAATACTTTCAGATATCAAGCTTTGCCATGTGCAGATTTAAACTTGTTCTGTGCTAAATGACATTACTATTGTAACCATTATACAGGGAATTGTTATGAAACACTACTGCAAAAGGAAAAAAATAAGAACTGAGCAAACTGCAAAAAAACAATACTGCAAAAACCACCACCACCAATAGTATTCAGATATTCTGCCTGTTTAAGGAGAAAAATGTCCCAACTAATGTTAGTACTGAATTTACTTTTCATACTTTTCTATCTTCCACATCAATTGTCCTTCCAAATGCATTAGTGTGTATACAGACCTTTTAAAGAAGCGAGTAGGTCTTCTGCAGAGACTTTGATTTTTGATTAAGCTACTATTTATGTAAAAAATGCTAAAACGTTTTTATAATCAGAGACCAAACAATCCAATTAACCATGACACAGAAGTAATTCTGGTACTCAAATCCTGTTTAGGACTGCAGTTACACTGTCTTTTTCGCTTCTCAGGCCCTCCCACCCCCACCTCCTGCCCAAGAAAATACTAAAAGTTTTCCAATGCTTGAAATTCACAGAAGTAGTACTTTATAAACCTCTCACTTATGACAGGTTGAAAAACAGTATTTTAGCATTTTGTACAACTGTTCTTCCTGTCCTTGGTGGGTTCCAGGAAAGTTATAAATGCGCTTTGCAGAGTCATTAGCTCTTCCTATGATTACACAAGACAAATACCTCTAGAGAATGTCTTATGACTGTACATTCAGATACTGAACTGATCACTGTTCTCACCAAAATAAAAATAATAATAATAAAAAAATAAAAAAAAATGGAAAAGGCTTTAAAGAAAGAGCTGAAGAAGATGTATATTTCTGTGAATTGTTGTCTTAATTTTAAAAAAATGCATTTTAATGATGTTACATTCTGAGACAATCATAATAGTTACTTATTTTTAGCATAAAACCTTGTCAAGGCAAGTCATGCACAAAACTTCCATAAATGTAACTTTGGATTTCAGGTTTTGAGTATCACCATAACCCACACATTTGAAATTTAAATTCAGTGAAGCTATTGATCAACATTAAAGGCACAGCTCAACTTTTAGTAGGATTTTGACCCTTTAGTAGCTTGTTTTGGATCAAGAATCAAAACTAACTATTTCCAGTGCTAAAAATACAAAAAGTTCTCTCTTACTAAATCAGTTCCAATTTCTGGAAAGACAAAACTAGGACAGTTATTTCCAGCATGAATACAGCATTAAACTGTGTATACACTCAGTAAAACAGTTTTTTTGGGAACAGAAAGAAACAAACCTTCCATGAACAGAAGGAAAATGATGAGATGAATACTAATATATACAAAATGAATTTGCAACTTCTTAAAGAAAAGTAAGATACTGTGGAATAAGTTTTGAAATAGAAATTCACGTGTTTCCATCATATCTAATGATGGGACTTCCAAAAATATGCAGTATGATTATGTAGTCAGATACACAGAAAATGTGTGAATCAAAACGTGAGTTTCAATTTTACTTATATATTCTGGCATTTTAAGCCATTTTCTGTGACACCAGTTACCCATACATTCAGTGTATGGGTGAGTGTAATTGGCCAGAAAAAAATAACTTACAGCTGTTTTGAATCCCTAAGAAGTAAAATTTGCCAGAAAATGCTGGATAATATAACTTTCAGTGTCTAAATAAGGAAGAATTTCACTTCAAATTTGAAAAAAAATATAGATTTCTGCACACTGTGAATACATATTCTGAAATAGCTGTCATATTCAGATGAGTTGGCCTAAAATATAAAGATAAAAATATGGAAGAACAGGAGAAAATAGCATACGTACTAGTGACTTATTTATTTCCAAAACATCCTACCATAACACCAGGAATTAGAGCTGCAGTGCCAGTAGGAATGCATTATTGAAATAAGCAGTAGAGGCTCTGATTCTATGTTCCACAAAGATTAAAGTGATGCACAGTGGAAAATCACATAAATTTAGGAGCTAGATGATACAGAAAGATTATCAGATAAAATAAAAATAGTTCAAATCCAAACACATTGTCTTAAAACATGAAGAATAACAATAAAAAGATAGTGATAAAAACGGCTCCTCCTCTTCATAAAGATGTTGAAGTACTTAAGAATAATTCAGGCTACTAGTATAGTGTCATTCAAGATCTGGTTGGTAAAAATCTTACTGTATTGAATTTAGCATTAATCTATGATTTCATTAGCCACCATGTTAAAGAAAAAAATGTACATTGGATTAATTTTCTTGACTTGTGCTGATACAAGAGAGCCTTAAAGTGTGTAAGCTTTTTTTTTCTCAGCCCTTATTCAGAAGCAGCCTGTGATTCTGCTTCCCTAATAGTGAAGGAAAGCTTCCTTAAAAAGGGAAATCTTAAATATTAATTAATTTAATCTTATGATTGCCTTACTCATCTGTGTTAGGAAATACTTCGAGGGTTTACCTTTGCCCTTCCTCTGTGCAATAGAGTTTTATTGAAGAGATATCAAAGAGACTCCTACTTACCATTTCCAGTCAGGACCTTGTGTTACAATTGAATAATTGTACATTTTCTCCCTGGTTCTGGGTTAAATCTAAAGATTTTCACATGCCTTCCACAGCTTTTGTCACCTTTCTGGGCTCTGCTTTATTCAATTTTAATTCTACAAACTTTAAAAGTTCAGATTACACTGTACTTTCCATGATGTTAAATGAGTGTTTGTTAATCCAAAAGCAAAACAGATGCATGCATATGGATGAATGTCAATCTAATATTTGCACAATTTAGTATTTCTGCAAAAGACTAGAACAATATAAACATACTTTATTTCATCTTGAGAGACTGAAGCTTTCCTTACCCTTAACATTGACTGTTAGAATTGTGATTTTGACATGACCCTAAAAAAGACAGCCTCACCCCAAAATGAAAACATCATTTCCCATATTTACCTTTCCCTTCATTGTAGAACATGCTATGTCTGAATAATACTTAAGCAGTAGGAAAAATGCTTTCAGAGAGATTAGAGAAGCACATTTTTTTACTATTATTTTTGATTCCTGGTTTTATTCTTTGCTGGTGCAGTTAACTGTAATTGACTAGGTTTGGGGGATGTTTTTCTTCCCTTTATCTCTTTTCTTTCCTTCCTTCCTTCCTTCCTTCCTTCCTTCCTTCCTTCCTTCCTTCCTTCCTTCCTTCCTTCCTTCTTTGGTTTTTTTTTTTTTTGTTTGTTTGTTTGTTGTTGTTTTTTGTTTTTGTTTTTGTTTTTTTTTGTTTTGTTTTGTTTTTTAATATTTTAATTTCCTTATCCTTATTTCCCCTCTATATTCTTATTTGCAGCCTTCTGGGATCTCAGTTGAGACATCAGATTTGTAAGAATATTTTAACTGGTGTTGATTAGCACCAAATTCATTTAAAGAAGCCATTCATTGATTTATTTTTTCTGTTTTCAAAGTACTCAATTATGAAGCAGCATATTGATAAGGCTCAGTTGACCAATTTAATCTAATCTATGTGTACAAGTGTCTACAGGGCAGTAGGAAAGGCTTTCTAAAGTGTACATGACAAACTGTCATGTATCAAAGCTAAATAAAACATTTTTGTCCTTTCCACTGTACCCTAGATAACATTTTTAAAATATTTGCATGACATCTAGATCCAGAAGTCTGGATCCTGAGTAGTGATCTGTCTTTTTTGACAAGGAGTACATTACTGGCAAAGCTGGAATGAGGACATTGAAGTACTTCAGTAGCTTCCCAGCTTTTGATTGAGAACTTCCATGCTGGCACATGAAATAAGACCAGAATTGGGGCCATATTCTTAAATTTTCACTGCAAACAAGTTATTCCAGACAACTGAACCTAATCTAGTGCAAATGTGCAAGATTTAAGACACATCTGCTTTTTGGATGTAGTACATTTTGATGATATTGTGATGACTCTAAAGCTTCCACTCATTAAGGGCATTCTTGGTCATTACAGTAACTTTCAAAGGAGTAGATACATATCAAGATGAAAATAAAATCTTACTGTCTTATTTACAAAATAGTTATGCTAGTATTTCTTCCCTAAACAGATGAGGGAGTGAAGCAGATATTTATGTTTCAACTAAAATGTAAAAGTGACTAGATTTTTAGAGTTTATTTACACCAGATGTCATATTGGAAAAGCTGTTCAATTAATTTCAAAATAATTGCCTTTATCAGAATTTTTAAGGGTGGAATTACACCTTTAGCGCAAAGGGGGATGCCAGTATTTGAATTTCAGTAGATAAAATGATAAATTTATAAAGCTTGATTTTTCAGTTAAGACATAGCTTTTTCACTTTTGAAAGATAAAATACTGTGAATCACTTCACTGATGCATGAATTCACTTCATACATAATACAGATTTAACCTGAGATTTTGGTAATGGAAATTGGCCAATCTAATTGGAAAACTCTACTTTGCTCACTCAGAATTGTGGAAAGAAGGTGGCACACATTATATTCACTAGTGAATCTTTGACCTTTTAACCTGTTTTACTTTTCAATATATATTTTGCTTCCATGCAATTTCTGTGACAGGAGGAAGTCTTAGATGAATTAGTGATGTAGACCTAGGCAGAAAAGATGGAATGATCTCAATCCTATTTCAGTTCCTAAAGGAAGCAGCACTATAATGTAGACTGTTAGAGTTATTGTGGACTGAAGATACTCATGTGGAAGAATAACCCAATGTAGTTTCAGAATGATTGCCCAACCAAGTTTCAGTATGGTAAAGTCATTTAAATACTTTAAAAATAGGATGCTTAAAATATTGCCCTTTTGAGCAATGATATATCTCTAAAATATATTCTAAATCCTAGCAGATGATACATTTCTGGGTATGGTCAGCTATTCAACAGTGACTCCTCATTTATTCCACCAACAATCAGAATTGCAGGTAATTAAATGACAACACTCCCAACAGATAATGTGGAGAAAGGGTAGGTTAGAAGAAGCTGTTAGCTGGGAGGGTGTTTCTGGTTTGTATTTTTCCTTATGTGCTTAGCGTTTCCTTTATTTTTCATGAAATACTTTTTATTGTCTGTATGTGTAGATATTAAAACATTATTTTCATCTGAGTCAGTTCAGTGTATTAGTCCTGCATGTTTATTTGAGTGAAGTTAAGCTCTGGATGAAGGGATCTGGTGGAGAATATGCGGTGTAATATGCTCTTTCAGGGGCTTTGTGGTCTGTCTTTCTCTTTTGCCAGTGCAGCTAGCTTGCAAGAGCTGCTGGTGTGGACTGGCAATTCAAGAATAACCGAGTTCTAACTTTTTGTTTTTCCTTCTTGTTTAGTTGTTGACATTGTATTCAGGAACATCTAGGAAATCACAACTCTAGGTCTTTCAAGGGAACAAGCACAAGTTTTGCAAGCCGTTGTAGCCTCATTGGAAATGAGCCAACTGTGGTAAGGCTACTTAACATCCATTTTTCAGAGAATGAAGTAGGGGCTGTTGTTCAAACTCAGCTTTCATTAACCCAAATATTGCATTAATTCAAGTGTTAATTATTGAATAATCCCTTTACCTTTTTTTTTTTCTGAGTGCTTTCCAACTTCTAGAACCATCTTTTCAGTCACTGTCCAAAACCATCTTTCTTTTAGTAGTTTCAATATTAGTCTTAAGTGTTTGTAGTATAAACTAATGTTCTGCTTTGACCTCAAAAAAGATTGTGAAAGTTACATATAAACGTTTTGAAAAGTAGCTTCATATAAACTATCCCATGTGTCTGGCATGAATTAATCTCACTGTTATCATTGCTTTTGTTATTACAATACCACATAATTCTGTGTAATCGTTAAATACTTTCTTTTCTCAATAAAGCTTAATCTGTGCTAATTCCTTGCATTTTGGACTATTAATTCTTTTGAATAATATGGGTAGCCTGATTATTAATTTAATCTTTTCACATTCTAGTTCTGAAATGCGTGATTTTGCTTTTCATGTGTGACATTCCGTCCTGTTACGAATTATAGTCTGAGTGTGTATGAAAAATCCAGGTAGGGCAGAAATGTTAAGTGGTGTGGTATCATTCACATGGTGAAATAAAAAAAGAAATATAAATAAATATAAATGAATGAATGAATGAATGAATGAATAAAAAATATATCTAAAATTCCTCTTTCAGTTATTCATATAACTTGCTATTTCTGTCAAGAAAATTGAAATTGAACTAGATTTAAATGGAAGTAGGTAACAATAATGTTAAAAAGGCACGTCTAAGGTTTTAAACTTAGGTTTGCATTTGTAAGCTGCTTTATGTGCATGAGCAGTACTGTTAGCTTACAATTACTTGTACTGTAGCTGGATGGAGGATCACAGACGGCTACTGCAAAAATAACATTGCTTTATATGAAACTAAAACCACACCACAGTTACCAAGTTTTTAAACTGCTTTGTAATATATTTTTTTAAAGAAGATGCAAAAAATTATTGCAAGTTCTTAAAGCCTCTTTTTTTTTCATTGCATCTCTCTGAAGAGATGATTAAAAACTTGAATTTATACTAAAGCTAACTAACTGAAGTGTTATTATATATATGGCAAATATATTCCCTAGAAAATTAACTAAGTGAAATAGTCCATTTACTATATTAAATGGAATTTATTAAAGAGGTCACAAAAACCAGACTGCTAGCTTAATACTGGGGAAAAAAATACTCTGCACAGCAGGAGGGACTCATACATATAACCATGAGTGTTCAGGGGCAGTTGAGATGCCCCATGTTGTCAGAGACTGGCATGTATAGACAATTTAGAGTACTTCCTTCTGGAGTCGGCGGTGGAGGCTGTGTGGTCTAAACACTTTGCCTAATATAAACCAGGTTACTTCTGCTTAATCAAATGAGTCACGGCCAACTACCAAAAACTTCAGGAAACGTAAACCAGAATAAATATATTGTGCATCTTTGACACAAATACTATCTTTATAAGAAACCCATTAAGCAGTTCTTAGCTTATGAATATGTTTTTTGTGATGCTCAAATGTGCTAATACATAAAAAAAAAAAAAAAAAAAAAAAAAAAAGGGATTTTGAACATAAGGAGAACTAGACATCTAAGTCTCCTAGGCAGATTTGAAAACCAAGCTATTATAAAGAGCATGCACATGTGGGCATCAAGTCAGCAAAGGTACACATTAACATCTGTTGTTACATGCATATGAAAGTAGATTTTTGTCAAAGTATTATCACAATTTCCTACATTTTCCTGATTATGTTTCTTCTTAAAGGGAATAAAACAGGAGACCACAGCAAACATTAATACCCTGATAAGAGAGCCACCATACAGTGGAAGACTGCCTTGTGAATATTTTTTGTAGTCTTTATCATGATTGGAAATGCTTCTGAACCTTGAAAGCCAAACACTGCTGTTGCTCACTCATAAAGAGGGCACAGCTTTTCCTGGTTTGATTTTCTAAAAATTGTTATAATTTCATCCTGACAGGGATTATGAATAGCTGGCTTGTGAAATCTGTATCAGCTAAACCCTTTCATCACTGAGGTGGAGAAATTATTGTTTCTGATATGATGAGAAAAGAAGGGCACCATTTGCCTTGTCTCACATACTTATTTGATATGATAGAAGAAACTGGATCCCTTTAGGTGTCAATGTGAAGGTTTGTTCAAGTTCTAGACAAACTCTGTGAAAGGTTCTTGCTCTAAAATGGAAGGAAATATTGAAAATCTGAGTGTTGTCTGCGACTGTATTGAAGGATGTTTATATGTAAATGTAACCATATGTATGTATGTATGTATGTAACCATAACTTCACTGCTGCTCATGCATTAATCTCTTGACTTTGCTCATAGGCAGTCAAATTTTGAAGCTATTGGTCCTTTCTTTTATCAGCATTTCTTTGCCGCTAGTGTGTCACTGCTTCTGAAATGGTTTTGGTTATGATCTCATGGTTTTGTCATGAGAAAGTCAAAAGAGAGCAAATGAGGAACCAGTACAGATCTGGATGTAACAGCTATCTTACTTCTTGTATTGTAATGGAACTGACCAAACTCTTTCCTAACTTCAGAAATAAAACCACAGTTCAGATTAAGAGATCTAGATGCAGCTTTTACAGACCAAGCCCTGCAAAGCAGTTGCATTGGACAGTGCCACAAAGATGAATATTCATCACTGCAGTTGCATATTTCATGAGAAAAAAATACATTTCACAGGGTATAACATTAAAAAAAAGATTGAAGCACTGTTAGAAAAATCAATTAGCCTTTGAGAAAGAACAATGCCTACCAAGAAAACCTTCTGATTATATGCTTGTAGAAAACTCACTTATTGATGAAACCCCTACCACCTCTGTGTGAGTTCGTCAATTGACTCTTCTCTGATTTCAGGTGATGTCAGAAACATGGCGCATGTACAAGCATGTTTTCCTTTGGTCACAGACAAATTATCCCAGAAGAAAGGACAGAGAACATCTTGAATAATAAAACCTTGCAACTCCTTGCATTTCTTTGACTTTAAGCTAACCCACCTGGTATGAAGCTGTTAGTTCACAGGTAATTTTGTGTGTCTGTATTCACTCTCTAGGTGGAAAACATTTCCATATATATTCTACAAGTAGGCCAATTACTTATTCCTCATTAACATATAACTCCGTTAATGCTTACTTTTTCATTTTTTTAACCTGTCTTCTCCTGTACAGGTAAAATAAAAGCATTGGTTTTTTTCTTAATGGAAGTTGATACATAGCTTGATTACCTACAAATCACTAAATAGAGAATTTTTACTTGCACACTAATGTAAAACAATACACTTAAATGTCTTTCTAAAAGATTCTGCTCAAATGGATTGTTCTTGACACTAGATTGATAACCATTAGAAGCTGGGAACATTTTAAAATTACCAAAGTAAATGCTAAGTTAAACTACAGGGGTTAAAACACGTGTTTACTTATATTTCTTGAACTAAGACATTGAGAATGCTGTTCATAAGTGATCCCTTAGTAACAAGATATAATAAATGATGTTGAATTGTGGTTTAAAATAAGACTGTCAAGGAGACTGTAAAAGCTGTTCCTAGCTGCTCCTTAGGTTGTAGACCTACAGCCAAAGAGAGAAAAGAGAGAGAAGGGGAGGTAGCTAGGATAATTAAATGTCAATTAAATGCTATGCCCTGTGAAAACTCTCACTGAGTTCACCTTCTGGTTGTTGCCTTTTTACAGGCGCGCGGTGACCTGGTTCAGGAACGGCACGGCGGCCAACCCCTGGCCGCTCGGTCCATCAGCTCACAGACACCAATGTGGTGGATGGCAAATGGCGTTTATTGCTGAACGACGTGACACTATATAGCCTAGGTTTACAATGTCACTTCCGTCTGCTTACATCATAAATCAAAAGCTGTTGGCTATCTGGAGGGGGGGCCCTGTGTTTCCGTACAGCGCGAGATCTTCCGGCCGCCAGGCCCTACCTAGCAACATTTCCCCCCCCTCTATGCTTAACTAAACAGGCTAAAATAGTAAAAATATTTCTAAAAAAGAGTATAAAGATAAGGCACACTAAGCAATTGGCACTTAGGAAGCGACTGGGGGTAATGGAGTGTAGCTTGGGATACTTGGGAGAGCCAGGGAAAATTGGGGAAAATACTGATCAAGTACATTTTTAAAGCAGTTGTTGGTGTTCTACAAACATGATGTTGACCCTTCCTAGCCGGCTCTGGATCCCCCCTGTGGGGGCTGTATCGCCGTTGTCTGGACTCCGCTGGTGCAGAGCTCTCAGATGCGGACAGGCCGCTTGTCGACTCGTTGTCTTCTCTTGACACCAGGGTATACTGGTTACGGGGGTGTCCGATGATCCGGTCCTGCAGATAAAAACTCACAGTTTTCATTAGTTTTATTGTGGACCATGGCGATGGCTTGGCAATAACTCTAGAAGTTACGCGAATAGCCTCTCTAGCTGCACGGGTGGTTGCCATAACTTCATGGGCCCGCAGACCCTGGGGTTATGCTTGGGGGGTAATCATTGTTGGGTCTGTACCCATCAACCGCTGTAGACTGGAGCCGTGTAGCGGATGATCCGCTCCGGTTACTCGGGCTAACTGCCTCGCACAGTTCTCTTCCCATTCTTGTTTAAACACAATCATCCCTGCCCCGTCAAAAATCAACCTACAGGTCTGTTTTATATCGAACGGGAGCAAATCATCTCCCCCAAAAACTCCATCTATGAGGGTGGAGACCATGGCCGAATTGAGTCCTTTGTCTGCTATTGCTTTAACAATCGCTTGTATATCCTTAGGGTTTAAGGGCGAATGAACCCTCTGTCCCCCGTCCGTCACTCGGACCGGGAATGCTAGTGTGTCTGTTGGGGCCCAATCGGCACATGCAATTTGTATTTTTTTCCAATCAGTGAGAGTAATTTCTGTCCCCTTATGTTTTTCTTTTTCCGTGAGTGGTGATATTTTGGTCTTTGTATTTGCAAGCCAAGTCTCCCATGCAGAGTCTGAGTCGGAGTCAGAGTCCGACTGACTGCTCACTCCCGGGTGTTGGTGGTATGTGGTCGGGCTTCGGCCCCTCCCCTTTCTTGTGTAATCGGGCGGTTCTTTCCCTTTTTGCCCGCCCTGCCTTCTGCTTGGGGAGGCGCCTGCCTTATAAGGACGGTTTTGGGGAGGGTCATTCTGATTAGCTTTCCGCCCCTCGCTCGTGATCTTTTCCCTTTTTTGGTCATGCCAATCACTCTTTTCCTTCCCATTCTCCTCCCCCTCCCCTTTGTGTGCGCTTGTTAACTCTAGCGCTCCCCCCCTGCTCCCGCCGGGGGTGGTCTCGCCCCGCCCTTCTTCTTGCTGCTCGGCGACATCTTGGGGCACATATGGTGGTGGTTCAATCCGTGTATTTTCAGCCTCGGCTTTCGCCTCAGCATCCCTGGCCTCTGCAGCCAGTTTGCCCCAAAAGGAGTTCGCCGAGGAGTCTGTGGGCGAGCTGAAGATGTTAGAGTCTTTCGGACGCAGAGTGGGCGCGTCACTTTTCTGTTGGCTTTGAGGGTCCACGGAACCCTCCTCAGCCGGGGGGCGTGAGGTTTGCGTAGCCGCCCCAATTCCCACCCGCGGGGTGGTTAACAGACAATCCCTGGCAGCTTTCCAGGTCTCCTGCTCGTGTCTAGCTTTTTGGAGAGCCTGGACGACTTTCCCCCACGCTTTCAGATTTTTCCCACTACCAGTAGACATCGTTTCATCGCATAAAGCGCGGGAACATTTGTCCCACACATCTGGGTGGAGTATATCCACCGGCTGGTCAATGACCCCCAGCTCCAAAAGTCTCGCAACTGCGAGAGTAAAATCTTTGGGCTTACAGTCAATACCCCACTGCTTATGCAGTTGTAATACGACCTTCGCAAGAGCTTCCATCCTCTTGACTGGTCCTGCCGCTCCGGCCGCCGTTCACCCGACTCCAGGTGATTTTCCCGGGTTTCGGCACCACTTGTTGCCTTTTTACAGGTGCGCGGTGACCTGGTTCAGGAACGGCACGGCGGCCAACCCCAGGCCGCTCGGTCCGTCAGCTCACAGACACCAATGTGGTGGATGGCAAATGGCGTTTATTGCTGAACGACGTGACACTATATAGCCTAGGTTTACAATGTCACTTCCGTCTGCTTACATCATAAATCAAAAGCTGTTGGCTATCTGGAGGGGGGGCCTGTGTTTCCGTACAGCGCGAGATCTTCCAGCCGCCAGGCCCTACCTAGCAACATTTCCCCCCCCTCTATGCTTAACTAAACTGGCGGCCGGAAGATCTCGCGCTGTACGGAAACACAGGCCCCCCCTCCAGATAGCCAACAGCTTTTGATTTATGATGTAAGCAGACGGAAGTGACATTGTAAACCTAGGCTATATAGTGTCACGTCGTTCAGCAATAAACACCATTTGCCATCCACCACATTGGTGTCTGTGAGCTGACGGACCGAGCGGCCTGGGGTTGGCCGCCGTGCCGTTCCTGAACCAGGTCACCGCGCGCCTGTAAAAAGGCAACATCTGGTTTTAAGTAGTTTTGTTTGGCAGTGGCCTCCCATTCTTGCCGATACATAGATATGTAATTCTGACCTAATGATTACTTCAAATCATACATTCAAATATAGATCACATAATAAAAAACTTATTTTGAAGGATGTGGAGTGCATAACTTGGCAGTTGGTCCACAGGTGAATGTCATGGTTTTGGCTGGGTCAGTTACTTTTCTTCCTAGTAGCTGGTAGAGTGCTAGGCAACCACATAACCATGACAGTCCTTTATCGGCACCCAACACGGGGCATGATAGGTTGAGATAACAATGGATCTGACCAAAGCTGAAATCTTTTTCTATATCCCACAGCTCATTCAGGGATAGGGATTGAGCAGATGTTAAAACAAATTTGTTGTTAAGCATTCATTGTATGGATTTAATAATTTCTGGTCACAATGTTGATTTGTTTGCTCTTAGAGTTGTTGCACTTTCTCTCAGTTGTGTCATGTCATCCCTTACTTGCAGTTTGTGTTCCCTGTCATGCTGTTTATCACCCTTTGGGCCTGGGCTAAGGTTATCGGTTTTGTTGTACTTTGTAGTACTGACTTGTGATGTGATGGAATTGCCAGCTGTGAAACTATGCTGGTCTGTGTGCTCAGCTTGCCATCATCTCTGGACTTCAGGAGTCACCTAATGGGAACTATTAACGACTATACTTTTTCCCTTTTCTCTTCGGAGAGCCAACCTATGGAGAAGACATTCTCCTGCATCTTCCCCTTCCCTCCCAGGTTAATTACAGTAGTGTTTGATAACTTTGAAAATTTGGAGTATCTTTGGGATGCTGAAACCACCATGGTGCTGTTGCAAGGAACCAGCATGTTGCTGAACATGCTCCAGATCTTATTTAAGGATAAAAACCTATTTAAGAATAGCACCCAGAGATCTGCCCCAAGGCTGGATAGTCATGAGTGGCAGGGTGTGTGGGGTGGTATGGGCAAGTGCCTAGGAGAGTGGGCATGCCAGTGTTTGGGAACTTCACCCCTGAAAAAGTGAAGAATCTGGAAAAACTAGTAAAATACTTGGAAAAAGTATGCTGTCACCCTGGCAATTCCAGAGAGGCACAAATCACTGCAATGTGCTGGGCCTAGTCCATGCCTAGCAAGCCCTGCTCAGCGCTATTCAGTACCCTCAGGGGGAGAAGAAGGTCTCTGGATCTGATGGCAAAGCCACAGGCACTGCAGCTGCTCCAGCCCTGGTGACAGGCACTGCAGCTGAAGCAGAGAGCCAACCCGTGTTGCTGTCAGTCACCTGTATACACAGGAAGAAATGGGCATGAAATTGGTAAAGGAGGACGAAGCAGAGCCACCCCAGGAACAGGAGAAAGAGGTAGAACAGGAGGTAACTTCTCAGTCCCTATCCCTGAATGAGCTGTAGGATATAGAAAAATATTTCAGCTGTCATCCAGGTAAGCACATTATCAGTTGGCTGCTGCAATGTTGGGATAATGGGGGAATACTTTAGAGTTAGAGGGTAGGGAATCCAAGCAGCTGGGCTGTCTTTCTTGGGAAGGGGGTATTGACAAGGTGATTGAAAGAGGCACACAGATCCTCACTCTCTAGAGGCATCTCCTGTCAAGCATGAAGGAAATCTTTCCCTTCAAGGAAGATGTTATATGTCACCCAGGCAAGTAGACCACAATAGAGAGATGCATCCAGTACTGGAGGAAATTAGTCATGGAAGAGATAATTTACTATCACCCAAACAACACCAGTTACTCACAGATCCAGACAAAGTCCAATGCACACCACCCATATGGCGGAAATTTGCACGGAGCACACCATCATCATATGTCAACTCACTGGCAGTAGTGTTCTGGAGAGAGAAAGCAGCACATACAGTGGATGAAGTGGCTCAACAGCTTGGGGAACACAATCTCCTTCCCTTGTCTCAGCTGTGGAGAAACGTCCAGCAACTCGGCAAGGGTATATCCTACGTTAGAATCACAGGTACATGAATTGCAAAGAAAACTAATCACAAATGGGGGGTCTTCCAGGAAAGTTGTTGCTCCAGTATCCAGTGGGCAGTTTCGCACACATAGTGGAAGGGCTGATGTTACTCCTGATCCTATGGAAAGGAATTCTAATCCATTTAAAAAAAAGTAAGTGCAGAATCCTATGACCACGACTAGAGGGGCCCTGTCTCCAGCCAGGTGTAGGAGAAGGACAACTGAGTTTACTGGATTGTGTCGGTCAGATAGCCTGGGGTGTGAGACCCACAGCAGTGTAAGGCTTTGGCAGATACTGGTGCACAGTGTACTTTAATGCCAATAAAATACACAGAAGCAGAACTGATTTGTATTTCTGGAGTGACAGGGGAATTCCAACAGCTAACTGGGAATGCGTGGCAAAGACACACCACCGTGAATGGCCCAGAGGCTTCGTGCAGCCTTAGTATAGGCAATATCAGGAGAGGGTATTTCAAGGACCCAAAAGGGCACCAGGGTTGCAGTGCCCATCTCCACCACTCCAGATCTGGGGATCTGAACCTGACTCCCTTCTGATTGCACCGTTAATGAAGAATGAACTTTGATGAAACTGGGCAAGTGCAGTGGTGATGCTTTCAGAATGGGCATCAGTATGCAACACTCTAACATCACACACCATCTTTCCTGCCCTGAAGACTGTTACGACAGATGGAGCCCAACATCATGGACTGAATGAACTTGACAGACATTTCATAGGCATAGTCCATAGATTAAGGGAATAATATCTGTGTGTAGATATATCAACAGACTAGAAAGGTGATGTTATATTGGAAAGTGTGGCATCTGAGCATGATGGAAATGGTATAGAATAAGGGGTGTGCACTGCACTGGTTTCAGCTGGGACAGAGTTAAATTTCTTCCTAGTAGCTGGTACAGTGCTGTGTTTTGGATTTAGTAGGAGAAAAATGTTGATAGCACACTGATGTTTTTAATTGGTTGTTAAGTAGTGTTTATAGTAAGTCAAGGACTTTACAGCTTCTCATGCTGTGCCAGTAAGAGGGCTGGAGGGGCACAAAAATCTGGGAGGGAACACAGCCAGGGCAGCTGACCCCAACTGATGAAAAGGATATTCCATACAATAGGACATCATGCCCAGTATATAAACTGGGGGGAGCTGGCTGCAGGGGGAGATGACTGCTCGGGGACTGACTGAGCATTAAGTCAGTGGGGAGCGAGCAACTGTATTGTGCACCACATTTTGGTGGTTTCATTTCTTTCATGAGTCTTGCTTCTCTTTCTCTTTTTGTTATCTCCCTTCCCATTACAACTATTATTAGTATTGGTATTAGTATTATATTTGCATTATCTCAATTATTAAACTGTTCTTATCTCAATACACAGGTTTTACCTTTTTCAGTTCTACTCCCCATCTCGCTGGGGAGGAGGGGAGTGAGTGGGCAGCTGTGTAGTACTTAGTTGCCGGCTGGGGTTAAACTGCAACAATGACCAAGGAAGGTCCAAAGACAATGGAAATGTAAAGTATGAGGGTACCTATTTACTCTTAGCCAAATTCCTTTCTATAGACAAAGGAAATTATTCACCTTTCTGCATTTTTGTCTTCTCTTCTAGTAGCCCATAAGTATTTAATTCCTGTTGCATGTTTGGGGGCAGAAACAACACTGTAGCTCAAGTTTGTACTTCATGTAGCACAAGATTTGTCCTAGATGGGTTACATACATGCATATACACAATAAAAAATCTCTCCTAGACTGAGCTAAATATAAAAACATGCAAAGTTTGAATATTTGGACCCAAAGTAGCTCCACATTATAAAGAATATGCAATTACCCCTCAGTGTGTATACAAATTTCTCTGTTGTAATAGTGATAGAATCTCATTAATTAGTCTTTGTTTGTGTTTTATAGTATTGCCAGGTTATTAACTTTGGTTTTATCATACTGTATATGATGATATTCAGAGGTCCCTGCCTGTCCACCTGAGACTTCTTCAGGCTTTTATTTTTGTATGTGGTTTCTCCCAAGGCCAAAAATTGGTGTCTCACATCTGCTGTCTTTAAGAAAACCTTGGATTGTTCTAGTATTATCTTTTTTTCAAAGATTTTCCAGTTTCTAATTTCATATCATTGTAACCATGGTCAGAATTTTAAATAAATAAATAAAGACTAGTCCATGCCTGTATGCACTATATTGATTGAATAAAGAGAAGCAATTATAATAAATCAGTTTAATGAATGATAAACATTAGTTGTTATTAGGCATAGTTCTAAGTCTCTCAGGTGTATGCAGTGATATTACACTTTATAAGCACACTGACAAGATCAGCCTGAGTGTTACTCTGGATCTGTCATTGCACTTTGATCTACCTTCTCCCTTCTACCCCACTACGTTCCCTGTATATCTGGCTTCTGTCACAAAGAGACTGTTCGTACTCCTTCATCTTCTACTAATAACCTGAGAATTTAATGATTTAGAAAACTTGCTTAATTACTGTTCCTTCATTGCTTCCTCCATTCATTATGATAAACATTACATTATATAGTCTGCATTTATAGTCATGAGATTGAGGCTGTGTAATTCAACATAGCAAATTTGAATGATTTGTACTGATGTGTGTTAATTAGATCAAATAAACCTTTGGAATATTTAAGTGAGGGAGGACAGAATACCCATGCTTAAAAGTCTGCATCCCCTTTCCCAACCCAACACTTCACTAAACTGTTACATAGTTCCACCACCAGAGTTTAACAGTGTCCTCAGATATGTAAAGTCCCTCCCATAAAAGTGCCTGAGAATTTTAAGTGCAAATTTCAGTGTTAATGATGTATGTGGGAGGGGAGAAAAAGACCTTTGATAAGCAATCATGTTTCTGTTAAGGTAACTGATAGACTTACTAAAACTGGATGGGTAACTTATTTCTGAAGGAGGGAAAAAAAAAAAAAAAGGCAAATAGCAAATACAGTAGCAGCTAATTAAAAACTATCAGGGAAACTTGAAACGAGGATCCTATTTAAGGTCCAGCTGTGTTCTTATCCATGTGATCCCTCTACTAGACAGGATGCAGCTTCCTGGCTAGGAACATGAAGGGGATCTTCGTGAGCCCGCTGATTGCTTCTTAAGGGTGATTGAAGTGATAGCACTGGAAATTGTCTAGACTGGTGTATCAATCTCCAGTGTGCTTGGTAGTTAAGACTGGACATCCAGTTGGAGTATAAGATAGCTTCTTTTTTGGTTACATACTCATATAATCCTCCTACAGGAACCACTGTGGGAAAGGACAAGAGGGCTGCGTGTGCCTTTTTTATCCCAGCATTGAGCCGAGACACAGATGCACCTATGTGTACAGAGGCCTGGGAAAACAGAATCTGTGCTATGGTTAGCACTCTAGGCTTAGCTTAAATTAAGAAGCACTAAGGTTTTGGAGTTCAGGTAGTATTTGCAAGGGATACAGTTAAGACTGAGAGAGCTAATTATTATTTTGTTATAACTTAAACTGTTAAAAGAAGAAGGGTGGAGTAACTTTTGACTGAGAAAAATAAAATTCAGCTATTTCATGGCAAACTTCTGACATAATGTGCAGCAACCTAGGAACTGACAAACAGCCACAGGCTTGTGCAATAGCAGTAACATCATAATGGTACCAATAAAGTGTGTGGTAAGGGTGAAGACAGCACAGACTGCAGATGGCTTACGTTCTGCAGTGATACAGTTCTAGTTAACACCTGGAGCACAATGTGCTCCTTCTGATTATGGTGCCACTACCTTGATTATGTCTTCATAGATTTTTGTCACAATTTTAACTGAACTTTTTTCTCTAGTCAGAAAGATTTCTTTCTTGCTCAATCCACCAAAAAACCAGTCTGTTTGGCCTAAAAAGCCTGTTGGGGGTGCTCTGCATATGCTGTTTTCTATTTCTAAAACAAACCATAAGAGTTATTTTCATGAAATAGAAAGCTCTGACATCAGAGTTTTTGCCTGGTTTGTTGTTGTTTTTTCTTTTTTTTTTCCCGCTTTTTTTTTTGTTGTTTTTTTTTAACAGAATCTGCTAATATTCAAATCTTATTATCAGCCTTTACAGAAAATATTTCACACTTCTGTGGTAACTGTTCTCATTTGCCCAGAAACTGAGCAAGGTAAAAATACAACTGTCAGGTGAGTAAGATACATTATCACCTTCTAATATATGATTAAGGCTATCAATCAACCCCTATATAAACCTTGCTAGACAGTTTTAGTATGAAAACCTTGAGCTTTACATTGTAGCATTTATCATTTTCAAAGTTCGCTCTCCAACAATATAGGTGTGTTGTTTTGCTCTATCACCTCTTCACTCTACAAACTGTTTTGGATTTTTCATGAATTCTAGTGATATTCAAGCCCCAAGAGAGACAATATATCATGCTAGCCCAACAGAAAATACACATTTAGCACTGAAGTAGTTCATTGAAAATGTTTGTGTACTTGCAGATATTCTTTTACAGTATATGTACACGTCCCGCATATTGTTAAATGTATTTAATTAAATGATTCTCTGTAGATCATGACACTTCACTAGAAACATTTAATTTTGGTCAAGGGAAGTCAAGGAATTTTTATTTCACCTTCACCACAGTAAAACAAACAAAATATTAGTGAAGGATCTGCAGTTCAATTCTGCTTAATTTAATGTAACTTCTCCAGATCTTTTTATTACAACTATATGAGGAATGAACTGCAGTTGGTTTTGCAGAATTTTTATTTACTGTGAAAGACCTAAACAAAAACACTAAAATAAATCTCACATTTTCATTATTATTTTAGTGTAAGGCTTTCTTAAGTTAACAGAGAGTTTGTGGAGCACTTTAAAATATGCCCCTGGTAAAGGTTGTTGGAGGGTTTTTTCGTACGTCAGGTAAACAAGTACTGATTTACTCATAGCCACAACCAGACACAACTCATTTGGCTCACTTCTGCTGTGGGGAGATTTAAAAAACTCATTGGTTAAAAGTTATTTTTCTCCTTCACAGCTTTTCATATAGCCAACACACTGTGCAAAAAAACATTTAGTGAAATTAAATAAACAGGGGCTCTCTGGATTTGAAATGTATAAAATCATGAATGACAGAAACATTGCTCAATAGATCTCAAAACAAAAGAATCAAATTAAGTTACCATGTAACTTAATTAGCAGATTTAAAACTCATTAAGTAAAGCTGATTTTTTATGAAGAATAATTAATCTTTGGAACACACTGCCACAGGACACTATGTAAGCTAAAAGTTTAATACAGTTCAAAAAAGGTTAAAGCATTTAATGGAATAAGAATCTATCCACCAAAAGCCAGGAAGTGTAAGCATGTGAATGAGAACCTCAGCACCTAAACACATTTTCAGAATCTGAGAACATATATTGTGGAAGCACGATCGTACTCTCACAGCTGCTGTCAGGAGCTTGATACTTGTGCTGGAGAGCTTTGGTTTAATTAAACATTGTCCTTTTTTTTTCTTCTTTTTCCTGTTTTTCCTACATAATGGCAAAAAAACCTAGTCCATATTATCTCATTCAGGTATTTTCTATATACTTCCATTATTCTCATAAACTAGTATTTTTCATACAATAGACAATTTAATCTTCCAATCTTCTTTTTAAGCTTCAAGACCAAGCTTATTCTTCATAGTGCATTTTGTAGCTAAATTTCTAATTAGTTGTTTATATTGCTTTCTTTTCCTACTGGAATTTTACAGGGGAGTAATATAGGTAGCAACATCTTTATTACTTTTGATTATAAAGGTTTTCAGATAACAGCAGGATTTGATTTGCTTATATTTTAGATTGAAAAAAGTATTTTTTAAAATAAAGAAAAAATTAGAGAAAGATAAAAGGTGAGAACATTCTCTTTTCATGCAAATAAATCACTAATAAGGGCATAACTGCACTGTAAAATATTTCTCATATGCACAATTCAGGGAAGATTCTGTTCACACAGGTTTTGGTTGCTCTCTGACAAATAGCTTTTCCTGTGCCTCTGATCAGTGTAATTATCCAAGGAAATTACTATTGTTGAAGACATTAGGAAATGTTCTTTTCAATTGAGTATGAAAGATTCACCTGGCTATAATGTGTGACCTGCTGGAAAATAGAGATTGAAGAAGTCTATAGGAACAAAAGGTACAGAGAATTTAAAAGTTGAAGGTGATAGCTTTTTCTTCTTAAGGAGTTTAATTAATATTCACTGTTAATGCAACTAATTAAAAAAAAAAAAAAAAAAAACCAAACAAAAAAACAAAAAAAAAAAAAACCACAAAAAACAAACCCCAAGCAAACGCAATGTATATGCTGGTTTTCCTCTTTTCATCTTAAGCATTTTCCCACAATGTAACAGCCCAATTTTTCTATTTCTCTTTCTCTTGCAGTCAGGAGGAAATATTAACAAACACACATGCACGTGCTCAGCTGAACATCTTAAGCTTCTAACACTGTGCCCAATGCTTCATTAGCAGTTTTCCTGGAAGGTAAAAGTGTAGTTTTCCATCAATAAAATAATTTTGATGCAGCTTGAAATGTGATTCATGGGTGTAAAATCTTCTAAAATGGGATGTTAATACTTTAGGAATGTTTATGGCAGCAGAGATAGCAGGGAATTCAATTGCACTGAGACATAAATTCAAGCAGTTATCTAAGCACACAATTTTCAAGAAAACATCTGATCCTAACTAAAATATTAAGTACATTCTTAAGCATTTTACTTGCTCATATATTCGGATAATTTACAGAACTTCTGACCTCACAGGTCTCATCTTTATGGTGGATGAAAAACTGGATATGACCCAACTATGTGTGCTCACAACCTAGAGACCCAACCATATCTTGGGCTTCATCAAAAGAAGCAAGGCCAGCAGGTCAGGGGAGGTGAATCTCCCCCTCCACTCTGCCTTGGTGAGACCCCACCTGGCGTGCTGTGTCCAGCTCTGGAGTACTCAGCACAGGAAAGACACAGACCTGTTGGTGTGGGTCTAGAGAAGGACCACAAAAGTAATCAGAAGTATGCAATGATTCCAGGAGGAAAGGCTGAGACAGTTGGGGTTATTCAGCCTGAAGAAGAGAAGGCTTCAGGGGCACCTTATTGTGTCACTTCAGTACTTAAAGAGGCCTTACAAGAAGAAGGGGAAGGACTTTTTAACAGTGCCTGTAGCATTAGGACAAGGTTGATACAGGCTAGATATAAAGAAGATTTTTTTTTTTTTTTTTTTATGATGAGGGTGGTGAAACACTGGAAGAAGTTGTCCAAGGAGGCTGTAGATGCCCCATTCCTGGAAACATTTAAGGTCAATGTGGATAGGGCTCTGAGCAACCTGACTGAGGTGAGATGTACCTGTTCACTGCAGGGGATTTGGACTAGATGACCTTTAAATGTCCCTTCCAACCCCAACTACTTTGTCATTCTATGATTCAATATTTTTTATAAACTCCTAATCATAAGTTCATAATCTTCTAATAATATGCAACAGTGATATTCTTCACCAGGATTATACCAACATTGGACATCTGTTTATAAGGCAGTCATGCAGGCGTGGAGCCTTTCTAGGCTCCTGATACATGGCTTCACAGTTCTTATGGGGAAAAGTTTTTCCTTGCCTCCAGTTGTTCTGGCCTGCTCAGCTCACTGCCTGCCAGGACAGCCTTCTCCCGAGAGCTGCCCCTGGCACTGTTATCACCACTGCTGGGGCTCTGCTTGCCCAAAGCAGGACGGCACATTGCTCTTGCCTGAACTGTATGGGGTCCCATTCTCTACACACAGAAGCCTGTGAGAACCTACTGCTGAAAACCAAGGCAAAGAAAGCACGGTTCACCTGAGAATTAACTGTCTGCATTGTCTCAAATCACCTTATGTTTTCCCTGTTCAGTTTTTTAACTTTAGTTTGGCCATAAAATCTTTCCCTGTTGCCCTTGAGTTCCCTTGCCAATCTTAACTTTAGTTAGTTTGCCTTCCCTAACATCACCCCATCCCAGACAACATTTTAAGTTTCTCTTTTGTCACCTGCCCCACCTTCCACCTCTTCTGTGCTGCTTTTTTTTTTTTTTTTTTTTTTGCGTTGGAGCTCTGTGAATTCCCCATTTAGCCATGCTGGTCTCGTGATTTGTCAGCCTGAGTATGGGGATGGCCTTCTCTCACCCTTGGAGAACACTACCCTTAAAGCCCTGCTAGCTACAGCAAGCTCTTTGGCCCTTCAGATCTGCCTCCCTTGGGATCCAAACTACCCACTCTTTGAGTAAGCCAAAGTCTTTTCACCTGAAGTAGCAGGTCTGTGCTCTGCTATTCACATCCCTCACTCTCTGTGGGATCTCACACACCTCTATTTCATGGTCGCTGCACCCACAGCTGCCAACGATTGTTAGCTCCTGTCCTGTTCCTCCTCCTCCTCCTTAGTGAACAGCAGATGCAGTTGCGGGTCAGCCTGGTTGGCCTGTCCAGCACCTGTACCAAGCAGTTACCCCTGGCACCCCCCAGAAATCTGATAACTTATGTCCCACTACAATGCCCAATCAGAAGATGTCAGGAAGCTCAAATGTCCAAGAGAGGCAGTGTCAGTGACCCAGGGACTTACTCAGGCTTTTGAATTTGGTCCTTTACCCGTCCCTGACCAGGTTGTTGATAATACGTTCCCAGCATGGGTCATCTGTCTCACTGTCCATCCCTCTGACCTGACCTCAAGCTCTCATTCCCTGTTACCTGTCCCACAGAGAAGCCCTGGGTGTCTGAGCTGTTCCATCACTCTAAGGACCACCTTGTCTTCCTCCCTGCCCACCTGTACTGAATAGCTTTTACCCATCCACTCTTCTCCCTAGTTTTGCAATCTGTCTCACCATGTCTCAATTTTTGCAACAACCTCCCAGTAACAGCCTCTATCCATGGAGTGCTAGTGACAGTCAGGACATGTACCTTTCTAGATGGTTTGGAAAGACATGGGAGAATTCAGGGAACTATCATGTACCAGTGAAACACGGAGCCCTTTGCTATAACAGCAAGATGCTGTTGATTTCTAGGTTAAGGCAACAACGGTTTCTTTTGTATTTGATTTGACTGGGTTGACTATCCCCCCAGGGCCTTCAGAGGATGCCAAATCAATTTTAATGCCCTTGGAATTACAAATGCTTTGTGAATGTTCACAAGTATCTCCTGCTCAAAGAAAGAACACAATATTTGTCACAGCTGCACACAGAGGTAAAAAAAAATAAGAGAATATATTTTTTCAGGTGATTATGTTGCTTCTTTTAGAAGGTATAGAAGCTTTCAGGTAACAAAAGCATCCAGCTGATACATGATACACCATGGCAAATACAAAGAGCATTTCATGAGTGTTATATTTATCAGTCCATGAGCAGTTTTAAGTATAATTTTTAGCATACTCACTGTCAGATGGTAGTAGTTTCAAGAAGTAATATTAAAGTTTCTGAAAATAATTTCAATGGATGTCACTCTGCTGAATAGCTGTTTGATGTGTTTTTCATGATCTGAAGATGCAGATTGCAAGTGATAAATATCAGTCTTGTCTCTCTTCCTTTGTTACCTTACCTTTTACTTCAGTTTTTCTTGAGCTTAAAAGCCACTAATTACCACTGGGTTTGCTGCTGAGGTTAATGTGTTGGTGTTTAGAGGGCTGGTGTTCTGAATCAGGATGTCTGGGATTTTTGTTTTGCCACTTACCTGCTAATAGATTTTGATCACCTTACTGAAACTCTTGTTATCTATCATATTAAGGCAGGAGTTAATTTTCTGAAGTCCTTAACCAACTGAAGTGTCCCGAGTGAAGTTTTTCAAAAGCGTGGTTGGCTCTGACATCTGAAGTGTCACTGAAAGTAATAGAAGCAAAATAGGTAATTTTGCTCCTCAGTTGCAAGTACTCATGATGGCATCTTACACAAATATGTGGATGTTGCGGTTCATTAATTTCAAACAAACAATAGCTTTTGCCACTGTCATCTTCTAAAAAGAATTAAAGCAGAGTGTATTCCTGTTAAAATTGCCCCCCTTTCTAAGAGGATTTATGGCATTTTCAAGATAATGAATTGTCAAAATAAAGAAAAGGCTAAACTTGATCAAAACATGAGTTCCTTAACTCGGTATCTATCAATCACCGGTATTATATGCTGCAGAAAAAATAACTAACTAATTTAGAAATCTTGGGATTTAGCTGCCCTGCTTATTTAGAAGTGTTTTAAAAATTCCACTGCATCTTCCAGGCACAAAAGAAGTTTATCCATTATTTCCTCTTATGTTTCTGATTAAAACAACACCCTTACTGATGTTCAGGATATGAGGAGAGTATAAATCTCTATGCAGGACCTTCTGTCTGTGTGTTCATACGCTTCTCCACAATGTGTAAAAATGCCACAATTCTATGTGACCTCAGCAATTACAGAACTTTAAACATTAGCAACAACAGTCTATTGGTGCTCCAGGCCATTATTTCATCAAGCAAACAGCACAGTGTTTATATGCTAGGTACTGCTGTTGCACACTGTGCAATACTTGATCAATATTTTAAGGGTGCCTAAGAGATGTGGGAGCCTTCACATATAGGCATTGCCTAGAACTGAAATACACTTAAGTATCATAGTATTTCTCTTTGAAAGTAATATTTGTGTGAACACACTAAGACTGGTCCATGATGTGTGGAAATGGTTGACCTCAATCAGTGCAAGGTCAGCTGAATAAACCCCTGCACTGTAACAGCTTCCACAGGTCCTGTCTGTGTTGCCCTTAAATAAAACGATCTCATGAAATAAATAACTAGCCTCTCAGGCATGCATGTATTTCCTCATTTATCTGTCTCTGGGTGCCAAAAATACAGCATTGGGAGTTGCTTTCTTCTAACAATGCAGCACCTAAGTTAGAGATGTTGGCTAAATGTCATGATATTTTTGTTTGTCTTGGAAGCAGAAATTTATGAGAGTAAACATCTCGACATAAGCCACAGAGATCTTTGATTCAAAATAAATGCCATAAATTAACTCTTGAGACTAAAATACGAAATCGTCTGATGGACTTGCCTGAATTTCAAACCAGGTCAGAAAATTAGCAGTGATTTCTTGGACAGATTTCAGCTTTTCAATTCTTCTCTGGGTTTGGTTTTTTTGGGTTTTTTTTTTTTGGTTGGTTTTTTTGTTTGTTTGTTTTTTCCCAATCTGCCAGTACAACTTTAAATAACTTGGCAATATGACTATTTGGAAGAACACAGGCATGCTGTAGTCAATAGCAATGTGTGTGTGTGTGCCTGCCTAACCAAAGGTTATTTCCTATGAATATTTGCTACAGGCGTGTGTTCTCTTCCTTTTCATTCCAACTCCCACCTGCAGCAGTAACATCCTGATGAGTAAATAAAGACACAATATTTTTTCAGTTCTTGCAAGACATTTCTGTGGAGACCAGCAGGTTATAAGACAGTAATATGTAAACAGCCCAAAGCATATACAGAAGTTTTTTAAGCTTAATGGAATTACAAAGTATCGCTTGCTTGCAAAGAATATTCTTGCTTTGCATGGGGCAACCTAGGAAGGAAAAATTTATCCTGATATCTTTGTCAAGCTGTCAGGATGTTTTTTTGAATCTATATCACTATATTAAAAAACTATAATGTAGCTTCTTAATGGAATCCAAACTATAACACAATCTAAAAAAAAAAAAAAAAAAAAAAAAAATAGAAATTTGAATCTGGAAAAGGTAGCATGCAGGGAAGAGTAAGGAACAATTGACTGTATCACATGTCTCAAGTAGAACCATAACTGTTTCAATATTGTATAACAATCTTTGCTGTTTTTCCATTTTCTTATTAACTTCATGACTCACCACTGATTTCATAACCTACATGAAACCTGGAAGGTTAATGATAGTTTGCAAGAAGGAGGAGTTTGTAAGGACCAGGTAAATATCAGTAAGTTCCTAAGTATCAGGTCTTGAACCTGATACATGAGTAGCTGATTTGTTAAGGATATGGGGTTTTTTTTATTATTATTTATGTCATCCTATGCTATGGTTCCCATAGAAATAGAACATCCAAGTCAATCAGGAAGTTTTAAGAAGAAAAGAGACTTTAGAGGCTCACCTACACAAGGTTCCTGAGTTGGCGAGAGCATGTCCCCTCTGATGCACAGGCATGCTTACTTTTACAAGCTATGTCTCTGCTTGACTGCAGCCCTAAAAGTGTCCTGATTTTGATTAAGACTAAAAATATACAGTTCAGGAGCTTAAAAATTAAACCCATAAGAATGCAGAAAACAGCTGAGATGCTCAGAAGTTTGTGACATTCAAGATGCAAACTCAGTGTCGAAAGGTTGGTTTGAATACAATGGTGGTACACATTTCTCTGGCAGGCCAGTTCACTGATGCTCCATGTTTGCAAGACTACTTCAGCTTTCCTGCACATTTCAGTTGTATAAGGCATGCCTGGTAAAAACAACTACAAAAAAATACAGAATCCTAGAAAAATAATTTTGAATTCACAATGGGTATTTATTATGCTGATGCTCATATTGCAGTGATTTTGCTCAAGGGGAGAAATTAAATGAATGATTCAGAATCCCTAGTCCCAATCCTTTAGATCACCTTCTTTGATATTCAGGAAAGGAGGATCTTCTCAGGGGATGGTGAAGCCTCAAGGCATATTTTCAGAATTTCATTCTAGGACAAAAGAACAGCCACCCTGGTTCAGGTCAATGGTCCCTTTAGACAATGGCCTATCTTTGACAGTAGTCATATGCAAATGTTTAAGAATGAGCAAAGCAGGTGTGCTTATCTCTCATAAACCTTTTCCTTGTTTTTTCTACTTTTAACATAGTTGACATCCTGAGTTAGACCTGGTTCTGATTCTAAATCCTTTCCCATTTTCCCTTTGAACCCTTTTAAATGTTTTGGATCTATACTTTCTTTTGACAAGGAGTTCTGTAGGTCTATTGCCCATTATGTGTTGAATCACCTTATCTTGTAGTTGTTTTTTGCTTGGCTATCACTATTTCCACTGGTGGTCCCTAGTCCCTACACTGGATGAATCCATTAACAGTCAATACATTTTCCTACCATCTCCATAACAGTAGGTTATGTAGAATTATGTTTACAAAAGAACAAACCTCCTAAATTCAGGGATATATTTTCTTTTATTGCTCCTTAAGTTCCAGTGATTTTTAGGATTCCATAAGGTATGCAGATGCACACAGACTCCCACTCATCACAAAACCTTGTCTCTAACCAGGATCATGTTATGCCCTCTAATGTTTTAAATAAGCAGAAGACTACCATAAGGAAATGTCATTTCATAGATGCAAATATTGTTTATTAGCTGCTTTTTAGTTGCTCTTGAAGGCATTTGGAAGCACTTGGAATTAGTATCCATTAACTTACATATGAGTAAAAAACCCTGAAATCTCTGATATCCTCACCTTCTTACATAATTTCTAGTGGTAGTCCATTAGCAAGAAAAAATAGCACAGAAATGGAATTTATCTGCTACAAAAGCAAATCAAGTATCTGGTTTTGTTTCTGAAAGTGGCTTCCAGGTAATTGTTCTCTCTTGTCTGTGTGACAAGAAATTTCCTTAGCTACAAGAGATAACAGAAAGAATAATTTTTAGAAGGAATGTAGCTAGCAGGAGAACATTTCTGGTTTTGCATGTCTACTGAGAGTTTTTTTTAATGTTGTATGATATCACAGAATATTAACTTGGTTTTGATTATGTCTTCAATGTGTCCTTCATCAGTATTTCAGTATTTCACACATCAGTGATTTCTTGGACTTTTATCAATGCTAAAGTGACTACATTGACTCATCTCCTGTCTTGGTGGAAGTGTTGCTTTCAAGGTGTAGTGTAAAGGTGGTGGGCAGACAGTGGTCTTTATCAAGAAAATGTGTACCTTTTTATCTAATAATTGTGCATCTAGTTCTGACTGTACCTACACCACAAATAAAGGTTGACAATACAGTTTGTGTGTCTGAGACAGTAGTTCTACATGAGCAAACTGGTAGCGCTAGCCTTCCTGAATAGTCTCACTAATGATGGATGTATCACTCAGCATGATTAACTGACCACTAAAACCGGATTTTGCAGTGCCATTCCATTAGCTTTAAATTGTGCCACCCTTTTGTTTGCTAAGTAAAGCTTTAGTATTACCTTCATTTTGTTGATTTGTTCTTGTTGTGGTGATCCATTTCAAAATGTTTGAATGGTTCATAGACCAATAATTTCCCACCGTTATTACAGCAGACTTCGTTGTAGCTATGCCAAACTCCACAGATTTTGTGTACATGTGCGACTACTATAAAAGCTTTACCTTTAAAATCTTAATCAAGCAAGATTAGTGGATCTTTCTTTTTACACATCATAATACACTAGACCTAACTACAAGATTGGACCCAAAATATGGTTGTTTTAGCTAATGTCTTAAATTACATTAGCTAGTACTTCTAGTAGTACTGTACTTCTAGTACTTCTGCAAGTACTTCTCTACTATGTTTGTAGACTTTTATTATCAGTTGATCCTAATAAATTCTTCTGTGCAAGAGTAAGTTATATTTCTGTGTGCTCCAAAACCACCATTATGTGAATAAATTATATCAGCAGGAAGATAAGTTCACGCTGAAATTTTTAGAGCACTGTCTCATTTATAGCATTTGGAAAATTAATAAATGGCTGCTGAAGATGTCAGATTTGAGAACATTATGGAAAGTAAGGGAGATTGGTTATTAGAATGGGACAATTTATGTATATTTAATTTATAAATCTTAATTTATGGTAACATTGAAAACTCATCTATGACATCAATGTAGAATCTGAACATGATTAAACTGTGTTTACCTAACAATTACTGACTTACACTTCTATTTCTCAGAAAAAAGTAATATACTAGTTATTATCTACTGTTTGATCATGTTCTGTGGCTTTGAGATTTTTAAGTGGAATTTCAAAAACATTACTGTGTACTTTGATTTTTTTTTTCTGACTACTAAAGTCAGAAAATAACAACTTATTTTATCTGTCTTTTCCTGGCCCTGCAAGAGTATTGATTATTTGTATCACCACCAAAACTAAAAATAATCCTCCAAAACTCACTTTGTGCTTAAAAAAATATTTAGTATTAGTGACATTGAAAAGGATAAGGTTTTATACTAAAATTTCATGTACTGTTGATCTTTACATGATAGCGCAATACCTACCACTACATTCTAAATGCAGCCTTTCCCTCATAAATAGGGAATAAATTGTTTCACGGAATACCTTACTCTGGTGGTTCCTACCTTAAAAAATGTTTTGACTTGATGTTCTTGTCAGTTCTTGTCTGTGAGACATTATTATCCACAGCGGAAGGCAAGCAGGGTCAGGCTTGGCTATTCTTCTTCTAGGTTAGATGCACTAATGACCTTGTTACACTTGTTCTGGGATGGATGTACAAAAGAACAATGGGCATCCATTTGCAGTATGACTTGCCTGAAAATTTGTCATATTCATTAAAAAAAAAAAAAAAAAAAAAGAAAAAAGAAAAAAAGAAGAAGGGAATAAAAGTTTATCAGTAATGTTACGAGAGTCTAGTAGGTGACATTGTGACCCACCTTGTACAACAATTTAGGTCCAGAAATTTAGAACTGGAATTGGAAGATTGCTCTACTGGCCTAGCAGTCAGCTAAAAGATGAAAAAAATAATTTGCTGGTGGTGTTAAGTAAATTGAATTTTCACAGTCTTGCAGTTCTCTCAACTACTTTGTGTATCTAATAATGTTTCTTCTTATAGACTTCATAGTTAGAATCAAATAACTATATTAAAAATCATCAGTTTTCCTTTTTAAACTTTTTCCAGCAAAGTTGTAATGTAAAGCTTGTAAATGTGAATATTAATAAATGAAAAGGCCAGATGCAAATAAAAAAATAATTCCTCCTCTGGATTTTTTAAGCAAAACATTATGTCTGGGTAATTTTGGATGAATTATTTTTAAATACTGTGACATGGAATTCATATTAAAAATTTTGTCTCTCCAATACCCTCATCAGATGACCCGCCAGACATTTTTCATTAGTGCAATAGATTTATTAATGTCCTTTGGCTAAAGCACTACAGGATTCTCAATACAATATTCTGATAACAGCTATTCATCTGGCTTCCTTGAACTAATGTACTTTGTAGCTTAGAGAACACACCTATTTACTGGAAAAAAACAGATATATACAAAACACTATGTATATTTCTCTTATGGTTCTAGGGAGTATCAAAGGTTCTAATTAATTAAATAATTAGCCACTTTTATGAATAATTAACAAACAAAATCAGGATGATTTGTTTAAATCATCCTTCTTGTTTAAAATACCAAGGAGAGGGGGGAATCTTATGTAGCACTGGTAATCTAACCACAGAAAGATTTTTCTCATGGAGGATGAATAGGTTGATGGTGGAGCAGGATGGGGTCAGAAAACCTACACTTTTAAATGGAAACATTTAGAAGTTAAAGATCTGAAAATGGTGCCGTGATTCCTTACTAAACTAATATTTGGTTATCCCATTTAATCTATAGCCTCATTCCACAGGCGGAGGATTTCTACCATAATGCACTGGTACAGAGAGTCTCACAAAGCAGCAATTTCTCTCACAAAAAAGATAAACAAGCAGCATTTTCCATGAGAAATGGGGTGTTCCACTTCATCCAGAAAAGCCAGCCTCCAACTCTCAGACAGGGTTTCCCAAGCAGGATATTTTTGCCTTTCAATTTCTGTCAAATACATCAGTAAATTCAATGAGGAAAATTAAAAAGCTTCAGAAGGAAGAAATTGCTGTGATGATCAAAGTCTAAAAAGCAGAAGCAACGATTGCCAGCAGATACAATCCATGTGCAAGCAGTGACTGCAAACAGTACATGAATGGGTTTTACTCAGCCAGAACCAGAAGAAGGTTAAATCCACTTCCCCGAAGGCTCATTAAAGTACATCTGTGCTTAAAGCACTTCAGGAATTATGTGATAGGAATAATTTCTGTGATTATAATGCATAATGGCCACCTACACACTTTTGGCATTACAGTACAAGGAAAAGCACAGCCAAGGGGAAGAAACTGGATATACTGAAGAAAAAGAATCTCCTTTAGGTTATAAAATTTTACAGGCCAGTAATCACTAGTATAAGCAAACTAACTGGTGTAGGTTTGCTTTATTTTTCTAATATAATCATCAATTGAAGTCAAGTTTTAATCTTATTTCCTATTTTTTTCCCCATTTTTCCACACCAGAATACATCAACTCACTCCCACTCATATTCTACATTCTTGTGCAGAATACATGAAAGATTATATCATTTATTAAAAAAAAAGAAAAACAACCCAAAAAAACCCAGAAAAACCAACACAACCACCTGTGCAAATTGTATTCAGTGGCTATATTTCTGGTTGCTCTGAAGGGAACTACAAAATTAGTTTGAACAGTGTAGATGATTTCTATTTTATCTTGGTTTTTTTCTTCCTTGAACTTCTTATTGGGTTTAGTAATTCAAAAGAGAAGGCAAATACAAATTGTTCCTAACCAGTTCATCAATTCTGTCCCTGCTGCTAATCGTTCTATTACTGCATTATGCTTTCTAGTTTCAGGTTCATTGCTACCTCAGATTCTTGTGGATTTCATGGTTAGCAAGAAAGACTTCTGGTAAAAAGTGATCTCTTTGCTGTAACTCTTATGGCAGAAAGAAAGTAGGTACCTCTAAAGGTAGGGAAGGTTTTACATTAATTTACTATCAATGTTTCTTTGGTGTACTACCCCAAGGAACACTTTTCCTTCTGAACTTTCTCTGGACAACAGAAGGCACACTGCATGGTGACATCCAGATAAACAGATATTACACTGACCAGCATTTATTTTTTTTTTATTTTTTTTAATCACTGTCAGAGATACCTGTTTTGGTACTGTATTAGCAAAACCTCCTGCTGAAGGCTGGATTTCTACCCTAGCAAACCTCACCCAGCTTGCTGTTCAGGTTAGAAAAAATCCTCTGACCAGCTGGGAGAAATATGGAGCCTGAACAATACCCATCACTGCTGTGCTTCAAAAGGGAAGATTCCTTCCAGAGACTTCTTTGTTAAAAGTTGTCTTCTGCAGGTTTTATGTGCAAGAAATACAGTAATCTCAGAAGTTTTGATACAATGTTAATGGTATCATATTTTATACTGCTCCTCACCTAAACTTACTGCTTTGAATTTAGGAGGGCATAAAGTAAAACCAATTAAAGATAATGCACTTTTTATTATTTTATACACTTTAATAGCATTTGAAGACCTTTGCCAAGATTTTGTTACGTGCTATGCAAATGTATAAAGTTGCTCTATGCCCTAAAGAACTTACATTCTGTAAAACAAAACCAGAGCTAGTAAGCATTATTAACCTTTTACAGCTGAGGAAGCTCAGATTGAAGAAAAGAAAATAAAACGCCATAGTCACTTGGAAAATTCTAAACCAGGCAGGAATGAAATGCAGGTCTGTATCTCAATTAGCTCCTTATAAACACCTGTTCTCCTCGGGTCAATCTTCAAGGAAACCTTGTTGTCAGAATTTCTACAAAGCAAATTGTGTAATGGTTGAATAGTTGGACATAAGACTCTTAAAAGTGGAATGATACAGTGGGATATGGAAGCACATATTGAATGACAAGACAACTTTTTTTAATTATTATTTTCTGCTCCTTTCTGGGTAGATCCATTGAAAAGTTAAATTGCCACTGTGGTCTGCAACATCCTTCCCTACTGGTCTTCCTGTTGCAAGGTCCCACCAAGTTCCGCAGATCTGCCCTAACATACAAACAAACCTATGGGAGAACACAGTTAACATCAACACCATTTGCTATTTCTCATAAGGTCTTTTAGAATTTAGTCTTGCAAAATCTCTTGTTACTGTTGCAACATATTTGAGGCAAAGTGAAACGTCAGCTACAAAGGAATGAGCTATCAGTTGGGTTCAGATAAATGTGGTCTAGCTGATCTTCCCTCTTGAAATATTCAATTATATGCAAGCTAAATATTACATGTAAATGTGTTTATATAAATATACATGTAACAGGCTTAAGAAACACAGAGGGTTTTTTTGCCACAATTAGCCACTAAGCAGAGTGTATTTCAGTTAAGGCAGTGGTGTATGTGGAAGGTAAGTGTGATAGTAATTAAATTTGGTAAATTGCAATGTCCTCACAGATTTTCTTCATCTAACTTCCACTGATTTTAGTGGGTTTAGGTGTATTTGTCTTCTCCTAAAGCAAGCAACACAGTATAGGAATCTGGAACAGAAACTTGTTTAATCAAAATAACACACAATGCTGGTTTGCATCAAATATGGCCTCACTGAGAAAACAGTGAGGTACACAGTTAAGCAATTTCCTACCTAAGCTAGCATTTAATTATATTGTTAATTTTAATGGAGTTTAGATGTGTGACTAAAGAATACTACATGCTTGGAAAGTGCTTTTCTGAGTCACTTTGAAAACAAATGTCACTGGATGGATTTCTTTGAAGTAAAGTGTTGTAGATTCGTTTAACATCTTTCAGTTTAGGAGATGAAATCAAATGTGTAATTTTCTTATTAACTGCATAGATATATTTATATAGAACTATATAGGAGAAAAGCTACCTGAATATTTTGCAACAATACATAAACCGAAATTGTCTTCAATTTGTTATTAATTTATCATAAAACTCTTAAAGTTCTAGTAGATAGTCATAAAATAAATTAATAAAATAAAATGCTATGTGATAGTATTTGATGATGTACCATATTGCAGCTAATAGAGAATGTGCTTGTTTTAAATCCACAGAAAGAAAGACAAGAGAGAAGAAATTAGATTTTAAGATAATAAATCCCATTTTTTATTGGATGTTTTCTTTGTCTTCTTATTTTATCAATTTTTACTACCATTGCTACCAAGAATGGTGACGACATGGACTAGTTTTGACTGGGATAGATTTGATTTTCTTCATAGTAGTTAGTATGGGGCTATGTGCTGGAAATGGTGCTGATAACCCTGGGATGTTTTTGTTATTGCTGAGCAGTGCTTACACAGAGCCAAGGGCTTTCCTGCTTCTCCTTCAGTGAGGAGGCTGGAGGGCACAAGGAGCTGACCCCAGCTGACCAAAGGGATATGCCAGGCCATATCACATCATGGTCAGCAGAAAACTAGGGGGAAGGTTGGTCAGGGGGCTGCTGTTCAGTAACTGGCTGGGCATCCATCAGTTGGTGGTGAGCAATTGTTTTCATTTGCATCACTTCTTTCTTGGATTTTATTTCTCTATCTTTGTTATTTTCCTATTTTTTAAATCATCATCATCTATTTCAATTATTAAACTGTTTTTATCTCAACCAACAGATTTTCTCACTTTCGCCCTTCCAATTATTTCCCCCATCCCCGCAGAAGAGTAAGTGAGTGGCTGTATGGGGATTTAGTTGCCAGGTGAGGTTAAACCATGGCACAACACTAAAAATAATAAAGAAGGGATGTATTTTACAGAAAACATACAATAATGGCTTTTTTTAAAACAAGCATCCATAGTCATAGTAAAGTTTTCATAAAGGTGGTACTAAACTGGTAGAAGGAATCAGAAGATTTTTTGCTTTTTTAATTCTGAAAGTATTTCTTGCTCTTTATTATTACTGTTTTAATAAATTTGTAAGACCCCCAAAATAACCCTGAAAAGAAAGGAAATGTGGGAATTAAAAGTATGCCCTGCCTAAATTTCTTCTCCAATAGCTGATATAGCTAAGTCATGGAACCAGCCACATATTTTACCGAATACAGTATGATACAAATATGGACTGGAAAATAAATCTTCTGTAGTGCAACAAAGAGGCTCTTAACAACCGTGCAATTGAAAGCAAGGGGGAAAGAAAAATTTCCAAACCTTGAGAAAAAAGACAATGTTGGATAAAAATTACTTCTTTTAGATTATTTCTAAAGGACTTAAAAATAAAATACATAAATAAAGCAAGCAAACACTCATTTTCAAACAAAACCAGAATGGGGAAGTAATTACATTGAATAGTAACTGTGGGTTTCAAACAAAGATTTATAGGATTAATCACACCTATTCCTGTGGTATGGATTACAGGCACAAATCAGATAGAGCTGAAGTGAATCACTGACAATGCTGCACAGAGCAGATTGTTGGACTCCCATGGACCAAATGCTAGAAGGGAGTTTAACTGCATATTAGAGAAGTTCAAATATTTCTTCAGTTTTATGACAGCATTGCAGCCTTGAGTGTCATGGTCAACCCAGTAAATTCATAAACACACTTCCTTGCTCCATGTTTATAGATGGAAGGCAAGACCCATATCATGATTCCATGAAACCTTAGAATGGAAAGCAATATTCTTAGAGAAGAAGATCTATTACAGAAGAAAACCTGTCTTAAACTGTAAGTATAAACTCTGAAGATTTTATCTAGTAGTTTATGACAACTGTTTAAGAATCTGAGAGCTATCATTTAATTATAAAATGCTCACTGCTTAGAAGCTGATAAGGAGCAGCAGAATCTTTTTGGCAATGACCCAAATCCATATGAAACTGGCAAAAGTCCATTATGTTGCTACTCCTGTTTTAGCAGATTTTCTGGTGTTCCTAGTGTACTACTGATCACCGTTATTGACACGAATGAATTGTTTTGTTTATAAATAAATGGGCATGGAAAGGGATGGGAAGTTTATTCTTGCTGAGGCAAGGACATTTCTTACATAGATTCAGGGTGCAGTAGAGTCCTAGGTAATCAGAGAATCAGAATCCAAGTAGGAATCCAGAGTACATACCTCTCAGAGCATTTCACTGCAGTGGCAATAACCAAGCTAGCTAGTTTAAAAATAGCCTAATAATGTGTGCATAAGCTATAGCTGCTGCAGTGGCTTCCTGTAGACAAATCTCATTTCTTCATATCTACAGAATTCTCTTTCTCGATTAAACACACAATACACCCAAAAAAGTTAAAATCTTATTTTTTTAAAAAATATGAATCTATAATTTTTTAAACACTTACCTATACCTTTTCAGTTTTTATCAGCCTTTTTACTTTTCTCCTATAACCCCTGTGAGATTTCATTTATCCTGTTCGACATTCACAAAACATAAACTTCTTCAAATCTTGTAGATCTTCCCTGGGAGCTGAAGTTCTTTTGAAATTAACCAAATGGGTGTTCTCTAAGCCAGCCCTCAAGTACTAATTGGCAAGGCTTGTTTTACATAAAAAAGCTGGGAAAATATTTTGTGTACTTGTGTCGTATTCCAATTTCTGTGACATTTGAGTTATCACTGATTCCTTTGGCTACCATTGTTTAGTACACAGACATGCTTCACCTGTTTTACAACATATAATGTAAATTAACTGTTCTGTGAAGTGCACGTAATTTAAAGCATTAATTTTCTAACATATATCCATCTACATTTAATATTCAATAAATAAGGAAGATATCAGAGTTTTGGCATGGGAGTCTAAGAAGTTCAAGGTAGCTTATACATATATATGTATATATTTATTTTTAGAAAGGCATACAAGATGAAACTAGACCCTTTTTAGTAAATTACTTGCCCCTTTACTTGCCCCTTTCCCACATACTCTCACCAATTTACATTCACTAATATTTTTAAGACAACATCTGCAAAATACAAGCTGAGTGTGCCTTTCACCTGCTTGATTTGCAACCAAATGGAGATGACCTTTTATTTAGAAACTTGCCCAAAGCAATACAGGTTAATCAAAGCAAATGAAGATATTCAGTTCTTTGATCAGTGAGTTTTCAGTTTGAGACATCTGCAAGGATTCAAAGTTCCTGTCTGTAAAAAAAATAAGTATTAGATCTCTTAGAATTGTCATCCTTCTTCCTCCTACCTAAAATCACAGATGGATAGTGAAAATCCCTAATTATAAAAATACTTCTAATAAATTTTGAAAGTAATAATTCACAGAAATTAATATTAGTGTTTGTTTATATTCCACCTTCTATTCACTTACTCCAATTTATTGAAAATAAATTTTAAAAATGCATTAAATGGAGTATCAGACAACAGCAGGACATTAACTGTGAATGTCTTTTAATTTTAATGTAATTTTACAACTGTGACTAACCATAAAAGTCAGTCAAAATGTACTGTTATAAATAAAAACATAAATGATGTCTACTTTAGTGATAGAGGTTAGAAAGCTCATTTGAATTCATTTTTAGAACTTAAAAAGACCCATCTCACTAGCAAAAATTAAATTAAATATTACTGAAAGTATGGCCACATATTTTAATGGGTAGACAGACACAACAAACAGATATTCAGATCCATTCAGTAATACAGAATTGAGGGAACTAATGAATAATTACATCTTTCTGGCCAAGATAGTGTGATGGGGCTTTGAGGAACCTGGTTTAGTGGGAGATGTCCCTGCTCATGGCAGAAGGGTTGGAACTAGATGAACTTTAAGGACCCTCTGAACTCAAATTATTCAATAATTCTATGTCTCTGTTATTGATACACCAGTATTATATTCAGGTTTTCAAGTTTTTTTAAGTTTTTCTTAAAGTTAAGTGGAAGATTGACACATATTCTTCAGTCACTAATTTATCTTGTTTATGTTGCCTATCTTATTTATCTTGTTTGTAATGGTACCTGTACTAGTATTTACCTGTGCTGGGATACCTGCTCAGTTTACAGCTACAGCTACAGTGTCACAAACACATATATTTAATTTAGTTAGATCTGTGATTTTTGTGTAAACAGAATGACACCTTGGCAGTGAGAATTGTAGTACCACTAAAATAACTGCAGAAAACCTCACTACACCTTCCTCTTTTGCTGCCTGAAAAGAGGAAAACAAAAGACAGTGAGGGAAAGGAGGACTATGTTAATATAACAGACACCTGTGCTGATTCCCTCTGTGCTGACTCACTCTTGCAGGTAGGTAAAAGAGGGCGGGAGTATTATATACAGGATCTTCATGTATGAGCACATCACACACAGTGAGGGTATCTCTGATACCCCTCTGTTGGTTGGGCTTCCTTACTTTCTAGTGCTAAGCCATCAGCACACTTGTCTATTTCCACAGCTAAGAAGCAGAGACATGAGGAATTCAACAATCTTACAATCGCTTATGCACCTTTTAATGTTGCAAAGAACTAAGAAGACAGCACAGAAACTCACAGAAAAGCAAGATTCAGCTTCAGAACAGGCACGCTGATTCCTTTCGTAGTCTTATTTTCAAAAGCACCTAAGTCAACTATAGAGTGTCAGCATTAACTTCTAACTCCATATGTCTCAGATGTTTAGTTGGAACTAATTTGTCTTCAAAGCTTAGGTTAATGGTTTAGATGGGTTGACTTTTGTTTAAATCGAAAAAGTGGTTCACTCATTTTATCAAAACTTCTGAAAAAAATGTAGTAAGGTAATTTGAAAGCCCATTTATGTATATTTCTAAATAGCCAGGCAGTTTCCTATTTATCTTCCCCCTCCCTGCTCCCAACATAGCAATTAGAGAGGTTTCTCATAATTCCGTCTGTAGGGATTACTGGGCTGTTTACTTACAAATAGAATACAGGAAGCAAACCAACTTATTTTAAAATATATAATTCATAATAATAAAATCTCTGAAAGTTTATTACAATCAAACCAGAATTCCAGAATTACTTGGGTTTATATATATGTGTGTGTGCCTAGTACATAGCAATAGAAATAGTTCAAGATTTATTGACTAAAAAAGGTTAAATAGGAAGATTCAGCAGTGACCTGGAAGCTGTACAACACATTGCCCAGCTGCAATATGGGAACGTGAAGCTATAGACTGACATCATAGGATAAATCACTGATATGTTACAGCACTCAGAGGAATTCTGTTCTTTCCACTTACATTTAGTGCTAGATGAAAAGACCACAACCATCAATGACAGCGTACATAAACCATGAATCATAGTCCAAATTTTTCTGTTCGTCCTTTCCAGAATCTGTGTGATGGTTTTTTTTCCACACAGCTGCAGGTAGCTTTATATGTATCTTTGCCATAAAATGTCAGGAGATACATGATCAGTTCAACCAGAGTCATGGGCTGATGGCACTCTGCCAATAAAAAGCAGACATAAATGCCTCTCTGCTGCTGGTTTATGCCCTAATAGCTGCTCAGGCTACCTGGAGAAAACCAACAAATTTGGTTTCAGCCATAGAAATGCTTTTTAGGAAAGGTGATATCTTCCTGGGTTGAAAGTTAGGATTCCTACTTCAACATAACAAATATTTAGTAAATTACTTTGCTACTCTTAGAAAGTCTTCCTCGACAGTGCCTTGTTTTCTGTATACCAGATGGGTTGAACTGTTTTTTTTGGCTCTAACAGGGTTTTGCAAGCTTGATTTAATATTGGAGTTTAAGACAAATTTTTCTAAGTCCCTTTGCACATATTTTTGCCTTTGGTTGAGACGCTTACTGAATACAAATAGATCTAGTACAATCCCAGCTAATAAAGCTATGCTGATTTACATCAGCTAAATGTCTGTCACTTAAGTTTAACAAGTGAATTATCATGAAATATTCCAGAAACCCAAAGGGTGGAATATTCAAAGATGTGATCCCAAATGAACACCTTCGCATGCCTTCAGAAGCTACTGCCTGGCCACTGAGAGGCAATAGCAGACTGTGTGTTCATTTACAGTCTCCTCATGCTGTGAAGTAAAATGCATTGATTTGATGGAGATTCAAGGTGTTCCTTACAATCATGGTGTCTAACAATGTACATGTTGTCTGTTACTGCATTGCAACTAAGAGATGGCAATTTCAAGAAGGTAATTAATAATTTCTGTTTGCACGGACAAGCATTATAGGTGTAAAATTATGCGTAAAAGGGGATTAGAGTCAGGTCACTGAAGGAATAACTACCCATGGTCCACCCCACCCTTCTCTAAGCAATCTTGCCTCCAAAGTAGGGGAATACGGGCCATGCAGGAGGTTGATGGCCTGTCCCAAGTGTTTGGAGCACAGTATTTTAAAGGAAAAGCTGAACTGGCATCAGTTTTAATGATAAAACATTGATGATGATGATGATAAAGCATAATGATAAAAATACTGCTTTGTGCCATTGGGTGAGTACTCCAGTTTTCTGTTAACACTCTGTCTTCCTTTTCCACAAGATGCCTGGAGAGCCACAGAGCTCTCATGAATCTCCTGTTTGTCTGTCCAGCATCCAGAGACACAGGGTGGTGGATCTCCCCTTCTGTTAGCTGTGTGAGCTGGCTGGAAACAAATTATGTTTCCAAACCATTTAGACATATATATTGAGATCATCTGTATAAGAGTAATTTTCACCTAATAAATAATTTTACACATAAAAACATTTACCTTGTTAGAAGAATTAGAAAGCTTTCAAAATATTTGTAATATGAGTCTGAATTCTCAACTGTCATTTTTATTTACATGTGATGTCATCAAACTTTATACTCAGTTTCTGAGTAAGTTAGCAATACTATTCTGTATCATTTCATATCCACATGTTTCACAACATTTTATGAAGTTGGTTATTATGATCCCTGTTTTCCAGAAAGCTAAATTTAGCTATCAGAGTCTACAAATTTCAGTTATTTATGTTTTAAAGAAATGTATTACTAACTATATTCAAAACCAAAACCAGTGACAGTCTATCTAGAATTATAGCACAATCAGTGAAGGTTTTCGAAGTAAAATGTAATAAGAATGCTTCAAGAATCCCTAAATTTGGTGAGCCATTTTACCCAAATACATCAGGGGCAAAATGATCTTGATATAGAAAAAAAGGTGTATAAATACCACATGACTTGCAGGGCAAAAAAAGAAATAAAGCTGACCAAAACCCTGAAAAAAAGTCTGATAGTATTGATCTATTTAAATGAAGCTCTCCAGTAGACGTTACTCTTGGACTTTTGTGAATTTGTTCTGATCAGCCTAGCCCATGCGCAATGTCACAGGGTTTCCCAAGGGTTTCTTCTTGAACATGAATTATTCCAGCTCTCATTTATACTCCAGCCACTTTAACTTCTCAGTTGGTATAAAGGGCTTTCTAAAGTAAGTAGATTATTCTATGCCTACATCAACTAGAAACCCTGTACAGTGCCTGAATAATTCTAAGGACCCCTCAGTACACTGTCTGTTCTGCACTTGGAAGACAAGTTGTTATTTTCAGACAGGGCACACAGACATGTTAAAATTTACATTCCTTTAGCTGACGTGGAAATTGGAAGCTGTGAATCTGTAGCAAATGCTCCCTGTACGAGTCATGCAAGCTCCCCTGCAGTCCTGGCTATGTATATATTCTGTGACTTAAGCCGCAGCCATTCAGCCTCACTTCTACAGGCGCCTGAAGTCTTTTAATTACCACTTTCTCAGGCTTGTCAGTTGATAGTTCTGATTTCAAAATAAGCACTTCTACTACTGAATATATGTGTATTTATCAATCAGGAACTCAGAAGTGATGAACAATAAGCTTGGTGGTCGTGGTTACACATTGTTAGTCGTTACCACTGCATACACAAAACTGTCCTTTGCACTTATTTCCTAAATCAGCTGTACACACAGTACCGTAGAGCTGGTACCATGTGGTTAGGGCTGATGGCTGTGTCCCTGGTGGCCTCACCCAGAGCAGTTGAGGTGATCAGTCTTGAGAACTCTTTGACACAGGAAGCCCAAACAGACATAGGTTTGTCCTATGTTTTCACTCTTCCCACCTGATGCTCTTGTGTTACTTGCACCCCCTCCAAAATGGGGTATTTGGTTTACCTCTGATGGCTTACCTTGGTTTTGCCTCTTGCTTCTTGTTTGCTAAGAGGAAGTCCTGCCTTTTTGCAGTTACTTGTGCTTATCTTGCTCTGCTTTTTCCTCTTATAAAGTTTCTTACTTGGGCTGTTTCTCAACACTGCTTAAGTACAACTGTACCAGTCTTTGTTTACCCCCTTACAGGTAACATTGCTCTCATAAGTAAACACATGCTGTTTATACACTGTGTTTGATGATGTTATCACAGTGCACATATTGATGTTGCTTACATTATTTTAGCACGCTTACATCTGGTTTCAAAGCGATATAATACTGATTATATTGACAATATTGCAAAACCTACTTAGAGTTTGTAGTAGTTCTGTAAGTTTTACAGGCCGTTGTGTTGATTGGCATATGTAATGGCACAAAATCATGTTGTTTATGATTACCTAAAGAAATAATATTTGGATGTATGAGTACCACCTGCATTTCAACATGAATTAGGTTTTATCTTTCTTTTCTCAGTGCTGAACGATAAATATGTTCTAGCTACAAAATCCACAGTCTAGCCAGTCAATCATTCCTATTCTTTCTCCTGTAATTTTTATCTCTTGTCTGCAGTAGAGATGCAGAAGCATAGTGTAACAGGTATTATTCCCCCCCCAATTCCCTTTTGCTCAGATAATCTTACATGTTGACCCCTTTTGCCCTGGAGAATCACTTGGCACAGTTATAGAGATTTTAAAAACATTCACCTATTGCTCCAGAGTTCATTTAAAGGTTGCTACTGTTGGCTGTAGAAAAGAGTTTGGAATGGAAAGGTGTTCTAAATGAATGCTATCTGATTGAGCCTGATTTCTCCTGGTCAGCATCAGCAATGAGTGTTACCATTACACTGAATGCTTGATTCCCAAGTAATCACCTCTTACCTACCACTGGAGAAACTAACATATCCCCTTAGACCACTGCTTGCTTTTGTCTTCTTGTATCACTCTTTTTTTATTTTTTTTTTACCTGTGTATTTGTAACTGATGAAACTGACACTGCAAAGAGTTCCCTCTATGCTGTGTTTGCAGACTGGTTTCTGATATTTCGAATGGAGCTACTGTCCAAAATAAAACTGAACTTCATGTTCATCTTAAGACTAAGTCTTGTGGCATCTGGTATTGCTTGTTGAAAACGACAGTAGGTACTGACATTTACAGTGCATATATATCTGGTAATTTCAGTGTAGTCCATCAATATAAGAAGGGTGTTCCTGTTTTGAAGAAATGCAGAAAGAGCAAGTATCTCAAAGACAGATACATCAGAGAAACTAATTCTGGTACCTGTTATTTTCATTTGGATAAATTATCAGAGTCCCTTGTTGCATCACCTGCTATGCCTGGCTGTCATCTTTATTTTCAAATATCACTTTATTGTCTCAGGTGTCTATTGATGGTCAATGACACAAGATTTTGCCACATTGTGTTGCAGGACCCATGCAATGACTTGACCAATAAGTCTTACTCTGAAGACGTTATATCTAATTATGAGGAAGATAATTTTACAAAATAGAAATGTATAAAGAAGGTGCTATGTAGGGCTCAGTTAGAATTAGGACAATAACTGGGAGTTCAAGTCTCTGTTTTGCCTCAAATTATGTTTGCAGTACTGGATGAACTGGCCTTTGTTTGTAGGGAGTAGAGGGGTGCATTCAGGTGGTTTAGGGAAATCTCCGGTAGTCTTGAAAACACACAATTGAAGTCCAAATAAAAAAAAAAAAAAAACCAGGACAGACAAAGAGGTTTATTTCACAGGGGAGATGATGACAAAATGGAGAGGGGAGAATGGATTGCTGCAATACAAACCATAAAAAATGGATTTTTTTACATCGAGATGCACAGAAGCACAGGAGCAACAGCTGTGCAACCTTGCAGAGAGGAATAACAGGAGTGACCAGTTCAGTCAGTGCAGGAAGCACTGCTATGGCCATTGCTAGTTAGACGCATGACTTCAAGTTTGAGGTTTCTCAAGGATTCACCATGGGTTCAAACATGGAGGTATCCTAGGTGACAGTAATTAAATTACTTCAGTCCATTTTATTGTTTGCTCATTAGCTTCTCTTTTTGGTGCAGATATTATTCTTTCTTTCTGACAGTATATAAAAGAATGAAATCAGTACATTGGGAAATAAAAACCAACCCCCTACTCAGGGACTCAAAGACAATTATCAAAATAGGAAATGTGAGAACACAATTTCACATAAGGCTTATTTTTATTCTGAAATGTGAAGTGGTTCTGGATTCACTGACAGTGCCAGTTGTCCTGGTTTCAATTGGGATAGAATTAATTTTCTTCTTAGCAGCTGGTATAGTACTGTGTTTTGGATTTAATATCACAATAATGTTGATAACACACTGGTGTTCTAGTTGTTGCTAGGAAGTGTTTACCCTAAGTCAAGGACTTTTCAGTTTACTCTGCTCTGCCAGAGAGCAGGTGCACAAGAAGCTGGAAGGGAGCAGAGCCAGCAGAGCTAACCCCAACTAGCCACAAGGATATTCCATTCCATAGGATGTCATGCTATGTATATACACTGGGAGAAGCTGGCTAGGAGCTGCGGATCACTGCTGGGGGACTGGCTGGGCATTGGTCAGCAGGTGGTGAGTAATCATACTGTGCATCACCGTTTGGTTTTTTCCCTTAGATTTTATTCCTCTCTCTTACTCTCTTCTTCATACAATTTTTTGTCATAATTACTATTATTATAATTGTTATTATTATTATTATTATTATTATCAGCAGCAGCATCCTTATTGCAATTATTAAGCTGTTCTTATCTCAACTCATAGGTTTTACCTTTTTCTAGTTCTCCCCATCCCACTGGGAGTAGGGGGAGGGAGTGGGGGGGAGGGGTTATATGGTACTTGGTTGCTGGCCAGGGTTAAACCACAACTCAGTATAATCAATAAATAACACTTTATAGTGACACAAAACCTGTCACACAGAAATAAGAATTATGAGTATTGAGCTGTAGAACCATGTAAGAAGTATTCTTCATGTTTGCTGACTGCTCACAGTGGCACACATTAGCCAGCAAAGGATTGTTTCTCCTTCAGAAACATGGCAAGATTTTTTTTTAAACCGGCAGATACCTTGCTTCTCTCTGTCTCTCTCTTTTTGACTACCCAATCTAAATTATGGAAACAGTGCCACACAAAAAAAGGTTTGGTGATATTTGCAGGAAATGGCTGTAACATTTTCAACTTGTTAAAAGCAATGAAACAAGGAAAGATATTGCCAAACTGGGAGAAAATGAGCCTTTGAAGAACTGACCTTCTAAAACTTAACATAACATCTCTATATTTTTCTGTGACAGTATGCTGGAAAGATAAAGCAATCTCCTTTGAGTTCTTCCAAACAAGATGTGTGCTATCAGAAATTTACTGAGCTGAACATCAAGAAAGAGCTATAGCTCATCCAATCTTCCATTTCACTTTTCAGACACTTCCAGTCTTGCTCAGTTATCCCTGCATTGACTCCATCATGTTTTTGACTATAGTGTAATTTCTCAAAAGATGCCAGCTTAATCTGAAGTTACCAGAAATGGAAAATAATCAGCCTTTCCTTTAATATTTTCTTTCCAGGGTTAATCATCTTACATTTTAAAAGCTGTTCCTCAGTTCTAATATGAACATGTTCAATGTTACCTTTAAAACATTGCTTCTCTGCTGGATCAAAGTGCCCTTGCAAGCCCTTTTTATTTTTTCTTATGAGAATAGTGATTCCTGGTATCAATTATCAAGTTTTATTTTAAATTTCTTAACATATGAATGTGTCTCAACATCTTCAGTCCTTGAAGATACTGAAAGCCTTCGGGTCTTTTACATCCTTCCTCTTCCTCAGTTTCTATTGACATGCAGCTACCTGAATAAGATCTCATTACACAGAATGTGTTACTTGGAGGCAAGGTCCATTCCTTAACTCTAGTCAGTATTTTGCTTTGTGGTCCTTTTAATCACAGCAGTTCATTGGGAGAACCTGCTGTGCTGCATATCAAGTAGACCCTTGGACTATTTTCAGATTCACATTTTTCTGTATTTTGTCTTCACTTCTATACATACAGCATACTGCACGCTCAAAGTATAAAAAAAATTGCATGTATGTGAATGTTTTTTTTGCCACTAACACTGTGTATTGAGTAAGCTTTCACCTTTTCTTTAAATGCCAGATCTTTCTTGTTTATAATTCTGAAAAACCTTTTTGGCATACTATTTTTTTTTCTTCTGCAACTTTGTATTATCTTCTAAATTATTAATGAAAATCATCTAGGTATGGCATCAACTCTTGCAGAAACACAGATTTGGTCACCACCAGCCCTTGCTGATTGCCCCCTGATACCTACCTGCCCTTCACAGTGTGCAGAAGGCTGGCTTTACTGTCTGTCATTGCACTATGTGATTAGTTTCATGTCAGTGAAGTATGTATCACAGTATTGTTATCCACATATCTGAAAAAGAACTCGTTGCTCAAAAAACCGTCAAGAAAGGTCTAAAAAAGTGGTTGCAGCAGCATTTTGAAAAGCAAAATCCTAAAATCAAAACCAATGAAAATCTTTCAAAAGCAGAGAAAAAAAAATGAACAAACTAAACAAGCCTAATGGAGGTACTTCACATGTTTTACAAAGATGCCTCTTCACAGTGTAGTCCTTACTGCTGGAAAACATTTTGTAAATTTCACTCTTCCAATTAATTCTTTCAGGGACATTCCAAATCTGGAGTGAAAATTACACAATTTGGGTTTTTTTTGCAAGAGCATAGTTTCAGTCAGATGTAGAGCTTGAAAAGGCATATTGGGAGTCAGATATTTCTTTCCTCATCCCACATAGAGTTAATTACAGTTTCCAATGTAACACACATTCTTTTGATAAATGTTCTTAAGTTTTATGCATTTTTCAAAAACTCCTGGCAAATATATTGAATATTCCCAAGTCCTTGTAATTTTCCTCTTTTCCTAAATCAACTGGTGGAACAATATTTGGACTTCAAATTATTGAAGAACTAAATTTGCAACCTCAACCCCTATCTGTGTGTCAGATTCCTCAGTACCATAATGGCAGAGAATTCCTAAGTTGTCTGAAGCGTTTCTGTATGAGCCTGATGCTGTGGTATTGATACCAACAGCAATACTCCTTACTGCAGTATCAAAGCCTACATAAAGCAGTGATTTCCAATAGTTAAAAGAAACTTGTTTTAAACTGACACCTTTTCCTTCCTCTTAGAACTTTGCTTTTGCATTATTGACTTCTCATTTGTCAGAGTTTTGCTGCAAGTGTTCTTTTGCAGTTTCTGAGTATTTTTCCCATCAGTCCTTCTGTTACTACAGCCAGAGCCCAAAATTAGTTTATTATAAGCCAGACATTGGAATCACTCTCATCTTTGTTTTTCATAATTTCTGTAATTTAATCCAAATGTTTTTACTCTTTTTTACTCTCTCTTTCTCTCTAATTGAAAGCTTCATAGATGGGAGCTCATTTGAATGCCTGACAGCTGTAAATTTCATCTGTTCCTTTATCTCCAAGAGTGTTATAGTTCTCTGCTTTAATGGTGCTCCAGTTAAACCAGGACTCATACAAATACAGGCTGGAATGCTAACATGAATATTGTTATAGTTTTTGTACACTATGATCAATATCTGTTTTTTTATTACTGTAGGTTAACTTTCTTTACCTTCAAGGATCACTCACTTCAGGAAAAGAAACACTTGTGTAGGAAAACAGCTCTACAATGAAGACAGATGTTCACAGAATGTGTACTAATGAATGTTAATCAAATATCTCTCAGAAACTAGATGAGCTTAAACAAATCTTTCACATGAGAAAAGGACTCAGTCAAGTCAGCCACATGATGTCCAAGTTTGTAATAGTGAAGCAGGTTCAAAAAACCAAGCTGATTTCTCAAACCAGACATCTGTGACTTACTACCAGATGAGTCCTGACTGCCATTACACTGCAACCTAAGCCTGTATAGTCACCTTTGCATGCTAATAACACCAATAAAATATCCATACCTCTCACATTTTACTTTTTTTTTTTTTTTCCTTTTTCGCCTTCACAGCAGACCCTGCAGTCATGGTGGCATCACAGTAGTCCAGCAACAGAGTTGACCTTCACCTCTCACAAAATGGCACTGTCTGATGCAGGCGGGATCCCAGCCTGTTATGCCTCTTGGGAGCACAGTACACTAGCAGATTTTTGTTTGGGCCTTGCACGATTTTCAGTTTCAAAATAACTTACAATAGTTTCCTTATTTTCCTCCATATAGTCTAAAAAAATCATTTCTAAGCATTGGAATAATTTTAGCATATCTAGCAGGACCGCTTGGGGTGACAGTAACTGTGAGAGCCTTTATCGTGCTCCATTACAAAGCTCAGACACCATCATTGCAAGTTTTGAAACCCCACCCTATGTGCCTCTCCCTATCTTTAGGAAAAGAAATATATTAGTAAGTTTAGTTTAGTATATCTATTCCTTTGTCTGGTGCCAAATTCTGGGAACCATTGTGTTCCTAATAGTAATACTAATAATGCTATTACTAATCACGCTATTACTAATACCCGAATGTAATAACAATGTTATTACAATTGACATATAAAAATGCTGATGCATGGAAAATTGAGCTATCAACATTTAAAAGTTGTCTAATTTTTGTACTAAAAATATGAGAAACAAACATCCATAAGAAAGTTACTACTGAAAGGCAGGACTGTTGGGGAATTACAAATACTAAAATGCTATTTTATTTTCCCTATTTTGATACACTTTTACTTTAATGCTTCCTGTTCTCACCCTCCTTGCACCCTATTGTGTGCAAGGAGAAATCAGAAAGGTTTGAAGTTATCATCAAGGTAACAGTAATCACAATTAGAATTCTCAGTCCATTTGCAATTTCATCTCTTATTCCTTTTCTAAATCATTGTGTACTTCCACTCGCACAAGAACAGACTGGTTATGTTTTGCCTTAACTGCCTCATTCTTCAGAAGGCACCAATGAACAAGGGCATTCATCCTTTTGCTATGAAATGGATCCTGTGCAACTCAACAGTTATTACACTCATCCTAAAACAATGTTGAACACTTTTTAGGCATTTACCTAATATTTTGGTATATTGTATCTCCTTTTTTAATTAGGACTAATGTGGAGAGAATCCATGAAATTGTTTCTCCAGACCAGATTTTTATATTTTGTTATACAATATTTTGTTTCTTTTTGGAATAATTACATTGTCACTCAGGAGTTAGGATTGCCTGGTTTTAGTAATCGCCTTAATCAGCAATCCTATAGCCAACAATTCTGAAACAGAATTTTTGAAAGTATGATAAAAGTATATGTTGGTGTTGGTATTTTTAGTGAGTTACTGCAAAAGGTCCAGTTTTAGAGAGGTGGGGTACAATGCATGCTGTCCTAGAGATTTTAGATCACACAGTGTGCACATAACTTTTTCTAACAGTTAAAAAGAAAGACTTGAAAATGTGGAGAACAAGGGATTTGTTGGAACCACTATGGAGGATGTGATCAGACAAGGTTTCACACTTTGTGTGGAACCATTTGTAATGGCTTTTGTGCAGACAAGTATTACGTATCCAACTTTTACATGACACGTTCATGAATAGGGCTTGTCACATTTGAAAAGACTAGTGCCATCACCCTATTGTATAGTGGGGGAAACTGTGACAATGGAGAGGTTAGAGATTTATCTGCATTCACCCAGGGGTCAGTGGCAAAAAACAAGGTATGTGTTAAGGATATATTGAAACACATGAAGTCACTGGTGGCTTAACTCTGACAATCATTAGACAAAGTCCATTTTTCCAATTTCAACAAAATGTGTAGGTGTTTTGACAAGTTGCAGTCAATATTTGTCCATCAGCTTGCCTTTAATGAAACACATACAGATGGTGTTAGGATTTTTTAGAATGGTTTAAGCTATAGCACACACAGATCCACTGTTATTACACTGGTAATCTGCAGGGATGGTATTTGTATCATATTAAAATTGCTGCATTTATGATAGACAGACTGGCTTCTATAAAGGAGGGTTGAAGGAGCCACATTTTTTCTCCCTGAAGAAAAGTCTCAGGGGAACCTCAACACAGTTTTCCAGTATTTAAGAAGTACCTACAAAGAGGCCAGGGACTCTCTCCTCACCAGCAGCCACATGGAAAAGACAAGGGGCAAGCAACACTTAAAGGTTGCACTGGGAGAGTTTTCATGTCAAAATAAGAAAGATTTTTTTTTGCAGTAAGAACAGTCATTCACTGGAACAAGCTCCCCAGGGACGTGGTAGAGCCCCATTGCTGGAAGTTTACGAGATGCAATTGGACAGGGAGCTAGATAACCTTATCCAAGCTTCCTTTCCCTCAAAAAACCCCAACAAACCTACAAACAGTATCTACAGGTTAACTGCTTAAGGAGCATCAATAAAGGGGTGCAGCAGAGGCACAGCTGAATTTTTAGAACAGGGATTGGGAAGTGTAAAGTAATGACACTGTCAGAAATTCTTACACATTTGTAGGTGCAAAACAAAATCACAGACACAAAAGCAGGATACCAGAGTAAGAGCTATGGTCAGTGTGGTACTGTTTGTACTTGGGAATTTAGAGAAAAGTTGATAAAAATTTTATTAAAGCAATACGTCCTGGAGCCTTAGAGTTCTTTTATGATATTTAGAGGGTAACAAAACCACAAGCAAAAAACAAAAATCATGTTTATATTTTCAGGATTTTACAAAAAAGCACCCCCGAACCACCAAACCCCAAAACACCACCACTACCGCCATGAAAATGTAGGCTCTGAAATTCATTAATGTCTCTGCTATATGTACAAGACACCTGGTCATACTGAGTGTAACTACTTACTAAGCATCTCTAAAAAAGTATTGTAAAATCAAACTGAGGGTCTGCCCTCCCATCTTACTTTTAAAATTGATTTTCCTATCAAATTCATCTTTCCATTTTTTTTCATAATATATCACCTGGATTTGAAAGTATGCATGGTTTGAAGCTTTTCACTGAGGACCTTACATTACCTGCATTGCGGCTTAATTTATTTCACGGTTAAAATACAATTGTTCAGGTCACATTATCATATCACATATTTTATTTTTTTTCTTTCAATTTCACTGAATCCTAATCTCCATATAATTAAAACAAATGTGCATCCTTCTTATCTGCTGTGATGAGGTACAGAGAACTTTGAAGTTCTTTTCAAAAGATCTGGTGCTGTAGCTTTAGGAAACAAATGAAAAACAAAACACACTTTTATGGAGAAAAAAACCCACACATCCTTCTTTATTTTGTCCTTTGCTGGTTTAGTCAGAATAGTTCAAACTCATCTTAAAATTCTTTAAAAAAAAACAGACCAAATTAAAGCAAATGGCAATGTCCTCAGATTTCAGGACACTTACTGTATCTTTGGTATTATTCTTTTGCAAATGGAGAAATGTTCACATATTTTAATATTTCAGAATGTGTTAATTCTGTTCAGGATTGTAATCTTTTTTAATTGTAACTACATTTTCTACAGAACTGCTGACTGCCAATGAGTAAACCACAGAAGTGATGCTCTGAACGTGCCTTATTTCTATCACAGAAAGAGAATTTTGACTTTTTTTTTTTTTTTAAAAGGGCCTGTAGTCAATTGTCCTGAAAAACCATAAATTTGGCATAGCTGTAAATTAAAGATTGCAAAGAAAACTCCATTTTCCTCGGCCTTTTCCCCTAAATGTCACCACATTGCTCTTTCCATAGCTATATTTGAAAAGGCAACTTAATGCTTAGGAAGATAAGATGCAAAGCAAAGCTTAGGAAGATTTCTCACAATCCTTGGAGAAAATAACTTTCTATTATAGAACTGTATTATTATAGAACTGTATTATTATAGTTATTTTTGTAGTTAATATTGTATTTATCATTGTATTTATTGTTATTCTATTGTTATCATTAATATAACATATACAATACAGATTTGTATGTCACCAAACCGTATCTGGTACTTGTTATGAGCAGTTAGACCACCATATGGAAGATTTGCTGTATGGGCATCCTTTCCTGCCTTTTCCTTTGCTGGAACAGAATGGGAGCCCTCTGATTTCAAACATGAATGCAACCAGAACAGAGACTTCTTTACACAATGGTACCTTTTCCTTCTCTTCTTTTTGTATGATAGGAAGACAAATAGTAGCATTCACAAAGGAATAAGAAGATAAGTTGATTTGGGAATCATCTTTGGACAGTCTGGAACTGAGGGTTGTGTTGAAGGCAAACAGTTCCAAAGAAGGACACGAGATGTTGAACCACCTTTTTTTGTGCCATTAACCAGAACTTTTCTAGGAAGTCTTCTGGAATATGTAAGATACTGAGGTTCAATGGGAAGGTAAGAAAACCAAAAGCAATACTTTTAATACTTACAAAAAAACCCACAAAAGCAATACTTTTAACTTCTTACTTAGCACTCCTCTTTCATATAAAGAACTTTTGTGAGATATGACAGACAATGCCTACATTCCTGTGAAATACCAGGTGCTGTGTTCTGTCAGCACTCACATTGGATAATCAGCCGGTTGTCTTTAGGGGTTCAGATGGGTCATGTGGGGGTGCCCATGAAAATGCTTCTGTCAAACACTTCTGAAGAGATGCAGTAAAAGTATGAACCTTCACTTAAAAGAACAACTTTCCCTGACCATTGCAAGTTAAATTTATGGCCAAGATTCTTGCCACAAAAGATTGTATCTAGAAAACAGAATAAAAACCATACGGAACTTGTGTTGATTCCCTAAAGATTTACATTAACAGGGAAGCAGTAAGAAAAAAGGTCAGATATGTCATGTTGTCTTTACCTGTCTTGTTTAATGAACCTAAAATAATGTTGAAAAAGTTCTATGTTGCACAAAGATCATCAGCAATAGAAAATGTCTTATTCATATGGAAAATGTTGTCTTGCTGAAAATAATTGCTCTCATCTTCTTTTTGGAGTACTGTACAGTGACTTTAAACAGACAAAGTCCTTGGCAGATGTAAACCACAAAAATTCTCTTTTAGTAAGTAGAATAGGATCAGTTTACAGTAGAGAAGAATTGTTGCTCAGTTCCATCAAAGGCACATTCTCATGTAATTTCTTTGCATGCATTATACAGATCTTCATTTTTACTATGTCTTATCTGCATTTCAGCTGTATATTCAGTGATTGTTTCAAACAAAGTATCTCAGTGAGACATCCATGTACAGAATAGGTGTGAAGTATTTGACATTAGTTCAAAGGGTTTTAGAATAGTCCTAATTATTCACTTCAACGTGTTTTGTACATGTCAGTAAATTAAAATAGCACTCATAATACTTTCTTATGCCCCTATTTTAAGGATAGTTAGGCTGATGTAGAAGAAGGGTTATGGAACTAACCTTTATTATGAAGCAAGTCACCTGCCAAAACTGAAAGTGAAATGCAATCACCCTTCTGGCTCCCAGGTGTTCCTTCTTCTCTCGTTCTTCTTTTTTCCTTTAATTCATCATGCCTGTACCTTTCCTCTCCTCTATAAATCCAAGTAACTCAGAAAGGTGAGTAGATGGGACAGGGGAGTGGCAGGAAGGAGCAGAGGAAATCCGAAAGGACCTAAAATCCATAGGACGGTAAATCTGCTCAGATAGAAAAGCGATATTCTGGATTATGACAAGCAGGGTACAAAAATTTCTATGTACAAAAAAGGGAGCAGTGTTGTTCAGTGAAACAGGAGTTGTTTATTTTTCTTAAAAAAAAAGTATTTCTTGATCTATTTGTGTTACTTTTTCTGTCTCTTTAACTGATTAAAACCCTAAATTTTTTGGTTTCAACTTCCCCTCTTCTTTGATTCCACCAGCTAAATCCAGGTCTGGTAGTCAACTGAAACAGTATTTGAAATAACTTGAGCTGCATCTTAGTAAGGTAATCATGTACCCGAGCCCTAAATGTGAATATGTTGCTCACAAACAACAATGATAAAGCTGAAAGCCCATTAGAAAAGAAAAGAAAAGAAAAGCTAATGTATCAAATTAGTTTTTTAAATAAGTTTAACTTTGTTTCATAAAATATTATCTGCACTTACCTTGATGAAAAAAATGGATATACTGGGAGAAAACACGTCTTAAATGTCAGGATTAAGGAATCTGGTTCAAAATATCCTGTCTAGAATAAAATAATTAAAGTTTAATTATAACTCTTTTAAAACATCTTGGCTTAAGACATTGTAAACTGCTTAAAGGGGAATAGACCCTTCAAAAAACCTGTAATACTGCTAACACATGCTTTCCATCTGATGTTTCACAGTTATGTCAACTGTGATAGAATCTCACTGTTGAGGTATTAAATTTTATTCTGGAGGATCCAGAGCACAGTTTCAAAACATCTGTGACATAGAAAGAAGTGCTCTGGGAAGAATTATACATATCATAAGCGTCATTCATACAGGATAAAAAGACCTTCTACTTGTCATGGGATTGGTATTTTCAGTTCTTGACAGAATCCAGTTCCCAAGTGCCACTCTTCACTTTACAGAACTGCACCTACAGGTCCCCATTCTGAATACATTAAAATTAAAATATCTATTGCTGTGAACAGCTAATAGGTCTGAGCTCTACCTCTGGCTTAGTAGAATAAAAGGCTATGTTCAAGGTCAGAGAAGAGGTGAAGAACAGTCTTCTGTGTGAGATGCTGCTGGTATTCTAAAGACAATAGCCAGTGCAGACACAAAAATGTATGTCGTAATCTGGCTTTGACCTTGTACATAGGCTTGGTCTGGCCCAAAATATCTAACCAGCATGATGAAAAACTAATTCCAGAATGAATCTGAAGATCATGCATGTGCTTTGCTATACATGGCCTGAACTAAATTCAGTGTATACATAGGAAATCCAGCAATTGTTACTCTTTGATGACAACACCTTCAAACACTTGTCAAAATATTATCTTGTGTGTGTGTGTGTGTGTGTGTGTGTGTGTGTATGTATATGTCAAAGAGATAAACTAGAAGTGGACACTGTCTTTCAAACAGTAAGGGCTGTTACACGCCAGATTTATTCTTAGCTTTCCCAGGACTGCAGTCTGTCCCCTCAGTCATAGGCAGACCTACATTTTCTCTGCCAAACCTGAAATAGCAAAGAAATGTGTTTCCATTAGGTGTGAGGACTGCCTGTTGGCCAGAGTGCACAATGGAAATTGGAACAGGAGCTTGTCACTTCATACAGGAGTGACCAGGTTGCATGACATTACAGGATAACCCAGGAAAAAAACTTTGTTCTTAGATAGATAGTGTGTGCTGACTTCACCTGATGAAATATTGGCATTGGAGTCCTTCCTGCAAGAGGACAACTTCATATTTCTCATGCAGGACAAAGATGATTTAGAACCCTTCAATCATGCCAGTTGGTTCACTTCATTTTAGGGGAAAGCTCATTCAAAAGACAAAGCAGAAAGACAAAAGACATTTGTTTTCCTCTGTCATTTCTTTAATGGTAGTATAGCTTGCTGGAAAACTATGTAGCCAGAAGTAAGGGTTGTTACCACTTTAATCCACATAGGGAACACACTGACACTGAACGACTAGTGGGAATGGTAGTAGCTTTTTATGGCGTTCTTGTAGGCCATTTGTTCTGTAAAGTTTTAAAGGAGGTGAATTCCAGCTGTACATTCTGACAGCTGGATGAAACACAGATTTAATATATTACTATTATTATTATTATTTTGGGGGCCAGAGAATCACATCACTACAGAGTACCTAACTTTGTACCCCATGCAAAGAGTCTCAGGATAAAGCAAAGAACATCACTTACTGGTTTTAATTCATTATTCCTATCTGTTTATGCGGCGAATGAAGAGACAGGGTGCAGCTTGATGCAAGCAAATGTCGATTTATTGTACAGAAGCACGAGTTTTTATACACTCTCAGAAGCTGCGCGTTTTAAACAGATTGGTTCTTGAAGCTAAGCATTGCATCCTAGGCAATCCCTGATTGGTGGTTAACTGCCAGCAATTAACAGCAAGGTGTTATCTTTCTAGACAAGCTCGAGCAAATTCCCCTCAGCTAACTGATTGCCATGCATGGTCCTAGTTTCCAGACCGCTCCTGCATCTCCCCCTTCCTGTTGCACAAAAAGAACCTTTGGAACCGAACGAGTAAAAACAAGGCATAAGTAGTAGAACAAATAAAAAACCAACTGAGACATATTATCAGTGTCAAAATAACCCACTGTCTTTGTTCCGTACAATTTTACAATTTCCCCTTTTTGTTTTTGAACAGCTAGTACCAGGTTTGCCATGTTCTGCAGGGCCCTTGCAAACATGACAGCAACCAAGGCAATAGCAAACAAACAATACTGCCAATTGATTGAATGAATGCCAAAAAAGACTGGAATTTTCTCAGATTTTGATAACATGTTGCTGCAATGGGGCGCCTAAAATCCACGCAGCGCATACCATCAAAATCCTCACAGCCATGTCCTTGAACCAACAACAAAAAGCAGTGGCAATTTTGACTCACATTCTTAACTGCCTACCAAACAAGGCGATTTAACTCTTTAATGCTTTCCCTGCTGTTACTCTGGATAAGAGAAGAACCGCTGCAATACATTCCCATCATAGCCTCCTACTACATTAGCATCTACAGAAAGACAATTATCGACATTCAAAGTGTAAACAATATCATCTTTTGGATTAACATTATACATAGGTGGAAGGGCACACCAAACAAGAACTGGTTCAGTCAAAAAGTTCGAAACATAGCATGCCTTCTCTGAACATACCTCTGGGGTCATTCCCTTCATTCCCTCTCTTTTTTATGCAAAGAGAAATACTTTACCATAACAGAGAAGCCCCTATTTACATCTCTGAGCCCGGACACAAACCGCAGCTGTATGCTCCACCAGGCTCAGGGCAGAAATCATTCATGTAGTTACGTAGCTATATATCTCCACAAGCATGCAGACACCTATTAAACACTAGATAACCATGTTTATCTTTCCTGTTCTCCTTCACAATACCTGGTTGTTCTCTCATTATGAATCCTCCCTTCCCCCACTGCTTTGCTTAACTCTTTAACAGCCTCGTATTGCACAGGCTGCCACTCTCGAGGTTGATCTGTCTGATAAAATACTGAACATGCCATAGCGACTCCCAAAACCCATCACTGAAGTGTTTCCCACTTGCATTCCTGCCACCAGTCCCTCAGACTCCCTTTCACCCTCCCCAAAAATACAATCAGTGCATCAGGAGAGACGAGGGGGTGGGGGAAAGGTCTAGCTCCTTTTCCAGATCTATAGGACCTGGATCAAAAGGTTTATCAGTGACAATGGAATCATTGTCCGAGTTGTCCTGTTCCCGTGCTTGGTCCTGTGTTGTGAGGGTCGCTGCAGTCAGTGACAGAAGCTTTGGGGGCAGAGGAGGTGTGGACAGAATCGCCATCACTGACGGTGTCTTGAGAAGAGTCGCACTGTCGGTGGAATTTACAGCTTCCTCTGGTTTAGCACTGTTAGTAGAATTAGTCCACACTTGGCAAAGAGTAGTCAGAATTTGCCACCAAGATGCTAAATGCATTCCCGACACGGAGTTCCCCTCCGCAGCAGCATCATACAATTGGCTGCTGTATGTACACACTTTCATTCTTTCAAAGTCTCTAAAGTTTCTTGGCTGCTCACCTGTCTCGATGAATACAGGTGTTATCCTCGGGGTTTAGGTTGTCCACCTGGTCCAGACAGCAAGTTCAGCCAAGCCGTCTCCTCCGGAATGCAGCCTTCTTCCACAAGCTGTCTTTTTTCAGTCCTTATTCTTCCAAGGCTTCGGGACACCACCATAAGGGGTCACCATTTGAGGAGATTGAGGCACAGACTCCCTGATCTGACTAGAAGACCCTTCATGAGTCCATATACGTCTCTTTCTGGGGACGAGGCCTGATTCCCCATTACGGATTTCCCACAGCTCACCTCTCAACTCCGGAGGGATTTCTGGCCGGCTCCTGCTTCCTTTCAGCAGATCATTCAAAGTTCTGTGGGATTCGCTGCATGTCGCTCAGATAGGCGATTTGAGAGCCCTTCACGTCAGATCCTTAAACGCATCACGTCGGGGTCACCAATTTGCGGCGAATGAAGAGACGGGCCGCAGCTTGATGCAAGCAAATGTCGATTTATTGTACAGAAGCACGAGTTTTTATACACTTTCAGAAGCTGCACGTTTTAAACAGATTGGTTCTTGAAGCTAAGCATTGCATCCTAGGCAATCCCCGACTGGTGGTTAACTGCCAGCAATTAACAGCAAGGTGTTACCTTTCCTTGGTGCCATCCTTGGCGCCATCCGTCTCCCACTCCCCTGTGCTCTGTAAACATGCCTCATCATGTTAATTGTTGTCTAGACAAGCTGGAGCACATTCCCCTCAGCTAACTGATTGCCATGTATGGTCCTAGTTTCCAGACCGCTCCTGCATGTTTAGATATATATGAAAGAGGATCAACTTCTCAGAGGTGGGCTTTCCTCATCTTTGCAGAAACATCCAGCCAGCAAAACCTACAAGCCTCACCTAGGTGTGGCTTCAGAAAACTTGCAGCTCCAGAGGAATTCCCATTGGCAATTGCTGCAGGGAATCCTGACATGATTTTTGGTGTGGTTTTAGACCACCAGTGTTAAAGAAGTCATCAGAAACTAGAGGAATCTCCTCAGACTGGGTTAGACCACTGCCAATTTTTCTGTGGCTGAGACAATTCCAATTCATGTTGACTCAAATGCTTTGGCCCCTGTCCCAGTCCTAAATCACCCTCTAGGCTAGGATGTGAGAAGGAATCTTTGGAAAGCAGACTATGTTCTAGCACAGAATGAAGGTATTTTCAGCTACATTAGTGTTAAACCATTTAACATGATGATTCCCACTCTCTCCCCTTTAACCTCCCTCATTTTTAAATCATTGACCTCTGATCTGCTTTATTTTGATCTGGTGTCAACATTACGTCTGCAGGAACAGTTGTTACTCTGTGCTGTCAGCTGGTGGTCAGACACACTGCGAGGCTCTAAAACCCCATATGTACCTGTGTAGCATGTTAAATAAAGCCAGAAACATCACTGACACAAGCAGCAGGGAGATGTGTCAAAACAGAGCAAATGAATAATGTGCAGGCTTTGGTGCTGTCAGACTGAGCATCGTGCATACCCTCAGCCTTCTGATACACTGAGACTGAAAAATCTATGTTCTCAGCCAAACTATCAGCTTTTTAAAAAGACAATAAAACTGCTTGAGAGTTTTGATAGGATGCCTCTCTTGGTGAGCCTTTCAAGTAGAGACTCTTTGCCTTTCATATGGTTCTCATTCAGGAACCTCAATATTATTGTCACTATGTAAAATGCTGTATTAATTTTTCTAGATATGCTAAAGCTCTACCAGAATTTTTCTGGAGTTTCTTATAAATACTGCTTTATAGACCCTCTTTTGTTTCTGCAAACAGACCTTTCAAATTAGTATGATATTGTTATTAAGAGATATTCTAAAACCGAAAGACACATTATCTTCTGAAGAAATGAAGAAAAATTCTCCACAATGACTAATTACAAACACATCTCTGAATTTTTTCTCCCCCTTCCCCCCCATTCCACCCCCTGTTTATATAGACCACATCTAAAGAAAGATCTTGGAAAAGGGCTCTTAGATCTCATACTTCGTTAAACATCCTGGTTTAGCAACAAGGATTTTACTCTCTCTCCTTCTCCTTGGACCCAATCCCCTTCATCTCTTCTGTCTCCTTTTTTGCTCCCTTGTTTCCCTTTCCCTTTCTTTTTTTCTTTCTCCCCCCCCCCCCCCCCTTTGTCTTTCCTTTGTCATCACAATTTCCTTATTGTGGAGGTAGTACATAGGAAAGGAAGCCCCATGAAGACTTCTGACTGCCTGATAACAAGTGGAAGGGTATGCCTGCCTTGCAGGGAAGGGTTTTGCACTCACTGCCAGATCAGGGAGTACTAGAGGCTCTACTGCCACACAGAAGGCTCCTGTGCTGGGATCATGGGTCCAGCAGCTCCAGCTTTCACTCCTGGCTTCTTTCACAAGCAGCACAACAATGCCAAGACAAGACAAACAGAATTTTAGTCAAGAATTGACAAATTCTCTGCAAGAAAGAGTAACCCTGGGGACGTCCTGGTACATGCTGGCAGAAAAGGTTGTAGGACATGTCAAAAGTGGCTTGCAGAATGGTGGTATCCCTGATTTTGTTGTCCATCCTATCTCTGCTGCTTTTGCTGTGAGAAGCCCACAGGTGTGCTCTGCCCAAAAGTGATTTTTCAGCCAGGTCATGTAAAAATCCTCGATGCATCTGTTGAGGATGGGGTCCACCTGTTTTTAATGTGGCATAGCTTGGGAATGAGGTAGATGATGTGCAATTAATGTTCGTTAAAGCATAGTTAAGAGTTAAAAAAAATAAGTGACATTCATTCTTTGGTTAAAGGGTATTGGCACAAGTATTCTGACGTCCTGAGTTTACTGAGAATTTATGCAGCTGAAACAGTAGAGGCAACTGCTTTGTAAATCAGCATAAGAGAGCTGGGGATCTTCAGCTCATTTATATCTCCTAATTGCACTTATTTAATAATAATTAATAACATTTAACATTTTTATCACACTTTTCATTCACAGAATCAAAAAATGAGTTGTAAACAATAATTAAGTTTTAAAGTACCCATAAAACAGAACCTTAGAGTGATCAAAATCTTAGTTCTGTAGTTGTATAAACACTCTGCATGCGTGAACTGAAAAGATAAGGAAAAGAGCTTGTGTCATTTCCTTTTTCCTCATTCTGTGGTCAAATGTTGAAATCCCACCATAAGGAGGCATTCTATTATTTTTTGTTAGAAGTATGACACTTGTATAGTAAATGAGTTACTAATGTGATAGTTTGCTTCCCAGGACTACAGACTTGTGGCTGCCATATATGAACTAGAAACCAGAGTCCCCTTCATGAAATTGTGTGACAATCTGTTAAACAGCTGCCTTCTCTGTTTGTAGGTACCTAACACTATCTCTGCAAGCACTTCTTCTAACTCAGAAGAGAGCAGCCATCATTAAGGATCTCAAGAGCATGAAACATGGAGAGAGGTTCTTGGAGGACATCAAAAAGCAAACCTTAGGTTGAAATGGGGTTAAGAAACGAAGGAAAGAACCCCTCAGAAAAAGGGTGAATGAAGCTTATTGACATAATAGAAAGCTATTGGGGGGAAAGATTTGGGAGCAAAAGGTAGTGACACAGGTGGCTAGGAGAAGAAAAGAGGTTATAAAATGAATGTATGAGGTTTTAGTGCTAAATGTTCAGGGAAACTGTTCCTGCTATAATGTTTAACTTGTATTGTGAAACACTGAGAAAAGAAAATTGGGTTTTGATGTTTTAGTGTTAGAATATGAGGTTCTTTACATACGTGATACACACATGCTTTTTTCTTTCTGTATTCTTAATATGCAACATTATTTGTATTAAATGTTTTCTAGCTGCCAGTGCCTCATCTGTTAGTACTAAAAATGTCATTTTTTACTTTGATTTGTTGATGTTCAATAATTCATAACTGCTTATCTCTATATTTGTCAATGGCTCTATTTTATACACACACCCCCCCCCACACCCACACCCCCCCTTTTTTTTTAATGTACTTTATCTACTTTCTGTCCTTCACTTTCTCCATGTATAAGTAATAGTTTGATTTTCTGAGGAAACATTTGTAAGAAAAATTTCATGGCCTAAGCTTTTAACCAGGGTCTGACTTCCTTTGATCTAATCCTGAGGTTCCAAAAGAGCAAGTCAGAGAGGCACAAGATGCTGTCCTATAGATATGGGAAGTGCTCATCCATCACTTGAAGTATTTCAGGTGCATTCACTCTCTCTCATAATTTTCTTTCTTTTATGGCTAATGCCTTGTCAAAATGCCATCTCTTCCAAATTAAATAAATTTTGAATAATGTAAGTGAAATCAAAGCCTAAAGTAGCCTGTAGCTACTTTAAAAATATTTGTGTAATATTAAACATTGCTAATCTTTCTTTTCTTTTCCTTTAAAAACATGAATGGCAAAAGCTTTCTTTCTAAGAACTTTTTACAACAGACATGCTTTAACGAGACAAACTTTATAATAGTAGCCCTTTGAAAATTAAAACTTGTATGAAAAACAGGAGGTAATGTTCTTTGCATGAAATCTGGGGCCACAAGTATTGGGAGCAAAGAAGAAATTATGCTATCAGTAGCTGACATTTATTTTGTAAAGTATGGAGAAGAACGTTATGATAATATAATAGTTGTGAAGCATGAGTTTTAGGGATATACGTTACGTGTACAGTGTTGATGTGTTTTAGCACCACTTTTAAAGAAACTTCACTAATTGTTCATGCATCTGTTTGAAGTATAGCCCTGTTACTGGACTCCTGTGTAGGCCCAGAATAGGCTGCAGCTGGGAGCCAGATTGCTTTGTGCAGGTGCTTAGGGACCATCCCTGTAGGAGACTCAGCCTTGATTCATGCAGTTGCAAAGGGTCACTATCTTTTTTGCTGAGAGCCCCAAATGACATTGCCAAAAACAAGGAGGAGAGAGGATAAAGGCCAGAGCGATGTCTTTGTACCATGTCTTAGTTCAGGTAATACTCATTTACATTGTATATACTGCATTATATGTAGTGTATTAAGTATACAGACAATAGTCACAATGGTAGCTTGAAATTGCCAAGTCCACGGTGATAAGTGGTGGAAGTGGAAACAAACCCGATACTTATGTTTCCTAGGAAGAAACTTAGATTCATCAGGATTTTTTGGCTAATTTTATGAAAAAAGCTGTCAAAAGCAATCTGAGTTTGCAAATGAAGTATTTTACTAATCCATGTGTTTGAATGTGGAGGTTTTGAAACATACTGGTTTAAATATACAGACAAACAACAAAAATTTTTTGGTTCCCATAAATACACCTGGCACGCAATGAACCAGCACTAGTCAGTCTTTTCAATATATCTACAAGGAAACGTGCATAGGAGGGAATTTATAATAGGACAAGCTGTTCTGAATGTCCTTATGCTCTTGATGTTTATGGCCATGTGAAAATGAATTTGACATGGTTTATTACAGAACAGTGATGGAGCAGCATTTGAGTGAGCAGGAAAATCTTTTGCTTGCTATTATGCTGTTATAGCTGAGCAGTGTTTGAAATGAATGTGAAGTGGAAGCTGAAGTCACCTTTTCTAAAAATCTAGTATAAAGAAGTTTAACTTATGTGTTCTGCAATTATGAGAATGAAAAATCATTAGTGTCATATTTTCTTGCATCTGTCTGCTCAAGCAAATGACATTGTAATAGCAATAGTATATTTCTAAGGTATTGTTACCATCACAGTACTGAAAACTCAGAAAAATTTTCCCTTGACTTGGTCTAAAATGTGCATATCTTCTAAGTGTTACATCTATAAAAATACCTCTTGTGTGGGCAAATGCTTTTTAATTTTCTTTTGGACTTTGTGTTTTTTCTTTATATGTTTTCACAGTGGAAGTTCTGGCTCTGTGCTAACACTTGGATCAAATGGATCTTGAGTCTCATGACTATTCCGCTATGAGTTTGTTTAAGGAAGCTTTTAGGATACACAAACTGTAGCCCTCAGTCTCTGTAACACTTAGCGTAAGTCACACTGTGAACTCCGGTGCTTGTGTACTAAGGACTGAAGGTCCAGCTTTAGTATAGTACAAAAAGTGAATGGAACAGATACAGGAAAAGTATTATTACATGTGAAAGAAAAAATAATTAGATTAACAAAAGACACACTGTGCAAGGAACAACACAGTCAGAACACAGAGTTCTATGTATGGGGTCTGATTCTGTTATGTCATACAATGTTGGCTTTTCAGCTAAGATATCTTGATTACTTCTGATTTATACTTTGTACAAAAATAAACAAGTGCAAAAGAAAATCTGTAAATGCCCTAGTAATTTCCTGTATACAACTAAACAAAAAGCAAAACAGCAAAACAGAAAATAGTTTTTCTAATGACAGTCCTGAAATTGTAGAGAAAATTAAAATTATAAATTAATTTATTTATAAGAAAGTAATATTGTGTTAATTCTTTAAGTGTTTTCTGGATACTTAAGGGTAGCAGCAACAGGAGTAAATCCAGCTGTTGATAAGGAATAGTAGGTTTTACATACATAAATGTATATATATATACACATACACATATATACACACACACACATATATATACACACACACACACATATATATATCTATATTAGCTAAAATATAAATTGCCTAAAGCATTGTCGTTGGGACCCTTCAGTTATTCAACTGATAAGGAAGTGGCCAAGAAAAGGACTCTCTCAAAACCTGTTTTCTAGTTATTGAAGGTTTACCTGTGTCACCTACAGACCCATCTAATTTGTAGGTTTTCAAATGGATTTTTGCAGCTGTAGCTCACAACTGTTTTCAACAGCGTGGAAACCTTACTGAGATGGTTTTGCCCTTGGCTTCCTTCCCGCCTCTTTGTCAGTATTCATCTCATTGTTCTGATACATCTGTTTGAGGGACCAAGCTGTGCTCCTTGGGTATATGAAATTGTCAACCTCAAGTGTAGACTGTCCTGGCAATAGAACTAATATTGTAGAGCTTGTTGGCTGAACAACCTTATGCTTCTTAAAGTAAGACATAAAAATGAGGACACCAGTTTTGGGTTTTTTCCCCTGATGACAAATGGCAAGAAAATAGTAGAGAAGGAAGAGCTGGAGCATGAAAGAGTCATATAAATTTAATTGACTGTATTGGGCTGCAGGTCAGTTTTGATTAATAGGGTCTTCTGTGTTAAAAATCATGAATCCTTTTACTCTGTGCTAAAGAACAAAATCCTCTACCAGAAAACAAGTCAGCTGTGTTCCACCTCTTTGCTGAAGAATATTAAGGTCATTGTCTTCCTTGTGCTCTGTGTTAGGCTCTTACACTTAGACATAGTGGTGAGGAAAGACTGGTTATAAGAAATGAAGAAAAATAACAATCAAGATAAGTTGCAGCTAGTTCCAGACATAGTTTACATTTTCAGGGCCTAAAGTGCCCAATCTTATCTAAACAGTTAGGTCTCAGATGCAAAAGGGTGAATACTGTGGGGGGAAAAAAAAAAAAAAAAAGTGTTTGCAGGTGTCTGTCAATACAGAAAACTCTGTACCCTATCAAGTTTAATTTTGCCTTCTGCTTAAACAATATTTGACAGAACCATGAAATTACACTTAGAAAAGAACCATTTTGCTTTTTGAAAGCAATGTTTTCTTAAAAATTTACTCAAATACCTACTTTCATTAGCTATATTATTCCTTTGCTTCCTGATGCATTTTACGTTTTAAAGACAAGGATTATCTTCTGGGAAGTACTAATCCCGGAATGAAATAAAGTAACACATAGCTTTATGTTTGTGTTGAGACCCCAAGTCATAACACACACAGGCATAGGACCCTTTACTATAGAGCACAAACTGAAAGACAATAAGCAGGTCTTTTACACTAGTAATCTTAGAAATTCTTTCTCACTGCATCTGACTCTGCACTGTGTAACTATTTATCTGGTTACTTCCTCTATAACTTGCTAATTTGTAAACACATATCTGTGAATGTATTATTGAAAGCTCCTTCAACTTGTCACACTATAGAAAAAAAAATATCTTTTAAACTTCTTTTTATTTCTTTTGCTGTTACAGTGGACACCTGCCTTTGTGTGAACACTCATGGCTGAGACTTTCCAGAAGATAACAGTTGTCACTCCCTGAACTCCAGTTTACCTACCTGTGAATAGTGTATGAAAGGATCTGAAGAATGCAAATGGTTTTAAAGATGCTACACAACATAAGAGTGAATAACTATCAAAGACAATCTCATATGTTCATTTTTGGCTGTGGTCTGTCACTCAATATGCATGAGGAAGTGCGGGAATTGTTATAGTAGGCCTTTTTATTTTTATGTCTTTTCTCCAATATTACTCTGTAACAGATACTGCAGAGGAAAGTGTGACAAGTCAGTGATGAGTAGTTAGGAAATGATTTGCTGACTAGGAAAGTTAATATTACCTCCCTTTTATTATTTAAAAGTTATGTTTGGACTAAACCATAAACATTTCACTATTTGTTGTGGTAAATTTGAAAAGATGGGTGAAAATGCAGATTGCGTTTTTAAGGTCTCAGCATTTTTTGGTTGTTTTCAATACAAATATTTCATTATCTTAGACTGACAACCCTCTCTGTGTGCTGGCAAAAGGTCAGAGTAGTTTGGAGGGACAACAGTTATCTTGCATCTGGGTGTAAATTTTCTCCAGTACCTATCTCTGAAAATACTGTTAAAAGATTTCTTACGTCTTTCTAATTAACAATAGCTTTGTATCAGAACTTTGTAAAGCAACTTCAGGTGTGCTACACTCCCAAAATATGTCACAACATCTTGCCTAGCTTAAAGCTCTGCAAAACCACTAAAACTCTAGTATTATAAATAGCAGGGATCTTTTCTACTGTAATTGTTAAATATTTGTTATTGCTAATCTCACCAACACTGAGAAACTGGGGAAAAATAGAACAAGCTCTGCATATTAGAAGATTTGTAGAAGACTACCACAGCTTCATGCATATAAAAAGAGTTTTGCCATCAGAAAGTTGCAGGCCTAATTTCCAAATGGACACCTTGTGTTCATCAAATTTGATCATAATAAATATCATATGAGGACTGTGAAAAAGACCTGTACCAAAACAGCTATTGTTTTCTTCAAATGTTTGTAAAGCACTATGTAGCAATGTCTGTAGAACTAAGTGTTTTACAAGCACTTCCATGTGCAATTTTCTCTTGAATATATTCAGAGTTTTCACCATGACTGGATATTAGTTCTGTTCTGTAACATTTTGGCATTGCACTTCACCTGACTTACCACATTGTATATGCACTGTAATGCTCTATACATCACCATGTATAAATAAATGTATAAATCATGGTAAAGCCATGATTTCCTTAAAGAATGAGAACTAAAAAAGTTCTTTGATAATTATTCAAAGGCTTTCTAAACTAGTTAGGCTAGGAAGAGTGGAAAGACAGAATAATTTCCAAGAATAAAAAGAAAACAAGGCAAGATAAGTTATTTTGTCTTGGCTAATAAAGTGTTATTCTTTTTTGTGGCTGCTTTCATTTTTAGATTAAACAATGTCATAAAATGAATCAATACTGGGAGCTTTAATTATTGTATTTTAGCAGGAAAAATCAGTGAGTTTGCAGGATTTTCTAAATGACCTTAGGCATGTTTTTTACTGGTGTTTGAATTTCTTTCCAACTATCTTAAAAAAACCCCAAAACATCTCTTTTTCCTTTTCCAGAATTCACTCACATGATGAGTGAACAACCACAATCCTACACTAGTCCACACAGTGGAGTGAGTGTAATTTATGTTAAAAATGCAGTAGACTTGGATTTCAGAAAAAAAATAATCTTGGAAGCAGAAACCATGTGGACAATATGACCATACTGTTGTAAGTCTCAGTGATGTTCACATGCACATATATATTTGTACTATATGGCACCTGCCAACAGTCTTCGCTCTTTTCAAATAGGCATAGGAAAACTTCAGTTCATTGGGAAACATTCAGAAAACTTCAGCCTCTCTATTTCCTCATTTTTCACATTTAAAAATTAATCTTGCTATCCATGTCCTCCAAATAAAAACTAGCATTTACAATCTAATATGAAGTGGAGAGGCGAGAGAAAAACAAATGTGAATAAATAAATTCTATCAGTCTAAATGAACTCCTAAACGTTTAGACAAAAAGGCATGTGAGGATAGTTAGCTCATGTCAGTTAAAAAGTCTTTGCCTGTATCTGTGATTCTATACCTATTAATCTTAGCTGAGGAACCTGTCCATAAATTACTTTCAAAAGACTATGTTACATTCCTTTGACTATTAAGGGAGGGAGCTTTTGCCTGTTTATTTACTATACTTTTTAAAAGATGCATTCTGTACAGGCCATATGCTTCTCATCCTGCAAGCTACATACAAGCATAGATATTTTATTAGTTATACGTCAAGTGAAATACTAGAATAGAAATCTCTGGGTAGCAGAGACCTCTTGCCACTGCACATATCCCTGCAAAGGAGAAACCGTTATTTCTCCACAGGTGAGGTATTACAGATTCAGGCATTGGCAATGAAAACTTTCTATTGTCTCAAAACACATTTGTCCTTAGCATTCGCCCAAAGCGGTCTTTAGCCCTCTGAAGACTTTGTATGATTAGCGGAGGAAGCTGATGAAATTGATTTTAACTGAGCCATTGAGGCAAAAAAGAAAATTAATGGAGATCAAACTGAACTGCTGGTTTATGTGGCAGCTAGATGTTTGGTTACTGACACATATTTAAGTTTTTAAACAAGATGGTTGACCCTCTATTATTGTATTGCATGACTGCAAGTAAACGGGGTGATAACAGAGTGAATACTCTAATCCAGCTTCATGATTACTTCATATTACCTCCTGAGTCTCATTCTCCATGCAGAGGGTGTGCAACACTGAAGAATAAATTTAGTTAACAAATGCAGTTAGTATCGCTATTGCTTAGAAGACCCCTCTAGGCAAACTGCCAGTCCTTTTGTGCTTGGCAGGGATTTTGCTATTGACTTCAATAAGTCCCAGGTTTACATGTAATTTAACCAAACAGAACTTTATTACATACATTTCCCTCGAGGCACCACTGACATTTTTCAAACCTCTGTGCTAATTTAATTTATATACCTATAGCAATTGTTTACAGAAAAACAAAACAAAAGAAACACCCCCTCCAAAAAAAACCCCACCCACATCTAATCTACTTTGTCTCTGTAAATACAGTCTTCTACTACACTGAAATTTCAGTTAGGCTACTAATATTGTGTGTTGCACATGAGATTAGTGGGACCTTCCACAGTCCCCAAACTGTGACTGTTTAAACGGTGAACTGCTGTACTTAGATGCAAACTTGATGGATGGGTGTTGTTTCACACACAATAAGTATACAGTTACAAACTGCTGATGAGATATTTGAGTGCTGACCTTCTTGCTCTTCCTTAATTTTTCAAAACTTCCTCTTTTTCTTTTTTCTTGTTTCAAATTAGACAAGGATGAAAAAATGTTTTATCTTTACATTTGACTCTATGCTGACATCTGTGAGCTTTTACCACGTGCACGCTCACCATGTATTCCACCCCAAACGTATGTCACTGAAGACAGTCAGTGTAAGTTGCTAACTTTTAGTTAAGCATTTGATTAAGGTTTGCAGCATAAGCCTTTCTAGAAGAAACATGATGCAAGCAATCTTTCCCTTTCTGGGAATGCAAACTGTTGCATCTGAGCTAAAGTTGCAATGGTCAGTAAATGCAGAACACCATCTTCCTGTGGTGTTAAAGACTGTAACAATTTTTTAAAATGTATTTTTTAACCCCATTACAGTTTTTGTTCTGCTGTAGGATCTCTCATTTGAACTTACAGTCTCTCCGTCTCTGGCTTTCAGGTACATATGTCAAGAAAGTATATTTTTTCATGTTTTTGTTGAAAACTAAGCAAATTTTCTTGGTAAAATTACATTCAGAAAACTTTCCACAGGAGTTTAGGAAGACAGGCAAGCTGCACAATATCTAATTTTAAAATCTATCATCTGCAGCTTTCACTACACCTGTTGCCCATAGTCCAGTGCTCTTTCACTTTGAAAGGCAAATTTCCTCTAGAATCTCATCATGGAATTACAGACTTCCACCAATGTATTAATGTCTATCTGAGTAGGCAGATATCTTGAAATAACACTCCCTTCTTAAGTAAAATATTAGTTCAGATCTTCAGTCACAAAGTGACTGTTTCCCTGCTGACTCCTAGTACACAGGGGCTGGGAAGCCATGTGGAAGAAGTGCCAATTTGGGTGCTACCAGTGACGATCATTCTTTTATTACAATCACCACCAATGTACTTGCCAAAATCCCCATTTATTTCATATCCCTTATTTTTAAATTTTCAGTTTTATAGGAGAAAAAATATGGAAAAGCTCTTTCTGCTGTCTTTGATTGTCCATCGCTTTCTTTCTCTGTAATAGTGATTTAACAGCCTATGTATTTGAGGAATTACTTTACTAATAATTGGTAATGACATGACATTAACTAATACCTAGTTGGAGGGTAGAATTTTGTTTAATAAGGATGTATCACATTAAAACATTCCTGGAGTGATAGGTCTATTGGTAGCGCATTATACAAGTACTGCAACTTACCATAGGAGCAGAGTGCTCTGAGGATGTATTGCAGCATATACTGTCAGAGCACCAGAGTCCTTGTCTGCACTATCCCAGACTAATTCCATGCCTGTCCTGAGAACACAACCATAGCCAATCTTATAGTACAAAGTTTAAGATTTTGTTCATTTTTAAGGATTTACATGTGAATTTGAAAAGTATAGTATTTTAGATGAAATTAGAAATGTTATCTCCAAAAAGCTTATTTAGCCCCATAAAGGAAAAATATTTGCCCCACTTTTCTGTTTGAGGGCCCTACTTCATTATAGTCCTATTCAAAGAGAGGGAGAAACAAAACAATGACTTAGTAGACAGCATTTTTAAGACATCTGCTTTTTGTACTCTGGATCTAGGTATTCCTAGAAAGCATACTAAAGTATAAATTAGATTCATTACAAGCTTCCTGAGACTGCAAGTCTGCTCTAGAAATCTCACCAGAGATTCCAGTGTTGTTTTGTATTCTCAATTTTCTACTGCCAGTCCAAAATTCCAGCTAAGCCAAAAGTTCAGTAAAGTGACAAAGAGAGTGTAAACTCTTCACATCAAATCAGGATGTGATGTTTAACAGGCCAATAAGGCAGGCCACCCTTATTTTCTCCAAACCATTGAACCTATCTCCAAGTTTTCAAAAAGTACTGCTATGGTCAAAATCTTGTAGGGGAAGCGTGAAGTTTGGACAGATCCAGCATCCTGTCCAAGAGGCATAAAATAAGATCGTCAGGAAAAGTGTTCAGGAAGATTGTTCTAGAGGTAAAATAAGGTAAAGCTTTCTTCCTTCTCAGCTAGACTAAGTGGTCCATGGGAATTGCACGGAGAAGACTGGAAAAGCAATACAAAGCCTAAGATCAATGAATGCCTCATTTTATTATTATCTGGGTAATTATCTGAAACACATTTAATTCCATGATCATAATTTTTTCAACTGCCCCACATTCCCAGTGGCTTCCACCTTACTAATTACTTTGCCCACACTTTCCAGAGCTCCAGTGTCCCATTCCAGCCTGAAGCATGCTATTGGAAATGGGATTGTAATGCATTAATTTAAAATGCTTGTTACAGTAACGCTTATCAAACATGTCAACAATGCTGCTAGAAGTTGAAACAAACAGTTGAACAGCTTAGAGGACACTGATGAATAAAATACTGCCCACCGATGACTTGGTAAACTGCGAAGCAGAACAAGTAGGAATCATGCATTGCAGATAATGATCTTGGAGGTGAAAGCCCCTTTTGGAAAAAGATAATTTATTTGGTCTCTGTGTAGCCTAGCAGTGTGAGAGTACTTGCAAGCACAGCAGAAAAAAACTATAATGAAACTGTGGGGGTTTTGGTGCAAAAATTTGCAACTGTAGTTTAGAAGTAGAACATATGAAGTATAAGTTCACCAAAAGCTCGGGTGCATCTATTTTATAGCAGCAGCTTTTAAAATATGTGTAAGGTTTTAAAAGCCCCTAGAGCTTAAAAAGTTATTAGCCATGACACAGTAACACAGCTTATTTGATTGCTTTTTCTGATGATCCACTCCATCCCACAGAAAAAAAAAAAATCAAACTGTGAATTATTAAAAATAAGGTTAGTTTAGATTTTGTAACACAGTGAATATAAAGTTATTTACTCATTCATGCAGTAGTTTTAAATCCAGGGGAAAAAAACGCCAAACAGTAAGCAAATAAGGAGAGGTATTCCTGAGAACTGACACCACTGTAAATGAATGTAGAATAAGTAGAGACAGGGACTTAAGATTGAAGAGAAGTAAATGGCCACTGGGAGACCTTCTTTCCTGAGATGAATTGACATTAACTTTCTGCCTCTGGAAGCCTGAATTGAAAGCACGTATTAAGTTAATAGTGGCAGTCTCTGAGTTCCTCATTTAGCCAGCATTTACACCATTAAACAATCAAAAACACTTGGCATCCTTACTTGACATGACTGACAGGAAGCAGAGGGCTAGCAGTAGCACGGGACCAGAGTAGGAGGAGTATGACAGGCCAAAACTGAGGAATATTGGTAGGGCCATGTGGGGAGACACCCAGTGCAGCTGTCTGTGCTGGACTGGCTTCTGATTAGTGTCATTAACTTCTCATTTTCAGGAGTCAGAACTGTAGTACATGGATGTGTGCTACAAAACCTGCATCACACCAGCAGCCAAGCTCTTGTGCAGGCGTGAGAGACAGGCTGTGGTGGCTTCTGCTGGGGATGGCCAGCAGCCAGCAGGGGTGATGGCCAGGGAGTCTGGCGGTTTAGCTGTGGTGCGATACTGTCTGTGTTGGGTTATGGCAGCTGCTGGCTCTAGCTGAGATTGCTGCCACCTTTGAGTCAGAAAAGCAGGGACCATCTGGCAATGGTTCCTTGGTGAAGGAGGCCCTGGGTGGCTTTGCCTGACCCCTGCAGCCTTAGACACTGGATGGCAGCACAGATTTCTACTGCAATGCAAACAGAATATATTAAGATTCTTTTGCACTGGATTCTTCAGACCACAACTGATGGTACAAAAAATTACACTATTTTTGAAGATCCTGTAGTAATCTGCCTCGTCATAAAATTTCCTTGCAGCAAGTCTCTGCTGGAGACCATCTTGACTTTTACATTCTAACATTAGATATGACACTGAAAGTGAAGAAACCTATTTGTTGCCTTTTCACTCTATGAGAAACTTGACACTTGGTCTGAGGAAGAGCTAGCACCTGCTTAAACCATTTCTTGCCTTCAACCAAAATATGGGGGTATGAATGTGTCTATTGCCGTCACAAATTGCAGATCATGGATTAGTATTTATGATGTAGTTATCATTGGACAGTTAAGAAGCAATTTGTTAGAAGGCAGCATCTATAATGGTTCAATATCTGACGGGGGCAGCTGATAAAGAGCAGATTTTATTGAAATATAATTACAGAAATAGATTGAAATGTATTTACAGAATGAAAAACTCTTTTGTGAAAAGACAGAAATGTGCATATTCATAAAAAAAGATTTCTAAACATAAATAACTTAAGGATCAAGACAGGAAGCAAGGATATGCATATTATAATATGAAAATATGTACAGTGTGGCATCTCCTAAGTGATATATGGATAACTTCTCTGCCCTAGGACTTTAAAATAATAATTGGTTCAACAAAGTTGTTATGTCTGCAAAGAAGCTAATGATTATACTTGTAATGCTCTTAACTGTCTTGGATATCCCCTCCCTCAACAAATCAGAACTAAGTTCAGTTTAATAAATTGATGATAGTGGGGAGAAAAAGAGATTGAATTGCAGGGTGAAGGAGATGATTATATTGTTAATATTATTGTGCACATAACTAGACTAGCACAAAATCAGAACCCAAACCAGCTACTCTGGAATATGGTGAATTGTGTCAGATGAATGCTATGCAAGTGAGTACCCAAAATCACACAGTATAGTTGAGCAGAAGATTGAAAACAATTCAGTTCTCAATAGTTGACCAGTATGACAAATAACGAATAGGTTGTTGTATTTTTGTAAATCCTCTGTAATCCTCAGCATGGTGGGATGGGAAGTGCAGGTCTCAGAACTGAATCATAGGATACGTCTCTTCAGAGCGCTTGGTACTCTCCTGGAGGCGCCAATTTCAGACCCATGAGGAATTCCATAGTGAATGTTTCTTCTCCAACACATCCTCCTTCTCTTCCAGCTGTTACACTCACTGTAATCATTTTCCCATAAATATTTGAGACAGTAATAATACTGGTGGAAAAAGCAGACTGTAAAGGCTTCTTAATTGGCTCACCACAGAAATACATTAAAAAAAATAATATTTCCAGCTAACACTAGTCAATAACTGCAATTTTGCATACATTTCCAAGTTGTAATCACCACAAGAAAAATCCTTCAACTAGGCATTTGCAAGCAATTAATTATACAAGACATACCAAAAAAATACTCTCTAGCAATCATGCTAAGTTAATTAAACAAAAAGCAACATGGGGATAATTTTGATGCTCATCTTTCCAGGAAGACTACATGCAATTATTTAATATTTAAAAGTAGTTACCAAAGCAAGAGGGAAACTTGTATAAGACAGGAAACACAACGAGGATAGCTTTTATTTGACCAGGTCTGGTGCAGACACAGTGAAGGCATGAGGACATAGTAACAGTTACTAACTGGCCATATTCCTTGTCAGGCTTGTGTTACTGTATAGTACACTATTTTTCTGTGGGTTTTGAGGTAAGATGAAGTTTGTCACCAGTGATGTACACACGTTACAAACCATTCTGTTCCTAAAATCAAGTTTTTCAAGACTCCTCATCTATCCCTTGCATAAACACTGCTAATTGTTGCAATTAACAGTTTGCATTTCAGAATGAGTAATTCAGCATAAGCATGATTTTAAATCCCATTTTCTTACTCTGAAAAGAGTATTTTCTTACAGAGTTGGTCAGACTGTTCTTTACTGGCTGAGGAAACTGGATTTACATTGTGCTGTGCATCAAAGACTAGACTATCTCAAAGAAATAACCTGGTAAAATAATTTGTGGATCTCATAAACATCTACTCCTTTTGTAGCTATCAGATACACAAATATATTAGGTTGAATTAAACAGCTCCTTCCTTAAGTAACCAGTTTCATCATGAAGTATAGAAATTAAATAAGAAAACTAATTAGTCATCTATCAGTGGGTTAACAGTTCCTCTACCAAAAGCAGGTGACAACCTCATCCTCAAAAATAATCAAGAAGAGAAGGTGCCTTCTTTTAAGACTAACAAAAGCTAAAGGTTCTATTTAAGCATTACATCACAAGGGACCTATGAGGTCAGAATAGCTTTGCATATAAAGCAAGAACAAAAAGATAAATCTGAGATTTCAGCTACCAGATGTTGATAAACTGAAAAGGAAATCTGAATTTAATTTGGGGATAAGATACCTTTGAATGTATTCTGGAATATCTTGTCATAAAGTCAAAAGTAGAAAACCTTCAATCTGATGAAAAATCATATGTTTATACACAGAGAAGCATAGCACCTATTCATAAGTTTAAACTAGCTGAGCAATTTCATGAATGTGCTGGGAAAATGAAAGAATGACAGCCACAGATATTTTAGATTTGGTAAGCCTTGACAGAAATATGCTTTCCTCTTTCAAGAATAAAAGTATATAAAGTGCTCAGCCATGAACAAGCAGCAGCATGCTCTGATCCCATTGCTCAACCTTACAGCACAGATCTTTCCTGTTCTTCCCTGCCAGCAAGCAACTAACAACAGCAATCAGACTGAACAAACAGAAGCAGAGAGGAACATCAAGAAAAAGCAGCCTTCCACTTCAGTGCCACAGAGGAATTTTGCCATACTGCTAATAGCAAATGAGATTAATGTTTTCATTATCATCACTGTAATTTGATACTGAAGAGTTCATAGTATACTGATGGCTTATCCTGTTAGTTACTGTCTTGGACTTAGCTGTGTGGACAGGGAGGCTTATGATAAAATTGACAATTAAAAAGAAATGCAAAGATTGACCAGAATTCAGCACTCAATGATAATTTCTGTCCCAAGATTTTTCCTTGAATTATTCCTTCTGAGAAACTAGGATGGATCATGTTCCTCAGCCTTAAAGACTTAAAATTGTACTGTTAGGTGGGAACCTCTGTTAGTTTTGGGAATAAGGTTCTTGAATGTTTTTCCAAAAGCAAGTCTGCACCAAAAAACTATAAACTCTGCTGAAGACTTCCACACAGAAAGACATATGATTGTGACTAACACAATTTTTACGTGCCCATGTTCTTTCCTCTTTTCCTCTTCTCCTAAAGTAAGCATATAGTAATAATTAATTACCACCTGTGTATAAATTCCTGTGCCCTTTCTTTTAATCACTTTGTCTACTAAAGCATGATAGAGATGTTGCTGTAGTGCTTAAGTAGTACAAGTCTTCCTCTAGATCAGTAAAATTTAGATCCCAATTTTTACCTTTTTTTACATTATGAATTATGTTTGGTCTTTTAAGGTAAAAGCACTTACCAGTCAGACTGTCAGGTTATATATATCATGCTGGTGTTATGTGTGCTTTGCTTTAGTAATTGAGTGAACTGATGTAACTCAACAGAAAGAACATAGTCAGCTGACTTGCATCTACAACACTACTTTCATCATAACAACAATAAAAAACTGTAACAGTTAATCACCATTGATAGTTCTAGTAACCACAGTTAATGATCTAACTTACAAACTTCTACAGGTTATCAATACAAAGCATATTTCACGCTTTTGCACTGAATGCCTTAGGCTGGATTCTTCAGACCATTAGCCCTGAGTAAGAATAGTATGACAATAAATTATGAATCTCAACACTAGTATAGCTGAATTCAAGAAGATGAAAATAACATTGGTGACTTCATGTACTTTGGCAGGCATGGTGTTTTCTAATACTAGTAGTATGCATTTAAGTCAATACCACGTATTGACTTAAAAAGATGTTGTGGGAATTATCCTCTGCTTTTATTTTAGGCATCCATGAAAAATTGAAAAGTAATGCCACTCATTCTCTCAGTGCTTTTGTAGGCTATGTACAGCTTATTGAATGCTTAAATGGCATAAAGTAAAAGAAACACCACATAATTTGCTCTACTGTTAAAACTTACTGACCAAGAAGTTTTGCGGATGTGATCGCAGTCACATCCAAGGAAGCAGTACTCCCTTCCCTAAAGGACACAGAGATAAAGAAACACTAGTATGCAACCAATTAAACATACATGATAACAAAAAATTTGCTTTTCAGTATCTGTAAGTAGCTTTGGTTTCTCTGTCCCCCTTAATAGTTTATTTTCTGGTCAGATGCACTATTGATTGTTCTGCACTGAAGCTATTTTTCCCTCATTACCTTTCCAAACTTCCCCTTGCCTCAATTTTCTTCAGATACAAAAGCCGAGCAAGATTATGTGAGACTTGCTGCTTAGCAACAGTCCTATTCCTGAAATGATAATGGCTGAGCAGTCCATGCCAGCTTCTCATGAAAGAAGTCAGATATTCCTCCCTTTGTTCCACAGCGTTGCAGGACCAATCTCTCTGAACCCCTTCCCTTCCTCACAAAAAAAAAAAAAAAAAAAAAAAAAAAAAATCACAATTTCACAATATACTTTATGCTTCCACATGCAACTTACATGCTGTTTAAATCTGAGGTGTCTGTATTTGTCTCTGTGAGAACAAGTGCTTATGTCTTCTGTCCCAGCAGAGCAGGAAATAAGTACTTAGTGGTGCTGACCACCAGCAAAATGAATAGAGAGTGATGGGATAAGGGAGGAGAGAAGCAGAAAGTTTTGGGGAAGAAGAAATTCCATTCTTTATTACTCTCAAGGATATTCTTACCACATTCAGAGAAGACTTTTGGCACTACTAGGAATAATAGATGTTTGGTACCTCCAGTCCTAAAGAATTAGAGCATAGAGGCTTACAGAAAAATGAACTTTCTATTTGAGAACTGTTAAGATTCTGTTTTTTAAAAGAAAAAAAGCTAGTAATTAATTCTCAATCCATTCATCTCTCTTTAAATCTTAAAGAGCGGTCCATTTACATTCCTGCAATAATTGTCCATAAATAAAAATCCTTCTTTAAACAAATTAACATGTCACTTATGGGAAGAGTGCATATCCTGTACATAACAGGTACAGGTCCTATGGGGAACTGTTTGAACAAACGCTGACAGAATATGAATGAGAAAGAAAACAAACAGGCATGGAACAGGTAAAAAAACCTCAAAGATATTGAAAAGAGGTCAGCAAAAAGAAAGCAAGTCACTTTCTGCTATAAGTTATAAAGAGGCCTGAAATGGAGGAAAGTGGATTCTGCGTATGAGCCCACAACTGTTTGAATGCAGGTGTTCATTGACTTCACCCCTGGTGGTCACAGAGCAGCATACATCGGCAACGCTGAGTATGTGATCAATCAAGTCCTGCAGGAAAAAAAGAAGAAAAAAAGAAAAAAACCGAAAGAGCATTTAACAACTGTCAAGTGTTTCTTGTTATTAGAGGGCAAATTGGTGTTAGTCAGCAGTGCAAAGGTAACTGAAGCACCTTGGTTTTCAAAGACACCTCTTCTGCATATAGATGTCAAAGGAGCCTTTGTTGTCCCATGTGCCTTGTAATGGGAAAGTCAATGTGCCACCACTTATGAACACTCCCAGCTCCAACTCATTGAGGACATGTGACACAGGAGGACTATAGAGATGCTGTTCACCTCTGTAGAGAGAAAATGTGTGTGGCCAAAGTTCAACTACAATTCAAGCTGGCCAGCACTGTGAAGGACAACAAAAAAGGAGAATCAGAAATAACTTTCATCTGATACTTGATGAGTTTGGTCACCTCACAAATAGGGATATAGACAAAGTGGAGACATTTCATGCCTTCTTCACCTCTGTCTTCAACAGTAATGATGTGCCCTGGGACTCCCAGAGCCCTGTGTTGGAGGTCCATTACTGAGGGGATGATAAACTCCCAGCCAGCCCTGAACTTGTTCTAGACTTGCTGGTCCAGCTGGATGTATGTACATCTGTAGTGCCTGATGGGATTAATCACAGGCTACTGAAAAAGGTGGCCACTGTTATTGTAGGATATGTCTCCATTATTTCTCATTGGTCTTAGAAGTCTGGAGAGGTCCCAGTTGTCTGGAAGCTGGCAGAAGTCCCAGTTTTCAGGAAGGGTAAGAAGGAAGACCCTGGTAATTACAGGCCTGTTAGTCCCACTTTAGTGTCTGGTAAAATTAGGGAGAAGGTTATTCTGTGAGTTATTGAAAAACACTGGAGAGACAATGCAGTCATTGGTCATATCCAGCATGGATTCATGAGGCGAAAGTCCTGCTTAAGCAACTTAATTTCCTTTTATGACAAGGTCACCCATCTAGTTGATGAAGGGAAGCCAGTAGAGGTAGTGGTTTTGCATTTTAGCAAAGCTTTGGATACTGTCTCACAGTACCTTTCTGGATAACCTGTCCAGCACACAGCTAGACAACTCCATAATACTTGGGTGAGCATTTGGATGATGGGTTGGGCTTGAAGAGTTTTATTAAATGTGGTTACATCAGGCTGGTGGCCAGTCAACAGTTCATAAATTTTAGGGCCAGTGTGCTTACACAGAGCCAAAGGCTTTCCTGCTTCTCACCCCATCCCACCAGCAAGGAGGCTGGGGGGGCACAAGGAGCTGTTAGGGGACACAGCTGGAACAGCTGACCCAATGATATGCCAGGCCACATGGCGTCACAGTCAGCATGTAAAGCTGGGGGAAGAAGAAGGAATCACGGGACATTAAGGTATTTTGTCTTCCTAAGTGACCATTACCTGTGATGGAGCCCTGCTTTCCTGGAGATGGCTGAACATCTACTTGCGGATAGGAAATAATAAATGAATCCCTTGTTCTGCTTTGCTTGCATGTGTGGCTTTTGCTTTACCTATTAAACTGTCTTTATCTCAACCCATGGGTTTGCTTACTTTTACCCTTTTGATTCTCTCCCCCATCCTGTTGACAGGAGAGTGAGTGAGCAGCTGTGTGGGGCTTAGTTGCCACCTGGGTTTAAACCATGACAGGTATGCAGGATAAGGGTTCTCTCTGGAAAGCAGAAGTCTTTCTACAGATGACCCTCCATCAGAAATTTACTGGTTTACTGTAAGCAAAAATTTGCTCCAAAGACCAGTAGAATCCATGGGTTGCAAAAGCCCTTTCAATTAGTGGTTTGTTTATGTGTTATTGTGGGGATGGAGGAGAAGCTCTCTTCAGAGGATTTGCTTTACTGGATCAAAGGGAATGGAATTACCAGTGTTATACAGATGCAGCAGTTGTGATCATACTGAGGTTTGGTTTTGGGCTCAGAAGGCACGGGTGATATCCTTGACTATTATTCCACCTCAGATCCTTGCCCTCTGCTAATCACTGAGGTGCCATGATAAACAGAGATGGCTGGAAGCAAGATCTGCTCATCAGCCTCACAGAGCTTTTGTAGAAGGTTCAGGGTCATAGTAATCTGTCTCTTCTGCTGGCTTTCCAGCTATGCCTGAGTGGGCTCCATCTTGCAATCAAGTTATGCACACCTAGCACAATCAAGATATGCGCCAAGTGGAAGGCATTCAATGTTCACTTAAACTCTCCAATTGGCCTACACTTTTCCAGGCAGGACTTCTGACCAAAGAGACCAGAGGATATGCAACTTCACCCATGAAGCAGACTGGTGTCTTGCACTTGAAGCAATACAATTGCCAAATTCTCACGAGAGAGGTTTGAAAGCTTGCTAGGTATCTTGAGGCCTGGATAGTATCCTTGCTTACAAGCAAGGGGATCCTGGTGACAAGTTGCTACTGTGGTAGTATGGTGCTGGGTGATTCACTCTTTTCCACCTGACATAAACATTTATTAATCCTTTCAACTTTCATTTTTTGGCTCTTTTCCGTACTTTTGACAAAAAAGCTGTCTTCTATTCATCCACAGGCTTGCTTTCACACATCACCTTGTTTGAATTCCTCACGGTTGAAATAATGCATGTGTGATATAATTCTTAGTGTCTAATGTAGCCCCCAAATAATCTCTTTATAGAAGCTACCAGGAAAAAAACCATTAAAATTATCTTCCGCTACCTTTTGTGGAAGATTGAGCCATGTGCTTTTCATGGTTTGCTCTCCCTATTTATTACAGTCAGACAAAGTCAAGAGCTTTTTCTAGAAGGCATTAGCTGCAGCAGCACATACAAAAAGAGGACTTGTAAGAGGGAAGTGATGGTGCCTGATGTATTAGACAAAGGATGTCACTGTAATATTAAAGTCATTGTATGTACCAGGAACTTTGTATTACAGAATTTTTAGTGTGCAAAATAAACCAAGGAAAAGTAATTTTCACAAGTGCATTTTAGCTGCATCAAATGAGCAGCTGCAAAATGTATAGCATTTTGTATTTCAAAGGCAGAAAAAAGAAAAAAAAATCGTCTTGTTCATGTCTGTACCTTGTACTCTGCATTTCTTTTTCTCCTTAGACTTGCCATGGCCTTTCATGAGCTTTCACATCTAATGTTTTCATTTTGGCTATCTACACTCATAACCTGTACTTGTCCAGAGCCTCCTTTGCTCAGATTAATAGAGTTTGCTTTCCCTAGCTACATATTAAATGAGGCTGTAGGTTGACACTGTGACTGACACATCATTACCGGTTTAAGGTATCACTGCTTCTCTTCTTCCACTGACCTTTTCCTCACTTGTCACCTTTCTTTCAACATTTCTACTTCAACATTCAACTGTAACAGTTACCCATTCCTCTATACCAATTAGTTGCATATCTCCTTGCATTAAAAAAAAAATAAATAAAAAAAATAAAATGTGTGGTGGTGGGGCTGGAGTGGGCCAGGTTTTTTTATTTAGTTTGGTCTGTCTTTAGTTAGAGCTTTTGGTTTCTATGCACAATGTAAACAAGGTTAAGAAGTCACAGCCTTTCTCTCCCTGTTACTTCCCCAGAGTCAATACATAATGAATTGAATACTGAATAAACTTGTCACACCACTGCCAAAACTCATGTGAGCACAAAGCATGAGATCTCACAGTGGTCAAATGAGCTAGCAGGGAGAAATGATCACAGTTTATGCCATTACTGCTGTCAAAGGTTGTTTGTAGAACAGTTCTTAAACACTTCTCTTTCTAATTTTGGAGTACTTATAAGGCTGTTATAAGTTAAATGGCAAGATATCCAGTCCACCATGTGGAAATCCGCCCATATTCTAAATAATTGCAAATAATGAGAAAATTTGAGCATCACTTGCACTTGCAGTAGGTTTTGAACCAAAGGCCTTCTCTATGAGTCATAAACTCTTGTTATGAAACATTTGCTATTAGCAATAGTGTATTTGTCTCCTGGACAACAAAAGGATTTGGAGAAGTTACAGGTATGGAAATTTTGTTCCAGTTTCCAACATTTCTAGGCAGATTGTGTGGACAGGAATTGACTATTATAGCAAATCAGGTACCCAGCCTGATTTTACATGCTTATAAAACCATTAGGGGGCCCCTACTTTCACCTATAAAAGTATTTCAGCAGATCTGACTCCTCTATATGCAACCTTGGAAAACCATATTTTTGACTTTGAAATTGTGTGCTGTCTGCCTCCATTTAGTTTCTTCTCTTTATCCACTTGTACTTATGAAAATGAAGCTGAATAAGATATTTTTGGTGTGTATAAAGTAGGTGAACATGCTGATCATATACTTTAGAATTTCTGTACAGCTTCAATAATTTAATTCCTTTACATTTTAAAGTCAATAGTTTTGGTCTTGGTGTAACTTCTGGGCATGTTAGTTCTATTGCATGTGAAATAAATCCTGTGTTCATTATTTCTTAACTCATTTTACACCTTTTCCTGTAGAATTCAGCCATTATCTTGTTAACTTTCTCTTGTTTTATCAAAATAATATTTAGTTTAATACATTTTCAAATTATTTTGTAAAATATTATTAAATTCTTTTTTTCTTCTTTTATTATTTGTTTTTACTAGAAGTCCTGCTTTATTTCTTCCTTCATAAAGTTTTTTTTTTTGTTTTTTTTTTTTTTCTTCAGCTTGTATAAGGATAATTTCAGTTTCATGGTTTCAAGGTTATTTGATTCAGTGTCTTGCTGAGAGCATTTTTGCATGGTTTGTTCATCAGGGCATCTCCCATACACATTATTTTCTTTCAGTCTTCCCTGTCAGTTATTAATCCGCTAATACTTCTCTCTCTTTTATCAGTTAAAACACTATTACTTTACCCATTACAATGGTCTTGCTGCTATCTCATAAACCCATGGATCATACTTGTAGAAATGCAGATAGTTACCCATTTATTTATTTAATAATAAACACTAGGTCTTGCAAGTGAAACCCATACAATGATCTGGCTGTATATTTTGTTTTCTTTAAGTCACTATATAAAGTCCTGCTTGTGTCATACTTTTCCACATAAAATACTGCTCACACAGTAATTAGCCGAAAGCTAATTCTAAACCTATACAGTGGTGAGGTCCATTGTCCAGTTAGGACCAACACTCCCATCCTGTTTTAGCGTGATCTACATGAGGCTAGCATGAAGTGTGTGTTCACTCATTGCTCTTTCTGTGGAGCAGTGTAGGAAATACTTTGTTTGAACACACAACAAATTATGGAGCCCCTTTTTTCCCATTTTCTTAAGAAAATGGCTTGGGCTGTGTTACAATTAACAAATGTTGAATATGGACATAATAAAGAGGGACAGAAGTAGGAAAAGTTTTCTCTTTATCTCCAAGGTGAACGTCAGTCAGGAAATTCCAGTCAGGAAATCTACTCTTGCTCCACATAAGCACCAGCCTGAACTGTAATAGCAGGACATTCTGGAGGAGATCCAAGGAATTATTTGCTTTTCCACATTTTTTGTTTGTTTTGTTTTTGGTTTGTTTGTTTGTTTTTTTCCAAACAAGTAAAGGAATTGTAACTCAGTTTAATATCTCCAGGAGCTGTAGGAAAACTGGTGATACTACTGATTAATTCATCTCCATATGTCAGCTCACAAGCTCACATGAAAGCAAAAACGAAATTCAAACTTCTTATTGCATGGCATGGCAGTTGCATTGAGGGTTGTCCTGTAAATGATAGTATGGAATTCTCAGGGAGTTTTTGGTGAAACCTATGCAGAAGTATCCTTCACTTTTCCATTTCTCCCCTTCTCCCTCCCCCCCCCAGATGATTAAACTCCAGAGAAGTGTGTGTCAGAAGCAGTCTTTTGCATCTGTTTTCTCAGGCCTCCAGAAGTTGAAAAGACCAAGGGATATTCTGAAGAAGATATATTTGTCTTCATTTCAGCTGTTGTAAGATTATCAAAGAACAGATAATTCAGGTTTCCAGAACACCTGAATAATTGATGAACCTGGTGGTTTTCCCTGTGGCAAAATGAGGAACTCAAGATCTCCCAGCTAAGTTCTACCTCTGGCTTAAATTCCAGTAACAAATTTCTTAGTCCTGGTAATAATGTCCATAATAGTCACTGTAAGGAAGGACAGACCACAGAAAATAACTTTAAGAATTTTTTTTTCTTTCTTCATTCCCTTCCCTTCCCTTCCCTTCCCTTCCCTTCCCTTCCCTTCCCTTCCCTTCCCTTCCCTTCCCTTCCCTTCCCTGCCCTGCCCTGCCCTGCCCTGCCCTGCCCTGCCCTGCCCTGCCCTGCCCTGCCCTGCCCTCCCTACCACCACATCACTGTTCCTCGAGCAGTTCTCTTTTTAAGCAATTTTTTTTTCCTATGCTGAAAGACGCCACCCTCCTCTCTGCTCCCAGCTTAGCTGTTGAACCAACTTTTCTGTCTTGGAGACAAGTAGATGCCAATTTCTACCAGCACATTCCTTGAAGTCTTGCACAAAACCAGGTCCCAGGAGAACTGCAGAAGTATGGCACTTACTGGAATGATGCACCAAGTAATGTTGTGCATTACAGCAGAAAGGACAGAAAATCACAAGTCTACACTTCTGTTGTCAAGTTTTCTGCACCAGCATTATCACAAGAACCCCCTTACAGTTTTTCTGCTTTTCTTTGTCTTTCTCTAAACCCTGGTAGGAAATTTGGATTGAGTGACTTGCCAAGGCCTTATAATGAGATTGCAACTCTTTTTGAAATTCCCTGTAGCAGACTCTTGTTCATTGGCAATCTGCTGATCATGTTGAATATTCTCTCCCTTCACTACAACATGCTTTTAGGAAGGCAAACACTCCAAGAAGCGGTAAGTCTGCTTTCTGTGATGAGCTTTGGAAACATGCTGCTAATTGCCATGGCTGTGATTCTCAGTTTGACTGACAGCTCTAGGAATCAAAGCATTGTCCCTGGAGTTCACCATGATTTACAAGTGAGCTCTCTGGCTTTCTTACTGAGTCACCATGCCAACCATTAGTAGCAATGCTCACTAAATGCATAACACCATCTACAAGCTTTTCAACCTTCAGCACACGTGGCTGTAAATGGTTTACAATGTGTTAATTTTAGTTTACCATAGAATACAGTTTTGTTCCCCTCATTGTTCAGTCTAGGCATGTATCTGAATTAAATGTGTACATAGCAACCATACTGTAGTACAACGTCATTTGCATGGTGTAATTCTTCATCTGATTCATTGTGATATTTTTGTTGCTTTTACTGATGCATATGCATTTAGTTAAATTGTGTATTGTGACTGCATACATTCAAATTAAAAACTAGACTTGTTTTGTCTTCATCATATCCCCTATATGTCAGTTAGTTGGTTGTTGTTTTTTCCAAAGGCTCTCCAGATGGGAACCATTTCTATGAAACAAAATACCTACGGCATGTCAAAGATAAGAAAGGGAAGTTTTAGTATGGAAAAGGTGGGTGTCCATATAATGATAATTGAGAACAAAAAATATTTATACTTTTGTGAAGTTTATGGGGACTCTTTTACCAATGTTTTTGTTAGAAAATGAGTATGTTTCCCACTGTGAAGTTCTAGCAATTTTGTAAATGTGTGTGGGTTGTGGGATTATATGCGCACATGTATTGTGTATGTGTGCTGTGTCTCTACATAAAACAAAGGCTTCCTGTAGTACAGACATTATTTAACAGAAATTCTTACGTCAGAAAAGCCTAACACTATTGCCATTTTGTAAATAGGCATCTAATTAAAAAAAAATAAAAAATGTTACTAACACCTCCAAGGCCTCTCTGCTTAGAAAAAAGGGTTTAAGGAGAAGGACCAGCAGTAGATGAGGGTTGATTCAGAGATTACCTACACAAAATCAGTCTATACAGTTCTCTGTGACCTGGAGCGGCTGCACCTGATTGAGCTGGCTGGTGTCCTTATAATGTCTCTGGAGATTAGAGGAGATCATCAACAATTTGAGAAAGGTAAACATCACACCCATCTTCAAAAAAGACAAGAAAGGTGGTGTAGGGAACAGCCAACCAGTCAGTTTTCAGTCCCTAAAAAAATAATGAAATGGAAGCTTTGGGCAACACCTCTGAGCATATGAGGGAAAAGGTGTTTGGAACTATTGGTGTGGTTTGAGCAGTAGTTGGTGCCTGACCAACCTTGCTGCTTTCAGTGATAAAATGGCTCAATTTGTGGGTAAGGGGAGAAAAGGGGATGTTACTAAGGCTTCCAGCACTCTCCCACAATGTCCTTGTAGCCAAACTGGAAGTTAAGGAAGCTGAGGTCTTGCCCTACGAGGTGTCTGATTGCCTGATTGGGCAGCTGGGCTCAGAGGTGGTAGGCACTAAGTCATATCTGCCTGGAGGCTGGTGTCTCGTGGGGTCCTGCAGGGTATCTCCTGCAGCCTGTCCTGTTTAACATTTGTGTCTGTGAACTGGAGAGGTCACAAAGTGCATTTTGTCACGATTGCAAGTGATGACAAGGGCAGAGACCAGTTCATGCCCATGAGGACAGGGCTGCCATCTGGAGGGACTGGAAGTGGTGAAAGGAAGGGGTCAGTGAGGCTTCCATGCACTTGGGGCAAGATAAATGGGTGGGCGGCCAGCTGTAGCTGTGCAGAGGAGTCTCTGGACCCTGGAGGCAAGGGAGCTGAGCAAGGCCAGGGAGGCTGGAAATATGAGGACGGACACACAACAGGGCCAGGGCCCATGGAGCTGGTGCTGTCTCCCTCCTTGGAAGCTTTCCAGCCTACACCAGATAAAGCCCTGAGCAACCTGGTCTGACCCTGTGGCTGAGCCTGTTCTGGGCAGGGGGTCAAAGCAGAGGGATTATGAACACACATCAGACAATCAGAAATACCATTTTATATGGTAACTCATATGCCTTACAAGGGTAGAAGTATGAACTTCCCCTTGAAAACTTTCTAAATGTTCTAAAACATGTGGTACCTGGAAGATATTTTACTGTGTTTTTATGGCAGATGTTTTCCAAGCTTATGTAATGAAAAAACATCTGGAAAAGAGGAAGAGAAATGAGATCTCAGTAACAGGTGACATACAGCTAGCAGAGGGAGCTGACACACATTTTCATGTCTCTCTGGGATCAAGAATTGAAGAAAACTGGTTTATTTATTTATTTTTATGAAGTATGCATTAAGCGCTAAAAACAATCTTTCTCAGCTGGCTGTGGTCCAGATAACCTCTAACTAAATCAGCTTTGTGAGTCTGAAGAATGAATTTCACTGTGACAGAAAAACTCTTCAGATGATAAAGAGTCCTTGTCCTACATCCTCATTAGTACAAGGTTTCTTTTCAGGGCAAGGCAGCAAGCAGTCATAACGTAGGCCCACAGGGTTGCCAGGTGGGATGGGTCAGTCCAGGACATCTGAAAGGCATTGTAAAGAATATCAGCTTTTGTGTGTTTTTCTTTTCTTTTCTTTTCTTTTTTTCTTTTTAACACTCTAATTGTTCTGTGGAAGTAGCGATATGATGAACAGATTTATCACTCCAAGGAATTACAGTAAATAGATTGTCGTTTTGAAAATTGTTTCCTTCTTCACCTGTGTAAAGTTGTCTCATTCTCATCATCTGGAATTTAGCAATGCAGATACTTCAAAGACAAGAGTTTTAAAAAACAATTCGAGCTTTTTTTGTGTTATTATGTTCCTGAAGTATACTTTTAGATATATTTCCTCTGTGTTCCTGGGCAACATCGACATTAATCAACTATTATATTTGCTTTCTGAATGAAACATTTTGCACATATATTTAATTAACTCTTCGATCATATCTGAACTTTTGTTGCCATTCAGGGTCTCTTTATGCTTGGGATTTCCTCTGGGCTCATCAAATTGAAGGTTAAGAAGACATCACTCTTCACATTTGGGTTTTTGTTGTACTGACACTGGTCAGAATGAGACAGCTTTGGATATACTTCCACGTCTCATGGAAGTTGATACTTTCTTCTAATAATGAGCAGGGAACATTATTAGAATACTGAAAACAATATTAACTTTGCAGTTTCTTTGTCTGCTTCATTCATGGCATTTGAGGTTTTTATTCTTTTGTCCCTTGAGATATTTTAAAGCCTAACACGTATAGTTCTTCTGCCCAGGTTCTGCACACTATCATTTCCTGCAATGGAGGAAAAGTCAAAAAGTTGTGTGGAATGTAATGAAAAAAGATCAAGTGTGCCCATATGGATAAAAACAAGTAACAAATCCCCTGGTGTATCCTCAAACAGATCTTCCTATATTAAAGATATTTTAATAGATTAGCTTTGATCAAAAGTCTTTCTGCAACTTAGCCATTTATTGTGACATGATGGATAATACTTGGACAGTAAAACCAAGTTTTACACACAGAAGAAGAATCTGCAAGGAGAGAGAAAAGGTATCTAGAACACAAAACTAGAGGTAGTTGCAAAGCAAGTTTTTTGGAAAATAAGATGATTAAAAATATTTATTTATATTCCTCATTAATGGATCTTTCTCTCTCTTTGATTTGCTGGACTAAGGAGCTTGAGGGTGGGGAATGGAGACAATGTGGAGGACTTAAAACACAAAGTGAAACATATAAATCTAGATCCATTATTTAACTTTTCTCTGTGTTTACTTTGGACAAGAAATGATTTGGAAATGAAACATGGCAGTTTCATGCTATAGAATGGCATGTCAAATGCAATAATGTTTAGAGTACTTGAACTGTTTTTAAAACTAATTTAATAAAAATTGTATGGGTGTTATTTTCAAAATGTGTACCTAATTAAAAAGTACTTTTTTTTTTTTTCCCCATTAAAAACGCATTTCAGTGGAAAGTTTCATTGCAAAGGAAAGATGACTCATCTAGTGCAAAGAGGTACGTCTCCATATGCCTATTCAAGATCCATATCAGGGCAAGATTCAATCAGTGAACATTTTTTTGTATTGGAGAAAAATTATAGCTCTACACAAAGGTGCCAGGGTTTTGAACAGTGTTTTTTAAAAAGCCAGGAGGTTAATAGTGTTCACATTAAACAGGTATATAGTCCAAGCAGAAAATCATAATCTGTGGTTAAAAATGAATGTGGTTTTTTTGCAGTTAAGATGTAAGCTTAAATGTTTAGTCCTCAGAGTAATATAACAATCTTAGCAACAGGCTGATAAAGAAATCTAACAAACTTTGTCCACTTTTGTACCCATATTCATTCAGAATCAACCCTGGCTTCTTGCATGGTACTCTAACATACCACTTGGCCTTACCCCTACAAGTGCAGATCACTAATTATTATTGCTGTATTCACCTTCTTTCTGTCTATGACCATATCACTTGCTGGTCTAAGACCAGAGGAAGTTTCTGCTTATATTCTCGGGGACAGAATTAAGACTCAAAATGAAGACAAGAGCCAAGGAACTTTATTTGCCCAACAACAGGTTTGCAAATGCAAAGCCGAGAGCAAGAGATAGAGAGAAAGGCAGGAAAGAAGGAAAGAATAAAAGAGTTCACAGACAAAGCTACCACTCTGGAGCTGCGGTGTCCCAACAATCTTATTCATTTCCAAGTCCAGTGGGGGAACATTCCATCTGATGTTGGCTGGTTCCATTCTTTTATAGGGTTGTCACAAGTTGTTCTGCTTAACCACACCTTCCACCCAGTGGTGGTGTGTGTGCCCAGTACCCAGTACTGTCTAACGCAGATACTGTGCAGCCTGACTCTTGCCTTCCAGAGATCCTAACAGTATTTTATACCCATGATCTAAATAACTTATTTTCAACCCAGATTTCATAGTTGCCTCAGATGATAGCACTTTCCACTTTCATTTTGAATTACCAACATTCAGATATGCATAATGTTTTTCAGGTAGACCACTATCACTAAGATCTTCTAACAAGCTTTCAATGGAGTTTTAAAAACAAATTGTTCTGAAAGAATCTGAATATTTAATGAATTCAAGTTCATTGTTATGTCTACAAAAAGAAGTGATTAATCCAGATGTAATAAGACCATCTATTTACATGATCAGTAGACCCTGATTCAAAAGATCTCATTTGGGAGGAAGAGAAGAAAAGGATTTATTAGAAGCAAAACTCTTGGGATTATGATGGATCCATGGTTCTCTCTGTGTGGTCATCAAAAACCCAATAGCTGACATTTATTTCTTACTTAATAGAAAAATGACAAATTGGCAGTTATATACTAGGTATAAATATCTTTAGCACAAAGACCCAGGGGAATGAGTTTTTCAGAGGTGAATCAAGACTAACATCAAAAGCCTTAGATTTTCTCACCTGAAGAGTGATACAATCACTTGGTCTGTTACACTGCATGCAATTACATATCCAGACACACACTCACCCTGCAAATGAAAGGCTATTCAAAACCAAAGGTTCTGTAGCTACAGCAGCTGACCTTCCCATAAAACATAATGCTTTAGATATTTTATACAAAGTTGTAGTCTATTCATAAAATGAATTATTTACAAAAAGAGCCTTACACAAGGGAACAAAACAGTTGAAACTGAGCCCTTCAGATCTGATTTCATGTACCTGTAACCAAAAATGTTTGGGGTTTTTTTCCTTAGTTGTAATGACAAAAATAATAATAAAAAAAAATTGTGGCTTTTATTCCATTCAGTATAGAACTACAGGTCCAGTCTCCCTGGCAAGCCAGTAATTTTTTTCACTGGATAGTCTTAATTCATAAATGGTGATTTTAGCTTGATCCAGGTAAGGAAAGAAGAAAGCAACTTGTACTTCTTATAAGAAAAAGGATTTCTCTGCCATCTATTTTGTGAGATGCAACAGAACAGAAATGTCTCTTAGCTGTTTCATAATAAAATTTCATCCTCCCACTTAGTGAATGCAGAAGAAACATCATCATTCACTGTTTGTTTCATCAACTCTTTTTATGAGATTTTCATTGACCCTCAATCCTGCCTCAACTCAGCCTCTTTAAGTAGTGGGTGGACACTGAAACTCCATTTGTGTCTACTGTGGTTCAATGGTGGTAGAGAAAAAATGGAAAAGTAAAAGCAAGAAAACTCATGGTTTGAGATAAAGAGTTTAATAAGTAAAAGACCACAACAAACAAAAACCCAAAGAAAAACAAAATCAAGAAAAACAAAATCAAGAAAAACAAATAATGCAAAAAATCCCCTCTGACTGCTCACCATCAGTCCCCTGATGCCCAGACAGTCCCTGAAGAAAGCAGCCCTGGCATACTTCCTCCCACCCAAGATTTATGGCTGAGCATGATGTCATATGGTATGGGGTATACCTCTGATTAATTGGGGTCAGCTGTCCTACCCATGCCACCTCCTGACTCCATCCCCAGCCTACGCAGTGGTGGGGCAGTGTGAGAAGCAGAAAAGGTTTTGACACTGTGTAAGAACTGCTCAAGCAATAGCTAAAATATTGGTGTGTTATTGTTTTCAACACAAATCCAAAACACAGCACCATACAAGCTACTACGCAGAAAACAAATTCTTTCCCACACTAAACCAGTACATCATCTTTAAAAAATCCCACCTCTCCGAATCAGGTAAAATAATGTCAAATGTATATAAGATATTTGTTTATTTATCTTACAAAGCGTCCATCAGAAGGCTGTGCTTTTCACCTTCCTGCCCTCCTCCTCCTCTAGCAGGTTTGAGTCCCTCCAGAACCCATGTCCATTTGCTGCACATGTACCAGCATGAATGATTTGAACTTCATACAGAAACTCAAAGCTGGCATGATCTGGCTGGTGTAAAATCAGAATGCTGAAACATTTGTGTATTACATACCAAAAGTGTCTCACACACAGAGAGGACTTTACCCTCATATATATAAGCATTATTGTTGTCACTTATTTTAATCTGTATTAGAAAGGTTATTTTCCTCTTTTTCATCCTCACCCTCTCATATTCTGTTTTCTAGATTTTCACGTCCATCTTCTCAATTGATACATTTAGTAATTTTCCAGTTTTAATATCTTCTTGTCTCCTTCAACAAACTCAGTATATTAATTGTGATTTACCCCAGCAAACTTTCCCACACTGCAACCCTCTTTGCAACACATTGACATTTACATGAGTAGGATCATTTGTTAAGGTAATACACCAGTTTGCTGGTTCCAGCAGAAGTGTGCAATGTAAAGATGCTAGGTAACACAAATCTACAGGCCAGAACAAAGAAATAGATGGCACAGAATATGAAAAAAATCCCATGTTGAGGGACTACGATACAACCAAAGAACTGAAAAAAAAAAAAAAAAAAAAAAAAAAGAGAGAGACTTTAGAGACATACAGGTTATAACATCATTGCTTAATTAGTGAGACCATCTCTCTAATTCTGAGAGCAACCATGTAATACTTGTTGCTCTGATGTATCTGCCTCAAATGCAACAAGATTTCATTATTCTGTTGATACAATGATGGAGAACAAAGGCATGATCTTTTATTTTGAATTTATCACTACTTGCACAAATAATAATACATGTCTTTCAGAAGAACATACTCCAAATTCTCATTATTCTTCTTCTAGAAAAAAACTACATTTGGTGTACCAAAAAGAAATAAAATCTTTACAAAACAGGTGGTTTATATCTCCCTTCCTTAAGAGAAATAAACTGAATTTGACAGAATAGAAACAAGTATCTTAACACAATAAAATTACCACTTAGCAGAACTCATTTAACACTGGGTTTTTAAAAGCATAGTTATAACCTGGGCTAATCAAACTCTCTCTTTCTCTTTGGGATCATAATTACCTTCTCCCTTCTGTCTTATTGTTGGCTACTAGAGAGTCTTTGTGTAGTTTGTCCTTCTCCTACCTTTGTACTGGAAAGAAGGCAGCTCTTGATTTATATATTTTAGTGAGGTTCAGCCTCTGATTGCAGTCTTGAACTGTTGCACATAATTCCAGGTTAAATGAACCTTCCCTTAAAAGGAGGAGAAGCAGATGCAATCCTATGTGGCGCAATGGAAATCAGGTGAGTAAAGCCTCTTGGCTTCCTTTTCTGCATGGGAATCACTGGGCATGAAATACAACTGTGTCTAACATGGAAGGAGCTGAAGGAAATCATAGCCCTTGCTAGAACTAGATAGAACTAGAAAACATCTCTAGTTCTATCAGGTTTAATTTAAATAAATCTGTCTCCAGATTTCTGGAAGGATACTGTAAGTGTTATTGCTTCCAGGATCTGTTTTCATAAAATGAAAAACCTGCATTTCCATGTTGCTCAGCTTTGTAATCTCACTTGCAGATGAATTCTTCCCTCTAAAAATTTAGGAAATTCCTTACGTTTAAAGTCTTTTTCGCCATGGAAGAAAAACTGCAGCACCTTCTTTCTTACCAATAAGTTTATACCTGAAAACCAGATACTTCTAGCAGTATTAAGTTCTGCGTATGACTAGTCTTAGAAGCCTACTGACTTTCAGCTTTTCTTGTTTGCTATGTGCGTTTGACAGATCGGCTTAAAACCATTTGTAAATACTCATGGCTGTAATAATATATTTTCTACTTCCAAAAGAAAATAATTCTTGGCATAAATCTGCTGACAGATCAGTAATGTTAGGTGATACTGATATTCTTGTTGAAGCTTTTGTACATTGTTCCAATAGGATTAATCTTCTTTATACCTTCATTAAAAAAAAAAAAAAAAAGAAAAAAACAAAACAAAAAAACAAAACAAAACTAACAGCAGAAGAGACCACATAGCATATAGACAATATAACGGCTATATAGTCTCTCTGTGTTCTATAAATTCTAGAATGTTTCATTGCATGCCAAAGAGGTGTCATTTTTTAGCAGCTGGACAGAAAAAGATGGGGAGATAGCTCTCTGTTAGCAGAGAAACACATTTTTTATTGTCATATTTTTTCTTTTATTTTGAAGATATAAGAAAAGATTCAGCCCAATGTAAACCACTAATATTATTGTTTCATTAATATCTTAAGCTCAAATAATCTTATGTCAGGAATTATAATTTATGTTGCTGGGGTTTTTTTTATTTTTTATTTAAATTGAGGGTGTTTACAGCTTTTTTGCTTCCTGTATAAACATCTAAGACTGGATTCAAATATTTGTGAAAACATGGAATCAAAGTATAATAGTGGTTATATTTTTTATTCATTTATTTTTGCTACTGTATGAGTTATCAATACAAGCAGACACAGCTTTGCAGTATAAATAGGCTGTCTGGGAATAAAATTTAAACTGCTGCCCTGGGTTGCTTTGCAAATTCTGATGACAGTTTTATTGTAAGCAGAATTCTGTGGGGAAAGAAAAACAAAGGCAAAAAAAACCCCACAAACAACAAACCCTAATGCGGCACTGCCATACCTCTCTCTGAGAAAAATAAGTCAAGAAAACTATGTTATCTCCCTGAAGGTGGCACCATGATAACTCTGCACTTCTCAATGGATAAAGAGATGAGACACATTTCCCTCTCAGTTCCTCCTACTTTGTGATCCTCTTCTTCCCTACCTTGATAGGTTTATAGATTCCTGTGTATACTAGTGTATTTCTGTATATATAATTAATAGAATAGAATAGAATAGAATATATAACGTAATATGATATATAATGTAATGTAATGTAATGTGATGTGATATGATATGATGTGATGTGATATGATATGATGATATTATATGATATTATATGATATTATATGATATGATATGATATGATATGATATGATATGATATGATATGATATGATATTATATGATATTATATGATATATATTATACACAGACCTGTCTAATTTTGAGCTAGGGATAATCACCTCAGGGGCCGACTTGTCATTATGACAGGGTCTGCATATGGACAGAAGGTATGTCCCAGAGTGGCAGCCTCATGGGAACAGGGGGTATATTTTCCTTGAAGTTTAGCTTGTTTTCATTCAGTACAGAATTTGCCTGCAAGGTGAATCCTGCCTATAAGCTGGTATTTTCTGCAGATGAGCAGCTGCCTTTACTCAAATACTACAGCAAATGCTTAGAAATGTCCCAAAAATATGTGTTTACATTGAAATTCAAATTAAATTTCTCAAGGTTCAGAATTTAGTTTTATGTCTATGTTTCTTCTTGTGGATTCCAGAATTCCCAGAGGAATCTCCTTTGGAATTCCCAGGGTTTCTGGAGGAAAGTGTTTGCTTCAATTGGCCTGCAATTTTCATCCTGTGGCCAGCAGGACAAGGGAAGTGATTGTTCCTCTGTACTTGGCACTGGTGAAGCTGCACCTCAATACACTATTTTAGTTTTGGGCCCCTCACTTCAAGAGGAACGTTGAGGTGCTGCAGCATGTCCAGAGAAGGGCAATGAAACTGGTGAATGGGCTGGAGCACAAGTCTTATGAGGAGCAGCTGAGGGGGCTGGGGGTGTTTAGTCTGGAGAAAGGGAGGCTCAGAGGGGACCTTATTGCTCTCTACAGCTGCCTGACAGGAGGCTGTAGGCAGGTGGGGGTTGGTCTCTTCTCCCAGGTAACAAGTGTCAGGACAAGAGGAAACTGCCTCAAGTTGCACCAGGGGAGGTTTAGATTGGAGATTAGGGAAAATTTCTTCACTGAAAGTGTGGTGAAGCATCGGAACAGGCTGCCCAGGGAGGTGGTTGAGTCACCGTCCCTGGAGGTGTTTAAAAAACATGGAGATGCGGTGCTTAGGGACATAGTTTAGTGATGGACTTGGAAGTCCTGGGTTAACAGTTGGACTTGATGATCTCAAAGGTCTTTTCCAACCTTAATGATTCTATGATTTTATGATACTATCAGAAGTATCCTTTGAAACATTTTTTTCCCTTAACTCAAAATGAAAGTGTCACCTCAGATATGATTGATTGAAGCTTCCTGTGTAATAGAAGGTGATCATTTGTGCCTTTCAGTCTCTTGCTGGCTTACCTATTTTGATTATGTCTAACAGCTGAAGTGTAGCACTGAGCTTTATATGGTCTTGTGATTAGGGATCTTTTTCTTTTGCAAAAAAAGTACTTAAATTCATAGAGTCCATCTCTTTGCTTTTCTACTTGATTGCAAATTACAATTTAATTGTTTAATTGTTCCATTTAATTCCTTTTCTTAGTGGTGAGGGAGGTGGTTTTAAAGTTACATCTTCCCCTTTTGGTTTCCCTGGTACCATATTTGAAACTTGTTATTATGCCTATGGTGCTTGCAGTATGATAGGGCAGTGGGAGCAGGCTAAATGAGATCATAATATCATAGAATGACAGAATAGTTTGGGAACTTTAAAGGTCATCTGGTTCAACTCCCCTGCAGTGAACAGGAACATCTTCAGCGCAATTAGGTTGCTCAAAGCCCTACCCGATCTAACCTTGAATGTTTCCAGGGATTTAACAACTACAGCCTCTCTGGGAAACCTCTTCCAGTGTTTCACTACCCTCATTTTAAGACATTTCTTCCTATATCTAGTCTACTTCTACCCTCTTTTAGTTTAAAACCATTACCTTTTATCCTATTGCTACAGGCGCTACAAAAATGTCTGTCCTAATTTTTCTTATAAGACCCCTTTAAGTATTGAAGGGCCACAATAAGGTGTCCATGGACCCTTCTCTTCTCCGAGCTAGACAACCCCAACTCTCTCTCCCTGTCCTAACAGGGAAGGTGCTTCAGCCCTCTGATCGCTTTTGTGGCCCTCCTCTACACTTGTACCAACAGGTCTGTGACTTTCCTGTACTAAGGACTCCAGAGCTGGACACAGCACTCCAGCTGGGGTCTCACCAAAGCAGAGAGGAGGGACAGAACCACCTCCCTTGACCTTCTGGCCTTGCTTCTGACCTTGCTTCTTTTGATGCAGCCCAAGATACGGTTGGCTCTCTGGGTTGTGAGCAAGCATTACAGGCTCATGGTTAGTTCTTAATCTACCAGTACTCTATAGCCTTCCTCCACAAGACTGCTCTCAATCCTTCCATCCTCCGACCTGTATTGATACCTAGGTACAAGTCATTGTACTTTGAATTGTTGAACCTCATGAGGTTCACACCCACTTCTCAAGCTTATCCAGGTCCCCCTGAATGACATCCCATCCCTCAGGCATGTCAATCAGACCACTCAGCTTGGTGTCATCTGGCAACCTGCTAAGGATGCACTAGATGCCACTGTCTGTGTCATTGACGAAGATATTAAACAGTATCGGTTCCAATACAGGCCACTTGCAAACTCCATCCAGACACTGTGCTGTTGACTATTACCCTCTGGATATGATTGTCCAGCTAATTCCTTATCCATCACAGTCCATCTATCAAATTTATATCTCTCCAACTTAGAAAGAAGGATGTTGTGGAGGTCAGTGTCAAAAGCCTTACAGTCTAGATAGGTGTCCTGGTTTCAGCTGGGATAAAGTTAATTTTCTTCCTAGTAGCTGGTGCAGTGCTGTGTTTTGGGTTTGGTGTGAGAACAATGTTGACAGCACACTGATGGTTTTAGTTGTTGCTGGGTGATGTTTGTATTAAGTCAAGGACTTTCCAGTTTCATGCTCCCTGCCAGCAAGAGGGCTGGAGGGGCATGGGAAATGGGGAGGGGGGACACAGCCAGGGCAGGTGACCCGAACTAGCCAAAGGGATATTCCATACCATGTGACGCCATGCTGAGTATATAAACTGGGGGAAGAAGGAAGAAGCGGGAAACACCTGGCATTATGGCGTTTGTCTTCCCAAGTAACCGTTACACGTGACGGAGCCCGGCTTCCCTGGGGATGGCCGAACACCTGCCTGCCCGTGGGGAGTGGTGAATGGATTCCTTGCTCTGCTTTGCTTGGGTGTGTGGATTTTGCTTTACCTATTAAATTGTTTTTATCTCAGCCCTTGAGTTTTACATTTCTTTCTGATTCTCTTCCCCATCCCTCTGGGTGAGGGGAGAGTGAGCGAGCAGCTGCGTGGTGTTTAGTTTCCAGCTAGGGTTACAACATGACAGTAGTTGATATCCATAGCTCTTCCCTTGTCCATTGATGTAGTAACTCCATCACAAATCCCAGAAGACCACTAGGCTGGTCAGGTAAGACTTGCTCTTGATGAAGCTATGCTGGCTGTCTTGAATCACCTCACTATTCTCCACATGCCTTAACATAGCTTCTGGGAGGATCTGTTCCATGATCTTCCCAGGCACAGAAGTGACTGATAGGTTGATAGTTCCCAGGGTCTTCCTTTCTACCCTTTTTAAAAATGGGTGCAATTTTCCCCTTTTTCCAGTCACTGGGGACTTTGCCTAACGTCCATGGCTTTTCAAATACCATGGAGAGTGGCTTGGCAACTGCATCAGCCATTTCTCTCAGGACTCTGGGATGTGTCTTTTCAAGTCCCATAGATTTACATACGGTCAGGTTTCTCAGGTGGTCTCAAACCTGATCTTCTAGTACAGTGTGAGGGATTTTGCTCCCCCAGTCTGTGCCTTGCAGTCCCTCTGCCTGAGAGGTATGAGAAAAGAGATTCCCAGTGAAGACTGAGGCAAGATAACTGTTGAGTGACACAGTGTTCTCCTCATTTGATTTTACTAGTTTGTCAGTTGTGTTCACAGAGGGTTACATATTCTTTGACCTTGTTCTTCTGTCTGATATACCTGTAGAAGTCCTTATTATTCTTTGTGTCCCTTGCCACGTTCAGCTCCAGCTGTGCCTTGGCCTTCCTGACCCCATCCTACACAACCGGGCAAAGTCACTATAGTCTTCCCAGGATCTCTTTTCCTGTTTCCACTGCCTGTGCATTTCCTTTCGCCCTTTGGTTTGACCAGCAGGTCTTGAATCATCCATGTCAGTATCTTGCCACTCTTGCCTGATTGCCTACACCTGGGGATCAAGACCTCTTGTGCTCTATGCAAAGTGCCCTTCGAGATCTTCCAGTTCTGTTCTTCTTCTTTGTCCCTGATGGCAGTTTCCCAGGGGGTCTTACTGGCTAACTCCTTGAACAGCTGGAATTTTGCTTTCCTAAAATTTACAATCCTGACTTTACACTTCATCTGACCCATATCCCTTAAGGCTGTGAACTCCACCAGTGCACAACCACTGCAGCCTAGGCTGCCTCTAATCTTGATGTCACCCATTAGTTCACTTGTGCTGGTGACCAACAGGTCCAACAATCCCCTCTGGTGAGGCTGTCTGTTACTTGGCTTAAGAAGTTATCCTCAATGCCCTCCATGAGTCTACTGGATTGTCTACTGTGGCTAATGTGTGTGAATATTCTTGCCGAGACATTGCATGTTCTATGGTTTTATTTAAGGCAGGATAAATTAAGTACGGTTCATTTTTGCAGACTAAGGTTAGTACAGAGAGAGCAGAACAAGAAAGGATCAGAAGTAAATGCACCGACTGTTTAGTGTGGGCAAACTTAAATGAGATAACACCTAATTTTGCCTGTCTTCAAAGTTACTGGAGTTGAATCCAGCCACGTCAGATGCTTTTATAAATCATGACAGCTTAAACTGCCTTAGCATGCCAGTACATCACTTTGCAGCTTAGACAATCAGAGTTACCTACAGCTTGCTTTCTGGTATTTCATGGATTTCGCACTTACAGAGTCAGATTCTGAAAACATAGCTGTTTCCAATGAAATAATTGGGATTGTCCCAGATAGTCTCTCTTTGCTTAAAAACAGATTTTCACTCAGTTTCCACTTAAGCAAAAGTCACTAGTTGCTTTCTAAAAGATTTTCCCTGGCAAAATATTTTGTAGTGTTGCAGAATTATTTGTGTAAGTGTTTTCTATAAACTGTATATTTCAGCTTAGTAGAATATACAGTTATTCAAGGGCTCAGGAGTGTTACTGACGCTGATAGATCTCTGTTTTCTCTTAATTTGGTAAGGAAAAACTTGGTTTATACCTTTTATATGGGATCAAAAATGTTGAGTCCTTCAGTGACCATCTCAGAAGTGAGAGCTTATTAGATAAGGCTGTGACTGAAAATGCACAAAGAAATCACAAGCATTAAAGGAGGAGAATGTACTTCCTGAAGACACAATTCTCTTTGGGAAAGATAGTCACTACTTAATGGCTTTAAAGAGAAGCATTACCTATAGCACACAAATATGGTGCACTTCTTTTTCATTCTAACACCCTTGAGCTTTGATCTGTTTGGTCCCCAGATAATTTGAAGTTATCAAATAACTGCAATGAGGATAGACTAAAAGGTCAGGGATGTATTTTGAGGACAAAAGAAAGATCAGAAGCAACACCTTCAGAAATCAATAAACTTTGACAATAATATTAAGTTCTTCCACACATCTGACTTCAGGATAGAAACTAAATATTTATAGATCAGACCAACAGAGCAGATAAACTGAAGTGCATGGACTGGTAACAAGAAAAAAAAATGATACTTTAACATACAAAAAACAGCACTTCTTTATCATATTAGTATCTTCTCCTACCTACTTTGAGTCAGCAGTGAAGTAGGCTGATGAAAGGAGATTGTGTAGTGGAGTCAAACACAATCAACAACATACTGCATTATAAAATTTGTATATGCTGCAGCAGTTGTTTTATCTTCTAGTCTCTCAGCTACTGTTTACTTTTATCCTGGTGTAACTCTCAAGAAGACTTCCTGTGATGTAAAAACACAGATATATTTCAACATATGGAAAACATTAATTATACTAAGGTAGAAAAAGAAAGTGCAGAGGCTTTTCATTAAAGATCTTATGTTTTTTTTTTTTTTTTTTCATATTCAGTAATTTATCTGCCTTATTATAAATGCAAAAGCAGGAAATGGAAAACCAGAATTGACTTCTGAAATTATTATTGTGATGGAAAAAAAAAATAGGCTATTTGAATTATATAATGAAATTAATGTAAATTGGATGGTGTATAGAAAACAGGTAAAGCATCCTAGAGGGGCAGTCCCTTGGTAATGTGTATGAGTTTACCATGTTTATAACCTTTAGAAAGATGCACTAATCCATAAATAATGAAAAAATTTAAAGGTTAATGTAAGTCTCTAAATCCTTAAAGAATTCTATAACTGTGTGGTTTGTTGCGTTTTTTCTTGACCTAAATGTTCCCAGTCTTGGATAAGATGAAGTATTTTCTAGGCAAAAAATCATTATCACCAAATGTGTTCTGAGCTCCTACAGATATTAAATGAGTTGATAAATAATAGCTGATACAATCTTTAATGAGTCTGTTTTAAGGAGGATTTCATGGCTGTGGGAAGCTGAATTTGTCCCCTGTTTATGATAACTTTATATAATATTTATATATAATAATAAATCAATCTTTACTACTGTTTCTCCTATCAATTCACATTATGAAAGTAAGATTTAAAAGCTAGGCTAATAACAATTTTAAATTGTGGAAATCAGTGAGTTACATGTCAAAAAACACATAGCTCAAATGCTTTTATCTATAGCTGTGTAGTTTGTTACTACTAACAAACAAAAATACATCATCTCCAGCCTCCAAGAAGACCTTTGACTTTTTGCATCACAAAGTGAACACAGAGGCAAATGTTGTAAATCTGACAAATGTAATTCCCTGTTTAAAGAAAACATTGAAGGCAGAAAATAAATCACTGTTTTAAGCACAGCCTTCAAAATGAGAATTGAATTCACAAATGCTATGGTTCTGATTCTGCTAATGAAGTGAGGATGCACTGAAACAGAAAATGTTACATTCTGGTTAGCTGTAAACAACTCTGTTATCATCTCTGTTGAAGGAAGCAAAGACACTACTCAATTAATCTATCAGTAAATGGGAAATCTTGTATGTCTACACTGAGAATGACAATTCTATATTTTTTTGTTCTATCAAGGACTCTTTGATCTCAAATGGGAACAAAGGCTATTTTGTAGTCGTTCCATATCCTACTGGCTGTGGTGCCACCCAGCACAGAAATAGCCCCAGTTTTAAATTCTTCTTAATTTGGTATTAAAATGATCTTTCATCCCAAATGGTGCCAAAGCAGACCAAACAGAAGTTCTGGTTTTGCCTCTTTTCTAGACAAGTCTTTGTTAAATACTTCAGGCTTATCAGCACAGTCTCATGCTGAAAAGCTGTCCTTTTGCTGAGCACTTTTAGCATTTCATTAACTTCAAATGCCTTTCAATGTTAATATATGTTTTTAAGTACATACATGTATTAAGGTACTTAGATATGTGAGGCTATATTTAGCTGGGTAAATCACAGTTCTCTGGAAAGTCAGCTTTTCTAGCATAATTTAATCTTTTAAAATCCTGGGCAACTCAAAGATTTCTTGATGGCTCAGAATTACGGTGATTTTAATAGGAATTAAATATGCTAAATGACATTCCATGGTGTTAGATCACATAGGTAGGATCAGAGAGTTTTGTGTAATTTCAAGAGTCAAAACAGAATGTCAAACACAAAAAAAGATAATTTTTTTGGCTGTTGTTTACAACTACTTTCTTTTTGTTTTCTAACTCATCCTGAGCACTTTGTTATGTTAATATTATAGTAAATTCTTATGTGAACTTTTAATTTTTTCCAAATTTTCACAACTGAAACTTGTGTTGATGGTATAAACAAGAACATGAACATGAGTAGAAATACAAGATGTCTATAAATGAAAAAATACTTGTACAAACAGTGGCCAAAATAATGTATGATAATAAACCATTTTTTTCTAAGATGCTTTTGTACAGATGTTAACTGCCTTTTACTGTCTTTATTTTTACATTTTTGATTGGTATTTGTTCATTCTTGTTATGTAGCCAAACATTTTGTAGGTGTTTTTGTGCCATGTTCTCCTTGTGGATTTCATTTTTATCTCTACATGTGTAGGGTTAATTAAACTGTTGGAACATTTCAATGCAATGCCTTTGTGCTTCAAGTTGAATATTTGAGCTGTAGGCTTGTTTGGTGCAAGACCATGTTCAGATCACCATTGCACCAGAATATTTTTCTGTGCCTTGGCAACCAAAGTTATTCTGCACTTAAATGTAATAAAGATCAGAAACGCAGTTTGAGTATCCTGTAGCACAGGATCTGAGGTGTGCCTCTGGTGTAAATAAGGAATTAATGAAAACAGCAAAGTCTTTTCAAATTCCCATTGTTTTGTTTGGAAGCTTAGAAAAATTCATCTTCCTTGACAGTGGGTCCGTGTGAGTTTAGCTGCTTAGTAGCTCAGCGCAACACCAGAGCATTCTTTGATGTATAGTTAGGCTGGATGCATGCAGGCTCCACTATGGTTTTTTAACAACAGTGAACCCCCTTATGTATTTTTAGTACACAGCAACCAAAGATCAGAAAGGGTTTTTATAATAGTCTGTGTCAGATATTTCTTGTTATAGAATATAATACACTTTATACAGTTACTTTTATTACAATCTCTGCAACAATAGCTGTCGACAAACGTTCATCCACTCTTCTTTTAATAATATTTTTTATAGGAGGACACATTCTATTCTTAGAGTTGTCCATAAGGACTCGTTCCACTAAACTACATAAATATATTTAACTGTAAGATTCTAAAAAAATTTGTGGGATTTCTCACATTCTTAGCACAAATTGCTGAAGCTTTTTGCTTAGCCTGGATGCAAGAAGATTATGCACTGACCAGTTCAAAAGCCCTTAATAACTTTCCTAGCTCCATTTCTAGAAGCTTGTCCAAATGTTTGCATGGGTTTTTTTTTGCCAATGAAATGACTACAATCAAGAGAGCACTGTGTTTCCCATTGTTACATACAGTACTTCTCTTGCATTGAAAAAGCTCAAGTGATGTGTAGTTTAGCAGTGTGTGTAAATGAGCATTACAAGTACAAAAAACCTTTCTATATTTCTTTGTCTGAAAACTCCTCCCTAACCTTCTGTCTCAAAATCCTCCACTGTCTTTTGAATATTCTTTCCAATACTTTAACAATTTGTCCAGCAATCTTCGTGAAAGGAATCTTGTAAATTAATCTGCATTTTGGTTGCTCACCATCATGTAAGATATCCCTGTTTCAAAATACCAACTCACATCGGATACCCAGGTAGTAGAAAGTTTTAGGGTGAAAGCAAACTGAGTTCTGTAGCAGCTTGGGCTGTTCAGCCAAGCAAAGAAAAAAAAAATACTTGCAGATGCTAATCCCTTCTGAATCCAATGGAAGGTCAACAAAAGAGCTATAATACTCATTAATTAATAAAATCAGTCTCTGCTTATCAACAAGACTATTTGAAAAGTTGCTTTTAAAGTGTGTGCAGTGAAGGATTTTCTGAAGGATTGTAAATGATGCCCACTCAGTTGCAGCTTGATTAGAAGTTGAAAATTTGGAGAAGCAGTTATGACAAAGTAATCATGTCCACCACAGGGTGGACAGACATGGGGATTTTGAGTAGGGAAATCAAGGTGATGGTGGTTTGCTTTTGGAAGCAGGCTTTTTTTTTATAAATGCCTGATCCACAAGAAAATAATTCCAAATACTGGACCTCCACTCAGACCAGTATGCTCACATTTTATTAATACCAGGTACTAATATTTATTACATTTATCTCTTTCAGCTAAATACTTCACAAAACAAGTTGGATACTGAAATCGTTGCACAGAGTACCTCCTAAGGTACAGTAATCCCATTTTGAAAACTAATACTTTTCCAAAAGTATGGTATAAATTAGACATGTTACTTTAGGATTTAACTCAGAATTGGTTTACTTAGAGTAATACAAAATTTAGTATAAACTACAATACCCACCTGGGACAAAAAAGGAAATACTCAGGAAACAAGATTTGATAGAGCATGTCTACAGAGTGTTGCAATCATAAAAGCAATTGCATACCTGCAGATGTACACCTTAGCCATTTATAATTTAAACTGTACATGAAGCATCCTTGTTATTAGGTAAGATTATGGAGAAACACCCAGTGAGAAAAGATTATCTGTACATAAGTTACAGTGTTAACAGTGGAACTGTTTCCTGCAAATTCTTCCTGCCTGGATGACTATGTCTTTTGACTTAAGTGTCAATCAAAATGCACAACTGGGTCAGAAGTCTAAAACTGTGTTGTTGCTTTGATGTAATAGCAGACTGCACTGAAAGTGCTTGCCACCAGCAAAAACACATATTGCTGCAAAACTGCACAAAACTGGATTCCTTAATGGGCAAATTCCACACGGTCAATAAGCACGCCACTATCTCTACTGCCCTTCTGTCAAACAGGCAGATAGCATGGGTTGAGCAGTTGTCCTGAACACTGCTACCGCTCCCATGGATCACTACAATGCCTGGATTTATTTTTTCCTTTGTTCTGTACAAATTCAACAAGTTACAAATGATGTGGCAGTAAGCAGAATGTGTGAATAATAATTCTTTCAATTATTTTGATTCAGTTAGTTTCTTTCTATGTTGGGCTTGCCTGTGTGCTAGCATATAATATTGATGTGCTAGTAGGAGTTTGAAGTCAAATTTTATTAACTTTATAGATTTTTGACTCATATCCACAAAAAAGTGCGGTTTTTTACCTTTTTAAATAACAGAGGAAAAAATTGATTTTCAGTTATTTTTCATTGGTACTTGGTTTTTAAAAGTGAAAGGAATTAGGCACCTAAAAGCTTACAAAATCTTTGCTTTCATTGGAGCTCTGAAAACCTCTGCAATGTGAAAATCTGAACAAGGCATTATATGTTGAAAATTTCTATGTCTCTGAGTAAATTAACCTACAAAATGGTTACTTAGATTGTGCAACAAACCCCAATATAATTTTTATTTGTATTACTACAAATCTCACTCTTGTGAATAAAATTATTTGAAAAAGTGTACAATGTGTTGAATATCTCCCCTAAAAATGTCTAGGTACATGACAAACCAGTGAGGTGTTTGTGTTTGGCATATTTTCCATTGACTTTCCTGGATTTGAAAAATCTCATGGTTTTACAGCAGGAACAGGTACTTGCAGAGGGGATGGATATGTATTTTGGTGTATTTATCAGAAAGTGCATTAACAGAACCAGCTTTCTAATTCATGAATAAAAGATCCCGGATTTCTTTTCTTTTCATATGGGAGGGGAGGAGGGAGACAGAAGTATCTCGAGATGTTATACACATCTCAAGAAATCAGCAACACATTTTTTAAAAGAAAATTTGTTGTTCAAAAGTTTTTTTTGTGAAAATTTAGGTTGAAGTGATAACCTATTTTGAATGTCTTGTCTACTGTTAAAAGTTGAAAAAAAAATATCTAAACAAACCTACACAGTAAGCATGCTAATCAGTGTCAATTCTTTTTAAAATATGTGTCAAACACTTTTTTCCCAGAAGTGGAATCATTGGACAATGCAACCAGATACTCTTCTCTCTTTCCTATAGCATTATGATACTACCTTCCCATAGCATTACCGAGCATGATGGTGGGGCAAGGTGGTGAGCTAAGAGGGCTGAAAATCAGGGAAGTGATTAGCATGGTAGTATGGAGGGTATGGATCGGGAATTGATGCCAAGAAAAGGAGGCAAAGCGTATGAGATTTTATGGGTGGCCAGCAGCATATTTCAGCTAGAAAATGTCATGTGTGTTAAGGCCCAGGGTGAAAAGCACTTGAAGAAACTTCTTAAACTTTAGGCAGCATGCCATAGCAGAAACCACTGATTCGTGGGCCATACACCTTAAGTCACAGCGACCATTGCTGTGCTCTATGCTGATACCTTCATAGGCTGTTCCAGGTAAGAGAGCTTTTTACCTTCATGAATTTTCTGTCAGCTCATTTGTGAAGGAAATGTTGGGGGGTGGGGTGGGGATGGTGTTTGTGGGTTCTTTTCTTCTTTTTTTTCCCTGTAACTGTCCGTAATCAGCTGCCACGGCAATTTCACTAGTCCCAACCTTGGTACTCTGGGGACAACAGCTGTTGCTTCCATGTATATACCCTTTATTTTTAGGTTCTTTCTCAACATGTGCATCATCTATGTTAGAGAGGCTTCATTGCATATGCAGCAAAGTCTTTTGTCTAGAAGGAGACTAAAGGTAACAAACTGCAATTTTGTGAGCATAAATGGAACAAAATATTTTTTAACCAGTTAAAAACCCACATGGCTCAAAGAGGTCAAGTACAAACTATACTATACTCCATTAAAAAAAAACAAAAGTGGTGGTGGGGGGGGAAACGTTGGTATGAAAAAAAATTAAAAAACCCTACAATTTTTGTAGTGGTACATGTTCCCATCCTTAGTTGCTGAAGCAACGTAAGTTTGAAATACAAACCTAAATGCAATGTTCTCCAAAAGAAATATCAATGTTTGTACCTTTTTTTTTGCTCTAAAATTTACTAAGGATTGGAACTTCTGGCCTTTCTCTCTCTGGTTAATTTTGCCTAAATTGATTGGAATCTGAAAAAAATATACCATTTGTGTATACCCTGAATAGAGAAATGTGTAAATAAATCAATATGTTTCCATTTTACTACTTCATTACTTTTGTGTTCTATAAAACAGAGCACACACAATAAATCATAAAAATATTCTCTGGCTTTGACTGGTGCCAGTTACCATAAGATCACAAAATGTCATCAGGTTAAAATATTCTGTGTTATCAAAAGTTCTTTTCTGAGAAGACATATTAGTATGTATCTTTCTGAGAACAAATACCTCTGAAAGTGGGACCAGCACAGAAACAGGCATGTGCTACTTTATTCTGAGGGATAACTGAACATTTCTTTCCTTGACATCTCCAGATTACCAGTTTTGACTGTGGCTTCTTTACAAAAGCATAGGAGTGTTCCACTTAACAACAGTAACAGGAGAGATTTCAGTGGCTGAAATAGTTTGGTGACCTCTGAAGTGCTTATATACTAATCTTGTAATGGTTTCCCCTTGAACAGATGTACCAGTGATTTTCTGTCATACGTCTGCTCTCTGTGGTCATAGTCTTTTATCATCTGTCCCTCTGCTGCTCCCTGTGCTGGTTTGGGTTATTCTCTTGAGTGCGTATTTGGACAGCCTGAGAACACTTCGGTATGTGATAGGAGTGAGGAAGGTCCATCTGCCTCCTTGTTGCTGTGTTCACAGCAATAGTAAGTTCCTGCCAGGGGAATGCTATAAGTTAAGGGTGATGCTTATAGTACTTAAAACAGAAAGATTTCTCCTTCTTACATGAAACTCTGTGTTAATGTAAGTCTTGACTAAACCCCCTACAGAAACGGAAATTGCGAGGAAGAAGGAAGGGCTTCAGACAAGGATAGAGTAGAGACATCAGTGGTGATAAACCTTCCTAGGACTCTGGAAATACAGCAAGAAAAGTTACTCCAGCTGTGGTTAAGTATCTTGTGGCGCTCCCCTGGGCTGAGGGCAGGGATCCAGCCTTGAAAGCCCCATTTCCCATTTACCCCTTGGGAAGCCCTTGAGAAGAAATACACAGCTCAGAGCCCTGCAGCTGATTTGGTAGTACATGATCACAGCACAGTTTAAAGAAATCCAAGAAGTCTGAGGTCTGGAAGAAGGCCAAATTCCAAGTATAAACAGTTTATTTCTTTCATTAGCTGTCTTGAATTGTGGACTTAATAGATTTAAAATATTCCTTTTTTATTTCTTTTTGTTTGTTTGTTTTGTATTGTATTGCTGTGTTTTCCATTGAGTAAGAGATTTTGGGGGAGTTTGTCATATTACTAACTGAAATTCTGAAACATTTCCAAAAAGCAAGTTAAGAAAACTTCATGAAAATAATTTTTTTCAGCTTTTTCAGTGAAATTCTGAAGAATATTTTAGATAATTTTCCTGTTCAGACAATTCTATAAACTTAATATTCTCCAATAACCCTAGTAATCACATTTTATAAGCCCATTCAATGTTTATTATTATTTTTTTCTGTGTAAATAATTGATCAGCAACTTGGTGTCTCAGTGCACAAAGCCTGTGTAGAAGCAGGAAAGCCATGGGTGAGAAATGGTGCATTTGAACAGGAGTTCTATAGATTAGTTTGGAAAATGTCCCATGAGAGTCTTTGTTATCCCCACTCACACAGACTTTTAGAATTATCTGGGGATTTCACATTACTCAGATATCTGTGAGGATATGAATCAAATCTGTTTCTGTTGATATGAACATTAAATGACTTTCTCTGACCTGTCATTTCATGTATTACTGAATGTCCCCATTATGCTGTAAGCACAGGTGGTTTCTTATCCCTTTTAGAAACCTAAATTACAGATATTTTTTGAGCACTTGAATTATTCTATTACTGAAATGTAATTGTGGCAAGAAACTGATGCTAGCAGTAGCAGAAGTTGCCATGTGCTGGGAGGAGGGTGAGGCTTGTGTGGTCCTCAGAGAATATCTGAGGAGGTTTCTGGGTCCCTCAGGTTGTGTGTATGTAGTGATAAAGTGGCAGCTGAGAAGTCTTGTGAGAGAGGCAGGTGAAAGCTGGGAAGTGCCAGCAGCCTCCCTGGCCAGTTCAAACTGTGGGAAGCTGCCTATAACTGGTTCATAGGGAGCACCAACAAACAGGCTGTGCAAGCAAAGAGGGAGTGATGTGGCAGCCTTCCTGTCAGTTTGTGTGGAAAGGCATGCAGGAAGGGCTGTGCCCTCTGCCAGTTGTCAGGCTGCAGCCTCAATGGTCAGTTCACCAAACTGGTGCCTGTGCAAGTCTACCCATCAGCCCGAGGTCTCCAGAAAATAAAGGACTTGCTATGCAGTGTTTTGATATTGTCAGAAGTGTGGTGGTAGAGACCAGGTAATGGCCTCTGCCGCTGAATCAGCTGCCTAGCCAGGTAGGAATCAGCGACCTAGCCAGGTAGACTAGCCTGGGATGAGTGGAGGTGGCCACCCAGACAGAGATTCCTATCAGGGAAGATACTGTCCAGGTGGAGGGCTGCAAAAACTGCAGTGAATTGTGTTTTAAACTAACAAACTTGGGTGTAGGTTTTACAGCTGACAGCTGTACATCTGTAAGCAACAGGGTGGATGAGAACATCTGGCAGAGTATTGAAGAATGCTCTCCAACCCTTTCCAAAGGCAAGAACCCTAAGTTCAGCCACCTTAAGTGCATGTACACCAACACATGTAGTCTGGGCAACAGACAGGAGGAACTGAAGCTCTGTGCCCAGTCTGAGAGTTATAGTGTCACGGGAACCACAGAAAAGTGGTGTGAAAAGTCACATGACTGGAAGACCATGATCGATGACTACAGACTCTTTGGGAAAGACAGGATGGGAAGAAGAGGAGTTGGGGTTGCACTTTCTGTAAAAAAGAAATTTAACTGTAGAAAGGTAAGCTATGGAGACCATGAAAGTTCTATTGAATGCCTTTGGATCAATATTATAGTGATGGTCACCATGGGGGACCTTACGTTCTGTGTCTCTTACTGACATCCCAATCAGGAAGATGAGGCAAGAAAAAACCTTACTTTGGCTTCTCCGGGAAGTCTTGGGCCAACAAAACCTGATACTTGTGATTTCAATTATCTGGGCATTTATTGGTAAAACAACGCAGCAGTGCACAAGTTGCCCATCAGGTTCCTGGAATGCATTGAGTGCCACATTCTCCTACAGATGCTGAACATATTGACTAGGAACAATGTATTGCTGGATTTACTGCTCATAAACTGAGAAGGCTTACTTGACACCATAACTACAAATGGTAGTCCTGGATACAGCAACCATAACATTACGTATTTTAAGATCCTGCTGAGCACAGTGAAGATTAATAGTAGGACAAAGATCATGAATTTTAGAAGAACCAACTTCAATATGCTTGGAGTCCAGTTACAAGAGAGTCTATGGGAAGCAACCATGGAGGGCAAAGTAGTTTGTGCGTGCTATGAGTTATTCAAGAACAGCCTTTGGAAAGCACAAATGATGGCTATAACGAGGTCAGAGGCTCTCTTCACAAAGAGCCACATGGGGAATACAAGGGCCAATAGGTGCAAGTTGCAATGGGAGAGGTTTCATATCAACATAAGAAAGAATTTTTTTACAGTAAGAACAGTCATTCACTGGAACACCCTCCCCACAGAAATGGTGGAGTCCCCATTGCTGGAGGTTTTCAACACGTAGTTGGACAGAGTACTAGGTAATCTCATCCAAGCTTCCTTTCCCACAAAGTGCTGGACCAGATGACTTTTCAAGGCCCCTTCCAACCTGATAGCTGTTTCTATCTACCTATATTAAATCCCTTTCTTTTCAAAAGAAAAAAAAAAAAAAATGGTACAGAACATCTACTATTTTCCAGGATATGCTTTAAAATGTATAAAAAGAATTCCAGCATACAGTTTTTTTGTGTCTTCAAATGACATATCACTTTACTGTTAAAAATTAGTAATTCAGGTCTGCCAGTCTAGATCTACTTTTGTCTTTTATTTAACTCTGATTTGAACACATTCTTGGAATCCGAGCATCTGAGAAAGTGAAAATGATTACTGAAAACAAGCATAATTTGTTTCTTTAGTCTTCTATTAAGACTGCCTAAACCTGAGAATCAGTTAAATAGAACTTTAATAGAATCAATATGGAAGAATCAATACAAGAATCAACAGTAGTGGGGCCTGTTCTCATTGGATTGGTGAGGGTTTTTTTTAAAGGTGGAAATCTGTGTGTTGGTCTCAGTGATTAAACTCCTTCTGCAGGAATTCAACAAAATGTAACATATTTTTGTAAGGGTTCTTTCATCAGCTGAAATGAAAAGAAAGAATCAGATTTATCCCAGTGTATCCAATAATGCTTCCCCCATCCTACAGAGAAAAAATCTTCCTCACTGGAGAATGGCAATGCTGTATAATCTATGCTTATATTTTGCATCTATAGCTTACCACGTAGCTAATCTAAACACACCTCTTCCTGTCTAGGAAGTAGCACAAATGCTTATTTAAGCAGAAATTTGGCAATGAAGTTTACCTCCCAAAGCATGCATTCTTCACTATCCAATAATGATTTAAACATTTTTATTTCTATTTAAGATGCTCTTGTTCAAGTTCCGCCTATAGATTTGCAACTATATATGTAAATCTAACAATTCTTTATATTATGAAACATTTTCCAAATCAGCTCATCAAAAGATAAATATTCAACAAGTAAATAGTGGCAAAAAATTGCACTCTGAAATTAAAATGTAATATGTATATGAAACTGTTGTGGATATTGCTGCAATTAACATTTTCCTGTAAATGTTGTAACCAGGGAAGTTAATTGGAAATGATGCATATTCACTCTTATAAATATTTAAAGAAAGATAGATTATAGAGTTATTTAATTGCTTTTGGAAAAGTGCATTTTTATAACACATATTGCAGCACTTTCAGTACTAGCAGAACTTTTATGTTTAGTACTTTTCCAGTAGTTCACTGAATTTTAGACCATGGTCTCAGACATGAGAAATTTTAGATTTGTGGCACATCTATATCAAAGCAACAACATAAGGTACTTCCTATCAATTTCTTTATATTCAATATTCTTTTTTTTATGTTCAAACTTAATAATTAAGGGTATAAATAAAAATACTTAGAAGCCTGAAAATGAACAATTTGAAAGCCAAGCAGCAGCAACATTTATCTTGTTTGTGAAGATTATCATGCAGTCTTTAAACCACAGTACAGGTATCATTGTGTCCTTTTTTCATTTAGTTTATCCAGGCTGCCTTACTTTAAGAATACAGCAGAATTTCTCAGGAGGATATTGCCTGCATGCTTTGCATTAACTTGTTGAATAACCCAGAGTTTATGAGTGGATGTGGCAAACATCTCTTCAGTCTGGTGGGGGAAGCAAGGAGAAAGCATGATTCTTCAGATGAAGCAACTGAGCAATGTCTTGTGGCAGTTCTGCCACAGGGCTTCTACCAGAACCTTGACAAATGACTTAAAACTGGGCTTTGCAGCATACATCACAAGTAGTTTCTTCTGCTCCAGATGATCTGTAGAAGTGTTTACTAGGGAAAGCCACAAAGTGGCTAAAAATACACGTAATTTGAAAAGTCAGAGCACAGATCTTCAAAAGATGAAAGGCATATTAAACAGTACTGAGCTCTGCACTTTTGAGGAGAGACCACTAGAAATATCTGACATACATGTTTTTCCAGTTTGGATATACACTTACCTGTCAGCATTCTATGATTTTTTAGCTTGGAAGGCAAAAGAATTATTTTCCCCCAAAACCCCAGATATTAAATGTAGATTCTCAATAGCTATCAGGAAACTAATTGTTTTACAAGGCTGTTAGAGCAGTAGGAGGATCAAAGCAGAACAATTTTTGAAGCCTTGGTCTGTAGACTTAAACTGGTGGAAGCTGAAATTATCCACCAAATTCTTCCTGGGATCAGTCACAGTTATGCAGTCCCACACTCCTATCTGTGTTTTCTCAAAGTGCAAGCAACTAAGGACTAACATTGTCAAGGTTAAGTATGGATTCCCCACCATCAGATTTACAGATGGATGTGTTGTGCAAGGTTTCATGCCTGGACAGCATCTAAACAGCAAGTTCACATTATCTAAAATCTAATCATTTAACTCTAATCTGGGTGGAGAGGCTTTTCCTGTTGCAAAGACAGTAGCACACAGCTCTAATACCTCTGAACAGCCAACTTACTACACCTGAGTAGTAAGTTGTGTATTTACCTGTAACATTGAAAGTCAGGGGGGAAAAAAAGAGAAAAAAAACCCCAACAGAAACCCCACCAAACCAAAAACCCCACTACCAGTTCTGAAAGGATACCTCAGTCTAATGCTGAAGTAGAGTTAAAACACACTGTGTCCCCTTGAGAGGACAGTCACCCTACAACTTCACACTATCTCTGAGTTCAATCGCCTCCCCACCCCAATCTAATTTCAGAGTTAATTTTTCTCATTGCTCTGTATGGGAGAAACACTGATCTCCCATTTATGTAAGACCAATACAATTTTAACCTCTCTTTGCCTTCAACTCCAATTGAAAATGAGGAGTTCAGTTGTGCCGTAGCTCAGGCGTGACAAGCCCTCATCTGATTACATTAGATCTAGTTATATGTGATTTGGACATCATTCTTGATCCTTTCTGACATTCTGCGCACAGCAGCAGTGAGGGAAATGGGAAGGCCATTTCAGTGTTATTGCTCAGGTTCCAGAGAGCAGAGTTTATATTCAACATTTCTTCAGTTCCATGAGGTTCATCCTATTCTGATCAAACATATTATTGTAGAGAATGTAAACACTGTCATGAAAAGAAAAAAAGGATAAATTTACAGGTTTGGGCCTGGATAGTCCCAAGTTAAATTTTCAAGGACACAAGAGGTGAAATTCTTAGGAGTGTGGTGGGTCCCCTGGATTCAGACAAAGAATACCATCCCTCAAGTGCCAAAGAACTGCAGCTAATTCTGGGAAATTTATTGTATTGCTGAAAACATATTCCAGGGTTTTTAATTATTGACTGACCCCTCTATAATTTACTCAAAAAGAGGAAAGTGTGGGAATGGACTGAACAACATGGAAATGCATTGGAGGTCCTAATAAAGGATTTAAGGTTGTTCAAACAGTTGGAACCTATACATTCAACCAAACCTATTCATGTAAGATGGGATTTTACTGAGCATGGCTCTCATTGTAACCTGTGGCAGAGGGAATCTGATGGTCCAGAGAGACCATTAGAGTTCTGCTCCAGTTCCTTTAATGATACTGAACCATGATATTCAGATCTTGAGAAGAGACTGTTGTCCTTGGCACAAGCAGTACAACAGGTGGAAAACATAAAAACATAACAAAATGTGGTCATACAAACACCATTCTGTCTTCCAGATGTTGCCTGTAAAGGTACGACACACCTGCTGGTATTGCCCAGAAACTCACCATCTGTAAATGGTATGTGTGTTTGAAAGGCCTTAATGAGTTATACTCATCACAAAAGGTAATATTAAGGTATCCAAATTATGGAAAGACATTGACCACAATTACTTACCTCAAGCCCACTAAGTAAACCACCTCTGATGCAATAGGCATCCCCTTTGAGAGGAGACAATGATCTCAAGGGGGTATGGTTTATCGATATTTCATCTTACAGACAGAACAATGAATGGCATCATAAAGCAGTGGCATTGGAGGTAGCCACGGGACAAAAGTTCCTTGAAACAGGTAAAGGAAGTGCACCACAGGTGGGAGAACTCAGAGCAGTTTTACTAGCTGTGCAACACAGTGCAAGTAGTATTTACACTGGTTTGAATGCTATTTTTAAAGGAGCCACTGAAAAGATAAGCCACTAGGGACTTAAAGACTGGCAGATTAATAGAGTCCCAGTCTGGCAAACTTACAGCTAGAAAAAGTTGTTAGAAATAGGAAAAGAGTATTGTACATTACTTGTGTTAAAGGACATGATTGATCAAATACAATCACTTCTCATTTTAACCAACAGGTGGACAGCCTTCTGCAGCTGTGGAAGACTGAACTGAACAATAATGAAGAATGGGAGTGCCTGCTTGAATGGTTGCATGTTAAACAGGGCCACACTGGACAGGCCAATTTATATTGAGAATGCACTGCCCAAGGATGGCTTATATCAGTTAAACTATGTGAACAAGTAGTGACTGCCTGTTCACGATGTCAGTTGCAACTTAACAGGGACCATCTGAGCAAGGCACCTCCTTTACATATTTAGGATAAGAAAACATTATGGCATACCTGGCAAATTGACTATATCAGACCATTATGACCATCAGGTGGGAAAAAATTTATCCTGGTAAGAGTGGAGGTTATATCTGGTCTCACAAAGGCAACTGAGTTTGCATCAGCAACCAAAGAAGACACAGCAAGAGGTCTCAAAGAGTGGTTCAGTACACTCCCCCTCCCAGAGAAAATTCAAAGTGGCAATGGGACACATTTCACAACTATGGCAGTACATGACTGAGCCAAAGAAGAAGGATTCCTCTGGGTATTTCACACCTCCTATTACCCTCTAGCCAATGGTATAGTTGAACATACTAATGGATTGGTTAAGCAATTCACTAAACCTCATGAATCTGGATGGCACCTGCAATTTTCTACTGCTGTCTACCAATTAAACAACAGAAGGAATGGAGATGGTTGACCAAAAATGAAAGCCTTTTGCAGATCTGCTGACACAATTGCTCGAAAAGTCCACACTAAACCTGGGGTTTATGCTGGAAAACCTGTGTCAGTGCAGATGACTCAAATTGGCACAGTACCCATGGTACTAGTCACTCCCAAGAATCTCTACACTTGCAAAACTAGAGATTGCTCAGGAAATATACATCAAATCAGTACTCAATGGCTTTTACCCCCCTTTTAACTAATACCACCAGATGTATTTTCAACCCAGCGTGTTTTATTTTGACTGTTTTGGAAGAGCTTCAAATTAATTGCACTTGGACAGAAGGATGACAAAAGTAAATGCTGCATCCATGTTACTATCCCAGGTTCTGACAATGCTGTTTCCTCTAACCTGTGGCCAGGAAACCCTAGAATGGCCATGGTCCCAAGCCTACCTTAAGTACACTGGAAGCATCAGACTACAGTTCAGTAATATACAAATAAATTTAGCCACTGAGGTCATGCATGGAAGTGAATTACATGCACAACAGGTGAGTGGGATTGGGATAGAGAAACTTGGGTTCCACTATTGATAGAAAAAATATGAGAAGGATGCCAAATAAGATGTAGAATGATCAACAGATCTACCCATGAAAAGGTCACTTGTGTTACAGTTTCCAGTAACACACCAGGCATACCATGTCCAAAACGCCTCAAAATTCTCTGCTACTGAACTGTGGGATTGTTGGTATAATTTTACTTTGGTTAAACTTGCTTTCATGATAAGCTTCAGGCAATGGAAATGAACACCTTTTTCTTCCAGTCCAGGACTAGCATTTAGGTTTAAAATAAATGTTATTAAACCCGACCCAACTCCTGCTCCAGTTACTACACTCATTGCAGTGATTACACATAATAGCACAGTGGAGATGAAGACATACCAATTCTCACCATAGCATCTGCTGATGACATTACTGTGAGGTGTACATTAATTGTGAATCTTTGGTTAAACCTATAGATAGCTATGGAACTGGACTACATATGTTTTCATGTGAAAAGAAACATCAGTACAAAATAACTGGGGGAAAAAATCCATTGAGAGTGACATGTGAAACAGGAAAGCCAAGTTTCTGAGGAGATTTTAAGATAGATATTCTGAAACCTAGTCCTCCTACCCAACCATCTGCCTCAAACAACCCACACATTTCTGAATCAAAATTATTCATGTGATCAAAAATATGAGTCAACAACAGATGTTGTTTTAATCCACTATGGTCTCTCAAAGGCATTGAATTATTGATGCAAAGTAACATCTCTGCAATCCAACCAGCATGTTCACCATTCATGAAAATGTCTTATGCAGGATGGACAGCGTGGGGTTACACAAACAAACCCTCTCTCCCCAGAAACAAACAAAAAGAAATTTGACTGGTATCCTGGGAACAGGATTAAGAGTTCAAAATAGCATAGATACCAAAGCATTAATGAACAAACTAGTTACAACAAGTAGTGATTTGAACAAATTGAAAAATCCCTTATGACCTTTGCTTCTAACTCTTGGGACTAATCAATGGCTTCCATTTGATATTTTACCTCAGTGGGAAAAGAATAACAGGAAAGACCACCAATTAGTCATAGATGTACTTTGTACAGTTCAAAGTAATGTTTCTTTGGCTCTCAGTTGCACTCAAGCTCAACTATGGACAATCAATGACAGCCACAATTACAAATGAAGGTGAAGAAGGTATCCTACTGACTGAAATTTGGAAAATAATTTGGCATAGTGTAATTGACTTTGAAAAGGAATTCCAGTCCTGTTGGTATTTAGTAAATTTTACTTATGATCCTATCAATGGTATGGCCAAAACTTTTGTGTTGACTATATAGAATTCTTTGGTATATAGTGTATATCCAATCATTGCACTGGGGTTGAATCACAACAGAAATATACTCTACCCCTTAGAGCATAGAGTATGGGCCTGAAAGAATGGAAAAAAATGGCAAACTATTATGTCAATGCATGCATTTTGCATGAGCAACATGGGTTCATTTGTGAAATTAACACCATCAAAGCTCAAGAAATTTGTCTTGGCACAGAGCTGAGTATTTGTCATTTTGAAATACACGCGAATGAAATCTCTGAAACTAGCAAAGGATGCGCCTGCATGAAAACTCTTTGTGATTTTATACTCATAGATAATGTTACTGTAAATATAAATATTCACTTAAACACTTGTTTTTGCAATTTTGTTGAGATTGTAGGATGTGATTTTACATACTCAACTCCTGTTGTATTTTGTCAGTTGATAAGATCTAATCATACCCTGATTTAAGACCTACTGCCAGCCACCACTGGAGTTAATCTCACCTTAATAAGACAACTGGTGCAACATGAAGAGCTGAAATGACTGCTGAAGCAAGCCTAAGAGAATGGACAGATGACTTCAATTATTATCCATCAAGATGCAAAAGAAATACATCATGTGTTGGAATGAGTCAAGAAAGATGCAGAACATCAGTGATGGGAAACTCTTCTTGGATGGTCACCAACTGCTACAGAAATCCCCAACAAAATGCTTCACTTTGGTGTCCTACTGATATTGATAATTTTAGGTTTTATTTTAGTGATTGTATTGTATATTAGAACTTGCATCTTTGTAAAGTCACTGGCTTATTGGCTTTCTCCATTGTATAGTTATATGCCATATGTTTATATGGTTATATGGTTAGATCCACACACTATACATGCACGAGATGTCCCTAAATCAGACTAAATATTGTGAAGCTTGAGTGGCTATAGTCATAGGGTGGCTTATGTGGAAAAATGGCTAAGATTTTATTATAACAGTAAGGAAATTTTAGGGTAAAACTGCAGCTGCTACTTCCAGGATGGAATGTGGTTGGTATGCATGGAATCTACTCCTTATTAGTTCCCCACGCAAGACAACCTGAAACATTAGCACATGCTAAGAGCAACTGAAGAAAGGTGTATGTGGAGCACTGAGCAGAGTGAAGATACACAGCCGGGCCCTGTTGTACTCCCTGCAGGAAAGGGAACTTGATGGCACCATGTACTGATAAACCATGTAGTAGCTGTGAAGCAAGGAAGGTAAGGGAAGATGTTGGCTGTTGAGCCAGCAGCTCTAGCGAAATTGCTTTCTAGGAATTAACTTCGCTAATTATAATCTCATTGTAGTACCAAAGCACACCTCCATCTCAAAGCTACCCACCTCCAAGGTACAACCATTCCTCACTGAGCATGCGCTTTATATTTTTATTGACTATGTAAAGGTAACGCGAGAGAATTTTACACCTATCAGTAACAAAAGCATGTATGACTAGTCACCCAAGCTCCACCTGGAAATAAAGAAATGATATAAATTAAGTTAGGAAGAGGACAAGTTAGGGAAGACTCCATTGTAACTGCTGGGATCATTCCATGGGCCGGACCCATCTTCTCCCACACAGGGAGGTCTATTGGGTAAGAACTATATTCTATGCACACTTAATGATTAAGTCCAACTGGCTTTTACTACTAATTAGATTTTGTGTGTATATTACTTCATGCTTGTTCTTGCAGTTAGTGTACTATCAACAGCAACCTTGAACCTTAATCTGTCATGAATTTGTACAATAAAAGATTATCACCTGAGATATTTTTGTGTTAGTTTCTGGAAACTTGAATAATTTAGTTGACTAGTGAATCTGTCACCATGAATCCCTGAATGGGATGGCTGAATCCCATCCTTCTGATACAGTGTACTGTCCAGTAGAGTCTCTACAGTGAACTCTAACAGGCTGGTCCAGCATAAGCATCTCATCTTTCCTGGGACATTGACAGACTAATTTAACATAAATGGCTGGGGGGGGGGGGACACGGGACGGATGGACCTCTGCATTAACATGAACAATAAGATAAATACTTAGTATAGGATATCAGATCTCAAAAAAAAAAAAAAAAAAAAGGAATTAAAAAACATTGCCACCACAATACTATCATGTCCATGTCTAAACCTTGAAAAGAATGTGTTCTGAACATGTACTACACCTTAAAAGCAGTTAGGTATCCACTACATGCTTCGTTTTGTTTACACTTAGACAACCTGTGATATGTACTCATCTATCAATGTTGCACTGCACTGTAGTCACTAGGCTTAGCTAATGAATGCTAATGACTTTCTTACTGAAAGAATAGTAAATCTGTGTGTCATCAGCTTAGCTAAGGTAACTTAATCCACAATTAATTTGATTAACTTTGGCAATTAATACCAAGTTGAAAATCATATAAGTTGAAAATCTGATGTTGCAAAGATACTTTGCAATCATAATGAACAATTAGTGTGTGATGGTGTTTGATTAGGGTGATTAAAATAAATCTATAGTCACAGAACAAAAGTTTAATTGAGGATGAAGGTAGTTATAAGCAGAATAATCAACACACAGCTAGAAAGGTTTGCCAGCTATATTAACTATATTCTGTACCAGATACCATGTCATTGTCAGTAAATGCCTGGCAGTTCTCATCTTGAGAATATTAATTCTACATGCAAAGGGTACATTGAAAACATTCAAATGAAATCCTAAAGGCAGTTCAGGAGTAGCTTGTTTATTCAGTTTACACAAAAATAAGGTATGAGTGTGAACAAATTATTTCTACACATGGTTATGCATGTAATTTACACAGACACATGCTAGAGAAACTGAAAATTAACCTTTGTAAATTAAACCATGTAACTGGCATAAAGAACTTAAAATAAAAGGAGTTTTGGACATTATCTTATGCTTCCATGTTTAGATCTTCCTTTTCTTCCTTTCCAAGGAAAGCACAACCCATGCTCTAACCATTCTCCCCCACTAAAACCTGACTTCCTTATCAGTAGATGTATTTGGAAATAAGGGTCAATACTTATTAAATCTGTTATTCAGTAAAGTTCAAAATAGTGCATTCATGGATAGTCATAGGTAAAGGAACAAAGCAAACATACTACAACGGTGACAAAAAAAGCAATCACACAGGCCATATACATAACCTAAACATTCTTTTTTATTCTTACTGCAGAGCCCTATAGGCATAGGCTGTAAGAAGACTTTTACATCTTCCCTCCCAAGCGTTCTCAAAACATACTCTAACCTGTAGAAACTATTTAAGCAAGTCCTCTGTCTGAGTCATTGTGGTTCTTTTGTATACCTTTTTCTGGCATTAAAAAGGTGCTTCGATACTTTTCTTATGCTTCTGAGAAGCACAAAATATTGAGCAATATCCACTCCATTCTTTTATGTACACCAAAGACTGCATGTTGTTTCAGTGCTCTTTGCAATTGAATCAGTTATGTAAAAGCCTTTGCTGCTTAAATCCAGCTCTGGGTACCGGATTCTTCCAAAAAAAAATGTCAGTAATATGCATGCAAAAATCAGTGTGCAGCTGGAACATGCAGAGTGACTTTTATCTGCTTGTACCAGGTCAGGACATTTCATGGTGTTTGTGTAACTGACCTGTAATCTCACTGTTTTATTCATGATCGATGGATTGGTCTCTTCTCATCTAGGCCATATCTGTTTGAATGCAAGTTACTATGCAACATTTATTTTTTTTTCAGGCACCTACTTTTGGTAAAGCTAGCAGCAGCTTAAAGCTCGTCTTTTACCATTGTCTTTTTTTGTTTGTCGGTTTGTTAAATTTGCAAGTTCAATATTGTTTTCATAACCTCTATTCATTATTGTTGCCTGAAATATTGGAGCACTCATTCCTCTCCTCAATGCACATGCTACAGAGTACAGTAGAATAGTTTTTGTTTCCTGTGCAGTTCAGCTTTTTACTTTAAGATAGAAGCTTCCCCTATACCTTAGGCATAATGCAATAAACAGTGAAAAAAGAGCTTCTGATAAGTGATTAGGCACATGTTTGTCCATATAATTATGTGGCAGAGAAACTGTTTTCCACTGCCAAATTTATAGCATTTCTATCTCAACTCAAATAAAATGCTACTCTTTCTCCAAACAGGACATATTCTGCCTTCTGTAAATGCTTGATGACATCTTAAAATTTGGCCATGAAAATAATAATTGTGCAACCATCTCTGACCTTGAGGTGTACCAGTCTCCCACTTTCCCTCCCTTTCCAGGATGGAAAAAATGACTACGCTTTGACACTTGCTCGGCCATGCACTTCAGCCTGTGCTTCCCCACTAAAAAAGGTCCGGCTGGATGAGTAATTGGAGACTTCTGCTTAAAGGTTTTTTTCCCCAGGAAGTGGTAAAGGGCCTGATCCAAAGTCTATTGATACCTAATATCCTTCCTTCAGTCTCATGGTTCAACTCTTCTTTACTGATCTCAAGAACTGTTTCAGCTTGCAGCTTGGACTGCCCCTTTTCTCAGCAATATACTTCACTATCTCCTTTCTTCCACTGTCTCCATTTCTTATTTAATTTTTTCATTATAGTTTACCTGTCCCTGCCATTTGTTGTAGCATTTTATGGGGATAAAGGCTGGACTCAGGTGCTCAGTTGAAGTATTTTAGTTAAATCAGAAAAGCTGCAGCTGCCAGCGCCATGTTTATAATAATTTGTGCACCAGACTTTCCCAAAGCCATGCAAAAGGCGTAGCAGGACAGAAGTTGAATCCCAGTGACATTAACTTTTGTGTAATGCCCTTACCACAGCTAACCCTCTTATACTCTAGTTACGCTACGCTTTCAAGGAAACAAAGCAAGTGAGAAAATGTGAATGGATTCAACCTTTTTTTCTTTTTTTCTTTGAGGGCTTCTAACCTTTTTTATTTCTCCACCCTTTCCTTCCCAACAGGTCTTCTATACACAGCTTTTCCTGTTGTGATGCCGTTTTCAAGGAGGATTTTTTTTTTTTTTTTTGACTGGTAATTAGGCTGAGCTTCAGTGAAGCGTTTAAACTAAACCTAATAAACACTCAGTTGGATTAATCTGGATAACGATAAACAGAAAAAAACCTCTTAAAAATACTTTTTATGCACTATCCACTTTAATAACAACAATAATAGCAGTAATAATAATAAAAACAAACAGTATCACTCCCTGAAATAACATTTTCTTTAGTTCTTTTTGCTTTGTTGCTTCCCTGCTGTTTTTGTACGTGGTTCAGAGTTTTTAATCCTCCTAAGCTTTCAAGTGATATCAGGGAAACTCCCTTCTTTCTTGTACTGTGCAACAGCTTTGTGTTCACAAAACCAAAACCATAGCCATCCTCAAAGTTAGTATGCTGGGTTGTCTACAAAATAACTAGATAGTCCATGTGCTTTACTGTCTTGACCTAATGACTTCTATATTAGTACAATATCAGTATATGAGGCACAAGACGATCTACTGAATAACAACCATACAAGCTGAATTGTCACGTGATATCAAGGTTCACAGATTTGTCTATGGATAAAAAGTAGCATTTCAGATTATTGCATTTCAGTCCAGTATACAGTTATCCTATCATATTAAACTATGACAGCATCGTAATACTTTTCTTAAGAAATGACATGTGATTGTAAAAAACATTTGTGAACCCTTTTATATGGTTTTATTTGGATTACATCTGTTGCAATATTTTAGGAAGCTATTTCAGTTGTATCTTTCATTTTAAATGACATATGCTAATGCACAATATTTGCATATGCCTTGGCATTTTGGTAGGCTGAAAGACCTTGAGATTTCAAGGCTCAAGAGTTGAAAGCTTATGCAAAGGACAGCTATTCATTTTCATTTCTTTTTAAGAATTAAAGGTGATCAAACCAGATGATGAAGTCTTTTGCTTATGCATCATAAATAAAGACATAAATAAGAAAGAAGAAAGCAGTTCTGAAGTACCGCTGTTTTTTAATTATCCCACAAAAATATCTGAAGTTCCGGGTTCTTGCAAATACTCAGAGGGATTAAAATAGCTCTAAAATGACCATAAATTTTCAAACTTTTGCTTGAGTAGCTAAATTTAGAAAGTAAAAGCAATTTCCACCTGATAATCCACCATTAAAGAAGGCCTCAGAATTATGAATTTGGAGCTATATTACTTGTGGCAATAATTCCTTTATTTTAATTCCAGAAAAAAAAAGTAAGCCTCAGAAATTATCAAGGTCACCTTTAGACAAGATTAGAGACTACTAAAACTTACATATCATGCAACTGCTGTTAAAGATTATCTAATATTTAGAGCTTTAATGATAAAAAAGTAAAAATATTTTTCCTGTATTAAATCTAAAACCACTGTTTTCTATGATTTTATTCTATGTTTTTCTCCCACATCAACCTCTCTAAATCATCCTTATCTATATATAACAGATTACCAGCATTTGCATGTCCAGATAGATGCAATCAGTATTGTTTGTAGTGTACCACTTGGTTTAATGGCTAAATTAAACCTACATCAATGTTTATATTTATTTTGATGGCAGCAAACAATACCTTAACAATTAAATACTTTTAATATATTCTTTTAGATAGTAAGCTTTCAAAAGAAAAAATGTCTTATTGATTTAGTTCTCATAGTTTACTTTTTTTTTAAAACTGTTTGGTTTGTATTATTATTTGATCTCTAATATTCTTTTAAAAGGTATCTTAACAAAACCCATAAATAAAAAGATCAATAAATAATGAGGAATGCATTTCTTAAACAGAAGTAGTTATAGTCCATGTACATAAAACATTTACAATAGATCAATCTTTGGTTTAGTTTTTCAAGAGAGAGTGGTTTGAATTCACAGTATTCTAGTAATCACAGTATTCCAGTACTTCAAGGGCAGTTACAAAGAGAATGGGAGCTCTCTCTTCACAAGTAGTCACATGGAGAATACAAGGGGCAACAGGTACTAGTTGCACTGGGAGAGGTTTCATCTCTATATAAGAAAGAATTTTTTTACAGTAAGAGCAATCATTCACTGAAGCAAGCTCCACAAGTGAAGTTGTAGAGTCCAAACCACTGGATGATTTCAAGATACAATTGGCCAGGGTGCTAGATAACGTAGCACTTTCCCATGAAAGGTTGGACTAGATGATCTTACAAGGTCCCTTCCAACCTGGGCTATTCTACTGTTCTATGATATGATTCTGTGACTGATAATTTAAGTGAAGCAAAATTTTGTATGTCTAGACTGCAAATACAGGTCAGGGTGCATACAACTAATACATACTATCTGCTTCCTGATAACAAATGAATACACAGTTTGTACAAATTATAAATATCCTGCTCTACCATTACTCTCTGTTGGATCTTTCTGTCTTTACCACCATCCATTTTCAGACATAGAACTAGTATAGCATAATTATCTTGTAAGTTCTATTTTTCTTTCTCAAAAATGTGTTGTTTATTTACGAGAATGTTCTTCATGAGTATGGCATATTGCAAAATCATTATGATGATATTTTCTGAAAATATTCTCTGTCACAGTTTTCAGAAAAGGAAATAGCTGAGCACATTCCTCCTCTTTAAGATGCCTCTCCTGTCTTTTCAAATGGGACAGTGTTTTCTCAGGATTTAAAATGGCCTTATGTCAAGAGAGTTGAGTTTTATTCCCAGCTGTTTTATTAATCCATGTGATTAGGGACCTATCATCTGAATTAACCATCATTGTTCAGGCTATTAAAATGCTTAAGGTATATATGTGTCCACCTCCTTGCATCAACAAATGTGTGATTATGCTGCCAGTTTAGCTACATACTGGTAGCAGAATGTCAGAAATTATCTGCATTTTTGTAGGGAAGCAGGTTACAATGAACTGTCAAGCCTAAGAGGACTGTTTTGAACCCCAGCCCCTTCTTTCTTCTGTATGGTAGGTTGTGTACCTGGGTACAACACAGTATGCTACCACATCAGAATATCATGGTTACATCCAGCACAGAAGTAAGTGGTTGGTCTAAGCAGCACAGAAGTAGCCACTCCAGCTGCAGGAAGATGTGGAGCATGAGAAAAAGTTTCCTTTCAAAGCTGTTGCTTCAATCAAGTGTGGTTGTGAAAAAAGATAAAGGATGATTGTGAAAGATCATTTGTGCTCTTCAATTCAATCTACCTCCATTATCCAAGAACAGAAAAATCAAATGAAATCTGATGGCATTGATCATAGTTCCCAGTAAGCAGTAAATATTATGCCACGACCAGAGGAAAATAAGGATTGATATGTCTGCCTGCACTTTTTAGTTTTTAATCTTTTAAATCAAGACAGAACAGACTACAATAAAATATTTCTGAAAGTTCTTGATCTTTTATTTTAAAACATTCATCTTGAAACAACAATAAAAACGGAGCATTAAAGGAAAGCTTAAAGACTAGCATTCAGTCTCAAAAAAACCCAGCATTTCAGTGCACAAATGCAAGTACACAAAATATGGTTTAGAAAAAGACAAAATGTTGCCTTATGTCAGGAAAAAGGAATTGTGAAAGATTTGTGTTTATGCAGTCCCTGGTCATAGACATCCAGAAGTACAATCTTTAAAAAACTTTCTGCCCCTCTCCCCCTTCCCCCATCCCCCAAACTGAATACGTCACAGCAGAATAGTAGTTCTGTAGATTTTCACAGGGATTCTGGTCTAAATCAAGTTAGATTTATAGACTTGAAAAAAGTAGAAGTGAAGCAATGCAGGAAAAAATGTTTACCCCTTTTCTTGATTCATATGCTGCTTGCCATACCATTGGGAAATGATACTATGATTCCCTACAAGACTTTTTTCAGTTTGGGGATAACCACATGTGAATCCAATGTGCTGGATTCTTCTCTTCATATCCAGTCCACATTATACTTTATTCAGATTTCAGTTAATACTTATAAACTAAACACTGAATTGGAGCATTTGGCAAGGAAGCCACTGCTCACAGTTTGAGTTCTAATTGTAGCTGACAGGGCTAAATCATGAGGGGTGCTTCTCCCGAGTTGCTGAAGCAGTTGTAAGTGTTAAATTGTAGACACTTTCCTAAGCCCCACCTGGTCCAAGTCACAAGAGTTTGGTGGAGAAAGGAAGGAAAAGGGGAGAGGGGTATGGGGCATTGGTAGCTAACATTCTCCGGTCCAAGTTGTTGAAAAATATGAATGCTCTCCCACCCAAATCATGATATAAAGAATTCAGATCCCCTTTGGAAGGAATCTGTGCTACCAACAGGTTAAAAGAACCATTACATTGCAGAATAGGTTACACTTTATAGTTAAACAGGTCTGTTAACTTGCTATTTGAGAGTGCTGGTGTCTTCAACGTATGCTGAATCAGGCATGCTACAATTAAGGGGAGGGGAAAAGCATGTAAACAGAGGGAAAAGGAAGTGTATCATCGGAAGCAGGAATTTATTTGTTAAATTTGTTAAATGCTGTCCTTTAAAAATCCTTGTATCAGAAGATTGAAATCTCACATAGCATGAGAAAGAGCTGCCATCTCCATGTCTGTGTAAGGCTTTACTCTTTTGCTTTACCTACCATACAGAAAGCCTGAAACTGGTCTAAAACTGGTCTGAAACTATGTCTCACAAAATAGCAGCCTAGAAGAGGTATTATGAATAGGGTTGAGATCTTCTATGAATGGTCTGTTCTTGGGAAGAAAGCTCAATTTTCCTGGTGTCAGAACATCAGTGGCTTCCAAGGTTGCAACAGTTCTGAAGTTCTGACTTTCTAGTCTCAAAGGACCAGAAGCTCCTTTTTTGTCTTCTCCTTCTCTTCCTTCCTCTTTTCTCATAAGGAACTGATCAAGGTTCTAGCTAGCATCTCACTTAATTTAGTTTGTAATAAACAAGTTAGCTGCAAACCCTTCTCTTCAGTGCATGCATAGTTTAATGTTCTTGATTAATGGATGTTTCAACTCCTAAGTTCTGGCGATGTGTTAATGAATAGAATAACAAACTAATATGAACTGAAGAGAAAGGAAAAATAATGAAGTCTCTAAAATGAGGAGATGGAAATAAGCTGCTTTTGCCTGAATAATGTATTTGCACAAGTTGCAGTCCGAGTATACATGTAAATGATTAAAATCTAATAAGAAATGATAAGAGACTTTGATTTTCATCATAAAATTTTACACAGAATACAGGCTAATTTAGAGCAGCAACATAAATTATTTGTGTGCAATTAGCAGCATCTACATAGAAACCCTCCTCTCTCCAAGTTGTGTGAGGTACACTGCAGCAATAAGGTGACACAAACTGGTGCAGTTGTTCAGTTGATATTGTAAACTGCTGCAAAATTACCAGTTCACAACTGGATGTCTAGAGAAAGAGTAGTTTGGAACTGGTCTGGTGGATAAAATCTGTAGCAGAGTCACAGGTATCCCCTTCTGCTGAAAGTGAGGGCACTCCTTGCACCTGTATCCCTCTCGATCCAGTTCCTTGTCCTTGTTTGCTGTTGCAGGAACTCCATTCAACTATCACTAACGGACTTAGAGTTATCCAGACAGTTCTAAAATAAGAGTTATCACATGTTTGTACTACAGGAAATGAAAGGGAAAATATGTGCTCTGTGAATATTTGAATTTTTCTTTTCTTTTAATCACAGGGGTAAGAAGTCTGATAGCAGGCCAGTGAATGTTCACACGAGATGATTTCCAGGCCGTTAGACTATTCATAAATGAATTCTGGTGCTATGTATGTAGAGATTAAATTGAAAATTCTGAACTAATTATTAAACCTGTCTGTGCCATTGAAGACAGTAGATAAGGAGTGCAGGTTCATATCTTATTTGCAAGTCAGCAAACTCAGGAGGTGAGGAGTGCCTGACCTCATTATCATCTGCCAGGTCCATTTCTTTCCTTCCTAGCAGCAGTAATGAAAGAAGAAAGGAGGGACATGTTTTTCTTTTGTTAAAGAATCATCTGGTTATACTAAAATTCACCTTGTTTTAAAGCCTAGTTTCTGTCCTTGCCAAGAACCTTCACACTGTCATAGAAATTAACATGAAAGCAGCAGCTCTCACTGAGTCATCAAACCTTTTTCATTTGTTCTTCTGTCTCTAGGGGTTCTCTATCTCTTTCTACACCCTCTGCCAAGTGATTTTACATCAGAAGAAATCATAAATTTATACTACGGAAATGAAACATTGCTGTATTACAGGCTGTTATTGCTTCAAGGTAGACCAAGATTTTATTGTAATGCATCCATGTGGCAGGACTGAGTGTTTCTTCCCTACTCCCCACCCCCCCACACCCCCTTCTTGAATGCTGTTGACCTGAAAACCATAGCATTTTGCTCATTATTTTTTTTTCCCCCTTCATTGTTTTCTGATATCCTGTCTGGGCTACATTTGCTGCATTTTTTTTTTTTTCCCAAATAACTCCTGCTCACTTGTAACTTGTGAATAATTGACAAATGCTTTTCTTTAAATGTTTTAAGAGTTATTTTACACCAGAGACTTCCTGTCACTCACACAGTTTTGTTCATACAGGCATTCCTGTGTAGGTAAGTTACACATGAGTTCTCAGAAACTAACAAAATATTATAATGTAATGTAACACAATATAAGGCAATGTAATGTAATTTAATCTAAGTAGCATAAATATAATACAAATAAATTCAAATATATAAGCATATGTGCTATATAACATAATTGTATAATAATGTTAATAACAACAGAAATAATAATACGGTAGTGTCATGTATTCCTTTTGATATGTAGCTGCATTTTTAATCAGTGATATTTTTTGGCAGGTTTGTGACAATCTGAAGCATTTGAAATATGGGGTAATGAAGGTAACAAAGTTGTAATTCATTCTAAATAAATAAGTCACAACAAAAAGTAAACTCTTTCTCTGAATTAGAAGATTTATTCATCAGAAAATAGAAGTGGGTCATAATTGCTTGTGGTTACTAAGCCATTTGAAAAGGAATCTAGAGCTACAATTATGCAAATGGATTTAATTAAAACACCACCACTGTGTATAAATAAATCCTTATTAATTTTATGCATATGGCAATTATGCTACAACCTTATCTAAACCCATTGATGCAAGCTATCACTGTTTACGAAGCTAAGATTTGGTATCTTACAGTAAAAATAACAACAAGAACAGTAAATGAGAGGGCAGTTAAAATCAATTAGTACCATCTATAAGTTTTGCCTATGTTGTAAACCAAAATAACTAAACCAAACTGTGCTGTGGTTCATGCTCTGTGGTAACAAAACTGTCCAACTGGTGCTGTGAAGAAATAAGTCTCTGCAGGTCTTTCTGTCATGAATGTGCAAGCAAGAAGTCTTTGCAGATATTTCTGTAAAGAACTGCTGCACTGCACTGAAATGCAGGCCTCCTGGATGGACAAACTGGGGCTTTGGGTGCCTGTGTTAGCAGCAGGTCTTTTCCAGGCAAGATATTACTAAGGAGAACAACTGGGACTGTGACATTTGCTTCAGCAACATTCCACCTGGTCAGCTGCAGCCCAGCCTTCCTAAGCAGGGTCTCCAGGTTTGGTAAGTCACTCCAGTTACTTACTGCTGTTGGAAATGGCAACTTGGAGAACAGAAATTGGCCATCTGGAACAAACAGAGACCTTCCTTTTTTGTTGTTGTAAATCTTTTTTTCGTTTTTTCTTTTCTGTCTTTTTCTTTTCTTTTCTTTTTTTTAAGAGTTTACAATGGATTAATGGATTATATCTGCACATTTTGAAGCATATGCACACACTTGTGTTAGAGTAAATAGATTTGTTCAAAAAGCCTCATGTAGGGAATTTATCTTTTCTTCAGAAACCTTTGTAACAATCTGACTTGCTGTTTGGAAAAACACATTATGGTATGTTTGGGAAAAAACATTCTGGTACAAGACACAGTAAAATTCAATCCAATTTTGCATTTTTAATATGAGTTCAAGCTTCTGTAGGGTTAGTCTGCTGTTACTGAATATTGTCTGGCTCTGTAGAGCACATGGAATTTATGGCAAAAAGTATAATTTCTACTTACATTCTCATCAATATTTTTATATCAGCAAAATTCATCTTTTTTAACATTGAGGTTTTTCTTCTATGGGATGTCTAAAGGAATTTTTTTAAAAGAAAACTAATTTTAAATATATTTTCAAAAGGCATCAAGACATGTTAGTAAAAGTAATATATATTTTCCCCTCTTTGGTTATCTAAGAAGATTAGAAAAGACAGACAAACTATAAGAACAGCATCAGGAATAATTCTTTAATTAAAATAATTTTTATGTTTCTGAACTGATCTTCTAGTCTGATCTCCATGAAATGCCATGATAGCTAATGAGTGGTAGTTGCAATTATAATTAATTGATTTATTAATCCTTTCTTGCTCTTAAGAGAAACAGAAAGTAGCATTAAACTATGGAATGTATGGTCTGAATTAATCCATAGAAGGAAGAAGGAAAATGTAGTTACCAAACATGTTTTAGACTTTTTTTTTCAGACTCTATGTTGCACTCACTGAATGTTGTGTATGGAGTCTGCTAGACTAGGATAAGAGTATGTATTTTCAAAACCTCCAACACACATTGTTAAGGGACATGGAAAATAGTCTTTTTAGGTTGCAATGTTGCATAAATATTTTGACTTTGTCTAGATCTTTTCTTGTTCATTTTAAAACTTTTAAAATACTCTTCTGCTCGTGTCAGTAATGTAAGACCAGCGGCTTTGCACAGAATGGTGGGTCTCCTTGCCTGTTACTACAACTTTTCCAGCTGTTCTCTATGTGTCAAAATAAGTCTTCCAGATAGATGCCGTACAAGGGATGAGGAAGAAAATATTACTCAGTAATAATGGATGGCTTGTGTTTAATTCAACGCAGCATTAACATAAACCAGAGCAAGGCAGTTTGAACATGACGGGAAAAGAAGGGAAGAACAAGAGCGCGTACTAAATGGGAGCTAAACCCACAGGAAAAGGGAATCAAAAGTCAATGATTTAGTGAATCTTTATTTAAAAAAAAAAAAAAAAAAAAAAAAAAAGGATTCTGTTTCTGCCTAGCAACAAGGAGACTGCTAGCAACTTGTCACTCAAGATGTCACAAGATGAAACCCACCTCAAAGCACAGTTCATATAAATGAGACTGCTATGGTTTAACCTCAGCCAGCAACTGAATACCACACAGCTGTTTGCTCACCTCCCCCCATCCCCAAGTGGAATGGGGAGGGGAATCACAAAAAATGATAAACCCCATGAGCTGAGATGAGAACAGTTTAATTATTGAAATACAGTAAAAAAAAACCAAATAACCAACCAAACAGAAAACCTACCAGTAATGCAAAGGGAGTTAACAAAAAAAAAAAACAAAAAACAAAAAACAAAAAAAACAAAACAAAACAAAACAAAACAAAAAAAAAAAAAAAACAAAAACCAGAAATAAAACTGAAGGAAAAATCAAAAAACTGAGTGATGCCAAATACAACTGCTCGCCTCCTGCTGACCAGTGCTCAGCCACTCCACGAGCACTGACGTGCTGCCCAACCAACTCCCCTCAGTTTGTATGCTGGACATGATGCTATATGTTATGGAATATCTCTTCGGTCAGTATGGGTCAGCCATACTAGCTGTGTTACCTCTGTTGCATGCTGGTCTGAGACAGGAGCGTGGTTCTGTTTATATTCTTGGAAACAGAATTAAGACTCAAAACGGAATCAAGAGCCAAAGAACTTTATTTGCCCAGCAGTAAATCTGCGAATGCAAAGGGAGAAAGAGCGGGAGATAAAGAAAGAAAGGAAGGAAAGAAAGAAGGAAAGACTTCACAAAAATAGCTGCCATCCTGGAGCTGCGGCATCCCGACAATTCGATTCACTTCCAAGTGTGGTGCGGGAACATTCTGTCTGATGTTAGTTGGTTCCGTTTTTTTATAGAGCTGTTACAAGCTGTTCTGCTCAACCACACCTTCCACCCGACAATGGTGTAGTTGCCCAACATTCCTCAGGGGCATCCAGGCACCCTGATCCCCCTGACCCCAGGTCTGGGCACATGCACAGGGGTTTGGTTGAGTTTTGCAGGATCAGCCTCCCCCGTTGTTCCATGACGTCAGTCGGTCTCCTCCTTTAACAAGGTAGAGATAAACCTCTTCTGTGGCAACGATGTTATCTTCCTGCCTTAACAATGTATTCACTGTGGTGATAGCATGAGTTTAGCAATGTTGAGACAACACATCTGCTCTTGGTGGGGGGTCTCACTGGCACAGTCTCTTACAGACTCCCAACTTCTTGTGCCCCTCCAGCCCTTTTGCTGGCAGCGCAACATGAGAAGCTGAAAAGTCCTTGACTTAGTATAAAGACTATTTAGCAACAGCTAAAATCATCAGTGAGTTAGCAATATTCTTCTCATACTAAAGGTGAAACACAGCACTGTAGCAGCTACTAGGAAGAAACTAACTCTCTGGAGCACTTCTGCCTAGCTTGAAATGATGAGATTATTAGATTAATACAGCAGTGTTAGAATATGTAATGTAACTGCTGCTAATGTCCCACTTTCCATAACGTATTGGAGACAGGAGGGCAGAGGGGAACACAGACCCTGGTGACAGCTACTAATAGCCCTTTGGCTTGGGAAAAGCTAAAGTGGTTGGATAGGACTACACAGTTAGTGGGGCCATAGGTGGCTTTTGGTGATAATTTAATTAAAAAAGCTGTAAGAAACAAAAACAGTAGTCCCTTGGGAGAAGACACAGATATAAACCTCCAACAATATGTGGAGGCCTGAGTCTTACAGGGAGTTGCCAGGGCCATGAGCCAGGTACTGGGAACCTTAAGTGATGGGATGAGCATCCCCGTCTCCTGAGGTTCTGGTCTGTGTGGATGCATCCTGTGGGTGTCTTGGACAGAAATTTCTATCCACACAGTCATTTCTGCTCAGGGAGGGGAAAAAGTTAGAGTCATATGTATCTGTCTTATGCTAGTCCAAGACTGGAGTGTGGTTCTGCTTTTGTTCTCGGGAACAGAATTAAGACTCAAAATGGAATCAAGAGCCAAGGAACTTTATTTGCCCAACAACAGGCTTGCAAATGCAAAGGAGCGAGAGCAAGAGATAGAGAAAGGACAGAAAGAGTGAAAGCGTTCATAGCAATAGCTACCACCCTGGAACTGCAGTGTCCTGACAGTCCGATTTGTTTCCAAGTCCAGTGGGGGAATGTTCTTACAATGTTGGTTGGTTCCATTCTTTTATAGGGTTGTCACAAGCTGTTCTGCTTAACCACACCTTCCACCCAGTGGTGGTGTGTGTGCCCAGTACTGTCAGGTGGTCCTTAGAGGTCTCCAGGCCCCTCAATCCCCCCGACCCCAGGTCTGGGCACATGCAAGGGGGGTTGGTTAAGTTTCTCAGGGTTAGCTCCCCCTGTTGCTCCATGCTGTCAGTCGGTGGGTTTTCTGCCTTAAGAACATTGAGAAAAACCTCTGCTGTGGCAGTGGTGTTGGCTTCCTGCCATAGCAATGTTGAGAGAAACATTTGATGTGATGATGGTGTGAGTTTCCTACCTCAGCAATGTTGAGACAAACATCTGCTGTGGCGATGGCTGTTCTCACCGATGCAGTCTCTTACAGTATCACTGCTTGTTGTGACTATGGTCTTGTGCCTCTGCACCATCCAGTTCCCTTCTGACAAATGTTAAGGTTTGGAGAGTAAAGAGGAAACCCAAAACCAGAAGAAAGATGACCCTGAAATAACTATATCAAGAACCAGTACAAGACCCTGAAAAAGAAGCAGACAAGCCCAAACTTCCCTGTGCATAAGATCTGATCACTCTATCTTAATTGTAATGTTCTTAATAGGTAGTATTTGTTAAGTATATTTAGCGTATCTTGTAATATTCAATAATAAAAGCACAAACAATAATAAAGGGTGACTGGTGATGTGGTGTCATTTTGTTTCACATTAAAACTGAGCATCCATTTGCCATCAGCATGAGGCTTTCCTTGCTCGCTACCTTCATCATGAGATTGTGGCAGCCCCATGGCTTTGGATGGTAGGTGGCAGCTGCCCTCACATGTGGCATCACATCATAAGCTGGAACCCAGGGCCTGCACAAGTGAAGGGCAGGCGGTGGTCTTGTTTCTGGAGGAGCAGACAGCACATTGTTCTAACTAAATGAACTGATTACCATAAATAAATCACATTGCAATCTTACTGGAAAGCTTATCAAGCAGTATTGTTACATCCTTTATGTTTGGGCCTGAGAACCTTATCTACCCAGTCTATGCTCCTGAAATATAATGTACCTTTTTGGGTGGAAAACACTCATTCCAAGATTTGAATGAGAATTAGATTCACAGGAGTAATACCAGTATTGTACTCTTGAATATGAACTGTGATTTTATTATTTCATAACTCATGATAAGGAGAGTAAAAGAATGAACATAACAGCAAAAATCTCCAGAAATCTACCTCAATATACAGCATTTTTAAATAAAATATACAGTTTCTGAAGGATGTCTGCACATTTTCAGTCATTAGGCTAGGATGTAAATTTTCTACACGTAGGCTAGGAGACCTAAAATGAGAGTACTGTTTCAGAAAAAAAACATGAAAATTATTGTTCATTAAGGAACCATCCATTTCTCAGTAAAACATTACCCTATGTTATAAAAATAATGCATCCTGGAGTTCACACTCTGCTTAATCTTATTAATGTTTAAATATTTTATTTATGATAATAATTCTATTTTATGGGCTATTTTCTGTGTAGATAATAATAAAAAATTAATGATGATCTATACACGATCCATAAAAAGCACAAAATGCTGTTTTGAGAGGTTCAGTTTTTCCTTGCTACTGATACATTGGCCAAATGTTCCGCTTGTGCCAACAGTCGTATTAAGATGTAGGGAACAGTGTAGTATAATACTACAGATTAAGTGCATTTCTTGCTGATTATGGTATGCATTATGTTTAAAAGTTTTTAGAAATAGTGGGATTAGTATTAATTCACACAGAACTCTCCTACTCTCTAGGATTTGCTCTCTAGATATCAATCTATATAGTACAGCCTTTTACCAAACAATATCCTTTATCTATCAAAAAAAAAAAAAAACCTGCGGTAAAGGGAATTGTTCTCCTTATCATAAAATAGGTAGTGCATTCCAGTTAAACAACTTGGAATTTAAAGAAGCCAGATGCTCAGTCCCTATAAATCAGCCTACCCTTACTTTAGGTGGAGATACAGTAGTTTGTTTTCACTCTGAACTTGGTAGCCATTTAAATGAGCCTATATAAGGACTGGAATACAGAAGTATTGTCATTTAAATTATGCTAGCAGAATTAATTTACCATTTCCATCCTTCATGTTCAAACCTAAACAGGGTCACTACAGTGCTTCTGTAGCATATCTGAAACTTATAAAATCTTTATCAATGCAATCATGCTGGAAATATCTTAGTACAGATAAGGCCTAACCTGGTATTCCTCTAAATCTCTGCAATCTCAAAGGTGATTAATAGGTGGCTGGTTTATGAATAACCCAATTTGCGTACAGTGTGCATAATAATCTTGTACATGCAATTACGGGGCATAAGCCTAATGCAAAGCAGTTTCAAGGGGATGTCCTCATGATGAAGATTTGATGGGCTTGTTGGCAGAGTAAATGCAAAGACACAAAGCTATGTTGTGTATTTGGATAAAGTATTCAAGATGTAAAATGAATATATGGTTTCAAACAAGGAAAAGTCTAATTTTTGTTTCTGTCATGAGACAAATATTAAGGTCAGCCCTACATTTTAAGCTTCAGTGAGAAGTTATGACAAGCAAGGAAAAAACATTTTAAAGTACAGATTCTTCACCCATACTCAGTAAAAAAAATTATCTCTAAAGAAAGAGGAAGAATAGTAGTAATAAATGGGATATTAATGATATTGTTCGAATTGTGTTTTGAGGAAGGTTTAGGTATGTCTAGTCACCAAGATGAATTAACAGGAGATGTACAGGCTAAGCAAGTTTTTCATTAAGCTTTCTCAGATGAAGGCCAACACAGTTGAAAAAGCTTTGAACAAAGAAGCAGAGAGAAAAGTTTGTAAAACACTCTTGTAGTTGACATAACTGATTTTCAGTACATCAATAAGACTGTATTTCAAGGGAAAAAGAGGTCTCTGATATTGATAATAATAGTCTTTTGCCCAATCCAGCAAAGGAATTAAATATTTGCAAGGAAGGAAGCCTTGTAGCATTGGTAAGTAAAACAAGAAAGGTTGAAAAGGAATACAAATCACAACAAGAAGAGCTTGATCAAGTACTTCAGCAGCAAATATGTGGCCTTGCTGCAGGGGCATTGGTGACAAAGGACACATAAAATGCTGAGGTGTTCAATGCCATCTTCTCAGTCTTCACTAAGACTGGCCTTTAGCAATCCTAAGGTCCCTAAGAGCAGATGGTAAGCCTGGAGCAAGGAAGACTTGCTCTTGGTGGAGAAGGGTGAGATTTAAATAAACTGGAGAAACACAGGTCTGTGGGCCCTGATGGGATGCACCCACAAGTGCTGAGGAAGTTGATGACCTCACATCATTGTGAGGTCACTCTCACCTCTCTTTGAATGGTCATGGTGGTTAGGGTCTCTAAAGACTGGAAGAGAAAAAATGCTATTGCTGTCTTCAAGAAGGGAAATAAGGATTCTAAGAACTACAGGCCAGTAAGCCTCACCTTCATTTTGGGAAGCTGATGGCAACTCACCCTAGAAACCATTTCCAGAGATATTAAGGATAAGATCGTGATCAGGAATAGTCAGCATAGATTTACAATGGAAAAATCATTCTTGACCAACCTGATAGCTTTTTACAATGAGGTGACCAGGCTGGTGGATGAGGGAAGAACAGTGGATATTTTTTATCTTGACTTTAATAAGGCTTTTGACACTGTCTCCCACAAGATCCTCTTAGAGAAACTGATGCAGTGTAGGTTAGATAAATGAACAGTGAGGCAGATAGAAAACTCTGAGCTGCCAGGCTCAGCGGGCTGTAACCAGGAGCACAAAGTCCAATTGGAAGCCTGTCAGTAGTGGTATACCTCAAGGGTAGATACTAAAACTGATACTGCTTAACCTCTTCATTAATGATTTGCACAGATAGGCTAGAGAGCACCGTGAGAAACTGATAGATGATACAAAATGAGTCAAAACTAGATAGTAACACATGTATCTTCCAAACTTCATGATTCTGCGATTGTCCGTTAAAGATATATTGCTACAGGAAAAAAACGCTCTCTGAAGGAGAGGAAATAGAAATCTAATGTACATCACTGCCACAGAAAAAAGATGGGTCTAAAGGTTCCTGAATAGCTACAATTTAGAATTGACAAAAGCCATTAATTGTGACGTGACAGCTTCCAGATCAGCTCTTTCATGAAATAATTAGGGTGATGACAACATGGGTACAAAAAGTCTACTTCATATGGAGTTTATCTATTGAATCAAGCCAATAGTGTGATTACTACTAATAGAAGCCTCAGACACTAAACCCATGGGAATTGTTTGTGTTCAAATGCCTGTAGTAATATAGAAGTTGTATTTCTTCTTAAGTACTGTGGTTTAAACCAAGAAAAAGCTGTACTTTTTTTTTTTAACTAATAATTATTTTTTTATAATGTCTTGCTATAAAAAAAATCCATTGGTTAACCCATAATTTTGTTTAAATTTTTTCTACAGTGAGAAAGTTGAATCCTTCTTATACAAGAATTGTAGTATTGCATGAGTAGTATAGGAAAAGTATTTTGTTTGAATACATTTTCTGTGGTTATGAGTTGAGGTTTCTACAAATATTCTTTTCCTCACATTATTTTCCATATATGCATCCATTATTTTTCAAACAGCCCATAGTAGTAATTGTGTTTGCTTTGTCTGGAGCACATATAAAACATGTCTTAAGAAACTCCTCATTTTATGTCCTGGTTTCAGTCGGGATAGAGTTAATTTTCTTCTTAGTAGCCAGTACAGTGCTGTGTTTTGGCTCTGATGTAAGAACAATGTTGAAAGGACACTGATGGTTTTAGTTGTTGCTGAGTGATGTTTGTATTAAGTCAAGGACTTTCCAGTTTCATGCTCCCTGCCAGCGAGAGGGCTGGAGGGGCATGGGAAATGGGGAGGGGACACAGCCAGGGCAGGTGACCCAAACTAGCCAAAGGGATATTCCATAGCATATGACATCATGCTGAGTATATAAACTGAGGGAAAAAGAAGGAAGGGGGGGACACTCAGAATTATGGCGTTTGACTTCCCAAGTAACCGTTACACGTGATGCAGCCTGGCTTCCCTGGGGATGGCCGAACACCTGCCTGCCCGTGGGGAGTGGTGAATGGATTCCTTGCTCTGCTTTGCTTGTGTGCAGCTTTTGCTTTACCTATTACATTTTTTTTTATCTTAGCCCTTGAGTTTTACATTCCTTTTCGATTCTCCTCCCCACCCCTCTGGGTGAGGGGGAGTGAGTGAGTGGCTCCATGGTCCTGAGTTGCCTGCTGAGGTTAAACCATGACACTTTATTACTTTACTTGTTACTCAGACTTTTACTGTTTGAATTTCTCCAGAAAACATACCTGATTATAAGCAAATCAATCAAATAGTAGTCAGTCACACACTCTTCATCTCCTTTCTATTAAAAGATGACAAACCACACCTTAAAAAGTGTCTACATCTTTGTGTATACTGACTCAAGAGGGTGAGGAAAAGAAGTTAAGGTGCACAATTATTTGGGATGAAGAAAAATGCATATGCTTTCAGAACATGTAATCATCCGATATTATGGAATCTAGTCTTTTTTAAATCTGGAAACTTAAAGGCTTTTTTCAGGTCTTTTTTCACCTTCTGCTGGAATAAGAGATTCAATGAAAACCGCACTTTTCATGCATATTGGTCCATATTTAAATTGTATGATAAGTTAGCAAATGGATGGCTGATTTGGAGGTCAGCAAGTAATCAGATTTACAATGTTCATTAAATATGTAACATAATACCATGAAAACAATCTTGTATGATTATCATCCAGAGACTGGTGAAAGATGTGCACAGCTGAATCTGATATTTTCCTTTAATATGCTCTGAACTGGAGAATCCTGTTCTACACAGCAGTATTAGATGGAGTTTAATTAACTCTAGTGATCTGTCCAAAAGCCAATGTGTGTGGAAATGGAATTAAAGGAATTCCTAGGCTATTTTCTCTGATCATAATGAATTAATACATAGAGGTGAATATTAGAAATAACTATTCTGAAAGCAAGTAAATTACATATAGAAAAAATATACTTGTCTGACATTGATTAATTTCACAGGTGTAATTGCTCATTTGACTTTGAATTACAAATAAAATTTAAAAATCTGTAAATTACAAGACAAGTTGTGATATGCCTTTTTTTTTTTTTTTTTGTTTCTAGCTATAATGTTTGTTTCCCATAAGAATGCAATCCTTTAAAGCTTCCAGTGGCTTTTCTGATAATCTAAGCAGTACCTCTAACAAACACGTGATGGATTTTCCTACACTACTGTTATTCAGTGTACCAATCTGTAAGGGTATATCTGCATTGTCAGTGAGAAAATGATACTCTACTACAGCTGTCCCAAGTAGAGGAACTAACTAGTCATTAAGCTGTTAGGGTTTAATGATGGCTTGAGAGTCTGCTCTGTATTTATGTATATTATTTACTTGCTCGCTCACCCTCACCCAGAGGGGTGGAGAGGAGAATCAGAAAGGAATGTAAAACTCGAGGGTTGAGATAAAAATAATTTAATAGGTAAAGCAAAAGCCACACATGCAAGCAAAGCAGAGCAAGGAATCCATTCACCACTCCCCACGGGCAGGCAGGTGTTCGGCCATCCCCAGGGAAGCCGGGCTCCGTCACGTGTAACGGTTACTTGGGAAGACAAACGCCATAATGCCAGATGTCCCCCCTTCCTTCTTCTTCCCCCAGTTTATATACTGAGCATGATGTCATACGGTACGGAATATCCCTTTGGCTAGTTTGGGTCACCTGCCCTGGCTGTGTCCCCCCTCCCCATTTCCCATGCCCCTCCAGCCCTCTTGCTGGCAGGGAGCATGAAACTGGAAAGTCCTTGACTTAATACAAACATCACCCAGCAACAACTAAAACCATCAGTGTGCTGTCAGCATTGTTCTCACATCAGAGCCAAAACACAGCACTGCACCAGCTACTAAGAAGTACTAAGAACTCTATCCCAACTGAAACCAGGACACCAGATTTTTTCTTTTTGCTCTTTCTGCAGGTTTGAAATTTGCCAATGAAAAATAGGCAGCAAATCTTTTAGGTTATGATTTACCACCTATTCATCCTTCTCTTTTTCTTTTACCAAATAATGTAGAAATGGTTACAGCTTAGCCAATACTGCCTCAACAGCCATTCTGATAAATTTTGAAAGATGACCAAGAGAAATTTAGAAACCTCTTATGTTCCAATTTGTTCATGTCAGAAGTGTAGGTGGAAGAAGCTTACCTACATATTCTATTATCTTTGAGCTTGTGTTCATCTGCATGCAAACATAGCCTGGTCCTTCTGGATAAATAAAAAGCCTATGTTATAGGAAGGTGTTTACCTGTTTAGGTATTGTTGCTAGTTAGGAGAACCTTGGTTTGGGGCAGAAACAGTTAAGGTGCTCACACTGTCACAGGAGACAAAAGTTTTACTCTTGTATTTCCATATGTGTTAACATTATTCCAGAGGGGGAGCAGAAGCGGAGGTTTGAGCATTTTAACATGTTAAGTATACAATTTATGAAATGACCTAACATATAGCCATAAAGGTTTCAAAGGAATGTAACAAAAATGTAATTGTATGTGTATGGGGAAGTGTTTGTCCCAGAAATTTTCACTGAAACTGTTGAAAATTTGGGTTAATTTAACTTAACTCTTTACAGTGGCCATCATCGTTCCTGATTGTGATCTTCCTGCCCTAATCAGTCCTCTCTTTTTGCAGTTATAGGATTCTTCAAGACACCACAGAGGCTGAAAATGAGTAGGACTCATTCTCTGTGAAGGTTATCCTTCTTTACTGGAATAATTGATCATCTAAAATACTACTTCAGAAAATCAAATTATAGTATTTTTATGTCCAAGAATCCAATATCAGAAAGTAATACTGCTAAAAATGAACCAGAGCCGACAGTTGTTTCTCATCCAAAGTCTTGTATAACATAATTTTCACTACAAGAGAAGATAAAGTATGCTTCTAGGGACCTATGGTGATGGCAAGACTGCATGAACAGTTTCTGGTGGGGTAAAAATGCACACAGAGGTCATAACTGAACAGCACAAAATGCCATAGATCTCCATTCTTCCTTAATCATATAGGTTCAAACAAATCACTGAAAGACGGCACAGTATTTATTATGTTTTATATACTAAAATCTACAATAATTTGTCAGTGATTTTTGGTATATCTTTATCATTAACTAACAATAAATAACCAGTTTATGACATGGTTCCATTCTACTTATTTAAAGATATAAAGAACTCCAACTAAAATGTTGCTTTGGAGTGTTACATAAGTGTAGTGGACAGTACTTTTATCTGGAGTTTTAGGGATTTTAAAAATCTTTTTATAATCCTAGTCTCTTTGAACCTGGAGTAGTCATTTATAATAGCCACAGACACTGATCAGCTCATCAGAGATGAGTGACAACTCTTGTTCAGCAAGTGAAACAAATTATCTAATAAACCAATTAATGACTGATTTCAAGGAGGTTATTGTTTAAATAGAATACATGTTCAGTAGCCATGAGATCAGTCTTTTTTAGTTCATGCTTGACCGATCTGCAAAAGGAGGTCATTTATGTAAGTATAGAGTTCAATTCTAAACACTTTGTGGAAGGTAAGTGAAAACAAGATCTTTTGAAAGGATCGTCGTTAAGCTCAGGGCATCACACTTGCTATAATGGGACTCCTTGCCACAGAAGAATCATAAATCATCAATTAAGCTATATCAAATAGGCTAAGAAATGATGAATAGAAAGAAAAGAGTAGCTGGAAGAATACCTCTTCCCTTCTCATGAAGTGAAGCCTGGAAGGATGCACAATTGTGCATAAAATACATGTCCGGGAATGAAAGGAAAGACATTAGGCATAGCTAATTTCTGCTAGGTTTTTCAACATGTTGACAGCTGTTGCTTTCACAGTAAAAGGCATGTCAGTTTTGTTGATGTTTATTTAACTGATGAAAGATAATTTGAGTAAACTATCCATAATTTGTTTTTTTAAAAAGTACAGTGTTGGAATTACTTTCTTCCAACTTGTATTTTCCTTTGAAATTCAAAAAAGACGAAGGCACAGTTAAAAAAGAAAAATTACCAAAAAAACCCCAAACAAAAAACCAAGAGACCCAAACTAACCCAAACCCAAAAATAACCCCAAGAAAAAAAAAAAAAAGTGCCACAACCAAAGCACAAATCCATAAAGTATTGATTTTAAAGCCTATATTTAACTAGCAAGCACTTACTAATTTATTGTAACACCGTGTCTGTGAAATATATTATATATATATACACACCCTTATACACATTTACTTATATATGTATGTTCAATATAAATGTATTATCCAATACTTTATATGTTACATGTATTATATATACTTTTAAGAGTGTGTGTGTAAATATATTCCTATGAAAAATACATATTCTGCCTTCAGAAATGTTATCTAAATGTAGTGTTGATTTTCACACCACTTGTAGTGCAGTGCATGTTGCTGTGTTTTCCAAGCAGAAGTAAGTTACTGATGAACCCTGTAAGATATTTCATATTTGACCATTTGTCCTGGTTTTAGCTGGGATAGAGTTAATTTTCTTCCTAGTAGCTGGTGCAGTGCTGTGTTTTGGCTCTGATGTAAGAAGAATGTTGACAGCACATGGATGGTTTTGGTTGTTGCTGGGTGATGTTTATACTAAGTCAAGGACTTTGGGGTTTCCTAGGCCCTGCCAGCAAGAGGGCTGGAGGTGCTCAGGAAACTGGGAGGGGACAGAGCCGGGGCAGGTGACCCAAACTAGCCAAAGGATATTCCATACCATATGACATCATGCTCAGTATATAAACTGGGGGAAGAAGAAGGAAGGGGGGACATCTGGCATTGTGGCATTTGGCTTCTTCCCAAGTAACCGTTACACGTGACGGAGCCCGGCTTCCCTGGGGATGGCCGAACACCTGCCTGCCCGTGGGGAGTGGTGAATGGATTCCTTGCTCTGCTTTGCTTGCATGTGTGGCTTTTGCTTTACCTATTATATTATTTTTATCTCAACCCTTGAGTTTTACATTTCTTTCTGATTCTCCTCTCCATCCCTCTGGGTGGGGGTAAGGAGCAAGTGGCTCCATGGTACTTGGTTGCAGGCCGGGGTTAAACCATGGCACGATTGCTGTTAAATTAAAATTCTCTGCAAGTTTTCCTAAACCTAGCAAATTGTGGGTTTTACCAGTTTCATAGTTAATCCCCAGTTGGATCCTGGGAACAGAAGAAATCTAAGTGCAAGAGAAAGTGAGGAAATGCAGAGATCTCCATGTTACAGAGCCTGGGTGAAGCTGTTTGGTGGACCCAGGAACATGACTTTGGGGTACAGCATTGACCATATCAACCTGGCATCGACTTCCATTCTGTCACAAGACACTGTACACAAATCTGAGTGAACTGTGGTATTTCTTTCCAATACTGAAAGGGTCTGTCCATCCCCAGTAACCGTAGACTTTTAGTGTGTACTGTGACAAATTTGTACCTGTGATTTTTGTTTCTTCTGCCTGTCTCAGGCTCCTTTGGTAGAGTGGAGGGTTTTACAGCCATAAAAACAGTAACTCAAAGTGCCACTGTCTAACCAGAAAAATCATAAATATTTAGTATTATGTTACAATAGAAGAAAACTGTTATATACTCATTATCCCTTTGTCTTTACCACAGAAAGTACAAATGATATTATTCCTACCCTGACATTATCACTCTCAACCATTACATTGGCTACTTCAATAACAAACAGAGAAATAACACTTCCCCCAGGAAAAAGTTAGACATTTCTGGGTTTTACAGTAGAAAGGTCTTTCTTTCTGCAAACACTGCAAAAACCTAATAACTTTAAATTGGACTATAACTCAAAGTGAATCATGAAAAGAGATTGCACAACCTCAGCTAAATATGTAACAACATAATTTTCTATATAGTTCTGCAATATTTCTAATATTTCACTGTTGTTTTTCTTAGTGGTCCCATAGTAGCCCACACGTCTCCTATGAAACGCCTCTCCACATCATGTTTGTGAAGAATACTAGTAGTATAATCCAAGTGAAAGACAAGTTTTCATTGATGTCTATTTAATCCACTTCTTGCTTTCATAGTTACCACAAATAACCTGTGCTTTTTCAGGCAAAAGATATTGTATTGAATCAAATAAAACTAAACATCTAATGTACTTAATGGAGAGGGGCAGTACCTGTTAGTAAAGCTTAATGTCAAAAATTTAAGGATAAGATTTCAGTTATGGTTACAAGAAAATTAATTCTTAAAGAAGCCTGGAAAAGCTAGAAAGCATGTTCTCTGTACTTCTACTTCTGGAAATTGACTCTGATGTTGGTACCTAGCATCAAAGGCCTGTTATGAAAAACAGCATGTCTAGAAGCATGGCTGGTATGCTTACAAGAGGAAGCCATGCATTTATCATACGCTGTCTCCATTATACCTCCCTCTGCATTTCTATTATGTTGAAAAGTCAGCTTAGCTATGAGCTCCAACATGGGTCTGTTCTTTACACCCTTACCTTTCATGAGACTAAGGAATCATTCATTGAGGCAGCCTCAGTATGCTTTCTCTGAAAGTATGTACTTACCGGGAACTGTACCCAAGCACATTCTGCACATTCTGTCTTTCAACATAATGTAGATTTGCTTTCTGCGAGGCAATGAGGTGGGGAATGAGGAAAAAGCTTCACTGTCATATTGCATTCTCTCCTTGTGTTACAGAGTATGTTGAGGGTCACTGGAGTGACTGGTTTTTTTTTCCTAATCTCCAAACTATTTTAACTTTGAGAAAAAGAGGGGACAAGTCTTTCTACAAAGTGATTCCCTGCTAAAAGAAACTAAAAAAATCAACCAAACAAAAAAAGTTACTACTTGGTCATACTTTGAAATTTGAGTATTTAAGCTCTGGTGACCATGTTTATTTGTATATGTCTAGTACTTAGGTAGGCATTGGGTCTGTTCCAAAAGCTCTGTGGTATCAGCTATCTCAAAGGTTTGTGTAACAACTAATGAACGTTTATTTGGAGATGTAGTTTTCCACTTGATTCTTGATAATGGGAGGTGCAAACTTAAATGTCTCTGAGTTTAATGACCCAAAAATGTTACTAGAAGGCTGAAGGTTAAAGTAGAAATGTTTGAAAATCACATGAGTTGCTAAGGGACTATTTAAGAGTAACATATTAGAGGCACAGATGGTTTGTACACCTCTGAGCAAAAGAAGTAAACCGTCATGCAGAGTTAATTAGAGCTAAAACAGCTTCCCTTTAAAAAGGTGAGCTCTGGCCATGCCAAGTGTAATGAAAACATGGCGTGCTATAAATGAAACAAATAGTGAGTCATTAGATAAAATACACAGTTTGAAATTCTGATGTATGTTGTAGTTATGATTTGATAGGTGACTGCAGAATTCCCATATACTGAGAGGTTAAAATCAACCAAAATAATGAATGATCTGCTACAGTACACTAGTTCCATCCCACTTTATGGATACAATGAAATACGGTAGCTCACCGCATTTTCCCTTGTTTGCCCTCAAAGTTAAGATCACATACTTCCAAAGGTGTTTTTCTTGCATAATGGTTCAAATTAGTACTTCAATATACATCATTAAATCACTATTCAAGTATGTTTTCCTTGGACTTGCAGACATAATTACTCTCTGTGAATAGAATTTGTCTTTCAAAGCATACTGTGATTTGATTCACAAACCAAATTTCAAAAGAACAGGAAGCCATTGGACTTTCATACACCACTGTTGCAGATTTACAGAGCTAGAGCACTTTACTCAGCAGGCCACTATGGCAGAATTTGCTGTATTTAGATGCTTAATATGTTCCATAAACCAAATGTTTAATTCTGTAAAACAGTGGCTTCTTGGGATATTGTTAAAATATATGAAATTAAAAATCTAAGTACTCTATAGCCTAATCATGACTAACCAAGTGACTTTCAAACTGGATATATCACCTGAGACTCCTCCACATATTTCCTCCCAAAACAGAGCTTCCAGGCTGTGTACTTTATTAACTCTGAAATGGGTACAGTTCTGGAGTACAATCTTGGGAATATAGATATGTGTACACCTCAGAACTGTATATAAAAAAAAAAAAGTCTCTGAGTATTCTCTTTAACAAATGATTCAAAGTAGAACTTGGAGAGTGAGCTATGTCAACACCCACGGTTTCAAGGAGGTTTTCTTCTGGGTTTTGGGTGGGGTTTTTTTTGGTTTTGGTTTGTGAGTTTAGGGGGTTTTGTTTGTCTGTTTTTTTTGTCTGTTTGGGATTTTTTTGGTTGGTTGGTTTGTTGTTTTTGTTTTCCTGCAGCTTTTCTCGTGATACAAAACTTATGGCCAGAAAATGTGATGAGTTTTATTTGATAAGCAGCTAGGAATCTGTTTACCCATGCAAGTATGGTCTGTGATATCAGTGTATAACTATCACTTTTGGTATGACAACTTTGGTGAGTAGCTAAGCTTCTGAGTGACAGCTTTCAAATTCAGATGATAGGCAGAGAGCCTGGCATATGGAAGTAAAAACAAGTCCCTAACTAGCTTGACTAACCAGATGATTATGCCGTAATGCAAGCATGCATTGATCAGATGTTTATATAAAAAATTAGATGTTTATAGTCAAAGCAAAGGCTTTAAAGGGAAGCCTGTGTTTAGATAGCTTAAGGTCAGAAGTAATCATAATTGTAAGGTAACTGGTAGACACTGAACATGCACAAGTGCATTACTAACACCTAATTACTTCACGAAGTATCATGTCTTATTTCCATCAAGACACTTACAGCTCAGACATCTGACTGTTGTATCCTTTGCTCCCCCTTCTGGCCCTGCTGTCAGTTGTCTACTGTCATTGAAGGGAGATATTTCTTAAATGTGATTTTGCTCCCCCAACCCTGACCTCTTCTTTCATTGTCAATTTGCAAATAAACTCTCTGGAAGGAACAGACATGATGTAAGTTTTCATACTTAATTGTTTTAGGACAGCAAAATTATTATTCCTTAACGTGCTCCTCCTCTCTCCTGCTGTGTTTTTGATATGAAAGTTGGCTTTGTGCTTCATATGAAAAAAAAAAATAATCTAAAAACCTGGAACATTTTAGAATACATTGCAACAGGTTAGCTTAGTGTTCTGTTTCTTTTGCTTCCTAGTGTTAATCTGCAGAGCTTTATGGAAAGATCTGGGGATGTTTTTGCATGATATTGACCTGTAAGTTTATCTTTGCCACAAGAAATTTCATTGCAAAAGTCCAGGATTTTCTAATCATCAGATGAGACAGTTGAGAACTTTCTATGAATATTTCAACACTGGTGAAGCTATTTAAGCACCAGTATGCAGTTATAAGCTGCCGTCTATAAAAGAGTATGGGAAGGATACTGGCCTGGCATGGGGTGTTCCTGACCAAACAACTGCCAGGAGAGACTTTGTTAGATATTGTCAGAATATGATGGAAGAAGAAGTGTCAAGTTTGCATGAGATACACATGTATTGAACCTATATAGACAACTGTTTTTTACTAATTTCAAAAAGGTAGAAGGTGAATATTAGATATTGGTGTGTTACAGGTAGGTTACATATAAATTAAGTTTTAGTAGCTTCAGCTGTGGTATGAATACTGAAATCAAAGTCATACAAAATGTGAAAGAAAGCCTGCATATTTATGATAAACCTGTCATAAAAAAAGACTTCCAGGTTATGCAAAGACAGTGATGCAATCTGTAGTGCTGTGCCTATAAATTGAAAATAATGTAGACAGCAAATCTGAATTTTCAGTTCAGGTATGTCTGTGCACAGCCATCTGGTGAATATGGATTTGCAAAGGATGTACTGTACTATGTGAAGAATAACTCAGAGATGTGCAAGAGAGGAAATACATTTCTCTTTCAGGAATGCTCAGTTGCAAGTTGGATGCCAGAAATGTGTGCCCTGCTCCATTCTTTTTGGTGCAATTCCACAAAAACTCTTCTGGAAGGAATTCACACTTATAATTTTACTGGTTACATCATGTCATCTGGTAACATGTCAGAGATAAGTAGGCAAAAAAAAAATAATAAAGTATTTAAAAAAAAAAAAGATTTAAAGCTAAGTTTTCAGCTTTGCAAAGAAAAGTGTAAATTTTTAAATTTTTGTAGTTATGTTTGTTAAATCAGTAAAAGTTCAAGTCAATTATAAGTTAAACACACCACACTTCAAAGAATGAAGAATTAAAACCTTCTTGTTTGCTAAATGAATTAGGGGAACTGAGGCTGTAGTAAAGTTCTTTGAACTGAAAAGATGGAGAAAAATGCTTTGCTTCTTTGGAAAAAAATGGAACGAGGTAAATGAAAGGGAATGTGCATCTGCAGTTTTTGGAGTGGACCACAGAATAATAGCTCTGAAGTCAGGCAGATCTGAGTTTACATGTAAAAATCTGCATTCAGAACTTGAACTTTGGATTAATCATTATTCTTGGAATACGCTATTCTTCTGGAGGTTAAATTACTCCAAATGCAGCAAAGCACTCTGTAACTTAAAATACAGCTCCATATCCATGAATCTCTAGTTAACTCTCAACAACATATTCTGTAGTGTGGCCAGCATTCTTTCTGTTACATTTTATAAAATCTGCTCTAAATTTAATAAGACAGATGAACACACTTTTTCTGTCCTGTTTGCTTTCAGTTATTCATCACCTGGTGATTTTGGCAACTGTAATACAGCAATTAGGAAAGAATCAGCCCAGCACAAAGCCTAAATGAATCTGAACTTTATTGGACAATATAAGAGAAGAAATAAGGTTAGGTTTTCTTTGGCAGAGGAAAAATGCATTTGTTAAGTAATTTCTAGTTTGGTAAGGCTTTTTGCTAAGTTGTATGTATATAATGTCTGAACTTTTTTATAATACCAGAAATTTTGGGGAAGTTATTTGAAAGACCCTAGTGGCCAGAAATGCTTTGGGGTAGTACAGGGCTAATGTGAATAGAAAAGACTTCATTTATAGCCAGAAATGTAAGATTATTAAACTGGATATAAATATGTTTTGGGGAAGTACAGGGCTGATGTGAATAGGAAAGACTTCATTTATAGCAATAAATGTAAGATTATTAAACTGGATATAAATATGTCTATGTATACATATGTATATACATACAAATCCATATATAGAAATAGTTATGTGGTGTGGGATATAAGAAGGTGTGTTTAAAGAAACATTTTTGGGCTGTTCTCCAAGATATGTTTTAATTTTCCAGAGTTGAATACAAAGACCATAACAAATTTTCAGCAAGAATATATATACATATATATTTTTTTTAAGTGTTGGCATTACCAGCTGGAGCAAATGGAAAGTGTCCGTGGCCTAAGTTCATTGCAATCTAATAACTAAAAAAGACTCCCGGTTTATGCAAAGACAGAATTTGGTCATTCCTCAAAAGGGTGGTGAAGCATTGGAACAAGCTGCACAGGGAAGTGGTTGAGTCACCATCTCTGGAGGTATTTAAAAGATGTGGAGATGTGGTGCTTTGGGACATGGTTTAGTTGTGGACTTGGCAGTCCTGGGTTAACAGTTGGACTTGATGATCTTAAAGATCTTTTCCAAATTAAATGATTCTATGTTTCTAAAAGAAAACATTAATGACAGTATCAGATAAAGGAAAAGTGGTTCCAGTACAACCTATTTCTAAAGCAAGGAAATAGGCATTTACTGCAAATTTATGCAACATTAATAAAACATCTTGATGTATGAATGTGCCATGTTCTGGTGGTGCCTAAATCTAAGTAATCACTACCAGTCACTAACTTGTTAATCAGACTTTTCTTTCTCCATGCCATGTCTCAAATCCTGAAGATGTGTGCTGTAGATATTGCATTGATCTAAAGCTGCTGTGATACAATTCTCCAATATGTCAGAATACGGGGTGAAGATGAACCCACCCAAAGTATAAAGAAACTACTTTACTGGTGTGATTTTATGTAAAATTAAAGCAAAGTCAAATCAACAACCATGAACACCTTCTGATGTTTAGAATAACTTTGGATATCTGTCCATGATAGTGACTAAGTTTTCTATACAAAAAAGTTAAAAGAAGATGTCATAGATACATAGAACACATCCCTGTTTACTGTGTGAAACTGGATGTTCTCTTTCAGAATACTAAACCTTCTTTTATAACACTTTTAAAAATCTCTAGATCATATTTCTTTCGAGAGGAAAAAATTGACGTGTTAATGAAGTAGAAGCAAGAGAAAAAAAATTGATCATGCATGAGAAATGTTTAAATTCAATGACAAAAATGTAATTTATCAAGGTAAAAAATAACTCCGTTAGTAGTTTGTGATCAAATACATCAATACAGTGTCAATTGTCTGTCTTTCAAGTGAGTCTTTTGAAGCAAAGAAAGAAAGAAAGAGAAAGAACAACCAAAAGTAACGTTGGCATCTCACAGTAGTAGAATAAACTGTACTGCTAGTTGGAAGGCACTTCTGTACAGCAGTCTTGTTTGGAGAATGGGAGATGATTGCAAAGATGATACAGAGAAGAGTAATGAAGGGTAGTGAAGGGTGTAAAGAACACATCTTATGAGAAGCAGCTGAGGGAACTGGGTTTTTTTAGCTTTGAGAAAATGGAGGCTCAAGGGGTACTTTATCCTTCTCTACAGCTGCCTGAAAGGAGATTGTAGTGAGATGGATGTCAGTCTCTTCTCCCAAGTAATAAACTACAGGATGAGAGGAAACTGCCTCAAGTTGTGCCAGGGGAGGTTTAGATCAGATATTAGGAAAAAATTCTCCACTCAAAGGATGAACAAGCATTGGAACGGGCTGCTCAGGGAAGTGGTTGAGTCACCATTCCTTGAGGTATTCAAAAGACATGGTAATGTGGTACTTAGGAACACGGCTGAGTGGTGTGTTTGGCAATGCTAGGTTAACAGCTGGACTTGAGGATCTTAACGGTCTTTTCCAACCTAAATTATTCTGTGATTCTACAAATCGTTAGCATTTTGGCCCTTGGAGGTAATAAAGATAACTAAAGTACTACAATGTCACAGGAATTGTTGAAGTACTAAAATCACCTTTTTGTATTACATAACATCGTATAGCGTTTTCTATCTTAATGAAAATGAACACTGTAATGAAGGACAGCTACATTTCTTGGATAGCACAGAAGAAACAGCACAGCAGCTGGCAGTGTGTGGTCAGGCAGGTGAGAGCTGGGTACGTTAGAGAAGTTAACATGATGTGAGTTACAGGGAGCACATATAGTCTTGCAGCAGCTTAGTAAATAGCTTTCATAAAAAATGGTTGTTGTTTCCTGCAGGAGCGGTCTGGAAACTAGGACCATGCATGGCAATCAGTTAGCTGAGGAGAATGTGCTCCAGCTTGTCTAGACAACAATCAACATGACGAGGCATGTTTACAGAGCACAGGGGAGTGGGAGACGGATGGCGCCAAGGATGGCACCAAGGAAAGGTAACACCTTGCTGTTAATTGCTGGCAGTTAACCACCAGTCGGGGATTGCCTAGGATGCAATGCTTAGCTTCAAGAACCAATCTGTTTAAAACGCGCAGCTTCTGAAAGTGTATAAAAACTCGTGCTTCTGTACAATAAATTGACATTTGCTTGCATCAAGCTGAGTCCCGTCTCTTCATTCGCCGCAGTTTCCATTCACCCACTCCTCCATTTATCTTAACCATATTAAACACCTGTTTGAACTCTTGTTTCTAGGAACATTCACTTGATTGCAGCCTCTAATTTTTAAATATCTACTACTAGATTGCAGAAACTCTAATGATTTTCTGCATACTTTTTTCACTCTGTTATTTGAAGACATGTTGTTTAGTGCAGCTTACAATAAGTTATTAAAATTCCTGCAGCACTTCAGTTTAGGCTGACAGCATAGACCAAGTAGCTGTACTCGGCGGGCTAGATTCCATAAAACCATGCTCTTGGAGACCATAATAGTGGGTAAATGGAATGTGCTTATAGGAGCATAAGAGACCTCCTGTAACATTGGCTTCCATCCTGGTCCACTTGATTTGAGAAACTGTGCATTTCATGGTTCATTATAACATATTTTTAATTCCAGTCTGTTAGAGGATGTACTAAGGTGACAAGATTGACTTAAATTTTTCCAGCTACCCGAGACAGAGGGAAAATAATGTATTCTGGGGAAGTTCCTTTCTAGACTGTCCCTTATAGTACTAGATGAAAAAGGATTGTTTTTCCAATGTCATATGTGATTCTGTGAGTCAGATTTGAAATTGCTGTGACTCTGATACGAGAGTCAAGAGAGAACCTGTTTAGCATCTGTAGGCTATTTGTAGCTTACAGTGGGAGGAACATGAGTTGTCCTTGGAAAACTGATCACAAAAGTTCTGGATGGCAATAAATTGGTGTCCTTTGTCAGTTAAAAGTGTGTGAATCTTGCTGAAGATGGATGATACCAAGTAGTAGGATTGTTCACTTATGTGCGTAGTTGCTGTGCTACTTGACAAACTATACTTTAAAAAAATTTTGGATGTGTTTCATCTTCATCTTACAAAGTGAGAAATGGTATTGAAAATCTTCATGTAAAGCCAGCCAGCAAGACACTCAAAATCTTAAACCATAAATTTGGATCAGCTGTTTTCTATAGGGAACTGTGCTGTTTCTCTGGCACCTAGATATTGAGAAAACACTGTGACTTATTCTGAAAATCAGTTTGGTTCTGTTCTACTCTCTTTAATTTTTCCTAAGTATCTGTCAGGGAACAGAATGCAGTGACTCCAGCTACAAAAAAACCTGCAGAGATTGTTATTTTATCTGTGAATTGATCTTAGTGTTTCTTATTTTCACAATATACACAAATTGAACTCTAGCTTGTCCAGGTCATTGTCACAAAATTACATTTTCCAGCTGTCATATCTAGACTTGTGTATTTGATCTTGTGAAGGATTCGCTGAAATGTATGTACTGTTTGCAACTAATGCTATTATAAGTAGAAATTTTCAATACTTACATTCTTATTATTGCCATTCTTATCAATGCTTAGGTTATTATTATTGCTTTGGTATTTTGGTTCTACCTGTGGGATGTAAAAAGTTTTCTCTTTGGAACTTGACAAATATATATTGCCAAATATTTAATTTTTATTTAGCCCTATTGATGTCAAAACACTGTACAAAGTAGATTATTTTAAATTTTATTTTTATCATGAAGATAAGTAAATGAGGTAGATGTAATTTGTTCTGGTCATCTAGCCAGCCAATGCCAACAGTTCAGCAAGGCAGCCAGCTGCCTGTGTATTATTTGATTGTTTATTGGACAGGTACATTATGTAGTGCTTAGAAACTTTATTTGTGTTTTCACATCAAAATGTCCATTCTACCCTCTGAGTCAGTCATGTCTTAGAGTTTAAAAGGAGGTAAGTACATATCCATGTAAAGTTTATTTTTGTTTTTTTCCAATATATTTACAGTAACTTAATAATGTGGATAATTAAATCAAACACAAGAAAAACAAACTGGAATTGGAAGACTGGAGATAAAGTTTTTTAGAGCCTAATGGAGCCAGGTTTTAGGTCAGTGTATCTGGGTTTCCATGTCCATAATGGTAAAGGTAAAAGCTTTGAATGCTTAGTCAGTTTGATTCCAGATTGTCTTTTGAATACAGATTACATTTGCCCAGTCAAGAATGTGATGAAGAAATGCAGGAGGCAGCAGAATAAAGGAAGGAGCTGTAATTGTCTGATTATACCTGTATTCATTGAAAATCCGCAACAAAATGATAGATGCCAGAAAAAATACTTGGACTTTGTAAGTCTATGTTCTTGCTTATGGCCTAGAAATGAAATCATTATTACACACACAAAATCAAACTGTTCCTTTATTCTCTGGGCAGTGTCACAGACATGATTGCGGTCTCTACTGGAATAAATTCCACAAAACAAACACAAACTCACAATGTGTTGTGTACTCCACATCGTACAGTCACAAATTCCAATTTACATGTGTTTCTGCCAGAATGCACTTATTCGTTAGGGTTTTTTATTATCTCAGCTCTGATATATACAATAATACTGCATTACCCATCTCTATTTTCAGTCAGCTATACTTTTCTGAAGCAATTGTCTTTGGGGTTGAAATACTTTTCTTCCATGTCAAAACCTGCATTTCTTAGGATTCTTGGAAAGTTGAAAATTAAAATATAATTTGGTGTAGCAGGAGAGAAGGAAGAATCATTTTGATTTTAAATAAATACAAAAGACAATACCGAAAGGACAGGCTGACCTGATCTACTTCTTCCTTAAAAATGATCTGGTTTCTAATCTTCCTATGTCTTGCAGATAGGTTTGTGGTGTGAACATTCTCCTTTCCAAAATTCATTTGTCTTTGTGGAATCATTGTTCCCCAGCTTAATAGGATGACTGGGAGCAGTGACCATGGAGGGTAAATTGTGTTGATTCAATCTGATCATCTTCTACAAAGAGATGACTGGCTTGGTGGATGAGGGGAAAGCAGTAGATGTTGTTCATCTTGACTTCATTAAGGCTTTTGACACTGTTTCCCAGAAAATCTTCATAGACAATCTGGTGTAATACAGGATGGATAAGTAGAGAGAGAGATAAACTGAAACCTGGCTGAATTGATGGACGTAAATGATTGTAACCAGTGCCAAGTCCAGTTGAAGACCAGCCACTAACAGCCTGCCCATTCTTCATTACTGACCTAGACAATGGGTCAGAGTACAACCTTGGCAAGTGGCACATGGTACAAAAGTGGGAGGAGAGGCTGACAAAGCAGGTAGGTGTGCCACCGTTTAAAGAAGTCATGACAGCCTGGAGTAATGGGATAACTGGAACATTAAGAAGTTCAACAAAGGGAAATGCAAAGTCCTGCTCCTGGGGAGGAACAATTACAAGGACAAGCATATGATGAGTGTTATTCAGCTGGAAAGAAGCTTGGCAGAAAAGGACCTGGGAGTCCCAGTGGACACCAAGTAGAACATGAGCCAGCTCTGTGTCCTTGCTGTCAAGACAGCTAACGGTATCCTGGGGTGCATTAGGAAGGATGTTGATGGTAGGTCAAGGAAGGTGATACTTCCACTCTGGTCAGCACTGTTGAGACACAACTAGAATGGTGTGTCCATTCCTGGGCTCTTTGTTATATTAAAGAAGTGGGCATACTGGAGGGAGTCCAAAGAAGGGCCAAGAATATGATGAAAGGACTGGAGAGCTGAGACTGATCAGCTTTGAGAAGAAAAAGCCCAGCGGGGAATTTATGCATGTATATAAATACCTGATGACAAGGTATATAATGATGCTGGAATCAGGCTCTTCTCAGTGGTGCCCAGTGACAGAGCAAGAGGCAATGGGAACAAGCTGATACACAGGAAATTCCTCTTAAACATAAGAAAAGCCTTTTTTTACACTGCTTGATCAAATACTAGAAGAGATTTCCCAGACATATTCAAAACCTGAGTAGACATGGTCCCAGCCACCCTGCCCCAGATAACCCTGCTCTGAGCAGGGTGTTGGGCTGTGTAACTTCCAGAGGTGATTCTAAACTCAGCAGTTATGTGTTTCCTTAAAGAAGAATTTTTCTCACATTAAAAAATTATCTCAAAATATAGAAGTAACTTGAAATCAGTTTAATTAAAAATAAATGTAAATCCTTTCTTGCCTATTCATCTTTTAATCCTCAGTAGGGAAAATTAATAACATTCTTGGGGCAGTTGTGTGTGTGTTGGTCATGTGGTCATCCCAAGGCAATGTGAGTGTCAATATTGCCTATCTATGTTCAGCCAGTCCCTGCTAAAAGAAAACAATAGTTAGTCCTATGAGACCTATAGCTTGAGTATTGCCTATATGTTATTATTATTGTATATAATAAGCACAGAAATATTTACTCTGTCACTACCCTACAACCCTACACAAGTACAAGGTATTTTTATGATTTTTGTTTGTTTGTTTGTTATTCTTGCAAGATGATGATTTCTCAGTAAAAAATAGAGGAATTGTGATAGGTTACGTTGTGTTAAAGGATTCATACAGAGAACAAGCACAGTTATCAATTTAATAGTAGTGATTTAATAGTAGTGCAGGAAAATCCTGGATTGCCTTTTTGTGATGTAACTTACATTTTAGACCTAAAACCACTGTTCCTCTCTCCCTTATCAACTCAAGACAGAAAAGATCATGCTTTGATTTCTTCTGTATGCAATCATCAGAACTAATTGGGGGTGGGAGGGGGTGGGGGGTGTGTGTGTGTGGTGGTGGTGTGTGTGCTGTGGGAGGGCAGGGAGGATCTGACTCTTCAGTGTAACATATTTTTGTCCTGGAAAAGATTGCATTAGTGAAATTGGTCTGTAAATGCATCTTAGTTTAACTTAAGAATGTGCGTACAAAGACAATAATACTTCGTGCCACTGTTGCCAGCAGTATGAGGGCAATGGCAAAGTCTTCTCGTGCACGTAAATCTTTAGTAAGATTTATTAGTTCATTATTTTATGGCATGATACAGTTTGCATGATGCTTAATCGCAGTAGAGGAATCCTAGCAATATAATTTTGAGAGACGAAATTTCAGCACCAGCAAATACAAGCAACTTTATGGTCTTATATAATTAAATGCTTTCTTCTTTGTCTCTTAGAAATAGTAATAATAAAAACAGTCCAGTTAGGAAAACACTTAAAATAATGTTGTAGAATGACTTCAGTGTCAGCAAGATAGTGGAATGGATGACCTCTTATACTTTCTCCATCTTAATTATGGCTTCAGGTTTATAATTTCTGTACAGAGTCCTTTCATGGACCCTATTTTTCAGGTTTTCTCAATGAGTTTCTCTACAATAATGGAGCAGCTCCAGACACTTATGAATGGAAGAGAGAAAAACCTGGTGATATTCTATCACTTCAGAAGGCTAACTAGCTCATTTTTATATCTATCTATCTATCTATCTATAGATATAGATATAGATACCTCAAAAAGCTGAATTCTTGTGCAAGAATGTGAACTACTTGCCTTTTGGTAAGCAAATTTATTGACAGGGTGTGAGGATAGGATTTTTCCTTCAGAGTCCAGTTTGGGGTTGAAAACTTTTGTCTTAGGGCTTTGTTTTCATGCTAGAATCTATGACTGAAGAAAGCTATTTTCATAAAACCTGTTTACGATTTAGTAGCTCAGTCAGAAGTAAAATAGCCCTACTGACAGTGTTCTTATAGCGTATCGCCACCTGAAACCTTTTGCATAGTATTTTATGTGCACTTTGGAAATATTTCCTTCAGAATACAGCATTTTTTTTTTTTTTTTTTTTTTGTGATTCATGAAATTTCCTTTTCCTTGTTTGAAAATAAATTTGAAAAATCTTCAGTTCGAATTCAAAATAAATAATTTCCATTCAAAGCACATTTTCATATATCTTGGAGGAAGGCAAACCATAGTTTCCTATCTTTCTCCATCGTATACATAATGAAAATGGAGCATTAAAAATTTAACAAAACATTGGTTTACTAATAAGAACCCTTTAATCTTTCCTCCTCCTCAAAAATAAAAATATCTGTAAATTCCATAGCAAAAAGACTATTTCAACAATAAAAAAATCCAATTACATATAGAAAGTTACATAGAAAATTAAATACTAGTAAAACATCTTTTTTTTTTTTTCCTTGTGAAGGTGACATCATTTGAATGTTCCAAATAAACAAAAAAGTAAGCATTTTGAAAACTTCACAATTTAAGGTCTAAGGAATGGCAACACTAATTATTTAAAATAAGTCTGATTTTGTAACATAATCTAGTGACATCCGGCTTTTACAAACATTATCTTTGTAGAAATTCTCCCAATATATACTGGATAAGCTAAAACATTAGAAATAGAAATTTCAAACACTGCCTGTTGAGACATTATGTTTTGCAAATGAAGTACATTTTTTGCTGAAGAGTGTTCTTGACATTCTTATCAGACAGTGAGAGTAGGAGCCTAAACACTGTTTGCAGAGGTTCATTCATCTTTCTGCAGCTGTGTTCATTCTTACCTCTACAGCTTTCTTCTGAATAACTCGAAATATTAACTTCAGTATACCAACTCATCTGGTTTGTTTCAATCAGAGTTTTCCATTATTCTGAGAATAGTGCCATGGAGATGCAGTACATCGGCACTGCAATTACAAAGAACTGCACAAGTTCCTGTAGTTTGAATTTCTTTTCAAATTCTTCAACATTTATTTCTTTCCAACTTAGCAGAAATACTTAGCTCAGAGAGACAATGGCATCATGAAAATTGCCCCTGCTGTAATAACAATGGCACCAGTCTTCCTTTCTCAGCAAACTTATAATAATGGAAATTTTTAGTAATAAGAGGTTTGGCCAAGACAACAAAACTTTTGTTCACCGTCCAGCTCAACAAATATTTAGCGTTCTTTTAAAGCCAGGCCAACATTATCTATCCTAAGAACATAATATAAGTAGTCATAAGAAATTATATTATTCCAGTAGTTTAACTGCTACTTTCTTGATTCCTTGCTACTTTGATATCCTCCTGGGAGATTTCTTGTACAGTGAGGTAACCTCACAAAATTGTAATAAATAGCTGTTCGTTGATCTGTTTAGAAAGATGTTTTTAAATGCCCCCTTATGTCTTGTAGTTTAGGTACAGATAACCTATTTGCCTCAAGGTGAAGGGAATAATAAAAATATCACTCTTCTTATGTCTGGTTTAATGCAGAAAGCCTATTTTAGTAATAATACCAGTGCAACTCAAAACGGGAAAAGAAGGTTTGAAGAATAAAAAATATGATCAGACTTTCAGAAAGACAGCAGAGAATTGAATCTAGCTTTGCCTGCAGCAAATACCAATTCTATTGGTTATGACTGCATTTTGCCTTGTGCTCCACTAGTGTTGTACCTTACAGATTAATAACATTACAGGAGGTCAGTGGAGAAGGAAAACTAGAACTCATATTCAGAAATGATAATGATTAGAAATAATTAACGTGCATCTTTGCAACTACAATAGTTTACTTCCTAGAAGAATTCTGTTTCCTTGAAAAGAATCTATCTGAGAGGGAAGTCAGCAACATAAAACAGAATGTATTTTACAGCACCAGTTTCAGAGTCAGGAAGCATTGGTTCACAAGAAACATGAAAAACAGGTTCAATGCCAAAATAGAGGATAATAAGAAGTTCTCTTTCTCAGGTTCACATAATGAATGTTGTCCTATGAATATATATGTGCATGCATAATTGACCATGTAGAAATATATCTGGACAGTAAAAGACACTAAGAAAGGTGTGTTAGTTTTCTATGACATAAGCAGCAATGTACAGAATGTCAAATTTTCATGGAAACCATTGAAATTAATTTAAAGTCAATGTAACAAAGGCCCACAGAACTGGAAAAGGAAATGTAGCAATAAAACGGGTAAGTCTGAAAAGACAATCACAAAAGGCATGGCTAATAATGAATAAAATAGAACAGACAAAGCAGCTTAGCGTCTGTGTTACATGGAAGATTTTATTTCCTTAAGGGTGTAGATGCTGCTTACTGACAGCAAAAATGAAAAAAAACTTAAAAAAATGGATTTGAGACAAGCATCCAAAGTAAAATATGTAATTTCTCATATATTATATGAGCAAAGTGGTAAAAGACACTATGATGTACTGCCAAAATCTGAGATGTCTGTAATAAAAACTAAACATGAAAAATGTCTGCAAAACTGTAAATGTTTTTCTGGGCTCTGTTGTTGAAAAATGTGATGTATGTCTTCCTAGAAATGAGCAGCAGCTAGCCACATTTTCTGCCCCCTACATGAAGCTATTCATTTGGACTGCAAGCAAAATATAGGAACGAAGTATTAGAATGTGTAAGACAGACTTTTAAGGAGAATTTAAAGTGAACAGCAATTTCTATTTTGCAGCCTTTGAACAATGTCTATTTTATACAGAAATGTCAACTGTAAGGAACACATTGATAGTTATTAGCAAAAAATATCTCAGACAACATCTTAAAACGTGATTTCAAGACTTAGAACAACATATGGAAACTGTGACCAGTTTTTGCCCCATTTGGACTTACTTTTGATAACATTTTGGAAAGGATTCAGATATTGTCTAGTATAGTTGAAGATTTGTAGCTGAATTTGCAAAAAATGTTCACCTGCAATAGTCAATAAATTAATTGGTAACTTTGCATTGAACAAATAAAAGGTTTTAATGATGCTAAAATTGTGCCTTAGATTTCTTGGAATGGGCACAAAAAATTAGTTTACAGTTTTGACAGTTTTGGGCCTGATCTCTGTGCGTTATTACCAGAGATGTAAAGTAGAAGTGATAATTACCCTGTCTTTTTACAAAATAGACATCTACTTATCCTGGAAAACAATTTGCTTATATAGAACAGTATATTGACCTCTATATCTTCCAAAAAAAACGTTTTTAAAAATGAATAGTTCTGATTTCACGACTCCAATTATATGAAGAAAATACAGCTGCTCACTGAACAGTGAAAACAAATATATTAAGAAGGTATAGACTCAGATACTACAGTGCATCCATGCACTGAATGAAACAAGTTTCCCAAGAAAACTGTCCTCAATTTAGTAAAAATATAACACAAATTTTATAGATTATAAACAAATAAAACTCAAGGACATTGAAAGAGTATCTTCGAAAGGACTACTGCTTTTCATGTGGCAATGCAAATAATGGGATAACTACCCCCAGCTTGGGCAGTTTGTTCCAATCACCCTCACAGATAAAAGCAGAATAGATTTTTCTCATTTCAATTCCTGGTTTTCTTCCTATAAGTAGATTTTATTATGTCTTTCTTTCCTGGATAAGGGAGTCATTTAGTAACTTCTATTTTTACCCCATATGACAGTCCCTAGATACTGCTGGCAAATCGTGTCTTAATAATACATGATATTAAAAACAAAGTCTCTGTCATGATGTCCAAACACTGATAGACTTATTCAACCATTTATTTTGTCTGGTCCTTTGCAACTTAATTCTTTTACAATGTTTGTGATTTGTATAAAAAATGTTATTATAGTGACCTCAGATAGTTGTTGATGTGAAATGTGCATTTTATGAAGTAGGTGTGGGTATTCTTAAAGTAATTCAAGCAACCTGAAGTAGTATCAGAGATACATAAATCATACAAATTAGGTAAGTATATTTATGTATCTAACAGTAAATGACTTTAAAAATGCCATAACAGAAACAGTCTTGAGTGGCTGGCAGATTTCAATAGATTATTTTTCTTATATCTTGCAAATTTGAAGGTTTAGCTGCACAGTATTTTTATTTAAGTTGAAGAGGATACACAGAACAGTGTATTCACTTCAGAAACTTGTAACAATAGAGACAGTACAATGACGACTCACTATCATAAAATAAAATAGTAGAATTGGACTGTCATTACATAAAATATCATGAGTAGTGAATGTCATTTGTAGTATGGAAACATATACCTCTGAAATTAACCAGACCCTTGCTTTTCATAAAGATCTCTGAAACTAGCAGTCTTGACATTCAGCTCTTTGCCATAGATTACTGAAGCATAAAATCAGTTTAATTGTTTTTATGTTCTAACTTCCCGCGAGTGAAATTAATTTCTTCCTCCATTTTTGCTGTTCACACTTTTCTTTGACAGTGTTCCTCAAAGACAGGTAAGCCAAGTCAAATTCTCTCATAAATTAGCTGTTCTTTCATCTGGAAATACTTCAGACAAAACGGCAGTTTGCAATTATCACTGTTGAGTTACAACATTCTAGTCATTAGATTCTAGTTTCCATGTAAAGGCTAATAAGGTTAAAAAGACATATGTCTCTTTACTTTACTAATTCAATGGTTTTTCTGGTGACTGGACTGACTTTCAATAGTTTATATTTTATGAAGAACAGAAGTGTAGAAATTTTCAATTAGATTATACTAACACCTTTAAAACTGCATTGTATTTAAAAGAGAACAAAAACCCTAGAACTAACCAACATGTACTTCAAATTCCAGTTTTATCATCTCTTTAACCTTTTATATTTAACATCTCAGACACTACGTAGCAGAGTCAGGGCCTTAAAAACTGGGTGACCACTGACTATGTGCACATGGAAAGGGGGAGGAAAGAACACTGGATGATGCTGGTGGAATGAACAAGGACAATAGCATTAGCAATGAGTTTCAGACTCAACATCTTTGATTAAAACAAGTGTAACGTGATATCTGGCTTATAGTGTCCTGTACTGTCATATCTCTTATGTCACTTCACACAATTATTGGGCCTTCTGGGGTAGGACAAACTGGAAGGACTGTGATGTTCTTTGTATCCTAACATAAAATGAGGTACAGCTTCATTTCTTTCTGTTCATTTGTATGTTTGGCTTATAGTAAGTTAAATCCAGAACAATGTCAAAATTGCTAAATTATTTTCTTGTTAACATTTCTAAAAATTGAACTTCAGTCTGGGAAGTAGCTGTCTGTGTTGACTGAACAGACACCAAGGGTAACTATACATAAGCAACTTATGATTGAGAGATGAACCAACACACTGTGTTTCTTCCTCTCCCTCTAAGCTAGCAATTTTTGGTCCTGTTAAACCACTGGAACAACATGTGACAGGACAGATATCTCCCAGTTGAGTTCCTATAATATAAATTAAATTAGGAATTTTCACGGGGAAGGGAGACCTTCAAACTTTGCCCCTGAGTTAGTTTTAGTTACTGGACACTGAACTAAGGATTAATCAAAGACCTTTGCTGTAGTAAAATCCCCATCCACAGGTGGAATCAGTTCCAGGTTACGTATCTACTGAGTGGTACATATATAGTGTTTCTTCGTTCCAATGCTAGGATGTCTTTTCTTTTCTTCACCAATGCAGGGATGGGCCTTTTGTGTTTTGAGTTCTTTCTGATTCATTAGCCTGCTTGTGGGAAAAAAAAAAAAAAGGGAAAAAAAAAAAGAAAATGAAATTAATTTTAAGTAGCATTAATTATATATTGTGAAATTTTATAGGTGCTTTTATGAAGCCATGTGAGAGAAATTATTCTGGAACCCATTTTTTGTAATAATTATCAGACAAAATGAAAGGCTTAAGGAAACCTAATAGAGCATAGTTGTTTAAATGTTGCATTCACTATTAAGAGACTGAAATCCTTGGAACAATAAAGCAAGGAAGTATTGGCTCACCTGTTAAAAGGCTGATATCTCAAAGTAAGGTGACTTTTTCATAGCTGATACACAACGTAAGAGAACAGACATGATGGATGTTTAATACTTGCAACAGCTAGGTATTTCCTGGAAAAAAGTCCAGAAATGAAAGTGGTTAGAAATGGTAACATTAACAAGTTTCATATTAATCATAATTAGAACATTCTTTATATATTATTTTCTACTACAACTTTAATACTGTATGCTTGCTGCTTTTGCATTTTTCATTGCAGCTCCTGCTACATCTACACATGAAGTTTTGTTTACTCTCAAACTGCCCAAAATGTCTCAAACAACTTCTATCAGTATTCAATAGCTCTCTGAAAATTTGGCCTCAAAACTGGTTTTGGGATTTTTAGATATATTGGACCAATACTCAATCCCCAAATCTGGAACTCTGCCACATGCTGATGGACTACCTTGAACTAACATTTGAACCTTAAGAGGAGATGTCTCACACTTGAGAAACATGAACAGGAAAGAAAGCAATAAACAAAAGCATGTATAATTAGCAGTTTTCCTACTTAATCTATAACTTGCATATACTGAAACTTTGTATTCCACTTCTAAGCATTTCTGAGCTGTGTTTTGTTTTGTTTTGTTTTGTTTTTTTTTAAATGTGTATCTGGTTTGTTCTGTTTTTCAAAAATATTTGTGAGAATGATCAGTTGAGATAGATGGAAAATGAATAATTAACATTAGAATATAGCCTGACCTCTTGATGGGTTTAGTGTGTGGAAAGATACAGATAAAATTATAATGACAGTTTATTGGTTGTTTTCGATTTGTTTATTTTTGTTTTGTTGTTGAGCCTAAATCTAGACACAGCTCAGTCAAAGATTTCTCTGCCTGAACAGAGTTATTGTCTTCCTTTGAAACATACTCCCTCTGATGCCTAAATAATTTTCCTGATAGATCATGACCAGTTCAGAACTTCTGGAGGTACAGACAGGAGTTTAAACATTTCTGGAACAGCTTTCAAAGCCCATTGTCTGTTTTATGAAAATGCTTTTGTTCTTTCTGCAGACTGAATCCATGTTTGTACCTGAGACTAACCAGGGGTCCTAAGGGAACAGTGAAATCTGAAATAATTTGAGTTCTTTTATTCTTCCTGGAACAGTGGTGTGCTGATGCAGGTAAAGCTCAAGACTGAAGCTGAATGAACCATTGTCCATGACTGGATAAAATCACAGTTTATGAAATAGCCTGTCAGTATACAAAATGAATGGAAGGAGTCATAGTCCACCTAACCTTTTTTGAAAGTAATACATGAGAGAGAGAAATTTACAGAGATGTTGAGTTTAATTTTATTCTGTGAGATTTGTCACCATTGCCTATCATTCATTTAAAACAGTTGTTTGAAATAGTAACACTCCTTTAGGACACCAGCATGGTTGAAAACAATCAGTTTTTCCCCAATATGCATGGCTATTTATCGTTATTACAAGGGGAAAACACATGAAAGGCTGATATGGCTAGAAGAATTTTCACTTACTAATACATTAAGAAAGTTCATGTTTAAAAAAGGAAACATAAAGGGATGACAAGGTTCAAAAGAAGAAGTGAGGGGAAAAAAATAAGAGAAAAAGAAAGTAGTAACAGCACATGAGCACCTAGGCTGGACACTGATCAGAAAAGTGGCTTAGAATTATCTCCATGTTTAAAGGGGCTTTGTATGCTGAGGCTCACTTCTCTTTAAAAGCAAACAGGTTCTTATTATCAATATTGGGATAATAGATTTGAGTAAAATAAATAAAAAATCCACAGGCACCTTGATGATTAAAGCCATAAAGTTTCATAATGTTAAGTGTTGATTTTTTTTTTCAAATTAGGACTTTAAAAGGTGTATATACAATCTTAAAAAATGAATGGTGTTTTATGTAAAGATCTGAATGTACATCAAAATATAAACCAAAACACCTGCAAAATAAAAGAACCTTAACTCTCCTTTATTTAACCACTAAATAAATAGCGTTAATAAAATAAAAACTTATTTTTATTGTTTTCTATTCTGAAGAATGTTTATATTGTATCTTCATGGCCACAGGAAAAAAAAAAAAAAACAAACCACCACTGATTTACAATAATTAGCTCATTCATAAATTCTTAAAACTATTTCACAGAACAATGATTTTTAGTTTAAAATTCAAGAATATACAGGACTTTATTTAAAAATGGTCCTGAGTGTGAGTAGGAAATTCAGATACACAATTTTCTTTTTAATGTCTAAAGTGAGAAGCTAGTATCTGTGGACAACCTGAGACCTCTCAAATTAACTAAAACTGATGAAATTCTACTTTGTGTAGGATTCAAAGGTAAGCTGCATCAATAATGTCCTGAGTACATCCAGAAACCTCATGTGAAGAGGGATTAAAAGAACAAATTATCTGAGTTAGTAGAGTTACACGGTACTCTTCGATGACTTCATCCAGCCAATTTTCATTCTTCAAAACATCTATTCAGCTCTTGGAAGTTTCTCTGAATTATGCAATTCAAAATATCAGATACCCTAAGAATGGAGTAACTCCACAAAATGCTATAAAAATTTGCAAAATCCTCAACCTGAGTAAGGAATAGAATTACATTTTTAATAAAAAATATGACAAATGTAATACCAAAAATATGTTTTACAGGAAGATGTCTTTCTCTCTCCTATTTAAGGACATAAAATGGTAAAACAGTATTAGAATGTCTGTTTTTTTCATACAGTGATAGAATGGATTGAGTTGGAAGGGACCTTCAAAGATCATCTAGTATAAACCATTTGCCATAGGCGGGGATGTCTTTTCATGATATTGGTTACCCAGAGTCCAATTCAACCTGACTTTGAACACTTCCGATGATACAAAACCCGTTCCAGTGACTCTCCACCCTCATTGTAAAATATTTCTTCCTATGACCAATTAAAATCTACCTTTTTCAGTTTAAATCCATTGCTTCTTGATCTGTCTTTTCAGGCTTTGGTAAAGTTTCTCTCCATCTTTCCATACAGCCTCTTTACATATGAAAGGATGCAATAGGATCTCCCTGGAGCCCTCTCTTCTTCAGGCTGCACAACCATAACTCTCCCATGTTCTATGCTTTAGACCTCTCGCCATTATATTCATGGCCATGCTCTAACAAGTCTATCTCTTTGTTTTGCTAGGGACCACAAAGCTGGACACAGTATTCTTTGTGGAGCCTTATGACAGTGGAGTTGAGAGGTGGAGAATCACCTTCAACCTGCTGGCCACTTTCCTGTTTATGAAGCCCAGGATACCATTGGCTTTGTAGGCTACAAGCCTGCGTTGTAGGCTCATGTCCACTTTTTCATCCACCAATATCATTAAGTCCTTCTCCACAGGGCTGCTCTTAATCCATTCATCTCCCAGTCTGTATTGACATTACATATTGACCCAGCCCAGGTGCACGTCCTTGCACTTGGCCTTGTTGAACTCCATGAGGTTCATACAGACCCACTCCTCAAGCCTATCAAGGTCCCTTTAGATGACATCCCTTCCCTCTAGCGAATCAGCTGTACCACTCAGCTTGGTGTCATTAATGTTTTCCTCATAGAAAAAACAAAACAAACCAGAACAAATAAAACATGCAAACCTGCCCCCATTTATTTTTATTTAGTCAGAACAAATGATCGGTTTGGAGCACTACATCTTGGTTCAGCTATAGTACTTCCCATTCTTTCCTCTTGAGGCCCTTGTAAAGCTGTGGCTTCTGCCTTCAACGCACCAGTGTAGTGCTTTGACCTGAAGTCCCTCCTGGGCAACTTGCATAGGCTAGAAGGTCCTGTATGGACTTTCCAGAGTGTAAATATATTTGGCTTTTCAACCTTCTCAAAGTTCACATATGCAGTATATGATTATGAGGAAATCTAATATTCTGCCAAGACATTTGTGCTATTTTTTTTTTCCTCCATTGCCCTTTTGGGTCTTGAGTCTCTATTTTGGATGCTTATCTTCTGATTTTTTTGCCAGGCCACACCTCACGCACACAGACAGACAGACAGACATACACACGCCCCCTTTTTCCCCTCTTCCATAGAGTTTGTTTTCAGAACATTGCACCACTGTCTCCCAGAAGCCTCAGCTGATACCTGGCCAGTCCATGCAGCCCAGGGTTTCCAGAGCTTGCTGGTGTGGTACATATCACCCAAATACCTGTTTGAGCAACAGATATTCGGGAAGTCAAAATGAATGAAGTTTTGCCTCTAGCTTGCTAATGAGTTGGCCAAAGTAAGCACTCTGAAGCCAAACTGAGATTTGCTGAGGAATGATTCCTGTTGCCACTTCCTTTTTCAGGAATAAAATCACAATTGAAACCTTTCAAATTTCTACCTCAGGGAAGTGCAGTTTTTCTGAGTGTTTGTTTGTTTTACTGCTTCTTACAATACAGGTGTCCTACACAGACAAGTAACTCCATGAGTTTGTTTTTATTTCTTCTATGAACAAGGCTAGAAACATCACTTTTTTGCTGGTGAACAAATGTAGCAACCCCACTGTGTGGGTCCCAGGAAACGTAGGTACAGCAAACACAGAAAGGAAAGGCTGTAAACTGAGTCACAGAAAAAAGGAATAAGTTTCACCTCCCCTACAATAAGGCTGCAGAAATTAAAAAAAAAAAAAAAAAAAAAAAAAAAATCAAGGAGGTTTCTACCTGAATCAAGGTATTAGTGCAACCAAAAGCAGCTGAATCAGACTTCAGATAAATGGGGTGACACATATGCAAGTGTACATCTAGGGCCTCACCTTTAAATGAATAGAGAAAGTCAGTACACGTTTGTTTTTTGCTTTGGTTGTGTTTTTTTTTTTACTCTAAACACATTGCTAAGCCTTTATAATTTAATCCTATGACTTACATTATGAATGCAAGTTTATAATTTTTGGTATTATTTGGCCTTTTATTCCACTTCATTACCATAGTCACCTTAATTTATCCTCCATTTCTCTCTTAATGAACTGTTAGTCAGTTTTGAGTTTTTACTTTGCTGCTGCTTTCTCTTACCTGTGTTGCAACCAAAAAATATTCTAATGTTCACGTGAATTTTTCACAGTTAACCTGAAAACAGACTGTTCATCTCAAAGGCAAAGACAGAGACACTGTCAGAATTATGACCTTTTTAACATATTACTAGAATACTCCATTCTGCAGCTAATCTCTATTTTAGCAAGAGGTCTGACAGCATGTTTTCTGTATGAGAAGTGTGTAAATGCTGCCATCTTTATGGTTCTTAGGAGCCTTTTGGCTTTCTTCTCATCCTGGATCAATCCACCGTCTCCTTCCTGTATTCAGGATACTTTTAGTATGCATGTTCTGTGAAAGCAGCTCTGCTTCAGGCTTGTCAGTGAAATCCTTGTCTTTCACTTGCAGCTAACAGCCTAATTTGTTGTTCATCGAAGAGTCACGTCCCCACTCACTGCAGAGGGATGGCTTTGACTCCATCAGAAGTTGTCTTTGTCTCCACTGACCTTGGTCTTAGGGCCCCTGTCTCTGTACCCTGGGATAATGCTGGCTGAAATAGATGTAGCACCATCCTGCCAACTCATATGTCCCTTAAGACCTCACCCTGCTTTCTTCAGTATTTCTTTGAATTTTATCTCCTCTCCTAATCACAAGTATGTCATGAATTAACATATATGTACAATGCAGTTGAGTTCTCCAAAACCTAATTCTTTCACACCACCATTAATATTCCTCCTCCATCCCTCCTACCTCCTTCCTGTCACTTCTTATCAGGTGGGTTATGTTGGTCATGTTACCGAAATCTCAGAATGAAAAACTTATCAACACCAATGTGATGTAGATAAGCAGACACTTCTTTATTAACGGCCGGGTGCGTGAGCGAGTCCTCTCGCGATCAAAGCATGCCAGGTCTCAAAATCAGACACCATATATAGAACTTATTCATACATATTCATTAAGTATTCATGCATAACCATGATATTTCCCATAAATCATTAACATACTCTCCTCCTATGTCCGATTCTGTACAGTAGAGCTTAGAAAGGTCTAGAAATGGGTCTAGGGTACGATTTGGGTAGGTGGTATATGAGTCGGTGGCCGCGATCTCCCCCTGCCGGAATTACCTTTTACTAAAGTTCATGGTTTCTTGGCAGGCAACTACAAGCTGTTCCAGTCGACTCTCACCAGTTTCCATTAATCTCATATTCTGACATTTCAATACACCTCTACATACAGAAGACTGGTCGAATACAAAGGAACCTTTCAAACCCTAAAGTTATTACCTAAGTTTTAACAATGGTTCTAGCCCCTTCTTCTAGCCTTGGTACAGGATGTACAGAAGATCTCATAACAGCTTTTACTGTGCAGCTATAAGTTTCATTTAAAATATTTCTTATCCTTCTATATTTTAATTTTATAAAATGATTTTATAAAATCAATTAATCAATCAAATAAAGTCAATCAATCTTAACTTATTAACAAATCGATAACAGTCATGTCCTGTAGTTAACAGCAGGTGTGAGCACTAGAGAATTCGGCGGGACACTGTCCATTTATACAAAATTCATCCTGTGGCATGGAATGGAACATGTGCAGTCAAGGAGAGACAGAAAGGAGAGACATGGGCCTGAATCACCTTGTGATTTGCAGGTGCTGATTAGGAATAATAATCCTAAATTCTTCATGTTACCTGTCCATTCCCAGTCACTGGTGCACTGAAGAAATGGCGTACCTAATAACCATGGAAGTCTCTTTGGTGTCCTCAGCTGGCTTCTGGTCTTCAAGCAGACATTCCACTTCCCTCTAATGTGTGCATAAAAAAGAAAGATGCAACCTCCATGTCTTACCTTGTAATAATGACTGCCCTATGGGATAAAAAATACACAGCTGGTGCTTCAGTACTTTTGAACTTTAGCAGGTTGTGAAGTATCATTCAAATGCTGCATCTGCCTTCTAGCTTTACAAAGGCCAAACCTTCTTAATAGAAAAGACCAGTCTTGGTCCTACTGCTGCAGTTCCTTTTTAGCTACATTCTTAACCTTTCCCAGGTTAAGTCTTTCCATTCAGGAGCTTTCAGGCTTATTTCTCTGAATTAGATCTTAATGTCACTTTTGAGTTCAACATTCTTTAAGTGTGCCTTGATTTTTATCCACTGAATTCTCAGCACTCTACTTATTCTTTCAGTTTTCTTTTTACAGATGAAGGTAGTGAATAAATAATGGATTTACCTAGAATATTAAAACTACATTCTAAATCTTTGTGTTAAATTACTTCCAATGTGCATGTTTGTACTAAATGTGTACTTATCTCCATAAAGAACTGCAAGACAAACAACCCAATGATTTCAGTTCCAGTACTTTAACATACTCCTTAATACATAGCAAAAAGAGCCTTTTATCTTTCAAATAGTTTCAAAAGAATTGGTTTTATTTTTGTAATATTCCTTCATGCCAGACAATTCCAGCTGCCTCTTCTTCACGTTAATAGCCGAGCTTCCCCACCTCCTATGCTAAAGCAATCTGCTTGAGAATTGGCCATCACATACGGCAATTTCCTCTGAACAGGTCCAAACTTTCCACAGAAACTAGAGCATAACACCTAGCAAAGAGTAAATTGCTGACAAAATACAGACAAGAAATAGCTGTGGGAATATATAAAGAACATACTGGCAGAGTACAAAGTGTTTTCAAGGAATGGAAAGTCTACCCATAATGCTAGATAGTATGCCCAAGTCTCTTCCTTAAAAAGCTTATATTTTAGTATCACATTTTGTGTATTTTCATACTCAAATTCAAATGGGTGTGCTATAAAAAGGAAAAAAACCCACACCATATTACAGGAGGAAACAACTGAGGAATAGTTTTTAAGCATGGATTTCTCTCTGCAGATTACCTTTGGGCTGAAGCTGACAGTTTCAGTGAAAGTAGTCAAGTGTCTAATATATTTCTGCTCCCAGCACGCTTTTTGACATTAACTTAAAAGGAATATAAATAAATGTAAAACCAAAGAGAAAAAATTAAAATAGAATATCTGATTTACTTTTACATCATTCTGGGCAGACACCAGTTTAATTCTATTATTGTCAATACATCTAGAATTGGACAAAAATGGACTCATGAAGTGTTGAATCTGGTCTCTCAAAACATATTACATAAGAATTACGCAACTAGAAGGAAGCATTTTCTCTTTTAAAACAATGATTTATGTGGATTTTTCTTTATACGTTCATAGGTGTTTTGAAGAGCAGTTACTACAAGATGGTCTCTCTTCACCATCAAATGTATTTGACCTTCAGTTTTGTACACTGTTGAAGGTACTGAACTATCTTATACTTTGATATAAAAACAAGTTTGATTTAGTTCCTAGTCTTCACTGAGATTAAAGGTCTTCATATATAGGTACATGGCATTGTAGAATTAGTTACTTCCATAAACACGTACACAGATAACAATAATTCACAATAGACTTTTAACATTTATTGAAAAAATGTTTCCAGAAAACAGTCTGGTGTGTTTGTGAGTTGGACAGAAGAGATTCTCCAAACAGTCTAACAGCCAAGAAATCTGTCAGCTTATCAGTGGTTTTAGTGCCCAAAACCAAAGAGAAGGACTGTAGCAACAGGGATTCTGATTTTCAATTGCAGTGACCATTTTCTTACCCTTTAGGAAACAATATTCATAGCAGGACAGAGGATTGTACCTTCTTACACCTTAACAGTTACAGTTTACACTTCTCTGTGCCAAATAATTTGTGAAGAAAAATTCAATGGCTGTTTCAGTTAGACAGGCAGGAGCTGTGGCATGATGGGGTTAGTACCCGCCACTAGTATTCTGGTGGAGCTCTCTTCCCCACAAAACTCTGTCAAGAGGTGGAGATTAAGGCTAGGCCCCAGACAAACTGCTAGCTCACGTGGGAAAAATAATAGCTGTAAGAAGGAGTTGAAGTCACCATGGATAACCAGCTGAAGAGAACTTGTACTGTAATGTTACTACATGAAAAACAAACAAACAAACAAACAAAAAAAAACAAAAAACCCAAACAACAACAACAAAAAAACCAAAACAGGGTCTTTGACTGTTTAAAATGGGATATTGGCAAATGTAGTCTTCCTACCCCTTCTTCATGTATATGGGATCTCTGGCAGTTAAGGTCCCACTCTGGTGTCTCTATTGAAAACTTGCAATTTCAAATTTATTCTTCTGGAAATTAGCAACATATTTCGTATATAACTGATTTGGTTATTAAGCGCTACATCTGTAGTTTAAGTAGTTTAGCCATTCTAATAGCCAATAAAGAATTTCTTCCACACACAGAATGTTTCCTTCTAGTAAAAATGGTAGAAAAATTACACTAGTAGAAATTTCTGCAAGTCTTTTTTTCCCATTTTGGTCTAAAAGGGAGGTTGGGGAAACTTGTTAGTACCAAGTGGAATGGTGACAAAAATTACAGCTGCTCGTCACTAATAGGACTTGAACTTCAAATTGAACTTTATAGGGGACTACAGATGTGTCACATCCCTAGCTCTTGTTAACAGAGGATATGCCTAGTAGTAGGCATAGTTACTGAAAGAAAAGCAGCTACAGTGGATCGTCAGTAATATTATCCAGGTAATAAACAAACCTTTAATTTTTAACCTTAATTTGGAAATAAACTATTACATTAGATGATATCCATCAAACTCAGGTTTGCTTTAATTTGAAGACAAAATTATAAAGCAATTTAAAAGGCCAGTTAAAGATCTGGAAGGCAATCCCATGAAGATTAAAAGCAGAATTCACCACTGAAGTCAATATATCTGCACCCAGCTGTAGCATCAATTTTCACTTGCTGGAGAGAAACAAAACAATTCTATTTTCAGGTTGGACAGTCAAAATTGTTGAGTAGTCAATTTCTTCTGTCTTCTCTTATCCTCACTCAGATCTTGTAAATGCTTTTTAAAAACATAACATCTATTTCAGCTTTCTGCCTGCAGTGTATAACAGAAATTATCTTTCAAACACTCCATATTCTTGTCTGCAGAATAGTTTTCCTACACTAAGCATTCACCCAACTCTTAATGAAAAATGCTGGGTTTACATCTCACAAAGCTTTTAAGATTTACAATAGAGCTTCACAACACAGGACTGAGGAGGTTTCCAGGCAAAGAAGCCTTGGTGCGTGCTGTGTACTAATCAGTGTGCTGTGCAACTGTTAAGCCATGCTATCACAGGTTGCTAAGCCCAAGGTGTAGAGCTCTGTTCAAATACTGATTATTTGGTTTTTAAAAGGCAAAGCTGTCATTTTATACAGCAACAGAGTAAAATACTATTTTTGTGTTATCAACAAGAACATATCACTGGTAAAACGAGATCAAATATGAAATTACATTTGCAAAACTTATTAAATTCTTCAAGTAAAGCTGTATGAGTCTTAATCAAATGACTTGCTAAGCAATAAGGTAAAAGTGATTCAGACTTTTAAGAAAGAAGTAGCTTTGAAAGCTATTGCTTCCTTTTGATGCTGCTTTAGTAACGTTCTTGTAAATCTCTACTGAATGTGTGTAAACAGCAGCAGTACCTTAAGCTCTAATTATCAGACAGATGCACACTCAGTATACAGCCACAGCCCCTTGCTACTAAAATAATAGAAACATATGTAACACCTCACATTATTGCCCTCATTCCTTACATACTGTAGCTCATTTGCAAAATAAAGTACTTTGGGGTGAAATCTTTGAATAAAACAGGGAGTGGGGAATTGTTACTTCACAGAATTGTCTGTGGATTTCCAATAGCACTTAATACTCTTTACTGTCAGTTGCTTGTTGTAACATGAAGAGTTTTAGTGAATGCAATCAGATTCTTACTCAACTACAGCAGCTACCCAACCCTTTTAATCCTTTTACTTCTGACTTCTAAAAAGTATACATTATTTGATACCAACTCTTCCCCTTTCAGTAAAGTCTTGCTTCTGAATCATGTTTCTAACTGAGCTGATAAGGAATAATGAAATTAAGTAAGCAGAGTTACCTTTACTGTGCTGCTTAGTATTTGACACCTACCCTCCTCTTTTGTTACTTTTCCCTCACTCCTTACCTTTCACTCATGACCTTCCCCCACTTCTTTTCCCTGGCTTCCCTCTTACACAAACCTGTTTAGCAGATCCTTTTATTTCTCAAACTCAGAATGAAACTGGCATTTGCACATTCCCTTGGTTTGATTTTTAAACACTATCTGAAGTAGGGTTATGGAAATATGAGAGCTAAACTGGATGAACATGTTTAAAATAAACATAAGGTGCACAATACTTGTCCTTTCCAGAAGACTCTCTTCCCTTAATGAAATTGCTGTAGTTCACTGCAGCACAATCACCTTCAATAAATCTTTTAGCAAAATGAAGCTTTGTACTTTCATGTAAGAATAACTACAATAAGATTTAAATAAATGTTAATGCATCATCTTTAGGTCAGTTCAATTATAGTCGCTCTATCTTATCCCATCCCACATATTTGCAGGCAAAATATACTCCCAGCCTTGTTGTCATAGTTCAGAATCTGTAGCCCACAGGTATACTCCTTCTTTTACTAATTTATTACACCTGAAAATCACATCCATTTTTCAGCATGTAAATTATGATATTCAGGATGTATCATTACGATAGGTGACATTCTGAAATGTTCCATTTGTTCTTCAGTGAGAGGCTTAAGTCATGCCAAACACAAGCTTTCTTAAAACTGAAATATTTGGGCTTAAAAATATGAAAAAAAAAAAAAAAAAAAAAATAGTCTACTCATACAAACTGACTATTTTTGCCCTTTTCAAATTTGACAGTTTTTTCTTTCTTTACTAGAAATAAACTACTTCAGCACAAAACAAGTATAATTTCTCCAATTTATTTATTTTCACAGAAAGTTAGATACAAAGATATTGAAAGCAGCCAGACTTTTCTCATGATCCATCTCATCTAATTATTTTCTGTAACTTTTTATTTGTTATAGTTTTATTTTAATTCTGCATCTTCCCCCAATAATTTAACAATTTAAAAAAATAACAAAATTTTACTTTTCAAAGTAAATTTTGACATTCCTCTTCAGATCTCCTCATCAGCAAACATCTTCATCACAGCAAGGGAGAACTCGATGGTGAACAGGGCTAAATATCTGAAAGGAAATATAGTCATTTTAGTAATAACAGTAAATCATATTTCATAATTTAGTATTCAAAGCATGTTACAGATATTAATTAGCCCTACCATCCCTCCTGTGATGTTATTAAAATGCTTTTACATAGGAAAAATCACATAATTCATTAACCCAAAATCATATAAAACTCAATGCTGGAGTCAGCATTGTAATTCCTGAGTACCCTCACTGCTTATCCTTTACTCTTGTTCTACAATAGCCTCTATTTGACAAATTGCTGCATAATTGGAGGGGTACTAAATTTCCAGTCATTTACTTTTGAATGGGGTCATAAAAATTTAAACATTTCTTTTTTCCTTATAAATCCTAACTTCACATTTACTTTTTGCTTTATGAGTAGCAAGTTTCTAAATTCCCTAGAGTTCCCTGTAATATCCCTAAAGGAGGAAGTGACAGAGAGAACTGCAGCTGTTAAGCAATTAATTAGGTACAACAAAGTTTGATCTTTTTAGTTCTGTTCCCTTAACTCTGGTTTACTTCTGTCTCCACCTATACTTAAAGCAAAAGCTTGTATGATACTAATCAGGATATTCCACATGGTTGTGCACAGCTTAGAGATGAAATGTCAAAAAAAAAAAAAAAAGGAATATCCCTCTGGCTCAGTAATTGACCTTAATGTTAGTTGAATTAATAGCAACACATGGTGAAAAAAATTAATCCCAGAAGAACTAGCACTGCAGTGAAAGCCAGTAAGATCTACTTCAGCCTGCAAAAAAAGTAATTTTACAGACCTCAGGAAAAGGTGTATCCAAATTCAGTAGCCTGAAATCAGATTGAAATCACATGTGTATAGACAGAAAATTATTTTAATTAGCAAGCTAGTCACTAGAAATTAATTGTAAGAGCAATACCAACAATGCTTCAAACCTGTGATTATTTTTTTTTGCTTTTTAACGCAACAGATACTCTAATGACATAGTTTGTTTTCATATCAAATTTTCATGCTAAATATTCTTAAAAGACTCTCCTGAATAACATATACCAACTAATAACCAATTTGTAAAAAGATGATATTCAAATCCAATTCAAATTTTTGCTAGAAAATCTTTCTAATGAGCACAGAAATGAGTAGCATCAACCATGAGGAGAGAAATCAGTCTCCCCTATCCTCCCCCAAACATCTGTATTTTCTATGGAGTTGTGAAGATTGACAAGTTTTTGGCATTTCTGGGTCAACCTCAGTTCATATGGTCCTTATTTTTACCTATTGCTGTCTTTATCGGGAGTCTCCTTGTCTTTCTGCATACTTCACTGTGAAATAGTAATGTCAGATTGAGTTTTGCCCCTGCCTCACTGTGGCCCTGATATGGCGACAACTTGTCATTCAAGAGCTTGATAAGCAGCCCATGGCCTCCTGACCCTGCCTGATGCTATACTGATGACTCCATGGTGGGTGCTTCATGGGGGAACAACTCTAAAGATTTAGCCCCATCATGGGTACATCAGGATTTCCCACCAGCCAGAGCTGCTATGTACCTGGGCAGACCTGAAGTCAACTGACCCATCACTTCCAGACATGGGATTTGCTTTCCCACATGTGCCACTTAAAGCTTGAAATTCCATTTCATTCTATGCTGTGGTTATCTATCAAAACCATTTTTTAGGTATGGTAAGATCCTCCAAGAACACGTGCAGAAATAATCTTCCTCTTCTGATGTGTTTTAGGTTGTTTGTTGTTGGTTTTTTTTTTTGTTTTGTTTTTTTTTTTTTTTTACTTGGAACTTTTGTTTCAATGCAAAGACTTACTTGTTGTCTGAAGTTTATTAGGCACTTAAAAAACAGATAGATTTCCAATATATATTTTATGTGCTGGGGTTTTTTTTATGTGTGTCTATATATATATTCTATGAATGTTTTCAGAATCTTTTCTGCAGTATTCCCTATGTATAACTTTCCTTTGAAGGGAGAGTCCATGGCAGCACAGTTAAAACACCTCTACTTTAGGTAAAACATCTAATTGCTCCACAGTTGTCAATGGCAACAACAATTTTGATGTAGTCACTCAAAAATGTAAACAATTTTCTGTGAAAAACGTTAAACAATTCTCTTTGTTTTTCACTGATATTTTTGTCCACAATATAAAAAAAATGCTTTCAGGTTGCACTGCTATTAGTTTTCTTCTTCTCATCCACAAATAAAATTGGTTTTGAGGGATACATGAATATCTTTTTTTCTGAGAGAGTCACATTGGAATAAATTAATATTCTCTGAAAAGCTGTCTTCCTTTGGTCATCTTCCTTTCAAAAACATATAACAATAAATCTACTTCAGGGACAACTTTTTCCCCATCACTTGATATTTTTGCCTGCTAAAAAGTTTTTCTTATACTTAATGAGAAATTTTAGAACAAATGCAACTATTTTAAAAATAAATTTTCTGAGAGTTAAAAATACATGTTGCTGATTAATAACATCATGAACTTAACATACAAAAGGAGAAAGGGAAAAAAAAAAAGTCTGGTCCCAAGTTACAGAGACTCCAGCAACCAGAGTCAAGGGAAGGGGAAGGGGAAGGAAAAGGGGAAGGGGAAGGGGAAGGGGAAGGGAATGCATAGCATACATATAGTTACAATATACAATAAAACAATGAAACGTGTATATATATACATACACAGAAGTACATATAAAGACTTCTGAAGTTTTACAAATCCAGTGTCCCCAAAACCATCAGACAACAACAAAAAATGCTACACCATTATGTTTCACATCAGCTTTGCAAGAGGTTTTTTGACAATATAGTTTTTCACTCATTATTAGGCTCCACACATCTAGATCCAACCTTCTCTCCCATCTAAAACACAAAATTGATTCGTCTCCCATTCAGGCAAATTAAATAATGCAAAATCTTTGGTAAAGGGCAATCTGTTTTTACACAGAGAACTACCTTTTAAAATTATTTTTTCCCAAGAGACAAATGGTCTGTTTGACAGAAGAATTTGTTTGGGTCAGGTCTGATAGAAAATGAAGTTCTTTTAAAAATTAAAACCTATGTTTTATATGTCAATACATACAGGCCTAAGCTTAAAATTGATAGTCATAACAGTAATAAAAGACTAAAAAAATTGAAAACACAGAGAAATAACTTGGTAGTATCATACCATGAAGAGGAGCAGAAAGCTTAAAAGAAAAACATAAGCAGAATATAAAGGCAAGACTTCTATTAGTTATATGTTCAAAACAGTGGCGGCAATGCAGCAACTGAATATTTCTGATGTTTATGTTTGTTCACTACTAAGGCAAGAAAAGCGGATATATCATCTTCAAAGACACATTCACAGGATTCATCTTGTAAGTCCCTACTAAATATTAAGAAAAGCAGTGTTCTAAAAGAAAAGGTGACATTTCATTTGAAAAAGTGTAAGTAGTTTACTGTCATCAACAGCAATGAATCAATGAAATACTTCCATTGATTTAAATAGGCAAATAAGCATGCTTGCTGAGCATTAATACTGAAAAAGCTTAATAATTGTATGATTTTCTATATTTTTGAAAAGCATGTAACAGGCTTCTGTTTTCTTTGGCTTTTCATATTAATTCCAGAAGGATCAGGTTAAAGGATAGGACAAGTTTAAAAACAATTATCCATAGTTTAATGTCTATAGTGCTAAGGGATGCTTAGAAGCACAGCCACCTGCTCCAGACACTCCCCCTGCCCGGGTTGCAGGACACAGCTGCCACTTTCCCAGATGCAGGTTCAACCAGGCTCAAAGCTGCACATGTAGCCCAGAGACACACACACAGGGGACACTGACACAGCTGATCACACAGGCTGACACAAACAAGTCACTGCCTTCAGCAGCACCCAGGCACAGGACTCACACAAAACACAAGCACAGACAGCCATGTCCCCTCCTCCCATAGTTTCTTAATAGCCCATCAACTAGCGTGAGCAGCAAGGTTTGTTTCTTGTCATTGTCTCCATACTTGTTTTGTCAGGCCTGTTTCTCCACATGCTTTGTTTCTGGTTTCTGGTTTTTGCCCTCATTTTCCCGATTGATGGTGTCCCCTATCGGATAACTTGTTGAAATAAACATCCTCAGACTCTCTCACACCATCATCAATAAGTGTGACTGACCAGGCTTGATTCTCATCACAACCTCCTTCATCATTTGTCTGTCTGGTTTGTGTCCCTGTATGTTCTTTCGAGGCAGCTTCACGTACTGCCACTCCACGCCTTAGCTTTGCACAGGCAGAAATTTGTTAAGGCATCAAATATCTGCACTATTCTAGAACACTTGCCTTCTTGACTATAAAGCACAGGTGTGCATCTATCACAAAACAGAATATGCCTCTGTTGTGTTCCGGTACTAAGTCCAAGGAGCATTATTCCACCTGTAGTAGATATAATATTCAGAAAGATGGAATATCATTAGGTTAGGATGACATCAATATGCCCATCCTGGCCTGACTCCTGCATTGTAATGCAATGTATCTACTAATAGTCCCTGCTGGAGTAGACCTCACCAGACATTTATACACCTCCTTGGCATTATGCAGGGGCACAGCGAGACACCACAGAGGAAAGGTACAGCAAGGCAAATTCTGATAGTATATTAGGAATGAAATATTGATTGGACAAGGATCTGGGTAGCCAGATCTCATCTGGCACAGCTTTGAGTGAGGGATTGGGCCACGTAATTTCCAAGCTAAATAATTGTCTCATTCTGTCCGATTCCAACTGTATGCAGAACTTAATGGCACATTCAGCTTTTTGATGTAGTCTTCTTCCTGTTCCACAGTGGAAAAGATTGTTAAGCAGTTTATCCTGTAATTTACTGGCTCATGTTTACGATGACAGGTTCTCTCTAACAGTCTCAGTGTTTGCAATAGATAGTTACAACTCAGACTTGTCTTTCTCCTGTAAATGTTGCTGGAGAGTAAACACATTCATAAATCATGAGGCCGTGTGTGTTACACAAGCAAAACTGAAAAAAAGCATAATCGTTGAGGGGCCATAGCCATTACTAATGTCACTGTGAGTCTAAACAGTTTCTATTAAATAACCTATGGTCTTAGTGCTTATTCACCAGCTGGTTTTGGTCCAAAGATTTATTATTCTTCTTAAAAGTAACTTCTCTGGCTTACATACAGTTAACCTACACACAGCAACCTCAGGTAAGCAAAGCCATCTTGTGTTCTAAAGCTTAAATAATAAGTACAAAAAACGGCATACATATGAAACATTTCTAATATTGCCTAAGGAATTAGGAACATGTTAAAGGGATCATTAAATCGCACATGAAGAGAAAAAGAGAGAAGTATAAATATTAAAGCAATATTTTATTATGCAGAATTGTCAAACAAATATCCTCTCTGAGCATATTTCTATCAATAATGCAGAGGAGATGCTGTACCTCCTGCAATAACCCACCTGGCCTTTACTTTCCCACATGGATCTTTTTTATGGTCTTGATTATTGTTTTGACTATAGGGAATAGAAACTACAGGCAAAACCTATTGTAAATTAAAGCTAATGTTATGTAACACATTAACTAAAACAGGGGGATTTAAAAAACCAAGATGTTGTATTTAATTCCATGTGGTAGGACAAGGATTTTGTTCCCTGGCATTTTCCATATCAAGGGTAGTTAAATGAGGTATGCAAGACCCTTACCATCTTTTGAAAAGAAACCAAGGAAGAGATGCTTCCATGTGGTGATCCTTTTTGTGCCCCTTTGGGTCATCATCCAGGAGAGGAGAGCAAGAGAGGAGAGAGACATGATTCATGACTGCCGTTTGGAAACAAGGAACAACAGCTCCTTTTCATCTCACATACATAGAGCAACAAAGAGAGAATAGGTGATAGGTATCAGCTCTAACAGAAGCACAAGACAACTTGTCACTCTATGAAATCCTAATTTTTTTATCCTAAAATCCTACTTCTTATCATACCTATGCTCAAATACAAAATTAAATTGAAATACCTGTCTGCAAAAGTCTACAAAATATAGAAATCCTGAAATGAATGCAGAATTATTTCAACATACGTTCTGCTCAGACATTTGTTTCTTGATTATTTCTGTATTTCTTCCATCTGTCAAGTAGTATTCAAATTAATAAACAGCTTCATCTCTTTCATGACATACTTTTGAATGCATGGAGTTGCAGCTGAATTGCTTTGTAAGTTGAACACTTCTTGGGTTTTCAGTCATTAAAAAAATATATAGCACTAGTGAATAATAATAGAAAAGACATATTTGGTGTAATCCTAAAATATAAGAGAGAAGGAAAAAGAAATCACATGGGGCAGTCAACACAACATCGTGCTAGGTAAAATTATATCTGATTGGAAGGAAGGTTTGATGAATCCTCTGTGTTAAGTACAGGCTTTTAGTTGAAAATATGCAGTTTAGCAACAGTATAGAAGTCTGAAATTTTGAAAAGAGACAGTGCTGATGTATGCCAGAGAAACTGTCATTTCTATCTGCAAAGTTTCCACCCTCTTCTGTAAGTTAGTGTCCCTCGTCACATCATAACACCCATTTAGAAACTTGATTTCCAGTTTAATTAAGAGATATCAATTCAATAATGAAAGCACATCACTCTGAAGTATTCACTTCATAGAAGAGAATGGCAGCACAAATGTCCCTAAGAATTTTAGTTTTACTGTAGAAGTACAGAAGACAGAGATAGCATGTGTTTTTTTGAAGTGTTTATTTATTTTTTACAGATTTTAAAGGCTGTGGAAAAATTAGAAGCTTTTCACAGCAACAAATTTAGTGAAAGAAAAGTTGCTACAGTAAACTTCTATACATTGGTTCTGTTGATTTTAATTACACAAGTGAAATGTATTATGCCAAATGTCTGCTGAATTACATTTTGGGTGAGAACTCATAATTATGGCCTTCTTTTTATTAGTAACGAATGTCTAATTGGAAGGAAACAAAGAAAAAAAAAAAGGTGAGAGCTATATATAATGTAGATTAATTTAATTCTAGGCCTCTCTTATTTTTCAGAACTTAACAATGACAGTGCTCCTACACAGTTGTGACTATAATCCTTCCAGAAATTTTATTATCTACCTTCTGCATTAAGTAGAAGTTGTCATTATTTGCAGACTATGACTTTCTTTCAAGGTTATTTTTGGAACAAGGAATTAAAGAAGTGTCCGGACACATAAACCACCTTGGTATTTCGCACTGACTTGAATTAATGAACCTTCAACAACAGGAAATTTAGTATGTTTGGAGTTGAATGTAAATGCTAAATGGTTGCTTAGTAGAATACCAACACACTTCTTTCCATCCAGCTCCCTTCTCCCCTTTTTTTTTTTAACTAAACGATATGGTAATTTCCAGTCACTTGAGGAGTCTGGGAAAAATTAGCTGCTGGTTAATAGACCTTTAAACACCTTAACATGCTCAAATTAGTGATAATACAGTTGTGTTTAGTAATGAGAGTGCCCATATGTCCACATACTACAAGCAGTATGTCCCTAACAAGATAGATATTATTTTATCCCCAAGCAATCTGAAGATGTAATAAGAGAACAAGAGACTGAAATAATTTTTTAATTGGGTGCTTATGGTCATTTCCTCATCATACTCTGAAACTAAATTATTCAGCATTAGATTGTCCATCCTTCATGTTCCTGAGTTTTTATTCATGAAAATCTTCCTATTTCAGCAGTAATTCTCATAGCAAAAAAAACAAAACAAAACAAAACAAAACAATAACAATTAAAAAAAACCACAACCCAACAAAAATTTGCTAGCTCAAATATTATTGTCTCCATCAAATAGCCCAGACAGACTACAAACTTTAATCCCAGTGAGGAGATCTAGCTGTACCATGTAAATTGATGATAAAATATTTTAGACTAAACATTTTGAACACCAGATCATTGTCAAATATATGAATATTACTGTTCAGAATCTGTATTTCTAAACCAAAAATATTTAATCTTATTATGGGAAAATACACAGCAATTCAGATTTAGTGCTCTGTCAAACATTCCATTGATGATGAGGTCATTTTTCACTGTGGTCCAGCATATAACTTTAGACTCTGCAACTACTATTTAATTAAGTATTATTTAAATTGTTTGCTGGTGCCATGTTAGAAATCAGTGGTATGGGGCCAGTCCTGTTTAATATCTTTATCAATGATCTGGACAAGGGATCAAGTGCATCCTCAGTCTATTTGCAGATGACACCAAGTTGGACGGAGGTGTTGACCTGCCTGAGGGCAGGAGGCTCTGCAGAGGGACCTGGGCAGGCTGGAGCGATGGGCCCAGGCCAGTGGTGTGAGGGTCAGCAGGGCTCAGTGCCGGGTCCTGCCCTTGGGTCACACCAGCCCCACGCAGCGCTACAGGCTGGGGCAGAGCGGCTGGAAAGGGCCTGGTGGGAAAGGGCCTGGGGGTGCTGGGTGACGGCCGGCTGGGCAGGAGCCAGCAGTGTGCCCAGGGGGCCCAGGCGGCCAGCAGCACCCTGGCTGGTGTCCCCAGCAGGGTGGCCAGCAGGACCAGGGCAGTGACCGTCCCCCTGCACTGGGCACTGCTGAGGCCGCCCCTCGAACCCTGTGTTCAGGTCTGGGCCCCTCTCTGCAAGAGGGACGTAGAGGGGCTGCAGCGTGTCCAGAGACGGGCAGCGGGGCTGGGGAAGGGGCTGGGGCACAGGTCTTGTGGGGAGCCGCTGAGGGGGCTGGGGGTGTTCAGTCTGGAGAGGAAGAGGCTCAGGCAAGACCTTATTGCTCTCTCCAACTACCTGAAAGGAGCTTGTAGAGAGGTGTGTTTCAGCCTCTTCTCCCAAGTAACAAGTCACAGGACAAAATGACCTCAGGTTGCATCAGGGGTTCTTTAAATAGGATATTAGGAAAAATTTCTTGACTGAGAGGGTTTTCCAGCGTTGGAACAGGCTGTCTGGAGAAGTGGTTGAGTCACCATCCTTGGAGATATTTAAAACATCTCTAGATGTGGTGCTTGGGTGCCTAGTTGAGTGGTGTGCTTGGCAGCGTTAGGTTAATGGATGGATTTGATGATCTTAAGGATCTTTCCCATTGCAAATTATTCTATTCTATGAGTCTTTGATACATAACAAGAAAGGTAAAGTGAGAAGATACTTTTTAAGTACCATAATTAAGTACCTGACAGCTCCCCACATTTAAACTCAATGGCTGTTTGAGCACAGGAATGAAAACTATGTCTGGAGGGAGAAATGCAGAAAGCTGTATTTATTCCTACTTTTTGGGAAAGCACAGTTCTCATGCTGTGCTCTAACTTTGATCTCTCAAAAGTGGAATCCTAACGTGATGTTACCCTGTCATGCATACAATCAACTTCTTCCTGCTAATAGAGAAATTTCTCAGGCTTTATTGAAAGGCATGCTCACTTACGCTAACTTAAGATTACTTTGCATCTTGCATCTGCATTGCATTTAGTCCTTTGACCTAATGGAGTTTGGTGATTTTTGGATTAATTCCTAAAGCAATATTGTATGCATAAAGAAGCAGAAGCCGGTATCTTTATGGTCTTTCAGAATCATATCTATTAATAACCAAGTAACCTAACATGCAGATATCTAAAACCAACATAAACAAGAAGAAAAAGGCAGGGGAAAAAGGAAAAAAAAAAGAAAATATATAAATTCTAAGCGGTCAAATTAATTAAACCCATAAAAATTAGACTCCTTTTAAAGAAGAATTTAGCAAAAGTAGGAAGACAAAATTGCTAGGCACAAAATACAGCACCGTGCTGTAAATGAGGCAGTCAGAACAGATTTCTGAAGAGAATTAAGGCAGATAAAAGCTAACACAGAAGCACAGAAGGAAAAACTATGAAAATCCATGGAAATTATTTCAATGAGAACAGACAAAATCACTTTTCCAATCTAGAATAAGTAGAAGTAAAGTGAAAATTGTTTTCGGTTAAGTTTTTAAGTTACTCACACTATCTAGTCATATTATTCCTTTATTTACACAAAAGGATGCTAGATGATCTTAAATTTTTCTTTAAATCCCTTTTCTTCATAAGCATCATATCCGCATCTGTCACTTACCATCTTTAGTGTATTTCCACTCCAGTTCACAAGAGGAAAGCTAAAGACAGGTCACAGAACACACTGATCTCTGTCAGATTAGAAAACAGTAAAAGCATGGGAAGAACAAATGCTTTCATTAAAATTTCAAGCTGTGCAGCACTGGTGACTTTACGAGTGAGACTTCAATTCCCCCCTCCTGCCCACTCACAAAACTTCCCAAATGCACACGCAACCTACTCAGAAAGCTGAATCCAGACTAGCTTCTGGATTAATTTCTGCAATGAACAGCAGAAATAAGTGGTAGCTACTGATGGCAAAGTGAATGTATTTAAATCCTCTCTGCTTAAATTATTCTTGGGCACCTGGTGTTGGCTGATGGCATCTAAACACCTTTCTCAGAAGCCACCAGAGGACATGTAGTACATGTGATACATGAAGACATTCCTGAAGGTAACACACACAGACTTGCTTTCAGAGGTTTTTTGAGTTCCGTATCTCAAACTAAATCCTTAAAAGGTTGGTTAAGCCTTTTCTTAAAAGCTCCTGACATACTCTCTACCTTAGGCTACAACTCTTTGAATCCATGAGCTTAAATCAGTACAGATCAGTGGAATACCCTCTTGAAGATATTTACAAAATAGCAATTCCATAGTACAATACCTCAGAAATCACAAAACTGTTTTAAACTTAACAGTACAGCTTCTAAGACCTTCAAATTTGTGCTAACCTAGCTATAGCAGACTTCACCCATCACAGTATTCAGTCAATTTACTTCAACAGAGAATCATAAAGCTGAGCCTTTTTCAAGAGTGCACATAGCTGACCTTGCTTTGATCTATAGTTTTACTGCTTGTTGTTATCCATTAAATTTTTTAAACTTTTTCTTTGATTCATTTATTTCATTTTTTCCTCCAGTCTTACTCATTTAAGTCTGGTTACAGGGCTCCCTTTATTATTTGCGGAGATACAGTTCATTGATATTCTTACCAATTATTTGATTTGACATTTAAAAATAATTATATCAACATTTACAACTTGTTTTGGGGCTGCCACCAGAGCTTATATAATAGAAAAACGTTATTTACCTATTAAACATTCATCCAGTAAGAGGAAAAATATTGTAGTTGAAAGCTAATGTCTGTGTGGTGGATCATGTAAATGAAAGAATGAAAGGGATTCCCAATCCCTATTAGAGTTTACTAAATTATATTAAGAAAACCACAAACATCTCTGACACATTAACAATGACTTTGAAGAATCATAGTAATTATGTTAAAGAATCATTCTCACACTACTGTTTAATGAGAATTTCTGAATAGTTTTAATGAATAGTTCTGCTTAAGCTTCTACTTTGCATTATGGTTTCAGGACAACCTATAGTAGTAAATACTTACTGTGCTAGTGTTCGTAGCACAGTAGCTTCACAAGTATACCAAAGTAAAGATACCATTAATGCTGACAGCAGAGTTTTAGGAATGAGAAATTCCTGTGGAATTTATAAACAGGCCCACACTCAGCCTTTCCACTTCACATTATTGCAAATTTATCTGGATCCTAGGTAATTTTCTCTTCCACTCTCCCAGGTATATGATAAATTAGTTTTGTCAATAAATTAAATATTCATTTTCACTGCTTTCCTTCGGGTAGTCCAATGGCAATTTGCTATTTATACATTCAATTGGCCCAAACAGAGAGGTACTGGTAATATTTCTTGCATTTTTCCAGATGTCCTCTGCTAATATATTTCTCCTTCATCCATCAGTGTGATACTTCTATGTGCTACAGTTGATTCCCCAAGACTCTTCTGCTGCAATGATGTAGAAATCCATTTTCCGTGAGTCTGGTGAATGCCAGGCATGGTCAGATGGCTCTATTATGAGCAAACCCACTAACTTTCCTCTGAGCTGGAAGCAGGGATTAAACCTTTTACAGTTGGCTCATCTACCGTGCAGGCCGAAGGCCAAACAAAACACATGAGTTAGCTCTCAGGTAGTCAGCTGCAGTCCTGGAGGTGGCCTGGGGCAGTTCAGAGGTGTATGTGACTGTGTCACAGTGCAATCCCTTGGGTGCTGCAGGGGACATTCATTCACCTGCTGGTCTTGTGAATTCACAGCCTAGTTCTTCCTTTCTTCCCAGCTTTTCCTTCTATTTTATTTTCCATATCTGTCTTTTTAAATTCTCATTACACTTTAAACCTTATCTTCACCTTTTTATGGAAAGGATGAGCACTAACACACCCACCACATTTGTGAAAAACTTCTTGCTCGGAGCCTCACAAGGCTGCGCAAGAAGGAAAGCGGGCAATAATGATGCCTGCTAAAATCTGTTGTGCTGAGCTTCTTGTCCAGTTTTCTGTGAGAAGGTGAGGTCAGCAACTTATTAAAAATAAATTAATGAATAGTGATGTCAAACACTTCATGGGACAACTACAGATGACAACTGCAATGCTAACTCAGCATAAATTCATAAATAAACTCAGCATAAATTCATAAATAAACTTAGCATAAATTCAGTCAGTCTGAAAACCTAAGTCACAATTTTCCTGTGAAACTGAACCTGCAGGGATTTGAGCCATGTACTACTGGGTCAAATAAAACCACTAAAAGAATGGGAAACTGCCAGGATCACATTAATTATTTGGTTTTTCTGCCTTCAGGAGAGCTTTCAGTGATTTGAAAAAACTATCTGCCACTTTCAGCATTTTGGGGAGTTAAACCTGTCTTCTAAATTCCAAAACAGTGTTAACTTGCAGGCCACCAGTATTGCCTGGTGTGAGGCACAGATGTTGCATAATGTGACATAGTTTTATAAGGTAAGGTGGGCCTTAAATTACCTCCCCTCAAGATGCAGACCTGGATGCACATGAGTTACCATCCACCTCTATCAAGATGTCCTTGTGGTCCCTAGGATAGTTTTTCTTACAGGACTGAGACTGAATGTTATCTGTGAACAGTGTGGAAGGGGAATTAAATTTCTACTGCCATTTCTATTTTAAGCTCCTTAAGCACAAATAACCATGAATTAAATCTGTTTATCTGTGATGTGAAAATAGTAACTGACATCTAAAGGCCATTCCAAGCCAGTTTAATTTCTGAAACATCTAACAGAATGTGGTAGTATGAAAACAGACTTGCAAAAACAGAAAATCCGTCCCAAAGCTGGACTAGCCTTTTAGAAACAACATAAAACAAAATAAAACAAAGCAAAAATTAGTCTTCTTTGTTCTTTCCTGTATTTACCCTAACAGGGAAGTCTATTTGACATATTTCCCAAGAAGAAAAAGGTAACTTTTTTCTTTTTTTTATTATTTTTAAATTAAATTGAGATTATGGCTAGATAACCATTTCACCAGGGTTTTGTTAAAATTATTAACCATATGCATTCTAGTGGAGAAACTATACTAGGATTTGTACTTTAGTTTTTTCTTGTCCTGTGAATGTGTATTCTTTGCTAGCCTTTATCAAAAAACTCAGCCTATCCATGTCAGTGACAGGTACTCTCATGTTGTTAATTCAACCTAAAGAAAGAGGAATAGTGTTCTGTATCTCCTCGCAGTTCCCTTTTTTTTTGTTGTGTTTTTGAGTGCTAGCATTCATCTCTCCTATGAAGAAAGGCTGGGAGAGTCGTGGTTGTTCAGCCTGGAGAGGAAAAGGCTTCACAGAGATCTTATTGTGGATTTTCAGTATCTAAAGAGGTCTTATAAGAAAGATGAAGAAAGACTTTTTACTGTAGTGACAGGACAAGGAACAATGATTTTAAAGTGAAAGAGGGTAGATTTAGATTGGACACAAGGAAGAAAATTTTTAAAATAAGGGTGGTGAGACACTGGCACAGGCTGCCCAGAGCAGCTGTGGATGCCTCCTCCCTGGCAGCATTGAAGGCCAGGCTGGATGGGGCTTTGAGCAGCTTGGTCCAGTGCAAGATGTCCCTGCCCATGGCAGGGGGGTTGGACTAGATGATCTTTGAAGGTTCCTTCCAACCTAAACCATTCTAAGATTCTATTCTAAGATTCTATGTGTATATATGCAAAACATTTTGTTTTGAGGGAGTGTTTTTTGTTGGGATGTTATTTTCAACAAATGAGGTTGAGAAAGAGTAAATTTTACCCCAGGTGCAAAATAAGAAATTTCCCTTATAATTTTTCTGATGTGACATTAAAATGATGGGCTCTGTGTTACTTAGATAGTTCAGTTGTTTGATCAAAAATATTTTTAACTGCTTCAATGTATAAAATGGGAAAACAGAGATACTGTTATCAATGCGGAATCCTTAAACTGTAATCGCCAGTCACACTCTAGCAGAATTGAGGATAGGCTTCTAGTTAGAGAAAAAAAGACACAGCAAGCATGCGACATCTTCAAGCAGACATACAAAAATGGTGTAGCACACAACAAATCACCTTAGTTAAAAGCTAAGTACTTGGAAACCTAAAGGAATTCTTCACCAAAAGTGCAAAAAACTATGTTGGGGTTTTTTTTCTTCAGAAGTAAGGAATCTGTTTTCAGAAGGAAACTGCACAGCAAACAAGGAAAAAATCATCTTGCTCTATACAGACATGTGCACATAAGAGTACACACACACATACACACAGAGATCATTGCATGCACCTCAAAACTGAAGTTCTTAAAACGTTAGCCTGGACATCTCAAGACAATATGAGATTATAAGGTTAACTACGTGATCTCATTTTTACATCCCTTGTTATTCTTAAAGTGTTAAAAGAGAGATAATTATCCATCTGTACTTCCTCCCTTCTTTTCCTGTTTGTACTTCAACACAAATTAACCAGTTACAAATAATGAAAAAGTGTGCCTAATTATGCATTGTTGGCTTTTATCCTTAAAATGAGGAGTAGAAGTAACAGTTCATAAGCAGACTGGCAGGTCTATGTGTAGAATATGTCTGAAACTCTGTAATTTATAAAGTCAACACTCAAAACTACCATAAAACACAGCAGCAAAATAGCTTATCAAGTCTGATGCAAAGACCAGTAACATAACTAATCCAGGATCTGATACACTCAGCATGTGGGTACCCACTTCTCACAACTTCTCCATCTTCGTCCTTTGAGTGCCAAGATGAGATGGCAGTGTCATTGGACTGTCCCCTATGTGAGTTGCTAAATTTATAAATATTTGTTCATTTCAGAAAACTATAAAAACTGAGTATAAAGGGAGTGGAGAAAAGAAGGACAAAACTCCATTTCCACTACGTCCCTTTACCTCTTCAAATTCCACCTAGCATATTTTTCCATCAGACCAAAGCTAAGAAAATAAAATCATATAGTTAAACTACACCTTTCAAGAAAGGAAGTTAGTAAAGCAATAAGAAATATAAAGAACAAGGCCATATCATGCATTGCTTTCATCTGAGTCCCACATGCACCCATAGTCCTGTGTAGTCCTGACAAGTCCTATGGGGACACATGCTCTGTGTGTGTGTACAGTGAGACCTCAGCCCTATCCCTCTCTATTGCTGAACAGTTATCTGGGTGGACCCTAGCCTGACTCATCACTCTTCCTTGTCTGATGACCATGGGGTCATTGATGGAACCTGTCACCATCCCCCTGCCAGCTATGCCTGTGGTCTGTGGGGCTGCATCCCTGTCTGTGCTATGGGCCCCCACAGCTCCTGGCTTGTCCTCTTTCCTGGAGCAGTTCTCCTAGAGCATCACTGGAACAGCCTCTTGCTGATCCTTGACAACATCCTGCAGCAAACACTCCACATTTTTTCACTAATCCTAGATACAAACTGGATGGAACATATTTTCCAATATTTGAATACATTATCTTTCAGAACGCAGTTGTTTTTGTCAGATCTTGTTTCTGATCAGTAATGCATATGAGACACTGAAATATCTCACTGTGGTTTTCCTGTTAAGGAAACACAGTGACTGTAAATATGTTGTTACTTAAGCAGTGGTGTATATTTATAATACAGTTGCTTGTCATATTCAAGTATGCGAAAGAAAGTACGGCATCTAGCTCAGTTTGTGTATTGGGTGCAGGAGCCCTGGTGCTGGCAGTGGGGTCTGCACGGGTGACCTGTGTGAGGAAAGGCCAGGGGCTGCCCATGAAAGACACAGCCACTTCCAGGTGGTTTCACTTGGCTCCAATACAGACCCACTGCTCAGCCAGAGCTAAGTCCACCAGCCATGCTGGTGGTGCCTCTGCAAAAACATGTTTAAGAAAGTGTAAAAAATGCTGCACAGCAGCTGTCAGAGAGAGGAGTGAGAAAACAGGAAACAGATACCAAGGTCAGAGAAGAATGAAGGGGAGAAGATACCCCAGGTGCTGGGAAAGGGATTCTCCTGCAGCCCCTGGAGAAGATCATGGTGAACTTAATTGTCCCCCATCTATGTCTTTGTTTCTCACTATGGTATTCTGTTTTTTTTTACTTGGCAATAAATTAAATATATTTTCTCTGAGTTGAATCTGTTTTACCCATAACAGTAATTGGTGAGTGGTCTTCCTTGCCTTTATTGTAACCCAAAATAATTTTCATTTTATTTTCTCCTTCTGTCTTGCTGTGGACGGGGAGTGAAAGAGCAGTTTGTAAGGAACCCGGAAGCCAGCCAAGGTGAAGCCATTACATCTTAGGAATAAATATATCAAAAAAAGAACATCTTCCTAAGGAGAAGGAGATTTTTTTTCTTTTGGTAGGCTTCTTCTGCTGTTATTGCAAATGAGTGTTTCTTTTCTCCTAGAGGATACAATAAATGAAAGATTAAATATTATATGTGATAACCAGAGGAACTGGTGAATTTCAGTGACCTAAGATCACTTCAGGTTTGTGCAGTTTTGGTGTTGCAGTATCAGTGAAATTACTTTTTTTTCATTAATGTGGTTGGTCAATACAGTTTTCTAGTTCATCAAATTTTATTTCAGTAATTAACTGTTTTCTGAAATAATGTTTGTTTTTAAGCCTCGCCCCTCAAGGTTTCAAAATTCTCAGCATGCCTGATTATTTTGACTGCATGTCTATAAATAACCACTCTTAAGTATACATGCTAGAAACCATTAATAATTAAAAAAAAATCAAGAAACAAACAAAAAACCAAATGTGGTGATTGCTTTCATTCTGTCAGTACTGATACAATAAATAATTCTTGCTCAGTTTATAAATAAAACAAACAAAACATGAGAATTTCTATGGCTTTGGAAATGTTCTTTGCCCAAAGTGCTTTTTTTTTTTTCTTTTTTTTTTTTTTTCTCCTTCATAGAAACAAATGAAGCCAAGAGTTGATTAGTATCTCTGAAAAGTGCATAAGATCCACTGAAAAGAAAAGTGGATCAAAGAAAATACAATTTATTCTGTACCCCATCCTTACTGATAGGAATCAGTGAATGAGAAGGAAAGTACCTCATATTTTTCTGAGCAACAATGAGTTTTGGGACTTGGAGGTTCTATCTGGACTGTTATCTATAATAGCATTCAGGAGATCTATTCTCCAAGACTTTGTCTAATTATTTTCTGAATTTGTTTACATTTCTTGCCGCTGCAGCACCCATACCAAAGTCTTTGATTGCCACGATAGATACTGGGGTTGGAAGGAGAGGAAAATTTCTGTGGGTTTGGTCAAGGTTTGTTGCCTTGTATATAATTTGGGGCTCCTTCTTTTTCCGCTGTGAAAAACAGTGAATAAACCAACCTTCCTTGTCCTTTCCACACAGTTTGAAATTTTGTCAACCTTTGTTTTTATCTCTTACCTGACTTTTTAAGCCGATCAATCCCTGTTTGCTAGAATTTTTATTTTTTTTTTTTCATACAGAAGCAGTTCCAACTTTTTGATCATCTTTTTTCTCATAGCATGAGGCATGATTGGGGTGTCAGGAATTCAGTTACCCTGTTACCAGGTATCCCAAAAATTTTTAGCCAAAAATGTTTATTTGTATAAAAGAATATATCTGCTTCATCAGTTTAACTGCAAAATAAGAGAGATTAAAGATCTCTACTTGTGTTTTTCTGTACTGGACATTTGAATTACTTCCCTCCTTTTAAGTGAAATAAAACCTATTTGAATGTTTTGGTACAATGTTGTCCAAAATTCTGTTCAGAGGAATTAAACAAACAAACAAAACAAAAAAAAAGAAGAAAAAGAAGAGGGGGGAAAAGAGGGTTTTCAGGGGTGTGTTATGAGGCTGAATGAGACACCTTGAATGAGTTCAACATCTTTATTTACCTGAACCTTAAGTGTATAAAGGTACATGTAATTATCAAGTTAAGGTTAAAATTGAAGACCCTACCACTCTTTGCACAATAACCTTAGGTGCACGTATCCTATTGTCTGCAGCCACTGTTCCAACTAACACCTTGTTCTGTTGATTATTTCCTCTCCTGTTATAAAAGAGTCAGACTACTAGTTATCTCCTGCTTTCCAACCTCTCTCTCATTAAGACAAGATAAAATGTAGACCAGAGTAACCAAGAAGGTACTTACATGGTTAAGATGTGACAATTTCATTGTATTTGCACCTTTCCTTCTGCTTATATACGTAACACATCTGCTTCTACTAATAATATACTTCACTGACCCCTGCAAAAGAGGAATAAATTTGATGTACAACTTTTTTCTAGTAGCAGAGTTGAAGCCAGAGCAGATCTGCCTTTGTCATGGATGTGTGCCTGCTTGCCCCTGCACCACATCAATCCCCCTGTTGAAGCAACGATGCAGGTCTCACCATGACTTTCCTGAAGTGGTGACCCCCAGGAGCCTGCCCCTTTGCCAAATTTGACAGTTATCCAAAATTAACCATTAGAGGTGATCATGCAATTCTGTTTCTTTAGGTAAGTTGGTTACAAATGATGGCATGATCTCCTTTCCCATTCCATAGAAGAAATGGCACACAGGAGAGGAGCTTCTATTCTATAGAGGAGGATCTGTAGCTCCCTGAGGAAGAATGACAGAAAAAATACACTCTAGCCATGTAGAAGCCCCAATTTTCTTTAACAGCATTTTGTTTCCTAGAAGGCAATGGCAACAGCACCAGGCACAGACCGATAGTTTAGGAGTCCCAGCTCCTAAATCCCATGGCAGGCTGAGTCAATGGTGCTGAAGAGGTGACAGGTTTTTGTGGAAGCAAGTGGAGGCAGCCTGGACTTATTTCAAGAAGATACTGTTAAATCCTCCACTGTCAAGTGCCCATAGACAAAATTCTAAATTAGAGTGGAGAAGATATTAAGGAACAGAAACTGAAGGGACAAATTAAAATGTCAAAGCTGATTTAACAGCACATGCTGCCATAGTGTGAGACAGAAGTTTAAGGAAAGGAAGACATGAAGCAAAAAATGTGCAAAACAGTCAGGAGAGAAAGCAAGGGAGGTGTTATGGGTTTGCATAGAAGGGATTGACAAATAGGAAGGGTACTTTGCCTGCTAGACTGCTAGGAGGTGGAAGGTAAGCAGACCAAGAGAAAGAAAAAAGAGGTTTTAGACTGCATGTAAGGGGCCTTCTAAATATGTGTGGCTAATTTCCTCCATTACTCCACAACCATTCATTCATAACTATCCTTTTTCAAGTGAAACTGTGATTTTTAACCTTTTTGTTTGTTACAACCTACCTGTCCCTACAGATATTTTTGTGGAAAAATATTTAGCTGAACCCAGCTAAAACCACTGAAAAACCATCCATGGTAGCTCCAGCTGCTTTTGGCAGCAATGAGGAATTAAAATAGTCCTGTCCTAATCCTAGTTAGATTACTAGCAGCTTTGTCAGTTTACAGAATATGTACCTATCAAGTAATATCAAGTATATGTTTGCTCACAAATGATCCTGAGTTTACTTTAAATGACAAAATAGTTCTCAGTCAATATACTAATGAGAAAATTAATTTAGTTCTTAGCCCTAACCCTCATAGTGTTCTGATGACATAACATTAGAATATCAGAAATAAATGCTTCCTTATTACGTATACCAATCAAAAGTAAAATTTTTAAAGAACAAATTGAAACTATATGTCTCATGGGATAATTTTCAAAGAGTGCTGCTGGCTTTGTGTATGTATCTTCTATTTTTTTCAACTGCCTATATTTACAAACTGTTTGACTGATGAAAATTACAAGTAAAATAAATAAAAATTTGATGAGTCAAAAGTCCAACAAGGATTGGAAGAAGTCGGGTCAAAGCAGTAATTTCCCACTAGTAGAAAATTGTAGTAAAACAGAAAAATACAGGTTCATTAAATAGATGTTTTTATGGTACAAGGGAATATAACTTAAGAAGAAATGACATCAAGACAGCCAGTTCTGTCTTTCCTTTTTGTGGTTTCTACTGAAGCACTGATATCCTGATTTGTGCTTATTGTATATGTCAAAGTACGTTCAAGTAGATTTAGAAAGGCTCCAATAGAACTTCATTTTATTAGTGAATAAAAGATGTAGAAAAGTCAAAATGCCTTTGTGAAACGTAAAGTTTCTTTTTCAGTAAAAGAGAAAGGTGTATCCTAGAATCTGCTCAGTCTCTTGTTCTTCAAGAAGGTCTGTAATTCTTTCTACTCACTTCCATGTCCTGTCCACTGAAATGTACCTCTCTGAAGATCAGTGCAAGGAGAGCAGATGTGTTTTGCTCACAAAATGTAAAAATGCATGCAATCTTAGGTATTCACGTGACCATGCCCAGATTCAGATATTTTGACAACTAGTATTTATAAGCACCCAAATTTTAATAACTGGTCATTTTTGTCATCACCATATGATGTTAATGCTTGATTACTATGAATATTAATCAAAACCCTTTTATTTAGACAGACAGTTTCCTGGGAAAGGTCACTGAAGAAAAAAGTCACTGAGAAAAAAAAAAAAAAAAAAGGATTCACTCTGAAACTGTTGAAGAAAGGGCATATAAGAAGTAAGGGGAAAATAAAAGCAACCAGAGTTAAGATAATAAATCCTCATTTTAAGTACTTGATTATTCTATCCTACTGATCAGATAACTGTTGTAAAACCACTTGTTATAATAGCAGAATATCCCTCTTTATGTACAACAAAGGAAAATGGGTTCTATTTTAAGACTTCATACCAGAAAATTCAAAGCAAGATATATTTCTGTTGGGTTGTATATAGAAAGCTAGGAGGGCAGTGCTATGGATTCTAGATTCTGCATATTCTCTTGCAAAATACATTGCTATAGCAAATGGTGTTTTAAAATTTATTTTATATTCTTATTTGCCTTTTAAGAAACAGATAAGTGTTTTGCCTAGGAATGAGATTATTGGATGCTAGTATGCAGAGTAATGCAGTCTCTGCTAACTCCCTGTGTTCTGTCACACAGAGTAATCCTTGGCAGCTAAAGGGAGTTGTGCCATTTTGCAGAATGAAGGAAGACAGAAAACTGTATGAACATAAGTAAGCGTGCCTTCCTTTCCACCAGTAAGAGGTCACTCTTCTTCATGTTTGTCATCTGAATTTTATTTTTTGAGATTTTCCCCCCAATCATGACTTCCCATGAATGACAACCAACCATAATCATGATGCATTATTTTGTGATCTGTAATATATGGGACAGTATATGTTGGCTGGCAAATTCTGAAACTGTATAGCCTGGACCAATTCAATTATACTTTTGAGAGCTCACTGGGTGGTAAGACACATGTGGGAGAATGATCATTTGTACTCTGCTTTGGTGTCCTGATGGAAATAAATATAGCTGTCCTGTTTAGCAAGGTAAATGAGCACACTCCATTACTTTTCATGAAAATTATTTGAATAAGACTTTGTGTTGACAGAAAACAGATTGGAAGAACAACTGAACTATTCAGTTCTGTCAGGTCCTTGGATATTTTGCTATTCAACCCCCGAAGCCTTACTCTACTATTATTAAGAATTCAGCAATACCTCTGATAGCAGTTGTTGAATTTCTTGCTCTGTAGGAAAGAGGAGTAGGAGTGTTCTCATTTAAATAAAACCTTGGTTGTTCTTGAAATTTTAAGGTACTTTCAGTTTAAATCTTCCTCTTAATTTCCATGCTATAAAGATTTATTGAGCCTTTATAAATCTATTATTATTTCAATTGTTGCTTAAATTTCTGAATCACTGTTTTGTATTAATTCAATTCTAGTTCTTGTTCTAATGATAACAATGAGCTAGGCACCTCTGGAGCAGAAATTACTTCTTCACCCAAGCTTGCAAAATAAAATAGAAAACTTAAGCAAACTTAATTTTGGGCTATCACATGTGTACCAAATATATGTCAGAACTGAGACTTCATCTGAACTTCAAGACCTCTTTGCTGTCATACTGGTAACATTCAGACCAATGGTTGAATATAACAAGAAGGAATTGTAATCTAATTCAGAATGCATCAAAAGGATGGAGAACTTACAGAGAAATTTAAAAAATAACAGAGAGCTATGAAGAGAGTTCACAGTTCTGGTAAAAATGGGGCTGCTTCTTTTTTAAGCCTTACAATTTATAAGGTCCTGTGACATCCTTCCTCTGAACCCAACTCCTCCACAAACTGGAAAAGTTAATACTCATCTGACTGTAGTGCATTAGGACAGACATCTGATACTAGAAAAACAGACAGGGTGCAGTGATTTTTCAATCATTTTTTGTGATAACCATGGTAATGATCAGGAATACTCTCAGGTTTCTGATCTTTCTGATGAAAAGCATAGTAGTCAGGTAGATAGCTTTTTTTTTTTTTTTCTTCTTTTCTTCTCTTTTTTTAACTTGTTTGCTGTCTCCCAGAATTACCAACATAGAACAGCACAATTGGAATGGTTACTGACTTGCCATGATCTACAGAATACTGACATCTACCAGCAAATTATCACCTGTGATACCAAAGAGACCAAATAAATACAAGACCTGTCCATATAAGTTTTACTGTTTTTCAGAATCATGTATAGTTTTGTAAATTAATATACCCTACCTTACTTGTCAGTTTTAAAAGAATGTGTTGCTGAAGTAAGCCAAGTTAGAATTTTATTTCAAGTTTGGGGAACAAATGACTTTTAACTACTTAAAAGCCTCAATAGAGACCAAATTTCTTATTCTGTCATTTACTTTCAATGATAGTTTGATGTAAAGGACTCAGAGGAAAAATGAAATCCTAAATTGTTCTGCTTAGTTTCTCACTTTTTTTTTTTTCCCCTTGTGTATCTTTTTTTTCTTTATTTTCCTATTGACTATGTAAGGTTTTCATCAAAAAAAGAAATTTGACTCAGGTCATCTACTTCAAACAGAATTTTAAAAATTAATATCAAAGGGTCTGATTGATCTGTTTTTGAAATTACTGTATTTTTTATGTCCTCTGTAGACTGTATAGCTTTATGTTCTGCTTAAACAATGTGGAGCATGAAGACAGCACTCCAATAATGATAGATATTTTCCACAGTGTATTAATTTCCTTCTCAGCGAAGTAGTGAGTTTTTTCAGTTTGAAGAGCATTGCCCAACAGCTTATTCTGTCAAATACTCTGCATTGCCAAATCTGGGATTTGTTTCAGAGAAATTGAGCAATAATCATATTTTAATTCTGTACCAAACTGAATAGCATCAACTATCATTAAGGTATCATAAAACTCATTGCATTATCTTTCATACACGGAAACTTGATGAATGTAATAGTGAAGGAGTCTGGTTTGCTTCCAGGCAGGTACAGGTATAATTTCATTTTCTGAACCCTCTAAAATCACAATGCCACCTCAAATTTTTCCTTATAAAATCTTTCTGATTTTCTAATAAAAGACATAGTAGTTGCATAATAAAATTTCTTCATATTTTTAGATGGATGCCATCTACAGTCATGTGTGTCTACAGAAGACTAGGGAAGATGAAAATTTCCATGATAGATTAGGTTAGCATTTCATCTACTGCAGCATCCCCTCGTAAGCTGAAAAGAAAGGTGAAAGAACTCCACAGGACAGGAGAAAGAGTCTGTCCTGCGTATTAGTTCTCCTTTTTTTAAGGAATAAAAATATTTTAGGATATCTTTACCATCTATGTAGATATCCGTATTTTGTGCAACATTACGAATGTCTAGACAGAAGCTGTGGGTTTTCCAAACTATATTAGTTCCCTTTGAATGTCTATGTTCTTGGACACTGACTACTTCATTTTCAAAGGGATTTCTGTTACTGTGTACAATGGATTTGCAAGTCTTGTCTCAGCGTCACAGTGGAAAAGTTTGGGGGGGGTTGTTTGTATTTTTTTCCCCACATTGTGTTGTTTCATATTTGTAAATACTTAACCAATCTTTGGTGGCACTATCATTTCTTCTTCTTAACCCTATCTAAATAAGTAACATCTTAAGATGAATTTTTTTATGACAGAACATGGAAACCTGACACTCAAAATAAGAAATATTTGAAATTTCACGTGTAAGTGTCTTATGTGATTTCACAAGATTGACTAACAAACTTTTGAAAGGAACTATATATGAACTATGTGTGCTTTTCATGTCATGTGTCATTGCTCCATTTGCTTATATGCTTATAATCTTTGTTTATGCAATAATTGCATAGAGGTTTTCAATGGTTAATAGTCCACACTACCAAAGTGTTTCAAGTTCTAGATTTAGAACTATTTAACCTGTCAGTAATTCATTAACTAAGTAACTTAAACAGGCTAAACCCCACAATGATATAGTTAGGGAGTTGCTAAGTCCTGCAGATGAAATGAAGAAAGGCTGCCACAGCTCCATCTCTCAGGTCCAGTCAGCAGTAAGGCTGGGATGTGTTCCCAGTAGGTACACCTAAACAATACACATATGCATGTATGCACATGTGCATATGCACGTATACACAAATAAACACACACACTGTATCTCACAGTGTATCTCCTACCCCAGGAGGCCTAGGACAAGAGCTTGTTCCCTTGACTGAGGTATCCCCACCTGATCTGGTGCCTCTGAGCTCCTCTGTGGGCATTGAAAGTCACCTTTGTCACATAATCCAGCAGATATTAATCCATTAATTAAATTAAATCTTATTAATAAAAACTGTTAGGATAAGGTGGTTTTTGTCATTGAAGTTATTGTGTACTCTGATATATTTTAAAAACATTTTAAAGTCCTGACTTTTAAAGATGCTCATAGTAAAAAAAAAATAATCAAGGTTTTGTCACTGAGCAAATTTCTGTGTCTATTCTTGCTCCTCTGTTACTTTATGTATATGGCCAGGTCAGCTATTGTTTGAGTCCAAACACCCAAAATAAGATATATCAGCTCAAAGAAGAAATGCTATAGATGTTTATTTGGGCTTATGAACCCAGTTTCTCCAAATTGTTTGCCTCCCAACCAATGAGCTGTTTCACCATCATTCCTTTAAAACAGTAGACAGCTGTCATAGGAAGGAATTCAAAACTTGGGAAAGAGTAGATACCTTGTGGATATTCCAGAGATGCATTCAGTATGATTTCTTAATTCAATAGGAAAAGGCACACAGTGAGATGAAGGAAGACAGGTGTCCTTGCCAAGCAGTCAAGTTGAGGATTTATTTTATGCAGTTTTTATTCATTTTTTTGTTTTATTCTTAATTCTAACAGACGAGATTCATCCAAAATTTTGAACTGGTACAGCTACTAAACAGAACAAGTAAGAGGAAGTGAAAGTGATCCATATACTCTATACTTTGTACTAACTTAGTGCAAGTACAAATACTTTAATTATAAACTATATTTTGTTTTATTTCAGGAAAATTCTGTTGAAGCCAGTCCTGGCTGAAAATTTTTAGTCACTAGTAAAGGAGCTGAAAGACTGCTTACATTTTTCAAATGTGTTAATAATTTCTAGACTGCATAAAATGAAAAAAAAAAAAAAAATCCACCGAAATTACTTTGCATTAGTAAACTGGGAAGTTATTAATCTTATTTCTCATATTGGTAGATATCCTATTATTTTCAAAGTTATGCAAGACATGCATTGTGTTTGCTGTAAATGAGGTTCCTGTTCACAGGCACTCAGAGTACAACTCATACAAATCTTGGATTTCAGGCAGGCTCCTCACTCCATGATATGATGATAAGCCAAAGAGCTCTGTGGGTTGTTGTTCCCCATCTGAACACCCTGTTGCACACAATGTCTTCATGCCAGCTCTTTACCCATGCTACACCATGCCTATCTATGATGGCATGCATTATAGCCCTTTTAAAATCTTAGATGTCATCTTAGTTGCTACTTCCTCCTTCTCTTCCCCATATTCTCCCTGTATTTTCCCATGTGGAAGAGGGATAAAATCCACACAAAAATCCAGATAGCCTTTGAGCTAAGCAGAGAGCCTTATTCTTGTCCAGCCATTGGTCAACATGTGGTTCTGCAGCAAAATTAAATATTTTTCCCCCTCCTCCTCCTTCCTCAGTTTTTCTAGTTATGTGCCCATAACTGGCTTTACACTGCTTTTTTATGAATCATCCTTTTGAATATATGTTGAAAAAAATCTCCTGTAACTTCTTAAATTAACCTTATGAGATTCTTAACTATTCTTTTTCAAAGTATCATCTAATGAGGAATAGGGAGATTAAACTGTGTAATAATGTTCTTCCTCTCTTATCCTCTTGTGGTAACTGTTCCAAGACAAAGCTTGCTGTTGAAAAAAACGGTGTTCTGATTTGCTAACTCATATTCTTACCTTTAAATCAATCCTAAATCAGTGCTCCAGCACTGAGCTGTGAAGTACCATGCCCTGGACTAGGCTATCATTCAAGTTAAATATAAAATCTGAATATTTATATTATAGTATAAATCTTTACATTCTTTGCAAAAAGCTTAGGGTCCTAAGTCTAGATAAATTCCAAATTTTTTCTTGCCTGTATTTTTTTTTCACTGACTTTCTCTGGGTGGTAATTTTTAATACATCTATCAGCTCATTGCATAATTCAGCAATTGCTATGTTTGGCCTATATCTGGTGTTGTGTGTGGGTTCTACTTCAGTAAACAGTATAAGAAAAAAAAAAAAAATCATTGCTAAGTAATTTAAATTTTATCTAACAAAGTAATTTTCTGTGAACTTAGAAAAACTTACAGAAATTAAATGGAAAAGCCTAATTTTATCTTGAGTTCCATTCCTGAGGAACAGAATGGGGCTCTGTTAGAATAGTACTGATACAGTAAGAATAGCTGTACAAATGTTACAGTCTTAAAACATGTTTAAAAGTACTACAAATTCCTGAGTCAGACAGAATTGAAAAAAGAACCTTCCCTTCTTTTTTTTTTTTTTTTTTTTTGCAGTGTTCTCAGAACAGATAAGCCTTTTAATAATTTATTCTGGAGATGATAGTTTGGAAGGGAATACAAAGACATCTGCTGCCAATGTTGTCACACTGTCTGTGTTCAGATCAGCTTGCCGAGATAGGGCACGTGCTTCACCTCTCCAGAGATGCTGAAATGGAACATATTCTTTCTCTAAACTGTCACAGCTAAATAGCCATGTGTGATTTCATTTACAATGATGACTTCTTAATGCATTGTTCTGTACCTAGTAGATTAAATTCTCCTCTTTGTCAATGTCAATAGAAATTTCATGCAGGCAGCAGGGGGAAAATGTCTAGAGCATTCTTTTCTAACTGTACACACCTGTTTCCCAAGGCATCTATGTTAAAAATGTGATATTGCACACTGAATTGCACACTTGTTACCTGCTTTTCCATTTGACTACCTGATAAGTAACATTGGACACTGATGTCTAGGTTAATAAATCTTTACCACCGTATCTATGGGATTAGATTTGGGTTTAAATAATATAAATATGAATTAAAATTATTTTGAAATCACAAAATCTGTTCCACCATGTTGGTGTTCAAGTACATACTATAAATATAAATACATATTTATATACACAGAAGTACACTCACATATGCGATATTTAGATAAACACTCCATATTCACCAGTTGCACACAAATTTTGAATGGGTTGGCTAATCCTTAGTGTATCTTTTAGACGTAGCAGAACAGATTAAATATCACAAGCACTGAAACATACGTTTTCCTCTAAGCCATTTGAGTCTCCAGCTGTGTGTCCACATGAGTGTTTTTCTGGAATTCAATCAGATTAAACAGATTAAACCTCTTTACACATTGTATAAAACATTAATAAGCGCTATAGGTGGAAGACTGCTACTGAGAATAAATTTTAGTTGCACTGTTTGCTACAGGCTAGGCTACATGTGTTTAGGGCTAAATTCAGAGCCATAGCATGACAGTTTGGCATCTGTGATGCTTCAGGATCTCTTTCTCTCTTAAACAGGCTCTCCTTGCTCACATGGCAGCTGCAGCTGTCATGACAATGGCATGTTTGACACTGGTTCCCTATGAAAAGGGAGTTTTTCCTTCCTATATGTTCTTAGCGTGCACTAGCTGCAACCCCAAAAAATGTATTTATGAAATGAAGACAGATGGCACACTTTAAGAATAAAATCCCATTTACATTTTAACTTCATGCTTCCTGTCTGTCCATAATTTTTTTCATTTTCTTCACTAAAGGTAAATCTAGTTATGCACAATAATCTATGCATTTCACAGATTGACAGATTGTAGTTATAGCTGGCTCTTTAGCTTCCCTTTTGTCCTTGTATTTCATATAGCTGCTGTATCGTGCTTTTCAGTGTTTTATGGGGATCTCATACATACTTTTGTGTTCAAAAAGCTTCCTGAGTTAGATACAAAACACCAACAGAGTTTTCTGTTCTGCTCTGGTTTTCTCCCAAAAGTACCTACTCACAGAAACTTCTCTTCTGCTTGAGGTCTTTGTTCCTTTTAGCTCCGTATATACAGAACTTCCAGAAAACTCAGCATGCTCTATTCACCTTTTGAGTAACACTTGTGTACTACATGTATTTGCAGAAACAGCAAAGATTAACATTTGGTAGGAGATGGCACTCTGATTAACTGAGATAAACACAAAAGACTAAAACCATATCTAAACAGGTCCATTCAAAAAGTCTATTACAGATGTGTGATAGCAAGTTACTGGTGTGGCAGAAGGATTGTCCATGAAAAAATATTTTATTGGTAATTGAATATGAAGTAATATACTTCTCAAAAAGGATTTATTAGGGGAGAAAATAAAAAAAATAATTGTGAGTACAAAGCATTTTTTCTGATGTACTGTGAATATAAACTTGGGTTTTTTTGACACATGGGAGTTCTATTTCTCAATAGTGAGTATACTGTGCATTTGGCTCAGTACAGTATTTTTGAGGTTTGTTTTTGAATGGAAGCAATCAAAAAAGCACTTCTCTAGTGCTTCAAATGTATTTGAGCAAACAGAATTTTTAATATAATAATATATTAACCATAATTAATTAATAAACACTATATTATTTTTTAAAAAGACTTATTCTAGCCACTTTTATAGTTTCCAAAATTCTGATTTATGTGGCCTCTATCTAGCACAATAAAATGAAAATCAATGCCTTTGCTTTGTTCCAAATCTACCTTTCCAGTTTTCATATTTTATCTGTATCCTTACTCTATTTTTAACTGGTACTTCAGACGATGATTAAAAGGGAAAAATCATCTATGTAATAATCAAACTTCCTATAGTTAAAGGCTGTGATGTGGTATGAAGCAAGAGAAGAAATACAGATTGTGCCACCCAAAATTCACACACATATACTCAATGTTTCTGGTAGTTCAAAGCACAGACAAAAAAATCATCTCATTCTTCACTACTCTTTACTGACTGATTCAATTCCCCTGTAGGCACCCTCATACATCATTTATGTTATTAGCAAGTTTGAGAGTGGTGGCGTGAAGGAATTTTTGAAGCTTTTTTCTTGAGACGCACATCAAGGTGCATTTAACCAAGCCATCTGCAATGTAGCCAGAGAGATAGATATGTACATATGGCTGGCACCAGTGTTTTGTTAGCCACTGTGTGTGTCCTTGAAGGCAGGTGCTTTCCTCTGTGTGTCCTACAACCCAGCTGGTGGATGCAGAGGTTTGCCTGAAGGTACTGGGGGTCCCTACCCCAGAGGCACCTAAAGGCTTCCCCCATAGATAACTGGGGTCCCTGCAGGTGGGTAAGGACAGACTATGTCTCAGGGGAAGGTTCATTTCTGCCACATCTCAGGACCAGTAATAGGCTTCCCAGGTTAACATGTTCCCTGTGCTTGGGTAAGTTTATAAACAGTGAATTGAGAAAGAAAATAAAAAAAGGTCACTACCCCGTACTGCCCATCAAGATGCATGAATTCTCTTTTCTCATTCTGCCATTCTGATTGTGTCAAAGGAATTTAATTTAAAAACAAACAAACCAACAAACAAAAAACCCAAAACAAAACACAACCGCCCCAAACAAACAAACAAACAAGCCAACCAACCAACCAACCAAAAGATGTATCTTAAACACCAAGCAGCCAAGAATTACTCTTGGTTTTTAGACATCTCAAGATCCTGGAAAATGGAGGAGTAGGCAATTAGGTCAATGAAGAGTTCAAGGTAAGAGAAACATTGCCAACCCCAAAGGAGATTAATTCCATTAATATTTCCCATTATTGCATATGTAAATATGGATGAAGTTTATATTATAATTGGATATAAGTAACGTATTTGGCTTTTTTACAAAGCTGTGAATTTAATGCTGGATGATAGCCTATATTTAGAAAAGATCACCAATTAAAGCAGACGTGAAGAGGATTAGGAGCTGGCTGATGAATCAAAAATAGCTGATACAAAACTCTTGTTGACTAAGAGGAAGAACTGAAAGGGCTTGTAGTCTTCCATTTGGAGAGAAGTTTGTCAGCAGGGCTGAGATTTGAAATTTACAGAATCATGAAGATTAAGGTGAACATAGAACTGTTAAACCAACAAACCTCATGGTACTAGAACTAGGGGGAAGTTAGTAAGATAGCTGTATAAATGGAAAATAACTTCTTGAAAGAGTTGCCAGAAGAGTCTGTCAAGGCAGATTGTATCAGCATATTCGAATTAGCATGTTCTAATTTTTTGACACAGGTGGTGGAAGAGCCAACAAGATGAGGTGTGCTTCTGGACCTTGTACTCACAAAGAAGGGGTGATTGAGGATGTGACGGGTGGGGGCAGCCTTCAGGATCCTGCATGGATGAAGTAGGGCAACAAGCAGGATTGCAAGCCTGGCCTTCAGGAGAGCTGACTTTGGCCTCTTCAAGGACCTCCTTGGAAGAACCCCATGGGTTCTGGCTCTGGAAAGTAGGGGGGTCCAAGAGAGCTGGCTAGTATTCAAACATCACTTCCTCCAGGCTCAAGATTAGTGCATCCCCATGAGTAAGAAGACAAGCAAAGGGGGCAGGAGGCCTGCATGGATGGGCAAGGAGCTTCTGGCAAAACTCAAACAGGAGAAGGAGGTTTATGGGATGTGGAAAAAGGGACAGACCCCTTGGGAGTAATACAGGGATGTGGTCAGAGCATGCATGGAGGTGATAAGGAAGGTTAAGGTCCATTTAGAATTGACATTGGTGAAGGATGTTAAGGACAGCAGGAAGGGCTTGTTCAAGTACATCAGCAGGAAAAGGGTGACTGGGGAAAATGTGAGCCCACTGCTGAATGAGGTGGGTGCCCTGGTGATGGAGGACACAGAGAAGGCAGAGTTACTGAATGCCACCTTTGTTTCAGTCTTTACTTCTAGAGGCAGGCCCTCAGGAATTCCAAACCTTGGAGGCAAGGGAGAAAGTCTGGAGGAAGGAAGACTTTCCCTTGGTCAAGAAGGATTATGTTAGACATCACTTAAGCAAACCTGACAGACACAGATCCACGGGCCCCAGTGGGATGCACTCCCAAGTACTGAGGAAGCTGGCAGATGTTATTGCCAAGCCACTCTTCACCATCTTTGGAAGGTCAGGCAGAACAGGAGAGGTCCCTGAGGACTGGTGGGAAACCAGTGTCGCTCCAGTCCTCAAAGAGGACAAGAAGAAGGTCCCAGAAACTACAGGCCAGTCAGCCTAAGGTGATGGACCAGCCCATCCTGGAGGTTATCTCCAAACATGGGGAGGAAAAGAAGGTTGTCAGGAACGGGCAACATGGATTCACAAAAAAGAAATCATGCCTGACCAACCTGATAGCCTTCTGTGATGGAAGGACTGGCTGGGTAGATGAGGGGAGAGCCATGGGAGTTGTCTACCTTGACCTCAGCAAGGTTTTTGACACTGTCCCCCACAACATCCTCATAGGTAAGCTCAGGCAGTGTGAGTTAGAGACGATGGGACAGTGAGGTGCATTGAGAACTGGCTGAAGGGCAGAACTCAGTGGGTTGTGAACCATGGCGCAAGGTCTGGCTGGAGGCCTGTAGCTAGTGGTGTTCCCCAGGGACCAGCAGTGGGTCCAATCTGGTTCAGCTCATTCATCCCTGATCTGGATGAAGGGACAGAGCGCACCCCCAGAAAGTTCCTCATGATACAAAGCTGGGAGGAGTGGCTGACTACCAGCAGGCTGCGCTGCCATCCAGCAAGACCTGGACAGGCCAGAGAGTTGGGTGGAGAGGAACCTAACCAAGTTCAGCAAAGGTAAGTGTAGGGTCCTGCACTTTGGGAGGAACAAACCACACATACCAGTACGGGCTGGGGGCTGACCTGCTGGAAGGCAACTCTGCAGAGAAGGACCTGGGAGGCTTGGTGGACAGCGAGGTGCCCATTAGCCAGCAGTGTGCCCTGGTGGCCAGGAAGGCCAGTGGGGTCCTGGGAGGGGCGGATTGGGAGGAGTGTGGCCAGAGTGTGGCCAGCAGGTGGAGGGAGGTGATCCTCCCCTCTGCCCTGCCCTGGCAAGGACCCATCTGGAGTGCTGTGCCCAGTGCTGGGCTCCCCGGTTCAGGGAACTGCTGGAGACGGGCCAGAGAATGGCTGAAGAGATGGTGAGGGGACTGGAGCATCTCCCTTGTGAGGACAGGCTGAGAGACCTGGGCCTGTTCAACCAGGAGAAGAGAAGGCTGAGAGGGGATCTTATAATTGCATACAAACCTCTTAAGGGCAAGTGTCACGAGAATGGGGCCAGGCTCTTTTCAATGGTGCCCAGTGACAGGATAAGGGGCAACACGCACTGGACCAGGCTGCCCGGAGAGCTGGTGGAGTCTTCTTCTCTGCAGACATTCAAAAGCTGCCTGGATGTGACTCTGTGCAACCTGCTCCAGGTGAACCTGCTTTAGCAGGGGGTTGGAAGAGGTGATCTTCCAGAGGTGCCTTCCAACCCTGACCACTCTGTGATTATGTTCACAAAAGGATTGGGCAAGTTCTTTCACTGTGAAGTCACGAACAGTGGGAATGGGCAGGGATACACCCATTTACCTTTCCTGTTCCCGTGTATATGAGTGGAAGTGACCCATCAGTGTACTCTCCCCAGGTAGCATCTTCCGCCCTTGGGAGACAAATGCTACACTACAGGTCCCCCTGACCTAAGACAGTAGAAGATTTTGAATTTTGTGTAAGTATTTCCACAGAGATTTCTTAAGTGTTAGTGCTAGTTCTTCTGGTTAATGGATTTAATCTAATTTTGTTATTTTATTTTTTTAAAATAGATTGATTTCTCTTGAAAATTTGTTTTGATTAGTAGTGTTTCTTTTATACCTGGCAAAAAATGTAATAACTGGGTAAGTTGAAATGGCTCTTTCATTTTGTATTAAAATGACATAAATACTGATATCAAAATTGCTGTGTTCTTTTAATAATATAATAAAGCTGTGGCAGTGATTTTTATTTTTTTTTTAAATATAATGAAGTTGAGATAGTGAGTGTGGTAAAGGAAAAAAGTGGTGCTTGACCTACATCACTTGCTGTACTTCACTGATTGATTCAAGTGTTAGGTAAGTGCAGAGTTGATTGAATTTTGGAAAAAAAAGATGTTGAAGATTGATTTAGCAATAAGCCAGATGCATCACAATATTGTAGAGCACTATGAAGGACCAAAGTTGATGATATGTCATTCACATAAGAGAATCAGACATGCAGATAAATGCAGGAAAGAAAACAAGATCTTTGTTCCCCAAATTATGTAGCAATTCATCTACACTTTGGAGCCATAGCATGCGTGTAGGTGTGAAAGCTGTACCTTTAATTGCTGTGATTTGTTTTGTGGTGATGATGCAAAACACTACCCAGAAAACATTTTAATTTTGCGTGAGCTGTGCCTGACCTGGATGTATAGCTGTATTTTGTACTCATGATAAACATGCATAGTTTTTTTTTACCCTAGGCAGTCTGTTTGGACTTGTGGAAAATTCTGGAAAAAACAGTTTGGTATTATCCTGAAACTACTTTTATTGACTATAAGAACTTTTAATGAGATTATTCAAGTGAAAGCTGATGTTCTTTACACTTCTAGCTTTGAATGAGATGAATATGATACGGAAGCTGTGCTTCTCCTTTGAAAAAAAGCAGTATTTTTTCCCCTAACACATTTATTTATTTATTTATTTTTAAAGAATGAAAGCACTCTGCTTTTCGCCTTGTTGTGCTTATACATCCAAATGTCATCTCATTTTGATGTAGAAAAAATCACTATTAAAACACAGAAAATCAAAAAAAACAACCACCAAACCAACCAACACTGATTTTAATAATGGAGCTCTCAGACAGAGAGGAATGTGAGCTCAGCAAACAAAAAAATACCAGGGATCAAAGTCTTCTTTCATGAACTTTTGCAGAACTTATTGAAGATACAGTAGTGAAGAACTGAAGCGTGCATCTTCATGGGCGTAGTGTTCTAACAGTGTCCTTTTAACTAGAATTTTACTGATCAAGCATTGCTGATAACTGGTTTGTGTTTTATTCTTCCTCTTTTCAAGAGTTCAATAGTCATCATATTTTGAATAAGGAGACATAAAGGAACTCTGAAATTACTAATAAAACACTGAGTTGTTTAGATGTCCATTATAGCTAATGGCTAATATTTTACTCTTCTCATTAGTTCTGCTCTGCAGACATTTGACAAAGACTCATGCCATGCAACCCTCAAGGGGCAAGCACTTTTACATTGTACTGAATTTTACTCCTTAATTATTAATGTGATGTAAATGTTTAAAGTGATGGTTCATGCACAAACATGATACTTAAGTCATTAAGGAAATTTGTGTATGTATATATGTACACACTGCATAGAATCAAAATAAAATTAATTATGACAGTAGTTTAACTAGGTGGGCCTGAAAGCAGCAGTAGTCCTATTTAAGACTGCTTGTGTGTGAAATTGTGAAGTTTTCTCAGAATCAGGTAGGAAGATAAATTAGATGCATCTCTGTTGTATGCTATTTGTTGGAAAAACACTGACATGTGTCTGTCAAAGGGACTTTCTTCCCATAATTTAATTTTTTGCAATACCAAACCCATGGCTAACTTCCTGTAGCTTAGGGGATAATACCTTCCAGCCTGAGTGGCCTAAATTTATCTGAGTCGGATTCTTTAGAGGGACTTTTATATATCTGTTTGAATTTGGTGCCTTTATGAAGACAGATGGACCTAAACTCATAAGTAAACTCATCCAGACTTACTTTGCTCCTAACACTACAGAACCTTAACAGTAAAGCAAAGCAGCCCAGTCAAGCCTTTAGATACAGATTGCAACAAAAAAATTATGGGTAAACAACTTCAAAACGTGACCCTAAACTAACTTACCAGTAGTCTTTTTCTCATTGTTTACACTGCTTTCTCTAGTATTCCTAAGACTCATTCCAGTTTATGGCTAGAATTTGCAGCAAGAATTCTCCTTCCTATATTACCCTTATTCCTTCTATTTTCTTAAAACAGATTAAGAGGAGCTCCTCTGAAAGTCCCATAATACTATGATTGCATGATATTTTCTTGGTCATTAAACATAGTTCAAACAAGGGGTAGGAAATGCATGGCACTGATCTTAAATCACATTGTACCGGTTTTGAAGCTCCATCCCTAAGCACTATAGTTCCTACCTATTGTTTGGCTACTAGATAATGTCTCAACTCAACCTGGATTATTCAGAGTCTGTACACTCAGTGGGGCTTACGATTTTGCCAATGTGAGTTACTATACAGGTTAACAATCTGTTTATATTTTGTAAAGCTTCTGAATTCTGCAATAGCACGTTTCTGTACAGACCACAAGCAATGGTTTTGCTCATAAACACATCACTGAACTCAACAAACAAAAAAACAAAAAACAACAACAACAACAAAATAGCCCCAGTACCATGAATTGTCTGATTTTTATCACCTCAGTTCCCTCTTCCATATGTCAAAATACCTTGCCTTCTCTCCTGAGGACAAAAGCTCTTTCAACAACACTACCAACAAGATCAGGAAAAACTCTGAAGAACTGCTAGTGAAGTAACATGTCACAGAAGAGAAAAAACACATTGAAATAGCAAAATTCCTTTTACCCCAGCTGTGATGATCAAGCATTCAAAGCAATTCATGCCTCATTTAGCATCACTGTAGTTCCTACATAAAGGGTAGCTATGATTATGGTTTAGATATAAGCTTTCTTTATAAGTATTTAATTTCCTTCACATGGCTTGTGAGGAGAATACATAACCATCTGTGTGAAGTCCTCTGCATGGGATCATTTGGCTGAGGAAGGAAGGGAGGAGCAATACCTCCTACTGGCACTAGATATATGGTAAGTCTGTACCTTCCTATTTGTTGACTGAGAAAGTGACAATATGGATCATCTGAAAGAGGACAGCTCATCGCAGAAGACATACAAATGGGAAAAGTACTGGGAAAGAGCTGCCTCATATTTGTTGCAAAAGGGACATTTTTTGCTGGCAAGACTATTTTCTTTGCCTTGCTGAGTTGCTTCCAGAAAAGACACAGTTTTACAAATAAACATATCAATGCCATATCCTTTTTCTTTTAATTTTGCATAAGAGAGTTCCCATGACTATAAAAATTGATTAAAAATACATTTTACTATGGGGCATAGCACTATGCAAAACGGGGGAGAGGGGTGGGGACGACAACACAGAAAGACAGAGAGATTGTGGAATTTCTCCAGTTTGTATGTCTCAAAAGAGTAAAGGTTTAGGAAACTGTGGAGATCAAAGGGATTGAAGCCTAGAAATGGCCTGTGGCTTACACCTACCCTCTAGTTGCACAATTCTTTGAATCCTCTAGACTCTTTTTTTCCCCCCATAGTTCCCTAGATTGCAAACCCCATATACCTTTAATATTGCAATATTCAGTGCTAGTAGGGAACATTCTCAACTCCTTTCAATTTTATAACATCAAAGAAGAAGAAGAAGTAACTCATGGACAGGTAGATTAATGTTGAAAGGAGCACTTCTACTGAATTCTAAAGATTTAGCAAGGGTCCTCTTAGAGCAGAAATATTGCGGGGGGTGGGGCGGTGGGGGTTGGTGGGGCGGGGTGACACCCATTACTTAATGTACCTTAAGACAAAGAACAAAATTAATGAAAATAATCTGAAGTATACATTTATGCAGCAGAAAATAAGCATCATTGGGAGACACGAAATGATGGTGAATAGCAGCTTAGTTATCAGTTTGCAGTGAGATTCAGCTTCCCCAAATATGCAAATGCTGGCTGCACAAAAAGTGTAACATAAATCTGGAAACAGGTACAATACTATATTGCTTGATTTCTGGATTCTTTATTGTCAGAAACATCTTGACTGGACAGACTGAGAAGATGAATATAGGTGGGGCTGGAGGGAGTCAGGATTTCAAGGTGCATACTTTGGCAAGAACATTAAAAAGTAACAAAGTCTACATATAGCTGAAGTATGTAAATATTAGGCAAGGAAAGGCATTTTTATCTACCTGAGTCACTTGTTAAGTAGTGTGATGAAGTGAAAGGGAAGGTCTAGGTAAAAAGGAAGAATTGACAAAAGGATAAGATAGAAAACTTAAACGTATGAGTAATTTTACACTGTAAAAATGTTCAGCTGGTATTAAATATATACATAGGAAAGCAAATGCATGAAAATGAGGATAAGTAAGGACTGGAGTTGTGTCTTTTCTATGTAATTCTACTCTTTGTAAATGACACTGTCATGTTAAAAAAAAGCATCTGGATAAGTACCCTAGTTAAGACGACAAAGTTCTGCAATCAAAAGAATGTGAAAATCTTTCATTTTACTCATCAGCAGTTTTATTTTGTCTCTGTATCTCAAAATTTCTTTTTTATTTTTAAAAAGAAAAATATTCTCTAGTTTTGGTAGTATAGAATACTGTATCAAGGACTTGAATAGCTTTAATAACTGTGCAAGCCATCATTTTACAGTGTGAGTGTCTTAAATTATTTATTTTTTCTACAGTCATGTGATTTTCATATTTTTTTAAACTGTAGGAAAAAGGTTGGGGTTTTGTTGGTTTTTTTTTTTTCAAATCAAATTACAAAGATAACACTATTTCACAAAACCAAGTCAAATGCTATGTAACACGACACTTTTAAAAACATGAAAATGTGTAACTTGGAAATGTTTGATATATAAATGATAGAAATATTTTTCTTTTCCAAAGGGAATTTGGAGAGAAGTTGATTGTTTATGAAATATCAGTGTACAGAGTATACAGTGAACATTAGTGTCCACATAGTTTTCTGAATAGGGCCTGAAAATTCTTCATTACTTGAAAAAGGAAGTAAATACTTCCACTGTAGAAAATGAACTTGCTTGGAAGATGAAGGATGGTCAAAGCCAAATAATTTGCTTTGTTTACCAAAGCTCTGTAAAAGCAGATATCCACATTAATGCTGCATAACCTGATGTAAGCAGTACTTCAGCAATAATACAAAACCCAAAGAAATGTGTGTTAAAAGAAGCTGCTTGATTTTGCAAGTGTATATCTGCATACCTACAATTGGGTTTATATTTTGCTAAACTTTTTTAATAATGTATATAACATGGTATAGTAGTACTTTGGTTTTGGCACTTAAAAACACCCAAATTTGTTATCACATTCTGGTCACAGCTGGAATCTTGAACATATCTAATGCTAATTACTGTGTACCTTTTAATACTCTGCTCAGTATTTTTCTCAAGCCATTATGTGGCTATTTTACATTTAAACACATGTATCAGCATATTGAGATGTGGAAGTATAGAATTTCTTTCAGAACATGAGGTATTGTTTCCTCTTGCTGTGACTCTCAGTGCTTCTACACTTTAATGACTCCACTGACCTCTGCAAGACTTCTTTTAGTACATACCTGTGAAAGGAAAGGGTACAGTTACTGGTGGATGTAGGAATGTTGATGGTTCTTTTAAACACCAGCAGCAGTGTTCATCTCTTTGACTGGAGACAAAAGTCTCTGTGAAGGTCTTTTGGGGTTTTTCATTCTTCCCACATAATTTCTGGTTACTGAAGTGTCCAGGTATGTTCTAATGCAATCCAGATTTTTTTTTTAACGTTGTTGGCCTAGCAAGAACATTTTTTTCCCCTTCTTGTATTTCACCCGTGTGGTTGTGATTTTTGCCACCTGCATGACAGACTTTGGCAGTTGTTTACAGCCTTGTGGAGTGGAAAAGCTCTATTTGGATCAATAGACAAACAGCTTGAACTGACAAAGAGAGAAGGGTAGACATGAGTGTTGTGGTAACTCTTCTGAAGCCTTGTCCTGCCCTGGGTCACCTCAAAGTCACAGGTCTACAGCTTCAGGCTGTCAGGAACCTGATGAAGAGCTATCTCAGGGCCTGTCACATTTTCTGAGATGAAACAAAATGTGACATTTCACTGCCCTTTTAATTAGAAAGAGAACATTATTGGTAGCAGATGCTAAACTCTGATATCTTTGCTTCACATTAATCCAAATCCAAACCAACACAGATTTTTGGATTTAGTGGAAGCTATATTATTTTAGGAAAGATCTCTCTTAGCTATAAAAAATATAATGTTATCAGACAGCATTCCTTATGGGGGTAAAAACACCCTTAAAATTTATCCCACTTTAAGTAGCGGAATGGAAGGGTGAATGAGGGGGAGAAGAAGTGAGTCTTTTGGCTGGAAGCTGACATATTGAAAATAGATGTGGCATGCTCTTATGGAAATTTTATGAATGCATAAATGTTTAGGTCTGAAAAGTGTTCAACTTCTTATCTTCAGATTGTGTTACCTGGTCAGAATATTTCTCTCTCCTCTCTTCTTCAAAAAACTTTGGGCAAGATTATTTCTCTTGTTAATGCTCTCAAGTAACAATCTTTCTACTACAGTAGTTTGCTTCTTGGCTATCCTTGCTCAAGTGTTGATTTTGTGTTATTATGTAATGTTTTAATTCATCCATCTCCCCACACCCTGAAGTACGCATTAGGGTGGTACATTCTTGTAAAGGTTATGGAAAGACTCAATATTTTGTAGAGCTTTCAAGAATAATGAGGTTTTCAGTTAATTAGGAAGAAACTGGCTTTTTTTTGTAAATTCAAGCTGGCTTTTCACATCTGCACACTGAGCTACCACATACTTTCTGCAGTGCTTTATTGCATCCAACCAATACTATAGGTGTGGGTGGCAGAAACAAGTTGTCAGAAAAAAATATCAATTTTATTGTATTTAAATACAAAATTAATTAAGCAACTATCCCTAGATCTAATGGATTTAATGCAACTAATGTTTTCATTCATCAAGAAATTAAATTTGTGTGGTGTACAACTTCCTGAAGTTTTTGTAATAAGTAACAAGTAAAAGAAATGCAAAGGAACACAGTACTATTTTAGAAAATAATATAACGACATAAGATCAGGTAGAATTTACATTGCAGTCTTCAAAGACTGTCACAGGGAGTATGTGTTTTTCTTCCAAAGGCTCACTGTTAACCTTATTCCAGTTAATAACAAAACCCAAATCAGGCTAATGAATTTTAATTTCTTGTGCTGTTAATACGAAGAGCTACAACGGCATTTTAAGACAAATGATTTTCAAGACTATTGCTGTATGCACAGTAAAGCACATATTTCTTGCAGCATATTTTAATTTTAGCGGTAAATAAATGGGTATTTTTATTTTAGTGTTTCTCTGATTGTTGACCTTTCATTAGGACAGTGAAACAGCACTAGTGAACCTGATGTTTTGTGCATGAAAGTCTGAATAAGAATTTACCCCATCTTTCAAAAAATTCAGAGTGCACTCATTCTTTGCCATCTTAACTAGATGACATTGTAGCAATAATTACACAACACTTTATGTAGAAAAATAACTATAGAGAATTTTCGCTCCAGATAGGACACTTGTGTTTTTCATTTCTTAACTAAATCATTCCCTCCTAATTTGAACTCAGGACCTTTAGCTTTTCTCATAATCTCTAATGACAGTCTGGGAGAGAGCAAGGGAACAACCGAACTCTGACACCACAGAATTTATTAGATCCAAAACTGGCAGGGGACAGAGAGAGAGATGGAGTCTCAACAATGTAGATATAAAAGGTGTTTACTTGGCAGGGCTGTATTAGTAGAATATCTTGAGATTTAGAAAATGTAGCAAGGCAACAATGGATGAAAACATTGAAGAAATATTGGTAAAATTTCTACTGAATGCTTTATTCTTGAAATACTTTAACTTTTGCTTTGGACACAGTCCTCCATGTACTGTTTTACCATCTTGTTGTGGTTTAAACACACTGTGGTGAGTTGATCCTGACTGGACACCAAGTGCCCACCAAAGCTGCTGTAACACTCTTCTCTTCACATGGACAAGGGAAAGAAAACATAATGAAAAGCTCATGGATCAAGATAATTACATAGAGAGGTCATCCAGTAATTAACATCAAGAGCAAAAAATACTTGACTTGGGGAAATTAGTTTTATTTATTACCAATCAAATCAGAGTAAAATAATGAGAAAATAAAAACTAAATCTTAAAACACCTTCTCCCTACTCCTCCCTTCTTCCTAGGCTCAATTTCACTTCCAATTTTCTGTACCTCCTCCCCCTGGGTGGTCCAGAGGGATGGAGAACAGGTGTTACCGTCAGTTTATCACACGATGTCTCTGCCGCTCCTTCTTTCACATGTGGAGGAGTCCTCATACTCTTCCCCTACTCCAGGGTGGGGCCCCTCCCATGGGACACAGTCCTCGAGAAACTCCTCAGATTGGGTCCTTCCTGCAAGATACAGCTCTTCATGAACTGCTCCAGCATGGGTCATTTCCACAGGGTGCAGTCCTTCAGGAACAGCCTGCTTCAGAGTGGGCCCCCATGGGGTCACAAGCCCTGCCAGCAAAACTGCTCCATCCTGGGCTCCTCTCTCCATGGATCCAGAAGTCCCACCAGGAGTCTGTTCTAGTGCAGGCTCCCTACAAGGTCACAGCTGCCTTTAGGGGCACTCACCTGCTCTGGTGTGGTGTCTTACACAGGCTGCAGGTGGATATCTGCTCCATTGTGGACCTCCATGGGCTGTAGGGGCTCAGCTTGTCTCACCGTGTGCTTCACTATGGGCTGTGGAGGAATCTATGCTCCAGTGCCTGGAGCACCTCTTCCCCCTGCTTTTTCATTGACCTGGGTGTCTTCAGAGTTTGTGCTTTCATATATTCTCACTCCTCTTTATGACTGCAATTGCACAGGAGTGTTTCCCCTCCCCCCTTCTTAAAAACGTTATCCCATAGGTGCTATCATCATTGCTGGTGGACTTGGCTTTGACCAGTGGCAGGTCCATCTTGGAGCTGCCTGGCATTGGCTCCATTTGACATAGGGAAAGCTTTTAGCAGCTTCTCACAGAAGCTACCCCTATGGCCTGACTGCTACCAAACCCTTGCCACATAAACCCAATACATCCAGACGGCAACTAAGCCCCATACAGCTGATCTCTCACTTCCCCCTGGTGGGATGGGGGAGAGAATCAGACAGTTTAATAGGCAAATCAAAAGCCACGCACACAAGCAAAGCAAAACAAGGAATTAATTCACCACTTCCCATCGGCAGGAGGGTGGTCAGCCATCCCCAGGAAAGCAGGGCTCCATGAAGAGTAGCAGTTACTTGGGAAGACAAGTTACTCTGAATTACCATTACTCCAAATGTCCCCCATTCCTTCTTCTTCCCCCAGCTTTATATACTGAGCTTGACATTCTGTGGTCTGGCATACTGCTTTAGTTCGTTGGGGTCAGCTATCCTGGCTGTGTCCCCATCTAGCTTCTTGTGCCTCTCCAGCCTGCTTGCTACTTAGCTGGTGTGAAGCAGAAAAGCCCTTGGCTCTGTGTAAGCACTGCTCAGCAGTATCAAAAACATCTCTGTGTTATCCGCACTGTTTCCAGCACAAATTCAAAACATAGACCCATACTGGCTACTTCGAAGATTAACTCCACCTCAGAGAAAACCAGAAACATGTTCATTGGGGGTACTTACATGTAGTTATCTCTAGCTCTGCTTCTTGTCTCATATGAATATAGTGGCTTTATATAAGCATCATGTCACCCTGGATGGTCAACCAAGGAATGACTGAAGGTTACTGTTGTGTTGGTTCTATCCAGCATGGTTTTCTAGTTCCTGCCGCCTGGGGGCAGTGTGTGCGCACGGGGTCAGTTACGCACCACTGCTCCGCCCCTTTAGGCTGACGGTAGTCACTCTTACCTACACTAAACTGTTTCTCCCACACACCAAAAAGCATCACCCTTACTCAGAAAGTTCATGTCAGCATGAAATGATAGAAATTAAGGATACAATATATATTTTAAATAAATATGTTTGAGTTATAAACCCATGTATTACTATGACTATGAAGAAACTAATCCAAATAATCCTTATTTAATTGTTTCTCCATGCACTGTAATACATATATTGACCTGTTATTCATAAGTGCTTTTTGAACATTTCACTGACAGCATACAAAACTCTGAAAAAGTGTCTTGATGAACTGCAAGTTTCGAAAGTGACTTGAAAAGAGTATGTTCAGTGTCATAGCTGAGAAATGTGGGGCAGGTAAATCTGATGCTAGCCTATGCTTCACAATAAAACCAGAATTTTATAGTGGCAATGAAGCACTCCCCTGTGCAATCTGAACAGGATTGTGTACCTTTGTTAATCACATGTCATTAAAGTGCATAGCTATTTGTTTCAGTGATGATTGTCTTAAAGGTTTATTGTTTGCACTCTAGAAACATAAAATCGTTCCAACTTTGTCATAAACTTTCCTTGTGGTGTTTTGAAAATTAAAGTCCACCCTGTTGCTTAGCAGAATTGAGATATCTTAGTAAGATACTTATCCAGTAAGTTTTTTCCGAATCAAGATCACTGTGTTTTCAGTCATATTTTGATGCATACATTCCTTCAACACCTTGACAGCAGTGTGAGACAGATTCAGCTCTGCAATAAATTACAGAGACTCTTGATTTTGAGAAATGAGAGAAGGAATATTTGCTATTAACAACAGAAGACAAAGCTTTGATCAAACCCATAGTATAAGAGCACAGCACTAGATTTGCTGGTGACATAGTCTAGTTGGTTTTTGAATGGATCTTGAGACTGCTTTTCATAGATGGAAATAGGAATGGAGAGGTTAGATTTGTTCATTTTTCATGGAAAGGAATAGAAATGGAGAGCTTAGATTTGTTTGATATAAACAAAACCCATGTTCATATGTTTCTTTGCTATAAAGCAATTTCTTATGTCCTCACAGCAACTTTGAAGGTTCCTATTAATAAAAGCAGAGAATAAAGTACTGTTTGTTTAGCTTTGTTTAACTGGTATAGATGATGTTATGGAAATGCTGTGAAAAAATATGTTATACATATTTACATTGTAAGTAAAGTGTGATATCATTGTGAAGCAGAACCAGACAGTGCAGTAGGTAAAACACAGAAATTGTAGAACACCTATTTTCATATGCTTTTTAAAGTCTAAATTTTCATCAGTGACCTGCAGATTGCTAAAGAAGCAAGAAAATCATTCTGTCTTTTTTTTTTTTTTTTTTTTTTTTTTTAGATTGTTTTTAAAGCTGTCACTGTTTAGCATGTGTCCATAACAGTAACACTATTTGGCTCAGTTCTGTAAGGAAGCAATATTGCACAATACCTCTTTCAGGAATGTTTATATTTTTATGTATCGACCACTTTCCTTCTAGAAGCCTCCATAGTCCAGCTGCAAAATTTGAGAATAGAAACATGTCTACCTTTTTACCTACACAGATGCACTGATAAAATGCAGTTTGTAAATAGATGCGCATACACATTCACATGCATAAAAAGATACATCTATATCACATATACATATATACATCTATTTCATGCCTAATACCACCTATTCCATGCTTTAACAAGTAAAAAACCAAATTTTAAACATTAATTTTAGAAAATGCATTTACATCTTTCATTTACATCAATGTACATGGATCAAAATAAATAAAGGTCCAGCTATTTATGGCAGAGACTGCCAAAATATGTTCCTTGAAAAGCATACAAGTTTCATCATGTAATAAGTATCTGTGAAGAGAAGTATTAGAGAAAGAATTCTGACCACTGATATTACTATTCATTATTTTACAGGTTTCACTTTATTTGCTATAAACCACCATTTGTAATCAAATAGATGTCTGAGGGTGCTTTGAAATGTATTTTCTTGTCTTTGTGTGTTCCTGCTGTAGCTTACCATGGATTCAAAAAATGAGTGTAAGCGTTTCCTTCAATTATCTCCTTTCCAGGGTACTGTTACTTTCCAAAGCATCGTGGGGTCATCATACTGCTGTCATTTCGGTAGCCAAAAGTTTCATATAATTGGATAGTGATGAACATGTCAGTGCCTTACAAAGAAGTTAATCTTTAAGTTTATTTTAAACTTTTGATTTTATTTTCACTCTCTTGTTTCATGATAACTTAAGATTTTAAGTGTCTCACCTAAATTAACTGGGAAATGCCTGCTACTAGAGTTGGGTGTGGCTGACCATTATTGGTAGGGTTAATTATTGGTAAACATTTAAGACTACCAGTTGTGAATGGTAATCTTTTTCTCTGTGTATTTTTCCATGGCAAAACAAGAAAAGAAAAAAGAAAAGAAAGGGGGGAAAAAAACGTGAAGAAAAAAAAAAAAAAAAAAAAGGAGAAATCTCTTTTGTATACGACCTATTACTTTATTATATCAGAATTCTTTTAATCTCATTTCAAATTAGTATCCAGGTCCCAAAGAAGAAGAAGTAAACATGTTTGCTTTTTACCTGTTTCTTCAGGAATACAGTGCTTTTCCAGATTATTCAGAATGAATTGGTGAAACAAGTTTGATCTGAAAGTCCCTAGGTCCTCAGCAGTAAAAATGTTACAGTTGTTATGTGTTTTATCATACAGATTTTATCACTTTAATATGAAAATGGGTCATTCCTCACTAACCCACTGCCAAAATAATGACATTTTTGCTCTCACTGTTACCTCTGTAGTGCTCTTAGATTTGATTTATGAGAACATTATATAGTGCAATATAGTATTGTATTGTATAGAGGCATCAAGCAATGAGATAAGGAATACTAATGTGAATTGTTTAAAGGGTGGGCAGCGGGGGCGGGGGAGGTGGGAAGTAAAAATCTGAAAAAAACTCAAATATATGCATGTTGATTACCTACAGATGTATATTGAACAACAAAAATCAGAATTTCATGAGAGGAGGAGGGAGGAATCTTTGTTCTGAGATGTCCTTAAAGCTTCTGAAAGAAAGAGGGAAGAGATGGGGGATGAAGTATCTGCTTTAAGCACCTCAGTGCTTTCAATAGAAGTTAAAGAAATAAAATGTGTGAAAGCCCCCAGAAGCAATGCCAAGAAAATTTTGTATTTTCTTGAGTGTTGTTAGTGTTGGCCTTCACCCAGACATAGTCAGATCTGTGTTTTTACTGCTAGATTTTTTCCAAATAAGGATGTCAGAAATGAAGGCTATCCATGGATTATTCTACACAACTGCTTTTTCTCAACTCACTAATGGTTTTAGGTAGCTTGGGGTTTCATTGTTGAACTGGGGATAGCTGTGAAAGTGATTTAACTGTGGAGAAAAAAAAATATCTTATTTTCATCTGAGCATTGATCCCTTTAATATTAAGGTTATTTAAATATGTCCCACTTTCTGTAGAAGGAAGTTAGCTGTTTGAAATCTCTGTGATTTGTGGAAATTCTAGGTTATTTGGGGGCTTTACTAAATGTTTTATTTCATTTACTTCAGGGTATGTATCTTCAGGGGAATCTATCTGGAATTGGATAGGCAGGTCTTCATTTTGAACCTTTCATCTTCAAAGGCTATCAAACACTTGAGTTATGATATTAAAATGTTTTTTCCTATCTCTGTTGGCAGGCAAGGCATTTCAGAAATTTAGACAGTAAGGAAAAACTGAATTTTTCAGTAGCAATCTGGAAGCAAAAGGCCGTCCTTTACTGAAAGGTTTTCTTTCTTTTTTACTTCTTACAGTGTGACTTAGTATTCATAAGGGATGCAAATTTGAGCTCCTAAGTCCATTATAAGCACATAAACTGTTTTTTGTCTTTAAAAATGAATTAGATATCATGCTTTTAGTGTCTAGTGTTTAGAATATACAGAAAAAATGCTCTGAACAAATGTCATATAAAATAAAAAATATTCAACATATCTGTGTAGCTTTCAAGATGCTATATATCAAGCTACAATCAACAATCTGTTGCAAAATTGAGATCTTTATTTAGTCAGAGATCCTGTCTTGTCTTCTACAAAAGTCTGTATGTTCCTTTCTGTGTGCTTTTAATAAGCAGAATACTCAGTATCTCCACCACACAGCACTTCCTCCCCAAAAACACTTTGAAAACCTTTGTAATAAAGTGTTCACTGTATTATGCACATCCTTTCAAAAGGAATTACACATTGATTTAACAAGGATATAGCTCTTGCTTCAAAATCATAGAATTCCAGCATCTGAGACACAAAAAGCATTTGTTAGCTAGCAGAAATCTGGGGCCTGTGGTAAGGCTCAGGAGTTTTTCTAATGTTGACAAATAGGTTGCGGTGATGCAGATATTATGGAGATTTAGACTGCAAACATTTACTCCTGTAATGTGCCTTTCCTTCTGCTGCTAGCTTAAATCAGTAATCAGAAATATAAACTACTTTCATGAATATGAATTTATGCAGGCTGGGGTCAGATTTCTAATGTGACATTTTACTTTGTTTCATGTTCACATTCTTCATAAGCAACAGATGCTCCAATATATCTTAAAGAAATTTTGCAAGGTACCAAGAACTGGTAACTGGAACCACTAACCCTTTATGTTACTGAGTATCCTGTCTGCTTGAATCTCAATTTCTGACACTAATGCAGGATGTTTTCACAGATGAGGATGGTTGTCTCATATTCTTTCTATAAGACTTGTGTCCTTCTGGATCTTTTCAGTTGCATTCTTTAACTTTTTTTGGTTGTTCAACAGAAAATGAAGTAGCAGAGAAAAAACCCAAACCAACCCAACCAAACCATTCCTGAGAAATCCATGTCAAGACCAGTGTTCACCTTACTGGCTCTAACAATTTTGACACAGTTTTCATCAACAATGGGTTCCTGATATTGTAATGGAATTCTGGTCAACATACAGGAAAATGTGAAATATGTATGAATATATTCTCTTGATGTCAGAAAATTTACCTTAGATATGGGAAATCCTATATTCAAGTCCCTCCATCTAATATAACTCACTTAGACAATGAATACCCAAACTCACAAGACTACAGTTTGTTTGAATGCCAATTTCATTACCTAGTTTCAAACAGAAAGACAGCTGTTTATTCACTGGATCAAAGAGCAAAAATAGGGACTTTGGAGGGGCTGATAGACAGACATCACCTAATGTCTGGGTGTAGAAGGTTTGGTTCTTGCTCTAATTAATGTTTTAATTATCTGTACAATGTAGAACAACTCCATCAAGAGAAACTAAGAGAAACTACATGTAATCAAGGTCCCAGCATGTAGCAAATATTAATTTGCCATGGCATATATGCATTTAAATGGTTACTAGTAGCAAAATTAAGCAGAATCCTTAATATGTAGCATTGTTAAGGTCAGGATTCATAATTATTTATGGTGTATCAAACATGTAATTATTTCAATGTATATTCATATCTGATAACAGACTATGTTTCAAGGATGCAAGATTTTTTTATTAAATGCAATTATGCTAATAAATAAAATAATCAGTGTGATGCTCAGCCTAACATAGAATGAACTGATTTTGGTTTTCTCATATTGAATCTTTCTCTTTCTAATGAAAATTCACCTACCTTATCATGTGGGGAAATTTTTGTGACAGTAATACCTCACTATTATTCTTCATTGTCCAGTCTGCATATCTACTCAGATTTATGACCAGTGTGGGTGGATTTCTGTGGACTCTTAGAAATAGAAGTCACCCTGCACATTTGCTTTTGCAAAATGCAGAGTTCATGTCATAATTTTTCTTATTTGCTCTGGCTGAATAACATAAAAAAAATACTGTGCACATTGATTAAATTATTCCTACAGATTTCTTTCAGCAAAGCTCTTGAATGCCTGAATTGCTAGATAGGAATTTCATTTTGCTTTCAGACTAAAACCATGTTTCAAACAACTCAAAAATGATTTCATTGTTGGTCAAGTGTTTACTAATGTGTTTAAAAGTCCCTGTGGCTTTGTGGTTTCTGCTGTTTGGTGGTGGCTGCTGGCTGTCCATTCTATGTCCTATGGACATTATTGTTCATCTGAGACCTAAGCAGACCTCCACGTCATGTGGCAGAACATGCCATTATTGGGAAGTAACATAGCCAGACTTGACATAAGCTCCTCAGTACTTCCTCCAAGTTATTTCAGAAAAGGAAAGGATATGTCTTCACCTTTTTTACTGGTGACCCCATTTTTTTTTTTTTTTTTTTGCCTTTTGATCTACACCTTTTTTAATACTCCTACAGAATTTAATAGGACTGTAGATGAACAAAGTAGTAGCAATTTTTCTCATTTTTTGTTAGAATTAAGCAGACTGTGAAATTGTCTCCATCTTATGAATATAAATATTGGGGTTGCTTTCCTCATGGTCGCTGCAATACAAAGTTGATTATTTCACTGTGATTCTTTCAGTTTCCAATAGTTAGTGTGCATTCAGATGTAAGCTCATAGAGATTACTCTCATCATAACTTTACTAGATCATCATTTTAACAGAAATTAACTACCTGAACACAGAAATCTTTGACAGATGTGAGCACTAAGTCAAATTAAATAGCCTGAATTCATCAATGATCTTCCCAGAGTACCTGAAACAGTTGCATAGCATTACAGGAATTTACTGTGAAGTCAGTAAATCAATACAAGTAGCAGACTCATACCTGGTTCCTAGGACAACTATCAAGCCATAAGAGTCGGAATGGTCATCTTGAATCATGGCATGACCAGAAATACAGGACATTCACACAATACTGTTTCTGGCAAGGTGATTCTGAAATTCCTTCTTCAGTAGCCTTAGAATTACCAGGCAGACTTAACAATTTGTGTACCAGATTGTTTTGTACTGTGTTATAATCCTTTGAAAAGAAATCAATCTTTGTTTGGGTAGCCTTAATGTGTAAATGCATGTGTGTGAGAGATGTGGCAGTTGTCATGAAGTTAAAATTCAGGAATTTATTTCGAAGGAATAGATGTTCATCTGAATTACGGAGAGAGAACACAGAAAGTTTAATATGTGCTCATTTTATGAAGATGTTGCAAGTTAATATTTCCAAGGAAGAAGAAAAGACAGAAAATACTGCAAAAAGGAGACATAATTTGCTTTGTGGATGATGACTGAGGTAACATTGAAAAACACAGCGTAGCAAAGCAAGTTAATAGTGATGCAGACACCAGTATTATTTTCAGGCATCACAGTGTTTGGTGTTTTTATTTATTTTTCTGTATTCTTTATACCCCAAAAATCTCATAGCTGATATAATCACCTCCGTGCAGCAGACCTAAGTTGAGTGCTTGTTTTATTTACACACTAATTCCTGCAATTCTTTGGTTCCATACTTTAGCATCAGGTAATTTTTGGAGCCACATTTAGGAATGTCTGTCTGCCTGAGGGCAGGAGGCTCTGCAGAGGGACCTGGGCAGGCTGGAGCAATGGGCCCAGGCCAGTGGTGTGAGGGTCAGCAGGGCTCAGTGCCGGGTCCTGCCCTTGGGTCACACCAGCCCCACGCAGCGCTACAGGCTGGGGCAGAGCGGCTGGAAAGGGCCTGGTGGGAAAGGGCCTGGGGGTGCTGGGTGACGGCCGGCTGGGCAGGAGCCAGCAGTGTGCCCAGGGGGCCCAGGCGGCCAGCAGCACCCTGGCTGGTGTCCCCAGCAGGGTGGCCAGCAGGACCAGGGCAGTGACCGTCCCCCTGCATTGGCACAGTGTAGATCATAAACCTCCATGGTAATGCAAAAGCTATTATTTAATGCTAAGTCAATATATATTTCCTATGGCTTTAATAAATTTGAAGTATTATAAATACTTTTTCATACTACTATTGAAAGAATTTGATATTACAGTTTAATTGATTCTTTTTATGTGCTGATGCAGCTAATGAAAAACTTATGCACTCTCTTTTACAAGAAAGCTTAAGAAGACACTTAAGGGTCCTGTGTATGTATGTATCATTACAACTTTTTTGTTGTTGTTGGTTTTGTTTGTTCTTTATTTGTGTCATTCACAATAGCATAGAGATTATTGGATTGCTATACGTCAAATACAGGTGATTTAGAAGATTCAATAAATGTAGTTAAATTGTGATGGTGGACTGCAACGTTCAAATAATAATGGTTATTACAGGAGAAAAATCTATCTAAAATTGACTTGATTTGTCCAGATTTATATTTTTTTTTTTAATTTTTGTCAGAAAGGAAGAGTATCTGTGAAGTGGGCAACGTATACTTCATGCATGCATGTATACTTTCTTCTTCACAAGGCTTCATCTCATTCTCTTTTTTCCCTGCATGGCATCTTTCATTCTATTAGAGGATGGAAATAATACTACGTGAGCTACAGGGAGTGATAATAACTGCTAATGAAAACATTAGAGAAACAGAGCTAAGAAGCAAGGCAAAGGATAAAAATCCTTTGGATAAGAAACCAAATACAGCAAACAAAGTAATCAGTGCATGGCTGTAAATTAAGATACAGCTTTCAAAAACAGCTAAGTGAACATAGTACCAGTTTTCACTGAAATTTAGATGTCTAGTTAATACTAACTTACATAGTAGTACTTTAACTTACATAGTAACTCCCACCCTCCAACTTGTTAAAGTGTAGTTATTAATTGTTTTCTATAAATATTTCAGTAAGCATTAGTGGAAGGGCTGTAAAAATAGCACTTTGGACAGTTACAGTACAAAATCAAAATAGCAGAGCAGTTCCTTATTTTTCCCTTGTTCATGTTAATAATAATAATCATGGCTCATTCTGCATTTAGTTGACATCTCCGTGTACAAAACCCTGTTTTTTCTAATGAGTGCTATCATTCATGCATATGTCTCTTACAGTAGTTTTCTTGTTTTCAGAGAAAACTTTCAGATATCTAATGTTTCAGCAAACCATTGAAATCTTTAGACAAATCTCAGGTACTGCATTGTCAACAGCTTTTTGTTTAGATAAAAATATTTTGCCATTAAACTGAAAGTTGTATGCAAAATATTCATGTCAAAAGAAGAAAAATCGCCATAAGCTTGCATTTCCTCAGAAAGATCAACCAGGAATTTGACCATGTGGTGTGGGGTTTTTTTTAAATGCTGCAACTTCACAACTTCAGATAATGTCCAATAAGAGAGATCTTTTGTGCTTAGCAACTTGAAAAAACAGTCCCCTCTTTGAAACCTCTTCATTCTGCATAGTATGACAGCACCTAGCAAACAGGTGAACAAGACAGGTTGTCTATATGGTCTCCTTAGGCTTACAAAAAAATTGGTACTTTGTCTGTAAAAAAAGAAATGGTCATCATTCTGCAGTTAATTTCTGCAGATGAAAATCTGAAGAAAAAACATTTAAAGTAACTTCCCTGTGTCATTATAAGCATGGGCTGCAGAAAAGCAAAGTATGTCCTGCAAGACAATAAAAAGAACATATAATTTGAAAAGAGGCATAATATAATGAAAAAAAGTGAAATAACAATACACCCACTTTACAGTGAAATTCAGGATTGAAGTCTAGAAGCAATGAGAATATTCCTCTGTTCATGAGAGAGTACTCGAAGAAGTTGGTTGGATCTGTGAAAAGTTTTTGCCTTTATAGACAGGGACACAGAAATCAGACAAAATTACAATCTCTATAACATATATATCCGTGAAACCATGATAAACAAACAGGTTTTAGGAACTTCTCATTCATATTTCCAAAGCAATGACAGAATAGATTATAAAAGCAGTGTGGTTTATCCTATACAGTGTCAAATATTAAATACTTTAAGGTGGTCATTGTACCACTAAACCTTTAAACATTAAGTCAGAGGCTGTGAATGTGATGGTGATGGCAACAGAAACTATTGTAGACAAGTAGATTATCTGTAAAAAGGGATACAGCAGCATGTTCCATGGGGTGATGTTCAAATTGTTGGGGTTTTTTCTTTGATTTAGTGTATAAATCTTGCATCTGACAAAGGGTAATTCAGACCTTGGGAGTCACTTCTGATTTGACTCATATCTCAAACACTTTAATGATTTTAAACAACTGAAGAAGGGAAGAAGGAACAAGAAAAAAGCAAAGTTGGAAGAGTGATAAGATTGAGTAATGGGGAAGGAGTGAACACAGTAAAAGAGAGAAAGAACAGGAAAAGGGAAAAGCTTAAAGAAATGTAATTTAATTGCCATGACAGCTTGAATATTGCATGAATATTGTGATTCTTCCAGCAGTGAAATTTAATCAGAATTGGTTCTTGATTCTTGCATGCTTTTTACAGAAAGAACTGTGAGACCTGGAATTAAGTGTAAAAGAAAGAAAAACAAGTTAACGTGACACTGAGAAATTAAAAAATGGGACTATTGAAACAGTACCTTCAGCTTCTGGAAAAAGGGAGCCAGACAAGAAAACCCCTCAGTGTAGTTGCTTTTTTCTTTCAACAATTCCATCCCATTCCATTATTATTATTTTCAGTGATTAACCTTAAATATATGCAGACATAAGTTTGAAACTCATCAGTACTTTGGCAAATAACATTGTCTATAAATGTTTTGGGGTTTAAAATCTTTTCTTAAATCATTTTTTTATTTATTTTTACCTATATGTTCATTTTTTTTAATAAAGCCTGTGACAATTGTTTTATTAACTATGAAAATACTTTGTTAAATAAACATCTGATTCAACTTTCATTTTGGAGCAATAAATGAAATTCATGAACTAAGCTGATAATGCTTTTGAAAGAAACAAAAAGGATAAAAACCCATATCTGTAGCTAAAGCTTCTTGTAACATTGAACCATTAGTACAGTGAATCTCATTAGGGAGCTCTGGAGATCACTGGCTACTTTGGGTGCTGCCATTCAAAGGAGCAACAGTGGTGTGCTGACATGGAAGAGATAGAAATTTACTTCTTCACCTGGACACAAACCCACACCCACACCAGAGGGGTAGTTACTCTTTCAGGAACATTTATCACTTCTTCATAAAGAGTCTCAGATACTGTACCAGTCTTGTTAACACAGCAGAAACAAACCAATCAAACATGCTTTATTCCACAGCAGCAAAAGATATTTCATTCTCTCCCACACCCCTTTTAGTTTCCACTCACAAAAATAATATTAAGCAATAAACTAGTGTGTGTTTTTTTCAACACCAGTCTCTGTAAGAATAAAAAATGTCACTTTCTCATGCTATTCATCTTTCTAGTAGAGCAAAGTTCTTTGGAGATTTGTTGCTTTAGTTTTCATATGTGTAAACAAGTACCAAAACAAGACTCCCAATACTGTCTAGGTTCCAAGTAGCAAAATCAAACTCTAATATTGTTTGTGTTTCTTGGTGACAGTAATATAATTAAATTTTCCTTTTTATTTTATTGGAAGTCTGAAAGTAGGTCAGTATCTTCTTGAATTATCCATTTACTCTGATGAAGAATCCCTCTGTGTAGTTTTTATTCTTTTTTTGAAAGGATAACCTGTATCCAGGAAGCATTTGCAGAAAGCACATTTTGAACACACACCTGCCTTTGTATTAGCACAACTCAAAGGATTTGACAGCTTGATAAAAGCAACTGTATTTTTTTCACTGGGGGAGGAAACTGGAGAAAGGATCTGTAGGAGTCAGCAGTGGAACAGTTAACAATACTGACACTTAAAATTCTAAATTCAGCCATAGCTACTGAGATGGATAGGGCAGTTCATATTTCCAAACATTGCTGTTTAAAAGTGACTGCAGACAGGTACATCACAGTGCATTGATGAATGGTAATAATCATGCCTTAGCAGTGTCTTCAGAACATTTGAAACATATAAAGCCAATGCAGCAGAAGAGGATGAAGTGTACGGTGAACAGTGACTTAATGGAACACAAAAAGTTAGTATGCTGTAAAAGACTTTTGCTGGCTTATGCAATCTTTTGCACTTTACAAAAATCACCTTTTTTCCTAATGAAATTCCGTTATGTGAGAAGTGCACAAGGTATTTTAGATACTGAATTATTCCCTAAACAGTATCACCTGTCTGACAGCCACAGAAATATTAACATGTTCAGTAAGTGATTTTTGTTAGAAAAATGTTCATGTGTGATGTGCTGATCCCTGTGGAAGGTATTGTTGAGAGATGAGAAAGGAAGAGTCAAAAGTTAGGTATTGTTTTTGCTGATGTTCTTTGCCTCTGAGCAGAATGCTGCAAGTCCTCTGAAACTGTGTGTTGTGTTAAGAGATAAAACAACAGCATGCAGGCCATTTGCCTATATAATTCCTTACCAAACCATGCTTTATGCACCACTTTATGCCTGTTGGGACTGACTACAGTTTAGGGCAGTCTGGCAATAAATGAGGGCAAGAGAAGAAAATAAGACAGGGATGAGTTAGACTTTTGGCTCATGAAAGCACTCTATTGTAAAAGCAATTGGCTTACACACCCACCACTTTATGCCTGTTGGGACTGACTACAGTTTAGGGCAGTCTGGCAATAAATGAGGGCAAGAGAAGAAAATAAGACAGGGACGAGTTAGACTTTTGGCTCATGAAAGCACTCTATTGTAAAAGCAATTGGCTTACACACCCACTTCAAAACTGCAAACACAGAAATAAAATATTAAACCTCCACTTGTTTTCCCGTCCTGACACTGCAATTGATAGTAACTTAATCATATGCTCCCCTCCAAGGACGACTGTTTAAACTTAAAATTTTCTGCATGGGGATGTTTTGGGAAATGTTTATGTTTGTAACTCACTATTAAAAAATATATAATATATAATATATAATAATAAATATATTTTTATATATATAATAATAAATATAATAAATATATATAAATATAATAATAAAATATAATAAAAATATATATAATATGAATAAAAAAAAATAAAAACACTGTCCAACCCATTTGTTGTCTAGGAAACACAGAGGGCTGCATATTGTCACAAAAGTTAAGTATTGACTTGAATTTTTTAGCTGTATTTTTCTGTTGGGTGTATATTTTAGTTCAAAGGTTTTGGTTTTGAACCTTTAGAGGTTCATTTATTTGTTACGTTTTCTTGTCCCAGGAAAAAAAGAAACAAACCAAACAAAATAAAAAAAAAAAAACCACCCAAAACAACAAAAAAATCCTCCCAAACTGGAAAAAAGAGACCTGTGATTTTTTTCTCCTGGAGGATCCACTTGTGAGTCAGAGATGAACAAGCTAAACAGCTCTGAATGATGTGGAGTTTGCAACTGGATGTAGTCTGCCCCGTAAATGCATAGGAACAAAAATGTATTTGAAGCTTGGTAACACTGGTTGGTAGATTACCTGAGATATTTGCTTTAAGTTTTGGTTTACAAAACACCTGGCCTGGTGTGTTCAGGACAACTTCATACTCTTGAGCAAGTTTACAAATTCTTAATCTTTTTCAATAGGTGAAAAATGCAAAACACCAGTTGCTGTTTTGCTGTATTCAGAGGATAAAGTAGGTATTGTCTAGAATCAGCAGGAAGCAACAGACATATTACTGAAAAATAATGCTCTGAAGAAACACAATTTCCCATCTAATATAGAGCTTCTAAAAGTTATTTGGCTAGTACAAGTATTGCTAACTCTGTATGGACACAGAAGTGGCTTTTCCATTTGGTAGAAACACTAACATTTGAAAACATGTTAATGCAATGAAAATACAAAAAAATTTATCCATAAACTAAGAGTGAATTTTATAATGACATGTTAATCTATCTATTTTGGCATTTTTAACATTGAATGTTGCTAAAATGCTAAAGATTATACTTAGAAGTGACACAAAACTATAAAATACTAAATGTTTATCCAAAACAAAATGATTCCACAGTGTTCTATCAAAATCTAATATTTGGTTGGATTTCTTTTGTTGTTTGTTAGTTGGTTTTACAAACAACCTTTAAAAGGTTTTCCACTGTTTCTATTTTTAACTGTCTGCTATTTCTCTGTTACACTGAAAGTGGTGAGGACTCCTGTCCCTTCTTTAAGAACAGAAGGGCAAAAGATTTGTCATGGTTTGTGAAACTACTGGGAAGCATGATGCAGGTTAAAAGAGGGGAAACTTCAAAAGAAAAACTTAAAATTTAGAAAAAAATAATAGGAAAACCTGAGAATTCTCTAGTTCACACTCATTACTTCACTGCATTGTCACCTTAAATATTAATGATATTGCTGTTAATAAGCGACAGCAAAGCATAGTGCAGGTAGACAACAGCACAAATGCAGGAGACGTTTTTCTTTTTCTCAAGTTAGCATTGATCTACTAAACTAACAATACTGGATAGCAAATTCTGTTTCTCAAAACTTCAGAGAAGGTGGCTCCAATGTACATACCTCAAAATAATACTGATATGTTCAGCCAGAATTTGGAACCACAGTAAAATAATATCCAGACCACGCTAACTACCCTCTAACATGCTCTTGCAGTGATACCAGTACTAAAAAGCTCTTGATACCTGAATTGCTGAGAGTGTCAAGAACCTTGTAAAGAAGATGAAGAGCTGATTTGTCGCAGAAGTGTTTTTTTCAAGTCCATAGTTTTAACATTTTATTTTTCAGACTCTTATTTTCCCATGGTTTCCCCTTCTACTATGTGGTCTTTTACCATAAGCCTTCTTTCCCCTTCTCTCTTTAATTTTGGTCAAGCTGTTTTTTACCTTCACTGAGCCTTTGGCTTCTTTGCAATGTTATGTTTCTAATTTGCTTTTCATTGCAATTTCTTCTATAGGTTGGGGTGTTTTTTATATATTTTATGTAATTATGTTTGGAATCTACTGTTTATTTACCTTGCTGCTCCCTGCCCCCCCTTGATCAATAAGTCCACCCACCCTCTTTCTATTTTTTTGTTTCTGGATAAGTGAATTGTAAGGTCTTTTTTCTCCACATATTTTATTATTTTATTTTAAGAAGCACTGATTAACACAGTCAGATATTACTTTTCAGCTCTGAGCCATCAATTATCACTCTTTAATAACTGGCTTTCCTCATTCTCTGTGTTTTTTCACCTTTCTTGAAATTTCCAATATTCACTCATCATTTCTTTTGCTGTCTTGTGAGGCCTGGTTTTCTCTAAAACTTTATCACCTTTTCTTCATAAGAATACTACTACCATTTTTCTCTTCCAAGTGTTTTTTCTCTTCATGGAATTTTGTCTTCCTTCAAACAAAAGAGCTCTGATTTACTTGCTGTAACATCTTTTGCTTTGGGACTCAAATACTTTCCTGGCTTAATCTTGCATAAAGCTTACTGCGGGCTTTGTTTCCAAGAAATTTTACTTCTCATGGTCTTCATCTAATCTCTTAAGTAATTCCCTATTTTAATTAGCAGATATATTGAGTGTAAATGGGAAAAGCAGTATTTCACACATTCCTTGCTCTTGTCTGGCCATATTCTGTTGCCTTGTCTCAGCAGTTGATAAGGAAGTAAGTGAATGTTGACCATGTCCCAGGCAGCACCTGAAAGGGTCTGTGTGTGCTTATTGTAAATACATCTTATCCTTTTTACACAGTGCTATAGATTCCTTTACCCAGAAGTGTGATACTTTACCCTGCATAAGTTTGTTTATTTTAGAAAATTCAGGCCTAATTAAATGGTCACAAACAGTCATGGAGTCTTCATTGGTTTGTGAACTTGAGTTCTCCTGGATCCACCGAGTAGTAAAGAAAGGCGGCAAGTGGTACAGCTGACTGTAGCAAGTCAGAACTTAAAATACTTAAAAAACCTACATCAATAAATATTTTTTCTCTATGTGGCAAAGCAGACTCCAGTTGTCTACAGAGTGAAAGTAGTATTCAGACCCAGTGCTGGAATTATAAATAAGTTGGTAATGAACTGGTTGCTTTATGAAATGGACAACTATAATTGGAACTTTTTTCTCTTGCTACTTCAAATCTGGCTACCATGAGAAGAATTGAATTCTTTCGTGGTTGCTGGATGGTCAGAATTAACTCTTGAGGTAACCTTAGGTCAGTTTCTTACTCCAGATTTGAAAATGTGAAAGCAGATTTAGTGATGCTCTGGCCTGGGAATACATAGAGAAAGTAAACTCCAGGCATGTCTCTTTGGTTCCTTCTAAACAAGGGAAGTCACTAACTAGGGAGACATAACTTGGGATCTACAGAAAGTTAAGAAAGAAAGTCAGATCATTCACAGGTTTTTTTTTCACATTATTGACAACTTCTTGGCAGTGTTGCAAAAGATTTCTTTGGTATTGATTGGTTGTAAATTATTAATGCTACTATTTCTACTATAGTAACAGTTGTCTTTATGATGTGCTGTTTACTTTCTATAGAATGGATGTGTATTCTCTACCTGATCAAAAAGTTGTTGATGACCACAGTCTGTGGAACAGAACCTGCTACACCACCTAAAATAAACCCAAACCAAATTACAGATTTCCTCCCCACCAAAAAAGCTCTGTATTGATAATGTTTGAAATACTTTGGTCTGGCAAAATCATACACAGAAGGGCATATATTATTCAGCTCTTTAACTCAAAATTTAAGGGAAAATTCTGATTAACCTTCTGGTCTGGCAAAATCATACACAGAAGGACATATATTATTCAGCTCTTTAACTCAAAATTTAAGGGAAAATTCTGATTAACCTTCCCACATTAAGGTTAATTTACGTTCACTTTTTCTTCTGATATGTGAAAATATTCTTGAGCACCACATATAAATAACTATACCCAACATATAAAAAATCTTGTGGCTGTGTTACAAAGGGGCTAGTAGGCCTCAATCTGCACAAAGCAGAGTATCAAAACTCTTAATTGCAATCCTTATCATTTGGCCAATATCCCTGCTGTCTACTGTAGGTAGCACTTCAATTTCAAAATGGCTTTTGAGCTTTATTTTGCTGAGTTGGCTACAGTACAGAATTTTCTGTACCTGCTCACTGTTTGCAAAAACAGATGCATTTCCTTTGATTCCTACAGGCCTTAACTTGATTATGTCACTTGTGAATTTGGATCTTCTGTTGCAGTGTTTTATTAAACTTAATTCAGTGGAGGTGTTTGAAAGGTAGTTCAGTCCATTAAAACTGGATTCCAGATCTCAGTATGGTTTTGCCTGTGCATCTGTTCTTCAGTGCTTTCTCCTGAGTACAACAGCCTGGTTACCAGCATTGACTTTGTAAAACAGAATTTTCCTCCTTTAAGTAAATGACATATGTTCTCCTGCAGAATAGGCTGTTGGCTATCATCAGATGTTGAGAATGATGGCAGAGAATGCCTGTCTCATTTATCCTCTGCGGTGCCCCAGAGGAAGCATATGGTATGCATCTTGGACGGGTTAAAAAAGAAACAATGAGGAATTCAGCCTGCTGGGTTTCTTTCTTCTTATCCTCAACTTTTTCCCCAATTTGTTGTATGAGAAAAAGGAAAAGGTCTTAGTACTGGCTGCATATAGAAACTTCTCTCTGAGTAACCTTTTCTTCAGAGTTAAAGTGAAGACGTACAGTCTTCCTTCATTCTTCTTACTTTGTTGGAACAAGGGTGTGTTTTCCATGGCCCATGGTCAAAGTTAACAAAGTTCACCGGTAGGTCTACATAGATATGTGCAGAAATTAAAGTCTCTGACAGTGGTAAAACTTCTTTTGTGTAGGATCAATTAGCAAAATAAACCTGCACTGAATTGAAAGTCCCTCTGTGTGCACTGTAGGTAACACCAGGTTCCAAACAATACAATTTCACCACATAATTGCAATGTTGCCATCATCATTTGCTGCACATCTTAAATCTATTTACAAGGCTATTTTATTTGATATTATAGTAAGTGGAATTATAAAGAATACATAAAGTAATTTTACTGAGTCTGTGCTTAAAATAATTTACACTGATTAAAGCTAGATTTAAAAGTTCCACTTACTGCTTTCTTTTGCATTTTAAAACAGAGCTCTATAATTATAATATAATGTAATTTTAGCAGTAATGAGTAAACTTGGGAAAGTTGCTTTTTAGTTTTATGTAAGAAAAATGGCTGAAGTTCAACTAGTTGTTTAGCCAGAAGTTAGCATGTCTTAGTATACTTCAATTTTTATTAAAGTGACAGGGAGCATTCTTATGACTGCAGTTCTTGAGGTGGAACTGAAAATGTCTCTAGAAATATTCTTAAGGTTTTTCAAGAAACCTTTCTAAAATAAGAGCCTGAATATTATATACTTTTTCAAATTCGAGTGTAATTCAATATGGTTTTGTTCTGTTTAAGACAGTTTCACTGTTCTCCTTACACAGTGAAATGAGAGGTGTAATGATGAAAAGGATCTTACAGGACTGTCCTGGGTAAAGTAGGAGAAGTGGCTAGAGTAGCTTTTAAGTTTGGATGAAGAGGACAGTTTGGAAGTAAATATTCTGATCTTCCCTACTCAGTGAGATATGATTTCTCTAACAAAGTGGTGTTGAAGCACAGAAACTGCATCTACTCTTCATGAAACTAAAACACATGCTAGAAGTGCATGCTGTGTACTAGCCAATATTCATGGGGATATTCAGCCCATAAAATGGTATTAGAGCTCTTCTGAAATGAATCACATCACCCCACCTCATATAAAGTAGACAGTTATCTGGTTTCCCGCACAGCCTTGATGGTGGTGTGCCTTGCTATCAAATAATGTAGCTAAATCCTTAGCAATTATGTTTCTTGTTTGTAAAAGACAAGAAACAGTTAGTCCATACCCCAAAGTCACCCTGTGAAGATAAATACTTTAAAATTTGTAAGCCACTCAGATGGGGAGATAATGAGGTCCTCATAGACACTGTGCTGCAACTTTATGTTCAGAAACATTCACTGATGCCTTTCTCTCTCCTGGGCAGCATCCTGGGCTTGTAATTCTGGTGACAGATGCCATGTCCCACATGACTGTTGCAGAGCCCCAGCTGCTTGCTGCAGGAGAGCTGTGACGCCCCCTCTCCAGATACTTTTTCCTCACTTCTGATTTTATTTCAATGTAAAATGCTTGGACTGAATTTCAGAAATCAGGAAATCCAAGGACGGAGAATTTTTACTGGTTTTGCAATGAGCTGGAACCTCTAGTTGTCAGGAATGACAGAGCTTTTCTTGGGGACTAAGAAGAAGGGGAGTAAAGTAATACTCTATGTTTAAAGTCACTGAGGTGTTTGTTTTCAAAGCCATCAAGAATGAGCTTAATTAAAAAAAAATATTGAGAGAGAAGCAACTTCTCAGCACTTTTCTGATCTGATGGCATATCTATAAACTGCTTTTCTGCATTTCTTTTGGTGAAGTAAGAATAATCTAGTAAAATATTTACTGAGTACAAGCTTACACAAGTGGTGTGGTCTCATCAGCACATTAAACATAGGTCATAAAGAAAGACTTCCAGACATATTCAAATTTGTGAGAATTTGGGGAGGGGACAAAATGAAACTCTAGAAGACTCAGAAATGAAAGGAACAGAAATCACACAAATTCTTGACACTTCTAATTAAGTGTTACAATTTCTTTCAGTGTTTCATCAAAAATCGATATGTGTTTTGTTTTGTTGGGGTTTTTTGGTTGGGTTTTTTTGTTGTTGTTGTTTTGGTTTTTTTTGTTTTGTTTTGTTTTGTTTTGTTTTGTTTTTTTTTTCCAGAGAGCAAGACTCTGGCTGTAGAGGCAGATAAGTCCATGAGAAGAGAAAGGAAAGAAAAGGAAAAAAAAAAAAAAAAAAAAAATCCTTCCTTTTTGATTTATGAAAACTGTTTCAGGGACAAAGACTGGGGACTGCCCCAGAAAGTTTGACAACTAAATTTTAAAAGTGTAAATGAGAATGAGATTTGTAACAGGTAAATATTTTGTTGCTAGTCTCTTAAAGCTTTAGTGAACATCTGAAGATTCATGCAATACCGATAAAAGAACAACTACTGCACCAAATGATGTTAGGATAGTTTGTAAATGTGTGATCCAATAAATAGTCTGATTTCTACACTCTAGCATGCAAAAACCTGAGCTTAAATTGTGTTTTATCACATTTAGGTTCTGCATGAGGAATAAGTTATGTGATTTTTTGTGAATTTTCAAGGACATTAACTTACTTACAGGGCTAAAATGAGGATAGAGGAGTCAGAAGCATATTTTCCAGACTGTCTTCAAAGATAATATTGTATCAGTGCTCAGATTTTCATTAGATTTCAGCTTCTCCTCACCTCTTTTTTCCTTTCCTTACTTTCAATGGGAAAAAAAAAAAAAACTTAGAGACCATAAAGCCACTTCTCTGATCTCTTCTTGCTACTTGTCCTCTCTCTTGAAAGTCATAAAAACATCAGAGCTGGAGTTGAACTGAGAAGAGTATAACATCAACTCCCAAAATAAGCTAACCATATGAAGTGGCATCTACTGTATTTAAATATTCATTCTTTTAGTTAGTAATTTGCATGTTAAAGCCCTTCAGGCTCCAAGAATGTGACCCTGGTGTCAAAGGAATGGAAGGGCACATTTTTATTATTATTTTTCCTATATTTATTCCATAGTGGCATTTAAAAAAAACCTCTCTGCACCTTTCTTGGCCTGTAAGAGCAGCTGTTCCTTCCGACATCAGTTATTCTCTCTGATACCCCTGAAACTCTATGCACCTCAATACAAATCTCTGTTTGTGGTGTCTTCATTATTGATGGTGAAGCTTACATTGCAGTCATTGCCTGTTTCTTGTGAAGACATGATGAAATAGCCTTTGAAGAAACAGGATCATGGAACAGTACTATAGCTGTGATAATACAGGGCTCAGCACACACTGCAAAATTGGAATGCGGGTGTCATCTGTGCGGATCACCTTGCTGCTATGCTACTAGTATCCTGAGGCAAGAACTAAGTAGCTGGCTTGTATTGTTTGGACAGACTGCAGGCACTGCAGTGTAGGTGCACTCAAAACTATGCTAAAAAAGGTGCTTTTTAATTCAAGGTATGTTTGTATATAGCAAAATGTGGTCTAGAAGTACTCAGTGGATCATGTGAGTGCTTAAAGCAAACTGGTCACATGAAAATAGGATGAAGAGTGAACTGTTGAATTTCACTGATTACTGATGTTTCCAAGTCACTATACATGTCACGCCTAAAATGACAAGGTTAAGGAAGAAAGAGTAGTTGAAAAGGGTAAATTATACAAGAGCACCCTGGAAAGAAACAGTACTGAAAAGAGATTTATTTGTGGCAAATTCTCGGAAGCTCTCCCCATGTAAAGAGTGGAGTACTGATTTCAGGTTAATGAAAGCTTGCTCGAAGTTAATGCACCAAAGTCAGTGGCAGACAGGATTGGAAAAAAAAAGTGAGGAAAAAAAAAATCACTTTAATATCTCTTTTTGCTCCCTGGTTCCTTCATGTCAATGGATTTGTTCTTGCTATCGTCTTCCAAAAAATTGTTATGGATGTGCTTCTTGACAATCAGAAGCATCTTGCAAAAGACTTCCTAGCCTGCAAAACTTTTCCAATAGCATTCCTGGATGCCTTATTTATTTCCCATCTACCCACTACAACATTTACAAGAACAGCTCTATTAAATTTGATCTGGTATGCCATTCAATTAGATGAAAACTTCACTCTAAAGGTGATTTTGGGAAAGATAAGACTGTTACTATAGTTGTTCAGTGTATTCTCAGAGGCAGATAGCACTATACAGTATAATTGCCTCCAACTAATAATCTAAATAGGGACAACAGAACACAAAACAAGACAAAACAAAACTAAACAAACAGCTAAAGGGAATCTTTTGTGTTAGGAAACCTTCCTCCAAATAAAGGATTAATTTAATAAACTGAATAAAAACTGGAAGCAAACTTTATGTAGATTTGTCTAGCAAATTTCCATTTTTTGGAACATTCTTAGTGAAAATCATACTAGTTTATACAGTATGCAGGCAAAAAAAAAACCCAAAAAACCCCAACAAATCTGAGTTAGGCTACTTCATTAATTCTCCAAAAGAGTTTTTAAAATGAAATCTGAAAAGATTTTTTTTAAGAAAACAGTACTGATAGAGATTATTTTTTCCATGCTAAAAGCTAACATATTTAGTTGTTTCTTTCCTGTTCTAAGAACACAGTCTGCAAGCTCAGGGGATTTGTGGTTCTGTGTTAGTAAAAGATGCTTTGGGTCAAACCAGTTTGATTCATCTTAACATGAAACATTTCTTTTAGTATACAATTTATTGTGGTAAATGTACTTGTATCACAAGGGCAGCTTGTGTGAGAAACTAAAAATAATAGCTGTTATGATAGCTCAATTGTAACATACTTCCCAGATCTCATATTGGATCACAGCAAATGACAGTAATAGTTTCCTTGCCCCAACTTTTATAGCAAACTCTGCATATCATTCTGTGATAAAATGAAGAAAAACAAAGAAGCTAAAAAAACCCCCAGGAACAACAACCAAAACCAACCAAACAAACAATCAACCAAAAAACTCAGCAAGAGCTAAACCAGATTTGACAGGACACTGATCTTTTGAGAACAGTTCTCAAAGAACAGTACATGGTTTTGTTTGTTTTGCTTGCGTAGGGGTGGGATGGAATGTTTATTTCTTAAATGGACTTAAAAGAGGGCAAAGATACAGATTAAGATAGGTATGCTTAACTTTCACTGCTGCTCCAGAATCCACATGGAGAGGTACATGTCTATGTATGAACCAGAAACCAACCATTCAGGAAGAGTATTAGAACAACTGTTTTCAGGAGGGTGTTCATGTATAAAGATTGTATTATACAAACTGTGTTTGTGTACTTAGTTTATCAAACATGAATTATAGACTGGTTAATTTTTAACAGAACATATTGTCACCAACCCTGGATTAAGGTTTAGAAAGATACACCATCTAAATTTACTTCATTTTATTCACGGACACTCACTGACATTCACCAAGGCACTTCTACGTGATACCTGTTTTTCATTCCAGTCTTTTGAGGATATTGAAGAAATGACAATATTTCCTAAGCATCATCTAAAACTAGAAAGAAATGAGAATATACTGTCAGTTACTGTTCCAATCCATGATTCTTTCCCTCATGGTTCATTTCCATGTGAGTAAAAGGATCATGATGAACAGGATTGACAAGAACAGCTTTTTATGAAGAAGTTGAAGTTAGAGGATAGGTATGGATGTTGCTGACTCAGACTGACTGGGGACGAAAGCACAGGTTCAGTATAAGGAACACTGCTTAATACAGATGCTGCCATATCATCATCTGCTTCACATCACAGAAAGGCTAGAGATCTGGTAGGCACTGAAGGAGGCATCACAGACATACTTCCTCAGCAGACGCCACAATAATTACAGGAACATCTCTGGCACATTTGTATAACCTTCATATGATTTATATAATCATGTCACAATCTAGCTCAGTCCAGAGGTGGTGTGATTCATCAAAATGTTGCTTGAAACTGAGAAAAATCACACAGAAACCTCTGCCATGAGGGGAGAAAGAAAGTTTTTATACACTGTAGAGGGGGGGAAATGGATCTCTGCATTCTGAAACAGCAATTGAATCTGGGGATACCCTGCAAAAACATACATAGAAGATGTTTTGATTGTGCTACTCTCCTTATTAAAGCTCAGACTCAGTCCCTCATCTAATTTACACACAAGTAGGGAATGGGTCATTCTGACTACCAGGGAGAGGATTTCCAGATTACCTCCATAGGCTAGTGCTGCTGTGAAAAAATACACATGGGAAATAATTTCCATAGACATAAAATTATTTAAAGTACAGCAAACTCTCTGCACTATAAGGGGGTACCTCATGCCAGCACTGTGCTAATGTAACTGCTGTAGTGGGAACTAGAACCTGTCCAGCTCTTACTGTATTATTATTTCTAAATGTGCTCAGGCATGAAGATGTTTTTAAAAGTGTAGTTCATTTTATCGTGAGTCTGGAGATTTATGCTGTCATGCTGTAATTCAGGAAGCAATCAAACAAATGAGAAAAACATTCTATATCAGAAATCATTAACTGCGTTTAAAAGTTAAAAGTAGAAACTGGAAGCCCTTGTTATGTTATACCCCTGGAAGTGGAGGATGAGAAACTTAGGTAGGAGGAGGGTAAGAGTTTTTGTACTCATATCTGTGTAGAAAAAGGATACACTTTCTTAATCTAAAGTTTATACTTTTTTTGTTGAAAGAGAACAACAATTTAATATAACAAATTCAGTAAGAGGCATTTTGATTTTCCCCAAACAAACTAAGAAACAGACAAATTTTTTACTGGAAATGGTTCGATACTAGATTTACTGACATGGAAAATAATTGGAAGAACATTAAAGCAAGAAGATTATATTTATATTCTAACAATTTATAATATCAATACATCCCCTTCTTGCCCATACTAGATTAATTTCTTCCCTCTGTTTATTTTTTGCTGACTTTTTCCTATTTCCTTTTTAGGTATCTGACTCAGTCACTTTTCTACTATGATCAAAATCAACCAGTTTGTCTTCTTTACCCTCATAGAAGCCAAGCTGAAGCCTGTTGAAGTACAGGCAATGGCAACTGTGATCGCATCTTATCTTTGTTTAACCTTCACATACGGAAAGTTGTCCTCACATTGGCATCATTAATATTCTCCAACAAACTATGGGCCAGGAAAGTTTAAAGTTTTCTTGGTAAGTCTGGAACGTGGCATTTGCTATGAACCAGCATGCCTTTAGTTGTCTATGGTTTTGCTTTATGTTATTGTTGTGTCCCTTCTACTTCCCTTGCCCTGGTGTTTTTAGACTTTTTGAAATCCCTCAAAAGTTTCTCTGTAAAGTTCCAACAAGATTTGTCAAATGAAATTTCAAAAATCTGGCCAATTTATACATATATATGTATGTATTTATATATGTATATCTGTATAATGCATATTTGAAATGCATCTAACATAGCATAGAATATAATGTGAGGTATAAACAAGGATCTTCTAAATAAAATTGATATTATTTTTTTCTTTCTATTATTCAAAATACTTTGGAGGGCAAAAGTATTTCACACACTGTGGGTGTTAGAAACTGCAGTACAATAATCTCAATATATCTGTAAGAAGGCAGACAGGACTATTAGTATGATACTCCTGGGAGGGCTCAGTTGCTGTTCTGTCTGTATGTACCAGGAGTCAGTTTTAGTTTGTGGCTGTGCCTGAATGTAGAACTTTGAGGAGCACAGTGTTGTAATGCCCCAAGAGATCTGCATAAGACAGGTCAGGTGAAGCGGGTTTTCCTGTCCCAGGTCTGTGTCCCTGCCAAACTGCACCTGACTTCAGAATACAGCAAAACCACAGAGAGGACAGCACACAGCACCCATTGGGAACTACATCCCTGCAGGTATCAAGCTCATAATTCCCTCGAGCACCATATTACACAGAACCAGCTGGCATAAAATGACCCTGAAGTAGTTCAGGTACATTTCTGCTAATAAATCTTGGTGAACCTGTGCTAAATGTGCATTTACAGCACAGTTAATCCACAGCTGACAACTGGAGATGACAGACCTGTTATTTATAAGAATTAATGTCAAGTCCACAAACAGAAGACTTCCATTTCTTTCACAAATAACGTCTGTCATTTCTAGCTCATTGTGATGTATGATGAACGGAAAACTAACTTAGAAACAAAGTTACAGTGTCCTTGTTACTTCCAACATAACACAAAGAAACTATTGCAGAAACAAAATGTATACTGTGAATTGTCAGACACAGATGTTAGAAACTAGGGGGTGGTCAAATTAAAGGTATTTTATATATGACAGCAACTACAGTCTTCAGAAAAATAGTTGCTCCAAAAGGATTTAATAATGCCATGCTTACGCATGTTTAAAGCTAGCTTTATAAGGCAGGGAACAGCTAGCACTTGGATATGTCTTTGTGTGGTGTACAAAAGCCCAGTGTCTTACCTTGCACATACTTAACCTCTGCTTAAATTTCTTCTCAGAATGAACACTAGGAAGTGTTAATTTCATCAGTGGTGACATAAATATACCTGTGTTTGAGGTGTCATAGCCAAAATGTCTTTAAAGAAAATCCTGAAAGTAAAAATGCAACTGGTTTGTGACCTGGGAATAGTAGTAGGTCTTGAGGAACAGAATAAGGACACTCTTACATATTCATTTATTTTTTTAGTAGTTTGGGGTTTTGCAGAAGCAAAATATAGAATATTAAATTTTTACTTCCTTTACTGATGTTAGTTGATCAACATCACAATTACCTTAGCTGTTTTGTCTGGTTTTCTGGTGTCTGTAGCTTAGAAATGCAGAATATCATGTTGCCTTGAACTAAAACTCAAAAGTATAAAATAAATGATATTTAAGGAACATAAAGAAGTTCAGATTAGGCCTGTAATGTTAGCTATGAAATATATTTACAACTTTATGGAATTTCAGGGCCGCAAAACAATATGAAGAGAAATACACACAGAAACAGCATATAGTAGATTTACTTTATATTTAATGTATTTTTATTTTGAAATATATAGTACCTGAAGACTTGGGAGTTATATTTACGTGTATAAACATGGTTCTTAAATGAAATTCCTCTTTGCATTATTCTGTTCATTTCACCGTTAACCATGTGTGTCTGATACATCAAATATAAGCAAAACCGCAAACTCTTCCACTAGATATTGCTTTTCTCCTGGGAATTTTCAGGGTTTAAGTGGGAATGTTTTTCCTTATTATTTTATAGTCTGTGAAAGACCAACTAAAATGTCAGTGTGTATCAGACAAATGTAGCTGTTGCATTATTCATTATTTAAAATCTTGTACTTAATGAGGAGGCTATATTGAAGTCTGCTGTATGTGTGACCACAAATACAAAAATGTCACTTCTATGCCCTTTCCAGTATATTCCATTTGGATCTTGTTCCGTATGATGTAGATTACTGACATGAAGAACTTTTTAATAGGAAACAGGGCTTTCTAGGGTGATATTTTTATATGTATATTTTAGAGAGGCTGCAGAGGCATTACTATGTGTTCTACTTAGAGATGGAAAATGTTTCATTACTCATTTTTAATTTCTCCAAATACTCATAATGTCTGTATCCAGTAGTATTTTCATAACCACTGATATTTTTATATGATTGCAAGTGATTGAATTATCACAGGTAATGTACAATAGTGAAGTATACTAATGTTATATATTTGATTCAACCTTGTGAAAAATGCAAGCTCAGATATTTTTGAAGATATTCTGAAGTAATTTCTGATATCTTGAGGTATGCACCAAGCTTGCTATCTGAGAAGCACGTGTGGGCTGACATACTGTTGGCTAGTTAAATGAACTTTAAAGCATAGACGTAAAGGTTACTTTACTTAAACATATTAGATGCATAACTAAGCAGTATGAAGTACTTTCAGATTTGGCCATGTTGGTAAAGATTTCTCTTCCAATGTCTTTGAAAGGAGTACATACATAAAGCAGTGTTCATTAACAGAAAACATTTGTTTCTTCTACGCCTTTATTTTTACAGCTGTTTCATTGATGCATGCATTTGTTTAATGCATCAATTAAAGAAAATCCATGTTATAAGAGCTTTCAAATGTTTAAAAGAGCAAATCACATTTCAATATGGTATTTAATATGCACATCTGTGTTCACTAATGGTCAAATGGATCTGTGACAGATTTATCTCTATATGAAAAAAAACAAAGGAGTATTTAAAGAAGCTGCTTTATGTGTGCTTAGCTGAAGAAATCCATGACAATAGATGATACCCTCTTTATTTTTTACTTATATTTGGTTCATCCTTGGAGCACTGGTGTTATGTGACCTACAAAAAAAGAAGCTTTTAAAGATGGGTAACGATAAGAAATACGAAAAAGCACTTCCTTGATTCAATAGTATTGTATATGAAATACTCAGTAAGACTTACCTCTTAAATTACTGCACCACTTCTGGAAAACTTGAAAAAATTTGGGTCCTACATTTACAAAGGAATATATTAAAAGACAAAAAAATATCTTATTCAGCTCTATTTTTATATGCTTCTTTTTGCACAATGGTGCTGAAATGCACAATGGAGAGAAATGCAGGACTGATTTTCATAAATGATAGATTTACTCTAAAATTAAATCCACATCATGCATTGATATTTATAATGATAAATATTTGACTTCTGTTTGCTCTAATAAGGTGGATTTGGCCCTTGCAATATGCTATTGATAAGCATGTTATTGGCAAGATCTCTCCAAGATCCTCAATCATTTATTTCAGGGTGTACACAGAAGACTAATAAGCTCCTGGTCCTTTATTTGCAGTCTTGAAATGCATAACATACTAGTCAGATAGCATTTAAAGTTGAACTTTACAGCACACTCAGACCAATAAATATTGGAAAAAAAGAGCTTGAGATTTCAGCTGATTGCCAGGAAACTAACAATACCACAATGTTCAGAGATTTTAAAAATGACACGGAGATAATGAAACAATTTAGAGTTAATGGAACACTATAAGAGAAAGATGCTAATGATCCAAAATAATTTCTGCATTCTTTAGTGTGATTTCCAGGCTATCTTTCTGTAATATGGGGACATACCCTCCCTTATAGCAGTACTTTCTGTGCAGGAGAGAGGCACAAAGGTTTCACTCATTCAGAATAATAAAAATACCTTTTAGAGCTTAGATGGGGATAGGTGACATAAGAATGAAATTGAATTGCTGTTTTCACTTTTTTGGGTGTCCTGAATTCTGAGACTGCATTGAATTTTTGCCATGATATTGTTTTAAATTGTGGCATTGTGCAAAACTGCTGTTGCACTCTCTCTTGAGGGCAACAAGGAGGCAACACTAACAGTCAATAGCTAGTAGCTCCCTCCTTTTAATTAGAGGTAAATTACATGGATCCTTTTTCAAAGGCACAGGAAATGTTGAGTAGGAAAGACACACTTCCCTAAATACAGACAGGGTTGTGAGGTCCTTAATGGTTAATGTTAGTGACTGACGCAAATGATGCACATTAAAATTGAAGACATGTCACATTAGTTCTTCTGTGACAAAAAGTTTCATTAATAATTAAGCACAGTCTAGAAAGCTAATCTATTTTTATGCTTAGATTTGTGTTAAAAGGAGGCACAAGCTGCTTGCAAGAAGCTGTCTCCTGTATTAGAGGGTGACAATAGCTAACTGTGATCCTTCTGCAGCTAATACAGCAAGTTTAATTGCAAAAGATCAGCAGCAAAGTTAATATTGTGCTTTTGACACTAGCAGCTCAAGGCATGGTACAAATCCAGATGCCTGCTTTGCCTCTGCTTGTCTGGTGTATTTGATGGAACCTATGCCAGGAAATCTTACTTCTTAGATGGCTGTCTACCCATTTTTTGGTTTTTTGTTCTTAAGTTTGTCAAAGCCTATGCCTGGACACAGTTTTCACATACAAGTAAAATCAGTCTTGTAAAATGATATCAGGAAACTAGGTTGTATCTTTACTGATGCAAACTGCCATAAGCAGTTTATGTTTTCAGAGTAAGGCCCTAGTTTAAAGAACTGTGTAAAAATACTACCCAGCATAGATGTAGTCTCAGATCAAGGAAATATCTGTATAAACACACCATAAGAAATGTAGGCTTTGTTAGGAATGTTCATGTGCTGATTTAAGCTTCAGAGAACTTACTTTCCCAAACTTGGTGTCTCCATTCCCACAGATGCACAAAACAGAGCTCCTGTACTGCTGTGGAAGAGGAAAATGCAAAGTAGTTTTGAAGGAGTTGCAAATAAAATCGCTGAAAAAATTAACATGGAGCTGTGTACAGGGACAGTTCGCAAGCCACTGTGGAGGGCTGCTTCTCCACCATGGGGAAAGAAGCAATGTGAGGAGGCATGCGAGCAGTTTTCAATGCAGTTACAACTAGAACTTGTGGGAAAGTAGCGAAGACTGATCAAGAGCCCTGTAACCAGAGGCACAAGTAAGAAAAAGGAAGAGTATTGTCAGGATATCTCCACTGCAGAATGAGCTTTCACTACACTAATTCTGTTTTGCCTCCAGAGGGCTGAGCTCAATTTTCCTAACTTGAACAAATAACACTGCGTACTTGTAGGGATTAATTTTATCTATTGCGTGCATTGTAATAAAAGCCCCACTGGGCAGTTACATATCAAATTACAAAACGTATAAGCAGTCTTATTCCTTTTTCCCTAACTTTCTTGCTTCTTGTAAAGCTAAAGATTAATTACTGTTTGAGCTGCCTCAGAGGATGGGAAAAAAAATGAGGGGAAAAAAATTATATACTAAACCCAAACTCATGACATGTCTTTTTTAAAAAACGTGTATTTATTCAGAGTTTCCATAGTTTTTATTTAAAATGACAAATAAAAACATGATCACACTTCTAAACAGGGTATTGTGACAACCCTTTTTACCTGTATTTTCTGACCCATTATTAATCCTCAGAAGTCATCTTAAAATCAATTGCTGTCATTAAGATTTGACCACACAATATAAATGGCTTTTTAGATGTATTTACCTTGAAATAACTATTGAACTTGGGAGATGGTGAGTGTCATAAATATGAGAGATGTACAAGAACCTTAACAATTTCTGCTAATTGCTAGTATGCTTTCTCATATAATTTTTTTCCTTTCCTCCCCCCCAGTTTCCACAAACTGTTTCTGCCCACAGTGAATTGTTTGTTTTTAAAAGAACTATTTATGACTACTGCACCTTAATTTCGTTCTCTTAAATCTCTGAAATTCTTTAGGTGTCTCATTTCTTTCACGTTAATGAGAGCTCCAGCTTCGCCCCCCTGCCCCCCCTTTCCCTCCTTAAAGTGTACTGTGTTGTTATATGTTGTATGTTTCACTCACACTCTTTTCTAAAATGCCAAGTAGTATATTGTGCTTGCCTTGTCACTACGAGGGATTTTGTTGTATTGAAGGTCTTCCTTCCTGCCTACAGATCAGTAAATAGGACTGGAATAGGAAACCTCCAGATTCTAGATTTATTTTTGTCTCCTCTGAAGAAGCCTAATATACCAACTTTTTTTATATATTTCTTCCTAGTGCTCTTCAGTCCCTAGTTTGCAGAATCATAGACTTCCAGGAAGATTCCAATCACATGACTAGTCCATTTCTCTGTCTTAATAGTTGCTTTTTCCTAATGTTGCAAATAGAGATTCTATAACTTTCTATTTTTTTTCTACCTAGTTACCTATTAGAACTGATATTATTGACCAAGCAGTTTTCTAAAAGAACAAGATCATACTGATGGTATTCATCAGGCTGAGAAACATGGTAAGGTACTAGCTCAGCAATTGGTTTCCAGAGATCCTAAATCACTGGTTTTTGAAATTCGACATAAATTTGCTACAAAGGATGTTTCATTTTACAGCAGTGTGCATATTTCTGCTTGCCTTATCATTATCCGGAATTATTTCAGTTTGTAACCTTTTGCAGTTAAAACTTTAAAACTGTGGTTTGTATTAGTCAATATTATTCAGTAGTCTAGCTTAGTATTTTAGCTCAGCCTCTATCTGACAGGTTCCTTGATACTTGCCTAATTATTTGTGATCAAATTGAGTCTACATGTCCAATAAACAGCTCTGCCTCTCCCAGACCCATGCCACTACACTGAAATGGCTTGAATTTGAACTAGACAAAACTTGTGGGATTGTCCTTAAGTGCCCTTCTGCTAAGTCTTGCTAGGAGTTACTTGTAGTAAACATTTCCCCTGAGCTGCAGTAACCACATTTGCTTGTGTTTGGCATAACTGTCAATTGGGATCAATGGCAGCAACTCTAACTTAACTTGCAGGTGCTTTTTGAATAGTTATTGACTCTTAGTCAAATAGTCAAATCATTTCACAAATAGCTTTTGTGTCATACTGTGCTTCTTGTCTGGTGTTTTTCCTTTTGTCTTGTATCCTGGGTTTAGCTTGCTTCTGAGACTCAGCTAGTTTGACAGCTCTTCTTATTTCCAGAACCCTGATATATGCTCTAGTTTGAATGTTTTGCCATCTCTTGGTCCATCAGCCCTCCGTCCACTGTGAGACCAGACGTGTCTAGTTCATCACATCCTCCCTGACTCCATGGAAAGAATTACAGCTTTTGCTTGCTTGTTTATCTCTAGCAGCTATGTAATTTATTTCTTCCTCCCTACTCTTACTGAAGTAATTTTGGAGCACTATTGTTCTTACAGTTAGAGTAACTGACAGCTAGTTGCTCCCATCCAAGCCTGGTTAAACAAACCACCTTTCTCCATCTGAACTATATGCAGCTCTAAAGAAAATTCATTCTTTGTGCTATGTTAAGTGACAAATTATACAGCTCACCAACTTAAAGCACCAGGGTCTGTTGCAAGTGGATGAGCCTTGGAACTATTGTGGAAAAAGCTGGGCTAGGTTAGATGTGAAGTGTGACTTCACATTCAAGAATTCAGCAAAGATTCCCAGATGAACTAAAAGGTCATGAATACCAACTAGGAGGCAAATTCAGGATGAGATGTTTCATAGATCAGGCTGATCAACTGAATTTTTTTTTCTACCAATGTTGTTAGAACAAACACAGATTCCATGTCCTCTCCAGGAATGCCTAAAAATCATTAAAAGCTGTTATAATTTTATTCAAAGCTATGTTTGGTAGATTAGTTAGGTCAATAGATATGTACAAACCAACTTCAAATAAAAGTGAATTAATAAGGCTGAAGATTTTTGTGAACTTGAGTCTAAACAAGACAAAGCCTAATCTATATTTTTTGTTGGGACACAATTAACCTTTAAGTAGGTTAAGAAAAACAACTTTTAGCAAATACTCATTCAGATTTTATTGAGGATTACATGTCCTTTCTGAATGATAAAAGAGATTTACTACCATGAGGGCTTTCTAAAATTGGTCTACTGAAGTTGCCTGTGGTAAAGAATTTTGGTATTTTATTTCCAACTAACTGAAAAGAAAAAAAGAAGAAAAGTTTTGGTGCCTGGGTCAGTAGTATGTGATGTTTACTCTGCTAGAACTAGAAGTAAGCTGGACATGGCTGTCTGTCCTGTGATGACATACCATTTTGCCTGGTAATGTAAAAAAATGTATTAAGCAGTAAACACAATCTAACATATTCATTGCTCTCCTTTTGCCCTAACAGTCCAATCACCCAAACACGACCTGAGGTTGGAGTTACATCCCAGATCTTCTCTTGAGTTCTTGATTCCTTGTAGGTCCATTCCTAGAGAGGCCAGTCTTCCAGTCTTATCAACCTGTGATACTAAAGGTTGACCCCTATCAGGAAGAAGAACTACAGGCCACTTTTTTCCTGGGAAACTGTGTCTCTTTTCTTGACTGTATCTCTTATCAGGCTTTTATTAGGACTACAGCTCTGTAGCGTAAAGAAAAGCTGCCACAGAGGCTGTAACTCAGTTGCATCTGTTGCACAGGACACAGCTCTCCACTCACACTGTCTGGTGGGTCACAGTTTTTCCCAAGGCACTAGATCTCCCTGCCTTGTTGACAAAGCTTGAATGCAGGGCAACTAAGCTGGTGGTAAGGGTACTCAAAGGGACAGAGTGCTGGCTGTGAGGCTGTGCGCTCTGGGCTGTGATCCCCTCCTCTATAATTACATACCTATATTGCTGCCACCAGCTGCATGAGGGGCTGCACCCTCCTGGTGCACAGGAACCCCTGCACAGAAAAGTTCCCTCATTATTTTCTTTCTTCCTGGCCCACGTGTCTTTGGGTAAGTATGAGGATTGGCCTTATAAACAAATGTTTCAGAGGAATTAATGTATTTCTGATATCAGTCAGAAGTTAACAATATTTGTCCCCCTGTACTCAGCACTAGTCAAGTCACAGCTTGGATATTGTATTCAGTTTTGGGTCCCTCGCTGCAAGAGGGACATTGAGGTGCTGCAGCATGTTTAGAGACGGGCAGCGGGGCTGGGGAAGGGGCTGGGGCACAGGTCTTGTGAGGAGCCGCCGAGGGAACTGGGGGTGTTTAGTCTGGAAAAGAGGAGCCTCGGGGGGGACCTTCTTGCTCTCTACAACTACCTGACAGGAGGCTGTAGGCAGGTGGGTGTCTGTCTCTTCTCCCAGATAACAAGCGACAGGACAAGACCAAACAGCCTCAAGTTGCACCAGGGGAAGTTTAGATCAGATTTTAGGAAAAGTTTCTTCACTGAAAGTGTGGTGAAGCATTGGAACAGGCTGCCCAGGGAGGTGGTGGAATCAGTGTCCCTGGAGGTGTTTAAAAAATGCATAGCTGTAGTGCTTATGGACATGGTTTAATGTTGGACTTGGCAATCCTGAGTTAACAGTTGGACTTTATTGATCTCGAAGGTCTCTTCCAACCTAAATGATTCTATAAAACTGGATAAGCAGTGGGTGGTTGGCAGTTTATACAAGTGGTAGAGTTGACAGGTAAGAGTTTTCAGTTCAGGCATACCAAGTCCTATATTCAAAATTTATCTATGTTTCAAGTAATACATACAAACTTGTATACTCTTTTTGTCCAATGAAAACTAGGGGATCCATTTAATATTTTACAGATATTCAATTATTTTTTCTCTGAAAATCTGCAGATTCAGAGTCATTAGTAGAAATGATTTAGTGAAGAATTTTGCATAATGAACATTTGAGAGCTGTAGTTAACATGCAAAGCAAAATTTTGGAAAGACAGGTGACATTTGTAAAGATACATTACTCATTCCACGTTATTTATCTCTAGCTGGTTCTAAACCACGTAGATGTAACTTGGAAAACATTTATTTATTTAGAAAGCAGAAAAAAATATAATGGTAATGTGAGCAAATGACATTGTCATACATAAAATGAAATATCTACAACATATGGTTGCTGGGTGAAACTAAGTGAGGATCCAGGCTGTAGTCTAATGTGCTTATTCTATGCATTTGTAATACATATATATGGAATTTCTGCATAAAAACAGAATTTGATAATATTTCAAGTACTGAAATGTTACACATTTATATATGCATATACATATTTTTGTCATGAAAATATGCAAAAAGTTCTTAATCGTCTTTAAATTATTTTTTTTTCTAAGAAGCCAAGACAGAAGAGCATTGACTAGTGAACTGCTGAAGCCATTTGCAGAGAGGTGTCTAAATTGTTCTTGCCAACACCTCAGCCATCAAAAGCATATTGTGTCACTATAACATACTTTCATCTAAGCAGTGGTTGGTGTAAGGTTGCACTGACTACAGAAAAGAAACCTTTCTTCTATATTTATTCATAATATCCTAGAGGAATGAGTTCCACAAGATATTTTTTCACATAGTAACACAACCATGCTTGTTTACAAAGTTGTTAACAGTATGTCTCCACTCTACCCTTTTTTCCTACCAGTTCTTGAATGGTTTGCTTTAAACCTTTAGCTTTGATCATTGTTGACCAGTAGCTTTCACACTATATTACATTTGAGGTAGCATAGAGCATTTTGGTAAATAAGGAGCAAAGAATACATATTCTTAGATTTAATCTTAATGGATAGACCAAATTTGTTTTCTAGGAAAGTGGTAGAAATGAACAAATTTTAGAGAGAAATTTGCCACAGAGTTTGTTCCATGAGTTCTTTTGAGTATGTTGCATTGATACAGAAAGTTTTTAAATGCCAAGACATTTAACATTTTTAAAGGAACAGCTGCAGGTTACTATTGAAAACTTCCCATCCCACAGATAGTATATCTTTTAAGAACTAGATAAGGATTTCTAAGAAATGGAAAATCCTGTAGTTAATTATTATCTCTTTCCATAGCTTTTTCCTAGTATTTCCTCTTTTTATTAGGAGACAAGACTGATAATTGGGCTGGATTTCCTTCTGTTTGCATCCTATGGTAAGCAAACATTCTTTAGACTTTTTGAAGGGTTTTAGCAGAAGTACAAAGCTACTAAGAGACACAGATGGTTAAAACATGATTAGAATCATGAGATATATATTAATTACCACTTAAAACACTAGGTTTTTTTATAATACCAGTGCCTGTTTTTTCTACAGCTCTGATGCGTTTGTGCATCAATCATGTCTTATCTCAATAGATTTTCCATGTGCTGGAATTAAGAGCTCATGAATTTTATTAAAAATGCTCCTCATTGCTCTGCAGATGCAAGGGTGTTTCAGACAGTCTATGACAGGCAAGTGGTGAGACACCTTGGAGTGACCTCAGAGATAACTAGTAAGTGTGTATTGTAAGGAGAAGAATGAATATGACTAGTCCATTATGTATTCTTTTGAAAAATAAGTTAGGCTGCTTTTGTGATAGGATGACCTTAAGGGCAAATACAATGTATATCTGCCACAGAAATGACTACTGTGCAATGAATGACCATTATAGATGTGTAATTAAAAATGATAGCAAATCAGTTGCCTGGTCAAACCAACTTTTCTTTCTTCTGTCTCTGAATCTGGACAAAAAGGAACCAAAAAAGTAAAAGCCAGCATTTAAATTATTTTCCTACTTTTTAAAGCAACTTCCTAAAAATCACAGGTGTTTGCAAAATACAATGAACAAGGAAAAAAATGCATGGTGCAGAAAAATAAGAGGTACATAGTCCTCCATTATTAGTACGTAGCAAATGGAAAAAGGCAGTATTCTATATTTAATATTCTCCTAAAAGAAAGAAAAGAAATCACATACATGCGATAAAGGATAGAACAACCTATCTGTGTTTCCTTAGTGCTCTGACCTATGTGTGACTGCAGGATATCTTTTTTCAATTACATTCAAATCCACTACACAGACCTACAAATGTTTTTCAAAATAGGGAAGACAGAAGTATCAACCTGAAAATCAACAAGATATGATGATAACAGGAAAATCCTGATTCTGCTCACGTATAATCCATTTAGACATTTAATCAAGATAAGCTCAGGCTGGAACTCTCAGGCTCAGACAATGTTCTTCCCAGTGTGTTATTGCATGCCCTTAATAGCAATTCCCTATTTTGCACAGCTCTGCAGAACTGTGTATCACCAATTTCTCACCTATCATTGTAGAGCTCCAAAGGTGCAGGCAAGGTCAGTGTTAGTTCTTGATCTGCTTTGGGATATCTGGAATTTAACACTCCTATGTAGTTTGCTATGGATTCTGAACTGATTTCACAGCCCCAGATCCCAGACAGTTGATGTGAACTATCAGCGAATGTTGTCAGGAGGAGTAACTGAAAGCACTGAGGACGTCTCCTCCCCCTCCCCTGTTTCTGCGCCCCGCCCCGAGTTGTTTCAAATTTACTATGTTAATTGCTCTAAAGAGTTCTAATGGAAGCAAAATGCTAAGCTAAGAGGTTTTGAAATAAGCATTATGCAGACTTTATCTAACATGTTGATAGGATTAGTCAGGGAACAGCGTATCTGTGCTAGGAAAGACTGAGGACATGAAGAACATTCTCCTTCCTGTTTCTCAGAGAATAGCATCAAAGGAACTTCCTGAAGTGAAGTGCAAGTCAAATAAATAAAAATTATATCAAATTAAGGACTAGGAATCTATTATTGCTTTTATATTTTGTGTGCCTGTTTATTTACAAAGCAAACAAATAAAAAAAAAAATCTGTCTTCTACTTTGATATGTTGGATACATAGAGGTTAAATCTAGAGCAAATTTGTTCTCAGCTTTTAAGCTTTACACAAAGTAATGCAGGGAGAGAGGCTTTGCCTCATCATGTCTTTGCTTGCTGGCTAGCAGCTGAGAGTATTAGGAGAACATCCTTTGTGGTTGCCAAAATTGTGAACTTGTATTTGCCTTTCTGAGAACAAAGAGGAAACAGAAGAGGAACTGTGATTCAGGAAATTGCACCTGACAGCAGGGCCAGAGGTCCTGAGTCAGGAAAGTTTAACACAGGTGACAACCAAGATTGCCCCCTTCCCAGACCTGCTGGTGCAGCCATGCATGCAGATCTTCCCAAATCCAGGCAACCTCAGTCTAGCAGAAGTAAATCAGTGAAAAGGGTTATGGTGGTGGTGTTGACAGATCAATGATGAGAGGATGCCGGTCAAGGATAAGTAGCCTCCTGACTGAGCTTGGCTACCACTAGAGCAGCACATACTCCTGTGGCCTGGCTTAGTTTCTCTTGGAGTGCACATCCTTGTTTTGCTTTCTCTTCAGATCTGAGACTGAAATGATAATCTACTCCTGAGGTAGCAAGAACCAACTATTTTTCTTTGCTGTCTGTGTGAACCAGGAAGATGGTAACTGGATAGCAGAACAGGAATATACCTCTCAGCACATTGTTGTTCTTCCACCTGTTCTGTCTTTTCCTTAGTTTCCTTTAAATACTCTTTGTGTCTTGATTTAACAGAAGTGGATTAAGGACAGGCATTCCAAGCATCTTCCCTCTTGCTTTTCCTTATGATTTTGACCATGTATCTCAGCTGCTGACCAGGCTTTAGGCACTGTGAAATTGGTGTGTTCTAAAAGATATAATACCATAGTGTATTTTTCCTTTCTTCTTTCTTTTAGATACCTGTTCTTCATTCTGGCCTAATGGGGATAAGGTGCTTTTCATGTAAGCTTGTCACTTGTTGTTTATTAGTCAGCTTCTAATGCACAGCTTTGGTGGCTTTCAGAAAGTTAATATAACTACTCTGTAACATAGCATTCACAATGTCCTTGTTCTGGTGAGTGCTCCATTAATCAGTTATAATCGGCTGATGACCCCAAGCTGATAAAACATTGACCCTTGCAGGTCAGTGAAGACACACTTTAAGGCAGGCAGATGTAACTGCCACCTTTTATTTTGAGATAGAGAGGGAAATATCCCCACGTCATTATTATTATTTGTCCAGTTACACAGCTGCGGCCTCAGCTGGGGTGATAAAGCCAAAGAACAGCAGAAACCTTAGATCCAGAAAAGGAGAACACCAAAGGCAGCTAACAAACAAAGGTTAAGGCACAGTAAGGAGGAGGCGGGAAAGGAACACAGACAAGACAAGACAAGACAGGACAAAAGTGTAATTTTCCAGAGGACCAGAAAGTTTCAGTAAATCATTTGTGGTGATAGAGAGCAAACAAATTCCAGGTTAACATCTTTAATACAAAAACATCCAAGGAAATACTGCTTAATTTTGAACGTTAGGGACAACAGTATTTGAAACCTATCATTAAAAAAATATCTCAAATATTCCTCAGAGGTGTTCTTCCAAAAGCCAGTGCAATCCATTGTTCAGTTTCCCGTACTGTCTCTAGGAAAATGTGGGAAAATCACCTTGAGATGGGGAATTAAAGAAAACTAGGACTAATATAAGTGTAGTATTACAGAAAGATTTTCAGGGTAAAATACAGCTATCACTTTCAGGATGGTTGGCACACACGGAATCTACATCACCGCCGTTCCCTAAGCATCACAGCCTGCCAGCTCAGCACCTGCTGGTAGGAGTGATGGAGGATGGAGCAGAGCGCAGGCACCATGGCCATGCTCTGTCGTGCTCCCTGCAGGAACAGGAACTTGATGGCCCCACACAGCTGATAAGCCACATACCAGATGTCGCATGAAGAATCCATGAGGTGTCTGTGGCTGAGCCAACCATTGTGGTGAAATGACTTCCCTCAGATGAAATAACCTCATAGTAATACTAACGCACAACTCCCTCCCAAAGTTACCTGCCTCCAAGGTACTACTACACCTCACCGAGCGCACGATACCGGTTAGTAACAACAATATGTATGACTAGAGTCACTCAAGGTCTACCTAAATGTGATGGAAATGGACTAGGGCTGGACTGAAATAAGCCTAGAGGTGGGTAATTGTTGTCTAAATTCCCAGATTACCCAGCTCTGATTCAGCGTTCACAAATCCAGGTTAATCTGACTGACTTTAAAGTTGTTATGAATTAAGGGACTTCTGATCAAGAGAGTCAGCCATGGGGAACACGAGAAACACACAACAGATAGTGAAAAGAACACCATTATCTAAGGTACACAGAAAGAAGCCTTCAGGTGAGGGAAGTTCTGGCTATGAGAGGAAACAGGGTGAGAAGGTGTTCCAATCCACTGACAACAACAGAAAATAAGTTGAAAATAGGACAAAGTTAATTGTGGTAGTGGGATATCACGACCTCCAACTCAAATAACCCCCCTGAAAGAGGGCAAAATCCTGCTTGAGGAGCATGTGTAGTTAGTAAAGAACTTCAGTAGTGCTGTCTGAGGATGTGTATTAATTTACATCAGAAGTGAGAAACTTGTAACCAATTCTACGTATGATAAACAAACATGCAATGCTCTGTGAAGCATAAAAGGTGGACAGATGAGGGGAGAATTTAGGAAAGACTCCATTGTACCTTCTGGGATCAGTTGACAGGCTGAACCTGTCTTCTTCCCTCATAAGGGTGCTTATTGGGTAAGAACTTTATCTTATGCAGGCTAAACAACTAACTCACACTAGTTGTTATTAGGGATTATAGATTGCTTGTATAAAGTTTGGTTGTGTATCACTTCAAGCTTGTTTTCACAGACAGTATCACCGGCAATCACAAACCTTAATTTGTCACAATTATGTATTAATAAAGAGTGTTATTCTGTAAACTGTTAGTATTAATCCTTCGTGGGTGCTAGCACCGCCGGCAGTGGGTAACACATTGGAATAAAGTGGGCAGACCCGCTGAGGGGTCCCCCTGGTGCTGTTGGCGTGTTTCCCCAAACACATCAGTCGAATCGCTCCCTGATCCAGCAGGACTGTTCAGTGAATGGTCCCTATAACAGGACACTGACAGACTGGTCGGGCACAAGGGTCCTGAGGTGCTGACAGAAAGATCGAACACTAGAGGCTGAGAAAATCTTCCCCCCTCCTTTCATGTGACAGAAAATATGTCCTTTTTTCTCTGTTCCAGCAGTGTCCTGGCAGACAAGGTAAAGGCAAGTGAACTGTTTTTCTGTCTGTTTGCTTCACCCTATTCTTTTGACACTAGTAACTGTAATATCAGCGCCAATGGAAACATTTATAAATGGAGAAAGCTACGAAATCCTCTGAGGTAACATTATAAGCCCTCTGTGGTTCAAGAGTTGTAGGTTTCATTTGTGTGCTAAAGGGCTTGAACTGTTTTAGTGAAGACATCTTTTCTTCTTCTAGCTGTCATGTTGGCGGACCAGGAAATTTGCCTACTAGAAAGCTAATGGAGGAGAATTGCATTATGAATGTTTTATGAAAAAATATTTTTTTTTATCACAGAAATGTTGGCTTTAATTAGAAATTATGTTAGTGTGGCTTATTCTATTGTACTTGCACTTTGTGTTTCTCTTTATTAATACAGTTCCTCTGGCTTATTTCCGTACTACCATATTCTTCTTTTGCTCTTCTGCTGGAGAGGAAGTATTTTGCATGTTGAGTGTCAGGTAATAACAAGTAATATTTATCTGATCTCTTTATCATGTCTCCTTTGTTTCACCTCTTGCTTCTATTTCTTGTTCCTTTCACCTTTTTTGTTGTCTTAGGTGAGGTCTTTCTTTTCCTCCTATCTATGCAGCTGTTGTGTTTTCTTAAAATGTCCCTTCTTTCCCATTTCGATCTCTCTTCTTATCCTTCTATACAGATTTCTTGCTGTGTGGTCGCTTGCCATGCAATTTGTCACAAAATGATGGCACTGTGACAAGACTGCTTTGAAAAACCTAATCAGGTGAATGTAGAGACAGATCTCGCTTTCAGTTCTTCCAGTTTCTCTTACAAGATTTGAAAACCGTGTATTTTAATGCCATATTTCCTTTCACTTTTTGAGGTAGAAAGAAATAATATGCATGTATTTCTTTAATATGAGAACACAGTATAAAATAATTTACAAATAGAATTGTTACTGCTTTGTAGACTTCTGATCAGGAGCCAAAATGCAGTTTTGGCATTTTCAGATCTAGTGTGGGGCAGCTTCACAGACCATTTCTTCTCCCGAGAAAGACTGATAGTTTAAGGCAGTGTGTTACCACTTTTTTTTTTTTTAGTGCCTTGACACCTTTGATTAGGCAAGTCAGTTAGAAGATGGTTGCCTAAAAAATGAAGGTGGGAAGCTCACCACCAGTTTTGACTTCTTCAGGCAAAACAGTATTGATATGTCTTTGACATTGATACATTTTAATTCCCAGAGCTACATTTTACTTTTGGTCACTTAAATCTTTTTAAAGGACCCATTGTCATGTGTTATTTGTCATGTACAAAGAACCATGAAAATTATCAGAAAATTTTACTCTCTTACACTGCTCAAGGTTGAAAACAGTAAAGCTAACATTTCAGTATTGATTCAGATACTCTGAATTTGTAGCCATAAACCATATAATTTAAAAATCTGGTAGGTCTCTGAATTATAAAATTATCTTAGAGAAATTAAAATACTTGTCTCTGATGGATTTGCTCTTTGATGTCAGAAAAACATTAATGCTTATAATAACTGAATTCAGGCTTAAACAAGGGCTGATTTCAGTAACTAATGCCATGGAGCAGAGGCTGTAGAAAATTAAGTTGGACCTCCATTGACCTTTTATTAAAATTATAGGGATGAACTTTCATCTTATTGTTCATTTGGTTTCTAACTAATGAGATTGGCCTTGGAGCTGGAACTGCCCTTTTGAACAGCTAATGTTTGAAAATCATGTCTATGATATCTTCTGTTATTTCTAAAATCTGAAGTGAAACATCCACATAGTCTACATTTTTAGAAAATATTGTAATGTTATCTCCAGTAATAAGCTCTTATTATTGTCAGCTGCATCAGGAGTAACTTTCACTAACCACAGGCTTTTTTATCTGGCTACATTTTCTACATGTACTTGAAGATGGAAGTTTGAAGATGGAAGCAAAAAATGAAGGTGGTTTTAGAGTTTTGAAGATTTATAGCTTAAAGTAAAAATGTGATGATGTCTTACTGTCAGAGGTGTTATTATTAATTGACTTTGGAGATTTCTTCTACTAACACCCTTGAAACCCCTTGCCTCTGCAGTAGGGATTCCACCAACCAGCAAAAAGTCTGGGGTAGGATGAGATTTAGGAAAGGACAGAGGGCTTCATCTTGTCTGGGAATCTGTTTGACAGGTTCCCATGGGAACTGTCATGGCAGACGGAGGAGGTAAACCATCACAGTATAAGGACAATCCATTCCAGTGGACAGAAAACTCAGTAAAAAGTAGAAGGGCATGGGCTCAGACAAAAAACTCAGGACAGAGGTGGAAGCAGAGATGGGAAATATCTCTATACTCCAAGTGGCCTAAGAAAGCATTGTCTTGTGCATCCACCAGTGTCAAAAATCCAAAGCTCAACTGGAGCTGAAACTAGCAAGGGAGATCAGTAAGACAGGTTTCTGTAAGTAGCAAAGGTAAGGCTGAGGAAAATGTTCTCACTGGGACAGGGGTCCTACTGACAAGGGACTTGCAGGAGGCCAAGATGCTCATCTTTCTGACTGCTATGAGCTGCCGTCAGGCCACCCAGATTTCTGAGACTGTTAGTAAAGTCTGTGGGAGTGAGGCAGGAAAGGGGGGTGGAAATAGAGAGCACTTTACCCACCAGGACACACACAAGCCCATAAGACCACACAAGATACACCCACGGGTGCTGAGCAAGGTGCCTGGTGTCACGGTGGGGGTGCCTTTGGAATGTAGTGCTAGCTGGGGAAGTTTCCTGTTTACTGGGAAAAGGCAATGATTGTACTCATCCTCAAGAAGGGCAAGGAGGAGGATCCTGGTAACTGCAAGTATATCAGCCTCTGCCTGGCACCCAGGGAAGGAATGGAACAAATCCTCCTGAAAGCAATTTCTAACTCCTTGAGGAAACTGCTAGGAACAGTCAGCCTGGTTTTATCAAGGGTGGATCTTGCCTGACCAACCTAAGTGTTCCCTGTGATGAGGTGACTGACTGTATGGATATAGGGGGAACTGTGGATGTCATATACCTTGACTTTAGCAAAGTCTCCAGCATGGTCTGTTTACAGTTGATAAAGTGCTTCAAGAGGACTATGTCAGATGGATCTCCTTCAAGTAGCAGAAAGATTGCTTCTGCCTTGGGGAAGCCTTGGATACACAGATGGGAGAAAATGTTCCAGAGATCATGCAATCTGATGAGGAAAGAGTTAAAGAATGAGGTCAGAGCATGCACAGGACTGAGGCAGTGCACTGGGAAGGATGGGGCAGCCAGCCAGGCTCAGGGAGGACAGAACTACAGCCTGAACTGCATACCTGTAGTATTTTGTGGGATATGGACCACACAAATCACATGCATTCTGGTTGAAAAATCAAATGTTTCCTAGGTATCACATCTGTAGGTCATCTTAATGGGAAGGAACTAGAAACCTCAATAAACTGAGAAACAAAATTTTTACAACCAAACAAGGATCATCAGTCTTCTCTCATGATTCACCATGTAGGAATGTGGAAGGCAGAGCAGGCAGATCCTTTCTTGCTTCTAACATCATGTTCTGGTTTAAAGAAACCAAACATTAAAATCATCAGGGTTAATTTGCTCTCCATATGCTACAGAGTGTCCTCAGCGTGAATCCTAAAGGTTTTTGAAATCATTAAAGTTTCATTTGAATTGTGAAAATAAATAAGCCATGTTAGCTGTGGCTGCATATGTTGGGCTTCAGGATCCATGTAGATACCTTCTGTCCTGGGCTGATTCCTGCTGTCCTGGACTGATATATAGATATATATATGGGACTGCTGCAGTCCCTGTCCTCAGTGAGGCAGTAACGAGGCTGTTTCCAAATAGTCAGACCCACATATATAAAAAACATGCCCACAGCCAGTACAGGTGGAGAACAGTGCATTTACTAGCACCCGTGTAACCACAAACTGCGTAGACAGCCTGATCCTGATCCTACTCAAATAATAGGTACAGTTTGAATGCTGAACTACTGTTTTCTGTGGCTCAACAAATATAGTTCGACGAGTCAGAAAAAACATTTTTTATAAATTGAGGATATCTAATTAAACAGCAAGAAGACTCTTTGATTTTACATTTTTCTTATCCTTGTTTATCTTTGCTACCCACAATAAATACTGAATTGATAAAATATTTGATTTTCTTTAATATTAACTAGTTAAATGCATGATCTCTTTAATTTTATAATATTGTTAATTATTCCTGAAACATATCAATGGATGGGGAAGGAGAGAATAAGCAACACACAGAAAACAGATCTCTCCCCCAAACATAGCTTTACTTTAAAACAGGAATTTATAGAGCAGAATAAATGTCATGCCCTCCTTTGCCTCAGTCTTTGCTGGTAAGACTGGTCTTTAGCAGTTCCAGGGCCCTGAGACTAGAGGGAAAAAATCTGGAGTGAGGAAGACCTTGGTGAAGGAATACTTAAAGGTTAGGGAATATTTAGACAAATGAGGAGAGGCTGAGAGAGTTGGGATTGTTCAACCTGAGTAAAAGAAGGCTCAGAAGAATTTTATCTGTGTATATAAATAGCTGATGGGGGAAGTAAAGAAGATTGAGCTAGACTCTTCTCAGTGGTGCCCAGTGACATTACAATGGGCACAAGCTGAAACAGAAGAAATTTTTTTACTGAGTGATCAAACACTGTCACAGTTTTCAGAGAGAGGTTTTGGAGCTGTAAGAGACTGTGTCTGTAAGAATCACCATCATCATGGCAGATGTTTGCCTCAACATTGCTACGGTAGGAAACTCACACCATCGCCACAGTAAATGATTTATCTCAACATTGTTAAGGCAGGAAACCCACTAACTGACAGCATGGAGCAATGGTGGGAGCTAACCCTGAGAAACTTAACCAAACCCCCCTGCATGTGCCCAGACCTGGGGTTGGGGGGATTGAGGGGCCTGGAGACCTTTGAGGACCACCTGACGGTATTGGGCACACACACCACCACTGGGTGGAAGATGTGGTTAAGCAGAACAGCTATAAAAGAAGGGAACGAACCAACATCAGATGGAGTGTTCCCCCAGTGGACTTGGAAATGAATAGGACTGTTGGGACACCGCAGCTCCAGGGTGGTAGCTATTGCTGTAAACTCGTTTACTCTTTCCTTCTTTCCTTCCTTTCTCTCTTTAACTCTCGCTCTTGGCTTTGCATTTGCAAACCTGTTGTTGGGCAAATAAAGTTCATTGGCTCTTGTCTCTATTTTGAGTCTTAATTTTGTTCTGGAGAATACAAGCAGAACCATGCTCTGGTCTTGGACCGGCATGAGACAGGAGCCTCCATCCCTGGAAATACTCAAAGGTCAGTTGGACACTGTCTTAGGCAACCTGCTCTGGGTGACCCTGCTCTAGGCAGAGAGGGCTGGACTAGATGATCTTGAGAGGTGTCTTCCAATCTCAGCCATTCTGTGACAGTGTGATTATTGTCCATTTTATACGATAATACCTTTTAAACCTGTGCTGTGAAGGTTGCTGGCTCTGCAGATATGTGGCTCATAATGACATCATAATTAACAGATAAAGTTGCTTGGGATTTTTATTTTTGTTCATCTGAAGCAGAATTTCAGACCAATTAAATCTTTACTTCTAATGTTATTTTTGTAATAGAAATGACAATTGCCAGGAAAAGACTGGATGGTGGATCCACTTCCATTTCAACTTGTACCATTGTGTTTTCTGCTCAAACTACAAATCCAGTTTACACCATAAATCAGTAGCAGCTCTCAGTTTGGGCCTTCCTGAATGCATACTGCACAAATATTCTGCAACTTGTTTGTACCTTTTAATCTCTAATCACAGGTGGCATGGGAAGGGATCACAAGGACAGAAATATTTTAAAAAGAGGAATAAATACTTAGACAATCATTTTGTTTGCCACATCAGAAAAAAAAACCCTAAACCCCTGAAGATTTATAATCAGTGTATCAGTTAATATGAATGGGACATTTTAATATTATATATTAAAATATTATATATTAAAATAACAATATTTTAATAGAGTTCTGTATCAATGTAACTCTTATTGCCTAAAATAATTTTTTGTTTAATTATCTTTTCAGAATTTGTTTATAAAGTAAAAGTTGTCCGTTGATTTTTCTCTAACTTTTTTTTCAAAATTAAATAATATGTACAAGAAAGATCTGAGGAGAAAAGGAAGTTTAATCTGTTCTTAGAATCTCATCCCACTGGAACATGTTTCCCAGAGAGCTTGTAGTCTCCCTTCTTGGAGATATCCTAAAGCCATCTGAATACAGTCCTGCTTGAGCAGGGGAGTTGTACAAGATGAACTCTAGAGGTCACTTCCAACCTTAAACATTCTGTGAACGGGGGACTAGCTCCTTTTGTAGTGCAGTCACAAATGCACAATATGATACCAGAACCATAAATTACTGAATAAGTTGCTTGGAAGACTTCCCCCCCACACCCCCACCCCACCCCACCCCACCCCAGTTGGTTTCTTCGCCCATAGAGATAGCTTTGATAAACTGAACATTACAAAGTCCAGTACATCATGTTACTAGAACATATTTACAGGTCTGCTTGTCACAATGTGTTTGGCTTCTAGAGGACATGGCAAAATTCTTTGTGAGAAATCATAAGTTCTGATAAAAATTAGAAGGCCAGTACTCAGAAACGTCACCAGTGTCTGCATAAATATGCCAATAAAACCCATGGTGTTCTTTGTCATTAACTAGGATATTAACCATCTGTGACTACTGTGGCTGTTGACCGTGAATGAGTTTCATCACACGTGATTTCTGTTAGCTTGTTTTCCACCCTTTGGCTTGACATGTTCACCCAGAAGTAAGAACATGGAAATGTACTGGTTAAAGGTAGTGTGTAATCTTTTTCTATGCAGTATCACCCAGTGAAACCCAAATGCCTGTTAGTAGTCTCCATTATTAAAATGTATTCATCCCTTTGTGGTAAGACGTGTGGGTTTTCAGGGTTTTTTAAACATAATTTCAGTAACCAGAGGAAGCTTGACCTGCTGGTCAATAGGATGAAAGTGTGGTTGTTAACAAATATGTCTTATGTATACAAATCTGGAAAAGTTTGCAACATATCGTGAAGAAAGTATTTCTTTTATGCAGTGCTCTTTTTCTCATTTGTTTTCAATAATTTTCATCCTTCTAATTTTTTTCTGGGTTAGGCTTAGCCTTTTAACAATGTTGATGTATTTGACCTTCTTTGCAGTAACTTTAACACTTCTGTCTGGGTCATCCCTCAAGAATATAGGTGTTTCCCTCTTTTTAAGAAACATTAAAATGTAAGCAGAATCTACATCATATTCAGTCCAAAGAAAGACAGTTTATTCTATAGGCCTTCATATGGTTCACCTTTTAAAATCAGGAAAAGTGGAATTCCATTTGGAAAGGAAATCTACTTTTTTAACAGATTCTGCCCCAAGTTAGAAATGCAACAATATGCCCCTAAGTACATCGGTGCAGGAGTTTAAAGATAAATATTACGTGGTTTAGGCTTGTTCTGAGCTAGGAATAAGAAAACACTGAGAGATAGTTCTGAGTCTCTGACCCTAAGGCCAAGATACACTTTAAGTAACTAAGGGTGAACTATCTTGGCTTTGAGGAAAGAACCATAGCATTTGTTTTCAGGAGGTGTTTTATGACTTTCTGTGTTGTATACACTTGTTAAGATCTTATGGTTCATATTATCAGAGGTAGAATTTTGGAGGTAGCTGTGACAAGTTTCAAAGATCATATAACATCAGCCAGTGTCAAGGTAGAACCCACTAGCAGTTATGAATGCATACACGTTATCTGCAGATGAACCCAAATTCCTTCCAACACATTAATCTTAGTGTGTGAAGACTTGGGATTGTGCATAGCAACAGCAGAAATCATGTGAAGAAACCTGTATTAAACGTTTCAGAGCTGTGCATGGGCTTTTTCATGATCCAAGGATTATTGTACTTTGAACACTTGTTAGTTTGGGGCTATAGCTTTTGCCACTGTAGTTATAATGACAAAATATGCAGTTTATGCATTACCTTTTTAGAATAAGGATGTCAACCACAGCATTTCTTATGGAGTCGCTTTGCTGCAACCAGCCCATTTCTGCCAGAATAAAGGTATGCAATTTATGAAAGTTTTTACTTTTTTAGCTTTACCAAGAAAGTTCATGCAGTTTTGTTTTCATAGACAGACCAGAAAAAGTGTAAAATTCAACAGCTGAAAAGACAGAATTCATTTATTGAGTTCTGTCTTAAAATTAGTTATATTAGAATGTTAGGAAAAAGTGTTAGCTGGGGTATGTTAATTAAAGTACTATTAGGAGATGCTTAGACCTTAGTGTAACATAATATTGCACTAAACATAGAAACATGTTAATTGATGTGAATTTAAACAGGTTGACAGTACACACCACCCCTTCCCATTTCCCTAGAGTCTAACAATCCATGGCTTCCAAATTAAATTGTATTGTTTTTTTCCTCTTAAATGTAATTCCCAAGGTAAAAGAAGGTAGTTCCCTTTCCCCATGCTCCACCCACAAAGCAGTTTTATGACTGGCAAATTCCCTTTGTCCTGACATCTCTGGATAAGAAGAGTAGCTCCAGATCAGAGTGCCTCAAAAGTGGGAGGTCTTTTGGCTAGCTTGTGAAATGTGTGAAGTGATACCAAAAAGTGAAAGCCATAGCAAAGCAACATTAAGCTTAAGATAGCCCTTGAATCACCCCACCTATCACATTAGTCTTTTAATCTGAGATTCACACTTCCAAAAGATACTGTGAGGATGTGTGAATGTTTGTGTGCAATTCAAAGAGACAACAAATAGAATGGAATAGACAACAGTGATTTTTATTTTTTCCCCTATATAAAGACATTAGTACGCATGGTAATCCAACAGATGCTCAAATGATGCCAATAATGGCATATGAACGCCTTTTTGACTATTAGGTGTAGTCTTTTTAGTTTCTAAAATGTAAGTTAAATTTCTCTGATATCAAGCTGTCCCTGGCTATGACCACAGGTAAGACCTATCAGAATGGACATTGAAGCAAAGGTTTGGCTGGAAGAACATTTTGAACAAGAAGGTATGATGTAGGAAAGCAGTATAAGATGGAAATTAAAGGAACTTTCACTTAAAAGGACTGGAAAATTTTAATTCAGATTTGTATGGTTGTATAACACAGGGTAAAACATGACTGAGCCAAGAAATGTGGCTATTTCTGTTGTGGGTCTAGATCAGTTTTCTGAGAAAGGATTATATGGTGTTGTTGCCTGTAATTAACATTGATCTTTCTGGCCTTGAAGGTTCTTTGCCTTTTTGTTTTCATGGGGTTTGGTTTCTGGTGCCACTGCTCCCACCATTATCAGTGTTTTGCTTGACATAGTGCAGACAACAAAAGCTGACCAAAATGCAATATACTTAATACTGTATATCTATTTTGTATTTTATGTTATGATGAAGAACACAGCTATTGAAGATTTTGTTCTCCCAGCTTACTACTTAATTTATAATCAAAACAATATAAGCTTACTTTAAATGCATTTGAGTTCAGGCATGGGGCTCTTTTTTTAAAAAAATTATTAAAAGAAGGAAAGATTACTTTTTTTTCTTTGTTTTTGCCTACATATATGCAAAAACATGGGAAAGGAAAGTTGGTTTATACTTTACCCTAGAGGCCAGCAGACTTAGCATTGCCCGTGCTTGAGGAAATATGTAAAAGCCCAGGTGTGTCTGAACTGAAGTTTCCAATTGAAACAAACCGAGCATTTAGGATATTCAAAACCTGTATTTAAATTCTATGGCTTAAACCCATATTTAACTACCAGTGCTACTCTCTGGTTCAATGTGTTTGAGCCCAGTTGAAAGATCTGTCTGTGTTGCATCTCCAAGGGCTGGTTTTTTTACAAGGCTGCAGGTATGACATCTGAGATTCTGAACTCTGCTTCTCCCCTCATCTGGTGGTAGCATCTATAATTCAGCATGTCAGACCTAATTATTGAAAGGGACCAATGCCACGCAGTTTGTGGAGTTGTGACAGGCTGAACTGGGTACTTCAATGAGAGTAGCTTCATTCCACATGTGTTTTTTCTGAAAGCAAGTATGTGTTCCATAAGCTCACACCTTTCCATGGAAGGGTTATTTGTTGCTGCTGCACGGTATGAGGATGTCTGGCATGTAGTCTGTCTAGTAGCACTAAGGAACTAGCTGTGCCAAACTAGCAAAGCCAGAGTGAACGGAGTATATCACATGGTAGAAAGCTGTCAAGGCAACTCATCTGCTGGAAACCATATCTTCTATTCCAGTAGCTCAAAAATAAATATGCAAACAAATAAATCCTTTAGACTGCAACTATGGTGACTGAAAATGTTACTGTCTTTGATGAAGGAAACTCTTGTAACTGTTTAAACAGGAGGTCTTTGCTAAGCTCTGAGATGTCTCACTGAAGTTGGAAAAGGTACAATCCAGTCAACTTGGAGTGGGACAAAAAAAAGTGTCATTTTCTAAAACTGATGAACAATCAGGTTGAGTACAGACACTCAAACTGCTCTTTTCAGCTATCACATCTTTGGGGTAAAGACTTTATGTCTTTCTAGCTAAGGGGTTACCAATGTCCAAGGAAGGTCCTTCTTGCCTAGTTGGTGTCATCCACATCCTAGCTGAGACACAGGTGATGCAATAGTTATCATGTCTGCTTCCATTCCCAGAAGATTTCCAAAGCAAAAGTCAAGAAAATGGCTGTTAATAATTTAATCTGTGGTCCAAATCTGTTGTATTTAGCAGTTTTGTTTGTATGAACAATTGCAGAGAGCCTTTTTACCACCTTTGAAAATGCCCAATTTAAACTAATCATAACTCATAAAATAAATAATGTTTCTGCTTTCATATTCCCTTTACATTAATTTTCTGAATGTTTATAATTCACACTGCACTTTCTGCAAATAAAAGACCTTTTTTATATCTTAAAAATGCAAAATCAACTATTTAACTATGCCACTTCGACCAGAATCATCATTAAATGTGATTTTTTAAACAAAAAATATATAGTGAGAGCAGTCCTCTGCAGGAAAAAGGACAGAAGTCAGGGTAGGATGTGTGGCAATAATGTTAAACCAATACAATTGGAATAAAATTGATAGGAGAAAAATAGAACATTTTTGAATTTCAAGCTTACTTTAAATACCTTTCAAAATTTCCTCTTATAATTAACCATGCTTTAATGAAAATTTCCTCTTAAAATTAAACATGGTTTAGTGAACTCTCTTCTGCTTCTCTTACTGCCATCCTATTCAAAATGGTTTGGATTGTACTCAAACAATGAGGTTGATAAAGGGTTCAAAAATGGTTTGAGAACAGCTAGTGAGAGTTTTGAATCTGTATAGGCTAGTGCATGAATGACCAAGGTGCCATGTTGAGCCCCAGACTCAAATGAAATCTTAAATTAGGTTGATCAGATTCAGTTGTTGTCTAAGCAAGTGTGACTCAGTGGGGAGTAAATCAGTAGAGTTATCCTTAACAACATATTCTCAGCAACTCTTTCAAAGTTTCTACATTGGCTGTTTAAAAAGTATTGAATAGATATCAGTCATTAGCCATTAGACCAGATGTGGAAAGAATAGGTAGGCAAATTCAGAATTCAGAATTTACATATTAATGCTGAAGCGACTCATTTTGCATAGCTATGCGCTGCTTGAATTTTTCCTTGTAAAAATACTTAAAGCAGTCACAGGAATCATGAGGTAAGCATGAAACAACAGACATACCTGCTTAGAATTATTCACAATATTTCATTCTGCAAAATACTGGGAATAATTCCACTTTTGTGTAATTTTGATACTTCACCAAGCAGTTCTAGAATGACTCTTGCAATTGCTGTTCTGATGTGAGATACTTATTCAAGAAGATAGTTGCCTGAGAGAGTTTGTGAATGAAATCTTTATTTCTTTGCAAAATAAAATGGCTTTTTAAAATAAAATAGCTCAGAATACTTCTTTGAGATGAACTAGGGTCTAAAATGTTCTTGCCATGTCCCAACTTCTTAACACACAGCAGACATCATTAGAAAAAATATTTACATTTTTTTAATTCTTAATCCTATATTGAATAAAATAATTTTTAATATGCCTTATTCTGAAAGGACCAAATCTTTATATTTGGTGACTGTAGAGCTGGAGGACCTTTGACTGCAGACAGCCTTGAGCAAAAAACTCCCACATCAAGGCTCAGTGTAGAATGCAGAGGCATAAGACTGAAGAAGTTCAGAAGAAAGAGGAGTGCATTAGCCCTTCACCTGCCACAGTTCTTTAAAATGCAGGAGTTTTCATGGGATAAACACTTTGAATGTTCTGAAATGCTTGAACAGTGTGATCACACAAGCCTACTTCCATAGATTAACTGCAGAAATTTCCAGGTTAGATAAATAGAATTGTGGACAGAATGATGTGTGCTTGTGGTGGCTTTGAAAGTGCTGTCCTGAGAGCAAGCCACAAGTTTCGAAGTAATAATATGTAGGCTACTTACTCAGCTTCTTAAAATGGTTCATTCTTGATAAAAGAAGGAATGATCTCTATAGAATTACGTGGCTATGTGAATAAAGTTTAAGATGAAGTCCTAGTACAGTCCTTTGTTTAAAACTGATCTGAGAGCTGTATCTTACACAGGGGATAAACTGTTTTGGTTTAGGTCAAAATTAGCCCAAAGAAAACATGGTGTGTTGGCTTTTCCATGGTATGGATTTTTTACAATCTTGCTTGTCTTCTCAGGAAAGTATAAATGTTTCATCTTCAACGTTTTTTGAGGAGACTGGAAGGTGACTGAGAGTTATGTTCCACAATAAGACAGGGAAGCATTTTGCACCAAGCCATAGATATTTACAGTGAATGACAACTCATATAACCTACATTGCCTTGCAATTCCTCACCTCTGAAATGGCAACATAACTTCTCTATTTCTCATGGAAAAGCTATTAATAAAGATAAAAGTGCTAATTGAAGCCAAAATAAAATAACTTTGGCAGTATTGCTTTGAAGATATTAATATTAAGGGGGAAGGGGGCAGAAATGAATCATATTTAATACTATTTCTTTAAAAAGAGCTAACAAAGGTGGTTTGGAAAGATTTCCAAAAGCAGTATATTTATGACAATAACGATTATTGTGGTTGGATAAAAAGAACTATTTGTTTCTTATGTTGGCAATGAAAATTTGTGTCTGCTTCTTACTGATGAAAATAGAATAAGAAGTGGGCTGGTTTAATCTGTCCTTTTTCACAGGTACCCCTTCAGGACTGCACTTTTTTAACTACTGTTGAATTTCTTTTCTGGTATTTCTGCCCTAGTTTGGTACAACACAGATAATTTTCCTTTTTTTTTTTTTTTTTTTTTTTTCCCCTGTTCTTTTATTTTTTTCTCAGTCACAACCTTTCAAGTGCTTCTAAACAGGATGTAAACTTGTTTTCTGAACTTGTTTCTTTACAAAATATTTGTGTCAAGTTCTGGAAAGGAGTTATCTACCCTAATATTCTGCAGATCACACTAATTCATGGCTTGCTAGTAAGAATATTGCTGTGTTGAAATTCAGGTAACAATCCACTGTACCCACAGTTCCTGTTTATCAAAACTGTCCCTAGTGAATCTTCTGCTGCTTCTTTAGGTCACAGTAGCCAAAAGTAATGGTAGCCATTACTCCATTGTATTTACCGCTTACCAGAGTGCTAATTTCTGGTTTTGTACAGGTTTGTACCTTTTGAGCTATAATTAAGTGCTCTTGCTATTTTATCCATGTAATGCTTTTGCCTTATTTTGGCTCATGTGATAGGCACAATAAATTGTAGATTAGCAGTGAAACATTTTTAACATTCTGGCAGTGTTGTATGTACCATGCTGGCTGTATCAGAAAAGATACGGGTCTTAGGCCAAGATGGAGTAGTAAAACCTACGTGTAGCTGTGCCTCAGCTTAGCACAACTTTACCTGCTCCACCTCCAATTTAAACTGATAGTTACGCTTGCTTACAAACAAACATTCTTTCCACAAGGTTTCTTTTCTATGTGCAAAATACATTTATCTGTACACTCATATGCTTTAAAACTGCCTAAAGACATTTTCCTCCAGAATGTTTGGAGAAGATAATTAGCTGAGAAATATTGGTAATGAAAGGAAAACTGTAGTACACAGTGACAAGAAAATATTGAATTTTTATACTCATTAACTCTGATTACTAAACAATTATATCTTTATGAGATACTGTGCTGAGCAACATAAAGCAGTAGCAACAAGAGTACATTAATTATACATGGGAATGGATAATAAGCTCTTCAAACCAGATGTACTCCTAGGGTGTCACATATCACACACTGGGCTGTACCGGAAGAACTGGATAAGTGATTATATTTAAGAAAACCTGCATTTTTTTAAATGGTGTGTTTCTTTTTTAAATGAGTGTTTTAAAGACTGATATGGCATAGCTAAAATTATCTGTATGTATGCTTCAAGCTTTTCTGGTGGAAATGGATTTTGGAAACAAATAGCATGTTTTTCTAGTCTGTGATTGACAATAATTTAAAAAAAAAGAAAAAGAAAAAAGAAAAGAAAAAAACAACAAGGCACTGCAGCTTCCTGCCTACTGAATTACATATACAAAAATCTGTTGACTACATTTCACCAACAAAACCCAGAATGATTAATTATATAGAAAGGTTGTTTATGACACTGTATTTTTTTGAAACTAGTAAAGGTCAGTGAAAAGTATCAATACTACTCTGAAATAGTATAGCAATCCTGAGTATATTTTAAACCAATATAAAAAAAAAATTACTTAAAAAGTTTGCATCTTTGAACACCTATAGCAGCACTACAAATAACTATCATGTAAAAGGAAAAACTGAGCAGTACACAATTCAAATAGAAATAACAGAGAATTTTACCTTACTCCACACTTCTCTAAAATATCATACTATGCATAGCTTTAAAATTCGTTATAGAAATGCCTTTAAAATAACATGCACATAAGTATTAATCAAATCTGGTCATCTATTAAATACTATGGAAAAAGAATTTGGTTTCTGTGGATTAATTTTTAGGGATTTTTCCATTATGTTCCAAGCTTCAAAAACTTTAAGAAAAGGATTATGTTGTTTGGGTTTTTTTTCCCTTTGCCAACCCCCCCCCCCCCCCCCCCCCCCCCCCCCCGCCCTGTGGTCGGTTGCTGCTTTATGATGTTCCACAGCTGGAAATGACAATCCTACTGGGTCTCAGAGTGTAAAACCTACTGCTTCATAAATTATTGACTATCATTTCACAGTCAAATGAGAGCAGGGAACAAAATTAATTATATACTTTGAACCTGTTGGTTGGAAAAACACTGCTATGCTTGTCTTCTACCTAGGAACTTTGATTGTTTTATGTGTTCGCTAAGATCAATTTCCCATTGAAGCAAATGGAACAATTGTTTTGATTAGGGATGCAAAACTGGGCTGTTTCAGTACAAACCTGAATGTTTCAAAAATATTTTTGGAGCTCCTTTCTGATTATTTTATGTTCTGGAGTACAGAAAGATTGAAAACCTATGGATGATATAGGTACCCTTATATAGGATGGAAGCATCATCATGGTCACCCATGTAAATGGTGTCCAGTGGGATGGGTAAAGGTTCAGATATAAACTTTAAATCAGGAAGGGACCATTGTCTTCTTGAAGCTGGGGAAAAATAACTTGATATGTACTGATGCTGAGGTCATAAATCAAACTTGTTGGAATCAAATGTTAATGGTCAATTTTTAAGGGTGTTTTTAGGAGGCCACGGTTTAGGTGAGTACTCCTTTTTACTTATTGACTATCACTACTCATGAGGGTAGGCATCAGCTTGTTGGCTGAGATTTTTCAGAAGTCTTTTTTTTTTTATCTTTGGGAGAGTAAATCCCATTCAAATTCTTGGCTATGTATCTGCATCACTCAGCTATTTTATTTAGAAACAGAAGTAGCCACAGATGTGCGCTGCTTTAATGAGATTTGCAAGCTGGATGGACGATAATATTCCAATTCATCCTTTTATGGTAATTCCTTGATCAGATTGGATAAAATTGATTTAAAACAGATTATTTTTTTGTGTAACTCCAGTGAAGTTGTTAAAAATATAAATGGAATTACAGAGTTCCATAGTTGGTAGCACCAAATGTTAATTTACATATACATAAACAAAAATGGCATTACAAAAAAAATCCCAAAATCATTTAATTGGTGCAGTGAAAGAATCAGAACGGAATAGAGGATAAAGGACTACTTCCTTCAGTTCTCTTTATCTCCTCACCATAATGAACTATCTATGACACAGTAGTATAAAGTCCCTGCATGAGAATTGTTTGGCCTTTCTTTGAGCACTCTGTTGGGCTTCCTGTTTGCACCTTACTCTTAATACTTGCATGTTATTTAGATTTTTAACGTTGGTAATCTTCTAAATATTTTGTAGGTTGTGTAAATTTCTGATTACTTTTCTGCAATCTTACAGTGTATACTAGCTTGTCTACTGACTGCCTTAATTCTTCAGGTAAAGTGTCTTGTATATTGAGCATCTAGTATATTCAGTAAAACAGAGAACAAAACAGAAGCAATGTCTTTTGCATCAAATTAGTAATAGAAAGTTTCAGGCCAAAGAATGAGCTCTACTTAGGAAAGCTGCAACTTTCAGAGTATCAGAAAGTGCCTTCAGCACCTTCAACCCTTATAAAGGCTGTGTGGCTGGGTCTAGGTAGGTGTGTGCTGTGTTCAAAGGGGTTGCTCTGCCCTTACAGCCTAGGTATCTCCCTGCAACAGGGAAGCACTCACTGAAATCCAGCAGCCTGCACCACCCCACTTCTTTTCCTGTGCTGATATGCAGCATACAGAGTTGGTACATAGATCATTTTTGCAGGACTTTAGCTCTGTTGGCATTCTTTACAGAGGCAATACACAAATGTGCATATAACAGCAACATTTATGAAGTTCTCCCATGCTTGGATTAATGTCTTCCAGAGAAGGCAGAAGATGATAAACAAAAGGTCATTGTTAAGCAACTCTGCTTTATGAAAAAAATCTCAGAGCTTGGAAAGAACACATGACAGTTGTTAAAAGCAAGAGCTCACCACTGCACTCAAAAATATTTATAAACATTTGAGTGACAGAAAAGCTGAAGATCCAACTTCTGGAGAAGCTCAAGATCTTTCAGCGATGGAGTGTTTTGTTTGGTTTGTTGGTTTATGTTTTGGGGTTTTTATTTCTTGTGTAAAGTTTGTTGCAGATTTTCTAAGGAAGTGGAACTTACTCTTCTGTCTGAAACTTCCTGGTACTCATTTGATTCCAAAAGCAATGTTTCTTTCTGTTTTGTTCTCTCTCTGGATACAGGAGAGACTTGAGGTGTTTTTGCATTTCTAGAAAGTTACTGGAACTAGAGGAAAAGAACCCTGTACACACTCACTCTATAAACTCTGCATATACATGGATCAACAATGACAAAAGTTCAAACCTTCACATTCAACTTGTTTTTTTTCTTTTTCTCTGCATTTCTCATTGGTAATACCAATCTTTTTTTTTTTGTTGGGTTTTTTTTTTGTTTTTTTTTTTTTTTTTAACAACGTCAACAACACATCTTTCAGGAAGGGGAAAAAAAAAAACAAAACAAAAAGAAAGAAGTAAAATCAAGGATGGAGGAATTTTTACAGGAAGGAAGACAACTGTTTTGACCAGTAAGTTAAGAGACCAAACCAGCTCAATTCAGTGACTAAAATCTCATGCTACTACAGCTTAAGGAAAGATTCTTGTCTACATAAAGCAGCAATGCCCCGACTTCCTTTCCTCAGGGCTGCAGCCTTCTGTGGGAGAGGAAAGTAGAGAGCAGAACCTTTGTCATTCTTATAACCAATAAACGATGAATTTTTTTGTTGAAAATCACTTCTACTTTTTGTACCTAAACTCAACTACATACAAAAAAAATGAGTGACTGGGAAAAATACAAAGCATTAATTCCATGGTATGTCAAAGACCCTGCATGAATATTTTTTCATTAATGTATTGATTCTTTACAGCTTTTCAGTTCCAAGTTTGCAATTTGAGAGATAACATCTACCATTTGGAAATATTCTTATTTCTATTTTCATTGGACATTTTTTTCATATTATCAGGACTGAACTGTCTCAACACTTTTCAAATTACCAGTAACTTTAACAATGGATCTTCACATAACATGCTTATTTCATAATATATCTTTGCCCTTGATAAAGTGTTCCTTTGTTCCAAGGTAACTATTAGAAGAATTCAGAACATGTTACCTTTCAATTTGTAATTGGCATTCACTTTATTCTCCTGATACTAGTGAAAAAGAATCTTCCATGACCTATGTTGGAATTACGTCAAATATTTTTAATGGATAAAATTCTGAGAGACTCTTTCTGAGTTTTGATCCATTAAGTAAAGAAATACAAACATTGAAGTACAGTGACACAAAGGAATACAGTAATGAATGAAGAACTTCCTTCAAGTTCAATAAGGTTACTATTGTCACAGTAAAATAAAAAGTCATGTTTGAGGTACTCTCTCAGCATGTTCTTTGGCGTATTTTATCAAAGATAGTTAACTTGAGGGCTAAGACTTTGTAGTTAAATGCTTCAGTCAGTTTATAAACACCTGTCATTATGATCTTAACTGTTTATCAAGTAACGCGTCCTTGTCAATGTAAATGCAGAAAGAAATCCTCAAGAAATATTACAAGACGCATTTATGAAAACTGCTGTCACCACCTTTTAGTTGGAGCTCTGTTCTTTTAGGTAATAAAAATCATTAGGTGTATTTTAGTTTCAGAATCGGATTCCAAAAGCTTAAATCTTGCATGGTTAGGCTTTGTGGGATTATGTGAATTGTCCATATAATTGATGGCATTATCCCTGGATCATTTTGTGTTGGCAAGGTTTTGTTAGCAGGGTGGCTACAGGTGTGTCTTCTGTGGGAAGCTTCCAGAAGCTGCTCCCATGTTCAATTGAGCCATGCCAGCTGATCTCAAAATAGACCCGCTATGCCCATCAGTGACATTGGTAGTGCCTCTGGGATAATGTATTTAAAAATAGGTGTGTGGGTGTGTGGGGTGTGTGGTGTTGTGGTGTGGTGTGTCTGTGAAACTGTGGCGAAGCAGCAGCCAGAAGAGGAGTCACAATATGGGTGAAAGCAACAACTCTGCAGACACCCAGGTCAGTGCAGGAGGGGCAGGAGGGGCTCTAGGCACCAAATCAGATTCCCCCCCAGCCTCTGGTGAAGCACATGGTGAGGCAGGCTGTGCCTCTGCAGCCTGGGGAGACCCACGGTGGAGCAGATACCCACCTGCAGCCCGGTGAGGGCCCCATGCCAGAGCAGGGGGATGCCTGAAGGAGGCTGTGCCCCTGCGGGAAGCCCATGCTGGTGTAGGCTCCTGGCAGGACTTTTGGATCCATGAGGAGAGGAACCCAGGGTGGAGCAGGATTGTTGGCAGGACCTGTGGTCTCATGGGGGACCCAGGCTGGAGCCGGCTGTGCCTGAAGGACTGCACTCAGTGGGAGGGACCCACACTGGGGCATTTCATGAAGAACTGCAGCCCATGAGAAGAACCCACTTTGGAGAATTTAATGGAGGACTGTCTCCTATGGGAAGGACCTGAAGCTGGAGCAGAGCAAGAGTGTAAAGAGGAAGGTGCAGCAGAGATGATGTGTGATGACCTGACCACAGCTCCCATTCCTCATCCTTCTGCACCACTTGAGGGAAAAGGTAGAGAAATCAAGAGCAAAGTTGAGCCAAAGAAGAAGGGAGGAGTGGGGATTAGGTGTTTTTAAGATTTGGTTTTATTTCTCATGATCCTAGTCTGATTTGATTGCTAATAAACTACATTAATTTCCTTAAGTCGAGTGTTCTTTGCCCATGACTGTAATTGCTGAATTATCTCTCCCTGTCCTTATCTTGATCCATGACTCTTTTGTTGTATTTTCTCTCCCCTGTCCTGATGAGGAAAGGGGAGTGACAGAGTGGCTTTGGTGGGCAACTGGCATCCAGTCAGTGTCAATCCATCACACATTTTTATAATCAGATTCATATTTTTTTAATAAAGATGTTTTATTTTTACTGAGACAGGTGAAGTGGTTTGAGTGTCTAGTGATCACCTATGAATGTAACTAATATAGTTCCAGTTTGGGCTAACAGCAACAAGATTTTTTTGCTCATTAATGCATGAGCAGTGAATTCCCATCTGGAAAAAAGGCTTTTTAATAACCTGATATCTTCATCACAAAAGCAAGTAAGAAAGAAATTAAAAGAAATTGCATTGCTAACCAGGGGAGGCTCCTTCATAGTAAAAGTGGGCTTTCAGTCAAATATTGCTGAGAAAAGCCTGAAACATCATGTAATTTGCTATATCTACAGTTTAGTCTGATACTCCACAAAAGTATGCTAACCCTTGAGTTGTGGAAATAATCTGGGTGATTTAGTATTCTTCTGAAAAAGCCACACAGCTGTAGTTCTTGGGACATAGATGACTTGCTATCTATTACAGTGTTGTTAATCTATAACAGTGATGGATTATGTGAGCCTTTACTCCTAAAGGGAGATCCTTTTCCATTTCAAAGCACAGAGCTGTGTTTCCAGTGCTGGAAGGAATGAAGAAATTGTGTTTTGTGTGCTGCATCTTAGCCCACCCAGGCCCACCCAGGGCCCAGGCACCACAGAGGACAGGTAGAAGATAGGAGTAAGACAAATGTGCCAAGAATATGGAAGCTTGAAGCTCATGTGGAAAAAGTGGGATTCAGTGAAAGAATGTCAGACAGCTTCAAGTAACAGGCAACGAGGAAAAAAAAATGTCTTCTGTTGCTTGAACTAGGTATTTGAACTTTATCTATTCAAAAAGTTAAAACTCCCACAGCAAATTTTTTATAAAGTTGGTATTTTAATATTATTATTTCAGAAATCTTTTCAGATATTTTAGAGGAGCTTGATGTAAGGAGAAAACATAAGCACATACCGACAAAACTCTAGCTGACATTGTGTCTGTTACAATGTTTTATAACATGGAAAACTCCTGCCATATTTCACTTAGTAGAACTTAAAGGACTTACCACAACCCAAGCCCACTTTTGTTTCTTCATTTCTGTCACTTCCTAAACGTAGCTCATTTCCTTTTCAGAAATTTATGGAGTCACAAGTGGAACACTACACCCACAGCTGCAAAACATACAGCCTTTTATTCATTATGGTGTACCCTCGTCCCTGAAGTACGTACAGGGATCTGTAGAAACTTCTTTGAAGCTCAGCATATGGGAAAACATACAAAGAAGCAAGTCTGTATGACAAATGGAAATGGAGATGTGTTTTTCTTACTGGGTGGTTCTCATTATAAACTAAGCAAAGTAATTACTTTCTGTCGGACATAGTCTTGGAAAGACTGCAATGGCAGTTTCTTTTTAATGCATTTGTGTAGGGAGTACAACTGCAAGTTTGCATGTATACTGGAGGCACGTTTTCTTTTTTTATGTTACATTTTTGCAGTTCCCCATTTATTATTTCAATAGTAAAGCTAAAGCAGAGTTAATTCCTGTATATTAGATTTTCAGTCAAAAAGGAGATGACAGGGTGAATGACACTGTGACTTTGTACAGGTTATGAAGTACAGCATCTGCAGTCTTGTATTGGAGAGGATTATATTCTGAACGTAAAGAAATTAAATCTTTATGAATCCTGGAAGAGGTCAAAAAATTTAGAAATATTAACAAAAATACAGTAGGCTGTCTGCAGAACTGGCTATGAAATATAATTTTCAGTACAATCTCATCATTGTCTTGTGTTTGGTTACTCATTTGAGCACTACTTCACATAAGAAGCAGTTGTAATGAACTTCAGTTTTTCTTGAAGTAACAGAAGAAAATTCTGGGTAAACTTTGAGTGGATTAATGTCTTTGTCACGTAACATTGTTCTTCGGCTTTGAGAAGAGCAGCTCTGTTATTTTCTGCTAGTTATAGCTCTATGCATGGCTCACATAGAACAGGTGAGAAAAAAACCCATCCCCTATTTCTCCAAGCCCAACATGCAGCTCTCAGCCCTTTGCTTTGTTCTCAGTATCTTCCTCTCCTGTCAGTCCGCGAAGAGGAGTTACACCTTTCACTGACCTTTGCAAAAGTCCAAAGGGGAAGACAAATGTGGAGATGAACAAAAATGTTTAAGATAAACACATCAGCTCTGATAGTAAGAAACTTTTCAGCTAGGAGTAGGTTGTAGAGCACCTATCCCTTAGCTGTTTGGCTTCTCTCTCTCTTGCATGCAGTTTGCTTTACTGAAGAGATTTAGTGGTTTATTTCGTCCTCTAACAGCCTAATTGTATGTAAGATTTGAGTAGCAACTAAGTCACAGATATAGAAAGTCAGATGCAGAGAAAAGTAACTGTGAAAGATTAAGTTCTGGAACAATTTGGGGAATAGAAGTCTCAGGCTAGAGTGTGAAACACTTTTTCCCCACTATACTGTCTGTGATGTTATATTACTTCATGTACTTCACAAAGTGTTCTGAAGAGAAAACCACAAGTGTATGCTGCCAAGTCAATCTGCTTGCCATTAGTATTTCTGTGCATTTCATCTCTTCTTGCTCATTTTTGTGCTTTTTCTCTGCTTCCTGCAGTTACCAGCACATGCTGAATGATTTAGATTAACACTACTACTTATTTATGGAGTGAGTTCCAGGTACACCTAATATGCAACTCTGGAAAAGCCTAATATACTTCAGTATAGATGAATAATCTGATTTTCAGAATGTGGAAGTGGGTATATTGTCTTTCCACACATTGTCTCTACTTAAAGATAGATAATATATATTTCTGTTGAAGTAATAGAGCAAATAAAACACCTTGCACACATGTAAGGAGACACTCCTGCTATGAATAAACACTGTGGAACTGAAGGAACATAAATGCTAAAAATCACTTGAATCATAGCAATCTGTTCAGTGCTTGCATGTGTAGCTACCCTTCCAGACACTTCCATAGCAATGTCTGCAGAGGTCGCAGTGATGAAATCACTTGCCTTAGGATTCAGCAACTTGCCTTAGGATTCAGCAAAGACCAATTTATAAAGATTGGTCTGAAAAGAAAGAAAGAAAGGAGCTTTCAAGAAGCTGAAAGCTCCATAGACAATGAACTTTCACTGTAATCTGTTAACGCAGACTGTTTTTGCCAGTTCTGACAATTTATGTAGTTATCAGGATGCATTGTTTCTGCTGGAGAATATTTTATGTTGATGGGTCTTTCAATTAAAATGCACAGCCCATGAAGTCCAAGCAAACCTTTCAGCTTTCATCAATGAGCTTTTTATAAGACCCAGACTGAACTTTGCTTACTTATAGTTTGCTGCAGTGCCTAGCTTTCTAGATTTATTGATGAGATAATCTGGCTAATAAAAGAGATTGATAATCAATTTGCTAAAATGGTTGCTCGTCAGCTTCACTGTGGCCTTGATTTTGATGGCTATGAAGACAGCTCAATCAGCAATGAGTTGGTACATTGAGAAAACATAATTTAAAAACAGTACTGTAAAATGTTGTATGTTTATTTATGCAAACTGGTGTTTTGCAAGGCATGGATTTTTGAGGTTACTCAGAAGTCAAGGTAAATGAAATAAATCCCAAAATGAATATTTTTTTAGCAGATTACATGTGGCTGAAGCCATAAACATGTTCTTAGGTTAGCATATTCTTTACAAAATTAAGTGTATCTTAAAATTGACACATCACTCAAAAAATAGTCATAATAAAGACAAGAAATATTGAAGAAATATTTTGCTTCATTGAAAAGCTTGTAGAATTATTTTTATTTGACTTGGCATAGACTGTTCTTGTTTAAATTCAGAATTAAACAGCCTCCAAGTAGTTAAGTAGAGCTGTTCTGTTTGTTTGTATTCCAACAACAGCAAACCAGTACCCAACCTCCAAATTCTAGCCATAAGGTTGCATGCTTTGTCATCCTGCTAGTATCCGGCTAATGCATTTTAAGCTCTGTGATAAAAATCCCATCTGCACCCCATAGAAGAGCACAGCAAGACAATGGCAGGGGAGGGAGCTGAAATAATACTCTCCCTGGCCACTCTCAGGCATCACAGGGGCCATCAGCCCAACAAAGGCCCATCTCCATGAGGGAGCCCAGAGGCACCACAGCAGGAGGGGGCATCCCAATAATCTATCCAGGGGAATGAATTCCTGTTTCAGCCTCCCTAGGCTGTCCTAGTATTGTCCCACACCCATGGGCAGGAGGACACCTATGGCAGGCTGACCCCTGGCAGTGAGTTTCCAGGGCACCTCCACGGAGTCACTGCCTGGGGCATGGTCACATTCTGGGATGTATGGAAATAGCATTTTCGGATTGTACAGGGCTGATTATAGGACAGTTTAGGAAGGAGCCAAAGGTGTGAACATAGAGGTGTCTATACTGTTAGGGGAAGAAACATGGGAAAATAGAGGGGGAAAAGGGATGCAATGGTCAGGTTGTGCATGGACAGTGCTAATGAGTGAATATACGTATACATGTATGTTTTCCCCAATACAAACGTCCACTGTCTTCAGTAAGTGAGAGGAGCAGGATGAAACTACTGGTGCTGTTTGTGTTCATGTGAGTGCTCTGTGTGCCAGCTAAATTGTGTGGCCAACAAAGTACACAGGTGTATATGTGGTGTATACAAGTATTTGTGTGCCTGTGCCCACTGGTAAATTTATGCTCTGCATTTCTGCAAATTGACTGTTAAGCTGGGAAAAATATCTATTTGTCATCTTCAAAATGTCCAATTAAGGGTTCATATTTATTTTTACTGAGTTTTTGAAAGTTGTACTAAAATAATCCTCAAGAATTATCAATGAAATACCTTTAATATATTCTCTGGGAGGAAGTATAGGGAGGAAGCCTTACCGTGTTCAACTTGCTGTCAGTGCTGCTCTACTTCCTTCATGTGAAATCTGTCACAACACCCTACTCATGCAAATATGTGTTTAGAGCACCCTGGATACATAAATCTGCTTACAGCCTGATCATGTTATCTAACTAAATATCTTGTAAATTAGTAAAGTTAGCAGACATTACATAAATAGGCAGCTTTTTTATGTAGCTGAAGGTTCTAATAAAAGCGGATGTTTTCCTCAATTATTATAAAGCGTCTAGTTTCAAATCATTAGGAAAGTCAAATCACAGGAATACATTAATATATCTTTTCAGCTATTTCTAACAAGAAGCCTTTGGTACTCCACGAATACAAGCAGAATCCTTGGAAAACTAGTCCTGTTGGAGCATGTTTGACAGTGAAACCTTTAAAAAGTGAAATCTGTTATCTAAAAGGCAAGAAAGCAAACAAAAATTTCATTTTTAATTCCAATAGATAAGTGCAGTGATGTCCACTGAAGTAGAACTTGATGTTAAAAATTGAGGAGGAAGGCAGAATTGTATTATATCTGGGTCTGTTTTTATCAGTTCAGGTGATGTGCAAAATTAACACATTGAATAACTCAGTGGCTGTTTGCTGAGGCAGAAAAAAAAAATGAAAGGAAAATATGAGGATTTTAAAATTTTGTTTTATTTGTAATTACAAAAAAATCTGAAAAACATTGAGCACACAGTATAATCCTAACTGAGAATGTTTTAAATTTTAATTAAACTTGTATAAAAGTAAAATTATTAGCATATACTTATATCTCTGCCTGAAAGAATTTACTAAAGGAAATATAAATATATAGGTAGGAAAACCCAAAGGCATGTCAAGCTACAGGTAGGACTGGGTAGGTGCAATAAAAGATTAAAGTGTGGGTTCTGTGTATACCCATTGAGTATAGATTGTATGTGAAAACACCTGAAGGTTTATTTGTCCTACAATGCCTTACATTGTCTTTTGTCTGATTCCAGACTGTAGGTGGTAGTTCCCTTCAGAAAGAATTACTTGGTACACACTCTGCTTGTTTGTGTTGTTTTTCCAGTTGCATAACTTTTGTGGTTCTTTTTCCTGCTTTTTCTTTAGTTTGCCCTCCACTAGCTGACAGAGGTCACTGCTTTGGCTAATTAATGGGGATCAACCTAAACCTTTTTCCCACTTAGGCCTGCCCCCAGGTTTAAGTGAGTTTGATCTAAACTAGATAAAGCACTCCTTTCTTGGAATTCAGATATTACTTTTAAACAGAGAAAGCTCAAAGTGAAGAAATAAAACATAACAAATAGACATTTATTTGGCTTTCCCCACCTTCACACGGTGTTGTTTCAGCTAGTTCTTGCATGCAGCATTTCTTTTAGTAAAATCACTTATTTGTTTCTGAGGCTCAACAAGTTCTGTACTCTGCTATGGTCCTTGTACAGTTTTCCTTTCCCTCCTTTGAGGTAGGAATGTCTGTGCCATGCAGATCTCAGTCTTAAACAGCATGAGGTGCAGTCCCTGGACCTGCACTCTTTTCTCTTGATAAAGTGTGCAGGGTTTGTTGTGATTGTTGTTCGCATATCCAGTTCTGCTTCTCACCATCCATGGCTAAAGTCTACTCCCGCCATAGTTTTTTTCTTCTCTAGTACTTGTAAGAAAATACAATACAGTGGTGAAGATTTTTTTGTTTTTTGAAAGGAAACACTGTTGGTAGGACATTTATTACAATAGTAAGCTTTGTTTTAACATACTTCATTTTATTCTGTTTATTACTTTAACCTCTTGCTTTATTTTTGTTGGTGATGCATCCCAGCCTTTTAAGATCAGAAAATTTCAATAATTGTCACTATGAATATTAATGTGAATGCTAAAAAGATGCATCTCAACTGATATTTCAAGGAACTTGCCCAGCAACCTCCCTTTAATTTGGTGTTTCTGCTTCCACCACTGTCTAGTCTTAGGTTCCATTAGCCAGTTCTTGAGCAGTACCTTGCTCTAGTAACATCCAGATCCATCCAGCATTTCCCATGTAGGTTTGTATCATACACAATATTATTCATAATACTTTATTAATGTCCTGAATGTAGACTAAATTCTCTGCACCCAAGTTCAACATCATATTATCAAAGATAGCAGCTCTGTTTCATTTCCTTTAGGTAATCTCATGATTTTTTCTTTTTCTTTTCCTCTGGGAAATTCTGTTTTTCCCATGGTGCTGTAGTGTGGGAAAAGAGGGAGGGAAAAGGTCCACAGAACGATATGAATAAGAAAATATCACAAAAGAGTTATTTCCTTTAAAAAAATAAAAACACTTATCTTGGATGTGATGAATGATAAGAAGTTTCAGCAGAAGATCTAAGCAAATGATTCTTCAATTAAAATAAAGCAAAAAATTTACTAATTCACTGTTTGATTTATTTTTCCTTGGACCATCCAGATTCCAATATAGGTTTGTGTCTTAACATTTTGTGAAAGATATTGGGGGATTGGGGTGGGGTGTGGGGTGTGGGGAAGACATTGACTACGATTATAATTCTGCTACTGTGCCTTTAAATATGACAAAGCACAAGTTATACTTCTGTGTAAATAACAAATGACAGAATGTAATTTTGTAGATAGCCATATATACTTGCTTTATATAAAAGCATTCCCAAGATTCAATTAAATTATGCTAAATTATTCATTGTAATTATGCTTCATTTCAGGACCTACAATGATAGGAGCTAATACTGATTAGGTTTCATTTATATAATTTACAAAAGAACTAAGCAGTTTTGGCATAACCATGTAACCTCACTACGTGAAATTTCAGTGTGCTAAGGGCAAATGTTATTCCTCAGAGGTAGAAAACTGCTCAGGAGTGGCCACAGGTACTGACTGCTTATAATTGCAAACTAGGTATGGATTCCTATGCTGTGACAGGTAAGGCTTCAAATTCTCTGTATATGGTTTGAATAACCCTAACAGTACAAGTTCGGGGATTTTTATGGTACAAGGGAAGTACCTGTTTCTGTTATCAAAACCATTCTCTGCCTAAAAGCCTGAAGTTTACCCTTTATGAAAGCTTCCTTTCTCAGTTTTCCAAAAAGATGTCATAAAATTGTCACCATCTGCAGTTATCTGAGGAGCAATAACAGTTTTTACCTAAGGAATATCAGTAAGACCAGAAAATTATTTATCTCATGTGCGGAAAGAAGCTGAGGACTGTGGGCTGATTGGTGTGTTGCAAACAGCAGGCGGTTGTAACCTCATTCTACGACATTTTAAACGTGAATAAGGTAATAATTAGCTGTACCACCTCTCTGCATCACATTTGAAAGCAACAATAATACAGCTGTGGAGCTTGAACATTTGACCACAGTAGCTTCAATCTAGTCAAAGACAGCCAGAAATGATACAGTGCTAATGATAATGATAATGTAACTTCTTTCCCATGAGCACTCAATAAAATTTAAAACATGGCTTTCACTGTTCTATGCATTAAATGACTGAAATGAATTGTTGATGGACTTGAAATATGTGTAAAAGGTGAAAGAAGGAGAAAAGATTTATAATATGGGCTCTGGGGCAATTATTTGAACTACATATAATTTCCCTATGTGTTATAAATAATGGAGCGTAGCAAGGGAAGACAATGCAGAAAGATGTTGCCGTGGTCTCCTCGGGATTCTTATCTCTTCTGTAATGATCTCCAGCATAAAGCTGTGGTCATTGAGTATGGCTGTAGAAGAAACCACTGACTTACCTCTGTGTTGCCTGGTATCATGCCCCATGCTTTCACATTAGAGTCAAACCAACAATGACTACGCTTTCTGTACTATGACAGTTATGACTGGTTGATACATTGGTGTCTAGGGCTCTTCAGCTGCATGACTCAAAGCACGGGTCCATTCAAATTTGTCCAGTAGTTTTGATGTGTGAGCTTTTTACTGGTAGGCCTTATGCTCTGCAACTAACATAAACCCAGTATAAACTCAGATTTACTTGTTTAACTTTAGAATCACTCACAAGACCAGTGATATTAAATGGCATGCAGTAGATATCATTCCTGAGTTTACCCAGCAGCCATGAGTCCTGATAAAATTAGCAGTGTTCAGGACTGCCAAGTTTAACCTGAGTGGTCCTCTTGTTTAGGATATCCTCCAGAACAGCTGAAGTTCTAACTTCATATAGAAGGATTTGCCTGCTGGTCTGCTGGTCTTACCCTATGTATTAACTTTTAGTGAAGTAATTTTGTACACTGAAGTTATCTGAGACTACCAGATAACCTAAATCCATACAAAAGACACAAAACCCCCAGGAAAAATAACATAAAAAGGCAGGAACAGAGATGCTGGAGATAAGGGAAAGCTTTTCTCCCACAAGAACAGCTGGGGAACAGGCCCAAGGCCCAAGGAGTTGGTGCCATCTCCCTCCTTGGAGGGTTTCCAGCCCCCACAAGATGAAGTTCCAAACAACCTGTCTGACCACATGGCTGATCCCACTCTGGGCAAGAGATTTGACTAGACCCCAGCTAGTCTGAAATGTCCCTTTTCTCCTGACCTCAGTGTTTCAGGGCACTTTGCATACAGACATGCCCAAGCACTGTTAACTAAAAGGCCAGGGGAGGTGAAGACAGTCCTCCATTAGAGTCAGCTGAGCAGCTGGAACAACTGGTTTAGAATTTGCTTTTTGACTGCTGACTTCCATAAAGGATCTTTTGCATTCTTGTCATGTTGTTTTTGAAGACATCAGTTATGGAACATAAAAGGCCATTTTTTTTCAGATGTTTTAGTTGCTTTTTCCCAGCTTTCATGCTGGTAAGGAACTGTTAGCTGCTACTGTTTTCCCACACAAATTTCTGAAAAGATGCCTATTGTCATGGTTTCCACTAGCTTCTAACACATTTATTAGTAGCTTTTCTTAAATTTTTGAGTCCCTGGCACCTTTCATGTTTGGTCCACAGTTCCTATTTGATACACATGTGGTATGTTGTCTTATTTTGCGGTTTGAAATAGGCTGAAATGAGATCTACGGTTTTCATCACTTTTGCTTTGTGGATTCCTTTATGGCTTTGAATTGCTGTTTTCTCCCCATGACATGCTGCTGTGTGCCCACGGAATGTCTTCTAGTGAATGCATAGGTGACCAGCTCCTTATAGGAACAGGTTAACTAGAAGAACTCATTGAATTGATGTACTGTTTGGAGGCAGTGGCTTTGGCACATAGAAGGATTTGGCTGCTGGTCTGCTGGTCTTACCCTATGTATTAACTTTTAGTGAAGTAATTTTGTACACTGAAGTTATCTGAGACTAACAGTAGATCTGAAGTCAGCTCTTTGAGTGAAGTAAATACCTGTTACACACATCTGTCAAAACCACTGGGTGGATGCATGGGTATATGTTTATTTATCAGATATGTGTGTGCATTGTTTGTGACACAGATCAAAGGTATATTCTAATCAGAATCAAGTTTGTTTTTTAAAATAAATTCTTAAATTGCAAAACCATGTGTTTGATGTTGCTACAAAGAAATGTCCTCTGTTATCCTCCATGCACCTTTGATATTTTTTCTTGCTATTTGTTTTCTTTTTTTAGTATTGCTCTACACATATGGTCTGCAATGAATCAGAAGACAAATTCTCTAGAAAAAGCTACTGACTAAGCTCATGATTTTTCTAAAGTTTTCCACTTCTAGACTGTTACAATTAAATTTTAAAGAATTTTTTAGTGTTACTGAAAAAGTGCTCAGGTTGCACTGCTACTACTGTGTGATGCCAGATTACTGCTTACTAGTGTCAATCTGCTTTTGGGACATGGTAGCAAAATACCTCCCCAACTTTCATGTTCTTGAACACACTAAGGGGAAGGGGAGTAAGCTGGGATTTTTTGACTGCTGTTTTAATAGATATTTCTTATTGTAGTATACAATGTTACAGTAACTCCAAGGCAAAAGAGTGAAAAGAAACTGTTCAGGATTAAATAATTTTACTTTTTAATAACTATAAAAAAGTTAAAAATGCCTTAAGCAATTTCACTTTTTATTTAATAGTTAATGTGATATTATTTTATTTCTTAATTTGTTAGACAACTAATTCACCTACTGCGTAAAGCTCCAATTATGGGCAATATATTTAATTCTTACTTCCAGACATGAAAGCTGATTAATAAAAACCAATTACTATCTTGTAGAAAGAAGATAGTAAAACTGAAGTATTTTCTTAAAGCTTTGTGGATTTCAGACAGAATGGAAATCATGAGTCTAAATCATGATCTGGCTCCTCAGCTTCTACCCACACTGGAAGGGCAAAACAAGGGCTTCATTTCCCCCCACAAAATATGAGTCTAGATTGGGTCTGAATGTTCCTACAGGCTAAACAGGCTGCTTTGGGTTCTTCCTTTCTCTCCTTATCTTACCCTTGTTTTGTTCACTCTGTGATTGTAGCTCTTACATAAATTCACTTTCATTCTCTCAGAGGGGTAAATAGGAATAAGATATCATGTCCTCTCAGGGATGGTACTACCTCAGGTATTTTACTGATTTGATAAATTATACCTGAAAACCATTTTTTTGTTGGCTGTTGTGTGTGCATTTGGTAGTAGGAGTATATAGCATCTTTGCTACTGAAAGTAATGTGAGAAAATCAATATATTGTTATAGTCTTTGTTTCTGCTGCTTCTGATTAAAACCAAAACACACAAATTAACTATTACTTGACAGCTTCCCTGCAATGAAAATACATGTAGCTGGAGTGCTTAAGGGCTGGATTTCTGCCTGCCTAGGGATGCTTTCTGTGCTTGTTTGCAATTTAATATGGCCAACCTTTGGCTCACCTTCCAGCAGCCCCACAGAATGACTCTGTGGTCTAATGAGGACAATCCAGGGAAGAGACAGCTACTACAGGAGATGTACCGTCTACCCAAAGAGCTTGGTAAAGGAATTCTTGCAATACAAACCTATCCATCTTTTGAGCTTTCCAGGAGTTTGTACTCCTGCCCAGATATGTTTGACCTTTGATGATGTAGGGAAACATGGAGCCTCAAAAGCCAGCTCATATGCACATCTATATCTAGGTTAAGTGTGACAGAGGCACAGTTTCTAGGTTTTTAACAAGCCTGTTCAACCTTGGCAGATTTATCTTGCCAGGATGATCAGAAAGGAGAGTTTAATCAAGTAGGCAAAGGCAGTGCATAGCATAAAACACCTGGGAACCTAGGGTAAAAGACAACGTGGCACAAATCACTAAGAATGACTACACATCTATTTCTTTCCAGTTGTTTGTCTTCAAATGCTATTAGAAAAATCAGGCAATGAACAAGTCCAAGACCAGTTTGACTGCTTCACTGATAATATTAAGTTCACTTAACTGGAGACATTTAATTATTCCTAGAGGATGAAGTTATGCCACACACTGCTTAAGACCTTAGTTTAGTTCCTTGCAGACTGAATTCAGTCTTGAGATCTGTTCTGCTCCCAGATCACCAAAAACTTGTCTGACTGTGAATGTATTGCTCTTCTTTTCCCTCCCTTTCTCCTTCTTCAAGCTGTGAAAGGTTTATTTGAGTTATAAGTTCTTTCCAACATGCAGTGCCAGGGCACCAGGGGATCAGATCTGCATTTTGGCCCCTCTACTACAACCCCAACCTGAATAAATAACACCCTCATCTTGAGAAACATTTTACTTTTGAAAGGTGCTGAGAAAGAAAGGAAGCACTGGGCTTCATACTACAAGGTGCCGCATATGGGATGAGTACAGGAATGTACCTCTTTCAAGGCTGTCATAAACCTTTATTCTGCTGGTGTTAAGTGGGAGCAGAGACTTTCAGTACTTTGCAGAATTAAACTGACATATACAAAAGGTATGATTTTCGAAAGAAGGACAGGGAGAGAAGAAAGGAAAAATATAATTCATAGTTGGCACGAAAAACCTCCCTTTTACTTGAGATGAATTTCACTCAGTTGTTACTGCTACATAGAAAACGTATTGAAATCTTGTTCCATTACCTTCCTAAACCTCAAGAATATTTTTCCTGAAGGTTGTGCCAGCACTCACATATATACTTGTGCTTTTTTCTAGTTTTAACTTAAAGTTCTAAATTGCTTCTGGAAAATGCAGTTCATGACACATTTCTTACACTGCCAGAGACCCTCAAAATAAACATTCATCTCCTCTATTGCAATGACCAAGCAAAGAATGCTGCAACAATTTTATGAAACAAAAATGTGTTACCACATAGCAATCAATTCTGTACTTTTATGGTTGCTGAAGACTTCTGCTTTCCTCTGTAAATGATCTGTCGTCAGTATACTTGGATGTCCATCAATCTTCCTATTTTGCCAATTATTGTAGCTGTATTTTATATTAAAAAGAATTATAGCTGGCCGAATAGCTGATCCTGTTCTATTTTAACACAATCTTTCAGACAAGAGAATGAAATATTTACTTTACCAAAAGCTTTCTGATGCTTTGTACTGGAGACAGACTTATCCAATAATACTCTGCATCCATTCTGCAGTCATTTTATGCTAGAAAAATACTAAAAGTAGCTATTACAGAAGTTTAAGCAGCTGAAGTACTGCCAGCATGGTTTGGGCTTGTATTGATTTTCATTGGAAAACTAGTCTAAGGTTCATATTGCTGTAGTTCTCTTAATTCAGTTTGTCTGGCCCCAGCTGAGGAAATAAGGTAGACCTTACCATCAAAAAAAAATCTATATAGCAGTTAAACAGTTCAGTTAAGCTGCAGATTTTTTTACTTGCTGATTCTTGTGGTTTTTTTCTTTAGACAGAATTTTAAGTACGCGGTTGAGACAGTATTTCATATACATGTAGGTGGAGTCAGCATTCTCTGTTACCTGTTTTCTTGATGAGCAGCTGTTACCACTGCTATTCAACATGTTTGCCAGCAACACAGACAGTGGGACCAAGTGCACCCTCAGCAAATTTATCAGTGACACCAAGCCTAGTAGTGTGGTCAACATGCTGGAGGGAAAGGATGCCATCCAGAGGGACCTTGCCAGTCTTGAGAGGTGGGTCCATGCAAACCTCTTGAAGTTCAACAAGGACAAGTACAAGACCCTGCATCTGGGTTGGGGCAACCCCCCATAGAAATACAGACTGGTCTAAGAGTGAATGGACTGAAAGCAACCCTGAGAAAAAGGACTTGGTGTGCTCGTGGACGAAAAACTCCGCATGGCCCAACAGTGTGTGCTTGCAGCCCAGAAAGTCAACCATATCCAGGGCTACATCAAAATAAGTGTGGCCAGTATGCCAAAGGAGGTGATTCTCCCCCTCTGTTCTTATGAGACCCCACCTGGAGTACTGCGTTCACCTCACGGGATCCAAACATAAAAAGGACATGGACCAGTTGGAGTGAGTCCCAGAGGAGGGCCATGAAGATGATCAGAGGGCTGGAGCACCTCTCCTATGAAGACAAGCTGAGAGAGTTGGCGTTGCTCAGCCTGGAGAAGGAAGACTCTGAGGAGACCTTATAGTGGCCTTCCACCACCTAAAGGGGGCTTATAAGAAAGATGGGGGCAGACACTTTAGTAGAGCCTGTAGCAGTACGTCAAGGAGTAATGGTTTTAAACTAGAAGACAGTAGATTTAGATTAGGTATTAGGAAGGAGTTCTTTACTGTGAGGGTGCTTAGACACTGGAACAAGTTGCCCAGAGAAGCTGTGGATGCCCCGTCCCTGGAAGTGTTCAAGGCCAGGCTGGATGTGGCTTTGAGTCTGGTCTAATGGAAGGTGTCCCTGCCCATGGCAGGAGGTTGGTCGGAACCAGATGATCTTTAAGGTTCCTTCCAAAGCAAAACCATTCTATAATTCTATGTTGATTCTACGATATCTGTAACTGCTGGGCCTCCTGAAAATAAGAAGTGACTTTTCTGACAAAAAAATCCTGTGACATAATGAAGTATTTTTCTGGTTGGACAGAGTGGGAACTGAGCAGTATAAACTATGACTTATGCTAAGTCATAGGAAATTTTGTGATTCAAATGAATTGTAGAAGCCACACGTGCTGTGAGCTAGTCCAGCAGACAAGCTTTGCTGTCTAACCAACCAAGTGTATGGAGCAGAACATGCTTAGAATGATAGTCTAAGAGTTTACTATAGCAAACTGCTAAACCTTTTTCCTCTTTGCTGTGCTTCACAGTGTTCTTTTGCCTGCAGAGATTGAGACAGAGGGCAATAGAACAGACAAAGTCTAAGTCTGTGCTGCTTGACATAGTTAGTAAGTCTACAGGTTTTGCTTTGTGAATTTTGTGGGACACAGCTGGACTGTTCAAATCCAGGAAAGCAGATATTTTCTAAAGACAGTATGTTACCTGAAGAAATAACATAAATGGAATCTGTCTTTGAATTTAGAGGAGAACCCAAATGTTAAAGGTATCTAATGATAGAACTCTCAAATATTGTATTGACTAGCAGGGATATACACTTACATTTCTCAGAAGTCTCATATAAAGTTAACTATAGGAAGAGACTTTAAATGCATCAAAACCTGAGAACTGATGTTCATTGTTTTTCTTCTCTGGTTTGTGTTAAGTTCTATTTTAATTATGGAGGCTCTCTTTAGGACATATTATACTTAGAACATTGCCAGTTTGAGAGTCCCGTTCATGAAAATGTCAGGTCCTGAAGAATGATTTTTAAGTTTTTATGTATTGTCTGCTCATATACACAGGATGATTTATACAAACCTTTCTTTGCAACTATAGAGTGAGAAATACAGTTAAATTGTGGTGGACCATACTCTGGTTGATCCCAGCACCTGGTAAAGCAGAGCAGAAGTCTTCCAGCAGGAGCAAGGCAGAGAGGAATTCCCCACACCATCACTGTGGGCCAGTGGCCATCTTGGCACCATCTGCACAACCTGAGGTCTTGTGCCAGAGTGGTGATTCTCAAGGGAATCCCATATAACTTCTGCTGTTTTGTCATTCAGGAACTTGCAGTTCCCTGGAAAGAAGGCTGTAAAAAGAAAGATGATGTAGAAATAATGATATTTTCTGGAGGGGACAGGGGATGTGAATTGTTTTCTGTACAGCACAATAAACAGAACATTAATGTTTGTTCTTTTCTAGCAAGCAGCTCTTGGGGTTAGCTAGAAGGAAATTAAGGCTAGGATACATGAGGCATGAAGAATGAAAATCTGTATCAAACAGAAAAGTTTGGAATACTGAAGCCAAAAGCAAAACCGCTGCAAAAGGACAAGAAAAGTTTAATAGACTGTGTTAAATGCACTCTTTTTTGCCCCTGTTGTGTTACAGAAATTGTTTACTTTAGCCATCATTTTTTTCCCTGTATATGTTATTTCTTCTTTTCAGCTGTAGTAGAAAATAACACAGAATCAGGCAAGTTCTTTTTAATCATGTTATTCAACTGTGTTCCAAAGTCTGTTAAATATATTGTTTCTTCTAAATGAATTTAATTATTACTTAGTTTTTCTGAAATAACACATTTTCACTAACATTTTAAAAATCTTCACCAAACTTGAAAAACTTGAAAAATTGTCCATTGTTCATTGCCTTACGGAGCTGTCAACACAGCAATATGAAGTTAATGATGTAATTGGAAGGATTTTGAGAAATGACTCATGCCATTTTCTTAACATTTTGAAAAGTATGGCAATGCATGGGGAATGTTTAATCTGGGTCACTTTACTGCAAGCATAATTCATTGTTTGACCTTTAGCTTCTACTTTCCATTATGAAGAATTACTAAAATATTGTGGTATGAAGGTAACATCTGAAACTACACTGAGTTAGGTGAGAGTAGAAATACTTAATTCTTCTGGAAAACAAAGGGAAAGTGAAAGCTGTTCCCTTGCCTGTCCCACTCCCAACCATTCCTACCCTACCCTCCTTCTCTAAAGACAACTTGATTTTGTCCACATTACTAGTTTAGTTACATGAAAACTGGAAGATGACTTTTGTTTAATTGTTCTTAGCTTCAGCAATATCTTTTGGACTTTTAGGATACCCCCTCATGGGAAGAAAAAATAACTTCAATAGGTTTTAAGATATGTTCTTACTTAATCACACTTCCATACTGATTATCTCATACTAGAAGGGGGAAGGATGAAGAGGGAAACAGTTTTATTTGTGATTCTTTGAAATATAACTATTCATTGGATCTCTGAAATACAGGACAATGTTTTTCTGTGAAAAATATAATGGCAGGCTAGCTTCCTAATACATTTTTCAGATTCCATCTTTATTTGTTCTTTGGGCTAATGGAAGAAATGGTTATATGTAAATAGTGTTCTAAGGCCAAAGAAGAAGGCAGAATAGTTTGCAGTGTTTGTTTTTCCTTTGACCTTTTCTATTATGTTGAAGGAATAGCAATGAGGAAATGAAGAAGCTTTTTTACTATTGCTCCCTTCTCTCCAAAACACACAACTCAATATGAAAACTATACCTTTTCGATGATGATATTGTGGTGGGAAGAAATGATCTTCCTTTAGTCATCTCCTATGAGCCATGTTATGCCACTGACCAGATTTTTCTTGAACTCTACAGGTAGATGTCAACGCTATATGCTATCAAGTGTCATTGTCAATATTTCAGCTATATGGTATCAAATATACCTTTTTTTATTCTTTTTATATTTATATATAGACTTTTTTTATTCTTATCATGGCTTCCTCTGTGCTTAAGTATGTTATCTGATAAAGATAAAAATTCTCTTTTTGATGGATTTTACTGTCCTTGCTGTCTTGAAGAGGTAATGATCTCTTTATCGATATTCTTAGCATATATGGATTGTCCTGTCTCTGCCCTGAGATAACTAAAAGCCCTATAGACAAGACAGTCAGGAGCTCAGCTCAAGAATATGTGCCCGTAAAAGCATTATTAGTTCAGTTTAGCATCATGATAGTCTGCTTATGGACTGCGAGTTGCTCAGAACAAAGGAAGGCAAAATTATATATTGTCAGAATATACTAAATAAAGGATATAGTTAACATTCACTGCAATAGGACAGACCAACTTTTTGTTTGTCAGCCTTATAACAATATGCAGGCTGCTTGTATAATAAAGTCCAAAGATAGCTTCATGTTCACTCAGCTGTGCAGTGTTTTGGAAGAAAGAAAGTTTGAATACCACTGTAATATTTTTAAATGTTAGATACTGAACTTTTTTTTTTAGAGGAAAGGGACAAAAATTGACACTTTCAGCAGGGTTGTAAAATTCTGACTAGCTGTGATCAGTATCTCATTTGAAATAGAAATACTGTAAGCCTATAATGCATTGTGATAGATTGTCATGAAAAGGTAGTGGTACTGATGTTACAATCTGGAGCTGACAGCTGAGCTTTACTAAAGAAAAAAAAAAACAAACAAACCAAACACACACACACCACACCACCCCCCCACCCCCACTAAACCCCAAATCATCTTTTTTGTGAGTGAAGATGGGTATTATTTGAGTACTATAATTTCTTTGTTCCTGTCACTCTGTCGTGATTTTTTCTGTCCAAAAAAATGTTAGACACAAGAGGATAAACAGATATCTTTTCCGTGAATCTTATAATCCCTGTTGCCCTGACATCTCTTTATTGATAATAACTAAGCTTCAATCAGAAATATAGAAATATTAATGAAAAAACCTGTATTTAACCTTATGAAAATATCTTGCAATATATGAGTAATAAACGTTGTTTTCACCATTTTTGGTGCCTTAATTTTTTTATTTTTTTTTAAATAGTCTTCAAATAACCTTTGGAGAATTAAAAATAAATGTGCTTATGAGATGACATGCTACAGTTGCCTGATGTAACAAAAAAAATCCTTTATCTTTATCCCTGACACTTCATAAGAGTCCTTGTAGTGCTGATGGAGAGTAACTGATACACCAAGATTTTCCCATTTGAAAAAATCTGACAAACACCTCTGAAAAACAGATAACAATTATTTGAGGACATTTTTATTACTGAAAAATTCCTTTAATAAATAGCTTCTTCCATGTTCTTGCATTTCTTTCCTTTTGCATAAAATTCTGCAGTTCTGGAATACTACTGGTAAGACAAATATTCTGGACTAAGCCATAACTGAATCAATTTTGGGGGGGGATGGGGACAGGGACGGGGGATGGACTGAGAGAGCGCGTGAGAGTTGTTTTCCTAAGACCATATTATTCCAGATGTGTTGCTATGCTATAACGTAATTAATTTACTGGTAATTGTTGTACCCACTTAAGTTTTGAAGTAGATATAGAGAAGAAAGCTAATAATCTTTTGTTTAATTATGTCTCTTTAATATTCTATGCACAGAATGCCAGCAGTAGGGACAACCGTTGCTGATAATGTACATACTGAAATGCGAGGGAGTCCAGCGGATTGTGCAGACCTTCTAAGTAAATGTGTACAGTACAATCAATTTTCTGATTGTTGTTCCAGACACACTACAGGATGATCTTCTTGTCACATTTCTGAGAGTTTGGGATTTGTGGATTTTTTGGGTTCTGCTCTTTGTGGGGCAGGGTATGTTCTTCTTACCATCAGAGTGTGAAAGAAAAACTGTTATCTCCATGTAAAAGGACTGTGAGCTAAACACTGCAGGTGGAGGCTCTAAGTACTCTGAAAGGAAAGAGGAAGCTCCCCTTTGCAGCAAGAGTGCTGCTGCAGACAAGAAAAACAGTGAGATTCCTCAGCCACCATGGTCCAATGGGGCATCTGCAGGGGACATGTGCTTCCCTTAAAAAGTGCGGTCACACCAATTAACTAAAACACACAGCCATGAGGCATTCAGACTAATAATCTCCGAAGGCTGTTTTGCAGCTCACCATTGTGTAGGTTTTTTTTAAAAAATGCATGGTGCTTTGTGAAGCAGAAGCACATTGCAGGGACACTCCAGTGGTTTATGCATCTGCGTCCTGGGAAGATGAAAAAGAGGCGGTGGTGGCAGGGGGTACATGACGGTGTGGTAATAGGGCTTCACAGGCTGGCCACTGGGACAGAGCTCTGGGGAAACAGCTTTATCGTGCAGGAGGACAGGCACTAGGGTGCAGGAGCACCAAAGCAGAGTTTATGTGATGAAAGAAACACTCACCCACTTAAGCAGAAGGAACCTGTTATAAATCTTACCCCCAAAATCTACTGCAGATTTGAACACTGGCTGCAGAGAAAGCCAGAAGGGTGTTACAGTACAATGTACTGGCCTGTGCTGCACCCTAGACACTTCACTGAGAGCCAAACTAGAATGACTCAAGGAAGATAATGTTTCAAAATAGTTAAACTGATTTCTCAGTGTTCAGCTGACTGGTTGCATAATTCCCACATGGCAACCCCTGTAGATAAATCTGTATTGGTAATCAGAATAAACAAACATGAAAGAATTTAAGATGAAAATCTAGCAAGAAAGGCATACAGAAAGAGAATACCTTATTGTCCAGAGTCTGTGGTTTGCAATTAAAGTTACACAGACCTGGATGCTTTAATGCATCATACATATTGTAGTCCCACTTATTAGACACCAAAAATTAGAGCTGGTTAAAGTACTCCCTTTAGCTTATAATCTCTTTTCCTAAGTGGGTTTTCTCCATTACTGAGAGCATCCAGTGAGTGTTTCAGTGTCCATGGTAAGACTCCATTAGTATTCTGGTCCAGTAAGCATTGATGACTGGTGACAACAATCCCTTAGTGTAAGATGTTTTATAGAGTTGTATAATATTATTGATGTTATTAAGGGAACAAGAAACAGGTGCATATACCATCTGCCATTGCTACCTAACTGATAATATACAGAAAAAAAAAAAAAAAATTAAGAACAATTTGGATCAGTAAAAAGTAAACAAACTGTAAATTCTGGGGGAAAAAAACCAACTTGCTAATACCTAACAATTCTTTCATTGTTGGTTTCCCTTTGTTTTTGGCTGTTTGTAAACAAGAGCAGAGACAGAAGATGTATGCTTGGTGAACATGAAAGAAACAAGACATGAAAAGCACATAGATTCTTCATGTACTATTTCAGGATTTAGAGTCCAGTCATAATGCTTATTCATGCAGTAATACTACTAGCTGCTCAAGACCAGCTTGGAGACAAAGACTAGCTGCATACTGAGGAGATCAGACTTGGCTCCTAGATATACGTACTGACTTCGGCCCAGCTATGTCCAGATCTCCTGGTGGAGGAAAGCAAGGAAGGGTGGTGGAGCAGAAGACATGTGGCCTAAGAAGTCTTAAGCTTTGATGACTTAGGAAGCAGAAGCATGGGGAGCATTAAAGAGCATAGCTACTGTTCATTCAGAGATGTATTGACACTATGCTTTAACTTACCTAGTTTTACCTCTCATTCCAACTTTAAAGACACTGGGTCAACTTTTCAAGAGATTTATATCAGCATTATGATATCCATTTTGAATTTTCCAGATCTGGCTCTTCCCATATAATACATCTTTGTGGAAAATCAGTGATAAGTACTTTGGATTACTCTATCAAAGTTTAAGAAAACTTAAATTTAACCAAATTAATGTTTGTTTCACATCTGTTTTCTTAAAAGCAAGAAAACCTTTTGCTGCAATATTCATTAATATTCAGCAGGGAAAAAAAAAAAAGCTGCAAATAGCTGGAAACAAAAATTTTATAGTACATTGGTATTGGTAGAAAAAAGATGCAACCGATTCCAGCAAAAGGGTACCAGAGTGGGGGAGGTCTAACATTATTTCAGTCATGAATATACTTGATTTTAAGCAAAAGCTTTCTTTTCAGTGTGCTCTCTTTTCCTTTTTACATGTCATCTTGCAAAGGCGGGCTGTAAAACCTTTGAAGTCTTTTGTGTGTATAATGACTACCTCAGTGGAGTCCAGTTTGAGCTGTGGGCTTCAGCTGTTAATTGTAACAAACGCATATACCAGTGAGAAAAGGTAGTAAAGGTACAATTTGGATAGCTAGTCAATACAGAAAAATTCTCAAGCTCAGGTATTAGGCATAAATTTTTCATAACACTGTTCATATAGGAAACACATGTACTGTATCATTTATGAAGAAATTACCAATTCATGATTTTTTGTATTCTATCCATGTTTGAACAATACTTTTTTCTATTAATTGAAAATTCAGCTCACCTTCTAGCAAGAATGATGAACCTCCAGTTGTCCGTTACTGTTTATTGGCATTGCCTCCTGTTACCTTTCCTTTTCATCTACCATTCCTGCACTCCTTAGAGTGAAGATGAAAGCTGTAAGGCGTATCTCATGTAGACGTTAGGGCAAGGGATAAAAGAAAATGTGAGAGGCACTGGTGGAATTTTTTACCAACTTCTTTAATGAAGATGCTGGGTTCTGCACTGTCAGAGTTCACTTTCGCAGGCTTTTCAGAGTGCAGGAAGAAATCCCTGGGCTGCTGTCCTTGGTTAAGACCTTTCCACTGGTGAAAAGACATGCAGTTCAAGCTGGCTCAAAGGCACCTGCACTGGTCACTGCCTGGCAAGTAAGTTCAGGATGCCATTTGCCTTTCCTTACACTGTTGAGGTCTTGGCATCTTAAAAGACTGCCTATTGTGATTTATAACCAAAAAAAGGTAGTCTTCTGAAATACATAAACTAATATTCCAAGTGGTAAGCTTTAAAAGGGTGTGAGGAAACACTTGTTTCTAAATTATTATCCTTAATCCATATAATCATGTAATTGGCTGGCTTTTAAAAATATCTGAATCAGATAAAACATTTTGAAATAACAATGCTTGCATTATAAACATTAAATCTGTAATTAACTAATTAATTAATTACTAAGATTTTTGACCATTAATTGAATAGTTGTCCCATTATAATTTTAAGACTTAAAAGGGGTCTTACAATGTTTAGTTGATACATGCTTATGAACCTAACTTTCCTGTAAGAGCTGCTTGCAAAACTCCTTAGGGACTGGGAAAAAGAAGCAGAAGGAGCTTGGTGGATTTTTGTCAGAAATTACCTGAAATAAGATTGAGTTTTATCAGGTACCGACTTTCTGTGCCAAATACTTCTTGTACACCACACTGCAGGAAACAAGGGTTTCAAAACTACTTAGTGAACAGAATTGTGTTTTACCATTCAAAGTTTGTTTCAAACATATTTACCTAGTATATGTATTCTGAGGATGGAGTGCAGTCTTTAAGGAAAACTAGAATCCTATTTTCCTTTCATCTCTGAACCACACAGAATTTATTCTCATCAAAAACATACCTGTGCTTCCTACAGCAATATTTCTTCCAGCTACTTCTCCTTCTTCCATAAAATGTTGTTTCTAAATGGTGACCAATCCAAAAGAACTTTTGTGCTTATTTTCAGCATCTGTTGAGGTTATCTATTCTTATCATGCCAGAGTTCAGTGGTGTAAATGAGCAGGGACAATTAAGACAAAAACTAATAGTGCTGCAAATACATATGCTGTATGGAAAACTTTCCCTCCCACCCTCAGATTTTTACTGGAAACTGGACTTGTAGTCAAAAACTATCATACATCTCCAGAACATTAATTGTATTGTTACAATATGCAATCGCATATAGGATAAATTAATTTGAAGCTGTGAATTAATGCACACTATGGAAGCTGTAAGTGGAAATTATACATACAATGGAATTGTTTACATGTCACAGAGAACACCACTGCAAAGCTCAGGCCTCCAACCCCACACCAGGTCACCCTGGAAGAGGTTCAAGCTGGGAAAAGAGGACCAGCCTGACATCCTCATTTGTAAGACATACAATGAAAGATGGTTTTATTTAACAAGAGAAAGAGCTGTTTAAAAAGTATGGTTTATTTATGAGGAAAAGGATGTTCTAATTTTGCCTGATTTGAGGCAATTATCCTGAGGGAATTCTTTGGTGCATATCATGCAGCTTCCATTTTGTCGTACCGACTATACTGCTAGGACAGATTGAACTAGTGCTACATTCCATGAATAGAGGAGAAATAGAAAATGAATCCTTAAACTTTTAAACAAGAAAGGTCCTGCCTTATATTTTAAAAATCACATATATAGTAGAGCTCAAATTCTGTGGTCTTCCAGGAAGGGCCTGCACTGTACCTTAAAGGCTGTGAGGCCCTTAAACACCCTGCCCCAGGTCTGACCTACAAGCTGTTATCTGGAAAAAACCTGCTCCTGGGTGTGTGAACTCCTTCTTGCTTAGCATGCTTCCAGAGGGGTCTCACACCAAGTCAGTAAATTCCCCATGAGAAAACATGGGGTTAGAGAACTGGGAAGCCATGGAGCCCGTGCCTCTGGTGCTGGTCAGGCATGCTGGGCAACGCGCAGGGCATGCCAGCAGTGGGGGCTGGGGGACATCTGACAGCTTCCAGGCAGCTGCCTTGTAGGAGGCAAAACTATTTGACTGGCTGTACACACTGGCACCCCAGGGACAGCAGGAGACCTCTGCTCTCTCTTCTTGCCTGTCACCTGCAGTTCTGGACAGAGACTTGCCTTCACAGTCTGCAAATGTTTAGTGGGAGTGTGGCATCTGAGGCAGTAGAACTAGAGCTCTCACATAACCAACAGTTGTTCAAATTCCCCAGTTTTCTGGTCTGCCAGCAGTGAGCCTGGATTTTTAATGATTTAAGTAGGCAAAATCTAAATCCCACGAAGGCAAGTGTTCCTGGTAATTATGTCAATTTGGATAAGATGTGGGGCAGCCTTGGCATTCTAGTTTTGGTGTCATTATTACACAACAGTAAAATTGGAATGATTTAAATGGTCTGCAAATCGCAAGGGATTTGTAGTTGTTTTGTGAATTGAGAAAAAAAAAAAAAAAAAAAAAGAAAAACAGAAAGAGCAGCAGCAGCTGCTAAAGTAATTGGCCAAGTTATTTGCTAATAATTACTTATCATGCTGTGTCTTTTAGCAGGTCATTAACTGATGGTGGCAATAAGATCTGGAAATGATTCATGCTGGTGTCAACAGTGAATATCAAAACCTTAATGAATGTGTATACTTTGATATAAATGCTATAAACTTTTTACACTATTGGTCTTTTTCTGGAAAAGACCATTGAAGAAATGTAATGAAAAATATTTTTATATGTTTGTTTAAATAGGTTGTGTGGATATTTGTAAGGGTGTATCAGGGGAGTTTGTATACTAGACCAATACATGCAACAATTACCAGAGAGCTGTTTGGCTAGTGACTTAAAAAACAATTTGGATTTTTCTCCACCAGCAACGGTATTCTTTACTTTCATCTAACTTGTCAATACTGTTTGGGGTTGATTCTTATTTCTGAATCTGTTACAGCTTTTATGCTTTTTTTAATGTTGTTGTTCACTATTAGAATAAAACCTTTGCCTTGTTGCTTTATCACTTTGAACCTTCACCGTATTTCCTCCCAATGACATAAAAGGATTTTTCCTTCTGTGGAGTAAAACAGGCTCTCTGAAAATACACATCTTAAATATGAACCTAATGATTAAATTATATTCAATAATGTACAAATGTTCACTTCTTTACTGGAAAGATTCTTTAACAAGGCTGACTAAGCCTAGTTTACCTATTTGTTATACAAGTAAAAATCTTTGTTTCAAATCTGTGCTTGAAGTGGATATCCATAATTATAGTGTTACGGAACACTATTTGCTAGTTGTCTAGGTCAGTCAAAAATGTTGAGTTTCTTTTACTCAAAGTTTCCCCATCTACCCTACTGCCAAGAGCCTTTAAATGGTATTTATAGATTAGAATAACATGGAAGCAAAAACATATAGAAAATGCAAATCTGCAAACAGTGGAGACAACCCAGTACTTCTCCCCTTTGAATGGGGAAATTACACTAGGTAATTATGCTAAAAAAATTCAACTGGAAAAAACATATTATGAGCTGAGGAAATATGAATATGCAGCTGCAGATACATTGATATTATTTATACATAAACTATGCTATATTATTAAGATAATAGATGTAATTATTACTGTACATACACTTGGTAGCCTTCCAGCTCCTATAGCTTGATGGTACTTGTTTCATCATATTTTCATATATACATATAGGCAAGCAAGATTTAAACAGATATGAAAAATATCTATAAGTAATCATAATTCTGGTATACAGCTCTTCAACATCATCTTGACATATAATTATTTATGGTTCTTGCTAGTGGTATTGTATTACAAGCACAAGATCCTAAATGGGAATAACGGCACTTAAAGATAAATACTTATATTTTCAGTTCAGTTCCTTGTAAACAGCAGAAAAATGACTGACCTACCACTGCACTAGTTTAAAAGTAATTTACAATTCATAGTTAATATTATTGTGTTTCACTATGTATTTTTAATAAAAGCTCACCATTCAAGATATATCCTACATCCTGCTCTTCTGCCACTACAGTCTCAGTACATACATTCCTACTTGCATGTGTAGAAAATGATGGATACTTAGAGCAACAAGTGGCCAAGTACTTTATGTGAGAATGTAAATATATTGAGAAAATATTTTTCCCCCATAATTATTTTAATCACTCATGACATAAAATTATTCAGAAGTACTGTGGACATTTCAAGCTGTTTTTCTAAGGTCTTGAAGCAATGAAGATGATGTTTTAAAATTAAATCCTGGCTGAACAAGACCAGATCACTGGAGTAATCACTTTGAATCACTTTTATTCAAAGAGAAAAAAAAAAAAAAAAAAAGAAAAGAAAAGAAAAAAAAAATTCCTGCAACAGCATAAATGAAGATCAAAACAAGTCCAAAATTACTTTCTAGGGGACCACCTTTTCTATCTATGCATTCTCATCTCCCATCTTCTCTAGGACTGTCCAAGCTAATCAGAAACATAATTGTATTTGTCTTCACCAACACACTATAATAACAATGGCTGATTTTTTTAGTTTGTCTTTTCTGCCCATTCTATTTGCACTTCGTTGACCCTGTAGCTGATAGCAGAGGAGCCATGGATAGATTTGTATGGCATAGAAACACCAGTCTATTCAGCTGTAAGACTGAAACTGGCAAGTAATGTATTGACAGTAGGCTGCTGAGAATTAATGGTGCTCTTTACATGATCTTCAAAACCTGCTAAAGCTGGGGTTATTATCTCTTCTGAAAGCAAAAAAGTGTGAAAATGTTGGTATAGTGTGAACATCAGAAAAGCCACTTTAGTGTGTCTTTAGTGGGAATGTCCAAAGATACAAAATGTCTTTTCCAATATGAAATAACTGATTAAATACTCCTCATTACATACCCTGCTCAAAATTGGGCTGGATGAATACTGTTAACATTATATTTAGAATGAATCAAGATTAGGCAAATTTTTATTATATTAAATATTACAACCCAAATTCTTCCTGCCAAAAACTTTCTAAATTTAATTAAGGAGTTTATTAGTGCTGTGATTTCCAAATCAGAAAACAAAAGAGGAGAAAAAGTGCCAGTTTTTTAGCTCCTTTGTGTTCTCTTAGGTCAAAAATGTCCTTTTTCTTCCTCTATTAGAGCAAAGGTCTGTATGGAAAATATAGGGGACAAATTCTTTCTCCAACAGAGGAAGGAACAAACTGTGACTTGGTTCCATGCAGCTTGACTTGCAGTAATCTGCCATCTCTGGAATGTACCACAGAGTGAAGTAGAGGAGAGCTGCTGCCAAATGTGCTTTCCTATAGACACCAAGGAAAGAATGACACAGAAATTTGTCAAGCAAGAGCTATCCCAAAATTGCCCAATATCTGAAAGTAAAGCTTAAAATAAAAGTATTGGGAAATGATTGTTACTGACACAGAAAAGAAGCTCCATTGATTCTGAGCTGGAGTGCAACAGCTGCAATGTATATATTTGCTGAGACAGTTTAATTCCACCCTATCTTCAGCTCTTCCTTCCAGTTTCCCATCTTCAGATATTTTCATGATTTCTTGTCAGGGGATTAGTTGACGTATGACTCAAATGCCTGTACAGATAATAGACAATCTGACACCCAGGGAAATGAAACTCAGTATCTGGTTCTGTATCAGAGCTGGGTGACACCGGACAACTGTGATTATCAAAATATTCTCTACTGAGGAAAAACATGCTTGTTCCCAAAATTTCAGTATCTTGGTTGGCCTCGAGGCTAGAAGTAAAATGATAAAACAGAAAAAGTCCCTTACTTCCTCATTCTTTTGCACATGGTATACCTTAAAGCATTAAGCTGCTTGATGAAAATCAGTTTCTTTAGTCCCACATTTTCAATGGAAACATGAAACAACAGCTTCCTTTCTTCAGCTTGTAAATATTTTTAACTGCAGGTGTTCTGCAGATGGCTCCCATTCAGCTGCTGTGGGACCATCTATTTATCTGGCTGGTAAGCAACACTGCAGCAAATAAAAGCAACTTAGAGGGACTTTGGCAGTTAGCAGGACACCTGTTTACTTTCATGGCACTTTTGTTTGTTTGTTTGTTTGTTTGTTTGTTTTTCTGGCTAAGATTTTTCATCATTATAGATTTTTTGATGTATAACTGTGGATTATTCCCCTTTTTTCAGCTTTTTTTGTTGGAAATGTTTTTTTTTTCTTTTCCATTTCTAAGGTTTTATATGGATTTTCCCCCCCTTTTTTATCCTCCATTTCTTGGTAATTTGTAGGGGGTTTTCCACTTTTGGTGTTTTGTCACATATTTTTTTATTAAAGATCTTCTGTGGTTTGTGTTTTGTTTTTTTTGGTGTTTTTTTTTTTCCCCTCTAGCTGGTCTTTGAGGGAACTGTTTGTGTCTTTGGGAGCTTTCTGTTGGTGGCGTTGTACTGGTTTAATCTTGCATGACTGAGAAGTGATACAGGGAACAGAGTAAGAAAGACCTAACCAAAAATAGAAAGTGTTAATACAGTATGATGTATTTTTGTGATAATTTATTTTCTAGCTTGCTCAGAACATCTCCATAGAGTTAGTTAGCAATGGCATCATGTTTCTCATGAGCTGCATTTAGAAAGTTACATGTAAATTATTTTTTTACCTTAATGCAGTCAGAACATCATACAGCTGCCTTTGCAGTTTATATGATCTCAAAAGATCTTGTAATTTGGAAAGCTGCTTAGTGTACTTACTGCTGCCTTTTTTTTACTATTATTATTTAATCTTGAAAACAATAACAGCAAGAAATAAGGATCTGGCATTTTAGCAAAATTCTTTTGGAAGCTTAAATATTATAAGAAGAAACAGATTTGTGCTGATGAATGACTGCAACAATGTTGTTTTCAGATTGCACAGTTGTTTTTCTGTCAATCTTTTTATCAGATTTGTTCAGTTTTACTAATAAATGATTATTTCCCTCTTTGCCTCCTTCCCATCCCTTCAACAGCCAACTCTGTAAGCACAATTTGAGATTCAGGTATTTTATGGGGAAAGCCATGAGAGAAAAAATATTTCTCTATATTTCATCATTTGCATGGTTTAACCCCAGTCGACAACTAAGTAATACACAACCACTCTCTTAGTCCATGCCCCCTCCTCCCCCCAGGAGGTTGGGAGAAGAAACAGAAAAAACAGTAAAAACTTGTGGGTTGAGATAAGAACAGTTTAATAATTGAAACTATAAATAAATATAATAATATTAATAACAACAACAATAATAATAACAGCAATATAATAACAACAACAACAACAACAGTTGCAATGAAAAGGAGATGGAGAGAGGAATAAAATCCAATGGGGAAAAAAACCAAAACAAGTGATGCTTCATACAATTTTTCAGCACCTGCTGATCGATGCCCAGTCAGTCTCCAATCAGTAATCAGCCAGAACTGGCCAACCCCCTACCCCCTGTCCCTGAGTCTATATGTGTTATGGAATAATACCTCTTTGGCTAGTTCAAGTCAGCTGTCCTAGTTGTGTCCCCTCCCAATTTCCAACGCCCCTTCAGCCTTCTTGCTGGCAAGACCTGAGAAACTGAAAAGTCCTTGACTTAGTGTAAACACTACTGGGCAACCACCAAAAACATCAGTGTGCCATCAACATTACTCTCATACTAAAGCCAAAATGCAACATTTTAGAAGCTATTGAGAAGAAAACTAACCCCACCCCAGTTGAAACCAGGACAAATCTATTTCTTTTATTTTCTTCTTCTTTGTTTCCTGAAAGGTAGAGCTAAATTCTCCTGATTGCAAGGCTTTAATCTTCTGAGGCAGTAAAGTAAATGTTACCAGCATTATATTTTCCTGGGTGTTATTGCCCATAAAAAATGGTATTAATTTATCAAGCATGTTAGGTTCATTGGTTTGGTGGGATTGGGCATGGAGGAAGGTCTCAGACACTTTATGAACTTATCTGAAATTTCCAGAGTCTAGACAGTAAAGTTAGAAGGTGCTGCACATTATGTCTGCGGACAGAGACTCTAATGTTCCCACAACCACTATCCATAATGACACCTGGTCTAAGAAAACCATTCAGTCATGCTCTTGTGATACTGTAAGCTGAGTGCCCAGTCAGGCAGAAAGCATTTGATTATCCTTGCATCTTGTGAGCACAGAAAAGCTACAGTTAAGTCCATGCAGAAAGAAAAAAAATCATCTGTGATATTATTAAGGAAAAAAAAAAACAAAACACCAAAAAACCAAAACAGTATTCCATTGGTATGTCTTAGGAGGAAAACAGCTTGAATTGTTAAAATTAACAGATAATAAGGAGTGTGTGAGGGTGAAGGGGTCCAAAACTGAAATATGGATTCTCAAGCAGAAGATAACTGCAAATGGTATGGGCTGGCTGTAAATTTTGATGACACCCGGATTAAGCTGAAGTGCTTGTAATGGATTTCCATGGCAAAGTTTTTGTAGCAGGGGATCACAGGGGTGGCTTTTGTAAAAAGATGACAGGAGCTTCCCCCACGTATGATGGAGACAATGCCAGCTGGTACCCTCTGCTGGCCAAGGCTGAGCCCATCAGCGACAGTGGTAGCACCTCTGTGATAAATGTGTTTAAGGAGGGGGAACTGCTCTGCAACAACAGCCAGAAAAGGAGTGAAAATTTGTGGAAGCAACAACTCTGCAGACACCCAGGCCAGTACAGAAGGAGGGGCAGGAGGGGCTCCATGCACCAAATCAGATTCCCCCCCAGCCCATGGTGAAGCCCATAGTGAGATAGGCTGTGCCCCCACAGCCCATGGAGGTCCATGATGGAGCAGATATCCACCTGCAGCCCACAGACGACCTCACAAATGCACAGATGGATGACTGAAGGAGGCTGTGACCCACAGAAGCCTGTGCTGGAGCAGCTTTTGCCAGGACCTGTGGCCCCCTGGAGAGAGGAGTCCAGGCTAGAGCAGGTTTTCTGGCAGGACCTGTCACCCCATGGGGGACCCAGGCTGGAGCTGGCTGTGCCTGAGGGGCTGCAGGGGTTGCACCCTGTAGGAGAGATCCACGCTGGAACATTTGATGAAGAACTGCAGCCCATGAGGAGGACCCACAGTGGAGAAGTTCATGGAGGATTGTGTCCTGTGGGAGGGATCCCATGCTGCAGCAGGGGACGAGTGTGAGGAGGAAGGAATGGCAGGGACAATGTGTGATGAACTGGCCGCAGCCCCCATTCCCTGTACTTCTGGACCGCTTGGGGGGAGGAGGTAAAGAAAATCAGGAATGAAGTTGAGCCCAGGACGAAGGGAGGGGTAGGAGGAATGTGTTTTAAGATGTGGTTTTGTTTTTCATAATCTTACCCTGGTTTGATTGTTAATAAATTAAACTAATTTCCCCAAATTGAGCTTGTTTTCCTGTGACAGTAATTGGTGAGTGACCTCTCTGTCCTTATCTTGACCCACAAGCCTTCTGTTATTTTTATATTTTTTTTCTCTCCCTGTTCCATTAAGGAGACAAAGTGATAGAGAAGCTTTTTGGTGGGCACCTGGCATCCAGCCACCGTCAACCCACCTCAAGATTTGAATGAATATAGATCAGATGCTTTGAGGAATGCAAAAACCTCAAAGAATTAAGATCCTTAGATTTAAGAAGTGCCTTTGAAAATGCATATAGAAAAGCCTATCAGAAATAACACAAAGAAGCAAATGCTGGTTCTCTTGCAAGACCTATATGTTTGTCTTTCAGTCCTACTTCACTTCTACTTGTTCAAGACAAGGGAAAAATTAGCAAGAAAGCCACTGTAGGCTTGTGAAATGTTACCTGAATTACCTACTGCCTGAGTGAAAATTTTAGAAACATAGTTGCATGTTATCAGGCCAATGCTGCTCTGACAATGTAGCTCAGAATTAAGACTGAACTCTGTAATGGGAAAGTTATTAAATAAGGAGAGATTATATAAACAGCATATACTTTGAAAAATATGTCACCGTAAAAAGGAGGTTTTGGGAAAAATAGTAGGTTTTGTGAAAAGTGTTAGTGCACTGACTTGTACCACTCATTGAAAGATTAAAAACTTTTAGCTGTTCTTTATATGTTTTCTCATTATACTTCCTCTGTTCCACATCACATTAGGCATACTAGTGCCTTTCTAAAAGTAATGCACATACACTAAAGTTAGCAGACCATCTGGAAAATGTGCTGGAAAGACAAAGAACATAAAAAATGTTACTGAGGCAGGAAATTATTTGAAGTATTTTATTTTTGCTTCAAAATAATTTATTTAGTTTTCATCACTTCTTCTGCATTTCAGGGATATAGAAGAAAATTAAGCAAAGCTCTGCCAGCTTCTCCTGTAAAAGAGAAAATTCACAAAGAGAAAATATGCTGCGTCTAAAATACCCTCATGTACTAAAACTTCACATATTTGATGTTTGCTTTGGAGTTTTACATTGCTATATTGGAATTTTTATTGATTTGACCTATTTGATAGCATCCTAAATTAAATTGGGCTTTCATGGGTTTTAAAATACAGTTTTTAAAGTCATAGGTGAAAACCCACATTTCACATAATTTAAATTACTTCCAATTTTTTTTTTCTATAAAAAAATGAGAAGTTCTAAAGAAAAAAATATTATTTTGGAAGTGTGTGGTTCTATGTTGTTTCACAGTATCTTCTGGTACATCTCAGTGTTAAATCCAATATATTATGACACAATCTGGGCCTTGAAATACTTGGGGTTTATTATGCTTTAAAAATTATAAAGGGTTGTTGATACTTAGTACCTATTTTTAGTTAAATTTTTATTGGCTTTTTTGCAGTGTGGTAATGGAACTCTACCAATTTGGTAAAAACCATTTGAGAAAAAAAAAATCTGAAGGGAAGTAACTTGTTTTGAAAATTTCTTTGTAGGCTGTATTTCATGAAAATCAGAATCATATTTTTCAGTGTCTACATTTGAAACAAAATATATTTAGGATATCATCAATAGTAGATCCTCAGTAATATGTAGGATTTCTGCATTTGAAATATTACCAAAAAAAGTGCTGCAGTAATTTCTAATACTTCTTGAAAATTTAAGGTAAAACGTTGGATCATACAGAAACCTGTGGGGATTGCAATGGTCTTCTACAGTGCAGCAGATTGTCTTTCTTTCCAACAGGGTCATTAACACTGCTGATGGAAATTAATTTCCTGAATCAGGTGAAATAAAAATAAGTTTGAGAAATGGTTTTCAAAGACGGAACAAAAATATTTTCTAATCATTATATTGGCATGTTAACTTCTATTTTGTAAATCACCCCATGTTTCACTCTATGGTAGTCCTCTCTAATTTCAGTGGTATTTGATGGATTTAATTTTAAGAGGAAGATTAGGTTACTAAATTGTTTAACTTATATATTTTTTTTTTTTTTAAAAAAAGCAATGCTTAGAAAAGCACAAAAGAAACCAGAGTAAGGAAAAGTTGATTAATTGGCTCCTATAAACACCTGTTCAACAATTTTTTACTTGGTCCTGTTGTAAACATTCATTAAAAATCAATTATACAATTGCTGTAATTCCAAAAAACAATCTTCAATTGTAGTCTTCATCTTCATTATATAATATGCAGCTCAGCTTCCAACTGGTGCAATTTAGTTTCAGGAGATAACAAACATACTCTGATACTTTTCCAGTTGTAATGATAGTTCATCCTTTATAATGTGAGTTCATAATTGCACAATTTGAAAAATGCCTTCCAGTTACTGTGCTTGCATGATACTGTGCTTTGTATCTAAATGACACATTGTGATCATTTGTCACCTAAGAAAGGGAGACCTGAATTATCCCTGTTATTTATTTATTTTTCTTTCAATGAAAGGTAAAGCTGTTTGAAATAAAGCTGTATATTTTCCAAGCTTAATTGGAAACATTCATCAAAACAGGGATTATTTGAACTTTCTAAGAAACTGCTTAATAATTGTATAAATTTGTTTTGTGTTCTGGAGGTCTTTTTAAAACCCTTGGCTGCACAATAGCTGGGTGGAAGAAGTGTTTTACAATTAAAAATAGCAGTGTGAGAGAAAATTCTACAATATCTAGTATATATCTTATTAAATTTGCTCTCCATTTTTGCTCAAATTTAATGAAAAAAGCTTTTTGTTTCTGGTAGATCATGCACTAGACACCTGGAGAATAAAATACAGAGGGAGACAGGGAGAAACCAACGTCCCCTAGTTTGCTAATAGCCAGCTAATATAAATTAGGTCTTTATATCACAAGATCAGAGGGATAATACAGTTCCTAGCAAAATGATATTACGGATTTGAAGACTAAAATACGTATTTTTCTGTAGTATGCCCTTAAAGGCTCTTTTTAACCAAAGGAAACCGTAAAAATAGTTTTAGTAGGAAATACTCCATTTCAGTATGTTTTCCAAGAAACTGCAGTCTTTGAAACTTAGTTTAGTAATTGGCAATACTTTCAATTTCTACCAACACTTGAGAGGCATCCAGGGATACTGCAAGTTTCTTGTGGAAATATCTCTGGACTTCTGAGACAAGCAATGAGACAAGAGTTTTCATCCTGATCTCCTGGGAATTCTTCATAAAGACCCCTGTGTGAAAAACAAATTAGTAGCAAACAAGATGCTTATGCAGAGTTCAGATTCAGAACTTGGCTTAAAAGGTTTGTAGATAAATCTAAGCAATACAGATGAAAAACAACAAAATGAATCTGTTCTTTTATTTGAGATTTTAGAAACACCATATAAATACAATGGGCAATTAGGCCTTAGTTTGTGCTCAGAAAAAGACGGGGGAGGAATATAGAATAATTAAAATTTTCTCATCACCCGTTTCAGGTGCAATCCTAAAATAAGTCTTTCTGCCGATCTGACATTCTGCTAAAACCAGCAGATGTCAGGTATCGGTCCTTTCTGCAGAAAGCATTTTGCCACTGGTCATAACAATTTTGAAGCCTGGAATGTGATAAGAAGGGTCTAATAAAACAGCTTGGTGGTATGAAAAGAATTGTTTTCTCTACCACTCTAGTTTTTGAGCTGTCTGGGGTCTGATTGCATAAGCAGAAGCAATTTTGTAAAACAGTAAGACACCATGTTACAAAAGAATTTCTTTCTACCATCTCTTTCAGGGATGACTTTTTTTCTTCCTTTTCCATTTTGCTTCATTCCTGTATAGTCACAAATAAATCTATCACATCTGATTGCTCTTTCTGAACTGAAAGAATACAAACAGTTCAGGAGATCATAAACACCATGATGAACCAGAAAGAGTCACAATGCTACATTTAATTAAGTCCAAAATCACTTCTCTATAGGTTCTTATAAAATATCTTATTTATTCTTCAAGTTTTAAAAAGATAACTTGAAAACCAAAACTTTGTTGTCTCAAATTTTTGGAACATCTTTTCTGTGAACTATGTTGAAACACTCTTCATTGAGATGGATATAAGCTCATTTATCTTCTGAGTTTGGAATCTCAGGTTGATATTGTACATTTTGCTGTTTATTGAAATAATGTCTTTCACATCTAGCATTATGTTCCCCACAACAAATTATTAGGACCCTAATCTTTTTTTTTTTTTTTAACTTACTTGGTTTTGCTCTGGTGGAGCTGATTGTTCTCCATTCTGTAAATAGACTAATAGACATTCCCCCAGGAAAGAACCTGTAACACGAAGACTGGAATTTAAATTCCTTCTTTATTGCCTGAACTTAGTGCATTTGTCAACAAGTTGTTGGCTTTTCTATGGATGATGATCTCTTTCTAGGACCTTTTTGTCAATAAAAGAAATTTTTTTCCTATTTTTTTCTTTCTAAAAAAAAAAAAAAAAAGCTAGGACTTTTTGCCAATAAAAATATACACAGAGGCAACCTCTTCAACCAATTTTAACTGACTGCAACCCAAACCAGTAAATAATTTTCTGTAGAGCAAATAAAATTTGAGTGAAAAATCCTGATCCTCTCCTTCCATCTTGCCAGAAGATGCAGGAGAACACTGATCATCTATGGTGTAAATTAAGGGACCTGATTATCTTTTAACATATATATATTAAGCTATTATAATTTCTTATTTCAAAGGAGGTATCGAACTTATATAAATGTAACACTAGATCTGAAGAATGACTTGTCTCATATTTACACCCAGATCCTCAACTGCTGCAAATCACTATAGCTACATTTCCTCTGATGGAATTATAATGATTTAATACCACTTGAACATTCATCTTTGAAAATCCTGGTACCAAGTGTGTTTGATTTGCATAAAAGAAAATTTGTAATGCTGAAATTCATGCATATCTACTGCTAGTGTACTGCACATTGCTTATCAGGATGCCTAAAAAAGAAAATGTTGAAGATTAATCCAAAAGCCTTAAATGATATGGCTGAAGGACTAACATTATGGTTTGAAATAATGGATTTTTATCATGTGAACCCACCTGTGGAATCAGCCTGCTAGAGAGAAAGCTGGAGAATTTATAAGGTAGATATAAGTGATTATTTAGAAACCATCCGAGAGATACTTTATAGAGTAATATATCTGTATCTGTTGACATCTTAATTTTTGCAGGCAGAGAGGAGATAGCATTGATACTTGTGGGTGTGTTGTTTCTTCATTAAAACAAAATAGAGGGAGACACCTGTCAGAGAAGCATAATTTGGATATTACACACTTTAAACATTGAATGCCTTTATGTGAAACATGATGCTGAATAACATTTTGTGATGGGACAATGCAGGGTCCAGAATGGAGACTTGAAAAGAAAAAGGAGTACTTGACAGGAGTTTGTGTTCCTGAACAGTTGGTAGGCAAATTTATGTATGAAACATTATAGGAGAATATTGTCCTATGTTCTTGTTCATGTAAGTCGGTTTGGTCTTGCTCCATTTCTGAAAGTGGCTACTTAAGAGTGACAGATACCCAATGTGGTTTTCTGTTCCCCACAATGGTAAGAAACATGCTTCCAACAGAGAGGTAGAGGGCCCTTATCACCAGGCTTTTGAAGCAGATAAATTATTACCAGGCTGTGCACATCCTTTCACTAACAAAGGCTGCTGCTGCCCTCCCTGCTAATGGGAAAGCCCTGTGACCAGGAAACAAATCCAGCAAATTCTTCTGGTCATGCCTGTCTCACTCCCCTTCTGAAGGTGAAAGATTGCAGTCACTGACCACTTGCACTTTAGCCTTGCCCTTATATTTCAGTTTACTTCCACTTCATTTACACTTACTGTGACACCACACACTAAAAAAAGCCAGAGGGGCACAAGTGAGCAAATTCAAAGGCTGTTTGTGGCTTGTAGGGATCTGATCATATATACTGAAAGTAACAATTGATTTGCAGAGGACTACAGACCCTATTCTGCAAAAAAATGAAGTAACAGCAGAACCACAAGAAAACAATTCATTAGTCTTCTATTAAGTAGGTTATCATCTGAGGGATTTATGTCTTCAGGAAAATTATATTAACTTTGTGTAATCAGCTGAAACATTAGGGAATAAAATATTATGGAGCTCATAAGGAGAGTAGAGTCCACCCAACACATTGCCTAGGTTGTGTCAAATACCACATTTTTAGAAGAAATTTTAATTTTATTTCTCAGTCTGTTAGCTTAGCTAATTAGTTTTACTTTGTCATTGGAACAGCCTTAATGAGAATTATATTTATTACTTTGCAGACATGTTTAAAATTTTTAAAAGACTGAGGACACAGAAGAAAAAAAAAATAAAATAGTCTAATTATGTGGCTACATAATATTTTTTTTAGGGTATGCAAGAGAAATAAAAAACAGAAAAATAAAAAATATTTCAAGTTATCTTTGTTGCTCTGTTTCTGTTGTCATTGATTTTAGCTGTGTCATAGACTTCAGGGAAAGAAATCTAAATAACACAGACAGATTTTGTAACCGCATTCATAAGATTTCTTGTTTCTGAAAGACATTTTTTATTTACCAGTGGTGAGGTTATGTGTGAATACTGCTATCACATTAACTGAGTAGTGCAAAAATGCTATTTTGTATCATTTTCTCTTTACTACAGATTCATATACCTAGAATTGACAGGTCTGCAATATCCAACTGCCCCGCCCCCCCAAGTGATCTTTTGAAAGATTTAAAGTGTTCTAAAATAATTCATTAAAGTTCCAGGTTTTGCTTCTTGTAAATTTCTGGGCCTGTTCACATGCCTACAGACCATATTAGGGAAGTCAAAACCCACCTGTAGTTTAAACCTTGAAAGAGGGTCAAGTTAGGGTACACTTAAACTGGAGATACACAGCCCATGGGAGCAGACTGATTTCATGCATGAGTGCTGAAGGAGATGGTTGATATCATCGTAATGTTGCTCTCAATTATCTATGGAAGTTCATGGAGACTGGGAGAGGTTACTCAAGACTGAAAGAGAGCAAATGTCACCTTTATCTTCAAGAAGGTTAAGCACCTGCGAAATTATGAGCCTATCACTCACCTCAACTGTGATTCAGGTAACGGAGCAAATGATTCTGGAAGCCAATTCCAAGCAAATGAAGGACAAGAAGGTGATTTGGAAGAGTCAACATGGATTTATGAAGATGAAAACATCCCTGATAGCTCTCTATAATGATATGCTGGCTTCATGGATGAGCAGAGAAGAGTGGATGTTCTTTACATGTATTTTCAAAGCCTTCAAGGCTTTATCGTGAACATCCCCAAACATAAATCACTTGAGGATGTGACAGATAAGTGGATAGTGAGGTGGTCTGGGAACTGACAGAACCAATGGGCTCAAATGGATGCAATCAGTGGCATGAGTCCTGCAGGCCATTCCCAGTGTTGTGCCCCAGGGGTGGATACTGTGTCCAATACTGTTTAACATCTTCGTTAATGGTCTGGATGATGGGAGTGCACTTTCAGCAAGTGTGCATATGACACAAAAGTGGGAGGAGTGGTTGACACAGCAGATGTATGTACTGCCATTCAGACGGACCTCAACAGAATGGAGAAACAGGCTGACAAAAAAACTCATAAAACTCAGTACAGGGAAATGCCAGTTCCTGCAATAGGAGAGAAAATGCTGCAGGGACCAGTACCTGCCAAGGGCTGGCTGACTGGCTGGAAAGCAGCTCTGCAGGGAAGAGCCTAGGTGTGATGGTGGAAGTTAAGGCACCCTTGCAGCAGAGAAGGTCAACAGCCCTTTGGTCTGTATCAGGAGGAGTGTTACCAGCAAGTCAGGCAACCCTTTCTACTCAGCCCTGGTGAGACACATCCGCAATGCTGGGCCCGGTTCTGGTCTGCTCTGTATGAGAAAGACATGAACTTACAGGAGCAAGTCCAGTGAAGGGCCACAAAGACCATAAGGGACTGGAGCATCTCTCTTATAAGGAAAGGCTGAGACCTGGGGATTGTTTAGCCTGGGGAAAAGAAGGCTCAAGGGGATCTTTTCATTTGTACAAACGCCTGATGGGAAGGTGCAAATAGGGCAGAGACAGGCTTTCCTCAGTGGTGCTCAGTGACAAGACAAAAGGTAATAGACACAAAGTGGAATAGAAGAAATCCCACTGACACATAAGAAAACAGAAGGTTTTTACTATGAGGTGTTTGACTACCGGAAGAGGTTGCTCAGGAAGGGTGCAAAGACTTCATCCTTCAAGGTATTAAAAAAAATAACTAGACCCAGCCCTGAGCAATCCATTCTAGATGTCCTTGGTTGAGCAGGGAGGGTTGGACTAGACAGCCTCCAGAGGTGCCTTCCGCTCCCAGCAACTCTGTAATTTTGTGCTTCTACGAATAATCTCTGGGATTTACCTTTATCTGACAGATTTTATTTGAATAAAACCACTGCCTCAAGCTGTTAAGATTCTTTTAGCTCTAAAGAAGCATCCTTAATAAAGCAGCCTGGTTCCTTCACCCACTCTCCTTCAATTAGAAGTGTATAGTAAGTTAATTTAACACATATCTTCTCAAAACAAATGCTAAAGCATAGAGCAAGCTGGTGATACCATATTAATGTGACACATACCTATTTGTTCATTTTTCTGTCCTATGCTATGTGAGAAGGCCTTAAAAGTCACAGTCCTGAGGCTGGGTATAGTGTGAGGCACCCTTTCTTTCCCTTTAAGGAAACTCTGGTGAAAAAGTAAATGTAAGTTGTTGTTATTATTATTATCATTATTATTACATTCCTCAGCTTTATTTACATTTGAACTAACAGTTTGTGTCTTTAATTTCTATGCCTATGCCTTGTCAGTAAGACACAGCTATTTTTGTCTAATTGAGGATCATATATGCATTAAGTATTCAACTGATAAGGCAAAATAACACTTCGAGAACTGGCATACGTGATTCTGAATGGTGTTGATTAAAATGGATTACTCATTTCAGAACTTACTGCTTTCTATTCTATATTGACAGATTGCCTTTGGGGATATACATGTTGCATTGTTTTCAAATGACTAGAATACATAATATCTTTATTAGGTGTTCTCCAGATTTTCCAGGTCTCTAATTTTGTTGCATAAAAGAGTCCCATAGGACACTTCACTTTGATTTAGCATAACTCCATTTGCATAACAATTCTTTGTCTAGAATATGAGAAGAGTTATCACTGACTGAATACTGAATATTAACTGAGTAGGGTTTTACATTTCATCCTCAAGTAGGGGGTTAACACAAAGACTAAATACCCCCTGGAAATGTGTAATTTGCTGTTTTCCCATTTCTTTACAAGTGTCATTACCGAAGCAACCACAAACACCATGCAGAAAATTCTCTACTCCAAATCTTAGCTAACCTGTCCTTGCCTGGCTCATAGAATCTTTTTCTGTCCTATGTATTTTTGTACTGGAAATCTAAAGAATGAATCAAGCTCACTCCTGTAAATAAGCTTTTCTACTTAAAGGAAATTAAAACATAGGACAAAGGATTCATATAATATTTCTTCAGGTATTGAAATCTGTCTTGTCTGTATATACAAGCAGCAGAACTCCAAAAACTAAGCTATATAAGTGCTGTTTGAGTCATGCATGTATTAACTACCAAGATCTACCCCAGGAATGGGAATGACTAGCATATAAAGGGAAGCAGATTAAGAGATTTCAGATTAAATTAAGAATATCAAAGGGATTGAGGTTGATGGGGCTAAAAGTTTTTTGATTTCTCCAATGGTATGAAAACATCTAAGATTTTCAACCAGCAGTACTTCATGTTCAGCACCTTATATTCAGTTTCAAGTACACCAAGTCACTAATTTTTCCAGAACTGACCTATGCAACACCTTCTTTTGTAAATTTTTCTTTCGCTCATATAATTATTCCACTACCAACTTTTGACTAACTCTCTTTGAAAAAAATATTTACAATAACTGATTACAGCAATTACTAATTAATTACAGTCATTAGCTATGAAAGCTGTACCAGAGCTGCAGTTTGTTCTACCCATGGAGTAAACCCAGCCAATGGTTAAACAGCTCAGCCTTTCAAGAACTCTGTCCTAATCACTGTGTCCCATTGATGATCCTACCAGCACAATCCAGTGATGACATTTAACAACCCAAGACCATCAATAAACTGCTTTTTACTGCCTCTTTCCTACAGAACTGCTGAAATGTAATGTGTACCATTGTCACAGGTCTGGTTATAATAACACTTGTTTTCTTTGGTGATCATTGTGCAAGGTCAATATGCAACTTCCGATTTGACCGCTCTATTCAACAAGGTGTTATAATAGTTTTTCTACTTACACCTCCCTACACGACTTCTCATTCTTTACTTTCACTGATAACATTACCTTAGGTACACAGTAATTTACCAGTTTGGTTTCAATATTCTGACAGATGCAAGACGTTTTGTGGAATTCCTGACTATGACATGTCCTGTTCATTCCTGGCTGTCTTCAGCTAATGCTTTCTTACAAAAGAAGCTGAATTTTTAAAAAAATATTCAGCTCACTTAACTGCTGGAATTTCCTATGAATGATTCTTTCTACACTCCTTTAACAGTATGTTGTATTAAAAAAAAAAAAAAATCTACTTTTTTAAAACAAGTTCTTTTTGTCAGCATTTTCTTTTGTCTTCTTTTCATATTTCTTACCAAATGAGTTCCGATTTAAGAAATTAACTCAACAGCAACATCAACCTTGCAAGTGTGAGATAAAGTTTTCTTGTTGGTACCACCAGGCTCAGCCAGTTGTATTCACATTTGGAGGTTTAGACTCTTGTGTTTGCAAAAGAAAATTACACCAAACCGTACAATAGTTGTAAATGTGATGGCTTGTCACACAAGTAGCATTTTCTGTTTGATAATTTCAATGAATGTTGATGTTAAGCACAAGAGAAATAGTATCATTGTGAGATAGGTGTCAGTGGATGCTGCATTTTCTCTGCTTCTGCCTTAATTTACTCTTTTTGCTGTGCTCTACAACTATTTCCGTACTTCACTCAGCCTTTCTGATTCAATACATAGTAATGAGTCGTTCAGATAGCCTTAGTCTGTCACCCCATCTCCCTGCAAAACAAAGGAAAAGATGTGGTAGCATTACTTCAACATCTCACTATGCTTCTTTACAACTATTATGGCATGATTTGTTTTGCTGTTATTACCAGTGGCCTGCCTTGGACCTTTATTTCTTTGATCCTAGGTTAATACCAGGTAATGGTATACCATCATGAGGTGATTTCTGAATAAATTCTGTACAAGTATGTCTAGAAGCAGGACATTGTATGGTATGCACGTACAGTATTGTGAAAATATGGATAGAATCTCCTTGTCATAATAGCATAAGAAGAAAATTTTAAAAAAAATAAATAAATAAAAGAAAAGAAAAAATACAAGAAAAGAAAAGAGAAGAAAAGAGAAGAGAAGAAAAAAGAAAAGAAAAGAAAAGAAAAGAAAAGAAAAGAAAAAAGAAAAGAAAAGAAAAGAAAAGAAAAGAAAAGAAAAGAAAAGAAAAGAAAAGAAAAGAAAAGAAAAGAAAAGAAAAGAAAAGAAAAGAAAAGAAAAGAAAAAAGAAAAAAGAAAAAAGGAAAATAAAAGGAGAGGAAAGAAAGTACTCCAAGTTTTTGGAAAGGTATTATGGCAAGAGGCAGAATGTTAAAAATTTCTAAATTACTTTGTATAAGTATGCATGCATATATGCATATAACTGCTACAGCTATAAAAACAGCCCAGTTCTTGGAACTGTCTTTTCTGTGATCATCCAATTTCTTGGCAATATTCCTTCCCACCAAATCTAGAAGTTAGAGAAGCTAATATTAAACACAGTAAATAGAAAATATTCATTTCTGGTATGTGAAAAAACTGTTTTCACACTTTTTTTGTTTGTTTTCTTTTGGTTTTTTGTTTTTTTTGGTGTGGTTGTTGTTTTTTGGTTTGTTTGTTTTTTTTGTTGTTGTTTTTTTTTTTTTTTTTTTTTTTTCTAGGTCTTCTTAGTTATACTGAGAAGAAAATCAAAACATTTGAAAGTAAAACTATGACAGAGTTGAAGTGATTATCCCATATTATTGGAGACCTTTGTGATGGAAGTCTGCTATAAATAAAGAAACCTTTTATTCTGCTTCTGTGTGAGATTCAACTATACCAGTAAAAGATAGCAAAATAGTTGACCATTTATTATGTTTGCAGATATAATTAATGAACATTTATTCCTCTGTGAAATATTGTTTAAATTAGGAAAATTATGCAGAGACTTCTAATAAAGAAGAAAAAAATAAAAAAATTGAGGAGCAGAGACATACATTTTAACCTTTTTGAATCAACTTCTCTTTATCAACAAAATTTTATGCTCCTTGAAATCCCATCATATCTCATTGTTAGGCTGTATATAAAAGAATTGTAACTTAGTTAAAACCTCATCTTTAAAATGGATAATACATGGATCATGATGAAGCAGGCATTTAAAACTGCTACATTTTTTAATACGGCATCATATGTGTATAATGAGCAACTATTGTGTTTGACTAGGGCATACCTGTCTAAGCTTCTTGGACACTAACTGGATCTTTCTTCCCTGTTTTCTTCCTCACATACACTAGTAGCCCATCTGTTGGTCAAACCCATGTTAATCATTATGACCAGAGCTTTCACACCAGTTTGATTTGTTAGATAAACACATTTGCTTGACCTTCTTGCCTGTTTCATTTCTTGTTCCTGGGGAAATCTAGTGCAGATTTCTGTGAGGCCATGAGTGCATAGAATGATGGAATGGATGATGGCACACCACATGGCACTGGCCAGTAACCTCAAAACCATGTTTTTTACCAAAGAACAAGAACCTAAAAAACCGTAATTTATTGCTATAGCCATTCTGTTTCTCTCTTTGCTTCCTTTTGCTCAAGGACTACAGTGTTATAGAAAGAAAAAAACCCTCACATTTATCTAAATGGTTCAGTACTTCAGAATTCTTTCGATGGCAGTAAACTGGGTCCTTTAGTTATTCTTAGAAATTCTAATGACACAGAGGGTAAAAAAAGTGTTAAGGATCATACCTTCAAAAGTATCAAAAGTTCTTTTTAAAAAATAAAAAGTCTGAAAATCTACTTTTTGCTGTGTCATGAGCTATTTTAGGACAGAGAAAAATGAGACCTTCTAACAAAAGAAAGAGAAAGCTGGGGTGGAGGAGGAACTGCAAAACTTCCAGAGATGATAACTAATATATTATTGTTAAAATGTTCAGTTTGCTGAGGAAAATTCCACAGGATATAAACAAAGAACTTTTTCTGTTAAAATGTTTTGAAATCCCCAAAATTTCAAATTAAGAAGGTTTTTCAATATATCAGCTTCAAAGTGCTGTTCACACCAGTGTATAGATGATAGTATTCACAAGCCATTGTGTCAGAAACACTTCACATGTATATAGTGGCAGTTCTGTTCTTATGGCAAGAACAGAAAATTTAGTGCTGATAAATATTCAATGTCAGTGAAGTTCTTGAAACTCAAATTATTGGAGAGCAGATAAGTTTTCTGATGAAGTGTTAACAGTTCTGGTTTCCAAAGTATCTTTCCACTGGACGATTTCAAATACAGAATAACAGCCCTGATGGACTTGTACCTTGAAAGCATGACCAGTTTTCTCTTCCTTTTTAAGATTGACACTTGTTTTCTTTTTGTACATGACAAGAAACAAACCTGAAAACAATCTATCCATTGCTGGCTTTGTGCCACATCTGCAGATCCTTGGTTTCTTTCCAGTTTTCTGCTCAGCTGTCTGGGGAATTGTTTATATGGGTACTATGTATTAAAGCATGTTTTTCTTTCCAGACTTTGTTTTTCAAATGTTCTTTGTATTGGTTCCCAGGTCTGAGCTACTGAGTTTTAAAACTCAGTAAATTCTATTATTCTGAGTACTAATATTTACATTATGTTATAAAATACAGTTATGCATTTCCCTCTAACCTCTGATGATGTAATCTCCATTTAAGTCAGTAAAGAGTATTACAATGAAGCTAATATTTCTCAGCAATATTTTTTCTTTGACAGGTATACCTTACATTAAATGCATCAGCTTGGGATTTAGCTGCTCTGTATTTCATGCCCAACTCCTGTGCTGTATCCCCAGCTGACTTTTAAGAAAGTAATTATCTTTAAAAATCTGTTTGTTTATTTATTCATTTGCATTAAAACCGATTTTCTTAGACTAAATGTGGAAACCCTGAAAGGCATTCAGGTATATGAAGCAGGAACTGAGGAACTACCTGGGTCATAAATAGTTTAAGAATGAGTATGTGTGCTTTGGGTTATAAAATTTGGTGCGGCTTGCAAGCTTTCATCAAGAAATGTCAGGAATATTAAAAAATGAAATTAATGTGCAAGAGGAATATAGTGTGTTAACAAGGCTGCAGCCAATCTTCAATATGTGCCTCACTCTCAAAAGAAAACACATGAAACAAACAGAAAAAGGAAACCCACCATAAGTGATGATTATTTTGTCTTTAGGAAACCAGCCATGGCTAAAGTTGTTATTTCATTTTTTGTACACCAGGTCAACATTTCTTGTGCTTGATTTAAAAAAATATCTTACATGTGCATAAAGGAAGCTTCAGCAGATTTGACTTTTTTTCACCTCTCTTGTAGCTAAAATGATGAAATTTACAATGCTTTGAATTTACAATGTTTTATTTTCAAAAATTCTGAAAGCACCTAGAACAGTTTTCTACACTGCACCTTTGCTTGCCTGTTCCTAGGATTTATGACTGTAAAAATTGGTGAGATGCTAGTGAACAGTAATTTACTCTTCTGAAGATAAATGTTTGTACATCTATGATAGATCAGACTGTAGGCTGTGAGACAACTGAATTAATTTTTTTTAAAGAATCTTATTATATTTATTAAAATACTCCACAATATTTATAAACTTTCTCTGCTCTGTTTTTTTGATACCACTTTGCCTTTTAAAAACTTTAGGCATAACACCTGGTTAGACCAATACTGTTAGTTCTTAGAAATATCTTGTTTTTCAAGTTAATATATCTGTCCAGAGGTGAAGGGATATTGAGTTAAATCATTCTGAATGGATTCCTGCATTTTCAGATTATACTACAAAGAAATAATGTTAATGCACATTACCAAAAAAACAAAAGTCCTAAACTTTACAATTTTCAAAATACAGATGATTTAATTTCAGTGTTTGTTCTCATATTGAGTATCTGAACTCCAATTCTGTCCCACACAAATGATTTAGACTACTTTGACTTCAGTAGGTGCTAGACAAAAACCACAAATGCATGGCTTGCTTTTCAAAATGTCCTACTTCATCGTTGCTTCGGAATATTTGCTATAACAATGCTAAAAAAAAATTACCTTTTTCAGCTCTTTAGTAGATTTAAATAAAATAAAATGTTTTGAAAACACCAGGTTTTACAAGAAGAAAGCAATTAAAATACCCTATGGAGATAAGTAGTAAAGTGAATGTCTTGTACGTATTACTGAAGTGCTATGTCAATCACCAGCTGTCAGCAGAAGAGAAGACCACTCCTAAGATGTCATTCCACTTCCTTGCTGACTTTAAGGGCAAAACCAGAAAGAAAAGTAAAGCTCAAACCTTTCATATAATTTCTTTGCTCAAAGGCACAGTATCCCACCTGTGACAAGAAGACAGGGTATAACAGCTGTTTCAGAAGATGGAGAAATTGATTTATGGTGATATTGCTTTGTACAGTCATGCAGTAGTTTTGTTGGATGTAAGAAAAACACAGTGTAGTTTAATTTATTTTTTGCAATTGTGGTGGGATGTTGAACCACTCAGAACCTTCAGGTAGATGTTCTTACACCTTATCTTGTTAGAACACACAACTTTCACTCACTAAGCTGAGGTTTGTAAATGGGGAGGAAGCTACATTTAAAAAAAAATAATCTAAATTAGTTTCACCAACTCTTAAATGAAGAACAATCTAAATACTTCAGAAAGCCATAACATAAATATTTATATGCACCTTTCACCTGTCAGCTCTCATCTTTGCCATTGTTTGGTTTCCCATAAACTTAGTCAGTTCCTGAGTTGTAGCAAATTCTGGTTCCTTCAGAAGTTGCCCTAGTTGCCCTTTCTACTAATGTGATTCCTGGCTCTATTTCTTTCCTAGAAGTCTCAATTTCCTTAACAGGTTTTAAGTTCCAAGTTCTATGCTTTGATTCCCATCTTTGTTATGCATTAAGCTCTGTGAGCTTCTCTCCACTGAACAAGCTACCCAAGACAGAAATTCTTATGCTCCACCCACAGGGACCTGACGTATTTCTGTTAAATAAACATAAGGTAAATTGGGAAGCAAATCAAATGCACTACTGTCACAACATCATTGGTGATACCTTAGCTGCCTTGCTTCTCTGACTGAAGAGAATTTTTCCACCAGTTTAACGTGTAGGAATTGTAAATGTTAATTTGACCCATTCAAGAGGGGCAAGTGCCTATGTGCCCAAGAACAACTTGCAGCCAATCCCTGACACAGATGTGGTTTTTGGGGGTGTCACCTCAAACTGCTTGTGGAAATATGGAAAGGAGTCATGGATAAGAAAGACTGTATCTGTTTCAAATCACTTAAGTCTGGTGCTCAGTCAGACAAGTATTAAATTGGCAGCTGCTTCTAAATACCCTTGTAAGTCAAGAAAGGGGTACACTGTGGAAGTGAAAGTCTACACCTTTAAAGCAGGGAAGAGGAAGTATTTTCTTACATAAGTACAAAATAAGCCTGTGGAACTAATTCACTGTCACTAGTGTTCACTGTAGCTATGGGCTTATTGACATCAAAATCAAGGTCTGCAAATCTTTTTAAAGATGAAAACATTTCATTAGCATTAGCTTGAAAGGGTGATGGAGGAGGTCAGAGAAGTTGAGATCTGTTTTACTTCAGGGGGATAACTTCAGCAAAGCTGGAGTATCCACACAGCTGTAACCAGTCATCCCATAAGCACTGTCCAGCAATTCCTTCAGCTACGTCCAAAACACTGCCTACTGTCAGAGATATGATACTAGATTAGACATATCATCGATATGATATGAAAAGGCAGTTTCTTTTTTCTCAAGCTCTGCCTTTGTAATTATGTTAATTAATTGTTTATTATGTAAAGATTGCAGAATCTCAAATAACTAATTCAGCTATAGGTTTCAGAAATATAACATACCTCTCGTGCTTTATAGGAAACAGCAAAGTCTGCTAGAATTCACAGCCTTTTCCCAGTTACTACTGCAGATGTGAGATTTATACAGACCTTCAGGGTAAGAAGGAAAAGAATGAAAATCAGTTGTCTCTCTACAGTTTGTCTTTGCAAAAATAGCCTTTTGAAAACCTTTTGATCCTGTTTGTTCTGTTCACTATAAATAGCTTGATGTAATTAGGTTTTTGAACACAGCAGGGTTAGGCTAATGGCCCAGCTCTGACATTATTTCCTTCTTTTTTTGCCTCTTATGACGTGATAGAAGCTACTTGAAAAAGTAACTTAACCGTATGTATAAAACCATTTTGTCACAAAGAGGAACATTCACGTAATTATGAAAAGCATCCTGAATTTCCTTGGCTAAGATACCTAGATTTGAAATCCAGATTTTAAATTGTTAATTTTTAATATTGTTTTGTTACCATATATAGCTGAATGCAAAGACTGTGATCCTTTTATAAGGATCTTCACAGGATAGCTTTATGACCTTGTGGCTCATTTGAACACTCCAGTAAAATAATTTGAATCCATGCTAAGATTTTCCAGAATTTCATTTTGTATAACCCTGCAAAGTATTCATGCTGGTCACTCTTGTGGTACTTGTCTACTTTAAAGCATAAGCACGTGTCTGCTAAGAAAATTTTATCAGAAAGTTCCTAATGGTTTCACTGACCATTCATTAGTGCTGCACTCCAAAGCATGAAAATTTTTAATTCAGTCATACTAATGTGTATCACACAGTCCCTTATCTTCATAGCTGGTAATGGTAAATTTAAATATTCTAGACAAAATATTTGTGTAGACAATTTTTTCTAAGGTTAAACAACATGATGTGTTAATTAGGTTAATACGGTCATATGCATACATGTGTTAGCAATCCCTACAATTTAAAGCATATATCTTGTTGTATAATAAAAATAGTTCAATTATGAAGTAATTATTCGTGTTCTTTTTTTTTACAAACTGAAAGTGAACACTCCCTGAGAGGGTGTAACAGGCTATACAACCTCAGCAGGAGCCCTACCCTTGAGAATAAAATGGGAGTACCCTAAGCATGAAGAGCAATTTTTTTCAAAGCACATCTTCCAAATTAATAAGTGTATACATTGATTTAATTCTAAAATCATGCTTCTTTCTGTAGTGAATATAATTTCCAGTTACAGTGCATAGCTAACATTGTGAACCATCCATGCTCATCAAATTTTCCTGGACCGTTTTTCATATAGGCATAAGATGGCTTAAGTCTACAGCTTCTAAAACCCTAACGGACCAGTCTAATCTGCCTTTCCTCTGGCTATTTAAAAGTTAATGGCACTCTGCAATGGGACATTTTCTTTCTTTATACTCTCTCCCATGAAGACAGTCTCACTGTGAAAAATGTACAGATTCTAACTTTTTCAGTATCTGAGTTTTCCTAATTATAGTTGGGGAGTCTAAAATTAGTCATCACTCTAAAAAAGAGAATTACATTGTAATATTACCAAGCAAAGGCACTTTCAGGTAAAGAATACATTTTTTGTTCTGCTGTTGAAAAAAGTCTCTCTATAGCCACTTTCTGGTTTTCAGAGTGTCACCAGCTCCATGCTTGGAGAACTGCTTGTGCCAAGAAAAGCAATTTCACACAGAGCTGGCCTTTTTGTGCCTACACCTTGGATGCCTTTTGCTGAATCGAACCTTCTAATTAAGCTCTGCATGACAATAAGGTTACTTGGTAGTCTGCAACTGCTGCTTTTTGATGTTGTCTCTGATACGTGCTTGCCTTGAACTCTCAGCTGTCATAATCATTGGGCTTAACCAGGAAGGATACATGTTTAAAAATGTATCATTGTTGGATAAGGGAGTTAAAAGTGTTGCTTCTCTTCTGCTGCTTCATGTAATTTTGAGAGTATCTCTAAGACACCATACATGACTAGAGCTCTGCATTTTGCTGACAGTCCTTATGCAAGCACCAAACATACACATTCATCTAGCTTTTCCCGTTTAGCAAAGGTATTTCTTTTTTCAATCATTCTCAGCTCCAGAATATTATTTGAATTCTGAAAAAAACCCAAACTCAAACATGCCATTGTCATCTGATTCAATGAAAGATTAGTATTTATTTTTCTAACGATTTATGTTTTATGATCATACAGTGCTGTGAAAGTTAAACTGAGGGGAAAAAAAAAAAAAAAAAGCATATTTCAGACTTATAGTATATTCTTTCCTACTTCCTCATCCCCATTTAGGATTACTGAAAAGAAAACACAATTATCACAAGTTTCACAGGGTTTTTCTGGGCTTTGCCCATTCTCAGTATATTGAAATGCTGTCTTATGACTCAGAGCTCATAAAAAAATTCTGCAGATATATATGCTAGTTTAGTAACAACCCCAAACCTCTAAATGTTGAAGCTTTTGCAATTCTGACCACAATAAAATTGAGAGAGGAAAAGAAAAGGGGGGGGGGGGGGGGGGGGGGGGGGGGGGGAGACAGGTAAAAAGGGCAGGGCAGGGCAGCGCAGGGCAGGGAAGGGAAGGAGAAAAAAAGAAAGCTTTCTTCATTATTTTCATGTAAGAAAGGAAATTCAGGACTCATCCTGAAATAATCAGCTGGAACTCAACTAATTGTCTCTTCCCCAGTTATTTTTCAAAGGCTTTAGTTTACACTGTGTAAGCAAAATTAAGTGGTTGCACACATCTGTGCAGCCATATAATACCATGTTTTAAAACATTTTTAATATACTGTTACTGCATACAACAGCTATGCTTATATAAAGGTTCCCATTAGTTTCAAAATCATCATTCAGATTTAATATTTTTAATTACTGATAATTCAATCATAATAAACTGCTCATTAATTGGCTAATAATACGTTGCTTGTAACTTTTTCAAGACTTATTAAAACTATTTTTTAGCATGTCATCTTTTCAAATGTAGCTTAATGTCAGTTGTTCAACAGATGTTTAGGCACTCATAGATTTTACATTACGTATATTCATAAATTAGGCACTTCGCATTCTTCAGTTTTGAAAATAATAAAGAACTTGATAAAGTCCAATGGAATCTAAAGACATCTATTCTTTTTGCATCTTTTGCAAATACTTTTGCAAATTTTCTGGCCTAGGTGAGTTAGGAAAAAAGAGTGATAGGATTAAAGGCTAGAAGAAGACAACAGGAAAGGGTATTTTATTTTACTTTATATTTTCCTTTTAACTGTCAGTGGAGTGCAATTAAAGACTAAATAAATGTGGTGCTGGACTTCTTAGTAGTGTTAGCCATTTAGGCTACATAACTACTTCCACAAGTTTTCAGCTATAACCCCAATCACTTAACTAAAAATAATTCCTAAAAAAGTGGGCTAATTTGGCGATTTTGTACCTCTAAAATTACTGGAGAATTTCAGGAAGTTTCAGCCTAAATTTCAAGAGGGTTGTGGTTTTTTGTTTTGTTTTGGGGTTTGTTTGTTTGTTTGTTTTTGGTTTTTTGTGTTTTTTTCTTGTTTTGAACTTCTAGAAGATTTTATTTATTGAAGCTTGAAAGGGACCAAAGGCAGTCAAATTTTAGTCTATAGCATGTCATGTTAACCATATTGATTAAGATAGGCCTATAAGAAATAGACCCAGAGCTGTCTTCTCATCTGTAGTAATGAAATGGCTGGGTGTTCTTTCCAAGTACAAGCCATAGAGGATGCTTATTACAGAAGACCCTGTAGCAACAAAGTGAGCTCAATATTGTGAGTTGTCCACCCAGACATTATTGTACCCTACTTCAGATCAAAAGATTTTTTAGGATCATGTAGATTGCTCACTATTTCCAGGTTGGTCATGTTAGAAGGGAAGAAAGTGTTTACAGAAGCCATGAACATGGGATTGGAAATGTTGACTATAAATCAATAACTCTCAGATATAAACCTTGTAGTAGAGTGAAAATGTCTGTGGTTTTTTATTTTCTTTTTTTAATGGCAAACAGATACACACAACTTGAATTATATTAAAAATGGCCAGTGTAGGTTGAAGTTTGCTACAGAATGATTTTATCAGGGTTGGACTGAAAGATAGGATGTGTGATGAACAGTATCAGTGGGTGTTTTCCGACACCTGCCAAATGAACAGCAGACAAAAAGGGAAGTCAGCACAGGAAAGAAAAGAGACCAATTATTACTACCCTGATTAAGAAATGTTGGGCCTTCATCTGTTCATGCTGGTTTACACCTAAAAAACTCCAATGAGTTTCACTGACTTACCATAGTCAGATGTGAAATTTAAATAATCCATTCTGGTTTGAAATCTTCAGAGCAGACAGCCTAAAGCAATTTCTAAAATGACATCAGTATATTTGTGCTGATGTTTTCAGAAGGAAAATCTGGTGATAAAACCTGTTTTGGGAAAGCAATTCATTAAAGAAATTGTTTTAATATCATTCTCTGGGATGATAGGTAGGATTTAACCCCCTCAGCAACTGCTCAGTCACACTAAACCCAAGAAAGTTGAAAACCTAAAAAAAAATAATAATAATTTAAATATTGTGGGAGATGCTGAGTCTATGTATGTGTTAGCTGGGTCTTTGCATCATTTCTATGGCAATGGTTATCCCTTTCTCTTGGTGCTTGTATAGGAGAGACTATAGACCTACATTTTTCAAGAACTTCTTTTTTGAAACATATGCACATGAAAATGTCTTTATCTTTAAGACAGTACATAGTAATGCATCCCTTGACATTCAACAGTACAAGTACAGCCATAAATTAAACATAATTTTAGTCACCATTGTTCTTCAGTAACACAACCATAATCCAGGAGCAATTGTATTGGTTTTGCCTTGTATCACTGTTAGGGAAAACAAGTACATCAAGTTCGGCAGATATATTGTGATTGTTAAATCATAAAGCATAGTACCCCCTCTACCCCTTTTTTTACATACTTGTATAAATATATAAAAGGTTATGCTATTTTTCTTCATGTATGAGTAAAGTTTAAGGAGCTTCTAAGACATTAGTACCATGACCTTATTCCCTATCTAAAGTGTGACTAAACAGAGCATGATGATATTTCATGAAGTGGAATGAGAAAGAAAAGTGACATCTTGTTCATAGGTATTTCTTTTGTTCTTGTTATAAGGTTACAAATAGTAATATAGCCAAAGAAAACACATTCCTGGAACTCCATATCTTTACTGCTTAATTCTTTTCTAATGAAAGAATGTTTCAAAACTACCAAGGAATATTGAAGTTTTGCTAGGTGGTTTACATTCTTCAGTGAAATTAATGGGTACATATCCATAAGGACTGGAAAAAGCATCTTCCTAATTTTTAAGCAGGAGCTTTATTGTCCCACTGAAGAAATGTTTGTACTTCTGTAGGAGGTAAAAAGTTTATGTTAACTTTGAAACATTTTTCTGTATAGGAGACATTTTATATGCAAGTGACTGATGTTGGGAGCAAGATTCAGCTTCCACTGTTAAGTTCTTGAAAGGTATTATGCACCTTGGGGCAAGCCCTTAAAGAAACTTGTGGGCTTGGAGGACAGCTGGCTGCATAAGTAATGAAAAATGCTGAGTATGAAAATGTGCCTTCAGCTGTTCTGTTTCTGCCCCCTGGGCATCCCTCTGATGCAGGAAGCTAAGGACATTTCAAACTCATGAGACCTCCCAGTGAAGAGGAATATGGCTTTTTCACATTTGAGCAGAACATGGTTTGCTCCTTTCTGCTGAACCACAGTGAAGCTTTTGTGACAAGAAGGACGCTGCCCACAAGACAATACTTTGACTGGCTGGGATGGTTAAATGACAGTCACATTCCCTGCCACTCAGAAAACAGTAAACACAGCATGTGACTAAGTAGTAGCTCCAGTTGTTTGTCTTAAGATAGCAGAACTTTCCTGAGTGAAAATGAGAGAGAAAAAAAAGGAGGGTTTACTAGTTTACTTTGGCATGGTTGAATAATAATAATAATAATAAATAACAATGATAATAACAATAATAATAGTAGTAGTAGTAATGATAGTAGTAGTAATAATAATAGTTATAATAATAATAATATAATGATAACAACAGTAATAACAAGAATTCCAAATTTAGAGGTAAGATTTGATTTCACAAGTATTCTAAGGAAAGCACACATGTGTCACAGGATATCTGAGCTTTGATAGTCACATATGTTGTGTTATGGCATGTTATGTTATGGCAAGTTTCCACAATGGTTAAGGGGATTGAAAACTGTTCTACTGAACAAGAAAAATCGATTTTAAATCACTTAAATCCTTGAGAATATGTCAGAATGTCATTATAATTTGATACTAGTTTTTTCTATGTAGTTACTCATACACTTCATTACATTGGCACTTAAGCACATGGTTTGCAAAACAAAAAGTCAGGACATATGACCACAAATATCTATAAAATCACATATTTATGTGGACAAATCAGAAGTAATTTCATTATTCAACTGTCTTATTGCCTCCTTTTCACAAAGTCACGCAAAATCTCTTGAACTGCAATGACTATCTTATTCACAACACCAGTAACTTCATTTGCATGGTAAGTAGTGTGTTTACCTTAGAATTAATAAGCAGTCTTCACACTTTCAGTCAGGACAGAAATATCTTATTTAACATATTTGAGGGAATCAGCTCTCCAAGTTTCAAAAAGCCACCTGTGTGCTCCTCTAATATAAACATTTTTTACCAGCAGGACCGTTTGCTGCACTTTTCCTGGTAAACATTTTGTTAGCTCTTTCTTACACTTATTATTGCTAAAGAGACAGTTAATTCTAATAATTTATTATAAACTAAACTAACAATTTCTAGTAAATCATATTTTCCCAGCATAAAATATACCCCCTTTTTAATTCTATTTCATTATTTTCTTATTGCTTCCACAGCATGCCCCACTAAACCTGTTCTATATGATAGACATTAGAGTAAATCAGAAAACATTAATGGTTTCTTACACTAAAGAATTTACTGTGGACTAAGCGGAAGAGTATCTGTAAAGTACAAAATAACTTCTCTGTTACAGACTTATTTGTAAAAATCCATTTCATTTAACCTAAAGCCGGCAAAGATTCTTTTAATTAAGCACTAAAATCTAACACTCAGTGGTGTACTAAACAATTACAAGTGGATTGTGTTTACTGAAACAAGTCTTTTTATTTCTTTATGCTGGTGATTACCTAGTTCACAGCAATATTTCACTGTAAAGTTTCTGTTACTTGTGAAATTCTAATTTAATTTTAATATTATTTTAACCATCATACAGTACTGTATGGCTACTGACAATAAATGCTTCAATGAACAAAGGTAGCAATTTGCTCCCTTTAGCATAGAAAGTTGACTTGCAAAGAGACACCTAAGCTCGCATGTATAACAGGCATGAAAGCTGAAAAGGAGTGTTTTGAGTCAGAAGAAAACACTGTGACTTCTGGGCTACCTTGTGTTCAGTGTATTATCTAGAGCTAGTCGTGTCTGAATTTACCCATTTTCTTTGCTTCCTGCCGTTGCTTGCTAAAAATGAGTGTTGCGGATAGAGTCATGCATTGCACTTGCAAGAGAGAAACAACAATATACTTTAGGGATATAAAGTAGTGAGTTAAGGTTCAATGGTAAATGCAACAGTGGCTTAACAAGATTGGATGGCAAGGTACACTTGATTATTTAATACATAGAAGACAGGGTCAGACAAAACTGTAAGGGAGACTATTCCATTGAGTCATGAGGTTCAGAAAGGACCCCCTTATGTTCTGAAATTCTGAGAGGAGAGTTTATGTGCAACTAGATCCAGACAGTCCCGGACTTGGTCAACAGTTTATGTCTAAAGGGTTACGTATGCACAATCATTCCTTTATCTTACTTATCTAAGATTTCAGTTTCAGCACTCTTATTCCTAATTCGCTTACCAAGTATATGATGTCATAAGCAATCTCTCAGCCTTGAGGACTAGCCTTGAGAGGCCTCCCTACTCAAGGGGAGATCCTGCCATGCAGCCCACTGCTGTTCAGGAGAGGGCAGTGGGCCCCAGGCTGTCAACTCTTTATGGAGTCAGATAATTGACTTATAGTCATATTTTCATACCAGACATGTTTTGGTTGGTGCATACCCAACTAGACCCCAGCTATTGAGCAAGACTTATGGCCCTTAGCTATTGTGTCATTACCTGTCTCTCCAGAGTCCAACTTAAGTCAGATTCAACCATAACAGCCACTGCCGGCAGCTATTGCTTGAGTAGAAAAGGGGGCAGGGGGCACACTGCCGCACTGAGGAACTTCCAGAAATACACAGCTATTATTGAAGCCTCATTGCTCAAACTGTTTTTCCAAGGCTCAGCCTGTGGACAGAAGAAAACAGGAGAAAAGCAACTGGTGAGGGAGCTTCTCACACCTCCACTATTTTCTGGCACAGACTGTTGTCACCTGGGGATCTCTGCTGATTAGTAGTGTTCCTCCAAAGCACATGTGCCAGCTGTGCAGTACTAGAAAACAGGGCATGCTCCTTCTTGCCTCTGCCTGCTTAAACCAAGACAGGGGTGAGACCCTTCCATGCTCAGGGAATGCTCTGCTAATTCCCTTCAGTGTCAGTGTCTTGCTAGAGAAGCTCAAAGCAGGGAACGCAGAAGGAGATTGGATTTCTTTTCATTTAAATTTGTATCAGTAAGAAAATGATGAATAAAAGGATTAAGAGGTTTAGGATTCAGGGGATAGACACACAGCTTATAATTTTACAGGGACTGTAAAATTGTGTTTGTTCTTGTCTGTTTAATTACCGCATTGTGAAAGAGACTTTCCACAACAGAAAGAGACAAGAAAGGGTGCTGGAGATTTTACAGAAACCTGGTACTTTAGTAATTTTCAGTTAACTGTGGGCATAAGCAACAAGAAAATTCATTATGGATATGGAATGATGTCCCTGTCCTGTGCCTTTTACATTCTGCTGGAAGTCTGTTAAAACATGTATCAATGACAATTCTAAGAAGTTTTGCTTATGCTTCAGTACCCTGTCTTTGCAAACAAATTGCTCTTGCTCTTTTTGATGTGTGTATATATTTAAAGAATAATTATTTGCAAATGTTTTGCAGCATTTCTTCCTGCTGCAGGATGTAGTAAGTTCATTATAGCTGTCTGCTTGTGCCTTTGTAGCCACATCTCTCTCTTGATCTCTTCTTTTTGCATCACAGATCTAGTTCAATCTTTCCAAGTAAAAAGTAAAAGTAAAGTAAAAGGCCTTGTGTTCCTACGAAAAGCATCAAGAAACACTTCATATGTTGTTTCAATACTGGCTACATTATTTTCTCTGTCAAAATGGAAGATTTTTTCACCTGTTTAAAATTGGTCCGTGAGAAGATCAGAGGATCAGTTACTTCTCCTAGGTAATATTCTGGTGGGGGGTTTTTTTGGTTGTTTTTTCTTTTTTTTTTTTTGACAAAAATGGCTTTCTATGGAAATTTTTATAAGTTCTGAACTGATCCTGCTTTTCAGCTGTCTTTTTTGTCAAGATGAGAGAAATACTACCATGAAATTTAATATGCAGAGAGACAAATGTAGGAGAAGAATGATTTTTAAAGGCAAGCTAATCTCATAAAGAAATTCATTTTTTTAATAGAAAGAGCTTTCTGACAGATCATTTCACATCTGAAGTGGATTTTTTCTGTGCTGCAGTATTATGATCTGGGATAATACATGATCAATCAGAGATTGTGCTGTGTGTTGTTGTGTAAGTTTAAGTAGAGTTAAGAGCAGTTACTATGTCCAGTAGTGTAAGCAGTGTCCAGGTTTCAGCTAGGATAGTTATTTTCTTCTTATTAGTAGCTGGTGCAGTGCTTTGGTTTGGATTTAGTGTGAGACAGCACACTGATGGTTTTGGTTGTCTCTGGATAATATTTATACTAAGTCACAGACTTTTCAGTTCCTTGGGCCCTGCCAGCAAGAGGGCTGGAAGGGCATGGGAAATTGGGAGGGGACGCAGCCAGGACAGGTGACCCCAACTAGCCAAGGGGATATTCCATACCATAGAATGTCATATACATGGCATGTATATAAACTGGAGGAAGAGGAAGGAAGGGGTGGGTGGGATGTCCAGCATTACAGCATTTGTTTTCCCAAGTAACTGTTAGACGTGATGAAGCCCTGCTTTCCTAGAGATGGCTGAACACTTGTCTACTGATGGGAAGTAGCAAATTAATTCCTTGATTTGCTTTGCCTGTGTGCACAGTTTTTGCTTTACTTATTAAACTGCCTTTATCTTCCCCCACAAGTTTTCTCACTTTTACTCTTCTGATCCTCTCCCCCATCCCACTGTGGGGGGAGTGAGCGAGCAGCTGTGTGGGGCTTATTTACCAGCCAGGGTTAAACAACAACAGAAAAGTTCCACTGGAGAAGAATGTTTTAAAAACTTCTGTTACTAAGACATCTGCTTCTAATCCACTGATTTATCTGCTATACAGAATGAGAAAGTAGGCAAATAATATTTCTTCCATTTCTATTTCACAATATTAGCTTGATTTTTATATATTGCATGTACATGTATGGGGGAGTTTTCACAATTGTTTCTGGAGTCTCACTGCAGCTAGAATCCTTAAAAACTGTTTCAGAGCCTCCTTGAGTAAGGCTTGTAGCAAGGTCCTGCCTAAAAGATCTCAGGGCTATATTTCTGATACTGCAGTCTATGGACCACTGCTGATGTAAAGAGAGTTTTTTAATGTTGATGCCTTTTCTTTGAAGGAACAGTTGAAACAGTTTGCATAGAAAAGACCGTGTATTTTGAAAAGTATCCAGCAAAAGGAAGACTAAGTTGCTCTGCCTCCTCCATGAGCCTGCTTTTCCTACAGAAAAAAGGGTATTAACTGGTAACGCTTATAAAAGAACATTGAAAATAATAGAAGAAAATGCTAATACCTTACAGTTAATATCTGTAGTAGTTACAGAGAACACAGACTAGTGGAAGAGGCTGCTACTGCCTCCAGTTTAGATGGATTATTGTTTTGAAACAGAGTCTTTTCAGAAAGTCCAAGCTCATTGTTTTGCCTAATGTCCTTTCAAACGTACTTACAAGCTTGTATCTTTACACTTTTGTGCTTGATGTAATAGTCTACTGTTACAAAATGGAACCTCTGATTGAGTTTGGTACAAGGATATGTCTTGTCCTGTGTCCTGCCTTCGGCTAAGGCACACACTAAGATCAGCATTGTATTTTTCCCAGGTAAAGTTCAATCCTCACTTATTAAGTACGCTGATCTCTGGAATTCCCTAACATGTAAGAATTTCGGTTGCATGATTTGTGCAGGACTGTGTTTGGTGTCTCCTCTGGTGTCCCTGTCAGAAGTCCTGCCTCACAAATATGAGGTGGTTCTCACTCTTCCAACTTGTGTCCGAATCCTGCCTCGAAGTTACGGCTGTATTTAAGGGGGAAATTCTGTATCTGTCTGGTAGGGTAGATATTTCATGTCCAGGAAGGTGGTTTTACCAAGCTCAATCTCAGCTTCAGTATTTATGGAAGGAAGGAAAATTTCCGTTTCTGGGAGGTGCTCATCAGAGATGTGCAATGCTACACATAGTCAGACATCTATAGAAAAATAAAAAGAAGTACAAGCATATACAATAATTCTGTCAAGTTCAACTCTTCCTAGCTTAGTTTAGTAACTCTTAATGGGTTAACAGTCATTTCTAAGCGTTTGTTCAGTCTCCTTTTGAACACATGAATATTTTGCATCCTGAACATACTTCACCAAGGAGATGCATGCATCTAATACCCAATGAATGAGAATAAATTCCCTGGTTTTAGTTGTTAATAAAGTAATTAGTGGGGGTTTTTTTTCATGGGTTAGTGCCACAGTATTTTAAAAATGTGGTCTCTTGCTTACTGAGTGTTGCTTATTATTTAGTCATTTTGGGCTATACCTGAAAGTCATTAGCTGTTAAAACTGCATTGTCAACACTGTTTCTATAAAATATGCTTAGTTGCTAGTACACCAAGCCAGTAATAGCAATGTGGTACTGGCTATTAACTGTTGGTAATGTGTTTCTTCTTCATTACTGTATCTGATTTTTAAATCACAAAGTCTCAGTCATTGTCCACAGGATGCTTGCTCATATGTATGAGCTGCTTTTCAGAATGATCTTCTTCATTTAGTGGAAGGATATGTTTTTTGTGATATCTTGACAATTTTCCAAATTGAGAATATCCTTTGCAAGGTAACTCCATACTAATATCATGCCCACCTTTCATCTGTGTATCGACAGAGCTAGCAAATACAATATTAATTCTTATTGGCACAGCAGCTTTAAGTAGAGCATACATTTCATTACACCATTGTGTAAATGTTAAAGCTTGCATAAATCCTGCCATTTTAAGGAGCTATCATAAGCATGTTTTTGTAAATTATCATACTGGTATCTAAAATACACTTTCTGTTATTCTTTTCTTATTTTCTTATCTGCATTTCCTTTATCTGTGACAGATAGACAGGAACAGCTTTGGAAACTAGGAGAGGATTCCTGTTGTATGTCTGTAGTAATTTGCCCCCTATGGGGCAACATGTTTTAATCTCACTACAGGTCCTCCTCCTGAACCAAAGCCCTAGAGGTAATGTGGCAGAAGAGGTGTGAGATCAGAAACATCCCTGAATGTAAATGTCACACTTTTATGGACTCTTAATCCACTCTCAGCCATTGTCCTTTTTTGCTAGAAGGACTGGCTGGGGAAGAATGCTACACAGTCCTTTGCTGAAGTTGCCTTTTTCACAGCAGTCAAGATACCATTCTGGTCACACTTTGAGCATTACAGTCAGCACATTTGCTGAAACAACTGTAAATGAAGGCATCTGTAATATCTTTTTACAGACTGGTTTGATTGGTTTACCTTTCCTTTTTTGTGCTATTCTTTTTTACAAATTATAGTAAGGTTAGTGTGGGGGTTGTCATTTTGGAGGGGTTTTTGGTTGGTTGGTTGGTTGGTTTTGTTTCCTAAGATTTCTTTCTTGTTATATGCCAAAAGGCTGGCCAGTTACTGCTTTCTTTAGAATTATTGGCTGCACCATAAGCTGCACTTACTGCCTTGCTTAATTAAGGAGCGGGAAATGCGTGTATGTGCAAATGGAGGGGAAAGAGAAAAACAAAGAAGAAAGATATAGAAGCGAGGAAGGAACTGCATCTCAAAATGTCCCTTAGAGTGACTATTTTCATAATTGTCTTAGTGACGTTTTTTCTACAATTATTTAAATGGATGTTGTATCAATAAGATTCAGAACTTCACAAGCAACTTTTACTTGTTAGCTAAATGCAGAAGGGTTTTTTTAAAAAAAAACTCATATAAATTTGAATGAACTATCATGAAAATGCTTATTTTTAAATTCCTATGCAATTAGCATACATAATTATTTGAAGGCAGATGAGCAGCTCAGTTATAAGCTTAGATCTTCTAGACAAACTGTTGGTTGGTCCAAAGCTCTTCCATGACCAAATAATTGGGATAGATTTGAATGTGAAACTGTCGTGACTATCAATTTGTTTCTCCCTAGTGAAGACAAGGAAGGATTTGGAGAGTACCTTGAAGAGGCAGGGTAGAAAAACATCATCACCTCTGCTCCTACAGACTCAGAGGATGTGTCTATATTACACAGGACTGGTAGAAGGAAACACCTTGTGGATGTCTCCTTTGAGGAGCACATTTTTTATCAGGTGTCATGGTTAAAACCTATGAAGTGTAACAACATCTGTATTATCCTGGAACCCTTTTTCCATCCAAATACATTTCATGAAAATTGGGAAATTGACTCATTTCTGAGACATACGATAAAATCTTTCCAATATGGATCCCTCTCAGAGGCCACACGTGAAATGTGAAGGATACATTGCTCTCTTTGGAATGCATCAGAAGATGAAGCCAAGTGTGTTTTGCAGTCTACCTCACCTCCTTTGCTCTCTCCATTCACTTTCTTTCTTTGGCTTTGAGACCAGATGTTCTTCATTAACAGAGTAATAATAATAATATCCTTTTTTACAGCTAATTTTAACAGTTGTATATCTTTGTCTGAGGCTGTAGGATGGTCACTGTTTTTTTCCAAAGTTCCTCTTCAAGAGTTTTATTACAGGAGTAGGAAGGTCTGTATACAGATGGCAGTGATACTTGCTTGTGAGTTTAACACACCTTATGGTAATCCTAGCACAAATTTGTTTGATTTTCCCTTGTAACCTCTGTTTGGAAGACAACTGTGTTGCTACTTTGGTTTTGGGAAACAAAACCCAGAGAAGTTAGATATCTAACTTTCTTTTATGCTACCATAGTCTTTCAGCTTAAATATCTTTGCTTCTCATCCTGACTTTTTTGCTACGTTACTCCTATACAAGTTTCTTCCTAGGAACTTCCATAAGCATGTTCCCAGAGTCAAGCTTTGCCTGCCTTATTCATTTCAACTTCCACTTGTTTAGGGTAGTTTACTTTTTTTGTTACATTTTTTTAGTTTACGCAATGTTGGTGTATTTCAAGAAGGGAGATCTACATCCATTATTTAAAATATTTCAGAACTTCATTGATCAATTTGCCATTATAATGGGCAATCCATAAGTGACAAAGATTTTACATGTCATGTCTAATGCCTGGGTGTGGTTTTTTTGTGTAATTTTAAAATTATACACCCCATAATTAAAGTCATAAAAGTGTAGTTTCTTCAGTAATACTTAGGAGCTGGTTTACATTCGTCTAACTTAGATATTAATATTGCAAATCTTATCTCTTTGCAGAGAATGTTATCTTCTGACAGTTAAAAATTGTCTATCAATTCTAACAATTGTTATGCTCTGTTAGGCTCATTAGAATTAGAGATCATTGTCATTAATGCACTTTTAATTGTAGTACCTTCTGAAACTAGACAGAATATTACATATGAATCATGACAAATATTTTCTGTAAGTAATCTTCATCAAGAAAAAGTTTTTTTTTTCATTGTTTAAACTTAATTTCATGCCTTGAGATGACAAGTAAAACATGTGATTCGTTCTGTGCTGCTTTGGTGAAAGTGAATGAAGGCAACTGCACAATTTTGTAGCAGCAGTAGAGAAACCCTGTAAAGATATTTTTTTATATTTTTTTTTACTAACTACTCAACAACAGTTGGAAGAAAAAAAAAAAAAAGCAGGTTCCTGCAACTTGGAAGTAGATGATTGGACTTGCTTAGGTTATTTACTTTTTGACTCCTCTCTTCAAAGTTTTAAAATAGACTTTACATAACAAAACTTTAAAGAACTTATGCCTGGGTGTAAATATTTTTTTTTCAACTTGTTTACTTTGCGTAAGGTAACCGAGCACTAGAAATCATATCCATCTCTCCATGAGGCAGAGTGATCCAGTAGCAGTGGAGTCTGTCAGCGATGTGAAGCAACCTTAGGTAAGTCACTGGGCTTCTCTCTTTTTCAGAATATAAGAAAGATTATTGCTTGATGATGTACTCATTTTTTTCCCTTCCTTATTTTTTGGTTGATGTTTTCATTCAATGATTTTACCAAGACAAAAATGGTTTCAGAGAAATATTTTCATAAAATAGTGTTATACAAAATCTCAGTGGGTTTGCAATGAAAATATACATCTTTTTGCTTGTTTGTTTGTTTGTCTCTGAAGTCTTTCTATCAGCTCTTTTTCTAATCCTGCACCTCCGTTCTCCAATAAAGGAAAAAATTGGAGGGAAGGCAGACCACCTACAGTGCTAGTCTAGATTTGGTAAGAGGTAGAAAGAGTTATATGGGTACAAACAATTTCTATCTTTCCCTGTATCACAGATAAACCTGTATCTGGGTTGCCATAACTCACACATAGCCAACTAAACACAGCTTCAAAACTTATGCTGGTTACTGAGAATGGTCATTATTGAGAGTGATGGTTAGAATAATAAACATCAACAAAATACTGACAGGTAAGGCTATCTCTGAAAACAAGGAACTGGGAAACTGTAAAAATGTCCTCCTAATTCCTTTTTCCAGAATGATGCTGGAACTTATTTGCAAATACCTACAAATAAAAACGTGCTGAATGTATCCAAAAGGGTGGGAAAATGAAGAGTGATAGATAACATGGTGCTGCAAAGAACAAGTTGCATGAGATGAGTCTGATTTCTTTCTGTGACAAGGTAACATGCTTTGTGGAAAGGGGAAAAGCAGTAGATGTGATATCTTGACTTGTGTCAGGGTTTAAACAGTTTTAGACTTCACATTCTGACAGATGACCTTGGAGAGCACAGTGCAGAATACATTATAGTTAACACTGCTTAGAAATCTGTTTGCAGAGATTAATTATCAGTGGTTCATAATCAAAATAGAACTGTGTATTGAGTAGTGATATTCAATATTTTTCATTACTACTCTGAAAGATGGAATGCAAACTGTTTATTACATTCACAGATCAAGCTGCACTGGGGAAGCTTACAAGTCCAGGCAAAGCTTCAGGCTCCAGCCATTATCAAACTACGAAGTGTCACTTACTTAAGTGAACAGAGACATAGGACGGGGAGCAAGTTGGTAATAACTGTTTCACAGAGGATATCTGAGGGATTTAAACCAAACACACTCTCAGCCTGAACTGGAGGTGATATATTGTATTTCTAGGGGTGAATACTGTATCTAAGACATAGCAAGCTATTTTTTCACCTTTTCCTATTTCTGTGGTTTAAGCTAAAGCATTGCATGAAGTTTTGGGTTTTGCAGTTTAAGAAGAATGCTAAATTGTTGTAGGGGATTCAGAGGAAATACTGAAAGCTGAACACTGAGCTTACTTAAGGAAGTGTGGTGGTGACAAAAGAGTTGTCACATATGTCATGGATGGCTGCAAAAAAGCAGACCATTGTAATTTGGAATCTCAGTTCTAAAACTGTAAATACCTTTCTACTAGCTTACATGGATGATGCAAGAAATAAAGTACTAAACGACAGTTAAACCTGTATGTAGCTTATTCACTGAACCACATTGTTTAAACATGAGTTATTTTAGAATTTAGCAGCTTTTCAGTTTGGAAGAGAAATAGATATTGCTAAAATAAATATCAGTATATGATATGGGTATTTTTCATATTTTCATATTTTCATAGAAGAAGGAGGAACTAGGAATGATTTATTTTCTCCCATTTTAATCAGTGGGAGCTTTACTCTGACTTACTTTTAATTTGGGAGCAATTATAAGAGAGCATTGACCATGTTTGGTTCCACAGAATTAAAGTACATTTTTACACATGTTTAGAGAACCAGTTTTGATTCATAACCATTTTCTAGCTTGAAAAAGCATATTCCAGCCATTCTGAATGACAAGTATCCTAACCTATGTGCCTGAAATAAAGCCGTGTGAGGGAAACAAACATCCCCAGTATGATAGGAAATTTGTATGTGTGGACCTTTGGGTGACATTATACAGACTGAAAATCTAAAGGGCAGTTGAAAGTTGTCATTATTTTTAAAGATAGAAAATTTGTCTGAAAATTACTACTCTTTGTTTGCCATTACCACTATTTACTTAAGGCACCAAATAATAATGTCATTACCAATAGCTTGCTCCAGGTTCCCTCATTGTTTCCATGACCCAGCTTGAGACATTACTTCAGCAATCATTGGGTAAAGAAGGGTGAGTGGCAGGGAGAAGACTTCCACCATTTTCCGCTTTTTTGTGTGGAAATTGCACTTGAACTCAGATTCCAGTCTCCTGTAAATTTAGTGAGTAAAAAGGAAAATATTTTTCTACAAAAACTTTCAGAAATATGTACCTGCTCTTGAAGTTTCACTTTGATGGTGTTTTTCCTACCAGCTGTCTAAACGATGGATGGGTTTGTGACAAGAACATGAACCTATTATAGACAAATATATATTCAGACAGACAGAAATGTGAAATGAAGCAGTTATTTTTATTTTGCCTTGTTTTTGGACATGGTTTATGTTCTATACATTTATGAAATGAGTCAATAGAATCATCCTCATTACCATATGAACTATTCTCTGATGCTTCCTTGATTGTATCATTTTAGACCTTACTGAAATAATACACAGAAGCTTTTCTATTTATTCACGTCATACCGTGTTCTCAAGAGGAAACAGGCTTTCTGTTTGTTTTGTTTGGATTTTTTATTGGTTTGTTGTTTGGGTTTTTTTCCTTCTTGTATTCATTCTGGAATAATGTGTGAAATTAGAGAAATGGGGGGAAAAAAAACCCAAAACAAGCCCAAGACATTGCCTAAAGAGAAATAATCTATCAGCAACTTTGATATAGGTTGAAATGTAAAAGTCTTAACAAGCAAAGTAGAATTTTATGCTTAGTCCTGAAAAAGCCTTTTTGGGGGCAAAAAAAATAATCTGAAAAAACCTGTATTTTCTTTCAATGTTTAAAAAAAGGGGGGGGGGGGAGGGTAAGAGTAAAACATGTACAGTTAGAAAACATAAATTGAGAAATATCCTTTCAATAAGTCACTGTTTAAAGTTCTCTTTTGCTTTCCAGTCTAACACATTCTATTTACTTTTCTGTTTCAATTCTAACTCAAAGCAACAACTATTAGTTATAATGTACATACAGGCCATGGGCAAAAACTAGTTCAGAATGAACAGTAAATACATTTCTTTATGATGATTTGGTAGTTGAACAGTACTCACAAGTCCTTCTCCAGAGGGCTGCTTTAAATCCCTTGATCCTCCAGCCTGCACTGATACTGGGGGTTGCCCCATCCCAGGCACAGGACCTTACACTTGGTGTTGTTGAACGTCATGAGATTCATGTGGGCCCACTTCTCAAGCTTGTCCAGGTCCCTCTGGATGGCATCCTATCCTGACATGTCAACTGCACCATTCAGCTCAGTGTCAATCTGCAAATTTGCTGAAGATGCACTTGAACACACTGTCCATGTCATTGATAAATATATTAAAAGTACTGGTCCCAGTACAGACCCCTGATGGACACCACTCATCACTGATCTCCACCTCAACATTGAGCCATTGACCACTTCTTTCTAGATGTGAACATCCAGCCAATTCTTTATCCACCAAATATTCCATCTATCAAATCTATACCTCTCCAATTTAGAGAGAAGGATGTTGTCAGGGACCATGTCAAAGTCCTTACAGAAGCCCAGATTGGTGACACCCTTAGCTCTTCCCTTGTCCTTTGATGTAGTCACTCCATCACAGAAGTGATTGGTCAGGCAAGATGTGCCCTTGGGGAAGCTGTGCTTGTTGTCTTGGATAACCTCCCTGTCTTCCCTGTGACTTAACAGAAGCTTCTGGGAGGATCTGTTCTATGATCTTCCCAGGCACACAGGTGACTCTGACAGGTTAATAGTTCCCAGGGTCTTCCTTTCTACCCTTTTTAAAAATGGGTGCAATGTTTCCCTTTTTCCAGTTACTGGGGACTTTACCTGACTGCCATGACTTTTAAAATTTCATGGAGAGTGACTTGGCAACTGCATCAGCCAATTGCTTCAGGAATCTGGAATGCGTCTTTTCAGTTCCCATAGATTTACATACATTCAGTTTTCTCAGGTGGTCTCAAAACTGATCTTCTAATACAGTGGGAGGGACTCTGTTTCCCCAGTCCATGCCTTGCAGTCCATCCACTTGAGAGGTGCGGGAAGAGAGGTTGCCAGTGAAGACTGAGGCAAGATACTTGTTGAATACCTCAGTCTTCTTGTCTGTTGTTACCAGCTTGCCCGTCATGTTCATCAGGGGCACATTTTCTTTGACCTTCCTTCTCTGTCTGACACACTTATAGAAACCCTTATTATTCTTTATGTCCCTTGCCAAGATCAGCTTCAGCTACTCCTTGGCCTTCATAACCCTACCCCTACAAAACCAGGCAACATCCCTGTACTCTTCCCAGGATACCTATCTCTGCTTCCAGGTCTCTTGGAATGCTATGGACACCACCCCATATGCTTTTATGAAGTCAAGGTAAGCATCATCCACGGCTTGCCCCTAATCTGCTGAGCAAGCCATCTCATCACAGAATGATGTCGTCTTCCTCAAGTACAATTTCCTCTTTATGAATTCATGCTGGCTGTTCCGTACCACTGCCTTGTCTTTAAAAAGCCTGGATATGGCTTCCAGAACAGTTTACTCAGTGGTAATCCCACACACTGAGATGAAGTTGACTGATCAGCAGTTCTCCGGCTCCTCCTTCTTGAAAATGACTGTTACATTTGTGGTCTTCCCATCATTGGGATCCTCTTCCAGTTACCGTTTCATTATGAAAATGATAATGATTGGCCTTGCAATGTTCTCAGTCATTTCCCTGGGCATCTCATTTCTAGCCTCATTGCCTGTAAATGTCTATTTTAATTATATGGTCCCTATCTCAGCTTTTCAGTACTCAGGGTAATGCTCTGCTAGCTGTCAAAGGTGGGAAATAGCTTTGAAGTGTAAACACTGAGGTGGCAGATAATTGAGGGTGAGGAGAATTGGCACTGAAAATCTGAAATTGAAGGTTTGAACTCTCAGAGCAGGATCCTACTGCTTGCTAGTTACAACCACTATGAACTAGTGGCAAATTTTGATAACGTCTGGATTCAGCAAAAGTGGCACAACCTGAATGTCCCTGCTGATGCAGCAAGATAGAACCAGCAGCTGAGAGGCTGATCATGAGCTCTGTTTCTGCACAGAATATTTAGATCAAGAAATCTGGGGGATGCAAATAAGGTTTTCCAAAAAAAAAGAAGTAAGGTCTGGAAAGTAAAAGTGATCTTAGAGAGGAATCTTAGACAGAGGAACATGAATGCCCCCCAGCTGAAAGAAAGATGCTGGCAGTGACAAAGATCCCAGAAACCGGAGAGCTCCATGGGATTGTCCCATGTGCTTGTAATTGTCCTTGTGCTTATGAACTGGGGAGTGTCCAGGGACAATGGTCAGTGATGTTTGAGCTCGTGTCTGTGGGCATCTGTACAGCACAAACCACATGGCTTTCTGCCAAGCCTCCCTGTGCCCTCCAACTGACATCCCTGCAGGGAGGGGCAGTCAGGGCCTTGTGACCGTAGTGCTGCAGGCAGTGAGTGAGTGAGTGGGGGGAATCATCCGCTGAGGTACAAGGCCAGGTCTCGTTGGTGCTTAAATAGACCCCAGCATCCAGATCCACTACAGGCCAGGCTGGGCTTGGTCTCACCCATGATATTGCCATAGAACCTACCACTGGGCTTGGGTACCTGATAAGCATGAAGGCAGTCTTTTAGCATTTTCCATATGCTTGTTCGCAGTATCCCCTGCCCTGCTAAGTAGCATTCTGCATTTTGCTCAGCCTTTCCTTTGCCGCTAGTACGCTTACAGAAGTCCTTCTCGTTGCCTTTCACATCACTCACTAGTTTCAACTCTAATTATGCTTTGACTTTCTTAACTCCAGCCCTGAAAACTCAGGTGTCATTCCCCCAGGGTATTTCATTGTTTGCACCTCTGTCTACATATTTTTGCAGTACAGTTCATCTATGACAGCCTCTGCCTTGAGTACTTTGTGTGCTTTGAGGAGCCTGTCTGTGGCTATGATCAGCTATCCTGTGCCATTTTGTCATCCATGGCAATCTTTCATGAGAAGTTGCAAACCGCATTCTTCAACCAGAAGAAATCTGATCTTTTGGCATCGTGGACTGAGATTTTGCTATTTGCCTTGCTCACTTCCCATGTGTGGAAAATTACTTTGGGAGGAATTAGCAAAAACTGGGACATAATAGAAGCACAGTATTACAGAAATCTTTTTAGGGTAAAATAGAGCTATCACTTTCAGGATGATTGCTATCATTTTCAGGATGGTAGCATGTATGGAATCTACTTTGCCATGGCTCCCTAAGCAACAAACCCTGCCATCTCAGCAGGTGCTGATAGGAATAATAGAAGGTGGACTGCAAACACCACAGACAGGCTCTGGAAACTTAATGGTCTGATAAGCTGCACAGCAGTTGTCACATGAAAAATGTATGAGAAGATGTCCACTACTGCCAACCAACCATTGTCGCAAAATTACTTTCCTCAGATTAAATAGTCTCATTGTAATACTAACACATAATTCCATCCCAAAGTTACCTGCCTCCAGGGTACTACTGCACCTCACTGGGCACAAGATACCACTCAGTAACAAAAAAAATGTATGACTAAAGTCAGTCAAGCTCTACCTAAATGTAAAGAACATGGACTGGTCCTTGGAAGAAATAGGTTCAAAGGGCAGGGGAATTGTTGTCTAAACTCCTGAATTACCAGACTCTGATTTAGTGTCAGAAGGTCAGGTCAAGATGACCCACACTCTGAAGTTGTTAGAAGTGATGAATGAAAGGACTTCTAACTAAGGGATTCAGCCTTAGGAATGATGGGAAACAAAGAACAGATGGTGAAAAGAACACTGTTATCTAAGAAAGAAATACTCAAGTGTGGAAGTCCTTGCCACAAGAGAAGACAAGCTGATAAGGTGTTACAACCCCCATACATCAACAGAAACTTAGTTGAAAGTAGGAGAAAAGTAATTGTGATAGTGGGAGATTGTGACCTCTGACTCAAATAACGCCCCCAAAAGAGTGCAAAACCCCATCTGAGGGGCATGCATAGTTAGTAAAGAACTTGAGTAGTGCTATCTGAGGATGCATACTAATTTACAGTAGAAGCAAGAAGCTTGTAACTAACACATTGTATCATAAAGGAACATGCAATAATGTACTGTGAAGTATAAAAAGTGAACAAAGGAAGGGAGAAATTAGGGAAGACTCCACCATAACTTCTGAGATCAGTTGACTTAACCTGTCTTCTTTCCCCATAGGGACAACTACTGGGAAGGAAGTTTATTCTATGACTAACACACACTAGCTGTTATTAGGTGTATTGTTTTAAGGTTTTTTTGCAGTCAGTGTTTTATCATTGGCAATCTTTGAATCTTATTCTGTCACAAACTTGCATTTTGTATAATAAAAATCTTCAGTATAGGTTCATTTTGTACAAGTCTCTGGAGATCTGAGTAGCTGTTATAAGGGATCTGATTCAGTGACGCTGTCACTGGGGTCCCAGAATAAGTCAAATCACCCCCTGATAAAGTGGGCTGCCAAAACACAGGTAGCGGGCAGGCTGGTCAGGCACAAGGATCTCATCTTTCCTGGGACACTGATGGGCTGATCAAACATAAAGGGTTCAAGGAAACCCCCCTTCTTAATGTGACACTATGAGACCTTAAACTCTGCAGTGTCATGGTCACTGCTGCCAAGGCTAGCATAGATATTCACATTCTCAGCCACCTCTTTCTTCTCTGTGAAGCAGCAAACAAGCTGGCTGATCACTTGTGTCAAGAAAGTATCTTCAACTCATCCACAGACTTCCTGGACTGCTTGCAGTTAGCCCTATGCCCTTTCAGGAGATTTGAAGTGGCCCAAATTCCCATAACTGCCAAGCAGGACATATGATCATGAGGTTTCTTCCAACTGTCTAAATGCTTAATTACTTTATTTTTGGGATCAAGTGATCTGTAGCAGAACACTTGTCTTGTGACCCTTTCACATAAGCTCTTGACTGTCTTGTCACTCGTTTGAAGACAAAGCACTCAAGTCCTTCCTTTCCTACCCAGCCTTTCTTTTCTGAAAAGCCTTTGTGCATCACTGGCAGAACTGTCATGGGGGCAATCCCAATGAATCTCAGAAATTCCAGTGAATCTGTACAAACTCAACAGCAATCTGTTTTCTGTGCTGAAGAAGCACATGGACAAGCACTTGAGGTGGACTCCCAGTGATACCACTTGCACAAAGAAGTGCAAGAGCTTTCTCAGTCTAGACATTTTCTCCGTGTCCCCAGTGTCTCTGTTTCTCTCCTGAGAAACCAATTTAAAGGCCTTACAGGGCTGGCAAAGCTGTTCTTGCCCTGCTTAGACATATAGATGAAAGGACTTATTTTTTGTCTTACTACTTACCTAACATAGAAGACGAATCTATGTGGAATAAATTATCATAATAGTTCAGATGAACTAGTCTGAAATAAATACCCATTCTGATGACTAATTTTATGTCATCTGAAGTGTTTAAACACAAATTAATACATTGGATCTGAACTGGGTAGTATAGATGTTGTCGAACTTGATGTAGAAATGGACGGTTATTGTTCTATAGTCTGATGAAAAGCCCATATGGCTACCACTCGCTTGCTAGGATTGCATAAAATGGTTGGTGCTCTTATGTATCTGTGAATACATTTTCAGCTGTGAAATTTTACATGGTGTTGAACTTGCGTGTTTTCTGTAAACTCGTAACACATCCATTGTCTGTAATTTGTGGGGTTGGTCTGAATTCTTTTCAGTTGTTGTGGTACAGAAATCTTTTGCAGGAGAGTGACAGGCACTATAGGAAAATAAATGAACAAGAAAAAAAATAGACTTGGGGAAACTGAGAAAATACTTTTCCCATTATTATTATAGGCATTTACACTGCATTCTTTTTGGAGCATTTGTGATTTAAATCTCAGATGTTCAGGTAGAATTACATTTGACTCGTTGAAGAAAATATTTTTATAACCACCAAATATTGTGCTTAATTTATTTTATAGTAAGATCTAAATTAAATTGGAATATAATGCTTTGTGTCTTCCTGGAAGAAATAAGGAGAACAAAGATAACTGTTTTCAATATCTCTTGGTATCATGAGTCATATTCTGGTACAAGCAGAACTTAGAATGCATAGTTCTTAAAACATGACTAAGGGAAGAATAAAAAGACTCTACATATACTAAGAAAATTAGTTTGAATTACCGTGAGACTGCAACTAAGTGTAAATTGATTATGAAATTGTCTAGGTAACACAATGCTGTGGGGTATATGTTAACTTACAATAAACTGAAAAAAAAATATTTATTTCAGAATTGTTGAGTCACGACTCTAGGAAGTACCGCTTTAATACAGTACACATTACATGTTTACATCAGCCCACAATAATTTTCAGATGATTTCAAAGGGAACTCCAAACATAGATAAGGTAAATTGTGTCCCTCAAAACGTCTGTTTGTTTCGTGTTTTTCAGCACTTCTTGTTTGTGTGCACACGTCTATGTATGCATATGGGTAAAAACAAGACGGTGAGTGATGCATTTTTTTTATTACAATGATATCTTACGCTTATTTAATCTTCTCTTAGTACTTTTCCAGGCTGCTTATTGAAAATCACTTAATATCTTCTTTTTCCAAAACCTTGATGAGCTTTTGCAATGAAAGTTATTTGGAACCTATTCCTGTAGTCAGAACTGGAATCCAGAGAACTGTGGCACTTAAAAGGAAATTCCTCTTAAGGAGATACTTGTAATATAAAAGCACTTGCAAACTTCTGTTACAGTACATTTTGGAAAGGCTTACAGACATAGAATACAGTGGTCTGTAGCTGAGCCAAGGCCATTTACAGCAGCACTGATAACAAATATGGCACTTCATCTTTTCTAAGTCAGTGTAACACCCCTCATGTGAAATGTTAACATTCCTCTCTAGACTAATACTGCCATAGGTTAAAACACGTTCATGGCTGCATAATACAGTGCATAATCCTGAGGACGTACTTTAACAGTGTCTTTAGTTTTATGAGTACTTGCACTGTACTACAGCTATTAAAAAATCTCTGGTAGAATAGCATTTTAGTGTGAACAATGGATAGTGTCCCAGGATGATGTAGTAGAAAAGAATGCACAGTGCAGATTCTATGTGTATGAAAAGATATTCTTTAGAGTGAAAAAAGAGATTAACAGGGGGGAAAAGTACTTTTTTTCTTTAGATAATAATTTTTGGAAGCCTTTTACCTTGTTCTGTGAGATGTGGGCATGTGAAATTATTTAAAAAGAATGTATTACGTCAATCTGTTCATGATTTGACTTATAGTATAGCTTATAAAAATCCCCTTTGGCTACAGCATCTGTTACTATTGACTGTATAAACTTAATTTTTTTCAGCTGATTATCATTGCATACAAACGTACTTGACAAATATATTAGGTATTTCCATGCTCTGAAAACAGTAATTTCAGTAATTATCTACTATACTGTGCAGAGGGGAAGTCACTTCTTCCTCTAGACTGTTTGTCAGCAAAATCACAACAAAAAATCCTAGTCTCCTTTTTTTTTGCTGCCTTTTATTTTCTGTGATCATCTGAATACCTGCAAAGCATGAATAAAATGTTATGGTGAGCATAACACAAGCGTTCCTTGCCCTTGTTCCTCATAAGCTTCAGTAGGAAGGTGGCTGTCTAATCCACATGTAAACGTACCTGGTAGCAGCAGGGAATGTGTCAGCAACAGCAGCTATGATAATAGGGTAACTGCAGTTTTCAAGATAGGCACCCTGATGCACAAAGAGGATGACACCTAAGCTGTGGGTGTTGGGATCACATTGTCTGTTGGTGATACGTATAACTTTTCTTTCTCAAACACTATCAATTCTGTACTGCTTAAATGACTTAACTGAATTCAAATTATTTAAATTAATTATTTTATGCTGTGTAAACTGGGTGTCCCAAGTACAAGTTATATAGAAAACTCCATATAAGTGTTAATTCAGAAGTCTTCTTTGGCTTCTGCTCAGATTATTTAGGGAGTATATTTGCTCTGTCGTGGAGCACCAGGCAGATTACTGATCCAGCACCAGCCTGAATTCATTCACTGTGCGTTACGTACAGCACAACCCAAAGAACCAGCCTATGTCAAACAGGGGCCTGGTAGGCTTGACATAGCATCAGACTGGTGTTTCCATAGACCTTCTGACTCCCAAGAAAACTATTTTGTTGTTTCACATACTTTCCCACTGAGTGGTGAGATCTGTGTCCTTCAGAAAGCTGTTGACATTTCATGAGACTTTTGCAAGAATTTTAGCTCTTGGGAGAGAAGGTGCATGGGGTCTGTGGCTTGCCTCCTGCACCAAAAACTCCATACCAACATCTGACAGGGAGAGCTTAATAATATTGGCATGATAATTAGTCTACAGGAAGATCTGAGCTTTTGTGGAACTTTGTAAAGTTCTATTAACTGTTAAATAAAAAGGAAAGTAAAGTCAGAATGCCAAGATGCAAGCCAGCTATAATGGGCCTTCTTATATTTCCTTCACAGATTGTTGCAGATCCTACTTTTGCGAAGAATGTGGATGGACCTTCAGGAAGCTTGTGACACTAAGGTAAATTTTGAAACTACAAAGGAAGAAAACTCTTTAGAAATAAGGGAGATGCAGCTTGTTACTTCTCTTCACATGATTCTCAATGTATGAAGAAAAACCTAACTTTTGGAATTATTAGATATGACTGGTATTAACCCTTAAAATGCATATATTTGACCAGCCAAAGGTCAAATTTTGAATGAGCAAAATTAACTATAAAACCAAATGACTATATAAAAGAGACCAGTAAAGATAAAGACTCAGGGTGCATTTCTCTCCAGCTCCAAAAACTTCATGGTTATACTAACCTATCTTTGCAAATCTATTTGTGCTTCTTTTTTTTTTTTTTTTTTCTTTCTCTTACTATGAAGCATTGAATTCTTACTTACCTTTCCTGTGGAAATATAGAAAGCAGTCTGTCCTACTTCATCTGTTATGGAAGTAACAAGAATATAGCTTAGATCAGATGAAAACAGGAACAATTTATTGCAGTTGCTGTAGGAAAGATCACAAAGGAGCAGTATGACAGTCTCTGCTGATGTGAGCTCTGCCTGATGTGAGATCATGGCAGCTACAGTGTTTATACACCTTTAGGGTGCACAATCCATTCTTCACCAAACCCTGCTAGATAAGCAAGATATGGTAAAAAACAACAGCAACTGAAATCTTCCAGCTAAGGAAGCTCCAGACTTCATTTCTTTGTTAATAATAATCCATTCACTTGTTAATTAAATGATACTAACTGGCAAGACCATAAGTTGCAAATGTTTCTTAACCGGGAAGGCCTGCAAAGGCCTATGAGGCATTAAATATTTTGCTTCCACTTGCAATTTTGTAGCACCCTGATTGCATTTAAAATATTATTTGAAAGTGAATTAAACTCACCCTGTGCTGCAAGAGACTTTAGGAGAGAAAGTAAATACCAGGACAGATGGATGGTAATGAGTTATCTGAGCCTGTAACCTTAACAGATGAAACAATCATGTGTGTGTATAACTCACATGTATGTTGGCAAGAGGTTATTTGTGCTTTTATTGTCATCAGGCAATACAGAATATCAAGAGTATTAGTCTACTGTTTTCAGTTTTATCACTGACTTCCATGTTTCTGCAGATAAGCTAGTAGCACAGGTGATGTAAAGAAGTCACAACCTGCATGTTGTGTTAACACAGTTTTAGACATATATATCAAGAAAATTGTATTTTAACTGTATTTCAGCTATTTGGTGAAGGGTAGGGTTCTTTTCCCTTAATTATCCATTGCATGTTTTTCCCTTTACTCTTCCCCTTCCCTGCTGTACTGGTGGTACTATGTCTTAATCAGGCTATTCCAGAGCCAAGTGTAGACAAGTTTGATTATTCTTGGAAAACAAGAGGTTCTTCTCTGGTCGTGCTTTTTTTTTGCATTACACTTGTTGACCAAATTAGTCAGTGGTTACTCTGATGTGAGCTTATTTTTATTTATTTTGTTTGAAAAGTTAATTGGCAGCCCACACATTCACATACTGTCTCCCATACAAAAGATGAACTTGAATTGAACTTCTGTCTGTTTTCTGAATTAGTGTTTCTTTTGTATCTGACTTGCACATGGTATTAGAGGCAGAAGTGAGAAAGTACAAAATGAAAGGCAAGCTTTATATGCCTTCCAACTGTGGAGACCAAAGTGAAGTGTCAGAGTCTGTGCACAGTGTTATTCCCAGGTGTCTTTCAGAACTGCTTTGCAGAAATGGTTTCTTCAAATAATTTTCATCTAAGCCACCTACTTCTCCTGCAAATCATAGTGTTACTCTGCCTTTGTCCTGACAGACAGTTAGTAAATCTTTTTTGTAATCAGTAATTCAGGTTTGGAAGTGGTCAGTCAAATAATAATAATGTGCAAATACTGTTAACTAGAAATAATTCTTACTATGAAACTGATAATTGGTAATGACAGCTACTCTAAGTTAGAAGCCCTATCTAATACATTAAAACCAATATCATAACACCTGTGGGCTAACTGGCCACATATTAAGAAACAATCATGACCCTTTAAAGTCTGTTAGAGATGTACATTGTGTTCCTTCTTACTCATTTGGCTTAATTTTTTTCCTTCTGTATTTATCACATGTAATTTTACATGCATATTTAGCACATTTTGAAGAGTGACAGAAAATACTTTGTGCACCCTAGTGATAATGATTAGGAGATCAAACAAAAATTAAAAATATAGGACTCACAAAACCACTTCTGACTAAATAAGGAGGCAGAGTATTTGCTTTCATACCTGTGCTACTTACTGAACTATCTGCAATATGTCACAGTGATACATCTGGTGATAAAATGTAACAGAAAACTCATCAAGAAACTTCATAATCATCCAAATTCTGAATTCTGTTTAAAACAAGAAACTCTTCCAAATACATTACTCGTTAAGATTAATTATTCTGTCACTCTCAAAGATACTTAAAAATAGAAATATTTTCATGTGGGTGACATTAAGGAAATGTCAAGTACTTCTATATCTGCTATCTTTAATTGTACTGAAAATCTGGGACATTATTTGGGCCACTTATTCATGTGATTCAGATGATTATAGGTTCATATTCAGGTGACTCTAAGTTTATATCCAGGTGAAACCTCTTCCATTTTCAACTTTTCCCTTCATTGAATGGTTACTTTATTGTTTAATTAATGCAGGTAAACATTTCATTTAATTTTATCACAAGAGATGAAGTGTTCTATCTAGTAGTAACTGAGTTTCTCTTTTCCTTTTTTAAAAGTAATCTACAGTCTTGTTTTTTTCAGAACTTTTCAATAATTGTCTTTCAGGAAAATCAGAGGATTCATATTTTTATTTCATTCTTCCAGGGGCAGCTAGAGATGGCATATATGTGCACAGAAAACACAACATCTTTCTGAAAGGCACAGATAATGTTATTCTATTGAATTTAACATAGTTAACTGTACGTCTCTACTGAAATTATTTTTGAATTATAAAAGAACTAATGATTCATTTTGGAATTACTTATGTTTAAATCATTATGCTGAGAGTTAGGTAAAGAGACCCATAAAACACACTGAGGTCGCTGTCAGAAAAGGCCAGGCAGCAACAGAGGACAGCAACAAAAAAGCAATCACAGTGTAAGGTAGCTATACAATTAAGCTTCAGACTGAACAATTTTTGCAGTGCAGTCCTTTGTTCATGTATAATCTATCTCCATAGCTGTTATACTCTTTTTATATGGACACTGTTTTAAAAAAGAACAATGGAAAACATATTTTTAACTTTGATATCAGAGGGGAAATGCTAGACAATTCAGGAATTATGTACAAATTCTAGTCTAAATTACAATTACATGTTAAAGGAAAAAAAAAAAAAAAACCCAAACCCAAACCCAAAATAACCTAAATACTATGATGATGAGGCCTGTCCTTTAGAAGTTGAGTTAGGACTTAACCGATGTAATGTTAAGTTTATTCCTATTGTCTATGTAGTGATTTAATTGTCTCTGTTATAGTTTGAGTTATACAATGTAAATTTGAGAGTGGTATCTGTCTTAGTGTTATTCTAAACATACTGTTAGGATTACTGGTCTTTAATGAAATGCCCTTCATATTACAATCCTTAGCAATGTTATATTAACGTACATATGTATATATGTATATAAAATCTTATATCCCCCAAAATTGCCTACCTAAAGGATTTTCTAAGACAGTGAAGGGGTTTTAACTGTTGAATTACCACACCAGCTGTCTGCTAAAGGCTAAGATATGCCAAGTAAAATTCATAGAAAGAATTAATCAACACACGGGGTCAGTAAATCACAGGAATGCTGTTTGAAAAGGACTCCAGGAGGTCATCTATATCACCCCTCCAACCCAAGCTGGCATTGCCAATACTGCCTTAAGTCAGCCATGAATTTGTACAATTGACGCTTAAAAATGTCTCAAGGATGTCATAACCTGTTTGGTGATTTCATTGCACTGTACAACCTTCATAATGAAAATATATTTTCTAACCTTCAACCTGAACTTCCTAAGATGCAACTTTTTGTTCTTGCTTCATGTTGCATTGTCTGGAACTAGCTAGAATATTTCAGTTCCATTGTCTTTGTAACTGTTTTATAGAGATAGGTATGAAACCAAAGGCCATGGAGATGAACCTGAGTGTCAAGCTGTGTTGCACATAGTCACTAACTTGGGACTGAATGTGTCTGAGGGCAATAGCTTAAAGAGAATTTCAAAAAATCAACTTCTCTCATTGCCTGTGTATTCAGTGGGGAAGCCAGTGGTTAGAACTTTATGTAGTGAGTTAATCTTTAACATACATTGCAAAAACTGCAAAAATTCTTTAAAAGAGTTTCTTATGCTCCTGTTAGATGTCATAAAGGAAAATACAGGAGGTTTTAAATATACTGCAGGAAAGGTGATATATGTAGTCTAGAACTTTATTCACATTACCTTAAAATACATGACAGCCTTAACCAAATGTGGAAGATAACTTCCTGGCACAGCTGGGCAGGGATCCAACAAGGGTAGATGCCCTGCTGAACCTGTTGTTAACACACAGGGAAGGACTGGTGGGTGGTGTGATGATTGGAGGACGTCTTGGGCACAGAGATCATGAGATGATAGTTTTTGGTTCTTGGAGAAGGGGGCGGGGGGGGGGGGGGGGGGGGGGGGGGAGGTCAGCAAAACCCCGCTACCTTAGGTTTCCAGCAGGTAGACTTTGGCGGGTTTAAGAGACTGACCGACAGAGTCCCTTGGAAGAAAGTTCTGAATAGCCAAAGGAGTGGACTTTCCTCAAGAATGCAGGACGTCCCCATGCACCAAGGACAGGCTGGTGAGGAAGAAAACTGACCAAGCAAAACAGAGAGCTTTGGCTAGAACTCAGGGGGAAAAGAGTTTACCACCTTTGGAAGAAGGGGCAAGCAACTCTGAAGGACTATAAGGATGTCATTAGGTTATGCAGGGAAAAGAGACCAAGGCAGCCAACAGCATCCTGGCTTGTGTCCCCAAACTGTGGCCAGGAGGACCAGGGCAGGGATCATCCCCCCACACTGGGCACTGGTGAGGCCGCACCTCGAATCCTGTGTTCAGATTTGGGCTCACTACAAGAAGGATGTTGAGGTGCTGGAGCGTGTCCAGAGACGGGCAACAGAGCTGGTGAAGTTCTAGAGAACAAGGCTTATGAGGAGCATCTGCTGTTTAGTCTGTAGGATACTCAGGGTAGACTTCATTGCTTTGTACAGCTACCTGAAAGAGGGCTTTAGGCAGGTGGGTGTTGGTCTATTCCCCCAGGTATCAAGTGACAGCGACAAGAGGAAACAGCCTCAAGTTATGCCAGGTGAGGTTTAGATTGGATATTAGGAAAAAATTCTTCCAGAAACTGTGGTGAAACATTGGAACTGGCTTCCCAGGGAGATGGTGGATTCACCATCTCCGGACATGTTTAAAAATCACGTAGATGCAGTCCTTATGGACATGGTTTAGTGGTGGACTTGACAGGCCTGAGCTGATGGCTGGACTTTATGATCTCTAAGGTCTTTTCTAACAGAAAGGATTCTATGATAAATCAAATGCTGGAAGGCTCTGAAACTTTCCAAATAAAGATCTCAATATTCTAAATGCTCTATGTTCATACAAACTTTTGAGAAAATTAGTTTTCTTGTTCAAAAGCCACCGTAACATCTACCAGCCAGCACCATTTAGTTTCAGGCCAGTTAAAAAGACTGTGATAGTCTATTCATTAACAAATTTCATAAATTATTACATGACTTCAGCAAGCTGTGTAAACAAGTATCTCTGTAAATGAAGGTACAGTTCTTGGTTGAGGGAGAATGTCTTACTTAGCTATGAAGCACATGAACTCTAATTGCACAAATACGTGTGGAAACCTTAGCCCAGGTGCTAATGGAATTCACATTTCAAGATTCATGCAAGGAAAGCTTAAAAGTTGGAATCTCAAACTATTGTCAGTTACAAGAGGTGAAATACTGTGTTCAGACAGTATATGTTTTATTTGTTGTTTATCTTAGACAACAAGAAAGGCATTCCCAGCTTGCAGTGTATTTTTCATTGGGATTCTGAAAACACTTTCTAGACAAAAGCTTATTGCAGAAATTTTAAATCCACATGAAAAACTTATTTCAGGCTCTGTCTCAAATCAGTACAAGAGAAGAACCACTAAAGTCAACAAATCTTGAAAGTTTGTGTGTTACACTATTTTTCACTAACCTGGCATTTTTAGCACTGGATGATAGTGTTCTGTTGTCCAAGCAGACCGTTTATTGACTTCCTTGAGCTCCCAGGCCAGAAACTATGAAAACCTCCAGCTGATGTTCTTCTTCCTTAGTTCTGCACTGACTTCCTTCAGCTCTCCATTCCTGGGATCTTTCTTCCCTTGAAAGATGTTAGTACATAATAAGAGAGATAGGGAGCAAGTATGCTTTAACACTAAGGGTTTTTTCCTAGATTACTTTGACTTGACTTCATTTCTCTGACTTGTTTCATCACTCAGTCACATAAATACTTAAGTGGAGGTAAAAGAGATTGTACCTTGGAGTGTGAACAAGCAGCTGTGGGGAAAGGGTGGCAGTACCTCATGATGAATTAATGGTCTTACAAAATCATGACTTCAAGTTCACTTTACGTCCTTGTCACAAACATGTGCCAACTAGGCACAGAATTTGATAAGACCACAGAATACAGTATCTGAATTTGCTTTCTCCCTCCTCTTAGAAACTAAAGCCATAATCCTAAAGCTTTTTTAAAGAACCAGTGTGATTTATGTGGAGAGTTTTGACTCATCCTCTACAAAGGAAGTAATCTGAGAGTTTTATAAATGCAATTTTCAAAGAAAAGTCAAATTTTGTGCATGTATAGGTGCATATTATAAGAAAATAGAAAATGTAATAAAAATATATTTGTTTTTATTATTTATGTATATTTATGTATATGTTATGATTCTCTCAAAATTTCTTAAAAATACTTCATGTTGTAAAGATCTCTTACTTCCCTTTCTGACACATGGCTTCACTATTGATGTTGTTCTATGCCTTCCCTGGCTATCTTTCTTGTATGTCCTTACAACAAAGCAAAACCAATTTATCTCTGATTCTCAAGAGAGATTTGTGCAAAGGAATTAGAGCTTTGATCACCATTCCTGTCCAAACACACACACACACACACACACACACACACACACAGACCTGCCACCTCCTCCCCCTTTTTTGACTTTTTACACTTGCTTATCTAGGAGAGCAACACTGTATGTTCCCATAGGAACCAACCAACTACATCTCTCTAGTGAAAGAATTTCCAGCAAAAGCTGCTGTTTTCCAAAGCAGATGAACAGTTTTTCTGTGCATAAAAAGTACATGACAAAAAATGAATTTTCACACCTCTTTGGGCTATGGTCAGTAGTCTGGACTTTTTAAGCAATATGCCTGCAAAATCTTGAAATAACCTGGTGTTTCAACTCAAGATTAGAAAGCTGTTACAAAGGTCTATATCTCATGGATTAAATTTTACTGGACACAGGCCTTTAAATCTAAGGTTGCAACACAAAATTTGTTAAATATTTATCTGACATGTAGACTTTTTTCTCTTCTGCAGGTCATGAAATTTTATGTCCAGGCTTGTTCTTAAGACAAGGTAAAGTTTGGAAACTATTTATGACAATATAATATGAGATTGCTTGAGCATCCTAGAACAGAAAGAGCAATTCATGTCTCAGATGAAATAAAACAGGGTAAAATATGTATGTTGTACTTTGGTATTACTTTGCAGATAAAATCTAAATAAATTATGGCAAAATCTATTCGCTCATTAAATATTCATAAAGGAAATAATCTCTGACTTCTTCTGCCTTCACTGTAATTTCACAACTGATATGTCTGCTTCCCAGTATGTTCCATTTCCTGGTAAGTTGTCGTCATCCATACGTATGCAACTTGAAATTTTGAAGAGTTCTACTGTTTTTCATGGTCAGCACCAGTAGGATTATCCTCTTGATCTTAACTGGTGCCTTTGATGATTAACTTTTCTGTCTGATAGCACTGGAAAGAGAAAATCACACTCTTCAACACCATATAAATGTAAGGAGCAATGATCCAGTATTTCAGTGTAACTGCTGCTATAATCTAGTATTTATCTCAGTAATAGAAGCCAGTGTGATCACCTCCATATGCACAAAAGGTTTTTTGTTTGGTTTTACAGTTCAGGGAGAAACAGAAAGCTACCAGATATTTTTGTAGAAAGATACTAGCAAAGTTTAATAGGAAAGGCTTTTTTTCAGGGGTGTCTGGAGAAAGGAGACATCGGTGAGCTCTGATGCATTACTATTACTCCTGTTAAAAAGTTAAAAAATGTGTAAATATAAGCCATACTGAATGAGATCAAATATTCATTTCTTCTGTTTCTGACAGGAGAGAGCAGTGACTATTTAGAAAAAAATTACAAAAGCTGGTGTATATATAGAGTGATTTTGCCTTTGCTGTTCCCTACCTGGTTTTGGCAAACTAAGGTTTAGTGACACTCCTTCCAACTTCATCAAGACTGTTGTGTCTAATGATTCTACCCTTCATGAACTTGTCTGATCTCTTTTCTAATATCATTATATACTTTCAGATTCCATGGCATTATATGACAAATAGTTTTGCAACGTATTCGTGCATCATGGAAAAAACACTTTTCAGTGTTTTCTCTGACTGATAGCTTCATGGACTGCCACCTATTTCTTCTTTTGCGTTCTGATGAGCGAAAGTACAAAAGATTTTTATCAGGATGGTATTAATCAACAAAGAGGACAAACTAGTAGTATGAAGTATTATGTATACTACCTCCATAGTGTTTGAAAACAACACGCAAATGATCAGTAGTGTAAAAGTAAACTGGCAGTAGTGATGCAGGAGTGCTGGTTATGGCATGGGTTTTTTGAAACAATTCTACAGCATCCTTTCCTCTAAGTAAATCCTGTGGAAGTTGCCATGCAACATCCAGTGATTTTTAATAAAGTTAAAAGCATGAATATGAAATATTTCTCCATGTAGTTCAACACTTACCTTTTTTAACTTTTTTGGATGAGTTGAAGTAATAACACTGTCCAAAAATTCCTGAAGTACAACCATGTGGCTGTCTCTCCTAAAAAAGTAGTGATTTTGTGATCAACAAGAAGGGACCTTTTCTCACAATGTGCGAGGTCTCTGGTTAAACTTACCCATTTCTGATGGTTGCAGCAGTTCCGCCAGCAGAACCAATGCTGCATCTTCAGCTACTCCAAGAAGTCCCAGTGATTTCACTACAGAACAAGAGCTTCTGATGCCTCATATGTTGTCAGCTAAGAGTGATGTTTAGTCTTATGACATATAGTCACATCTCTTTTTAGTGGTGCCACAGTCAACAACAGCACGCTTGTCTTCACACAAACTAAAAAGCCTAGTTTTTCATTAATGTAATTCATGCAACTTCCAGCCTAAGCATTTAGTACTTGAAAAGAAATATAAAAGTTAGGGGATAAATACAGAAGAATATTTAGCATAACTTGACATATAACACTTGTGATTCATGACAAAACAATTGCCAATCTAACCTGAAGCCATTTCAACTGAAATGTAGAGTCTGCTGAGGACTACCTATCTTTTTTCTCGCTAACTGGCACTGTCAAGCATCATAGCAAACTGGCTCTAAGAGCAGCCAGATTGCTATTAGGTAGAGCAAACACTAACCCAAACGAGTTTGTTTGTTTGGGATTTTTTTCTTCTCTTTTTTTCTCCTTTCTGTTTCTATCTATTGAGACATTAAATTTCACAGGAAATGACAGGGAAATTGCCAGACTTCTCTACAATATCAATTAGAGAAATTAATCAGTGGTCTTTTTGATTTTTCTCCTTTTTTTTTTTTTTTTTTTTACTTGTATATATGTACTTGCTCTTCCACTTTAAAAGAAACTGTGAATATTTGTTTTATTTTAAGTTTTGTAGTTTCCAGCTACTCATAAGAGTTTGAGTTGCATGAAACACCTTGGTCAAGGTGATTTCTTGTCTACAAATATTTGAAAGAAAATCTTGTTCAAATTAGATTGCTAAAAGAAAAATTTCAAGTTCTATATGAAATCACCATGAAATCACTATAAGGCAACGACTACTGAAAAAAAAAAATTAATGAAAATGCAATCTATCTATTTTTCTTAATTATTTAGATGAAATCATGAGTTGGATCAGCAACAACCTTCATACACAAAGAAATTGTCATGGTTTAACCCCAGCTGGCAACTAAGCCCCACAAAACTGATCACTTACTCCCCTTGCAGTGGGATGGGGGCAAGGATCGGAAGAATAAAAGTGAAAAAAACTAGTGGGTTTAGATAAAGACAGTTTAATTAAAGCACAAGCTGCACATACAAGCAAAGGAAAACAAGGAATTAATTTGCTAATTTCCATTGGCAGGCAGGTGTTCAGCCATCTCTAGGAAAACAGGGCTTCATCATGTTTGACTGTTACTTAAAAGCATGATGCCAGATGTCCCCACCTTCCTCTTTCTTCTCCCAGCTTATATTCTCAGTATGACCCTTTGGCTAGTTTGGGTCACCTGCCCTGGCTGTGTCCCCTCCCCATTTCCCGCGCCCCTCCAGCCCTCTCGCTGGTAGGGCCCCAGAAACTGAAGAGTCCTTGATTTAATATAAACATCACCCAGCAACAACCAAAACCATCAGTGTGCTGTCAGCATTGTTCTCACATCATAGCCAAAACCCAGCACTGCACCAGCTACTAGGAAGAAAATTAACTCTATCCTAGCTGAAACTAGGAAATGGAGTACTAAGTTATCATATAAATCAGAACTCGATAAATAAAGAGGAAACAGCGTAATAACTAATCTTTTTTTATCATTATATCTTTTCCTTTCATTTTTTCCTTTGTTTCTTCTGGGATGCTGAGGTCCTTCGGGAACTGAGGTAATAGGGGATATTCACTTGTAGATTATACTGAATTTTTCGTTGTAAAACAAATTTTAAAATTCATTTTTTATAGTTTACCCAACTTAGAAATGACAAAATCGTTACAGCATGATGATGGTAGTTATAAAATACATATAAGAAAGAAACTCAAACCAATAAATATTTATCAATAATTGTGATTAACTGTACAAAACACAAATCTGATGTATGCTTAGTCATTCATTCAGCAAGGCCAGCCTTCTGTTTCAACAGCTTTCCTCTAATCCCTGAGACTTTGTAAAAGAACATAGAAATCAATATTAATTCCATCTGTGACTAAGTGGGAAGCAAACATGTTGCTTATTTTCATTTATCTGAGCATGACCTATATCTCTTTGCAGGTATAAAAGAAACCATTAACAGTGGGGATTGGACAGTACAGAGTTATTGGGAAGCATATGGTGAGTGACAACTTCTTTCTATATCCACTTGTGGTATTTTAAATTGATGTCTTGGTAAATGCAAACTGAATTGGCAGCAGTTGAGGGTGGTGGAGAGAATAGAAATTAAACTTACTTTTCTCCATGGGAATTGAAACCATATAAGTTGTAAAAAGCTGCTTGTTTTGAATGTATCTTATAATGAACCTGTGTAATTAGAAACAGTAAATCATTGTTACTTGAAGGAGTCTGGTATTAAGGCACCAAGTGCAGTGAGGCTTGCTCTAAGTAAATACATGTGATTTCAAAGCAGAACACATAAATAGGTTTCAGGCTGGGTATTGACACTCTTTATCGTGGTTTTCTGATTTACCTTGTTGTATGACTACTCACATTTCCCAGAAGATGTTTGTATTGTAAAGTAATCATAAAATCCTCCTCTTTCTTCATTTACCCCTATACTTATTTACATAATATTTCAATTAGTCAATTAGATATGGTTTCCTTATCATTGTACTAATATTTCCATTTTGTTAATATACAAAAAAATTCAGGTTGTCGCATATTACTTGGGTTGCTAGTAATATTATATTAAATCTGAAGCTATTTAAAAGAACATTTATTATAATTATTGGTGTTGTTTGGTAATACCTTGTGGCTCATTCATTTTGGATGGTGAAACTGTATGACTTACTGTCATGAGCTGTTAAAACACCAGTGCTCAAGACTTCTGCAGTTCAATAAGCTCTACATAAATCTGCCATTAAAAAAATTAATGTATGTTCATATAAGCTTAGTGTACACATAATTATTAGGTCATTACGGAGTTAGGGAGTAGATTTTTACAACAGAAAATGTAATAATTAGTTGCTTAGCAACATAGTCTCAGATTTATTTGAGTAAGAAAAAAAACCCTTACAATTTAAATTGGATTTCTTGGCAGTGCCTCTTATTGATAAGACTCGATAGTCTGATCAAATTTTCTTCAAATATCCAATGTAACAAATAGATAAAAATATTTACTAGAATTACACAGGTGTGATTACATAGTCATTATGTTATATAATTATAGAACTGTGTCTAAGACAAACTGCACAGATTAGCATAGATCTTGAATCTGTTTCACAAAAGCAGCAAGTACCATTCAGAATATCAGAGGTACCATCTATTTGTTTACGCAGAAAGCTAAAGGATCAGTTTAAGTATCAAAGATGGATAATGAGGCAGGGGGAAAGAAATTGAAGTTAGTGTATCATAAGGAGCCATAGCCATTTTTTTCTATGCAAAAAAAAAAATGAATAATACAAAATATTTTTATTGAACAAGTTAGAAAAATTTCACTGTATCTTAAAGAATACCATATATTTCTCATAAAGTTGCCAAAAGAGAGAAACACCACAGTGTTCTTTCCTTATGGCTCTGGAATAGCTCAAAACACACTTCTCTGAGTAAATATTAAATGTAGACTTCTAAAGCTTTTTTACAGATAAAGTAAATGGTGTCTCTGTACCAAACTATTGTCTGTGATCCTTATTGCAAAGAAATTAACCAAATCTATAATTTCCCAGGTCTGTCAGAAGATCACAAGTAGTAGAACAGAAGTTTGAATGAAATAATACTGCATTCATACTTAGGTCCTCAAAGAATTTCATCTTCCTCCACAATATTCCATTCCTCCTTTTTTCATTTTTTTAAACAGAATTTCCTCAGACTGGAAGATTTAACATTAAATTCAAGGTCTTTAGGGAAAAGGCAGATAAATAGGACATGTAGTAGAAATAAAAACTTTGGAAGTTTAAAGTGGGAGTTTAAATAAAATTAAATAATTATGTGAAATAAGGGATGTTTTTCATAAAGAAGTAATATTTGGCTAAGCAAATGACAGTTTTCCTATAATCATAATATTAGCTATCTTTTCCTTTATTTCCTTGCATAAACTGTCTTCCAAGACCAAATAATATGCCTTATGACTGTTTAGCATTAATCCAGTTGAAATCACATGGTTATCAACATCTGATGTGAATAAGCTTGTTTGTATTCTGGCAAACTACAGCTTGAATGGATGAAACATGTAATGATGGCTGACGGCAAAGATTGCAAATACATTCTGGATATGCAAAGACTGCAAATACATTCTGGATATACAAGCTGAAAGATCGTGTTTGCCTTATTTGTGAAGATAGTGTCTCATAATGTAACTTAGCACTATTATGGTCCTACTTTAGATAATATATAACTCCTTAATAGGGATGCTAAATACTCTATGAAAAGACAAAACAATATGTGTCTCTACAAGAATGCAGATGCAACCACAATTCTGCCAAAGCACTTGTCTGAAAGGCATCTCTTGGGGAGAGTAATAGAATCAGCAACATCCTTCACATAATGTAAGCATTAGTCTGATACTCAGTTTGGATAAGGTGTGCATTTTTTAAGTGAATGTCCTAGTCATCCCACCTAATTTACTGCAGGTCATGTCCCAGTGAGCACACACTGGAGTCCGTTGAACTGAACTGGAAGAGTTCATTTTGTTAATTCCAACTGTTGTTGCTCCTTTTGTACGGAAGACCACTGCTGAAGACTCCCATTCTGCCTCATTGATTACAAATGTAAAATTAGCTCTGCTTTAGTTGAACACTGATTTTTTTTTTTTTTTTTTTCTCTGACCATTGGGCAGAGCCTGGATTGCTCATGATGTTACACACTGGAACTACTGCATCTTGTCCCGAACAGAACTGATGGTCTTCTGAGACCAACTTTATCTGAGATATATTTGTCTATCTGTCAACCTGTCTATTTGTCTGTTACCTATGTAAAACTCAAAGAGTATTAGAATGAATAATCAGTTGTCCATCTTGGCTTCTTCTTGTAAGCTGTCCTGACTACTCATGATTAGTGGCACAATCCCTTTCCTACTGTGAGCTGAATTCTTCTGGACCTAGAAGAGATGCAAATGTCTTTCTTCCTCATCAGCTACTGTTTGTTTTTTTACAAATCATAGAATTATAGAAACAGATTCAGATGCATTGTGCAGAGCTAAAGATACATTTAAAAGAAAAAAAAAGTTTTGTTAAAAAAGGGCTTTTTTAAAAAAAAACACTTTTTTTTTTTTTTTGCTTTGGGTAGAGATTTCAGTTACACTCTTCCCAGTTTTTTGTATGTTCAACAGGGTTTATATAAGTGGTATTGTACGAAAACTCACATAGCATCTGGCCTACTTAGCAAGATAAAACATCACAGCACCTTCCATGTTTGCTATGACAATCTTTGACATAGTCAAGGATGAGTTAAAGATCCATATGGTATCGTTTCATGATAAAAGCCACATTAAAATGCTTGGTCCAATATAGAAAACTGTGCTTTATAATCAAGGGGAAAGGAGGAAATAATAAAAAGTGAATGAGTTATATGTAGCAACTATATTGGAAAAATTATAGTCAAAGCAATCACAACAATTTTTATTTGACATAAGATTCTGGAAAATCTGAAGATGAATGTTGAAAAACAATTACATAGGTGGAGAAAAGGGAAAGTGGGCAAAAACAAATCTAGATTTTGTGTAAATCAAGTGGCAACAGACAAAGCTGACATTCTTCAAAAAAAAACCTTACTGAATTCTTAGACAAATTTAATGGAGCTGACCAAATTGCCTTCATTTACACAAAATAATTCCAATAGTCCTACAAGAAGTTATTCTGTAACTCTCTGAGAACTGTAATGTGAGAACTTAAAATGGGTTAAAATAAAAGGGAATTTATGAGGATGCAGGAAGGTTAAGAGCTGTAAGGGGAATGATTATTAAAAATAATCTTGTCTAATGCTTTCATTGAATCTGATGTTAGTAAAATCCATAAGTGCAAAGTTTTGGCAGAAAGTTTTCGCAGGTTGGCAACATACCAAAGAAGACCACATCAAACACATGAACTAGTGCATTTTGCCAGTTGTATTATCATATTCCATTTTATTAATGCTGCTTCAAAAGATAACTCTTACACAGAAGTGACTATCAGGTGATTTTCCTCAAAGCTTAGGACTCAGGACGTAGAAGAGATACACAGGAACTTATGTACATGTATGTACAGTCACAGAATGAAGACCCCAAGTAAGGACATAGTGAGAGAAGTCCCTTTTCTATGATGACAACAGCATAAATTCTGGATACATTTTTTTGGGGGGGTATTAGGGCTTTCTTTTTTAAATCTGGTATGAATTGAGTTCAACCAAGTTACTCTCTTGTTAAAAAAGATGGTACAGAATTATTCTACAATGCTATAAAGACAAGCTGGAAACGTTTTGTATAGCTTGTTGAATATAGTTAACTTTTACTGCCAAGCTTTTTCATTATTTGCATGCCTAGGAAGTTTATTTTAGAAATACATATTTTAAAGGTGAAATTTAGTTCCAATTTGACAAATATGCATATTTTTAGCATAGTAGAAATTAAACAGAGTGAAACTGTTCATATATGTGTGTAGCAGTTTACAAATTAATGTAAGGCTTTAGCCTTTTCTTTGTTATTATAATGCATTTACCAGTGTTTTTGTTTCAGCAAGAATGAAACTCTTGGCAAACAAAAAACTTGTCAGTCAAGAAAATAGTTCAAAATTACAGGTTTACTTTTGTTTTGGTGAATTGCATTTTTTTCCCTTCACTTTCCACAGATTGGAGTCTATACTGCACAAACACTCAACACAATTAACTTTGGGAACTGGCTTCATTTTGCTTTTGCAAGCTTTCATTGATAATAAAAGCAGAAGATTGCAAAGTTGTTTCAGTTGACTAGTCTTTCTATTTTCAGTGTCTAGCCAATTTGTGCCCTTTCTCCTGGTGATAAGCATCAGTAGCCCATGCTGTTTTCTTTGCCTTGCTAGAACCAAAATCCATAATGTTGTTTTAGATGTTGTTTGACTATTTGAGCACTTTGAGAATATACGCTGAGCACAAGCTGTTAATTCACTCTTTGCTGATTTGGGGTTAGATTTTTCCCTTGGGTTGTGTTTTTTGGTTGTTTGGGGTTTTTTGGTTGTTTTTTTTTTGTTTGTTTTTGTTTTTTGAGAGACAGTGTTTTGGGGGTTTTAGAAAGGGGGATTAATTTCTGCAAAATTTAGTGACCGATAAAGAACAAAACAAAAATAATAAGCCATATGGCACCTTTTTGAAAGGACAGTTCTCAGATATGTAGTTGGAGACTTTTAACTTCTTTCCACGAGCTTGTGTCTCTTGTAACTTAAATTGAAATTGTTAAATTGTGAGAGTTTCTCTTTTCTAACCAACTTTTTTCTTCTATGTAATACGAAATGTCTTGTGGGGTTTGTTTGTTTGTTTGTTTGTTTGGGCTTTTTTAATGAGATACATTGCATGTTAATGAAGAGTGAATCCGTGGCTTTGTTGGAATGTTTTGCTCAAAATTTAGTTAAGTATCGTGTTGAAGGCACAGTTATTAGTGCCTTCATCTTGAGTAATAAAATGTGGCCATGCCATTGAGTTAGGTATTATCCAGTTATTTCTCATTAAGCTTTCTGACTTTTTCATCTAATGTCATTGTTTCAACAACCTGAATGTTACCTCAGAACCATTCTAAATATGACTACACCTCAGTAAGATAATTTCATACTTGGAAAATCATGTATTATTTTCCTTCTTTTCTTCCTTTTTTTTTTCATTGTCTTTTCCTGCTTTAGCTTTAGCCATTACACCAGTGAAAAATGCAAAATCACTTAATTAAAATATAAACCGTTTTAAAGCTCTTTTTGAAACATGTAAACATAAACTGGTCAACACATCCAGTAAATACATTCAGTTAATTTGGACACTTGATATGTTCTGATGCATAAATTTAACTTACATAACGGAGGATTTTCTCCATGTGAAAAACATTAATGGAAGTTTTCTATAACATGAAATTTATGAAAGAGTGTGTTATGTGCTAATGTACCAGCAAGGCCATTAACATTGTTTGCTCATTAAATATCTTACATATTAAAAAAAAAAAAATTAAGATTGAAAGAATAGAAGCTTTCTGGAGTTCAGCCATGGAGTAAAGAACATTTTAAAAAAAACAAATCCGAAAATGGAAGAAAGGCATGGGAAGTGGAAAAAAAAGTCATTGTGAAAATGTTTCAAAGGTGTTGCTAATGCATAACTGTTCAGAGCTCTGGAATATGATATAAGATGGTTAATAACACTGAAAATGTTACTGAACTGGCAATAGGTATTAAGCTTCTGTTTTCTTTAGCTATCAACTTATGATAACAATGGGATATTTTTCTAAGGGATACAAATTCAGAATTTTTGGAAACTGGGATTCCTGAGTTATCTCTTTTGCTCTAATTTTGATAACTTCTGTGATGTATAGTTGTTTATTGCAAGACAAAGTTAACATTAGTATAACATTTCAAGCACTACTGAGGTAGTTATAAAGACTGATTATATATTATTAGACAATAGTATACATATGATTTTAGAGAATTTCCTCCTGGGTGCATGTGCATTTGCCATCTAGAAAACTCAAAGAACACCAAAATTACAGTCATCAGTGCATTACCAAGCTAATAATTATGGCCTTTTTCCTGTTGGAAACAGGAATGCCATTTTAATGAAATTATCTGTGTTTCTATGAAAGCTCTCGTGGTCTGAGTAATCCAGTTGCCACTGTGGTGATTGGTATTATCTCTTGTTTATAATATACATCTCAGCTTGCATCTGATTAGATTGGAAATAATTACTTTCTTTTGCTTTGATATTTTCAAAGATAAAAAATTTTGCACTCTTGTGAGAGTCACTCAGTTGCCAATGAAGAATTTCACAGCTAGTAGTAGTGTTAATTTGAGCCAATTATGAGCTCATTGACCTGTCTTGGCACTAATCTACCTCACATAATTCAAATCATGAAAATCTGTCTCTTCTGCACATCTCGTTTAGGAAAGTCATTCTTGCATAAATCTTCATACAGTCATCAATCAGATGTGATGATCCACCAAAAGGCAGGAAGGAAAGACAATTTCCCCAATCAATCTTTTTAACATAATACCGTTATGTCATTTTAATTTCGTTTCTGAAAGAAAAAAAATAATTAAATGTAAAATTCAGAAATATTGATACTGGAAGCAGGAAATAATAAATTAAAACTATTAATTCAGTTTAAAATCTGAGATTCTCATTCCTGCAGCTGTCTTGATAGGACAAGCATTTTCTGCCATCTGTATGTGTGAAAATCAAAGGTAGTAAAATACTACAGAGGGGAGACCAGATGAAGACAGGAACAGCAAGTTCAGGTAAACCAAAGACATTGGGTTTACTGTTCCTATACCATATGTTTGGGAGTGGAGGGGTTATTGTTAGAAAGGATCCAAAATACTCAAAGTATAAACCACTTAACTCTTCTCTTCCTCTCTATTGAATAGCATCCTACACAGTTATGAATTAGCTTGAAGACCTTGGAAGTGACCCTGGTGAGGAGAGCTTAGTTTGAATTGCAGAGACTACTAGCTTTTGTTCAGACTGGGTTCATGTTTCTTTTGTACAATTGTTTTCCTGGTACGTTATTTACAACCACCCTACCCTGAAACTTGAAGTAATACAGTTCTCAAGAGGCAATGAAATGAAAATGAAATGAAGAATCTTGTTATCAATCATTTCATTAAAAAAAATATTATATATCAGAAATAAATTTTAAGCTTTTTTTTTTTTAAGAACACATTCAGAAGGGTTTACTACTTTAGATTTAAAACAAGACTTTAGAGTGAAGGTTTTAAGCAAAAGTGTGGACTTTTTCCATTCTTCAGGCTATGAAGAATAGTTTAAAATTTCAGACTATAAAATTGCTTCAGTGGTAAGGGACTTATCAAACAGCCTGCTTTAACACCTGAACAAAACCAGCTGTCACCTGTGCCAAAACTAAATAAGACTGAAAAGCATCTAGCGTCTTACTAAAAAGCTAGTAGTTCATTTTGCAGTAGCAATATTCATAGCACAATAAATGGAATGCTTACATATAGGGTTTGTATTTTTAGTTCAGAATCTGAGCTAAACTCCTAATTTATACAAGAAAACCAAGAAAACAAGTCCTTGAGAGGAAGTGAAGGAAGAGGGCATCTTTGGTGTCAATTGTTTGATGAAAAGGAAGTATTTAATTCATGCCAACATCAATTTGTAAATACCTTTACAATCACTTACTTGTAACCAGTAAACTGTTTATTGTGTTATCTACTACAACAGCTTGGTTACTTGAGAAACAAGTGAGAACTTCAGGGATATCAGCTTCATATATATAGAAGGAAGATTATAAATTATAAGAATAGTTTTCTAGCAATTTCATTATATGGAATACAAGAGCTATGGCAGAGCCCAGAGGATGTTTCACTAGTCTTAGATGGTGTATTCTTGTGAAAGAATGTATAAAAGGTCAATTTGAAGCAAAAATTTGGTCAATTCTAACCCTTCATCTCTTTTTTTTTGCTTATGACTGCTTGATTTTCCTCTGGTTTTATTAGCTTCAGGCAGAATCTGGCTTTGGCTTTCTGAGGGGTTGCCTCAGCTAAATGCTTTGGGATTAAACACCCATAATACCCACAAGATTAATTTAGAAAGTTAGGAAAAAATAACTAAAGAAATGTTCTGCATATGATTATTACTTGTATGCCAAGCCAGAATTCTGCTAGAAAAATGATCCCTTCATGTAACTGCAGAACAGGCATAATTATGTTGCACACATTTTTCTGTCTTCTCATTGGCAACATATATCACACAATCCTCTTGATCAGGCCAATGCCCTCATCTTTTCTTCTTCTCTGACATTTTTTTTCTCATAAATGTATATGCATTTATACAATACATGCTACTGCAAAACATGTAATCACATGTCTTTGCACAAAGAAATAATTCACTCAAAACATAATGTTTCAGATCTGTTCAGACATGACTTAATTTCTTTTAACAGATTTATATTCCTGCTTTTCTTTCCACAGCTGAAGTTTCCTAGACCATAAGGCATTTACTTCTTTGTCTTCTTTCTTTCTTTTTTTTTTTTTATATTAAATATAGTTTTTTGGCTTTTAAAAAATTACTGTTTCCATTTGGGTTTTTAGTTTATTTATGCCTGCATTTCAATGAAGGGGAAAATAGTTTGGAAATTTGAAGATAAATGTTGCAGTTTTCAAAATGAGGTTGCTTTCACTTTAAACTGTATGTATGGATTTAACGAGTTACCAGTTCAGTTTTAAAAAACTTTCTTATATTAAGAGCTGCTCACAAAATAAACACCTAATGTCTAGGTTCTGAAAAAAGTGACAACACATCCTTAAGAAGAGAATTTATATGAAAGAATTCTATGTTGTAGATTGTACAAATACACCACTTTCCTAGAGGTCAAATGACAAAAGATTTACAAATGGATGTTAGGATAATATCGTAAAGAGCAACGAGTCCCACAACATATTTTATTCATGCTTCATGTTCAGGTACACTTCCAGTGGGAAACTCCGAATCTCAAAGCACTACTGAAATATTCTGTCCATGATTTTTAACCCTTTTTTTCCCTGTGATTTAACACCAAAGAACTGCCCTTACTCAGAATTTAAAATTTTGACAGTACAGAAGACAGCGAACTCTTCTGAATTTTGAAGGGTGTCTTCTTCATATCTAGTGCAGTGAATCACAGTTCTTGGAAAAATCTGCTGAATAAATACATAAATATCCCTTTAAAACCCAAATTAACATTCTGTTTTAAAATCTTTATTAATTCAGATGACTAGGAGGACTTATTTCTCAACCAATTTAGGTGAAATACAGAGAAGCAGTGAAATCACCTGTGGAAATAAACATTCAGAAAAAAACATAGTCTCAGCTATATCAGTGCATGTGCGTTAGTTCAGGGGTACACAAACTGGTATAAAGAGCAAGCAGGAGAGGGCAACACCAAATTATTATTTTTCTTTTAAGTGTAACAGGAATACAGCAAAGTTATTGCTATAATTAACAAAAATGCATGTTTCTTTCTCTGTCAGAGACTAAGAGCAAAGATCTTCCAAGACCGCCTAGAACAGATCTTTGAAGTGTAAGACCTAAAATCCAGTTGATATGTTAAGTGTTGAAATAATGAAGAGGACGTTGCATATGGCCTTGTTTAACTTCTGAAGGTTTGCACAAGCCCACTCCTTATGCCTGTCAAGGTCCCTCTGGATGATATTCCTCTGCTCTAGTAAATCAACCACACCACCAAACTTGGTGTCATCTTGCTCAGGGTGCACTCAGTTGTACTGTCTATGTCATTGATGAAGATATTAAATAGAATTGGTCCCACTATGGACCCTTGAGGGACATCCCCCATTGAGCAGCAGGGGGGGTGGACTAAATGATCTCCAGCAGTGTTTTCAACCTCACCTGTTCTGTGATCATGTGACACTACATTTCTTTGTGTATGTGATTCTACTTCTGTAAACTGGCATGCAGCAGTCAGGATAATTCAACAGACAGAATCTTGTAAGTGGGGAGTGGTTAGTAGTTGCAGTACCCTCTAGATGCAGAAGGCAGGGCAGGGCAGGGAGAAGAGAAATCCCAAGACAGACATATACCCCCTGGAAGTTCAACAGAATTAAAGATCCAACACATTTTACATAAAATGCGCTTGATATATTTATCTATTTGGTACATAATTAATCAACATTTTGTAAATGCATGCAACTGCTTTACTTTCTTCCTTAAGTGATTTTCATTGAGAAAACCACAAAACCTGATCTGTTTCTTCAGTTGTCTTTCTATCTGCAACCTATACATGCACTTAACCTTTCACACTGCCAGCAAAATGAGTTCTGTCTCCTTTTTAATTTTCTTGTTATTAGTAGTGTCATAACTGTGGTTTCAGAGGAGCAAGATGATATTTTCCAATTTTCCCCAATGTCAGATGACAGAGACAAAAGAAATATTCCTCTGTGACTTGTTTATTGGCAACTGAATTTGCTGTCATGAATGTTAAAGTACTAAGAATGTAAAAAAATACAGAATTCTGGGTAGGGCTTCATGTGTTCAAGCATCATGTTATGAAGGGCCGTTTTGTTTAGTACAGCATGGTTGGGAAGAGGAAACGCTGCAGTATCTGCTAACTAACTTAGCTGTGGCATCTTTCTTCCTTTCCATTCCATTCATTCCTCTATCAATCCGTGACTTCATCTGTTGCTATTATTGCCAAACAGAATACTACGTGAGTGTGAGACTGCTGTCAAGCCATCATCTGTGTGAAATTCCCTATAGTTTGTCATTGTCCCTTTAATATTTCATATGCCTATATACAGTTGCTAAATTATTCATATTTGTTTTCCAAGTCACGTTATGTCTTTTATGGAGGTTTTGTGAAAAGGACGGAAATATGATCTACTACCAGAACCATAATGCTGCATAAAGATTAGATGGGGTCGGAGAACCTGTTGAAAACATTAAGATAATTCTGAATTTTTATCCATTGCCAAGAACAGAATATTCTTGACAGTAAGGATATATGATAACTTAAAAAAAAAAAAAAAAAAAAAGTCTTCATATAATGATTTAAGAGCCTGAATTTCCTATTATGAAAGTATGAAGATATTTTTTGTAAAGAATTTTGCTGCTTTTAATACTCCTTGTCTTTTCTGCTTTGTCTTACCGATGTTGCATTAGAAAGGATGCCTGCTTTGAAATATGCTCAGTTTAAATTCTGCAGACAGTCCTATGAGACGAGAGAATGCTTTCTGAGCTAGTAAAATCTAGTCTGCTTTTGTACTTCAGTAACATGATTTAACAGATAGCACACACACACAAAAAATAATCTTACAGAGATAACTGCTCTGGATTTTTTGTGAATGAAACTAAATGACCTCCTACCACACAGTAACAGCCAATACAGACATGTCAAGTGATAAAACATTTTACTTAATTGATAAATTAAATTTGTGTGGAAAACATTATATGTGCCTATTTAAGATCTTGCTGAAACAAATTCAAAGTAGTTCCATTGACTACAATGGACTTTGGATCTGGTCCACAAAAATTTGCACTTCCAAATGACTGTTATGAATGGTGGCTCATTAATTGCCAGGAGTACAAATGGTATTGTGATAATATGTTTTGGTCTAGTTGAAAACAAGCTTCTATCTGAGGTGCAGAAGAAGACTGCTGGCAATACCACTCTTGCTTTCTATCCCATTGAAGCACTACTCAGTTACTTCTGCATTACGAAGCGCAGGTGCCCATATATTGTATGGCTTCTGCGAATGATGCTTAGTTCCCCAACACTGTTTTCCATTGCTGGCAAACATGCAGCTTCATTTAAGAAGACCCACAACTTCTGCTGAACGGCCTTTTCAAGTCATTTTTCTTAAACACCACAAATTCCTCAGGGTTAAAGCTATTTAACAGAGCAATTTAGTTTCTTATCTTTGCTAATAATCACCTACCCTTGCCTTTTATTTCACTTCCCAGGTTATTTAGGAGGTCCCTCAGGTGTACCTGGCTTCCCTGCTAAATGGATCATCTTAGCCTTTTTATGCCTAATGTTGTAGAAGAATATGTCTTACAAAACCTAGTTAAAATATGTATAGCTATAGCTATAGCTAGAGGTGGATGTGTATGTATGACCAGAAAATATTGTATATTTATCTGTGTTTCATGTTATTGTATAAATTTATATATATGAGCTGCAAGCATCAGGAAGCTACTCCAGAAACATTGCTTATGATTTGCTTTATGGGAGGTTTTCCCTGGTGTCATTCAGGAACTTCACACACACATTAGACTTCTGTAAGTGGCAGTAAATTTGCAGCTAACCTTTAATATGCAGCTGTTAGGCATTTATACAGGATAAAAAGTTTTGGATAAAAAAATTTTGTCAAGCTGTCCTTGGCATCCTGAAACTTACAAAACAGTGATAGCTTTCACCAACAAAGTGTCTGACCTTCTGAAAACTCTCTTCCTTAGAGGAAATTAAGAAGTTTATAGTAGGATGTCTCAGGATTTGCAGTGTTCTATAGAAAAAAAAAATATTATAAGTGTAGAAGCGTGATATACTCAGTATGGCAGGCCCTAACCCAAAATACTGATTCTCCTTTCTAAACTTCAGTTTTCCCTGCAAATATTATCTGAAAAAAAAAAAAAAAAAAAAGTAAATTTAACTCTTTGGAGAAAAACTGTTTTACACTTCACTAATGTTTGTGTGTGACAGAAAGGATTTATGAGATCAGCTGAAAGACAAAGTTTACAAGAAAAAAACCCATTATAAACACTATGTACTACTTAGTAATATCTAAAAAAAGTCATGAAGTTGACAAAAAGTCACAAGTTCTGGGAAAGTGAGCATAAAAGGAAGAGTAGAAGAACAGAATCAGCCCCTAAGCAAAATCATTTTTATCTAAAGGCTTAGATGCTTTGAAGCTTCTGATTTTATTGTGGCATTCCTTGGAACTCCCCAGTGAAGCAAATAAATTGACAAACGAGAGGGGCTTAGGGGATGTCATTGGGACAGTGGGGCTGGAGCACCCTCCCTGTGAGGAGAGCCTGTGGGGCCAGGACTGGTTCAGCCTGGAGCAGAGACATTTCCCAGGCCCCTAACTGCATTTCAGCTCATATGGGAAGGGGATCGAGGGGACAGGAATGAGTTCTTCACAGTGGTATGTGATGGGAGGTATGGGAGATATCATTATCAGTCAAAATGGGGTTAAGGTTTAAAAAAAAGAAATTCACCTGGAGGATGATTAAGGATGATCACCATCACTGAGGCAGGTGGTAAAACCTCTGTCCTTGGAGCTTTTCAAGACATGATCAGTCAGAGCTCCATGCTTCCCCCTCTGAATTAGATGTGCTCTGTGCAAGTGGTTGGTCCAGAGACATCCTGAAGCCCTTCCAACCACAGAAACTCAATTATTATCTTATCTTATATGGGATTATATCTCTGGTGAGAGTTTCTGACCATTATTTTATGCTTGGCGCTGTCCATTTCAGTGAGGAAGCACTTCTAAGACCACTGCTTCACATAGGCAATGCGATGTCACCTGTAGGACCTGCAGGGGACTATGACATCTGTCTAGTATGACAGCTGCTAGGGATGGACACAGCTTGTTCTTAGGGCTTAAATACAATAATGACAGATATTTCAAGTTAAGTTTAACATAAATTATTTGTAAATAACATGTAGAATTATACTGAAATTTATAAATAAATATATTATTTTAAAAATAATTCAGCTGGAATATGTACATTAAAGTTAGGAAATCAAGAACTATTTGCATCAGAGGGGTAGCTATAACAAGTGTTATAGTATTGGAGAAAAAATCCATTTTCTAGAAGGATTTTGATGCTATATAAAATTTTGTGCTCTTCTTATCTTTGATAATACTGCGGTAGAAAGTTAATACATATCTGGACAAAAATGTGTTTGTTTTTTTTTTTTTAAATTTATATTTATTCATGAGGTAGGTGGTCTCATATGCCATGTCCCTCTTCATGTGTCAGAAAAAAACATGATCAGATTTCTTCATATTGAAAAGAGTTTTGTAATTTTTTTCCAATTCCACTTTCACTTTGATATTATTTCAACTTTCTTGGAATCATTTCTTAATCATAAATATTGTTATCTAAGGAGAAATATGTAGAAGGTAGCAAAAGGGCCTTAAAGAGTATTAAAAGTTTTATTCAGTTTGAAGCTAAGAAATATCTTTGTTTGATACTCTGCCCAGTCTTCCACTTTAAGTTCAAATTATGTCAGACTTTTCACCCCTTCATACAAATTCTATTTATGTATCATGACCATGAGTGCCCTTTCAGAGTATATGTTAATGGGGTAAAAATGATTTTTTTAAAAGTATAACCACTTTGGAAATTTTCAGTAACTCTGTCTTTATGATAGAGGCTATCCACAGTAATTAAAAGCCACTTAGGTTCTTAAATTGTTTATTCTTGTTTAACAACCCTACCCCCTATTATTTTTTTTTTAGCAGAAGTAGAAATACAGATATTCTGCAGTCCTCAGAAATTACTGAGAAAAGACAGCAAAAGAAAATTTTTATTTTCTTCTAAAAATATTTGGAAGTTGTGTGAGAATTTTGAAAACAGATGTCTTATATAAAAATTAAATATTTTACCTTTGCATTTAATTCCTGTCTTTCTTTTGAAACTTCTGAAAATTTGTATGTAAGACAGATGCTTTATTAGTATGTGATGACCCAGAAATATTACATTCTACTGAAATATTAATTACATTTCCAAAACATTGGCAAAGTTGGTGGGATGAATTAGAAACATGGTCTGAAATAAAAAGTAACTATAACAAATGCATTTTTTTCAAAGTGTTTTCCTTACCTTTTAATTAGTACCATGACTATTGCATACAGGAAAGAAAACTAAAAAAAAAAAATAAAACAAAAAAAAAAAAAAAAATAAAACCCCCAAACCCTAACAATAGGATCTGAGGAAATAACTGCATGAGTACATGTTCATGTACACACATTGTAAAATTATACTTATATGTGAAAGTTAAAAAAAATGGATTTACATATTTGGATTTCTGCCTCATTTTCATGTTAATGTTCCTAAAGTTTTCATATCTTATGTAATTTGGTACAGCCCTTCAAATATATAGGTATTTGTAAAGATTCATGGAAATTATGATCAGATAAAACAGTGTTAATTTTTTTATGTCACTATAACATTTCCTACTGAAATATACCAACATTCTTCATAATATAAAATCATACTTTATTTGGGAAATTCAATTTGGCACAAAATCTTCCTCTAACAGGTCCAAATTCCTGAGTTTATGTCCTGCGTGTCATGACTTAAAATGACAAATTAGGCTTTCAGATGAAAAATTAGATGGGTCACACTGATTAGTTTTGTTTCATACTGGCATATTAGAAAGCTTTTATAAATGAACATGTTCTAGGGAACTACAGTGTTAGTGTTGTATTTTATAATTTATAACCTTTCCTTAGATTGGCTGAGAAAAATTAACTGCTAAAAATAGTTGCATTTTTACCACATCAACAATATAATTTAGCAGCTATGCTATGTGTTTGATTAGGGTGTGCTGTCCCATAAGTTGGCTTGGGGTCAGGTATCTAGGGAAACTAGATTCTGAGGAGGCAGGATCTCCTCCTTTTGTGAAGTATGATGCTGCACATTCTTTACAACAAACATTTGGCATGGTCACTAGAATCCCAAACGAATCCAGTGAAAAGTAGACTTCCCTCCACTGAAGATTAATTGGTCATGCCCTTACTAAAATTCAGCACACTTGGCATGGCAGCCAAAACCATTGTGTTTATCTTGTTCAGTTGTACACCTGGGTGGTGTTTTCACTCTTCTCCATGCACAGCTGTCTGGTGTTTCTTGCCCTGCACACATCCCAACATACGGACATGTAGAACAATTCAGCTCTCAGCAAAATATCTCGGAGATGTGTGGGAACAGGAACATGGTAAGGCCTTCAAAATTCTGTTAAAAAGCTGTACAGCAAAATCTAACTTCCCGCTTTATTTCTTGTGCGGCCACTGTTTGTAGTACAGCCTGAAATAAATATGGGGCAAGTGCCAAGTGCCTTTAAAATCACTTTTGACTCTAGGAGATGCTCTTCAGCTGCTGATCTAACTACTGTGATGTGGGGCTCTGAGGAATTCTGTGAATTCATCCCTGCCTTGGTAGCATTTGTATCCAGAGCACCCTGTTGGCACTGGGATTTGCTCCGTATCACATTAGAACCACATCGCAGCACAGAGGATCATAGGTATGGTCATAGGTAATGGGTATAGCTATAACTGTTGTACACTTTTCAGAGTGGTTTTTCATTGATTGTTGTAAGGAGGGTATTTCTCTGTAGGCCTGCAAATCCTGATCTCAGAAAAGAGTTTCATAATGTATTTCCTGCAATTCTTGAAATCTTACAGAGCAAAAAAAAAGGTATATGAGTTTTTACTCATCTTGTGCTTGGAGACAATACTAATATATCTCTAGTACCCTACATCTCATATACTGCTCTAGCATCTCTGGGGAGTGTGCAAACATATTTTTTTAAAAAAATAATGTATTATTTCAGACCTTCTTCCAAGTTCTTTTTTGCCATCAATATTACTCTTACTAGTTTAAAAATGTTTCAGATATACATATGTGATCCTTATACCTTTTTCTGAACAAGAGTATTTTTGTGTTGAAATCAGCACCATGTAAGAGTTTTCACAATAAGGATTCACTGTTGGATAGCCAAAAAATAATTTCATCTGGTAGGAACCACTGGTAGCCCCTGGTATGACCTTCTACAATGCCACTTTCAGTCAGGTTGCTCAGGGCCAGTCAAGTTCCTAGTGTCTTTAAGGATGGAGATGCCATAGCCTTTCTGAGGAACCTATTTACTGCTTCCTGCTTAATGTTCTTCCTCACAAAAAAGTCATAAGGATAAACTGTCAGTATTTGCTCTCCTTACATCTCATTCTTCTGCACACACAGTACACCTCTTCAGTGCCTGGACATGGATATCAATTACTCTAAATATGGAAGAATTATAAAGAGAGTTTTGCCATCTTCTCTCTGAAGGCAAATACTGTGGTTTCTGCTTCTAAGTTTTGCATTGTAACAGAAGTCCCAAGTCTACCATTCCAGGCCATAGTCCCTGAAATAAGTAAGGATTTTTTTCCAAGATGAAGCTGTTCACTCAAAATATATATGGACCTTAAGTAATAAGATGTTCAAAGAAAAATTAATGTTTTTCCTCAGAAAGGCATGACTTTATGCCAAAGAAAAGTCAATGCTACTTTAATACTGAGTAACAGTCAGTCTGGTCTGATGATCTCTGTGCTACTGTTACTGGAGTGTTGAAAGAAACTAATTGTCCTATGCACTTAATTGTCTGCTAGACAAAGATGTAGTCACCTCAGGATAGAACAATCTGTACTTGAGGCATATGGTATTGCTTCCATGTGTCTGACAGTAGCTCACATTACAAAGCTGTCTGATTTGTTTCCTCTTCTAACTTTCCACCCACCACCCTGAATAAAGCTAAGTAAAATATTTCCTCCTCACTTCATAAATATAGATAATCATTAGTACTTTTGCTTTGTAGGACTCCCTTCCCTATTTAAAACTTTGAACTAAACATCACCAGCATTTTTTTCCATTTGTTACCCAGCACTATGATCCTTTTTTATGTCAAAATTTGACTAAATTATCTTAAACTTGTTTCTTCTGTATTTCTTTGCTGTGCCTTAAAATATTTGTTCATGACGTTGCTCTTATGGTGATCTTGTTTTCCTGCTCCTCTAGTCACTTCATTTATATGATGAATCCATCACTTGTTTCTTGGCTTAGAACATCAAACTGCTTATTTTGATCTTAGAGCTCTACATGTGTTTTCTACGACACATATCACAGATCTTCTGTTATCCCACTTCCTTCCAATTTTATTTTTCATATACTTTTTCTCTAGCTTTCCTCATTTTTTTGCCTTGTATTTTCTATTTTTGGTTTGATTAGTATGCATTATTTTCACCTTTGAACATTGTCTGTACATAGAGTTGTTTTGTTTATAATTGTTTTCCATTTCAAAATAATTTTTGATAATATTAAGTGGCTTATTCATTCTTTGCTTTTGAGCTGTCTTTTTTAATTTAAGGGTGCATGAAATGACTTAGATTTTAGATCTCAAAAAGATTTAAATTTACTACCCTAATGGAGACCAAATATATATTCCTTTGATAAGGATGCTTTCAAAACTATAGTGTTAATGTTTCCCCTTTATATGTCCTCTCAGGTAGTTTTCAGCTCATTTGTGAAAAGAGTTTATTTACTGCTTTAGTGTTTGCTGCATAAACATCTGCCACCATTTTAGCTTTTATCCCATTTTATTTTGGTGTTTAATAACCCACAAACCCCATCAAGTATACCACAATCTTCTAGATTTTATTTTGGAGTACCTTTTGGAAGCAAAAAGTATTTTAAATTGCATGTGGAAATGTAATCTCCTTTCAGACAGCAACAATTTTCTGTTATCCAAGAATACACCATAAGGTTACTTGCAAACAGAAAGGAGGAATAAAATTTGATATAAAAGGTTCAATAAAATTGGATAGATAATCTACAGTAAAAGCAACATGGAAAAAAAGAAAAATTAATATTAAAGATTGGGAGCCCTTGGTGACCGCCAGCCAAACAAAATCATGTTAAACAGCATCACTGGTAACATCAAGAGATATTGCTGCATATAAATAGCTGGTCTGTCACCAAAAAATTTGACAGTGACATCTTTATAATATCTGGATGGAAATTCTCTTTTTTTTTTTTTTTTTTTTTTTTTTTTTGAGAGGCTTTTGGATTATTAAAAAGTATTTTGATTCCAAATGGGAACAGAAATTCAATGCATTTTTGTGTGTTTTGAGGCAAACTGGAAAACAAATATTTTACAAGTCATAACTTCTAAGCAAAGTTATGCCTGGGACTTCAGTGTATTCCCACTATTCTCAGCTTTTTAGTTCCAGTTACAGCTCCCCTGAGAAGCCACACTATGAACTTTAGAAGCCCAGATTTTCTCCTCTGACTGAAGCACTGTAGTTTTTTAAATATGTTTATCCTTGTTTTTCTGTGATTTTGTCACTGAAGGTCTAGTTGTTTTTTTTTCCTTCCTCAGATTTTATTTCTTTTACTCAGTATTGTGGGTTTGTATCATTTAATCTATAGTCACATAACCGATGTAATCATACAACATATATCCAAATACCAGTCTTTACTGTGAATGAAAAAGCTTGCTCATTCTAACAGAATTGGACAGTTATATATCTATCTTGTACATAATATACTTAAATTTACATATATTTATACACAAATTATATTTAGCTTTTGATATTTAGACATTATATCATTGATATTTCTACCAAGACATAAAAGCATTCCTTACTGTCTGGGAAGCAAGGACAATGAAGTCTGGATTGTTAGTCTTTAGTCCAAAACCAACCCCACCTACACCATATGTTTGGTGGTGGTATGGCAAAAATACTTCCTGTGACACCCACAGTCAGCTATGTTAGTTTTTGTCTAAATTACTTCATCACATTTACACATAATTTGGCAAGACAGCTAGTTAAGAATGGTTTCAGTATTGGAGAAATATAATAGGTTAAATGAAGTAGGCAGTACTCAAACAACTCCTGAAAAGAACCTGCTTCTGAAGGGTCTTGGACAGGAACTGAATTTAGCAGGATGCTGATGCAAACTTCCTCCTTGTTAGCATGAAATCCAAGCCTACAACGTGGCTGTGCATCTCTTTAAAGAGATGACAAGTCATCAACAAGGACATAGCTTGTAACTACAGATGTGCAAGCTCTGTATTTCATTATTCATGACACTAAATATATCTTTGAAAGTTAGAAAGATTTTGAAAGGCTTAAATATTATTAAATGATTCAGACTGAGAATCAGAAGACATATTTTTTAAAGCGGAAAAAGATAAGATTATGATTTTTCACAAATTAACTATTATATTTAAACTTCTCAATGGTATTGAAAAAGTGAAAGAGTTCAGTATCCTGTATGACCAGGCAGAACTGTAAAATCTGTGATAATGTGGATTTTATTGTGTGTGAATTTTGTATATATGATTTTTTGAAATTATCAGTATATCCTTCTTGATCAAAAAAGAAAAAATGTCCCTTCTAAGTGTTAGAAAAGCTGTTAACCACACAGGTGTGTATCTGCACACAAGACTTTAACAGATATGGACGTATTTTTACAAACATGACCAAGTTTCAGGGTATACCTCAATTTTTCTTTTTGGTTGAAAAAAGCTTCCACCAAGGACAGATTCATAGAATGACAAGACCCTGAATAATTCAAGATCCTCTGAATACCATCTAGTCCATTATTCTGCAAAAGCAGGGCCACCCATGAAGACAGATCAGGTTCCTCAGTCTGGTACTCCATGATTGCTCATTTTATGCTTTCTTCTATCTTCTCTGAAGACACTTCAGTAGATTAGGCGTGACATTTGTTTAATGTGGATGATTTTGTTTTGCCACGAAGTCAGAGGTAGTCTCAAACCTTGCAGATTTTAGGGTTACTTCTTGACTGTGTGAAAAAATCTTTTGTCAATTATGATACTTTGAAGAGAGGTGTATGGTAGAATTTCTTATCAGCTGAGGAGCTTGGTCTGCTTCTGGAAGTATAAAATAGTACTGTTAAAATAAATATATTTGTTTTGTTTTAGAAAGAACCTTATTAGTTACCAGTGGCCATATTCTATGGCATGAAGTCTAGTGTCATGTGAAGATGAAGGAAGAACAACAAACAAGTGTTTGAAGAAGGGGATGAAGAACTATGACGAAGGACCACATTGTGAGAACAGAAGAAGATGAGGATGAAGGGGCTCAAAAATGAGAACAAATAGGGAGTTTGATGCCAGTATTGATAAGGATGTGTGTGGGAACAAAAGTAAGATAAATTATTTTAACTACAGCTTCAGGAGTTTCTTAAATGAAGAACACATAAATGGGACATGGAGGTGGGATAAGAAAGATATGATGGATAAAGCTGTATTTCAAACAGGTTTGATATATGTAAGCATTGTGACACCTTGCACTGTTGTTAATTGGTGTTGAAACATAAGGATAAGTTGTACTGAAAATTTAAATGGGTTGGATGTCTGAAATCATATTTCTATTGTAACAGAGTTTAGAAATAGTTTTATTTTTACACAGAAATATGGTAAGATTGATTGCTTGTATTGTTTGGTATGTTGTTTGGGTTTTTTTTTCAGTTCACATCTGCCATTCATTCTTAAGAACTTATGCAAAAGGGGAAACTATAGAATCAGCTGTCGGATATTAGTGCTAGTGTGGAAAGCCACAAGACCAATTGTTGGAAAAGAAGTGGTATTACTGTGGAACAGTTTAAGTTACAGTTTTATGTTATGTCTTGCTTATTGGTAACTAGGAAGTAAGTATCAGTAAATTAAAATTTTCAAAGCTGAAATTGCTTATGCATTTTCAGAAAAGGAAGACCGCAGTCTTTTTCCACAGCCTGGAGAAAAGGCGCGTTTGATGTTACATAATAAATAGTAAGAAATATTTTTTTAACAATCTTTGGATACTTATGATTAGTAAGTAGATAAAAAGCACTACCAAAGGACTCTTTCAGGCAGCTGAACTGTTTCCCATCACAGTGTGATGGCTCTGTATACATGTGTATTTGCATACAGGGCTTGTTTGTCATTCTGAAAAGCTCTTCTGCATCCCAATGGGATTTGCTAAGATTGTGTATTGATTTGATCATGACCATAAATTAGTTATTTTGTAAAGTAACTGCATCAGGTTTTACATTTATGTATGTATATACAATTTTTTTGACAGGCATCTGCCTTCAAGGCTTCTTCTTGTGTACTGTGGTGTTACATTATGGCACGTTGCCTAAAATCATGTAACACCTGAAGACAAAAATTATCAAGAAATTTTTTTGAAAGAATAAACAGATGTATCTTTAACATGCCTTTTTTCTCCATTAAGCTTTCCACAGACTGCTTTGAACCCAAATCAACCTTTTTTTTTTTCTTTATTCCCATGGCAATGTTAGTGAGACCATATTATCATAAAAATTTAAATGTAATATACTTCCTTTGCTATTTATAGGAAACTGGGAAAAACTAGTTTCCAGCTAGTGGGTTGTCTTAGATACACATTACATTTGGACAGCTGACAAAATACCCTTGGAGAGCTCAGACACTTGCCATTGGATTTAAGAAAAAAAAACAACTGCTTTCTTCAGAAACTTAGTGAAGGAGATTGTGGAAAACTAAAAGTCCGAAAATCAAATGTAGGTTCTGCTGTGCGAAAAAACATGTCTGCTAGTTTCCATTATTTCATCCACATATTACAGTCATAGTGACTCATTTCAAGAAATTATTTAAGCAATTAGTTTAACATTGTGAAAGTGATAGACTATTAAACATGCCATGGGTCTAAATGAAAAAGACTCAGACTGCATTTCAGAACTTAAACAATCTTCGGTCTAGAGGCAGTCTGCCTTGAAGTCTAGATCCTGACTACTCATATATTGATTACTTTACTTGCTTCTGTCTGTGATGCTTGATATCAATTGTTAAACTGTACAGGTTTTTTTTCCTTTCTTAGAATTAATTGAGAAATTAGTCAACTTGAGTTATATTATTTCTGAATTCTCTTACTTTACATGGGTAGATTAACTTTAGTAATATCATTGTGGCCAATGTTACCTGAGGTCAAAAGCAGTAACAACCATCCCAGTCACATACTGTGAATAAACAGCTCTCCTTCTGTGTCTATGGACAACATTGGCCTTCTCTTTTTACATTTTTCTGTGGTACTGCTAGGAACCTTAAATGCTTGAAAGTCTGAATAAAATAGCATGAGAAAAAAATCTGCTGGATAAAATTATCCTGTTTTTTTCTGTATGCATTTTATCTTCCCAAGGACAAGTGATAAATCCACTACTTATTTTTTCATTGAGGTGTCTACAGAGTTTGAAGGTGGTTGCATACACTAGATGATCCAAACAGTGCCATGAAAGCAGGGAAAATCAAGTGTTCTGTAGGAGACCAGATAATTTCTTTAGGTTTAGCAGACTGCACAGTGAACGCTTCAAAACAAAAAAGTAGGGAGAAAGACATGTCTGTTCCTTTAGACAGAATGAAAAAAACCCAGATGACTCCTCCCTTCAGCACTCTGCCCTGACAATTGCCCATAAACAGAGGTGGTTACACACATTTTTTCCCCAGATACCTGTAACTCCTAGATTGACTCAGAACACCAACAATATAGGTTGGATTATTCTTGGATTAGAAGAAATGCTGCATCAGTAGTAGGTATAAAAAGTCAGTCTTTTGACAAGAAATCTGGTGAAGTTATGATTTCTGTTTCATAAATTTTTACCTCTGATCACTCTAACAGAACTGTTCACATCAATTCTTGAGAGGTTGGTGGAGTTTTTTCAGAGAAAATGCAGGAAAATTACTGGTGAGCTTAAAACTTTCTTTGAGTACTCTTTCAATTCATGGAAAAGAACATACTTAACAAGGAAAAGACTCAAAAAACATGTTTGATATTTTTGCCATCATTGGGAAAGACAGAAAAATTTTAGAGTTGGCTGGTGTGTGTGTGTTTCTCTTTTCATTAGTTTAAAGTGATGTTTTAGTTAAAAAAGGAGCTGTAAAATTTAATTTTGGAACTATTTATACCATACTAGCCACCGTGAATCTTGGTTTTATGTAGAGGAAACTGATATGTACAAAGCTTTGTCTCATGAAGACTTAATTTCATTTTCAACTATGCAAAGTTAAAATGCCCTCCTTAAGGGTATGGAAATGCAGCTGTAGTTTATTAACTACTGACACAGATCAACACAAGACAAAAGTAGGAAAAAAGTAAGATTTGAACTGTTAAATATTAGAAATAATTTTTAGCACAATCATTCTCTTTGTCTACTCAGAATTCCATGTGAAAGGAACTCTTGTCTGACTCTCTTCACCAGTGACCGTGGCAAAATCTATTCATAGCTTGAGTGAAAGCCACAGGGAATAGGTGCATCAAACAGAAGAAACAGAAATTTCACTGGCTGTTTATAAATTCACTGCTCAAAGGCAGATTATAGTGAAAGTATGCAGCAGTTACTTCCATACTAGGTACATAACAAGTATTCAAGATCAGAAAATGTCCATCAGACCTAATATCCTCTATAAATGTATATAGCAAAAAGTGTAAGATCAAGGGCAATATGTATAATACTCCTTTACAGTGCCCTCCAAATTGTCAGTGAGAGTTTATCAAGGATTTTTTAAGGCAAAGTCACTTATTGCAGGGACTTTTGCTCCAAAAGCTCATCCAGCTGCTTTCTGAGCCCATGAAACCTTTCAGTGCCTCAAACTTATAAACTTATGAGTCCCATGGATTAAAATGTTGCAAGAAACTATTTCTTAATTATTTTTTTCCAGACATTTCACCTTCAAACCTTACTAGATATACATCTAGTTCTTGCATGGAAAGAGGTAATGAACAATCTTTTCCTGACTATCTTTTGGATGCTTCAAGGCTGAAGAGATTTTGTCTGTTTAACTGTTTCTTTGCCTGGCTGTTTTTCTGTGTTTTAATCATTCTTTCCACCTTTCTTCTGGTTTTTTTTTTTTTTTTTTCCAATGTTGTTTCAAAATGAGATATTTAAGACATAACTATGTGAACCAGTTTGAATTACTGTATAATGCATTTCAGCTGCTTTTTTACTGGACTGTCACAATTTTCTAAGATCTTTCTGTTATTCTTCACAAGAAACCTTAATCTTCATTTATCTGAATACCACAATGAAGTCAGCAAAGCTTGTTCCTATACATTCTTACCCTCTTTTCTAAATAATTGATAAATACTTCCAGTACTTAGATCTATGCACAGATTTTTCTAAGATTCTAATCTTCCTTGCTACTCTTTCTATACTGTGCAAAGGTTAAGAAACCAGAAAGATGAACAGGAAAAACATGTTATTTAAAATGAGAATGTAGGTAGACGAAAAAATATCATTGCTCCAGCACATGGCGGAAGTATATAGTGAGTTTTACAGTTGGATGTAAGAATGGACAAAGTAACAGTCTTAGGCTTTGTAAGGCATTTAATTTATGACGGTATAATATTCTATTTTTAAACATTAACATTTTACTCTGTAAGTGCATTAAAACAAAAAAATGTTATATATATATATATATATGTGTGTGTGTGTGTGTGTGTGTATGTTAGTATAGTGTCCCTATTCTTTTTATCACATGACACTGCAGGGATCAGTGATTAGTTTTGGTGCGGTTTAGTATATCAGTGGTCTAGGTGGAAATGCAAGCCCAAAAATATTTACATTGATGCAAAATTTGACAGAATTTAACTCATTCATATAATGCAGTCTCTACGGCAAAGGAGCAGCAGAGATCAAGAGTGTCCTTTGCAAGCCTGAATAGGGCTGATGGGAATAGAAGTATGGAGGTAACTGTGCCACAGTAGGTCCAGTGGTGGAAATAAGCATCCACATCTGTCACCTAGAGATTTAAAAGGATGGTAGAAAATTATGGAGATTGCAATGGAAAGCTGCAAAGTAACTTGAAAGCTAAAAAAATAATAAATTCAGAGGCTTGGAGTTTGCCTGCAGACTGTCTCTGGAAATGCTCTAGACAGAGAGAGATTTTCTTTGTCAGTACTCCAAGTCCAGTAGTAGCAGTTGGCCTGACTATTAGCCAAGCTAATAAGGCTTGCTGAGAAAAACATAGTATTACCTAGCACTCAGTGCCATATTAATGCAGCCATATGTTTGTGGGTATTTAGTTTTATTTCCATTGCTTATTTACAAAACTATCAACAATAAAAGAGCAGCTTAGAAATCAGATGTCCTTAAAATGCCTCAAGGTGTGCATCTTACATTCTGCTTGCTTTCTGGAATCTTGCTGTAAAGTTTGGTAGGGAGCCCAATCTACAAGTAGGTAACTGATGTGAACTTCATAGACAATGTTTTTCTGGCCATTATTTGCTAAATAATAATATAAATAAATTAGAGAATATGAGAGACCACCTTTCTGTAAGAGTCCTGTTTTGTAAGATGATCCAGACTCAATTCTGCCAATTTCAGATAGATTTAAGCTGTGCACTTCTACTTTTTAAATTTCACATTAGGTTTTAAATCAGTCTGTATGTTCTAATAAGTAAATAAAACTCTGATGAGCATTAGTGATTAAAGGATTATGCTTTCATTGTGTTAATTAATTTGATTCCAAGTACATCATTGCTTCCAGTACTCACTTTTTTCTTATTGTCTGTGTTCATTAAAAAGATTATTAATAAAAATATTATCTTCTAATCCATGTGTACTTTTCTAAGTTTCAGAGAAGGTCCCTAAAGGTATGTGGATTATAAAATCAGGAAGATAAATTCTGAAATGAGTGGTCCATATGGCATGAACATTCAGCTGCTATGAGTCTCGAGATACTTCCAAAACCTCTTCATAGCAATTCCTTAAATGTCAGATTAGAGCGATTATTCCATTAATTGTTTTTCGGAAGCTTTCCCAATTCTGTAATTTAGAGTCTGGGGACCTGCAACAGGCATTCTGGGTTTTACATTCTGAGGATTCATTATTGAATTTATTCTTTAAGATGGTATTTGTTAAAGAGAAGAGTAAAATGGATCATGAGGAAAGCACATCTTTCACATTGGTTCACATAATTCAAAGATACAAGAATAGGTGTAAATGTAGACCCCTATACATTGTAATACCAAGACAGCAATTATTTTTTTTCTAGTATTGTAACACTTGTTTCTTTGAATACCAAAAGTAGCTGGGACTTTATGCATGAAAGATTACTGTCCTCTCCCTGAGTTAGAGTGAGTCTTCTCGGGTCCCTTCTGCTGCAAAAAGATGCCCCAACACAGACTACAGAAACATACAGAGTCTAAGACAGGTCAATTTTAAACTCCTTTGGCAAGTCTCTGAAGCTTCTGTGAGAAAGTGAATAATAAAAATGCATCATAACCTGCCTAAATCATGACTTTTTCCCATCTTTACCCATTACTGAGACAGTTGTCTGCTCAAAGAATAGATTTCATTGGTCTTCCACTCCCATCCTCTGTTTCACCTGTGGGAAATTTTAGTTGAAGAGGTTTTGTTCTATCCCAGACATCTCTTCTATCATTTTGTAGTGATGAGTTCATCACACCATAGACTCAGGAGCAGCAGTAACACCATGTACGTCTAAATTTTTCTTCCCTTTACAGAGTTCTCTAAACCACCTTTAGTCTGTGAAGCTGTGGAAAGAAAAAAAAAAAAAAAAAAAAAAAAAACAGGAAGAAAGCAAATGCCCTAGCAGGTGTTAGTAAAATACAAATAGAAAGCAGTGAAAGACACAGTAGCTCAGAGAAAAAAAAAGAAATCTATGTGAAGCCAGATCCCACTGAAAGGTATATTCAAATCTTAGCATTGGAATGGGCATTAAACAAAATGGCCGGATATATAGTAGTACAAAAGAAAATACTGAAAATACTGAAAAACAATGAATTTGCAGTATTAATCTGAAAGCAATTGTATTAGTGGCAGGAGTACAGACAGAACCATCTAAAGGATCTGAAAAATAAAAGTTTATCACATATTTCTACAGTTACTTACTGCCATCCTTAATGTAAACATAGCAAGTGTATGTTCATTTATTTGTCTGGATCTAGACACACAGCTCACATACATCCATGGAGTCATCTATACTTGTAAAAAAGCCAGGAATAACAAACCAAATATCTTCTCATTTCTGTGGGCTATTTTTTGTGTTGTATAGTCATAAGCTCCTTCTGCTTAGGCAGGATAAGAGTTTTTAATTTCTGAAGGGGTGGTCTTTGGGCAGGCAGGCAAGCTGGTTTTCTGTCATGGACTTGGGCTACAATGCATTCATTCACACCGATTTTAACTCCAGCATGTGTACCAAAATTAGCAAAGCAATGTTTGGAGACAGCTCCAGATGTTTTTGACTTGTAGACATCTTGGTGGGTTTGAAAATTTTTGTCTTTGTACCGTTGTCTGCTTCACTACTAAATGGCATGTGGTTCTGCAGGTACAAGCAGCAAGGATGGAGAAAAGATGATACTACTGTTGAAACTTTGGAGCAGGGGTCCTCAAATTACGGCCCGCAGGCTGGATACGGCCCCCCAGGGTCCTCAATCCGGCCCCCGGTATTTACAGACCCCCTGCCCCCGCCACCGGGGTTTGGGGTGGGAAACCAAGCAGCCGCAGATGGCTGCCTGCCACTGCATCCGCGCCGGCCCCTGGTTAAACAGTTTGAGGACTCTGCTCTGGAGTGAAGTTTGGGAAAATAATTATGTGTACTAAATCAAGGATTGTTCAGAGTGCTACCGGTATATTTAATATTAAAAAGAAAAAGCAAAACAGAAGGCAATACCTGATGCTAAGACTTCAGTAGTACGGAAGTAACTCAGGATTGGTTGTAATGCATATGCCCCCTACGAAAACTCCGTCAGCTTTTGAGTCACCCATGACATATCCTGTGGTGTGTGGAAATCCTCTAGCTTACTTATTTACCAACACCTATAATATTCTGAAATTACTGAAATATATTATAATGCAAAATGATACAAGACTTTACAAATTTTCCTCAGCAACCTATCATATCCTGGAGCACTGCCTAGGTTTAAGGATTTAATAGTTGCATTTTGGGTTTTGTTTTTTTTTTTTTAGATTCTGTACCTTTGTCTTTAGTCGGGTATGACAAATGTTGTCTCATTGGAAACAAATCTTTCTCCTACGTGGAACTCTCAGTCATTAGTGTGTAAAAGTTCTTATAATATTTTAATAAAACTATTAATTCCTGTGTCATCTGCATTCATTTTATTACCCCTTTCAGGTTTAATAACTGGATCATGCATATAACCTCTTCTAATAATGATGTAAGAAGCTAACCTTGTTGGTTAAGAATTTGTAAAATGGAAATTTGCTTTCATTATGGAACATGCCTTGATTTTTCTATATATTTTGACAGTATTGTAAATGGACAGAATTTTCACTCTTTGCACGTAGATTTTACTGCCTTAACAGTACTGATACTTCTTGAATCTGCTTTCCCTCCCTATAAGGTTGCTGGTTTTCCTTTGATAAATATATTTCATAGTGAAGCTCTAAATTAAAAAAATACAGAACAGCACAGCACATTTATGTTTCGGAAGAATGATTCACTCCAAAGCCAAAGAGGCGATTGTGTAAGACATACATTTTCCCAGTTAATACAAATGTTTTACATAAACATTTAAACCCTTATGAAGAATCTGTTCTAATATCTGCATTCTCTAGACTCAGACACACTAACACATGTTGTGTACTTTGACTGTAGTCTCACTTAATTTGTTAGGACAACTGTGGGAATTATTAGACCACTCTAAGTGTTTTCAAGTTTTACATATTTCTATTTGGCTGTGTACATTGCCAAAATATTTGCAGGAGTGGAATTTCACACTGTATTTACCAGTTGGCTTCACATAAATGCTGTAATCTGGACACAAAAAAACTGGCTAAAGGAGTGTATGCAGTGTGGTAATGACAAAGTTTAAATGGTGTAGTAGTTACCACAGTATTAATCCCTCTTACCAGACTCTTCCATGATCACGTGGGGACAGGGAGGCAGAGCAGAAAGAGGGATATGATTAGCTATGTTACAGCTGAAAAAATTAGTGAGTACAAAAGGGAAGGAGGAATAAAGTGAAGGATTCTAGGATGAGGATAATAAACATGAAAAAAAAAAGCTTCAAGTAACAGGTGGTCCTGCCCAAAACAAAGTATTGCATCTTCTATTATGTTGATGGTTACATCTTGTTAAATACTGCAAGACAAATAATTTAGTAATTCTAATACAAAAAAACCAAAAAACAAACAAACAAAAAAGAAAAAAAACAAAAACAAAAACAAAAAAACAAAAAATACCAACCCAACAAAAACCCCTGTCTTTTATAAAGCAGCTACATATAATGTGCATACTTGCATTTTTTAATGTATCTTTTTTCATTTAATGGAGAACACTTCCTTCACAATATTACTGTACATCTTTTTGAACATACAAGAAAGGTGTGTTCCTGCTGTAAAAGCCTAGCAAAACACTGTTAGATTTTTAAAGACTTCTGCTGCCTTAATTCTTCTGTCACTAGGAGAGTGCAATCAGAAAAATAATGTTTAAGGTTGGGGATTTTTTGTTCCTTTTTTGTAACATCACAGTGAGTTCTGCTAATTAATTTTGTATTTAAGTATTACCCAGTATGCTTCTTTTAGTAGTCCCTGTGAACATGATTTAGAGCTAAAAGAAATCATTCTATTGCGAATTGGGAATATACAATATATAGTTTGAAAGAGCTATAACATGATAATCTTTTTCTAAATGTGTGTCTGCCAGTTCATCATCAACTGTACTATTTCAAGACTTGGGCAGAGGTTTGGGCAGATAGTAAGAGCGATTCATGCCAAGGTGTGCGAAAATCATGCAGTAATGTTGAAGAATAGGGAAATCTTTGTGACAGAAAACACAAGTGGAATTCAGGTCTGTTCTGATTAAAGGTTTTTCTCTAATCTGTTCAGTAATTAATCACTATACTTCTTCCTTCTAGAACTTGTGCAAGTATTACAAGTATATGTATATATAATATAGCATTATGCCAAAGTAAATAATTCCAAACAAAAAGCTCAAAACTAAGTACAACTGTTACTTATAAGTTTATGTTGTAAATACAGTCTCATTCATGTTGCATTTCTATAAGTTTCTTCTTAAAAAAAAATGAAGATTTAAACTAAGAAATAATTCAATGAGACTTCTGTAAAGTGTCTCTATGGTTGCAGGGTTATTGTGCATCTGTAATAACTAGAGGTAAAACTTCAGCTTTTAGAATATTAATTTATATGGCTCCCAAATGAATTCAGAATAATAATAATTTTAAAATAACTATTTATTTTATATTTTAGACCACAAAAAGAGAGCTAAAAGTCTCTTAACTTTTATATGCTTATTAAAAAAACCCTGGAGGTAATTTTAGATGCTTATAAGGTTGCACACCAGCAGTTGAGATGCAAAAGTATTTTGTTTTGTTATTATTATTATTAGAAGGAGTTAATATATGAATATATGTTCTCTGTGATTATATTTATAATTATTGGAGAGTATTTTATCATTATCCTTTTGTCAGTGGTATAAGTTGCTTTATATGTTGAAGAATTATACTCGTTAAGAACACAATATTTCTTAACCGTCTTTGACTAGACAGAAGGGGTTTTTTGCATTTCTGTTATTTGTCAAAGACACCAGATGTCTAGGTAGATGCACAAAATGATTTCTTCCTCTTAGGGAGAGCTTATGGGACCCACATGTGCTTTTAGTAAGAACAAACCCTAGACTATGGAAACAATGTTTAGAAAGTCATAAACTGTGATAATGGACTCCCCGCATACAAACCATCAGAAGAATAGGCGGAAGGATGTTTATTTTCATTGAAATACTGTGATAGCTCTTCCTTGTAATGAAATAAAGACAAAATTTGATGAATCTTGTTCAATCAATTGATTTTTCTAGCTATATATTATTTCTATAAGAAAATTAAATACAGCTATTTATACAATACTTCACTGTATGTTCTTTCTTTTCAACAGATATCAGTATTTATTAAGACTAATAAATGTTTTCTGCAATCCATTCAGTTGAAAAGGTCGGTGGTTTGTGCATTTAATTAAATAGTCCTGGACCAGTGGGCTCTGTTCTTCTTCAAAGTTGATACTGTGATTCCAGGTAGGAATTTACCAAAAGAAATGCTATTACTGATCTTTGAAATAAATGAGACAAAAGCAGTCTTTCTTTTCAATCTGGGATACTCAAAGATTAAGTAACAGGACATGTTTAATAATGGGGAACGGTTGTCTCTGTTAGGTTTTGCTAACTCTAAGTTAGTACTTTTACAAAAAAATCCATTTTTATCTACAAATTCTGTAAAGTTTTTATCTTAAGATCTTCTGTTGGGTTGTTATGAAATGCTTATTTAGTTGTGATTGAGCTCAGAAATTACCAAACTTCTCCTTGCCTTGTGCTAACCAGTCATCTAGATCATAAATATTTGAACAGGAGAACAACAAACAGCTTTAAATATTTGCTGATCATGAAGGATCTGGTATATAATTTATATTTTTTTTTCTAAGTAAAATGCAGATACCTGCTACAAATAGGAAAGAATGCAAGGCTAACTGGTGTCAAAACTCATTCCAAGGCAAACTTTTAAACATTCTGAGGTTTTTCATTACAATTTCATCATAGCTCTCATACTCGTTTTATGTTAGACTAAAGAGACCACTAGGATGCAAACAAATCTCCAGTAAATCATGGATTTGTGCCCTAGATTGACTGAAGCCAAAATGTATGTAAACCTGAAACCCAACCCTACCACAAGAAGCATCTTTCGCTGCTGTTATCTTGCATATCTATGCTGGGTTTGTCTGGCATAAAGTTGATTTTTTCCACGTTAAATTATATGGGACTAGGTTTTGGATTTGTGCTGGAACCAGTGTTGATAATTCAGGGATGTTTTTGTTATTGCTGAACAGTGCTCACACAGTATCAAGGCTTTTTCTGCTTCTCACATCACCCCTCCAGCGAAAAGGCCAGAGGTGCCCAAAAAGGTGGATAAGGACACAACTGGGACAGCTGACCCCAGCTGACCAGTGGGATGTTCCATACCATATGGTATCATGCTCAGCAATAGGAAGAAGGAAAGAAGGATGTTCAGAGTGATGGTGTCTTATCTTCCCAAGTAAACATTAGGAATGATGGAGCCTTGCTTTCCTTGAGATAGCTGAACACCTGTGTGCTGATGGGAAGCAGTGAATGAATTCCTTGTTTTGCTGCGTTTGCATGTGTGGCTTTTGCTTTGTCTGTTAAGCTGTCTTTATCTCAACCCATGAGCTTCCTCATTTTCACTCATCCAATTCTCTCCCCCATCCCACTGAGGGGGAGAAAGCAAGTGGCTATGTGGGGCTGAGTTGCTGGCCAGTGTTATCCTACAACACCTCCTACGTTTTTCTTTCAGTTGTATCTAGAGAGTTACTAGAATGTAACCTGGCTATGATATTAAACAAAAAGAAGAAGAAGAAAAAAAAAGTAATGCATTTTTTGTTAATTATATATAAGTGTGTAATAATCTCAAAGGTAGGCTTTTACAGTCATTCCTTGACCTGAGTTTTTGCATTCCTATAGACATGACATGCCAACAAGACCTTCGTGACAAATATGCCAGGTTTTATTTCACTAGATACAATAATTTCTAACAAGCTAGTAACAGCCTTTTTCCACCTGCATGTAACTGAAGCAGATATTTTGTCTTGCTTCAATTTCCAAGCATCTACAAAAACTACTGAAGCTTCTTAAATGTAAAGTTCCTGTCTTTAGGAAGAACAATGTAAGTGCTTTTCGTTTGTTAGTAATTGCAACTTGTTTTAAAGTGCAGTTATAGTCAGAAACTTTTCCCTAAAGATTGGTGTAGGCAGGTCCCATGTGTTTTTGTTTTTTTGGGTTGGTTTTTTTTTTTCCTTTTTTTCTTAGTGGTGTCCAGCAGGAAAATTATGACATACTTGCCACCACAGAAACATGGTGGGATGACTCGCATGACTGGAGTGCTGCAATGGATGGTGATAAACTATTCAGAAGGAACAGGCAAGGAAGGAGATGTAGTGGGGTAACTCTGTATGTTAGGGAGTGTTTCCACTGCCTAGAGCTTAATGTTGGTAACAGCGAGATCAAGTTTATGGGTAAGGATCGGAGGAAAGCCATCAAGGCAGATATTCTGGTGGGATTCTGTTATAGACCACCCAACCAGTATGAAGAGACAGATGAAACATTCTACAAGCAGCTGAGAGAAGTCTCAAAATTGCTAGCCCTTGTTCTCATGGGGGACTTAATTTTACTGGATGTCTTCTGGAAATGCAACACAGTGGAGAGGAAACAGTCTGGGGGCTTCCTGGAGTGTGTGGAAGGCAACTTACTGGCACAGCTGGGCAGGGAGCCAGCCAGGGACATGTCCCACTGGACCTGCTGTTTACAAATGGGGAAAGACTGGTGGGTGATGTGGTGGTTAGAGCATATCTTGGGCACAGAGATCATGAGATGATAGAGTTTTTGATTCTTGGAGAAGGAAGAAGAGGGGTCAGCAAAACCCTGCTACCTTAGATTTCCAGCAGGTAGACTTTACTGGTTTAGGAGATTGACCAACAGAGTCCCTTGCAAAATAGTTCTGAAGGACCAAGGAGTCCAGGAAGGCTGGACATTCTTCAATCAGGAAGTCTTAAAGGCACAGGATCAGGCCATCCTCATGTGCCAAATGACAAGTCAGTGAGGAAGAAAACTGGTCTGGCAAAACAGAAAGCTTTGGTTGGAACTCAGAGGGGAAAAGAGAGAGTTTACCACCTTTGGAAGAAGGGGCAAGCAACTCTGAAGGACTATAAGGATGTCATTAAGTTACGCAGGGAAAAGATCAGAAAGACAAAAGCCCATCTGCAACTTAAGCTGGCCACTGCCATAGAAGATAACAAATATTTTTACAAATACATTAGAAAGAAAAGGAGGGCCAAAGATAATCCTCATTCTTTACTAGATGTGGTGGGGAACATTGCCACAAAGGGTGATGAAAAGGCTGAGGTACTTTAATACTTTCTTTGCCTCAGGCTTGAATAGCAAGACCAGTTGCCCTCAGGGTACTCAGCGCCCCCCACCCCCCGCCCCCCCACCACCCCCCGAGCTGGAAGGCAGGGATGAGAAGGAGCAGCATGAAGTCCCCACAGCCCAGGAAGAAACAGTCAGTGACCTGCTGCTCCACTTAGACACACACAGGTCTATGGGGCTGGGTGGGATCCACCTGAGGGTACTGAGGAAGCCAGTGGAGGAGCTCACCAAGCCTCTCTCCATCATTTATCAGCAGCCCTGGCTAACTGGGGAGGTCCCAGCAGGCTGGAGGTTAGCCAGTGTGACACCCATCCACAAGAAAGGCTTGAAGGGGGATCCAGGAAACTAGAGGCCTGTCAGCCTGACCTCAGTGCTGGGGAAGGTTATGGAGCAGATCATCCTGAAGTGCTGTCATGTGGCGTGTAGAGGACAGTGAGGGGATCAGGCCCAGCCAGAATGGGGTTATGAAAGGCAGGTCCTGCCTGAATAAACCTGACCTTAAACGACAAGATGACCCACCTAGTGGATGAGGGACAGGCTGTTGATGTTGTGTTCCTGGACCTTAGTAAAGCATTTGACACTGTCTCCCACAGCATTCTCCTGGAGACACTGGCTGCATATGGCTTGGATGGGTTTTAGTCTATGCTGAATAAAAAGCTGGCTGGACAGCCAAACCCAAAGTGTTGTGGTGAATGGACTTCACATCCAGCTGGCAGCTGGTCACAAGTGGTGTTCGCCAGGGCTCAGTACTGGGGCCAGTTCTGTTTCATAACTTGATTGACGATCTGGATGAGGGGATTGAGTGCACCCTCAGTAAGTCTGCAGACAACATCAGGTTGGGAGGAAGACTAGGAAGGTTTTGCAGAGGGACCTGGGCAGGCTGGAGCGATGGGCCCAGGCCAGTGGTGTGAGGGTCAGCAGGGCTCAGTGCCGGGTCCTGCCCTTGGGTCACACCAGCCCCACGCAGCGCTACAGGCTGGGGCAGAGCGGCTGGAAAGGGCCTGGTGGGAAAGGGCCTGGGGGTGCTGGGTGACGGCCGGCTGGGCAGGAGCCAGCAGTGTGCCCAGGGGGCCCAGGCGGCCAGCAGCACCCTGGCTGGTGTCCCCAGCAGGGTGGCCAGCAGGACCAGGGCAGTGACCGTCCCCCTGCACTGGGCACTGGTGGGGCCGCCCCTCGAACCCTGTGTTCAGGTCTGGACCCCCACTGAGGTGCTGGATCGTGTCCAGAGAAGGGCAATGAAGCTGGTGAAGGGTCTGGAGCACAAGTCTTATGAGAAGCAGCTGAGGGAACTGAGGCTGTTCAGTTTGGAGAGGAGGAAGCTCAGAGGGGACCTTATTCCTCACTCCAACTACCTGGCAGGAGGCTGTAGGCAAGTGGGGGTTGATCTCCCAAGTAACAAGCGACAGAACAAAAGGAAACAGCCTCAAGTTATGCCAGGTGAGGTTTAGATTGGATATTAGGAAAAAATTCTTCACAGAAAGTGTGGTGAAACATTGGAACTGGATGCCCATGGAGGTGGTGGAATCAGTGTCCCTGGAGGTGTTTAAAAAATGCAGAAATGCAGTGCTTATTGACATAGTTTAGTGATGGACTTGGCAGGCCTGAGTTTAATGGCTGGACTTGATAATCTCAAAGGTCTTTTCTAACAGAAATGATTCTGTGATTCTATGATTCTATGATCTAGGAAATGTAGTCATAGTACTTATCAATGAATAACTTTTCTAAGCAACAGCCCAGCAAGTTTAACCTGGGATCTGCAAATTAAATTGTTGTTTTCTGCATCTTAGGCAATCTCTTCTAAATAATGTATTAGATTATATCTAAATAGAGCAGCTGATAATTCAGAATTCTGACAAGGAAGCATTACAGGTTTTGGTTTTTAAAAAACACTTTTTTTTTTTTTTTTTTTAATAGAAGTTGTTTCATTAGTTAGTTATTAGAATTAATGCATTCAAAATACTTGGATTTGCTTCCATTATCCTTCTCGCGTTATGATCACATCCAAATACCAAACAATGCGACTCTCTATGAGACATGGAGACCCTCTTACTGCCAGTTTTCCAATGGGAAAATAGCTTGTAGAAAAGGCAGCTCTAGATGTCATGGTTTAGATTTATAATGGGATTTTAGGCTCTGAAAATAATCCAGGTATAAGTAGGTTATATCCTCATCGCTTAAGGCATTTGGTTATTTGCAGGAAGGATTCAATCTTGGTAAGAACGTATATGTGGAAGCACACATGCCATGTTAGGATGGGGGTAGTGGTTTACAAGGCCAGCATTGTGACAGTGCTTAGTCTCTTGCCTTACTAATCAGCAAAATTTTTCTCACAAAAAGGGATTGGTTATGTCTGACAACATGGGGCAAGGATACGTGTGGAAACAAGTTTCCTGACCTCATGATGGGGACTAGAAACTTGTAAGAGGGGAGGTTCTTTTAAGTAGAGGACACCAGGGTTTTAAGGTGCAGGGGACAGCATGATCAGAGAGTCCTCACAGTTCATCTGCAAAAGCTGTATAACTTGGGACCCATCTCAAGCACTCATGTACAAATGCTTGTGTCCCTGGGGACAAGAAGGAAACATCAGCAGTTGATGCAGATCAACTGAGCTGTGACCTCAGAGGCTTTGGTGACATGGTAGTACAGCTTTCACACTTGTACAGCTGCAGTGCAGGGGTACAGACGTTTCAGGACAAACAAGGTTGTCAGGGACAAAAATGGGGTCGTCTAGGCAAAGGCATAGCTCAGAGGCATGGAACTTCACCCTGTAGTGAGTCTGTGAGTAAGGGTCAGGAGACAGAACAGCACCACTGATGCACAGACACAGAGGTGCAAACAACTCAAGGGCAAATTCTTGATTCAGGTGGTTGGCAAATCAACCAGGGAAGACGTCCTGGTGGATCTGGTACTCACAAGCAAGGAAGAACTGGTTGAGGGCATAAAGATTGAGGGCAGTCTTGACTATGGTGACTGTGAGACTCTAGAGCTTTAGAAGCTGAGATAAGTGAGTAAAACAGCAGTATTTTATAAAGGCAACCGCCCTGGAATTTCAGAAGACCGTATTTCTGATCTGCTAAAGACTTCCTTGGTAAGATCCCATGAAAAACTTCCATTGGAGGCAAAGGTGCAGAAGAGGGCTGAACTCAACCCTGGAACAGGACAAGCTGGTGTTGATGGTTGACAGTAGCTCTGCAGATAGGTCCTGGTGGACCTGGGGGCAGCAATTTGCCAGGATGCAGCGGTGCACTCAGGTAGCAAAACAGCCCCTGTACCTGGGGCTGCATTGTAAAGGAGAAGGGATCCTGAACCATTGCCCGGAACTGGTAAGAGTGCCTTGATAGTCCAGGCCCGAACTCCTGGCACAGGACAGACCCTGACACACATGACTGAGTACAGTGAAGGATTCCCATGATGACTGGGGCTGGAGCACAGGGCATACAGGGGGAGGAAGAGGGCACTGGGCTGGTTCAACTTAGGGAATATGAGGGGAAGGGGAGACCTCACTGTTCTCTGCAGTGTATACACAGAAAATGAAATCAAACTCTCCTTGGTAATATACAACAGTAGGACAAGAGTCAATGTGCAGAAGTTGCAATTATTTTATTTTTTTAGCACAAGGCTATGGAGTCCTTGTGGTTGGAGGTGTTCAAGACTAGAATGGACACAGCACTGAGCAACCTGATCTGATTAGAGTTGCTTTGACCACAGAAGGCATCTGGAGGTCCTTCCCTAACTACATTATTCAACCCTGCTGTAATTCTCTGATGACATTGTTCAAAAGACCAGTTAAAAGGTTGAAAATTTCCTGCAATAATTACTGAAGGATAGCCATATCAGACAGCTAGTTGCAGATTATGCAGGTTTTATGTTATGCTTTTATTAATAATAGTACTGTATTATTATGTCCAAGTGACAAATCCCTTGAACAAAAATGACTCATTTCTACTTTAGAAAAACAAAGTAACACATTACCCTAAAAAGATGTTATTAAGTGTACTTAAAGAATCATTTTATTTGTTTGTTTCTGTCTTGTTTGATTTTTTAATATAAATTTTTCTACTGTATGGGCTTAGTTAACCATCTAGCTGTCCTCAGAGCTTAGAAAATATAGATTGTCACTAGAGGCACTTCAGATCTACAATCACATCGGTTTGTTAAAATCACAACGACAATAAAATCCTGTGCAATGTAAAGGAAGTCAGGAGGAATATCTATTTGGTTTTCCCTCTGAGGCCTCCAAAACTTCAATGTCCATAGGCGTTCAGTAATAGAAGCTTGCGAGAGTGCTTTCCTCAATACATCACCACAAAGCTCTGACAAACCAGCAGGCTGTATGCCCTTGCTTCAATATTGAATTTTTGCAGTCATCAGCAGTGTGATGCTGTATCATCAGGCTGATGTAAGGAATAAATCTTGAATGGACAGTGTCATTTGGACATAATGTTAGGAGGGTAGCTTGGCCCTTCTCACTTCTCTCTTCTTTCACATGAGGTAAAAGGTGCTTTGATTTGCCCAGCTGATCAATGCTCTGTCACAGTGCTCATCCTGAGAAACTTCCTGTCCCTGTCCTGTGCATGCATGTGCTCCAACCCCACATTCTCCCCTCCTGTACTTTGAAAGTCAAGCTGGGCTGTCACAATGCCGCAAATCATTGCCAGAGCAATTTCTGCTCTTGCTGGACAGTCTGTGTAGGTACAGCAGAGGGTGTAAACAGAAGACAGACAGATTGCCCCCTATGTTATTAAGATCATAAATGGTTATATTACAGTTTACATTAACACCTTTACACTGTTATAACAAGGGATCCATTTCTGGTAGAGCTGTTGTAATTCTTCAATGTGGAAAAACAGTCAGACTTCACGATTATGTGGCAATTCCAGAGTGCCTTCTCTTAGAAGGTATTGTGAGGGTGGGTTCTAACATTTCCAGATTTGCAGCACACATACTTCACCACAGTTCTAGCTGAGAAATTGTGAAGTATCTCTCAACAGAAAAATGCGAATAGTGTGTCAGTATGAGAAGTTGCTACCTACAGCCTGGAGTTTGTAGATGGGATGATTTCTCATATGCTGTCTGGAGTTTATATTTTCAGACTTTCAGGTACATCAATCTTCACATCAGTATTATTGCAATGTTCACTAGTATAGTCCTGGTGATTAAGGAAGCTTTGGTGTAAAGTTGCATGAGAGAACTGGTGAGATATTTCTACTAAAAAGTTAATAACAGAATCAATAGCTCATTGTTCAAGCTAAAGTCTGGCAGTTGTTGCATTAGACTAAGTCTTGGAGATGTTAAAACTGAAAATGAATCTTTTTCAGTGCAAACCCTAGGTTCTGATAAAAAGTTTCAGTTTGTTGTGGTTTGCTGCAAACAAAAATGATAATAGAATATGGCTTTTGGAAAAGTTGTTAAGATTTTGGCAGAAGTGATTTTATCAATTTTTCTTCAGAAAAAAAAAGAATATGGTATCTTACAAAGGACACACAAAATACAAAATACACATTTAAAAAGAGTGGGGAGTTGGTATATTTCTTAATTGGTTTTAATTGGATGTTTCATAATTTTTTTTTTCAATATGACATCAACAGTACTCCAATTAACATGGCAGCATGGAATTCCAGGAGATAAAATCAAACCTACCTTCCTCTTTCCTGCTCTAATACAATCCTCAGAAATTTTCTATATGCTTTCCACTCCAAGTGCAAAAAGCAGAGTTGTTATATGGAAGGACAGATACTACTGATTTTTAAACAATTTTTAAAGAGCATATATTTTTCCTCCCTTTTTCTGATTTGCAAGATCTTTTCCTAGGCTATTTTAATCACTTCTGTGATGCATTGATTAATATTGTACACCACTGTTCTTACTGCTAAGTCTGTTAAGTATGCTTACAGTTTTCTGCTCTGTACTGTCTAACTGGTAAATGTCATTTATACACCTAGCCCCTCTTCATAACCAGTTTTAGGATGGTTAAAATAAACAGGGATTAAACACAGTGCCATTCTTGAAATAAATCAACTTTAATTAGAACATCAGAATGTTTGCAAGTTCCTATTATGTTTACATTACTGTTATAGGGAGATCATGCACAAATATTTTAAATATTGTTAAACTCCAGTTCAATGTATCCTACATTATAATTGGCTTTTGTCTCTCTCCATGTGATAGCACATTTTTCATAAGGTACATCCACACGGATATTTGCAACTCTTAAGAAATTGTATCAACATCAGCATTAAAATGGAAAATGATAACATCATAAAGATTACATTGAAGCCAGGTTCTCTTGTCAGAACTTCATTTTTATGTATCACCAGTGGGATTTATTGGTTTATTGATTTTTTTTTTTTTTTTTGCTGGGAGGAGGGAAATTTATATTTATTGTTGCCATAAAATACTTCATACACTGCTTCATGAAATGTCTGAATTTGCAAGCCTATTCTTACAAGAGTAATTATTTTTGTAATAAATGTTAAAAATGGAAATATTTATGTTCCTATTTCTCCATTAATTTTAATTTCCTATTTGACAATGACTATGTATGTACTAATTTTTTAAATCAAAATAATTACATCACTGGTGTGTTTATGTCACTTGGCTAGGAACTGAGAAATCAGGAGGAGGAAAACACAAGGTTGCATGCAAAGTCAAAACCTTACTCCATTTGTGTGGTCTGAATAGAACAATCTGAATTCTTGCAGTACTCAAAATGTACCATAACGTAACGTTATCCTTTTATAACCTTAAGTATGAAAACAGAGATGGATGTTAGTGCATCCTAGTCTATGAAATTTCTGCTTACAAATATGTGGGGTAAGAAGTCATAGTTGCAATCCTGTTTTGCTTTTACAGGCAGTTTTAAGGCAACTTTTAGTGCTGAAATGGCTAATTGGGGGGGGGGGGGGGGGAAGCTTTCATATATTGCTGCCCCCCCCCCCCCCCCGCCGCCCCGCCCCCTGCCCCAAGGCTAAAATGAAAATTAGACTTACCATTAATCTTAACTTCTTTTCCTGAGCAGGAGGAGGCAGAATATTAACCATTCTTTGGTTATATGCTAGTTTTATCTCTAGTGTGCTCTTTTTCAGAATAGTCAAGTCCTTGAGGGTAGAAAGGAAGATGCAAGTTGTCTAGAAACTCTTCTGTTGAAAAAAATGTATTTTTTTTAGGAGAAAAGAAAGATTAAAATATTTAGGAGAAACAAAAGATGAAAAGATTGGATTCACCTGTAACAGGAAAAGTTTTATTCTTTCAGCAGCTCACATCTGAATAATTGTCAAAATGTGTTTTCCAAGGGTGCTGTCCACCTGGACATTTGGGGAACCACTGGCAAGGCAGCTTGTCCAGAGAGTGCAATGTAGGGCAATTTCCCAGATTTCATGTTTTCCGCTGAGTAGACCACTAACAGCTGGTGATATTTCAGAGTTGCAAGTTCTTCCTGTGAGTTGTAAATAAGTCTGTCTCCTGGGACAGCACATCTCTCTCACAGGTCTCACATAAACTATGGGGGAACCTGTACAGCCCTGGGAAGAATTTTCCCATTAGCACATTGCTCCATTGGGATGCTTCCCTTACAAAAAGTGATTTCTGGGTGGAAATGCTCTGGACAAGCTCCAGCAACCAGAGGTACATTCTTGACCTGAAATCTCACTGTGTGTCTTATGTTGGTCACTTCATGGAGTTAGAGATGGCTGCTGGAACCAAACTGCTGCCTCTTAACATCAGCTGATAACAATGAAACACCACAAAATAGAAAGAACACAACTACTATGTAAAAGCAAAGCTGTGCACAGCTCCTCTCCTGTTCAGGAAATAATGCCCCAAACCTGCATACTGTCAAGTCTCTGAAGATCCCTGAAGTGTAAGATCACCTGCAGCATCAGATCATACAGTCTAATCCTCCACACATCTTGCATACAGTTGTCTATGGATATTTTTCAATGGAATGCTGTGTAGAAGTGAATTAGATGTGAAGAATTCTATAATGGAAAAGCGCACCACTTTTCAGGGTGGATTGTCCTGGTGGTTAGTCTGTATTGGGTCTGTGTGGCAAGGTTTTTGGTGGGGGGGACCACAGGGGCGGCTTCTGTGAGAAGCTGATAGAAGCTGCCCCCATGTCCATGGAACCAGTGCCAGCTGGCTCCAAAACACTGGCCACTGGCCAAGGCTGAGCCCATCAACAACAGTGGTAGTGCCTCTGGGGTAATGTATTTAAGAAAGAGGAAAAAAGGCCTGTGCAACGAAGTGCAGCTGGAGAGAGGAGTGAGACTGTGTGAAAGCAGCCGCCCTGCAGACCCCCAGGCCGGTGCAGGAGGAGGGGCAGGGGGGGCTCCAGGCGCCAGAGCAGAGATTCCCCCTCAGCCCATGATGAAGACCATGGTGAGACAGGCTGTGACCCTCAGCCCATGGAGGTCCATGGTGGAGCAGATAGCTATCTGCAGCCTGTGGAGGACCCCACACCGGGACAGGGGTATGTCCCAAATAGGCTGTGACCTGTCAGGGGACCCACGCTGGAGCAGGCTGTTCCTGAGGGACTGCACCTTGTGGGAAGGATCCATGATGGAGCCGTTCATGAAGAACCGCAACCCATGGAAGGACTGACTTGGAGAAGTTCATAGAGGACTGTCTCCCATAAGGGGGACTCCACACTGAAGCAGGGCAAGACTGTGAGGAGGAAGATGCAGCAGGAACAGCATGTGATGAACTGACCACAGCCCCCATTCCCCATCCCGAACTGACCACAGCCCCCATTCCCCATCCCCTTGCACTGCTTGGGGGGAGAAGGTAGGGTAATCAGGAGTGAAATTCAGCTTAGGAAGAAGGGAGGGGTTGGGGAAAGGATTTTTAAGATTGGTTTTTATTTCTCAGTGTCCTACTCTCTTTTGAGTAGTAACAAACTAATTTCCTCAAGTTAAGCCTGTTTTACCTGCGATGGCAATTGCTGAGTGATCTCCCTGTCCCTATCTCAACTCATAAGCTTCTTGTTATATTTTCTCTCCCCTCTCCTGATGAGGAGATTGAGTGATAAAGCAGCTTTGGAGGGCAGTTGGTGTTCAGCCAAGATCAAACCACCACATAGTAATTTTCAATACTAAAAGTATTGCCTTATTTTTAATAATTCAGGTGAATCTAAATTTTCTGTCATTGGTTCTTGTTATGTTTGGGGTTTTTTTGTCTTCTAGTTTAAAAAAGCTTTTGGTAATAGGACTGCCTCTGTATGACTATCTTTAAACACTTTAGTTTCCTTACAATATATCAAAAAATAATGGAAAAAACAGTAGTTGCTATCAAAAATGGAGGAAGTAAAAATGTGAAGGGGAAGTAAAAAGAAAAAAAATAATCTTTCCACTGCTTTTTAATGTTCAAAGTCTGATACATACGGTACTTGAAATGAATTAATTAACATTCTATGACACTCAACTTTCAAATTTTCAAATATTTTGTTTTTTCTCTTGGGAAATATGAATTATCTTTTGAGGTTTAAGGTTTCTCTGTTTCCCACTAAAGCCTTCCCTAATAAATTATTATTAATTTTTCCCAGAAAATAACTTTTATTATCTTCCTCTAGATATATTGTCCTTTGGTTCCACATCCTTTCTGAGCAGCAAAAAGAGCTATACAAGCTGATGAAAATATCATTTCCTGTTTCAAAATGGTCACATTTTGCCTTATATAGGCTATTATAAATATATATATTTTATAATTAAATCATCAGAAATGAACTATTATAGAAACTTGACTTTCAGTCTCTTGTGTAATACTTGAGAAATTGCACTATTATGTATTTGAAGTTATTTTTAAGTTTAATAATCTAATGTTTTGACACTCTGGAGACTGACAGCTGTCATAACATTTCAACTCTCACTAAATTTTTAGAAAGACTTTATTATGGCTATGTTTAATAAATTATTCTACAATTTCAAATAATTATGCTGCTCAAGACATTCATTTTCACTGTGTTGTAAGGACTAACAGTATATCAATAGGGAATTTAATATGTGAAACATGACTCATGCATAGAAAGCACTGAAATAATCACCATTGTTTGTGCTAACTTTGTGGCTGAGTAAATGTGTAAATATATTTTATGTGTGCACATATAGAGATATATATTAATACTGATGTGTTTGTTCATGATATTTCAGACGATCAGAGCTTATTGTGATGGGACTGTTTGCTTTTTACACCTGACAAAGTAAGCTGGAAGTGTCCTAACCAAAGGGCTTGTTAACCTGCCAATGGAGGCTTGAAACAAGGGAACAGAGATTACCTGCAGGTAATTGGGAAAACAAATAAAGGGGAGTAGTGTGCATGGGACGCTGTCATGGGTGGGTTTTAAACCTCTCCTGAGGATAGGGACAACAAGACAGTGGGACAACCTCTCTCAGAGGTCAACACATTTTTACATAACTTAGAACATAAACTGGAGGAAAAGAAAGTCTGTGTGCAGACACAGAGTGATGTTATTGGGAATGCAGAGATGTGGTGGGATCACTCATGACAGGAATGCTGCAAAGGATGGTTACAGGCTTCAGAGAAGACAGTGGAGGTATGGGACAGAAAGATAAGGAGGTGTACAAGGAATCAACTTGAGCGTATACATCTCAAGAGCATATGTGTAAAGATCAAGGTGAGGACAGACTGAAGGTGAAATTGTAGTGAGCATTTGCTCCACAGTTTCTGTTCAAGAAAGGCATGTAGATAAAGCTTTTTTAGATGCTGGAGGGACCTTGCCAATTGCAAACCCAAGCTTTCATGGGGACTTCAATTATCCCACTGTTCTCTGAATGTGGCTCAGCACAAGCAATACAGAAAATTTCTGGTGTTCATTGAAGAGTGTTCTTTTCTAAAATTTAAACTTGCAGATCCAGGGGCACTAGATGTTTCAAACCACAGAATCACAGAATGGTTAGGCTTGGAAGGGACCTCTGCAGATCATCCAGTCCAAACCTCTGCTAAAGCAGGTTGACCTAGAGCAGGTTGCATCCAGGTAGGTTTTGAATGTCTCCAGAGAAGGAGACACCACCTGCTCTCTGGGCAGCCTGTTCCAGCGCTCTGTCACTTGCAAAGTAAAAAAAATTATCCTCATATTCAGATGAAACTCCTTGTGTTGCAGTTTGTTGCCATTGTTTCTTCCTGTCACTTGGCGCTACTGAGAACAGCCTGGCCCCATCCTCTTGATGCCCTTAAGATAGCTGTAGACATTGATAAGATCCCCTTTCAGTCTTCTCCAGGGGAAACAGGCCCAGCTCTCTCAGCCTGTCCTCATAGGGGAGATGCTCCAGTCTCCTCACCATCTTCATAGCTCTCTGCTGGACCCTCTCCAGCAGTTCCCTGTCTGTCTTGAACTGAGGAGCCCACAACTGGGCACAGCATGCCAGATGGGGCCTGAGTAGAGGGGGAGGATCACGTCTCTTGACCTGCTGGCCACGGTCCTCCTAATGCCCTCTAGAATATCTAAAAGTGACACAAGATAAATCTGTTCCTCAAAGGTTTACATTTGGTGGAGAGCTATATCATTGAATTATTGCAGTATTTCAAACCAACTGGTTCAGTTTCAGAGGATCTAAAATAATATAGATGCTAGTTACGTCAGAGAAAGTAGATGCTTCTTTCTGGAGTACCCTATCTGGACTCCCTGTTTCACAGCAAAGTTTCAATATTGCAAAGACAGATGAGTTTCTCTGGCAGAATCAAGACAGCAGATATCTTTCCTTGTACTTTGTATTCATTGCCCTCATGGAGCCAAATGATGTTCACGTATCCAATCCCAAACAATACCACAAATAGTTACCTCTTCTGGCCTGAGCTGAAGACAACTGTTAGTAATCAGCAAATGCTACAATACAAAATTAGATTAGTTTCTAAACTAATGTTATAGGATTCTTTAAATAAGTAGAAATATTCTTTAAGAAAAGTAAAGTAAGCTAATTCTACTTATTCTGATAACAGCAATCACATGACATGACCTAAAATAAAAGATTATCTAAGAGACTATTGTAAAGGTTTCTTAGAATTAATTCTTATGCTGTTCAGGTACATCCAGCTATTTTGCAATAAAACTTAACACTTCCAAAAAGCTCCCTTATATTTTGTCCTTTGTCTCTTTCTCCAGGAAGACAGTATCAAAGGTACAATGGACTTATTCCTGATCCACATCAATTTAAGAGACAATGGTACATGTTTTAAAAGTTAGAAACACAAGTACTACATAGATTTCCCTCAATTATACACAAAATTTGATATATAAATCTGGCAGAAAACAATGTTGAAAGTAAGTGACAAAGGAAGATATGAAATGGAAGGTCATGGTTAGGAATGTCCTCAGAAATAGCTCAAATATGCCATGTCTCAATAACTGGATAATAAAACCAGAGCTACTTCTATTACATAACAGATCTCCATTACTCAAATTGTGGGTACTATCAAGTATGAAGCAGAATTTCTGAAAGGATGGGAATTATGTACACGTTTGTTTAGTAATTTGTATAAAACATAATGAATTGCTTTTCTCCCCATTTCTAATGTTTCCCTAGGAATACATTGTTTCGTGAACTTCATAATACAGTTTTGAGTGACAATAAAAAATAATAATAATAAAAAAAAGCTCAATAGGTGGTATTAGTGCTATTTCTTATGTGCTTATTAGTACTAGAATTTACCCAACCAGCCATAAATACTGATGGAAATGAACCTCTACAAGTAGCAGTCTGGGACTGATTAGGGCATCTTCCATCAACAGCTTGAACCTGGACTCCCACTTCTATTTTTTCTGCCTCAGGCATGCAGTGAAGGTAGTGTCCTCTTTCTCCTTTCTGTAATCAGTGGGAAGTAGTATGTTTGTCTCTGGAAGGCACCAGACGTCATGAAGTTTTCAAGATCCAAATTTTAAGTTTCCCTTTTTGTAGTTTATTTACTGTTATGCTTTTATAATGTCTTCCAGATACAAAAGGTAGGAACTGCCATGTAAAGTATTTTAGGAGGAGAAAGAGGAAAGGGGAGGGGAAGGGAGGGAACTTATTTTACTTGTTAAACAAGGGAAAAATAAAAAGAAAAGTTCTATTCATTGTCTTTTCTAAAATATCAGATGTCAGTTAAGGATTCATTTTGACATCATCTCCAGCTTTAAAATCTTTCATGTTCATGTCACATTTGGGTAGCAACACTCACAACAAATAAAAGTATACCTGTTTGTAACACCTGTCATTGTTTGCCAAGGATCCAGGATGCTCTGGGGAAATGGAAAGATCCAATTACAAGACCGTCTGGAGTTTTCCTTTTCAGTTGTAAGTTAAAGATTTCAATTCAGTGCATACATCTGCAAGTAGTTAAGCCATTGAAAGAAAACCCGGGTTTTAAAAAATCTGTGTGTGGCCTTTTTACTTTTCCTTCAGTAAGCTTCTGAAAACACCTGCTTCTTCCAGGTGCTGTGATGCTAAGGAGTGATGGCTACCATGGTTTAAATTCCTGATTAGGTAACCTTTCAGAACGTATCAATCATATATTGATTGTATCCCAATAATATTCAGGAGTTTGCAACAGTCTCTTTGCAAACTCATGCAACTTTCCATACTAATGTATTTCCCTAAAATCTTGACTGTACTGAAACTTGCATGCACAATTGCTGTAAACTTATTCCTTCTTGAACAGGAAGGTCTTCAGTCCACAGACTATGACAGATGACTGGTTTTGTATCATGCCTGAACTCCACAAGATCCGCAGTGCATGACAAGTCAACAAAACTTTCTAGCAAGTTTCAAGTTCCAGACCTCCCAAAAGTTACAGCAATATTTACCTTTTCAGAGAACAATGTGAAAACCAAAGTGGTGTGTAACATTACAGCTGTGAAGAATGAATTAGTGTGTAAGATTATAAAACATAAGTGTTCTGGAAAGGGTTTGAGAAGGCTTTGTTTAAGAACAAACTGAAAGCTAGTAAGGGGGATCACATTTTTGTACAGTAAGCTGCAATGATACACGATACATAAAAGATTTATGAGTCCCCTTGTGAGACAAATTGAACATCTCAACTTCATTTACATTTCGAGTTATCTCCTGAAATAAGATGTCCGAAGAGTTTCTCTTTCCAAATCAAGAAATCTGAGGACATATATAGTTTTACATTTTGCTACTGAATTTGATGAGAGGAATGAAAGAGCCGGCTTTTCAGAACCCTGAGTTCTACTGACTTAAAATTAACCTTTATAAGAGCAGTAACACACAGTAAACATTTATATATGTCTGTAATACTGAAATAAACCAGCATAAAGAACCAGCTTACTGGTTCAAACTATCAGATATGTAAAATGTATTATATGCAGACCTTTCTACACTGTATTTCCTGCTTACAGCAGTTACCCCATTAGCATAATAATATTCATTAGGTATTTTTATTTGTTTATGATTTTTAGGGGGTTTTTGTTGGTTGGTATTTTTTCCACAGAAAATTAGTTTTATATTTCCACATGGAAAAATGCAGATTAGTTCCACAAAATATATGGATTGTTATGCAGTGGTTAAAGTTTCTTTTTCTTATTTTATAACTACAGAGTACACTTTGGATCTCAAAATTTTCCCAGAGGAGCATCTTAGCACTTCAATTCATCATTAAAACAAACATTTTGCTTGGAACAATGTTATCATCTTGACGTGTACTTTCATTGCAATTTGGGTTTTATTCAGTCAATAACTAAGCACTGCATCCTGCTGCTCATGCTTTACTTTCCAGCTGCAACATCATTGCTCTGCTTAGGTACGTACTGCTTTAGGAACAGGCTGACATAAAGATTATTTACATTCCCTATAGCTAGGCAGAATATTATCTATGGAACAATGTTACCTATTTCTTTATTTATATATGATTACTTAAACACAACTGGCCAATTTCTGTGAACATTTTAATGAAATGTGTGAAACAGAGAAGGGAGGGAGGACAAATGATAATACCAGTGAATTTATTTTCGTAGGCTCCTTTATTTTCTTTGAGAAGTAACTCTGTAAAGCAGGGCCACTGCTGACTGAAAAAACGATGGTTGTTAATGAAAGTACTTCAGCTTTGTAAATGGTAAAAATAAAATAACACTTCAGTAATAATAATAATAATAATAATAATAATAATAATAATAATAATAATAATAATAATAATATGTTACTAACATTAGATTGAAGTCTGTATTTTCTCTTTCACAGGTGAGGTACAAGAGTACAGACTGGAAAACACATCCATTTAAGGAAGTTCACAGACAATTTACCAAACCAGTTTTATTTACAGAGAATTTGACAAATACTCCTGGAATCATTTATTATTGTATAGCTAACTTTATTTATTTACTTATTTGTTTTTTTGTTTATTTAAGCTGTTTGGTATACAATTTCAATAAATAAGCTCTTCCTTTTCCAGGTTAAATATGAGGAATCTTTATAAACAGCCTCATAATGGGAGTAGGTCAGAAGAAGTCAATCATACACAACACAAATCCCTGTGCTTGGAGGAGCTGCAAGAATTGCAGGACTTCACCTTTCAATGGTGTCCTTTCCCCACCACTCCTGAGAGTGCCCTCCACACACCTCTCCCAACTGCATGGGGTGTCATTTACCTTGGTGCCCTCTGACCTTGAGTGCCTGACAACATTTTTTTGAATAATATCAGTGAGGGCAACATCTGGTCTCTTCCATTTCTGGGATTATAGCTCAGAGCACTGCCCAACCTTTCCGATGCCTTTTGCTGACAGATTATTTCTATGTTTTGGGTGACTGCAAATTTGAAAACCTGCCAAATGGAGAGGATGAGTTCAAAGATTTTTTCCGGTTTAAAGTGCAGATGGTATGACACTTGTCATCTTCAAACAAAACTGTAATAAAGCTGCTGTGTGGAGAAGTTGGCTACCTTTTAATTATCTTTCACTTTGAGGCAGGAGGAGGACACAGAGTGTTTTGACCCAGTCAGGAAAACATAAACTCTCCAAAAGTGGCAAACATTACAAGAGCCCTGTACTCATCTTTGTCTCTTCACCTTGTGTCTTTGCATATATGTTGGAGTATTCCCGGGCAGCAGTCTGTCTGCCGGGAGGCTTGCCAAGTCATTTGGTTACAGGAGGAGTTACTTAATCTGGTGATACTTTACCATATCTGCAATGCTTTTTTAATTTTTGGCATGGGTTGGGCATGAAATGGAAAAAGCAAGAAATAGGAGATGACATAACTTTTATCTTTGGCGGTAACAGAAATAGACATCTATGGAAATCATTTTGAGTGCATTGTTACTATGAGGTCACAGAGTGTGGTAACATTGATTGTAGAATATAAATTATAAATTCTTATTTAGGCATAAGAGATTACATTTTATTTTTTGTTTAGCTAACTTGAAGCAATTACAGGTATTTTCTTTATCTATTTTTCCAGTTAGTCTTGAGCCACAAAGAATAGTTATCACCACTGACTACTTAGACTTATAACAAAAATTATCTTTGTGAGCAGCTGATGACTGATGTTGGGCACCTCCACTTCTGAGCCTCCAATTTGAGACACCTTTTATGTTGCCTTATTGTTGGAAATAAAATCTTACACTTTGGATAAGTTAGACCTAAAAAGTCTTGTATTGATCACATAAAAGTATGAAAACTACTTGAATACATTGACTTCTCATGTCATTGCTAAGACTAAACTTACAAAAGTAAGCCATGACACAGACTAAAAATAATAGTATGATGGAGAAAAAAGAGATCCTGAAGCTCCAGGAATCTTTAGCTCTAAGGATTTTTGGATGGAACAGATTGTGACTAGGAATACTCTTTCCTATGTTATAATGTAGAATTGCTGTAATAAAGTTAACTAAAATCTCTGAATTGAAGTTCATCATTGAAATGACATTTTTGAAAAATGAGACTAATATTAATGTGAAGAAAGATCTTTATCCAAGTGAAATCATTCCACCTGTTGCACTTCTGGCATTACAATCTAACAAGAATATTTGATGTCACTCAGTTTCTCACAGAGTAGTTACAATTATAATCTGTGAGCTCCTCCCATATCTATTCTTTAAAATAAAGAATTAATTTCCCCATTAAACTACAACTTCATCCTTCTTTTGAGTTATGAAAAATTCAGTGAAATGAATACACTTTGAATTTTGTTTTGGCTTGTTTGTTTGTTTTCAGAAACCGAAAGTTTCCAAACTTCTAGTAAATGCTAATTTAACAAGTAAAGTTATAATTGCCAAATGATTACCTGAAGATATTTTGGGTTAGAGATAATGTCAACATCAGAATAGAATGGTGATATGTAATGTTAGAGAATTTTGTCCTAGAATTCCTTCAGGTGTGAGTACCTGCAGACATTCATGTGGGAATGTCATGACTTTTAAAGGGAAAAAATCCTTCAGCATACATACACTTCACACTGCCATTACATTTAATGCCACTTTCCACAGGGAAGTCAAAATTTGGTTCAACATATTTAAGACCATACAAGGGACAGATAACTAAATTTGAATTAAGTCCCAAATAACCCCAACTTCTTTTCCAGATCCATGGCATTTTGGTGGTCTAACAGGATAAGCTGAAACTGGCGAAGAAGTTGCCTGTAGAGAACTTCTAGTTAGCTTAGCATGTCTCCTCTGTTTTTAGGTAACAAGCTAATAGTATAGAAATTTTTGAATACGTAATCAAAGATACTAAATGTCACTTTATATTTCTAGAAGCTGAAAGAATTCTCTAAATGGCATTATAAGATTAACAAATAATCTAATTTATTGACCTTTTGTGCTTTTCAGCACCTTTGATGACAAGAAAAGAGCATAAGATGACTGTACTTTGGAGCGTATTGGATAGTGATATTACTTTAAACACTGGTAACTGGAGCTATTTAACAATCAGATTATTAAAAGAAGGTTTTGCTCTTGCATATTTGAAAATGGTCACAGGGGTTTTACACAAAATGGCTGTTAATGGTATCCTATGTTAATGGATAGCCGATAATGTAAATACTCTTTCTCAAATTAATTTTTCTGCAAGTTTTAGAAAATACATTGCAGTTAACAATGAGATTGAAAACTGAATCTACTTCATCTATCTAATGTAAGTATAGGTAGGATATGGATACAGCTGTGTGATGAGTTTAAACTACAACTGTTTCTGTGTTTCCCATATGAAAAATCTTGAAGTACCAAAATCAGAGTCTTCTTGTATTTGGATGCAACACCTTTGTGAATAAAAATATTGAACAGCTTCATGATACTATCTAAAATACACATGTATTTATAAATAATTATAATTCTAGCTCTAAGTTGTATAGTTTATAGCCTTTCATAATTCCAAAGCTTGGTATGGAGACATCTTGGAGGTATGTTTGGAAACCATTATTTGGTCTTATTGAAAAAATAACAGCAGGGAAGAGGAGAGGAAATTTCAAGTCAGTTTGAAAAACTTTCTTCGTTTGTTTTTTCATTTTATTTTTCTGTAGAAAAAATATCTCAATTGAGTTAAAAAAATAATTTGCAGATTATTTTATTATTTTTATGAATGTCAGCAAACTTCTGAATAGTTGTTGGGTTTTATTCAGATGTAATGATCCATGTATTTATTTTTTTAGTAATGGTGAAAATAAATGTTTTATATTTGTCCAGTTTTTCACCAACAAAAACAGCAAGGTGTTGTGAAAAAAAAAAATGATCACAAAAATCTGCTCTAGCATTTATAGAGGTCTATAAAAGTAGTTTCTCTTGGATTTAGGACAGGTTTTTGCAGTAAAGATTCCAGTCTAGCAATTCTAGCAATTTTCAGAAGCCCCTTATGGCTTAAACTATCTGCAGCTTATTACTGACTGTACTTTTACTACTGATGTTTCCTGTGCCAAAACATGTATCTCCCATTAGTGTTACTAACCAAGCACAAAGAGAGTAAATGTGAGGATATATTTATCTTGCTGAAATTAACCATCATGATAACACTTGGATTTCAGATTAGAAAGCTCTGAAAAGCAAGGATCTTCTTCAGTAGCTTATATTCCTGTGCACAGTACCTAGACCCTTTCCTCCCCAGATCAAACATGAAAGAGAGGATTCAGAAGTATCTTTACTGCTCAATGCAAACATCTCATAGCTTACATGAATACTCTATAAGAAAATGTCTGAGAAAGACCTCTGATACAGCTGGTCAACCTGCTGTTAGCAATTAGAATAAGATTTTTAAATTTTTGAAAATCATAGTTAATTGTCTTTCATGTCTGTTAATGCTCTCTTGCATGTTTTCTTCAGCAGCAAGGTAATTGTATCACTAGTGCAGTAATTTTTGTTGTTTTCTAATAAAGTTTATATCTTGGTTGCCAATCTCCTATTTATAATTTATAAACACAAAAGAAATCCTTCTGCCTAGACTTTTTTTGCTTCTTAAAAGTACAATAATTGCACAATTACAGCAATTCTTTTATAAATATGTTGAATCATGGCACCCACAATTACCGACAAACTAATTTTTTTGGCACACATTTACTAGTTAAATATAGTTGCTAATACCACTGTTACCTATAGGAGAGACCAGGCATCTTTTTGCCAATAAAAGATTTTTGTGACATGATCCCAGAACCTTAAGATGGAGCTACTCCAATTTTTTCTTTCAAGCAAGGAAAAACACATAAAAAAGGGGGTTTCAGACTCTAGACTACATTTTATTAGAACCACAAAGTAATATAGTTGGATGAGGGAAATCATAACACAGAATTTAAGTTTTCTGGGTGAGTTAAAGCAAATAAAAGCCTAAGAACAAAACAAACTTTTGCCTTCAGTCTCACTGCACAGAGGAGGAAGGGAGAGAAAAAGGACTGATCTTTCTCCATGCTGCCTTCACAGCTGAGCAACTCTGTACAGCTCCCTGCGTCACCCTCCACGCTGACAGCAGGAATATTTCCTTTTCACGCCAATCTCTGGACTTCAGTTTGAGTTCGCTCTGTGCTGCAGGCAGATTTTTAAAAACCTTCTGCTCTTCTTTCCTCACTTCAGTGCTCTTTGGGTTTGCTGGCTCTCTGTCCACACATATCCACTTTACACTCTGGGAGGTTCGCCAACCTGAGCATTTTGGTTAATCTAGGAGAAGAGTTAATTAATACCTCCTTCCAGATAGCTCATTCTGACTGTGTTAGATGCGAAGTTAGTAACACAGATATGTTCTTGTTTACCCAGGTACCATGAGACACTCCCATTTTAACAGGAGGTGGAGTGCTCAGAAACCTTGGGAGGATGAAACAAAAGAGCTACTCTTTGTTGGACTATGCTAGGGCATGGCATAGTTACCCATGACACTAGATTTTTACATCAGATTATTATTGCCCTACTCCCACTGTAGCAACGAGCACTGAAAGCCACATTAAAAATAATAAATCCAAAAGAATGGAAGTTAGGGCCCTTGTAACTTGAAACCTGAAATTTACTAGACCGCTAAACAAAAATTCTCATTACTTCCACTGTATAACAGAGGAGGGAATACGTGTTTAAAAACCCCTTCAGAGTACAAGCTGACTTGATCAAGTTGTCCTTGCTTCAAAGGTCATTGAGCATTAACTGAACTGTGGTCCCAGGTCATGTGTGTGCCCTTAACTTGTATCAGATACTTCAAAGCGTGGAAGCGTGGCCACTTTGTTTAAGCACTACCTTTATCTGTTGTTAGACATTTTCTCCTTGTTCATGTGCCTAGAATCCAGTGACCTAGAAAACACCCCACAAGTGGTTTTTTTTAAACTTATTATTTGCAGCCTCAAAATTGTCTATTTCAAAAAGCAGCTTTAAATTACAGACTATGACTTTTTAGAGGTTTGAAGATCACTACTCCACACTGCATTTTGAAAACAGACAGCAAATCCACCAGAGACCACCCATAGATTCAGCAATCACCGTGCCACCGAAAGCATGTTTTACGAAAGTGGGGAGCCAAGTTACTGCCTGTGGGACAAAGGATAAAAACATTTCATGGAAGACACCACATATTTCACAATTTCTCTGGAAATTTTCACTCATTGCTCTAAAAAATGTGGTCTGAAATGGAGGTGCTCTCTCCCTCTTGCTTCAGCAAGACGCCCTATGTGGAGTAACAGCAATCCAAACTACACTGCATGGGGTCAGACACAGGTGTAACCCGAAAGGAAGGTGCAGGTTCAGTAGGTTTATCTGTGGCATCCTGCTGCACTGTGAAGGTCAGGGCAGCCCAGCATGGACTACTGAGTCAGGAGTAAAACACTTAAATGGACTTGTTACTCAAGGGGGATTTAACTGGAAAAGTGCCTTACATGAAACAGACAAGTGAAAGCTAGTCATGAAAGCAAAATTGATACTCTGGTGTCCAGTCATCTAAAATCAAAAGTTATATTGAACAATGCCATGAAAATGTGTAGACTGTGTGTAACCCTGGAGATAACTTCTAAACCTGAAACTGATCGTTTTAAGTTGCATTTAGGGCTTTAGAGACACAAGGTACGATTTTCTCTCCTAATTGCTCCTGAGCCTGCCAGTATTTGAAACCACATGTAACAGGACGTTCAGAACGTATCAGCCAATGTCAGCAGAGCTTCCTTGCAGTGCATAGAGTCATTAGGCACAAGTTTGAAGGGTCAGAACTTACATTTCCACCTTACATCATCTTTTTTTTTTTTTTTTTTTTTGTGTTCCCTGTGCTCTCTACATTCCTACATATAAAGAGAGCTAATCAGTAGAGGTAATCTTGAGTGCCAAGAAGTATTACCAAAAATTAAGTAATGAATAGTGATATTTTCATATAAACAACTCTGAAGTAAAACAATGTTAAAATGAGACACTAGGTCACTCAGATGGGCTTTCTTCACTTTGCTAGGGATGGATATGCTTAGGGAATTGCATGATTAGTAAAGAAACAGTAAGTATTAATACTGGGAAATCACACTACTTTTAATTGTGTAATTCAACTTTTGGTTTTTATTAGCATTCATGATCTCAGATGAGGGAGAAAGGGCAATTTTGTATGAGTTTTCCTCCCAGACAAGTACAGCATAATCAGAAATTCATACACACACGTAATAGTTGTCTGTTTAAGATACTATATACATTGCAGGGATAAAGAAAAAAATAATCAAATTGATGTAAGTTTTATTGTCCTATTTGTTCTCTTTAGTTCCTCTTTTTCCCTCTGGCTATACCTACTTTTACTTTAAGTTCAAACTTTTAGTCCCAAATAACTCATAATAGCATACTATAATTTCAGGCAGTGTCACAGACTTAATTTGGATACCTATACCAGGCAGTAATTGTCAACTAATATTTTTAGTTTGTTTGTTCTTTGTTGGGGAAAGGGTGTCCAGTTAGAAATTTATATACCAAGCTGTACAACAGGTGCATTTCTTTTAAAAATTTTGGTTGGCTAATGTTCCTGAGAGAAAACTACACAGCAAAATTTTTCTTGATTCACTTTGAGGCGAATAATAATCTTTCATTTTCTTTCCTGTCCATTTATAATTCTGCAACTGTTTCAATAAGCTAATGACTTGAAATTAGTTCCTGCCCACTGCTGACTGCTTTGCACTCTTCAGCACTGTGAAGTTAAATTAGCTCAAATACGGCATGGCAAGCTCCTCGAGGTACCTAGATTCATCACAGCAACTCTTTCATTTCTATTCCTCCTCTGACTTGTGCAGTCACAAATTTGGAAATTTCCTAACCCTTAGAAATTAATTGCTTTGAGCAGTCTCTGACTCTTGGCCTTCACAGAGGAGGAAGAAAAACAAACCTAGCAAGGTTTCAGGGCAGGAAGAATAAAATAATTTTTTTCTTAGGTTGGTTTGGTTTTGGTTGCTTTTTTTTTTTTTTTTCATGGCAGTGCAAAGGTAATTCAGCCCCACTTGTGGCTCTGCCCTTTTACTTTGAGGACAAAATTATAACCCTTCAAAGTTATGGCCCTTAAATAGTTAAAGCAGAAGTCACATACTATGTGAGACTTATAGGACATAAGTAATTTTACTTACTGCAGTTGGAGTCCTGGCCTTGCATATTTGTAGGCATCTTCTGTTTATTTCTGTAAGAGTTGTCATTTCTTTTTCATGGCTAGGGGTCTGCATTCAAAGTGTATTTGAATGTGCGTGTGCAGTTATGTACATATTACCTTACTAATAAACACTGTATCTCATGTATAAATCTGCTTTGGAGTACACTGTTTTGCCTCATCTATGTACACGACCATTATAATAAAAATTTACCTTTTGCTTTACAATTGTGTATTACAGAAGGATTACCTGTGATCAGGTTCAATGGATGCAGAAAAATTGGTTGCACTTGCCTTGTAGGAAGATGGGGGTTTAGCACATACTTTTGCACTGCAAAATACTGTTCTGTTCATATGTAGCCCTATCCTTGTAATGGCTAAATGTTCTCAATCCAAATTTAAAAATCTACCTGCATTTACTGAATCAAGTTTCAGGACAATTTATGTCTCAAGTGCAGTCACTTTTCGCATATTAAAAAAAAAAACAAAACCAAAACAAACAAAAAAAAAAAAACCAAAAAAACCAAACAGTAGTGTCTGGGGTTTTGTTAACCTTCTTTCTGAATGTTTAACCCCATTTGATAATCTGAAGTATTTATTCCTAAATTTATTAGTGTGTATATAAGGACTTTAATCACTTCATTTCCAGTAACAAAAGATTGGTATAAAGTAATGCTACATTCTTGCTGAACTTTTCTTTACTGTAGAGAAAGATATTGATTAAAGTATTCCTGCTGAATATATTAAATTGTGCAATATTACTATGTAAAATGGCATTACTAAATGAACATTAAATGCTTGAATTATGAAGCTATGGATACAAATCTCCAGCTTCAAAATAACAATTAGGTTTTTTAGGTTGCGTTTAGGAAACTCCAATATCAATCAATGTATTTTCTTATTCTTGTCACAATAATGTATGGGTGTCATCTCTGCACTAAGAAATTTATTCCAGTTAGACTTGTTGTTTATAAAATGCAGTATTTTCTGTGACTAAAAATGTATGACCAACAAAGTACATTTTACCTAAGATTAAACCATACATACAGTTAAATAAAATTCATAGGACTGTTGATAACTGCACCATCTAGTTACTGACAACAAGTTTCATTTGCCATTCTTTTATTAATCCACCCAAGAGAAGGGACTTGCTTCTACTTATTCTTGCTATCTTCGTTGTAGAAATGGCTAAAGGCCACAGTTAACATTATGGTACTAATCAAATCTCTGGTGCAAAGTTAAACATACTTAGAAAAAGATGGTCCAAAAAAATTAGGCACAAATACAAAAAAAGTGAGCTAACACTTTTAATTGTGATTGAAATTTTGTTTTTAAACTGAAGTTTTCCCCTTGCCAGACATTAATTACTCCGTTTAAATAGCTAATACATAAGCTTTAACCTCCGTGTCAGATCACATAACATCTGAGTTGTTTACAAAGTGTACTGTTAGTGTAGGTCAGAGTCACCTATACTGGTAGCTGTATGTGTTGTGTTGAGGCTCAGCTTTTGCCTGGAGGACCCTCCCATTTAAATATTAAAAAAAACCTGTACAGATAGTGTGGGAAACAAATTCCGGTTTGCATGTCCAAGATACAGAAAGAGTAAGAACTTTTGGATACAGAAAGAGCAAAGAATTTTCTTTGTTGTTGTGGAAGTAGCCTGGTATAGAAAGAGAAATCCCCATAAAACTCATCCAAGACTACAATCGCAAAATAGACCTTGGAGTTTACTTTTCACTTCGACTTCTTTCTGCAGCTCTTGGGGCTCTCTGCACTCTGGTTTGGGATGCCAAGGTAAAATCCTGTTGCCTGGCATTCCTCCCCCACTCACTAAGATGCTTCTGAGAAGCTTCAAATAGATACTCTTGACTTCTAGCCAGCCACTTCCAAAATATTATTTGGAGAGAAAGGAGAGGAGAGGAGTCCTATGGACTAAATCATACTACTTTGGAGATTCATCCATCATTATTATTTTTTTTTCCAATAGTTAGAGTAATCAGGAAACAATTCTTAGCTTTTTTCTGAAAAATATCTGTGATAAGAAATAAAATCCTGAAAAAAGCTATTCCGATAGTAAAACTGCTGACAAAAATTTATGGTAGTCTGAACCTTTATGCACAGAATAACAAGTGCAGACTGAAGGATAGCAGAAATTGACTATTCATTTTACATAATTTGAATGCAAGTGGGTTGGACTTGTTCAGTCATGTGCAAACTTATTCTCAGAACTGGCAGTCCATTTTGTGAGAATGTCTCAGCTGTAAATGCATTTACTAGCACAGAAACTAGAGATGCCTCTCCTGTGTGAAATTTTCAGCCAAGAAATAAAATGCTTGCTTATGGATGATAGGTTTTTTTCCCTGCTATTTGCAATCTGGCCATGTACAAGAACAGAAGCAGCTAAGACACTGAACAGTCTACACTGAAATATAAATCAGTTAAACAAAATGATGAACATGTTCCAGAGCTGTGACAGATGACTCTGTTGTTGATAATATTGCAAGCAATGATACTGCGATATCTTGCCCCTGTGGCAACATCTGTAATACCACATAAAACAGTGCTAGGGAGCATTTGCTAATATTGAACCTAACTGATGCAGAAAGGCTGAAATCTGAATCATTAAATCCTTCTAGTATCCAAAAGAGGGTCTCACTTAACTGAGGCATTTTCTCAAACTCCATAATGGTACCAAGGGATTGTTTGAGAGACTGATGGTTGACCCAAGCTGAGTACCTGCCAGAGAACATACTGCTGAATGCTGAATGCTGAAAAATACACGCAGTTATGATACTTGGAACGTTTCCTAGGGTGACTTAGTTTACTAGTCCAGATACAGCCTGCAATTTGTATTTTTTGTATTTTATTGTTGTTTGTGACTGGACTTTTAAGCAACCTTTTAGCAAGGGACTCAAATTTTTTCTAGATACTCACATCAGAAATTAAGTATCAGTCAATTATGAGTCAATTTAGAGCATCCTTCCGGAATGTTATTGCCCACAATAACAATAATTGAGCATTTGTATTACAGTATGATTGCAATGGTCCAGGAAGGTCAAGGGCTTTTTTTACTCAGAGCTATGCAAACACATAATCAGAGACAGTTTCTCTACTGAAGATGTTGCAGTTTCATTATTAAATAAGGTGAGAGTCATCACCTTTAACTATGAGAAGGTATGATAATGGTTGTCATTTACTATAGGAAGTTCTGCACTTACAGGACCCAAATCCTGAGTGCATTGCCACAGAGATAGAGGATCTGCCTCTCACTTTCAAGAGCAAAAATTATTAAAATACATCTGGCTATGTAATTAATCTTTGCAATGTATTAACAGGAGCCACATAACTGCACTAGGTTGCTAGTTGTGTTAGATGTAGTGCATGGTGATATGATTTCAAATAGGTATTTGATAATCCTAAAAAAAAAAAAAAAAAATAGGAAAACAACATTTTTTCTATTTTGATCTTGTAGGTAACAATTATTTTCATGAAAGGCTTTTCTAAGACCTGGGTTTCTATTATGATAATGTGAATGCCACAGGAAAGCCAGTCGTCAAGAATAACATCTTTACTTTTCCAGTTTGTTATTCAGTATTGTGCAGATGGAAAGACTGACATTCAACATATTTTCCCAAAGTGGACCTCCAGACTCTGAGATTTTCCCCAGTGGTTATTCAGAGTCACAAAGGAATAAAACCTTCTATCCAATTGGATGTTGCAGCTGCATTTGTAAATACTCAGCAAGCATGAAAAGTAAATTATATCTTTGCTGGCACTGGTTTTGAGTATGTTGTTGTCCACTCATATAGAGAAGAGAACTGAAGTTGTTTAGGCTTTTTTGTATTAGCTTTTAAAAGCTACAAAGAGACCAAATTTTGTGGGCCTTTCCCTGCACCCTCCCCCCCCCCCCCCCCCCAATACTTACAGAGCAAGTGAGGGGCAGAATGGCAGAAAAAGGAGAATTCTTTGATGTGACCATGGATTATAAGAGAGGTAGATGACTCCTTCACAAGCATAAGCCACCTGTGTGGCTAGGCCCTACCAAAACAGACAGAGATGCTTTTATCCTCAGGGCATGCAGACTGCTTTGTTTCAGCCACATGCTTATGATGCTCTCAGTTGTGCTCTGCTGCTTTATGCACAGCAGCTCCCCAAAGCTGCAGCAGGTCTTATGTACCTTCATCTGCCTTTTAGCAGAAATTTGACAAAGATAGATTAATCATTGGGAGTGTAAGTAAGGATAGTTCTGGTCTCATATGGGACGCTTAGTAAAACAATATAAAGGAGAAATGTTGTCAGTAATAAACAGAAAATTGTATGTGCTTGTAAAGTTTACCCAAAATCATTTGCTTGTGTACATTTTTACTGTAGAGATGAGGTAAAATTAAAAAAAAAAAAAAAAGGAATGTAATTTTATCAAAACTTAATTTTGTAGCTGAAAAGGTCAACATTTTGAATAAGTTATGAGATTGCACAGTACTTTTTTGGAGAAGCAGATACAAGGCTTTATAAATTCAAGCTGAGACTCCGTAATGGAAATTTGTGAAAAAATTAAGTGACAATAGCAGTAAACAGAAAAGAGAGGCAGATAAACAGGACAGCATCTGGTTAAGGAAGGAGGAGTAGCCTGTTAACTCTCCAAGTCACAAAATCCTTTAGAACTAATACAACTTTCTTGTTACTTATCATTGCAGGGACTCAATATGAAATATTTTCTCTTTGCTACCAACATGGGATCTAAAATCTAATTTCACTGTGCTTGATTTTGATGCCATCTTCCTAACTGTTAAACATAAACACCGTGGTATCTTTACCCCTGTAATGAGTGGTAGAACAGCAGTGTGTTAGAATTGGAAACAAATAAACAAAAAATCATCTTGATCCTTTGTTCTAGTTTCTGCTGGCATATAGTTAATTTTCTTCCTAGTAGCTGGTGCAGTGCTGTGTTTTGGATTTGGTGTGAGAACAATGCTGACAGCACACTGATGGTTTTAGTTGTTGCTGGGTGGTGTTTATACTAAATCAAGGACTTTTCAGTTCCTTGGGCCCTGCCAGCGAGAGGGCTGGGGGGGCACGGGAAACTGGGAGGGGACAGAGCCAGGGCAGGTGACCTGAACCAGCTAAGGAGGTATTCCACACCATGAGATGTCATGCTTGGTATATAAACTGGGGGTTGGTGGGGTGGGGAGGTATTCTTAGCTGAGGCCTGCTTATTGTTGCTGGGGGCCTGGCTGGGCATTCATAAGCAGGCAATGAACAGTTGTGTTGTGCATCACTTGTTTTCTTTTCTCCCTTTTCTTTGGATTTAATTTCTGTCGCCTTCTCCCTCCGTTTTCATTATAACTTATTATTATTATTATCATGATCATAATAATCATTATTGTTGTTGTATTTCAATTTTGAAATTGTTCTTATCTCAACCCTTGAGTTTTACATTCCTTTTTGGTTCTCCATCCCATCTTTCTGGGTGAGGGAGGAGTGAGCAAAAGACTATGTGGTGCTTCGTTACCAGCTGGGGTTAAAGCATGACAGTCCTTTTTGGTAACCAATATGGAGCACAAGGGTTGAGATAACAACAGGTCCAACTGGAGTGTGTTAGAATGAAATTGGTATTCATTGTACTGGTTTAATATTCACTGGCCACAATGCTGATTTCTCTGCTCTTAAGGTTGCTACCCATGGTCTCAGGGTTGTGTTATTTACTTTACTTGCAGTATGTGCTCCCTGTTTTGCTGTTTGTTGTCTGTGAGACCTGGGCTAAAGTTATCATTGTGTTGTACTACATAGTACTGGTCTATGATATGATGGACTTACTGGTCATGAAATTAATCTGGCCTGTGTACTCCATGTTGTTGTTCCCCGTAAGTTGGGTGGCCCCTTGCATGGAATGTCAGCTGCTGTACCTGTGGCTTTTCTTTTACAAAGAGCCAACCTATGTGTGTGGCCTACACCTCCTCCTTCTCCCCAGGCCAACTACTGAAGCATTTAAGTTATTGAAAATTCTGAATATCTTTAGACTGTTGGAACCGTCACAGCACAGGTCCTGATCCTATTGCTAGGAATACTGTATGTAGTTTCCACCTCCTAGATGTGATTGAGAGTTAAGTGACTAACAATAACTACTCTAGCCCCTGCAGCAGAAACAGCAGCTGCTCCATCCCCCATGGCTGCTCCAACCCCCATGGCTGCTCCAGCCACCACAGCAGACATTGCGGTTACTGCAGCCCCTGTGGTGGGCACTGCAGCTACCTCAGCCCCCACAATAACTGATGCAAAAGACCAACTTGTGTCAGTATCAGTGGCCCTTACAGAGAAGAAGAAATGGAAATGGAAAGCAGCTCGTTCAGTAAAGGAGGATGAAGCAAGGCCATCCCAGGAACAGGATGAAGAAGCTGAACAAGAAGTAACCTCCTGATCCTTACCCCTGAATGAACTGTGGGATATGTGGAAGGATTATGCCCATCAATCAGGTGAACACATTGTCACTTAGGATAATGAGGCTAATAGTGCAGAATTAGAAGGTAGGGAAACCAAGCAGCTGAGGTCATTTTCTAAAGAATGGAGCACGGACAAGGCAATTGGAAAAGGAACCCAAGCCCTCAGCGTCTGGAAGTGATTCCTATCAAAGTGTTAAGGAAAAGTATCCCTTCAAGGAAGATGTTACATGTCACCCAGGCAAGCAGACTGCAATAGAGAAAGGTATCCAGTACCTGAGGGAATTAACCTTGAAAAAGCTGATTTATTATGACCAGGATGATCCACAGTCACCCACAAACCCTGACGAAGTCCTATGCACATGACCCATGGGGCACAAAATGGTACAGAGCCCACCATTGTCATATGCCAACTCATTGGCAATAATGGGCTGGGGAGACGATGCACCACCAATGGTGGATGAAGTGGTTCACCATTTCTGGCATTATGAAGACAACAACTCTACCTCCATCATCTCAGCTGTAGAGACACTGGGCCAATGACTTGATGAGGATACATCCTGCCCTCCAGCTACAGGCAGCCTTCTATTTGGGAGGGAGAATGCAGGAGATACACACTGTGGGGTACCCTGTGGTTTTACCTATGCGATCACAGAGAGGACATGAGGAGATGGAATGGAAAACCTACCTCAGTCCTAGAGACAGGGGCACATGGATTACATGGAAAAAACAATCACAAATAGGCAGTCTTCAGGAAGACTGCTACTCCAATTTCCAGAGAGCAGATTACCAGACAAAGTGATAGGGCTGACTTTATTCTCCATCCTGTGAATGGAATTCTAATCCATCTTGGCAAGACATAAGCAATTAGAACCACACAATGCTACATCTGTTTCACACCACTTGCCATCCTGGTGGAGAATCCTAGACCAGGATTAGGGGGGCCTTGCCCCCAGTGAGGTGGAGGACAGGAATAACTGGATTTACTGGCCTGTGCAGATCCAATGGCCTGGCACATCAGACCCACAGGAGTATAAAGCTCTAGTAGATACAGGTGCACAGTGTACTCTAATGCCAACAAGCTGTGAAGGGGCAGAACCAATTAGTATTTCTGGAGTGACAGGGGCATCACAACAGCTAACTGTATTGGCTGCTGAAACAAGCTTGACTGGGAATGAGTGGCAAAAACATCCCATTGTGACTGGCCCAGAGGCTCCGTGCATCCTTGGCACAGACTTTTTTAGGAAAGGGTGTTTCAAGGATCCAAAAGTGTATTGGTGGGCTTTCGGTATAGCTGCCTTGGAAATAGAGGAAATTAAGCAGCTACCTACTTTACCTGGCCTTTTAGAAGACTCCTCTGTGGTGGGCTTACTGAAAGTCAAAAAACAAAACATGCTGATTGCTACTACAATGGTGCACCAGCGGTGATACTGTACCAACCAAGACTCCCTGATTCTCATTCATGAGCTGATTTGCTGACTAGAGAGCCAAGGAGTGACCAGCAAGACCCATTCACCCCTTAATAGCCCCATATGGTCAGTGAAAAAGCCTAATGGGGAATGGAGGCTAACTGAACTATTGTGCCTGAATGAAGTCACACCACTGTTGAGTGCTGCCGTACCAGACATGCCAGAACTTCAATATGAACTGGAATCAAAGGCAGCCAGGTGGCATGCCACCACTGGTATCACTAATGTATTTTTCTCAACCCCTTTGGCAGCAAAGTACAGGCCACAACTTGCCTTCACTTGGAGGGGCATCCAATACACCTGGAATCGACCACCCCAGGGGTGGAAACACAGCCCTACCACCTGCCATGGACTGATCCAGGCTGCACTGGAGCAGGGTGGAGCTCCAGAACATCTGCAATACATTGGCAACACCACTGTATGGGGCAATACAGCAGAAGAAGTTTTTGAGAAAGGGAAGAAAATAAGCCAAATTCTTCTGAAAGCCAGTTTTGCCATCAATCCCCCCCCCCTCCCTAACCCCCCCCCCCAAAAAAAAAAAAAAAAAGTCAGAGGACCCACACATGACATCCAGGTGTTGGGAATAAAAAGGCAGGATGGATGTTGTGAGATCCCAATGGATGTGGTCAACAAAACAGCTATGTCTCCACAACTTTCTTAGGCATTGTGGGGTTTTGGAGAATGAATATTCCAAACTACAGTATAATTGTAAGCCTGTTTTATTACATGACTCAAAGAAAGGGGCCTTGAGTAACGACAAGCCTTTGAACAAATTAAATGGGAGATAGTTCAAGCAGTAGCCCTTGGACCAGTTCAGACTGGGCAAGATGTAAAGAATGTGCTCTACACTGCAGCCAGTGAGAATGACTCTACATGGAGCCTCTGGAAGAAAGCACCAGGGGAGACTTGAAGTTGACCCGTGGGCTTTTGGAGCTGAGGTTATAGAGAATCAGACACCTGCTATACTCCAACTGAAAAAGAGATATTGGCAGCTTATGAAGGGGTTTGAGCTGTTTCGGAGAGGTTGGTACTGGCCCCAGTTACCAGCACTGGGATGAATGTTTAAAGGAAGGTTTTCCTCTACTTATCATATGACTGATGCTACATGGAGTAAGTAGGTCAGGCTGATCACACAATGAGCTTGAATAGGAAATCCTGCTCATCCAGGAATCTTGGAAGTGATTATGGACTGGCCAGAAGGTAAGGATTTAGGAATGTCACCAGAGGAAGAGGTGACACATGCTGAAGAAGCTCCACTGTATAATGAACTGTCAGAACATGAGAAGCAATATGCCTTGTTTACTGATGGGTTCTACTGCATTGTAGGAAAGCATTGGAGGTGGAAGCTGGCCATATGGAGTCCCCTACAACAAGCTGCAGAAACTGCTGAAGGAGAAGGTGAATCGAGTTCAGTTTGCAGAGGTGAAAGCTACCCAGCTGGCTTTAGACATTGCTGAATGAGAAAGATGGCCAATACTTCACCTCTATACTGACTCATGGATGGTGGCACATGCCCTGTGGGGGTGCCTGCAACAAGGGAAGTAGAGTAATTGGCAACACAGAGGTAAACCCATCTGGGCTGCTGCATTATGGCAAGATATCACTGTCCAAGTGGAGAACTTGGTTGTAAAGGTACGTCATGTAGATGTTCACATACCCAAGAGTTGTGCCATTGGGGAACATTTAAACAACCAGCAGGTAGATCAAGCAGCCAAGATTGAAGTGACTCAGGTAGATCTGGATTGGCAACACAAAGATGAATTATTTATAGCTTGGTGGGCCCATGACATTTCCAGCCATCAAGGAAGAAATGCAAGTTATAGATGGGCCCAGTATCAAGGGGTGGACTTAACCATGGACACTATTGCGCAGGTGATCTGTGAATGTGAAATGTGCTGCAATTAAGGAAGCCAAGAGGTTAAAGCCTCTTTAGTATGGAGAAAAATGGCTAAAATGTAAATATGGGAAGGCTTGGCATATGATTATATAACAGTCCCACAGACGCTCCATGGCAAGTGCCATGTGCTTGCAATGGTGGAAGCAGCCACAAGATAGCTGGAAACTTATCCCATGCCACAGCCCAGAACACTATCCTGGGCCTTGAAAGACAGGTCTTACAGTGACATGGCACCTCAGAAAGAATTGAATCAGACAACGGAACTCATTACCAAAACAACCTTATAGACACTTGGGCCAAAAAAGGATGGCATTGGGTAGATATATCACATCCCCTCTCATGTACCAGACCCTGGGAAAACTGAATGTTGTAATGGACTGTTAAAGACTACACTGAGAGCAATGCATGGTGGAACTCTCAGACATTGGGATACACATTTAGCAAAGGCCACTTAGTCAACACCAGAGGATCTGCCAGCTGAGCTGACCCTGCTCAATCAAAGGTTTTATGCACTGTAGAAGAGGATAAAGTTCCTGTAGTGAACCTTAAAAAAATGCTAGGGAACACAGTCTGAGTCATTCCTGCCTCAGGCAAAGGCAGACCTGTGGAGGGATTGTTTTTTTTCAAGGACCTAGGAGAGCTTGGTGAGTAATGCAGGAGAATGTGGAAGTTCAATGTGTTAATTTTGGGTGAAAATAGCCAATGAATTGCATTGTGTGATGTTAATTGTTACATAATATTTTATATTGTCAGTTCTATATGCCTACTAGTACACTGGCATCATCTCTATCACTTTAAATCTTCCCTTTATCATCACTTTAATGATTTGATTTAATTTAATTTATTTTTTAATGATTTAAAGATCACTTTAAAAAGATCTGAACCTGACTCCTTTTCAGTTGCCCCTCCATTTCAGAGTCTATTGTATCAGAATGCTAAAGTTTTCTAGAGGAAACCTGAGAATCTTGCTTCATCTGATCCCTTAGCCTTCTGCATTGTAAGCAGAAAGTACCATTTTTCAAAAATGTTTGCAAAGTTTCTGCAGCTGTGTAGGCTGAAAATAGCATGCAGCTCTGTAACACAAATAGTAAGATTGAAAAAGGATGAAAATTATGTGGCAGGACATGATAGCTAGGTATTGGATGACTCAGCAAAGACTATATGCAGACACATGCAAAGAAAAAAAGACAAGTTTTCTTTGCTATTATTAAGACTTTTTTTTAATGTGACAAAAGAAGCTAGTACTGTGTACAAAAACCCTTGCTAAATCTGAGAGTTCTGTTTGGATACAGAAATTTCTAGAAGGTTTTTACCCATGGAAGAATTCTGGAGTAATTTAAAAAACATTTAGTAATTGTTTTTGTTTCTTATAAAGTAAGAGATAAGATGGACTTCCTAAAGAAAAAGTGAAAAAAGGAAGAAAAACTTCAACGTATTTGTCAGTGTATGCATTTTTGTGTGTAACTGTGCATGACACAAAATAACAAATGACACATCTACATCTACATGAATAATTTGGATTCTGTTAAATTCCTGTTTTAAAGATCTATATGTGACACAGACTTAGGTGTAATGTGAAGCTGAACTACATATTTGTGTGAGAGGAAATGTATGAACCGAATGAAATCCAGAATGGAATGTGGGCTTAGAAAAACTGCTAATATTTTCATCTGTAATCATTATTTTTCATAGTCTTATATTTTCATTTTTCTTCTGATTTTATTGATTTGTTTTAAAGATTTTTACCCAGCTAGGGATCAGAAATGATACTATTGATATGGAAGACAAATACTATTTGTAAGCAATGAATATAAAATGCTAAAAATGCCTCATTTTTTTTCTACCTAGGAAATTAAACTACCAGATAGGCTGCCACTAGCTATGATGATAAAGGGTGCTCGCAAGGCATTACACCAGAAAAAAAAGGTCACATTCACATGTCTTAAGTGTTCATGTCCCTTGTCTTCTTCAGGTCAAATTATGCCTTTACATCATTAAGACATATTTCCTAAGAGCAACTGACCTCAAAGTTCCTGAAATAATTAGAATGACATGTTTCATGCTGTCAGACTGGTTCAGTTTGACAATAAAAATAAATATTACATGTCCTTGTGTGGCATAGGGACATGCTGAAATAATGTTTGAAGGACAGGTAGTAGGACTCAAGCAGTATTCTGAGCAAGCTCTAAAATGAGCTGTCTTATTGTGCTTGAATTTGTACCTACAGGGAGCTAGATGGCACACCTGATGCTGTGTGAGAGCTGAAGGGAAGAGGACTTCTATTTATGAAACCAAAGGGTCTAAGAAATCAGATATTGTAGATTTTTTTTTCCCCTGTAAACTAGTGGTATAGCAGTTTGCAAATATTAAGAAACAAATTTTGTTCTGTGTGAAACAAAACTAGGAAGGCTGTTCTTTAAGCCATTAATTTTATTGATATTTATATTGTATGGCTGATATAAAATTTAACTGGGTAAAAAACTTTAATATATATTGTCATGACCAAATCTGCCTGTGCAAGTAAATTGATGAGTTAAAATTCAATCTATAACAAGACATTATTATATATAATTTTGCAAACACTTCATTTTATTTTTCTTCAGCTGCAGTGTATTTAAACAGGGATAAACAGCATCACATTTATCACTGTATTTTAAATAAACATTTACACGCATAACAGTTAATCAAACTCAGGTGCTGCCCTACCTGTTTTTGTTCAGTTAATAATTAAGTAATTGTGTATATGACTAACAGAGAAATCTGTTTCAACAGTTGTTAATTTTCTAAATACCACTACACAATGATAACTGACAGTTACCACATATTTCCTCACATTTTAAATAGTTGCATTACTTGTTGCATGTCTGTGATAACAGTTAAAGACATTGGTGTTTTAAAGACTTGTGGACTTTAGTTAAAGGTGGGAAAATCCAGAATTATTCTGTGGTAAAATCTGACATGATTGGCTTATTTCATGCAATTAGAATAAAAGGGTAAAATGTGAAAATAGACTCAAAATTTTCAGGAGTTTTTCTTTTGCAAGAATAGAAAGTTGTTATTGAAATCAAATACATTTGATGAAACTAAAAAATACCCTTTTGATTTATTGACTTGATAAATAATTTCTTCTTAGAGTCCAGCCACTGTTAAACTATTTTTTATGTAAGGCAGAGTTGTATGCAGAAAGAGATGTAATTACATGATACACTGTAGTGGATGTTCCTGGGACTGCTTTTGCCATGACACAATTGTTAATATCCAATTTGCAAATGCAGTAAATGAAAGTCATGTTTCATCATTACAAAATATTGTACAGTTATCGCTGCTGACATTTGAAGAAAATTAGTATCTGAGTTCCTGCTTCTATGAAGCCATGGATCACATTAGTGGAATTCAACTGATTTTTAGCTGAACTGCAACTAAGTATTTTCAGGTTTTTCAAATACAGTTCAAATACTCCTGGTTTTTGATACCTTGTGAACTAATTAAAACACTAAACACATAAAGACTTCCTTAAATTTCCCTGCAAACCACCTTCTAGTTGATACACAAAAGGAACACAGAGTTGCCTAAATATTGTCAAGCTGTTGCTAATCTAGCTATATGTGTTAAGATTTCAGCTGAGTGTTTGGGAGGTGAAAATGCATCTGCTGTGCAGTGGATGTTTATGAAATAACACTAGATTTTTTTAAAAGTCAAATATTCTATCAAGCAAATAATTGAGCTCTTGGATTTCCTGTTGGGCAATACCTGTTGCTGAAATTTAAAAGCTGTTTCTGCAAGGAAAATGATAATATTTAAATATACCTAATTTTATGTTAATTAAACTTTATTGATATATTTCATTTATATCAATATTAATATTTCATTTTAATTACCTTAAAAATTTTAAATTTTTAATTATGTAGTAATTTCCAGAGTCTTTGATGACTGCCTGTCTTTATCCGCAATGCATACTTCTTTCTGACTGAAGTCTGTAAAGCAATGTGGGAATTGCATTATTTGGATAAGCCAGACGCTACCTGTTCAGGAATATTAGAGGTATTATTAAAAAGTAATTTCTATGTGCTTCTGTATGTGAAAATGCAGATTTTTGGTGAAATGGAAGGTCTATCTAATTTAGCATCTCTATTACCAGAAAGGAATGGTTAAATTAAAAATAAGAGTAATATCAAAAATCAGAGGAAGTAAGAATGTTGTAATGAATACTAAACTAATTTACTTTTCAACAATGAAGAACTGCCAGTTCAGTAAGAAAAAAGGAACATCTGACTCTCTAGAACATCACTGTCATTCAATGTGATTGAATTTCAGGTGTGTTTTAAAATCACACATGTGGGAAATTCCTGCTTTACTAAAACACTATTTTTTTCTCTTTCAGATAATATGGCCTAAAATTTCCCAAGGTCACTTGGTTCAAGGAAATAAATTTTACAAGTTTATCTCTTCACCTGATTTCCTCATTTTCCTGTTGATGGATGTTATCTTTCTAATTTCTCAATTTATGAAATCGTATCAAATGAGTTTTCTGAAATAAAATTATTCAATTGCTTTTATTTTTATTCCTGCCTTAAAGATGCAAATGGAAAGATACCCAAAACTTCAAGTGCAAGACTGATTCACTTCACTACAGGGTTGCATGAAAACCACATCAGTGAGGTGTTAATTGTGTCTAAATGAAGATTCTTTTTAAGGAAATAAAAATATTTTTGTTGACTTTGACTGACTGAAAGCTACAGGAGATTTGAAAGAGCAGCAGAGAGCTTAGATGGGGGAAAACATTGTTGTCTCCATGCAGGTCTTCCTCAAAATGCTGACTGGAGCTTGTCTATTCCCCTGCACAACATTTACTGCAAAGGAACAGCCTGGGGTAAAGGAAAAAAAATCCCAGCCTTCATTAGCATTTATTATAATTCTTTGTCATCTGTGTTTATTATAACTCTTCAGCAGCAGCAACACCACATGGAACACCATGCTTTTCATTGAACAAGCATCTGCTGCAGCACACTTGTTGGCCACAACATGCTGATTTTAGGCATCGGAGTATTTCTACCTAGCATCGTAGACATTTCAACAACTGTGAAAGACAAGCAAAGAAGAGTTTGCAGGACACAGTAGGGTGACCCACACCACAGCCTTGACAGGTGTTGTTGGAAATAATGTGTAGCGTCAGAGGAAGAGAGGAAGGGAATCTAGGAGACTCTAAGTATTGTAATTCTCTGTTTTCCATTATAGCATTTGAGCTGTCAAAAGCTTTGCTCAGGGCTCACAGAGCTCAATTCAAGCGTGGGTAGTTCAAAGCTTACTAAATTCCAATTATGATATCACACAACTGTAAACTTATTTAGCATGCATGGTACTAACACAGCTGCTTTAAAGTGAAGAACTATAATTAATTCCTCTATCCACTGTCAAAAAAAAAAAAAAAAAAGTGATTTTTTCTTTCTGCTCAGGAGAAAAAAAAAACAACTGAGAACCATTGTTCCTCTCTAAACCGCAGCTACTGCATATTGTGATGGGCAAAACCCCTTTTCGTTTTAGTTTTCCTTTGCCTAGGAAAAAGGGTGAAAAACAGTTCTAAACCAAAAATTCTCTAATTATTCTCTCAGATTTAAAAACTATTACAAAATGAAATATTATTTGCATACACATAAAAATATTGGTCAAATTATGTAAAATTATATTACCTTTACATTCTGTTATTCCTTCATCACAAAACTGCCAAAGTGGTTTTCAAGCAGTTTGGGTTTCAACTGTGATCCCAGATTTTGTGTAGCTAAAACAAACAACGGTTTGCTGGTAACAGAGATGACAGGGTGAAAGACAGATTTTATAATTTAATTAGAAGAATCTTGAATGATGATTTAATAACTCTTGAACTAGTTTGGATCTGTTTCCAACATCAGATTGATGAGTATAAATAAGCATGGCACAGTCATATTTGATATTTGTAGATATGTAAATAGGATCAAAACGCAGCCTAATATTTCTGCAATGAAGAGGAGACAGTGCCTACTTCTACTTTGCTTTTATATTTAAACCAAAGTCAGTCATATTCTACAGCCCAGAAATTACTTCTCTGCAATAATTGCTTCATCACTGTTATTTGATGTATAATAATCCAAGTTCAAAGATTTTAAAAGGTAAATTTTTGCTGGTCCCAGTACTCAGGTTACATGTTCATGCTTGGGCTGCTCTGTCCAGAAAGTTACATTTTCTCTGCCTCATCAGCTGGGGAAATCATTGTCTGACCTAATAGAATATTTTTTCTGTTTAGAAATCATTAGTCTTGCAGTCCCAGAAATGGCCCTTCAAACAGGCTAAATCCTGCTCTTGGTTATTCTGGTCTAATTCAGGAGTAACCCCAGTGGCTCCAGTAGTGCAGTTGTGGTTGCACATGGACAAAAGTGGTTGCAGAGCATTGCTCTGTTTACGGCTTCCAGACAAAGAGATTTACCATAATTTCTCCGAGGTCTTGATAAGAATGGCTGTCACAAAGAAACTGGGTGCAGAACGGCACCACTCAGTGGTTTACCACCTGCAGATGTTGGGTTTTGTTTTCCAAAGTGGGGTGCACAAAGGCTTAAATTCTAAGACTTTTGTCCTATGAGGTACCCATGCTGATGGGCCATGACTGGCTGTCACCAGCATCTGTGCTCCTTGCAAATGTCTTACTAAAAGTGGGAAGCCAGCAGCAGTTGTTTAAAAAGGTTTGTCTAATGTCTCTTTGTTTTCCACCATGGGCGGTATTAAACTTGTCACTTCAAACCTGGAAGAGGAGATCAAGATCTCCCTCTCTGGGGCAGGTTTCACCCAGCATTCACAAACTGTAACAGTGCCAGCCTGTTTTTTTAAGTCAGGCTTACTGTTAGGAAACCCTAGAAAAAAAATTATAAGGCTGCCAGACAGCATAAGATGTCATACCTCTGCCCCCGTTCAGGTGCATTTTTTTAATGATCTATATTCTTCCTGAGGCTTTTTTTTTTTTTTTTTTTTTTTTTTTTTTGAAAAGGCATGTCTAGCTCCTTCGGTTCTTAACAGATGTGTATGCAATATCCAGCTGTACTTCATTCTGCCTGTAGCAAGCATTTCAAAGACAAATGTCTACATCCAATATGCATGTTGTACCTCAAAATTCTCTGTTAGCTGGTATTTTGTAGGCAATGGTGTGCAGCAGCTATTTCTGAGATATAATCCTAGCGCTTGTAACATTTCCTATTAGACCATGAACTGTGCATTAAAAAAGAAGAAAAAAAAAAACAACAAAAAACCATCCCTAGGAATATAGAGCCTTTGTCTACATACAAAGAAAAACAGCAGTATTCAAAGCAGAATAAGTGTTGAAACTGGAATGGTTCTCAGCTAGTATTTATCATCAGTTTTTGGGGTGGGTTTGTGTTTTTTTCTTTTTCTATGTTTTTTTTCTAGCTATACAAAAATTTGTAATAAAAGGTATTGCCTTTGCTCCTTGAGTTTGTCTGCCTCATGACCTCACTACAGCTACAAGCAGCCACTGTAATATGAAGCATACAGATAAAATCTGAAGTACAGGTCAATTTTCAGCCTATCACAACAACTGTATCAAAGTAACAATATAGATCATTACCCACTGTCTGCCAATATGGAACTTCTGTATCTGGGCACCATGCCCTCAATTCAAAAGCTGACTCAGCATGGCGGGAAGACTCACCCAGCCTGTCTCAGCAGGTAGAAGCAAGGTCCCCATGATGGGGCGGGACTCAGTGCACACCTACACCGCATCACAGGGCTGGTTGGGAAACAGCTCTCAACTGTCACCATGAAAACAAAAACTCCTCCCTTATGTTGGAGGCAGTAGGACTCTCTGAGCTGAATCGTCAGATGTAAACAGACGCTGGGATCTCAAAACTTCCTCTTTTTTGGTCCTGTAAAGTATACCAACAGCTGCTCACTCTTGAATTGATGACATTTTATTTTTCCCTGTCTACTAGAGCAGCTTGTTTACTGTATTACCAAAATGGGATGAATGAAGCATTATAGAAGAAAACAGTCACACTAGAACCATTTAACATTATTAGCAGTGCATCATTTCTCCCCTGTTGATTATAACCCTCCAGTTATTGAACTGTATTTAACATCTTTAGCTATAAATTTTGAAATGTGAACAGTTTGCTGAGGTTATCATAAAAATAAGAGAAAATGTCCATTTTAAATGATTCCTAAGTGGAGAACAATGGCAATAAAAAATAAAGCTTGCAATATGTAAGTTTAATAGCATGTACAGGGAAGTGTTATGTTTTTCATCCCTCCACACAATTGTTCCCAGTCCCCTTCAATTTTTACAAAAATGTGTAGAAAAAAACAAACAACCCAGGTCTGTATTGTACAAGACAACTTCAAGTCCCATTGTGTGTAAGGGGGGGAAGGGAGGGGAGGGGAGGGGAGGGGAGGGGAGGGGAGGGGAGGGGAGGGGAGGGGAGGGGAGGGGAGGGGAGGGGAGGGGAGGGAAGGGAAGGGAAGGGAAGGGAAGGGAAGGGAAGGGAAGGGAAGGGAAGGGAAGGGAAGGGAAGGGAAGGGAAGGGAAGGGAAGGGAAGGGAAGGGAAGGGAAGGGAAGGGAAGGGAAGGGAAGGGAAGGGAAGGGGAGGGAAGGGGAGGGAAGGGAAGGGTGTTTCTTGTCCCAAAGAAGCAGCCACAAAAAGAAAGTTGTGCAGGATCTTCAGAAGTGAAGAAATCAAAGCAATAAGAGTTAATGAGTATTGAAGAGTTCTGATTTTAAAATAGATGTTGAAGAAGTATTATAGGGAGCCTATTATTATGTCTTATAATACAGAAATAGAGGAATGTGTTTGTGACTGTGCAAATTAAATTGTATTGACCTGTGTCAATTTCATACCTATCTCAAGATCTCATGCAATTTTTAGAGAGCTCCTGACCAAGATTGTTTAGCTAAAATCCATTTGTATCCATGGAAACAATCAAATAGCTTGATAGCATCATATTATCTTCCAATGATGAAATTAACTAATGTCCATAAGTCACTTTTGCTTATAGGTGACCTCTAAACAAAAGGAGTGTAACTCCCCACATGCACATGTGGATGCATGAGATTTTTGTGTCACAAATTGTTATTCAAATCTTAAGAGCTGTCTCTTGTGCTTATATCTGAAATGATTCACCTGTGTCTTAAAAAAAACAAACAAACAAACAAACAAAAAACAAACAAAAAAGCCCACCAAAAACAACCAAACAAACAAAAACCACAAAACAACAACAAAAAAAAAAGGTGGAGGACATACATAAAGAAAAGCATCTTCAGTGGAGTCCTGTGTTGCCTGATAGCATATAGGAAGGAACAGCAGCATTCCTCAAGATAACGGCTTTGACATCTTGTTGGTAGCCCTGGTGAGTGGGAAACATCCAGAAAGATATATGTTAAGAAACAGACTGTTATAGTTGCTTGTATTACAGTTTCTTCATCCACAGTTTGAACGTAAAAGTTGTCAAATGGCAAGGCCCAACCCACTTCTTGTGGCAGTCTGCTGCCTTTCTGGAGCCTGGGTTAAAGATGTGATGAGAAGACTTCTTACTCTGGTATAGCCCTCTGACTATTATCCATTATTGATTTTTCATGTAGGCAGGGATGAAGTTGTAATAAATCTAAGGGCAATCAAGAGAGATTTTAGAGCCTTGGGACTACTGGTTCAGGAACACCAGCAGTGTTCTCTGTCCTTCCAGTTGCAGGGAGTGATGAGGAAAGAAACAAGAAGACACAGCAGATCAACACCAGGTTCCAAGACTAATGTCATTGGCAGAATTTTGGTCTGGTCTACATGACACCAGGCCTGCCGGAGACAGATGGGTACACCTGTCTCAAAGGGGAAAAATGAACATTGTCCAGGAGTTAGCAGAGCTTTTTGAAAGAGCTCTAAACTAGATTTAAAGGGGGAGAGGGATAAAATCAGGCTTGCTAGAGATAAGGTAGCAGCCACACGCCAATGTTTGAGGGACAGTGTGCTAGGAAGATCCTTCAGTCTGCTCCGCAATGTGCTGAGTACACTGGCATGCATTTGAAGCGTCCTTAACTTCCCAGGCGTCAACCGAAATATAAAACAGTGGACATAAACAGGTCCAAGAAATTTTGGAAGCATGTTGAAGATCACTTCTTGGTGCAGGTAGTAAAGGAGCTCATTAGGAAAGGTGTCCTCTTAGATTTGTTTTTTGTAAAAAGAGAAGAACTCATGGGTGAAGTGGTGACTGGTGACTGTCTTTGTCACAGTGACCACAAAGTAGTTAAGTTTCCAATCTTCTGGCAACAGGAGAAAACCACCAGCAAATCTTTGACCCTGGATAGGGGGAGAGCAAATTTCAGGCTGCTGAAGGAACTAGTCAGTAATGTCCCCTGGGAGCCTGCTTTTGAAGATATTGGGGTCAATGAATGCTAGTCACTTTTTAAAAGCCATCTCTTATGTGCACAGAGGCAGGCAATTCCAAAGTCTTGAACATCAAGCAAGTAGGGGCATGAGGAGATTCCTCCCAGGGTATTGAAAGAGCTGGAAACACTGTCATTGTGGGACCTCTATTATTTTTTCAACGGTTTTGTAGGCCTGGAGAGGTCCCAGTCAGCTAGAAGCTGGCAAATGTCCCAGTTTTCAAGAAGGGTAAGAAAGAAGACTGGTAATTACAGGCTTGTCAGTCTCACTTCAGTGTCTGGTAAAATTATGGAGATTTTTTTTATGGAAGTTTTTGAAGAACACCTGAGAGACAACACAGTCACTTGTCATAGCCAGTATGGGTTCATGAGGTGAAAGTCCTGCTTAACCAACTTAATTTTATTTTATGACAAGGTCACTATGTGGTTAACCAAGGGAAGCCAATAGATGTAGTGGTTTTGGATTTTAGCAAAGCTTTTGATACTCTCTAATAGCATCCTTCTGGATTAACTGTCCATCATGCAGCTAGATCAATCCATAATATGTTGGGTGAGCAACTGGCTGATGGGTCAGGCTCAAGCGGCTATAGTAAATGGGGATACATCATGCTGGCAGTCAGTCACCAGTGGGGTCTCCAGGGCTCAGTCTTAAGACCAGTGCTCTTCGATGCTTTTATAAATGATCTGGATGCAGGAATTAAGTGCACATTAACTAAGTTTGCCAATGACAATAAACTAGGAGCTGTTGACCCCCTGGAGGGTAGAGACGCCTTACAGGGAGATGTAGATAGACAAGACTGCGGGGCAATCACCCAGCTGTGTGAAATTTAACAGGAGCAAGTGGCAGATTCTGCACCTGGAAAAAGGTAATCCTGGTTGTGCATAAAAAATGGGGGATGAGGGGCCAGACAGCAGATCTGAGGCAAGAGATCTGGGGGTTTGGGTTGATGGCAATTTTAATATGAGTCAAGAGTACGCCCTGGCACCCAAAAGGGTCAGCCGTGCCCTGGGGTGCACAGCATAACTACCCAGTCAAGGGATGTGATTCTCCCACTACTCTACAATCCGCTAGTGCAGCCCCACCTTGAGCACTGTGTACACTTTTGGACACCTCAGTGTAAAAAGGTTATCAGATTATTAGAATGTGCTCAGAGAAGGGTGGCCAAGGGGGAGAAAGGCCTTAAGGGCAAGACTTATATATAGCAGATGAAGTAATTTCATTTGTTGAGTTTGGAGAAGAGAAAGCTGATGGGTAACCATATTAAAGACTACAAATTCCTCAAGCAAGGCAGCAGAGCGGGAGGTGCTGATCTCCTCTGTCTGGTGACAGGCCATAGTACATGAGGAAATGGAATGAAGCTACATCAGAGGAACTTCAGATTGTACATTAGAAAAGGTTCTTCACTGAGACAGTGGTCAGGCCCTTGTACACGCTCCCCAGTAAAGCAGTCCAGAGTTCACGGCTATGTCATGTGCTTTAGCTTTAGCTAGTCCTGCAAGGAGCAGGGGACTCAATGTTCCTTATGGAGCCCTTCAAACTTGAAATGTTCTATGATTGTATTATTCCATGATTCTAAGGCTAGAAATGACACCAAAACTAACCTCATGGCAACCAGCAAAACTACCTTACTATTTTGTTAACTTCTGGGTGAAAAGAACTTTTAACATACTAAAGGGTGAAAAGAAATATATTTTCTCAGCTTCTTTCACTATATCTTTAATGAAATGCCCAGGAGAGAAAGAGAAAGATGCTCGTTTTTCCCAGATTTTTTTTTTTCTCTTTCTCTATATTTACATTACTAGCTCTGATTCCCATGTAAGGGTGTTTTGCAGATTTTTCAGCATGACATATAAACATTGATTCTGTTACACATGCTTCTGTTTGGAAAAAGCAATAATAGCACAGAAGACTTTGCTAAAAGATCTCCTCCAAAACACTTGCTAATAACAATAATGACAACAGAGGTAACAGCTAAAAGCCCTCTGAAAAGCAGAAAAGTTTCAAGTGTTTTTCAGGCTGCTGGGGAAAGATGTTTGTTTTCCAAGCTGATCTTGTTATTTTATATTTTAAACTTTGCTGCTACGTATTCATTAAAGGAACTTTTTGCTTCTCATAATCTTCAAAACTGATAAAAGCTTTGTTTTCCAGCTTCCTGTGAAAGTTAAGTGGAGGGAACACCCAATCTTAAAAACATGTACATTTTTAAGAAAATATTATCAAAGGCTGCAGGTTTTCAACATTTTACTTTAACGAAGCCTAGTCCCTTGGAAGCACACAGTCTTGTCATGATGAGGGCTTCATTCTTTGCATTTTAAATTTTGATTTCGCATTATCCTTTCAGAGATAGTCTGGAGAAATCCAATTAGAAAAATAATAATTTGAGATCTGTATACGTGGCTACACATGACACTTTGTCTTTTTAAAATCGCTTTCTCAAAGCATTCTTCAGCTTACATGCCTATATACTATATATGCATTTCATACTTGAGGTGGAAAATCAGGTCAATTAGTTTGAGCAAATTGAAAACATCAGGTTCTGAAATCCCATGATTCTAATGAGCAACGTAATTGTACCAGTCCCCTTTGTAATCAATTTCCCGGGAAAAAACCCAACATTTGCCCTAAGATGAAAGAGGTCTCTCTTATTCTTCTTTAATTCTTGTAGCCTTAACCTGACCTAACTAACTTAACGTAAGGCACTTACGCAGTTTGCCCCTGAGCTTCCTTCCTTTTCTGTAGCAAAAGCATGTTAGTTTAGCAATGATAAATTGTACGTAGAGATAGAAGTAGAGATAGAGATAGAGACAGAGATACGGGATAGACTAGGACTTGACTAGACTAGGCTGGAATAGACTACAATGGGATTTCAGCCAGAAGGAACCAAATGCCTGTTAAGCACTGACAGGCTTGGGGCGTCGACTGTCTCGCTAGGAAACCAGCTGCAGTGTTTGACAACCCGCGCAGTCAAAAAGTGCTTCTTAATGCCCAGTCTAAACCTCCCCTGTGATGCAGGTTTGAAGCATTCCTGCATGTCCTGCCACTGGATCCCGTGGAGAAGAGCTCAGCGCCTCCCTCTGCCCTTCCCCTCCTGAGGGAGCTGCAGAGAGCACTGAGGTGGCCCCTCAGCCTCCTTTGCTCCACACCAGGCAAACCCAGAGCCCTCAGCCGCTCCTCACAGGACATTCCTGCCGGCCCTTTCACCAGCTCTGTTGCCCTTCTCTGGACCCATTCGAGCACCTGCCTGTCCTTCTTAAGTGGTGGGGCCCAGACCTGCCCCCAGCCCTCGAGGCGAGGCCGCCCCAACGCTGAACGCAGCGGGATGGTCACCCCTTGTGCCGGGCGGGCTGTGCCGTGTGTGATGCCCCCGGGATGCGGGTTGCCCTCCCGGCTGCCAGGGCACACAGCTGCCTCCTGCGGAGCCTGCAGCCAGCCGGCGCCCCCGGAGCCCTCTGCAGGGCTGCTCTCCAGCCGCCCCTCTCCCCGTCTGTGTTACTCCACCCCAGGGGCAGCATCTGGCATCTCGTCTTGCTAAATTTCATGCCACTGATGACTGACCAATGCTCCAGTCTGTCTAGATCGTTCTGCAAGGCCTCTCATCCCTCAAGAGATTCAACAACACCTCCGAGTTTGGTATTGCCAGCACACTTGCTAACAGTGTGTTCAACTCCTGCATCCAGATCATTGACAAAAGTCTTGAACAGAACTGGCCCTAGGATTGAGCCCTGAGGAGCACCGCTGGTGACTGTTCAAAAGCCAGACATAGCCCCATTCACTACAATGTGATCATGATCATGGAGACCAAGACAGACACCTACCATCACATCTCAGAAGTCCTTCTGTATTCACAAATAAGAAGTCTAGGAGTGCATCTTTCCTGGCCGGCTCACTAAGTACTTGTCACAAGAAATTATCTTTAACAAAGTTCAGGAGTTTCCCAGACATGCTCGTCACAGCAATATGGTAAGCCCGGTTGATGTGTGAGTTAAAATCTTTTATAAGGAGAAGGGCTACCAATCCAGAGATTTCTCTTAATTCCCTGTAGAGTAACTCATCTTTGCCATCATCCTGGGTGGGCAATCGGTAGTAGGCGCACACTATAACATCTGATTTGTTTTCCATCCCCTTCATCCTCACCCAGAGGCTCTGAACTACATCACTGCTAACTGTAAGGGGTGTACAGCCAAACCTCTCCCTCACATACAGTGCAACCCCTCTACCTTGCCTGCCCTGCCTGCCCCTCCTGAACAGCCTGGAGCCCTCCATCCCACCACTCCAGTCACAGGACTCCTTCCACCAATTTTGGTAACAGTAATGATATCATGGCTGTGAGAACTGACCAATGTTTCCAGTTCATCCTGTTTGTTTCTTAAACTGTGTGTATTGCTATACAAGCATTTTGGCTGTGTTCCTAAGCCCTCAGTGTTTCCCCCAGCAGTCTATTCACTCTCATTAGTATTGCCACCCTCAGGTGACGTGATGCCAACCCTTTCTTTACCTTCATCTCTCCTGAGAACACCCTTCCTGCACTGATTCTGGTTTAAAGCCTCTCAATCAGTCCTGGCAGCTTAGGAGCAAAGAAGCATTTTACCCACCGGTACAGGTGGATCCCATTAGGTTCCAGAAGGGCCTGAACTGGCCCATGTACTTCTTCATATTTTTGGTGTTAAAAAGTTTAGAAAACTCAAAAATTTATTTCTACTGTCTGCACAAGACTTTCCAAAACATGTTTATTAAACTGACACAACCTGAGACAAGACTATTTTTTTCCTATATGCATTCTTATTCTATATTACCGATGTACAGAGGAGTAATACATCTTCTCCTGACTATATAATTTACCTTCTTTTCAAATCTCTCTTAAAATTTGCCTTTGCTCTTCTGGTTACTAATCATACCAGGGGAGGAGAATGGCTGGATAGGACACAGTAGCAGTTAGCAGAAATCCATGTTATCATAATAAGAAAAGCTCATATTGATAAGGTTTGCTAAAAATGAAATGCATGTCTCAGGATTTAACTTTAGGATATTTAACTTGCCATTCTTTAAGGAACTTCCTTTTTCCACAAAACATCTCCTGAAAGCATTTTGTCTTTGAAATAATGACTTTTTTTTTTTTTTTTTTTTTTTTTTTTTCTGTTTTAAGAGACCCTCAAAATTCATTAATACTAAGGAACACCTGTGTCCATTCAGACAACAGACCTCACTTACGGGTATCAATACTTTCCCCCAGAGACATGTAAAATAGTAAGAGCAGAGGTGATTAAATGTAGCAGAATCTTTTCTGCAGAAAACTGTCCAGATGTGAAATATTTCTTACAGAAAAAGGGACATCTACAGAAAAACAAATTAATACTTTAATATACAGAACATCCAAGTGTTGTTTAAAACTTTGTAAACCACAAAAGCAAATAAAATAAAAGAAAAAAAAACATAATTTTGGTCCTGTAAAATTGCTCTGAAAGCTGAATGTTCAAATGCATAACAATTCTACTCTGTTACAAAATATGCCATATGGCAATAGTTGCCTGTCTCCCATTTCAGATGTTCAGTTGTATGTTATTCATTCTTATTCTGTTTTCTGCTCATAGGAGTGAAATTTATTGTGACTGAAAGCAGCAAAAAAATTCACCTTATTTAACACGCTGTATTTATATTGTGACATCCAAAATATAATTAAGATTTTATGCTCTGATGAGACTCTGAGGAGTGATTGGGTTGTCAAGAACGGGCCATGCCTTAAAGCCTTAAAGTAGTTCTACAGTGTTAAGTATCCCATCACATTTACAAAATATGAGGGGCAGTTGCTCTTTCTTACTTAATTGTTGAGGTCTTTGAACATGTGTTCAGTAAACCATGCTGATGTACCATATGCACTGAGACCATACCCTAGCTCTGACTTTCTTAAATATGCTATTAAGTATGGCTTAATTGCACTTTGTTTTTTTTCTAAATGAGCAGACTTAAAGAGACTTTATGTTTATTAGCAAATTCTAATTTTCATTGTGCTTGCAGGCACTAATAAAAAGTGGCCAGAAACTTGACTTATATATACATATACATATAAAATATATATAAAATTCTGAATATCTTTTTGAAATGATGGTGACTTAAGAAAAGCCACTTTATTATTTTAAAGCTGCCTATTAACAATGAAGATAAATATGAGAATTGTAAAATTTTGTGGAAAATGCTGAGGGTGGCAAGGTATACCCTGCCAGTAAAAGAATTGCAGTGCTTTGCCTCACACTTGCTGTGTGAGAAGCCCACATTACATTATTCCTTCTCTTCTTTGGCCATTACTGCTTCATAGACATAGATGAACAGATTCCTAAAGGACTTGAATGGGGAACATGTATAGAACATACCAAAGGACAAGGTATTTGCTTCATTGGGCTTGATGTGAGAAATCACATAATGGTATGCAACAGAGAATTTCAGCTGTGAAAAAGACAAATAAAACTACTACAATGAAGTAATGAGCTGTGATTAACAAATAATTTTCAAAGAAAAAATTTAGTGAGGGAAGTGGGAGACATTACGAGAAATTTTAACTTCTGTAAGTAAAAAAACAACCCCAAACTCTCTGACAGAGGGCACCTGGCCAGCAGAGTGAAGCTCACCACAATAGCTGTTTGCATAGAAACTTGCCAATAAGACTCACTAAAGAGGAATCAGAAGTTGAATGAACACAGATCTAAATCAAGCAGCAGCAAACAGCTTAATCTCTCTTTCTGTAAGAACCATTTGGCAAGTGCTGTTCTTCCTCCACTCCTCTGGAAAGTACTTGATATTAACCATACGCACCCGTACTCTGCTGCACCAGATACCCTATCTGAGACCTCAATTTCTCATTTTCCAAGCCAGTTTTTTTTCCCTTCTTCCCTTACCAATAAAGAATATTCAGCATGACTTGAAAAATAAATCACACATGGTGTTACTATTCTTTTGCTGTTATCTGCTTTTGAGAGTAAGGTTAGAACCTCTGGAATAAGGCAGGTATCCTCTCAAATGAATGCAGGCTTATACTACAGGGTGCTTCTCTGCTAGCTGCATGAATAATATGTTACAATCAACCAGAGCAATAGACTGTCATGTTTTTCATTATTTATTCATTACATTTTTATAGTAAAAAATCTTCCATAAGTTGTCAGCAAAGATCCAGCCTTCTACGTCATCCATCTTCCCATGGGTCTGGTTAATCTACTTCAGGAGCAAGATTTTAAAGTCAAAACAAAGTATGTATTATATTTCTAGAAGAACCACCAGTCCTTTTCTAAAAAGCACTTCTGATAGAGAAACCAAAAATATCCTTCTTTTATTTCAGCTTTTCATTGTAAAGGACAGAATGAATAAAGTTTTTTTAAAAGAACTTACAAAGCAGATCTGGTGGAAACAAATCAAGGCCAAGATTTTGCAAGGTTTAATTATAATCAATTCTAATGATAACTTTCTGTCCTGGGAGTAGAAATGTCTCTCCCCAAAAACCCTGTCCCTTGAGCATTTGTTTGTTAGGTAGACTAAATGCATATGCACATACAAATACAGGCATATCTTCACAAATGCTATATTTGACAATAATTTTTGTATCTTAAGTGTTCCTTAGGCAAAAAATTAACAAGTAACATGGAAAATGCAGTACCTCAGGGGCAATCAATGGGACAGAAAAATTATTTCTACTTTTGTGATTCACCACTTTAGGTTAGGAAATTATGTGATCTTTCTGCAATCTCCTGTTCTCTTTTGGCCTTATCAACATTTTCAGTGCCTGAAGATGATGAATCCAAGTACAGCTTCTGCTCATGAAGGAACTCTTGACTCCTTAACTCTGATACTAAACCTTTAGACCAAAACTCTCCTTAATTTTTTACTTTATCTGAGAGTAACCTGAATCTACTTTGAAAGAGGGTTAGGAATCTTAGGGAAACAGTGGTAGCCAGCACTGAATTCTGTTTAAAAGGCACTATGGGGTCCCATAGCAATAAGGATCAGTCTTAGCTTGAATCTCTGCTGTATCAAGAAATAATAACAACAGCAACAACAATAATAAAATAACCATAATAAAATAATAATAAAAATAGTAATACTAATAACAATAACAATTATATGCTTTCAGTTATATCTTGTGAAGAGATACAATGATTACAAATTTCTGTGACAGAAAGGGCTGGTGGGGGATGTGATGGCTAGGGGCAGCCTTGGCTGCAGTCGTCATGAGATGGTGGAGTCCAGGATCCTGAGAGGAGCAAGCAGGGCAAAAAAGCAGGTTCACAACCCTAGATTTCAAGGCAGCAGACTTTGGCCTCTACAGGGAGTCTGCTTGACAGAGTCCCATGATGAAGGGCCCTGATGGGAAGAGGACCAAGAAATCTGCTTGATATTCAAGTATCACCTCCACCAAACTCAAGAAGAACACATCCCAAAAGCAGATAATCAAGGAAAGGTGCTAGAAGGCCTACATGAAAGAAAAAGAGGCTCTTGGCAAAACTCAACTACAAAAGGAAGGTAGAAGCTGGGACATGTAATCTGGGAGGAGTACAAAGACGCTATTTCAGCATGCAGAGCCATGGTTAAAAAAACTAAGGCTTACCTAGAGTTTAATGTAGTGATGGCTGTGAAGGTTAACAAGAAATGCTTCTGTAACAGAAACAAAAGGCAGACTAGGCAAAGTGTGGGTCCATGGCTGAATGAGTCAGGGGCCTTGGTAACAGAAGACATGGAAAAGTCTGAAGTGCTTAATGCCTTTTTTGCTTCAGCCTTTACTATTAAAGGCCAGTCTTCAGAAATCCCAGGCCCTGGACACCAGAAGGAAAGTCTGGAGCAAGGAAAGGTTATCCTTGGTAGAAAAGGATTAGATTAGGGAATACTAAAGAAAACTAGACATATATAAATCCTGATCTGGTGTACCCAAGAGTGTTGAGGGAGCTGGATGAAGTCATTGCAAGGCCACTTTCAACAAACTTTGAGTGATCATGGAGACTGGGAGAGATGTGTGAGAACTGGAGGAAAGTAGGTGTCACTTTTGTCTTCAAGAAGGGCAGGAGGTAGGGCTCAGGAGGACTACAGGCCAGTTAGCTTCTTCTCAAACTCTGGTAAGGTGAAACCATTTCCAGGCACTTGAAGGACAAGAAGGTGATTGGGAGTTGTCAGCATGGCTTCACCAAAAGAAAGTCATGCTCAACCAACCTGATAACCTGTTATGAAGACATGTCTGTCTTGGTAGCTGAGGGGAGAAGCATAGAATTACAGAATGGACAGGGTTGGAAGTGACCTCTGCAGATCATCTAGTCTAACTCCCTGCTAAAGCAGGGTCTCCCAAAGCAGGTTACACAGAGTTGCATCCAGGCAGGTTTTGAACATCTCTGAGAAACCACAGCCTCTCTGGGCAGCCTCTTCCAGTGCTCTGTCACCCTCAAAGTAAAAAAAGTTTATCGTCATATTCAGATGAAACCCTTTGTGTTGCAGTTTGTGCCCATTGTCCCTCTTCCTGTCACTTGACACTACTGAGAACAGCCTGGCCCTGATGCTTGCCCTTAAGATAGTTGTAGATCTTGATATGATCTCTCAGTCTTCTCCAGGGGAAACAGGACCAGCTCTCTCAGCTTGTCCTCACAAGAGAGATGCTCCAGTCCCCTCACCATCTTCATAGCCCTCTGCTGGACCCTCTCCAGCAGTTCCCTGTCTGTCTTGAACTGGGGAGCCCAGAACTGGGCACAGCACTCCAGATGGGGCCTCACCAGGGCAGGGCAGAGGAGGAGGATCACTGTCCTCCACCTGCTGGCCACACTTCTCTTAATGCCCCCCAGGATCCCATTGACCTTCCTGGCCTTCCTGGCACACTGCTGGCTGATGGGCAGCTTGTCCACCAGAATTACCAGGTCCTTCTCTGCAGAGCTGCCTTCCAGCAGGTCAGCCCCAGCCTGTATTGGTGCATGGGGCTGTTCCTCCCGAGGTGCAGGACACTACAATTTCTTTTTTTGAGCTTTATTAGGTTCCCCTCCACCCAACTCTCTAGCTTGTCCAGTTCTTAGAGAACAGTGGATACTTAATACCTTGACTTTAGTAAGACTTTCAACACTGTCTCCCTTAGGATCCTAAAAAACATTTTTGCTTTGAAGTTGACTAAGCACAGGACTCTGTGTCTTTGAAGATATTGGAATAATTTACTAGACATGGTCCTGAGCAACCTGTTCTATGTGATCCTGCTTTAACAGGGGACTTGGACAAGATGAGCTCCAAAAGTCCCTTCCGACCTCAGCCATTCTGTGATTCTGTAATACTTGCAGAAGCACCCAACAACAGAGGCATCTCCCTAAATCTAAGAATGTGAAAAGCAATTTGCAATATCCAGACCCAAATTAAATAATCTTATGTGTTCATGGAAAGGAAGTAGAAAAAATATTAAGATCTTAGAAGTATTTAAGGCTCTCTATAACTCTCAGCTAGCAAAAGTACAAGCATCAATGGTCAAAAACATCAAGAAAATCTAGTTATTAAACAACTAAAAATGACAGCAGCAATAGCAGTGAGAAAACTGAGCTAGCACAAGGTTTCAAGTGCTATTTCATATTGAAGCTGATGGATGAGCTGACAGAATCAAGGAGCACCAAGCAAAGCAAGGGACATGAATCTCTGAAACACTCATTTGAGATGGGATATAAAGTCTCGCTGAGAGCCTCATTTACACTGGTTTACCTTTTGGATGAAAACTAGTTTTATGAGTTTTGCACTGCATTTTGAAGGGCAACATCTCTTCTTTGCCACCAAGCTTTAACACATGTATTTTTTCAGAGCTGAGGCATAGAAGGCATCAGAGTTTAATATTGTTAAAATATCTAAATTTAAACACATATCAAATGAATGCCTTAAAATCCACAAGGGCTTACTAACAAACCCTCTTTCCTTGCCCTCAGCTTGAAGACCTCTCCCCACTCTCCTGCAAATTTTCAAAATACCATATTCAACATAAGATATTTGACTGTTTCACATGGCATATTGCAGTACATTGTGGGTTCAAATCAATTTCAAATTTACAGGGGCTTCAGGAAAGCATACTGCCTACAGGGCATCAAGAAATTGCAAGTGTCTGCATAGACTATGTGATGACTGAGTATTCACTCCTGAAATACTACTATTTCAACAACCCCCAACACAATAAAATACTCCAGAGTGATCAGACTTAGCAGGAAATCCATTCTATTAAGATTTGCTTGCCATACTCATATCATGTCACTGCTGTAGTCTCTGTAGCAACCATCAGTGCTGAAAATCTCAAAGGTGTGAACATAAGTATATTTAACTGTCTTCTGAGCCATCATTTAAAGCATCAGGGAAAGAACTGCGCTTTCCATGTTACATGAAGAAAATTAAAGCAGTCTGTAGTATGTCTGCTCAAGTTGAAAAAAAAGAAAAGTAACAATTAACTTGTTTTTGTCCTAATTCTGCTGCAGGACATCTAGCACAAAGGCAGGAGTTAGAACAGGATATCTCACAAGTACATGATAACTGTCTGTGGTGTTCTGTAGTCAACAGACGTGGCAGATATGTTAGTAGAAGGGCAATGACTCCACAGGTGACAGCGTTAGCGTAGAACAGATTATGGTAAATTCTTTGCATACTGCAGAGTTACTATCAATATTCTTGTTTCTAAATTGCCTTAGGCTGAGCCTGAAAGTTATTGTACTTGCATAGGTCCCAAGCACTTAATCTGATTATCTGTTTGTTTAGTGTAAAAGAAATATTTGCTTTTCAAAAATTGTTTTCTTTACAGGTAAGTGTGGGCTATGTGGTGTTTGGGGTTTTTTGTTTGGTTTGGGGTTTTTGTTTGTTTTGGTTTGTTTTCATTTGTTTTGGGTTGGGTTGGGTTGGGTTGGTTTTTTTTGTTAAGATTTGCAGACATGCCTTGTTCTTCTTTAGTATGACTTCCAGCATAGCAATATATATATTTTGCTAAAACTCAGACAAGAAAAAGTCCTTGCTGTGAAAAGGATGTTAACTCAGAATACTAAGTATTCAGAGTAAAGAATACTCAGAATACATTAAATAAAATGTATGTAAACGCTAGATCTCAAAAAATGCTTTGAGACATCTGTTTATGCTCATTCATAATTACATGGTTCTGATAGATGTTGTTAAAAAATACTGATTTCTTATCACCATTGTCAAAGTTCTTAGCTAATTAGTTAAACTACTGGAAATTACAAAGAAGCTCTGAAAGGTATTGTTCATTGTAGTTTTCATGTGAAGACCTTGATGTGGCTACCACCTTTTGGGTCTTTTATGCTGTATATGCATTAATAAAGACCATAATGGAACACAGATATTGGCCTAAATTTCATAGAGTCATAGAATTGTAGAATCATTTAGGTTGGGAAATAATCTTTGAGATCATCAGGTAGAACTGTTAACCCAGGACTGCCAAGTCCACCACTAAACCATGTCACCAAACACCACATCTACATGTTTTCTTGTGACTCAACCACTGCCATGGGCAGCCTGTTCCAATCTTTGACCACCCTTTCAGTGAAGAATATTTTTCCTAATGTCCAATCTAAACCTACTCTGGTGCAACTTGAGGCCATTTCCTCTTGTCCTGTCCCTAATTGTCTGGGAGAAGAGACCGACCCCTACTTGCCTAAACCTTCTTTCAGGCAGTTGTAGAAAGCAATAAGATCCCCACCAAGTGTTGTCTTAAATTGGAATTAGAACACTTAATTTTACAATAGCCTTGGAAATTACAGGACCTCTGAGAAGTTGTCAGTATACCTGCACAGCACTGGTCAGTTCTGTGTGCAGGTGGGTGTCATCCAAGTCTGATCTCAAGGTGCAATGTTGTGACAAACCATCTCAAGAGATTTTACCATTTTCTGAAAACTACAGGACTATCAAGTCCTTAGTATTCCGTCCATTCCATCTGTAAATGCCAGCAGAATAGGTATGCCTGCCAGTTTAAAAGACTGTGGAGATACCAGTTATTTGATATTAAAAAGGTGCTACTTCATACGACTGTGCTGGAAGGCAAAATCCCTCCTGAGTCCAAGGACTGACCCATAAGCCAGAGAGAAACTGATGCTGGCAGTACCATCACACCTTTTGTGAGACAAAGTCCTCCAGTCCTAATGTGATATTACTATGCTGCCCTAGGCAGCCTTTCTGCCTGACTTTCTCTCTAACGTAAGGTTATAGCCAGTTGACCAGCCAGCAATTCCTGAGGATATCAAACAGCCAGGCCTGGACAGCAGAAGATGATCTTCCCTGAATGAGGGTGACTTCTAGCTTGACCAGCCATACCAGAGCAGTGCAGTGGCTTATAATGGTTTAATCACCATAGAACACGATCACAAATAACTCATGTAGAGGAGCGTTCAATCTGAGTCTGGCTGTTGATCCTAAATCTTCCTATGAAAGTACAGAAAACACCTAATATTTTGGGAAGTAATGAATTCCAAAATATATGCATAATCTTGGAGTTTGTCCTTCAAAATATTGCTAAATGAATTGAATAGTATGTTTCTTAAGCAATATTAGAGTGGCTTTGCCTGCGTTTTTCTCCTAAACTGTGTGGGAAAACTGATGAATGAGCTTTTAGAAAAGAAATTGTATGTACATTATAACTCATACCTATCATTATTGCAAAAGCTGGTTACACAGTTTGCATGCAATGCTGAGCGTTTTTACAGCATTTACCACACAGGCCTTTAGAAATTTATATTCCTTTAGAAATTTCTCTGTGGCAGAGAAAGGCATATTATTCTATAATATGCTCCTAAGTCATGTAGTTTTTCTAATAACCTCTGTCCACAACAGATATTTAACTATCTATCCATTAAATTACTGGCTGCACAAAGTCATGGAGATCCTTTAAAAATTGTCCTGCTTGTATAAAAGATCTAAAATTTATATTTCAGTGTCCAAGAAGCGGTTTTAACACTGCTGCCCTAATCAATGTTTATTGTCAGCATACTGAAATAAATCCTTAAGTATTTTTAGAAAAACTTAAAGACAAGACTCCAGTACTCAGTCCACATTTACAGATAGATTTTATGCATTCAGGCCAACTCTTGTCCCTTTCTTGTTCCTTTGCTTAACAGAAACAACATGGAAAGTTGCATAAGATTCCTAAATTATAGTCTCGGTAGGTAATGTTGTTTTTTGCTGTCCATCGTAAAGAAGGTGATTAAGGATTAAATAATTCACTGTCTCCCCTGAAATCAAGGTGTTTCAGAACAAAAACACAGTCCCAAGTCTGCAATGAAAAAGTAATAGAAACAGAAAAATCATGAACAGTTTATTAAGTAAATAACTTAGATGTACTTTGGGTTCTTGATTTTTGTACTTTGTCCCACAGTCCTGGTCAGGGGAAACAAGAGAAAGAGCAGCCTGAAAAACCTTCAGGGTTTGGCATGAGTTCATTTGACCCAGCTCAAAATGAATTCTCCATGAGTACAGCATTTGGTGGCTAAACAATACCAAAAAAATGAATTTGTTGTTATACACCTCTGCTGTAATCTGATAGCACAGAGAATTATGCATTTTCTTCTGTCTTTAAACCACAAATATACTGCAGAAGCTGGACAGTCAAGCTGGGATCGGAAGTCTTAATGAAAAGAGTGGAAGGATTTTGCATGAATTTGTAGACGAGGCATTCTGAGGGCTAAATGAAACTGCTTCTTTCACTGCTCCTCTGTGCTGGTAGCAGAATGCAGATGGGGATATCCATGGGCCAATTTTAGTCCCAAGCAAATGTACCAAAGTATTGAAACAATAAAACAGATATTAAAGATAGCTAAAATACCTTGAAAATGTCCTTGTCAGCTTGCTGCAAGTTGAAAGTGAAATCTTTGAAACTTCATATTGTAGCAAAACCACAGCCTCAATATGCTTAGGTCATTCATGAATCTGATTCAAAATACTAAATATAAGTCACAGTCATTGATATCAGTTCCCAGTTTTCAGCTCTGTGTTTGGATTTTATTGTCTAGAATTCACAGAAAAAGTGTTCACAGCCCCCAAAACAACAATTATTGGTATTCCTGATAGTGAAGTCAGTGATTATAGATGCACAGTGGCTGAACAAGCTTTCAAGGACTTGAAAAAGAGTACTGTGAGGTAAACATAAGAGAGTAATTTCTGTAGTGATTGGGCTTCCAAAGGCTGTTTCTGACAAGTAGTAGGTATATCTATATTTAGCTGTAAGGATGCAATCAGTGTGAGAATGATAGTTAAATACTGCAACTTAGTGGGATGGAGAGGTAGTAAAGACTATCTTCTAATGAGTATGACATTCCTTTCTTTGTATTAGCATAACAGTCAGTCCTCACTTTTCTTATTGTCGTTGGATTTTTTCCCCCTCACCATTATTTTACACAGAATTTTATATTCCTTGAATGTAATGCAAGCAATTGTTTTCAACTGAGTATTTACCCTTTCCGTGGCAGACTATACTACCCGGAGCAGGTGAAGAGTGATGGTACCCTGCACCAGTAGGAAGCCCATGCAAGTGCAGTTTCTTTGGGAGCCCCGGGGGTATGTAGAGCAAGTCACAGCTGTGTTACTGCAACATAGTTTTAAAAGTTGCCCGGCTAGGCAAGCCCAGGGGTGAAACTTTCCTTTTCTTAGACACTGCGGGCTATTGCTGATCGCATTACAAGTACTGCAGATCTCCTGAGTGTTGTGGTCAGTGAAGAAACTCCAAATAGAAGACAGCTTGCTTACTTTGTTGGTTGCATTTCTTCTTTTCAGTGGTTCATAGTAAGGTGTCATAGTAGTTTCACATGTGATGAAACACGCTACATTGAGAAGAATTAGGACATGGATCAAGCATACTTGAAAGGAGGCAGTGTTTCCAGTACATTTCTTCATGCCACCTTCTGTCTGACAACCGTAAGCAATTGAGTCCAGTAGAGTTCTGGTAGAGTTTGGAAGTTCCCAAAAAGTTGTTTTGTTCAGGTTTTTTTATGAACCACTGGTATGTAGTCATGTCAAGCTTATAAGGTTTTTTACATTTGACTGCCACATTTTACTACTGGAATTGTCTTGTTTATCTAACACCCTCTTCCATGCCTCATTCTTTACCTAAGATTTTTGTTTTGTGGCTTAATATTTTACTTTTTCCCAGTAACGAACGTCCACCCTATTTCACTGAAATGTAACGTATTATATACATGATTAACAGTCCAGAGACTGAGACTCTCCATCCTTGATTTTGAAAGCCTTATTCATCCTGAATAATAAACAAGGAATATGTTAGTGGAAATCAGTGAAAAGGTAACAATTGTCCCATCAGAAACAGTTGTGTCCACCACTGCATTTACAGCTGCAGTGGCAGCAAAGCCATGGCTGCAGACTCTGAGAAGTCTCACAGGGTCTTTGGGCAGGTTTTTCTGCACCTACTGCTACCCTTTTTACTGTCCAGTATTTACAGCTCTCTCTTCTGATACCTATGATTGTTAAGATATCTCAAACACAACTGACAGGAAAAACTATTGAGGGCAGTAAATACACATTTTTACTCACGGTAAAGCAGTATGCAAATTTACAGTGCCATATATGCATTTCTCATTAATCTGCTCTTTTAAAATATGTCAACATGACATATATACAGTTTGGGTTTGATTTTCAAACAAGAGAAAAAAATTTATCTTATTGCTTTCCTCACTTGGGTTGAACTTCATCTTATTAAACTGACAGAATTTAACACTGTAATCTACTTTTGGGAATATTTCATATTTAGAAGATAAAAATTTGACAGCATTTGAAGCTTCAGGAAGGGAGAATAGAAAAAAAAAGGGAAAAAAGTTTGGTGGTGTGTATATATATATAATCTTTGAATACACATATAATATATCTAGATATCTCTTTTTTTTTTTTTTTTTTTTTTTTTGGAAGTAACTCAGAATACCTGTCAAGTAGCTAAATCTGATCTAGTTTCAAAATAATACGCTAGGTCTGATTGTTAACAGGAGCCTGTTCAAGACATAGTATAGCATTTCATTGCAAAAGGATACTTCAGCACCCTTGAGGTTGTAGTTCATAACTGGAATAGGCTAGGAGAAAGACCTTAGAAGAATTTGAGAGTTTTCTTTAAATATAAATATACAGAAGTCAACCAGAGTTAAAGACGCAATTGTTACATGCATTTAGCTATAGGTCTCCTCGACTCTACATTAAATCATATCCCAAGACAAGGATAAGTAGACAAAAAGAAATAGGCATACATATGCACAAAGGAGATGTCAGTAAGTAGCATTCTCCCTACCACTCATAAATACTATTTATGGTAATCTGATATGTAATCAATATTGCTTTGCTTATGAACTTGGGGGTTTTCTCTGTTATTTTCTCTGGGTTATTTTTTTATGCAGGGAAACCAGTCAGTTGCATCAAAATCTTCAAAGCCATAATTCAATCTTGACGAAGAAATAGGAATTGCAGAAATCATGTTTTTCACTTATATGTAGAAATCAGAAAACAGATTGCATTCCAGTTTTTAGGGACAGGATTTTTCGTGGCATCCTGAAATGTTTACATACACAAAATTATCCATAATTAGGACTTTTGGATCTCCTTTAAAGATCTGTATTCCTACTTCAATAAAAGTTGTTTCTCTTGAGCTCTCACAGAACCACAGAATGCTTAAGGTTGGAAGGGACCACTGGAGGTCCTTGCATCTCATCAGCAGGGCCACCTAGAGCCAGTTGCCCAGGATCATGTGTAGACTTTTTTCAATATCTTTAAACAGGGAAACTCTACAGCCTTCCTGGGCAATCTATTCCAGTGCTTAGTCACCCTCACAGTAAAAAAGAGTTACCTGATAGTCAGATGGATCCTCCTGTGTTTCAGTGTGTTTCCATTACCATTTGCCCTGTCACTGGGCACCACTGGAAAGAGCCTGGCTCCATACACTTGGCACCCCCCCTTCACATATTTATATACATTGATGAGATCTCCCTGAGCCTTCTGTTCTCTAGGCTAAATAATACCAGCTCTTGCAGCATTTCCTCATAGCAGAGATGCTCCAGTCCCTTAATCATCCTTGTGGCTCTTCACTGAACTCTTCCAAGTATGTGCATGTGATTTTTGTACAGAAGAACACAGACCTGAACACAGCACTCCAGGTGTGCCCTCACTAGGGCTGAATAAAGGGGAAGGACCATCTTCAGACCTGCTGGCTATACTTTGTCTACTGTAGCTGAGGAAACCATTCATGTTGTTTGTGGCAAGGGCACATTGCTGGTTCAACCTGGTATCTACCAGGAACCTTAGGTCCTTTCCTTCACAGCTGCTTTCCATTTGGGTGGCCCCAGCATACAATGGTACATGGGATTGTTCCTCCCCAGGTGCAGGCCTTTGCACTTCCCCTTGCTGAACTTCATGAGGTTCCTGTCAGCCCATTTCTCCAGCCTTTAAACATTCCAATGGATGGCAAAGATATGACACTTTGATGTATTGCCCAGTCACCTCTCCCAGTTTGGTGTTGCCTGCAGACTTGCTGATGGTACACTATGCCCTATCATCCAGATTGTTAATAAAGATATTAAGCAGGATTGGACTTAGTATTAATTGACTGAGGTACACGGCTAGGAGTGGCATCCAACTAGATTTTGTGCCACTGACCACCACCCTCTAGGCTTGGTCATTCGTTCAGACAGTTTTCGCCATCTGCTCATCCAGACTGTACACCAATAGGTTCTCTGCAAGGATCTTGTGGGAGACAGTGTCACAAACCTTACCAAAGTCCAAGTAGAAAACAACCACTTACCAGGCCAGTCACTTCATCATATCAAATAGATCAAGCATGATTTCCCCTTGGTGAAGGCACTCTGACTACTTCTGATGTTCCTTATGTGCCTGCAAATGGGTTTAAGGACCAGCTGCTCTGTCACTTTACCATCAACTGAGGTGAGACTGACTGGCCTCTAGTTCTCTAAGTCCTCTTTCTTACTCTTCCTAAAGACGGAGGCAACATTTTCTTTCCTTCAGTCTGTGGACACTTCTCACAGTCACTCTGATCAATAAAAGGTTATCCAGTGGCCTCGCAATGACATCTACCAGTCTCCTCAGCACTTGTGGGTGCATCTCACTGGGCCACATAGATCTATGTACATCCAGTTTGTTTAAGTATTATCCCCCAATGGTACATCTTCCTTTCTCCAACTTTTTTCCCCCTGGGTACCTAGGTATCTATGCCTGGTTTGTTGAGGGGTTTTTTGGCATTTGGTTTTGGGGTTTTTTTTGGCAGGGTGAGCTGGCATAGAAGAATTTGAGTTTGATAGGCAGTTTCAAGCCATGGCTCTACAGAAGTACAGAAATGTTCAGCTTTGTGTGATTTAACAATCCTGAAGTGAATTTGGGAAACAGCCCAAAGATACCCGTGGTACCCTCCACAGTACGCAGCCCAGTCCCATAAACATTGCAGTAACATTTATGTGGTCTCTTATAAAAGCATGATGTGATATCTAGATCCAGATTTCTGTACTCCGGATTTACAGCTGCAGTTCAGTGACAATTTGGCATTCGCTGAACTATGCTTCATTACATGGTAGAGACATGACATTAGGCAGCAAAAGGCAAGAAATATTTATGGGCCATATCTGAATGACACCAACATCTGTCTGACAGGTGTCAGTCAGGTATTTTGTCTTATTGCTGAGACTGCGTTCACTGCAAAACACTGGCTAAACACAAAGTAAGATATAAGCTAAGGTTTCAAAGAAAAACAAGATAAACCCCTCCCACCCTCATAACCTTCTGCTTTTTTTTTTCTCCAGACCTAAAGATATTGCACCTTAAGTGATTCATTTCAATTATTGAAGAAACACTCTGTGCTGGTTCAAAAATCTGAGAAGTTGCTACTTTTAAACATTCAGTAGTATATATGAAAAATAAATTAAGATGTAATATTTGTCGAAAATTGGAGAAATAACCCTTAAAATTCTTGAAAGGACTTCAGAGGGGAAGAAATAACCTGATTTAAGGACGCTGCTTCACAGAGGTGTTTTGTTCATTATAAAACTACGATTCGCCTTGCAGTCATGACTGGATTAGCTTGGGTGAAAGTAAACATGACTCTTTCCTAACCTAGCTTTTTATTTTAATAACTGGAACTTGGTTTTCCCCATTCTGTCTGCAAATAAATCAGACTAGTTCTTTATAAAACTGTAGTGGTCTAACCCCAGCTAAGAACTCAGCCCCACACTGCTGCTCGCTCACTGCCCCACAGTGGTTTGGGGGAGAGAATGGGAAAGGTAAAAGTGAGAAAACTCATGGGTTGGGATAAAAACAGTTTAATAGGTAAAGCAAAAGCCATGCACAAAAGCAAAACAGAACAAGGGGTTCATTCACCACTCCCCGTTGTCAGGCAGATGTTCAGCCATCCCCAGGAAAGCCGGGCTCCGTCACACATAATGGATACCTGGGAAGACAAACACCATCACTCCAAACATGCTCCGCTTTCTCCTCCTTCCCCCAGCTTTATATGTGAGCATGACGCCATGTGGCCTGGCACATCCCCTGGGTCAGCTGGGGTCAGCTGTCCCGGCTGTGTCCCCTCCCAGCTCCTTGTGCCCCCCCAGCCTCCTCGCTGGGGGAGTGGGGGGAGAAGCAGGAAAGGCCTTTATGTTGTATAAATACTGCTGAGCAATAATGAAAACAGGCCTGAATTACCAACACTGTTTCCAGCAGAAATCCAAAACATAGCCTCATACTATCTGTAAAGAAGAAAATTAACTATATCCCAGACAGAACCAGCAGAAACACACAATAATTCTCTTTAACATTGTACTCAGTCATTAAAGAACTATTGTGCATGTTTTTAGTAAACACAGTTTTACATTTCTAGGTTTTACATTATCTGGGTTTTAACAAGGTACTGGAATAAATTATTGAATACACATTTTTTCATCTTTTACATAATAAGAGTATAAAAATTTAAAAGACCTACAAGAATTTAGGAAGAAAGACATCTTCTTAAATCACTTTTTAAAAAATTATTTTTAACCAAAGTCCAGCACTACTAGATAGAGGAAAAGGAATATATCTGGTATACCTTTTGAAATAGTTGTATATGCCACTTGTCAGGGCTAACTAGAAAAATATGGAAGTAAAGAAGAGTACAGTACAGCTGGGTACAAAACTAATAGTTACAAGATAGCTGCAATTAGTCAAATTTCTGATATACTATGAAAAAAAATACTTAGCATGTAATGGATAGTTCTGGTTTCTGGTTTGGATGGTGGAAAAGAATATGTGCCTACAATATGTACATACAGGTAGTTTGCTTTGGGAGGAGTGACAAGGATTTTGAAATAAATGTTTGAATTCAAAATAATCTTATTAATCACCAAAACACTTTGAAACACACACAAAAAATGTGCACAGACAGTGAAAAATGCTACACACAGAAAGGAAAAGTGAAATGCAAAATGCCAAACCTAACCACTTCTCTGGAAAACACACTGTAGATTATGGAAAATGTAGACTGAATACTGGAGTAAAAATGTGATTGTGATGCCCAAGTTTTGGGCCATAGTATGGGGATATCTTGTTAAATTGAAGGCATTTTCTCTGCTGCAACATCCAGGAGAAAGCCTGGTGTCAATAAATATCTGGTTTATAGTAACGTAACCATTTTGCTACTGTTTTCTATTTTCTCAGGGAGTGAAGGGACAAAGATTGAAAAATTAGAAAGTGTTAGGAGAAAATATATGAAGAAACAATGAACAAAGCTTTGGATTAGAATAGAGTGTTGCATGGGCATGGCCGACCACTTTGAAAATGTGATCAGTCCTGGACTGTGTAACATAAAAAAGAATTAAAAGTCATGGATATTAATAAATCTTGATTTATTAAAGTTTTTCTGTACCTTAAAGAAATCATGTCATGTTTAAAAGGAAGGTTCTTTACAGTAGATTTAAAGAGGTGTCTATGTACTTAAACTTTTGAACATACTGTTAAGTATCTGAATAAGTAAGGTTTGAAAGTAACTATGCTGTTTTCAAAGGTCCTGTGCATAGGTGTAAGCTGAATACTGTTTTCTGCTTCTTACCCATCTTTAAAATTTATGGCAGAGCAGCCAGCTCTATCATGACTTAAACCAATTCTAACCTTCTCTTACAACCTCACATAATCTGCACAGCTCTTGAATCACAGGAAAAGATCTTTTCAGCTCTTTTTTAATTTCATAGTGTATTGGTTGTTTTTTGGGTTTTGTTGTTTTTTTGGGTTTTTTTTCATTTCCCTTCTACTTTTATTTCTCTCCCTTTCTTTATTTCTATGACCTTTATTTCCTTTCATTCCCCTTTCACTGGTCCCTCATCTGATAAAACAGTAGTAGAAAAGAGACTTTCTTTACAAAATATTTGGATATAATATTAGATCTATTAGAAAATAACATCAATGAAATAAAAGTAAAAAAATCAAATCCTACAAATGCCTGCAAGAAAAGCATCTCATTTGAGAAGAACAAGCAGGTAAATCCTTAACTTTTAGTATGTTAAATACATGCATGCCTTTTTTCATGTTGAATATTTCCATAGAAGCAAGATTTGTTTTCTTTCTTTCCTTCTTTCTTTCCTTCCTTGCTTGCATCCTTGCTTGCTTTCTCATTTTCATGCTTTCTTGCTTTTGGAGAAAAAAAAAAAATGTATGACAAGGCTAAATGAAATGTTTCCTGGCAATCCAATCAAATTAACTCTCAAATTTTTCACATTAACAATTTTCTGTCATATAAAATCAGTTAATCAGATTTCTGAAATTATATGTGTACACTAACACAGGCTGAAGGTATAGTTACATCAGGACCTTTTGTATTAGGGGAAGCAAAGAACTAATTGTAGTATTACACTAACACTGTATGATAAAAAGGAGTAGTAAAATCTAACACTTAAATTGTGCTAGTGCTAGGATACACCATACTTCCTGTTAATTGTAACAGGATGGAAACTGGTGTTTTTAATAGGTTTTAATGTCATTTTAAATTGTGATAAACGGATATTTTATATCTGGTCAAAAAGGGTAGAAATAACTGCATAAAATTCAGATCCTATCATAGCAGTACTTAAAGGATGATGATGATGCATATTCTATTCATATGTTATATACATGCACACACATAGAAATAAAACTTTAATCTAGGTTATGAAGAAAATGGAACATAAAAACCTCTCTGAACAACCTAATCTCAGCATCCATATAAATATGCATTTAAGACCTATTTTTAGCATGCATTATGTTGGGTTTTCTCTACTGATTCTCCTCTTTCTCTGATATCTTCCCTGGAAAAAGGAATAAAAATATTAACATTTTTCCATGATTTATAAATATATTTTTCACTAAGAAAATGCATTTAAAAAAAAAAAAAAGTCAGACCATACTACTGGTGACTTAAACTGCTGAGTAGCACAGTCAGAACAACAGAAAATACATCTTTCCTTCCACCTGTTCCTAAAGGCTTCCAATACAAATCTCCACCTACTAATACTTTAATTACATTGTTACCTTGCTCTTTCCTTGTACTTGTTTTTTTTGGTGTTTTTTTTATTATTATTATTGTTTTTGTTGTTTGGTTGTTATTTTGCCATTTTTTGGCTTTACACTTTTTATGTAACATGTTTTCAGCATGTACCATCTACAGTGTAAATAGCTTTTATAATTAGGTCTACAATTTGTAAAAAAACCCAAAACAAAACAAAAAACAAACCAAAACCCACACACAGAACCAAAATGAAAAACAAACCCCCCCCACATATAGAAGAGGTACTTGCTCCAATTAAACTTTGCTAGGCAAATTCAAGTAAAAATGAAATTTGATCTCACAAAACAAAAGTATACTCAACATTTCTTTCCAAAGTGACAACCTATGGCTTTATGTAATCTTACACATTTGAGTCAGAGGCCAGAGGTCAAAGGCATCAAATGAAGACCTCAGACCCATGTGTACAGCTCACGTAGATCATTTGAGTTCAGTTCTCAAAGTAAAACAATACTACATATTATTTCACTGAGGCATTCAGCAAAATCAGAAGCTGGATAAAGCAACCAATTATGTGATCTAATCAAAATGCATAAAATCATTGTCTTTTTCACCAAGTCAGTATAAATTTTAGCCTATCATCAAATACAAATTATTTTTATTATAATGTTGGCACACGTTTTTAAAATATTTTTTAAACAAAAAAATATTTTTCACACAGACTGTTCCTTTCATCAAATCTATCTTATAAAGGAAGCAAAATATGAGTTTTGCAAAGTAATTACACAGTAAAATATTCCAGCAGTAAAATATTTCTAATGCAAGAAAAAAGTCTAGTATCTAGGGACACATTTCAATATTCTATGGCTAAAATAATAATCATAAGAAAAAGGTAGCTGCTCCTAAAACACATATGAAGATTTTACCTATTGACAGTGGCTGGATACTCTGGGCAGAGTGGTATATTTTTGCTGCAAAACACCAATATGTGAACTTAAGGCTTAAGATTCTTTTTTAGGGAGCCCCAAAGCTGAACAAGCTTATATATTCTGCAACAGCTGAAAAAAGGCTTGAGTCAATTTTTGTCATTCTGAATTTGCATTCTTAAAGATAGCACTGAAGGAATACAATTTATAATTCATGGTTGTACCAATGTAAATAAAAGATTTTCTACCTTATTTTCATTCTGAAAGGACCAGGATGAGACCAGTTATTGATAAATACTGTCACTGCTGCATCCTGCAAGTTATAATATTGTACTGTGAAGATTCTTATACTGACAGATGATATAGAGAGACTGGTGACAATGTAAATAACAGATTCTCTACCTTATTTTGGATCTGAAAAGACCAAGATGAGACCAGTTATGGAAAAATACTGTCACTGCTGCATCCTGGCAAGTTATAATATTGTACTGTGGAGATTCTTATACTGATGGATGATGGAGAGAGACTGGTCGAGTCTGGGAATTATTGTGTCTTAAATAGACCCTTGGATTCAAACCTGGGGCAATTCTCTCTTTGATATAAACAAGAATATTCTCCTACAGAAAACCCAAACAGGGACATGTATTACAGAGACTTGGTCTGATTATGAGATTTCTCCACACCCAGCCTTTACCTCCCAGAAGCAAATGAAAAAAAAAAAAAAAAAAAAAGAAAACAATACAGTAAAAGACTTATAGACTTGTTAAGCAATGATCTGTTAAAGGTTAAACCACCTTTTTTTTCTTCTTCTTTTTAGTCTCTTTGACCAAATTTATAGTTTAACACACATAAAACTCTCCATTCCCTACAGTGTGGGTTTTCTGCACCTAAGCAGAGTAACCAAAAAACAATAGTTGAGTTAAAAACACCGCTCAGTGAACTGAATCACTGAATATGGACTTCAATGACATTTTGAGACATTTTTAAGTACAATGTTTTCCCTTACATTATTTAGTTCACGCTATTGAACACAATCTAACAATTAAAATAAAAGTCCCTAGATTTATTAGCAATCTTAAGTACTTTCTTTATAACACAACATGCAAGTTCCAACCTATAAATTCAGTTTGAGGGTAAGAAGTGAGCACATACTACATTCTTGTGTGCTGACAGTTAATAATAATAATAAAATTAAAAAGAAAAACCAACCAAAAAAAAAAACAACAAAAAAAAACCCAGAAATAAAACTTTCATTGTGAACAGATGCTCCTATGAAGCTTCACAGAAGGAAGATGACAGATTTTTCCCCTCCTAGTCAAATGCTTTGAATTTTCAGATTGCTTTGAATTTTTCAGAAATGATCTGAAATGGTAAAAAAAAATATCATTCAGCCTAAGCATGCAAAGTATAGTTATTCTAACCTTTTAACTTAGAATGATAGCTAAATTAAAATGACTGCTAATGAAGATATACAATCTTCTCAGAACAGAGATTTCAAATAGTTTATCACGCAAGAATTAAGTCAGCTCTTGAATTATGTTAAGCCTGCAAGGCCAAAATAAATATCTTGTCAGAAAGAGGGTCTCTTAAAATTCCTGGTGCTCTTATTTCTAGTAGAAGTCTACACTAACAGTTTGTACACTTTGGAAACACAAACAAATTATCTGCAAAAAAAAATTCCAGTCATATTTAACAGATAAAATAAAGTTCCAGCTATGCACAAATATGCTTACTTTGAAGGACTGAGAAAGGGAAGACAATAGCTGGAATAAAGCCATTTCTTTTTGTTTGATTGTTGTTTTGTTTCTATTCTTCAGAAAAGGCATATTGCAAAGGTGAAAGAAGTGAAGACTTTTTGCTACATGACATGAAAGAAACAGACTTTTTGCTATACAACACCTGCTTTTAGGCACTATAAGCTTTCTGGGTGGTAACGGTAGGTTTGTCTACATCAGTAGTTTAGTTTGCAACCAGTCTTTTAAGGTATGAATGCTGTTCTGTCATCCTGTGCAGCTTGGCATAGTACAGTAATTCATGTAAATTTCATCAAGATGCACGTGATTTTTTTTTTATTTTTTTTTTTTTTCCATTGACAGCCAGCTGTATTTCAGGACTCCTGTTTCCATTCTTTCCTTTTTTTTTTTTCTTGCAGTACTCATGACTGAGAGTGACCATTCAAACTGAGTTAGATAAAGACTGAATAAAACCAAATCCGAAAGTATATAAATTGTTGCTAGATTATAAAATTTTGTAAAATAATATCTGAAGTTTAAACCAACATCCTGTCCACTGCTTGCTTTTCCTATGCAATCTGTTTATTTTATATATTCTTTTTTTAAAATATAATACAATTTCTCCCAACTTAATACATATTTTACTTCCACAGTTTTTATTATATTTCATTATATTTTATTATATTTCACTAGAAGACAAAAATAAATTTAAAAGTATCATATTTTGAAATACATCACACATATTGTAGAAAGCTGTAGCTGTAGCTGTGATTTGATTACATTGTGTTTATTCAGCTACTATAGCTTGCTGTTATACTCCCACTCCAGCACACTGATAAGTAGCGTAACGTTACAGCAGGCAAGACATGCAACTGTTGGTTAATGGCCCTCCAGCATTACAATTACATTTAAGATATTTTACCTAACTGAGGCTTCTATTGCACACTTATCTGAATGCAAAATTTCCCTTTAGGTTGAAACTTGCCATACATGATGATCTCAGCATATGAAGAACTTTCTCCTTTATATTTTTAAATCATAGCTTAAAGACCTGTTCAAGTTCTGAATAGCTTTACTGGGATATATATTACTGTCCCAGAAAAAACACAGCTTAAGAAAGTATAGGAGCCCCTTTCTGGTGTTATTGGCACCCCAATAACTCAGTCAGGGGAATGAGCCCCTGCTCTGGTCTCCTGCACTGTCCCAGGAGACCCCCAACCCCATGAGTAGGGAGATGCTTGTGCTGAGGGGTCACCAATGGTAGCTCTTGGGAGTACTTACTATACCTGGGGAGCCACCGCCAGTGGTAGGGGTCACACTGTGGGATGCAGGGGAAGAGGGTTTTGTGATTTTACTGGGCTTATTATGGGATGTTTTGGGGAGAAACCAGGGATGGGGGAAGGGGTGGAGCTAGATCATTTAGGGAGAAACAAGTGCAGGAAAATAGAGGGATGACTGCATAAAAGGGGCTAATTTAAAAGCAAAATACTGAGACCAGCTACAGTTACTGGGCAGACTGTATATCTGAGCCCAGCTGCTGGAGGGGTACACCTAGTATATATGTATCTGTATATATGACCCCCACTAGCAGACATTCGTTCTGCTGAGCAGAAATGGGAAACAGGATGAGGCCATTGGTCTTGTTTGGTTTTGTGTGAGTACTGTGTGTGCTTGCTTATGTTAATCTATGTGCATGGCCATGTGCATATATACATGTATGTATAGAGATGTGTATATGTTTATCACATAAACATGTTTATCCGTATTCCTATTGGGAATGCATGCTCAGCCTCACTCCCAGTTAGACCTGGCGACATGGAGCCTGTGTCAGACTGCTGGATCAGGCAGATCTCTATATGACAGAGACTAGCAGTCAAACTTATCCATCCAAGTTAGGGAAAAACGATTAGCAAAATGAGAATTCAAAATATAAACTAATAAAAAGTGGCAATGGGAATACAGGCACAGAAAGAACAACTTGGTGCCCACATTTGACATTTTCCTTTTGCAAAACCAGAATTTTCCATGTCATTTTCAATCTCCTCCCTATTGTGGGAACTTAAAAATGCATTAAATTTCTTTTGTTTACCTTGTTGTTCCCATCCTTTTGGTTTTCAGAAAGGTGGCATTTTCTCAATGAAGGAACCTGTATTTATTCATGTATGCCCTTCTCTACTTATGTTCCCAATAAAAAAGGAAGCTAGAAATAACCAAATTTCTGTATAAGTGAAAACAGCTAAGCACTATAATGGGTTACTTAGAGAGTCTATGGACCTTCATTAGTGCAGAATACAAAGAAGTTACATGTAACCCTGTGGGATTCCTCTGGATGGAAGGACCACAAGTTTGAAAGACTAATCAGTTGGATGGATTTCAAACTGCCCTCCCATAGATTTCCTTGAAGTATAAAAGGATTTTTCTGTACTTTTTCAAGGTGTAGTTTGTATGTTCTAACTTTCGGACTTTCAGTAATACAGTAGTAAATATCAACTCAATATCGGTTATCATGGCTAATCTTTCTCTCCCAAGAGTCTTTTTCCGTCATATACCTTATATCATGTAGCTTAGGATGCTGTAGAATGTAATATTTTTGCAATTTATTATTTGATTCCCAGATTTCCTTTTTGTCCTGGTATCAGCTGGGATAGAGTTAATTTTCTTCTTAGTAGCTAGTACAGTGCTGTGTTTTGGCTATGATGTGAGATCAATGTTGATAGGACACCAATGTTTTTAGTTGTTGCTGGGTGATATTTATACTAAATCAAGGACTTTTCAGTTCCTTGGGCCCTGCCAGTGAGAGGGCTGGAGGGGCACGGGAAATGGGGAGGGGACACAGCCAGGGCAGGTGACCCAAACCAGCCAAAGGGATATTCCATACCATATAATGTCATGCTGAGTATATAAACTGGGGGAAGAAGAAGGAAGGGGGGGACATCTGGCATTATGGCGTTTGTCTTCCCAAGTAACCGTTACACGTGATGGAGCCCGGCTTCCCTGGGGATGGCCGAACACCTGCCTGCCCGTGGGGAGTGGCGAATGGATTCCTTTCTTTGCTTTGCTTGTGTGCGTGGATGTTGCTTTACCTATTAAATTTTTTTATCTCAACCCTTGAGTTTTACATTCCTTTCTGACTCTCCTCCCCATCCCTCTGGGTGAGAAGGAGCGAGCAAGTGGCTGTGTGGTGCTGGGTAACTGGCTGGGGTTAAACCACAACACTTTTACACATTAAATCTGGAATTTCCTTTGAATATTTGATCCCTATTTTTCATAAGTCAGAGCATTTAAGATATATGTTACAGCAGAATAACACAGAATAGGTAGAACACTAGTCACATAAGCAACTTTCACTGCCCAGTGAATATAATGAATACCTTCTGGATCTGTTAAAAATCCAGTGATATGAAGTGTTGTGAGATCACTAAATCTGCAGCTGTCACAGACAATGTAATTATTTAATTACTCAATTATTAAACAGTAATAATGGTCAGGACAGATTAAAATGAATGGTAAGATCAATAAAACTTAGTTATGAGCCTCTTTTAACAAGTTTAATAATTGTTGTGCTCCACGTCAGAAATGTTTCAAAAGATTTGACTACTCATCAATATTATAGGAATGTTAGCCTGTATATATGAACCCTGAAATAGTGCTACTTCAGCTGGGTCATTCAGAAAAAAATTACATTTCCCTCCATTTTAGGAAACCATTTCATACAGGGTCCTGTTATTGTTGCTCAAGAGTCACAGCTGCATATCAATACCTTATCTAGCTTGAGAAGAATAGTGAAACAGAAATGTTAAACTGATATGAAGTAACTCCTTAAGATTGCAGGTGAGAGGTTTGGACAATACTGCTTGAGGTGCACAGAAACTATACTATTACCATTAAAAATCATGTTAATGTTATCACACTATTTACTTAAGCCACAAGCATGGTTATTATGTTACCTATCTCATGTCACAGATAAAATTGAGCAAAGTATACAGTCTTGGTAACAAGTGGTATAAAACTGGCATAAAACTGAGAGATATCAGCAAGTAGGTATCAATAATTCAACAGCAAACACTGAAAGAATGTCAAGTGGGTCCTTCAGACGTTTGTCTTGTTTCTGACAAATGTCCTGTACCATTTGATATTTTCATTATATCTTGGATGGCTGAACAGAGTGTGTGTTAATAAAATTTGTAGGTGGCACTGAGAATGGATAAACTGGAAGAAACAGGTGCTGTAGCAGACAGGGATGGAACTCAAAATTGGCTCAGTAAGAGAGAGAAAGTACACTGAAAACATCCATGATAAAGAGACTTAAGGTGTTTCTCTTGGGAAGAGACACTAACATGCACAAAGATGGAAAGGATTGTAACCAGAAAGGTGTCTATACTGCAGAAGTGGATTTGGATCTCACTGTGAAGTAGAAATTTAATAGTGATGCAATACTCTTGACAAGATAGCTGGAGCTGGGACAAGGTCAAGGTACACCTGAGGAGCTAGAGTGTGGTATATATCTCAGGGCAGTCTTTCTTTAAAGAATTGTCTCAGCTGTTCTAGAGGGAAACTCTAATACACACTGCACTACAAATGATACATTTATATAAATAAACAAATGCATGGTTTTTGCAGGTAAAGATCTGTTATGGAATGATCTAATTAAAGATTTTACTTTAATAAAGATGAAAATGAACCCCAGAAACCTCTCCTTTATTGTTTACCGCTACTGAACCTGACTCTGTCCATTTAGATATTGCATTCAGTGAAATAAATGCATTCGCATTTTTAATGTTTTTCTCTTGATTTTTAATATTTAACATTATCTGAAAAAGATGTTCCGGTTTATCATGAGAACAATGGACTAAGTATTGCTTTTAAGCATGAAGTCAGTTTCTAAATTACCAAATCCACTTCTCCAGAAAGAGCTGTGTTCCTTTTGTTATTAGCATGTTGAAAGGATTGCAAAGCAGATTTCAATACCGGTAAAAGTCCCACATTTTATTATTTTTTTTTGCAATTTAGCTGACAGAAAATCTACAAAAGAACACAAAAACAACAGACCTGAATCTAAAATCCCTCCATCTATATGCAAAACCCATACTCATAAAAATATGCCTAGTACAATTAATGGACTGAGGTGGACCTGAATGAATTAATTCTGGCTTTAATTACATTGAATCACTCAGAAAAACTGTATAATAGATTACTTTCCAGATAAAGAAAACCTGCACTTGACTCTGAAATAATGAAAAACATGTATTGGACCCTATCAACAAAAGTTTACATTTTATATAGTCTTATATTTTACTCATATAAGCTTACATTTTACCTCAGATTAGCATAATAGTACTATTTTAATTAATTTCCAAAGAGCTCAGCCTCCTTCATTTTGGTGGTTAAATGAATATTTTATCTGATACCATTTCAATTTTTTTTCTGTTGAAAAAATATGACAGATCACAGAAAAAAAAAAAAAAAAGAATAATTTAATAAACCTTTAGATTTTTTCTTGTGACACTCTTATTTTGGAAAGATTTGAGAAATATGATCTACTGTTAGCTGAAACCAATATTGTTTTAAATTACACTGACCCTCATGTCTAGAATTTTTAAAGACATTTAAGATACTTCAAGGGTTTCTGTTAATCTATTAAACCTAATTAAGAGGATCAACCAGACCCCAGTCATTTCTCACAGATCTTCTATGAACTCTGTCATGAATATGATTTATATCATTACTTATTTCCTCTGGGAAAATAACTACATAGACAATAAATGTATAAAAAAAACAGCGATGAAGAGGGAGAGAAGAAAAGATTGTCAGCAAGAAAGAAAAAAGAACAAAAACTTGAGTAATATGCATGTTTATTAATACTCCATTAAATATTTATGATTGGATCAGCACACTTCAGAAAAAAAAGAAAAAAAGCGATTACCTGAGTTGGAAGGTATCGTTTTCCTGGAATCAACCATGTTTGATTTACCTTCAGGTAATTTTAATAGTAATTTAAAAGTACTTAGTACTCATCATTTTATGGCAGACACTCATTTGAAGACATTACATAAAACTATATAAAGCTCTTCTATCCTCATCTCAAAATACATTAGTGATTTCTGCTTAAGCGTTTATAGTGGCAGACTTCTCCAATTTGTAAAATAGAGAGCTGAGATGAAAACAACTTATCTAAAGTCCTTTTTCTGCTATGGGTTACTTTTCTATTTACCCTCTAGGTACAGAATTATATTCCTCCATTTAATAAATAAATTAATCATCATTTTACTTCCTTTCAATGACCAGCGACACTGCTATAATATGGAGTGATATGTGGAGATTGTGTATCAGGAGCAGTAATTAAAAGAACAGTGTACAAAGTGCCTCTTTAGATTGTTTTAATGTAATAAATTAGTACGTCACATTTTATTGATAGTGCTTACCAGCATCTCTAAGTCAGTGAAG